>NC_143503.1:6997500-8247500 GCF_051622355.1 Phaseolus vulgaris
CTCCCTGATGTGTGCAGTGCTTAACAACTTTTGGGTCTCTTCCTTGATGACCAGACGCCTCTCATCATTAAACTTTCTTCTGCTCTGGCGGACAGGTCGGACCTGTGGGTCCATGGTGAGTCGGTGACACAAGAAATCAGGGTCAATGTTAGGCATGTCAGAGGTGCACCACGCGAAGGCGTCTAGGTGTCGTGCTATGACCTCGACAATCTAGTTCTGTGCTTCTTGGCCTAGAGATTTGCCAAGCTTGAACTTCTTCTGCGGGCTTGGGGCGTCTTTCCCGGGCGATCTCGACACGAGCGCCCCGTTCTTCCCTTTGAGGTTGGGTGGTGACGGCGTACACCCCTCTCTTTCTCTTGAGGTTGTTCTCGTAGGATTTTTTGTCCTCCTTTTGATCAGATTTGATGGTGATCACCATTAACTCAAGGGAAGGCAGCTTCATTTTCATATGCCTCATAGAGGGTACTGCTCCAATCTTGTTCAAAGCAGACCTCCCCAAAAGTATGTTATAAGCTGAGGGGGCATTAACAACAAGATACCTTATTTTAACAGTGCGGGAGGTCGTGCCATCAGTAAAGGTAGTCCTTAGCTTTACGTGTCCACGCACTTCTACCTGGTCTCCAACGAAACCGTACAAGCAGCCATCGTAAGGCATTAACTGGTCAGGAGACAGCTGTAGCTTGTTGAAGATCGACCAGAACATCACATCGGCCGAGCTTCCCTGGTTGACAAGGACACAGTGTACCCTTCTTCCCACTGTTACTACTGAGACCACCACTGGGTCATTGTCATGTGGGACCACATCCTGTAGGTCGGCCTTGGTGAAGACGAGGTCGAGCTCGGGGGTCTGGTCTGACTCCTTTACCTCTACTGCCATCACCTCTCTAGCATACTTCCTGCGCTGGGAGGTGGTGCATCCTTCTCCTGAGAATCCTCCAGAGATGGTGTTGATCTCCCCATGGATGGGCACCTCGTGCCCCTGATCTCCTGTTGGGGCTGCTAACGCTGGAGCCCCCTGCGGTTCTTGTAGGTATTCCTTTAGGAAACCACTCCTCACCAATTTGTCTAACTGGTGCCCCAACACTAAGCAGTTGCGCAAGTTGTGTCCAAAGGCCTGGTGGAACTCGCATCAGGTGTCCTTGTTGGGCCCTAGTCTCCTGTCGGTCTTCGGGGATGACTTCAGCCTATCCGCCACGTTGGGGATAACAATTAGTTTCTTAAGCTCTATCCGGAAGTTGTGTCTAGTGGGAGAGCCTTCCTTCGTCTGTGCCCTGATCTGGGGCTTCCTTGCCTCATATGGTTGCTTTCCCGAGGCTTTCTTCTTCGTCGTGGCCTCATATACCCTCATGGGCTGAGGACATCCAGTTCCCCGAGGTCTGGCGGGGCCAATACTTCCACGCTTTTCAGACAACTCCTCTTTTGCGCCAATGTGGGCTACTACTCGATGGCGGATCTCACTAAACGTCTTAGGACGACACCTTATCATCTAATCATTGAAAGGCCCTGACAAGATCTCGCGCCTGAAGGCGTGCACCACCATCTGTTGTATGCAGCTTCACCACCAGTGCCCCAAATCGGTTCAGGAAATCTTTGAAAGGCTCTCTCTGGTGCTGCTTCACATCAAAGAGATTTAAAGAAACAAAAGGGGGATCCTGGTTGACAATGAATTGCTCCTTGAACAGGTTCGAAAACTGGTCAAACGAGGCCATGTGTCCATTAGGGAGACTAATGAACCAGTCCAACGTTGTGTCTGAGAATGTCACTATGAATAGCTTGTAGTCCATGGCGTCCATCCCTTCTAAGATCATCATTTGGGTGTGGAAAGTCGTGATGTGGGCCTCCGGGTCTTCAACACCTGTAAAGGTGATTTTTGGAACCATGAAACTAACTGGTACCTCTGTGTCCATGATTGCCTGGGAAAAGGGCATGGGGTGAGCCCTAACAATAATAGGTGGGTTTGGTTCATCGTTGCAAGTCTCTGTGCAGCTCTTCATTGTTTGCTCGATGCGGCCAAGTCGACCTGGAATCGGTCCTGGCTGGCCGCCTGTTCGGCTTGAACTTCAGCCAGAATCCTGTCCTGATCAGCCTTGGACGCCGCCACTACTTGCTGGAGAGCACAAATGGTCTCCATGAGTTGTTGCATAGTGACGTTGTCTCCCCCTTCTAGCGCAGTTGTGCGTTGTCTTGTACTCCTCATGTTGTTGGGTGGCTCTTCAACACGATTGTGAGTGACACCTAGTTTTATCATGCCCCACGGTGGGCGCCAAATGTTCTCGCCGGTTGACTCAGCCTCCGCTAATTTCAAAGGCAGATGGGGGCTCCTCCTATTTCTTGGTGGTCTTTGCTCCTTCCTTGGGTGATCGAGAGTGGCTCCGTTGAAACAGAGGGGGCCCTACCTGTTGATTGCACTCTGACGATCAAGTTAGTACTAGGCTAAGAAATAATATGTAAAGCAGTTTTAGTCTTAGAAACGGCGTACCTTTCTAGGGTTCTTACCACCCTTTATGTAGGTTGTATCTAGGTCAACTTCCCTGTCCCACGAGGATCTTTCCTTAAATAGAATTAGGGTAACTAGTAAGGCGTCGTGTTACGTGTTGCACGACCTTAGCGCAGCCGCCGCACATGACTTTCCTATTATGGAGTGCATAATCAAGTACCAGCGTTGCGGGGCCATCTGTTCTATAAGTGCCCTAATTATTCATGTGCCATGCATGCAGTCTTTCCCTGGAAACACTAATCCTCATGGGCCTTAGCGCCTCCCGAGAACATTTACTCGTGATATACCTGAACATACTATACACACATCATGCATGAACCCTCCCGTGATTTAGGTCTTTCTTATATTTGGATGATAGCTCAATGTTATTTTTGGGTCCACTTACGTGGCCCACTAACGTGACCAGACCACCGAGGTCCAATGTAATCGTCTAATGCCGATCTCTGATGCCAATGATTGAGGTCTGGCCAGTACAAAGAGAGACGCCTGGTTATCAAGGAAGAGACCCAGAAACTTCTGAGAAAATTGTGTACCCAGCTCGACGTTGGAAAAACCACCCAAGCTCGGACATGTTGTTCAAGGATGATCTTGAAGATTTGATGTCTCCAAATCCATTGTGTTTGATGGAACTCTGAAGTTGTTGTGTGTGTGGGTGGGTTTTGGGTAGAATGATGTGTAATCCCCTCTTTGTAAAGAAGTAGAAAAACAACCTGTTGTTTTGTCGTTTCAATCGGTTTTTTATCACTTAGAGGTTTTTGAAAAGGGTTTGAAACTGTTTGACTTTGTTGTCAAACCAATTCAATCGGTTTTTTCAAGAATTCAATTGATTGTTTGTTGAAAATCCATAACAGAGTTTTTGTTATGTATGCAAATCAGTTTTAAATGTTTTCTAACTGAATAGGCTCCTGCTTTAAATGTTTTTAACTGCTTTTGGAGTATTTAAAGAGGTTGTTATACTCTCTTAAAGTTTGATAACAGTTTTGAGACATTTGTGAAAGTGTGAAAACATATTTGAGTTTTCAAGATTTGCATTCAAGCTTTTGGGTTTTCTCAAAGAAGTGGAATAGGATTGTTGTAATCTTTTGATTTGATCTTCATCAGGTGTAATCCTTTCTGAATCTATTGTATTTCTGAATATTGGTGTGTAAGTGAAGAATCAGAGGGTGTTCTGATTTATGTGGTGTTTGTGTGCCAAAGGAAGTGTGTGTCTTGAGGTGTTCAGGGTCACTTCTTTGGTTATGTGTTTATAATTTAGATTTTGATTGCATAGTAGAAACCCAGTGGTGTTTGGAGACTGGATGTAGCTCTTGGGATAAAAGTGAACCAGTATAAATTGCTTGTGTGTTTTTCTCTTACCCTGAACTCATTTAAATTCTTCTTTTAAGTTGTTTTTAATTTTGCTGATATAAACAACCGTTGAATCGCAAAAACAACCGGTTGATTTTCTGTTAATCAACTTAAACTATTTTAATTGATTGCTTTCTGGATTTCTGTATTTGTGATTATGCTTTGTACTTCATTATACCTTCAAAGTTTGCAAAAATCTTTCATAAACAATTCACCCCTCTCTTGTTTAAGGCCATATATTCTAACAGGATGCTCTTTGGAAAGGCTGAGGTAAACCTTGCAATGTAACAATACACCACGAGGGTGTGGAGAGTAGACTTGGTGTGTGAACCAACACACAAGTCGGATACTCCAAAACTAATGAAGTCATTTAAGAGTAGACTTGGTGTAGGGATTGACACTCAAGTCAGATACTCAAGTCATCCCCAACGTTGGGGAAGGATGTGTGCAGAAAGCGGATAGCCCTTCCAAGCGCGACAAGATCGAAAAAGCCAAGCCCTTGTTCATGTGACCAGTCAACACATGAACAAGCGAGATACTCTTCGCAGTCAAAGAATATGAGTCATACACAGGTGATGGATATCCAATAGGAGAGGATTTTATTAATGAAGGAAGAGGATTTTCACCTACACATTTGAAGTTCTTCCTTCTAGTCTTCTCACAAATTAAAAGAAGTCAAAGAGAAGATCAAGCCTAAAGATAAAGAAGTCTACAAACTCTCAAATAAAAGGCTTCATTTTGAATATCTCTCTTTAAGTAGAAAATATATAGAATAGTCTTTAGGAAGGTGCTTAGAGGGAAACATAAGAAACCTCTTTTGTAAAAGCATCCTTAGTTGTAGTTTAGAAATAGTAGAAGCTTAGGGGGGTGTGAACTTAGTAAGGGATGCTAGGGGGAGTGTAGATATGAGTTAGGAGGTGCCAAACTAGGAAGGAAAGTCACACTTCCTTCATGCATTAGTTGGCGCCGAAATTACATGTCATTTAGGGGCACATTTGCATTTGATTAGCTTTGCATTTCAGCACCTTATAGGCTATAAATAAAGGTGCTTAGCTTGTACAAATCAGATTTGGAATTTGAAGTAAGAAAACTCTACTCAATTTGAGAGAGAAATTGGAAGAGCTTTGGTGCCTTCATCAAGTCTTATCTTGGGTGTCTATGGTGAACCTCAAGTGGCGGCAACACACTAATCTTGGAGTACCCACACTCTAAGTGGCGTGATCACTCACCTACTCTTCCATCTCCATAAGTTTTCTATTCTCAAGCTTTGTTTCTTCTTCATGTTCATGTTTTAGTTTACTTGTTCTTCAATTCCATTCGGTATCTTCAGCTGTATTTTCAATTCTGTTCGGTTGTTTCTTTTAATTGGCTGTATTCAATTTGTGTTTTCTTCCATTCTTGTTGTTTGATTCAATTTGACAATACATGGACTTCCATGTGAGCTTTGGTTCGGTGCAAAGTCTTGGTGAGTTCTTGAATTAGAACCTTGATCCAATTCTAATTAAAGTGCCAATTCATAACCAACTCAAGTTGTTCCTAAGAATGTCAAAGAATCATGTATTCTTGCTATTGCATTCACATCAACAAGCATGCATTATACTAGTCGAGATATGCTAAAGCTGAATAAATAAATTAATGTACATACAAGATGTTAGAAAGTTTGAAATTTTTCAGAGGGTTACAGAAGGTAGTTGGTGACAAGAAGATGTTACTCATCCACAAGTCGCCCATCTACCACCATTTTTGCCCAGACCAAGTTGGGAGAAGTCCATCTCTGGGTAGATTCCTAAGGCTTGTGTGACAGCGTCTTCAAAGCCTGCCATGTATAAGTTAGCAACATCGTTAGTGAGGGTTTCCCTCTCCTACACCTGGTCCTCACCCTTTCGGATCAGCTCTTCCTCCTTCTTGGCCAGCTCTCCCTTTAGTCTCTCCACTTTAGCTTGGAGCTCCATGTTCTTGTTGGATAATTCTAGGGTTTCCTTTGACTTCTTAGTCAGGAAAGCCTTAGCCTATTCCTATGATCGCTGGAGCTCTTCGTGGAGTTTGGTTGTTTCTTGCTTGAGACCCCCAACCTACTGCGAGAGCTTGGCAACATTATGATATTCCTCCTTAGCTGAGCCTTTCCACCCCTGCAGCTTGGAAATGGCCAAGCAGTTTGCGGCCAAAGCCTGCCCCAGTTGCCTTACAGCCTACTCCACTAGTTAGTCCTCCTCCAGGCTCTTCATCTTTTCCTTGGCCTTGGCGGAGAGTATGGTCTTCTCCAGGAAGGAAGGGGCATTCAAGCTAGGATCCCACAATTCTCCCTCTAGAGCGTTTGTACCCTCGTCCTCCTGCACCACCACCATGTCACGAGAAGGAGGTGGGCTTGGTGGAGGGGCTTATGGGAAGGAAGCACGCCCATCTATGACAGAGGCAGAGGGCTCGGTGGTAGCCTTGTGCCTCATTTTAAAGACTGGCCCGGAGTAGGTCTCCTCATCATCAGTAGGATCAAGGGCGGCCTCAGCAACAACTTTAAGCTTTAGGTCCTCAGCAGGGCGAGCGTGGGCAGCTTCCTTCATCTCCTTGGCCCCTAGGTGCCAAGTCCTTTTTGTTGAGTCTACCCAGCATGTTATCTGCAAAGGAAACAGGGGTAGATCAGCAAACAAACACACAAGTTAACATTAGTAAGAGCAAGGGAACGAAAGAAACAAATGTAAGCTTTTAATCCCACTGGGAAAACTCTTTACTTAAAAGGGTGGGTGGTAGTGTAAAAAACCACATTCAAGCCGGAGAAGAAGAGGCACACCTCCTGTCCAACTGTGGCATGTCCTTCAGGCACTGAGCACCTTGGAAGTTGGGGTTTTGGGTCCGGTACAAAGGGAACCCATCAATAAGAGTTTGGTCTCTCTTGTTGAAGCGAATTTTCAAGAACTTACCCTTGAAACCCTTGTAAGACTGTTCGAAGAGCGAAAGCAATGCTTGTAGAAAATGAAGATTTGATGCCTCCAAATATGTGGAGAAAGCTTGATGCATGTGCTGCTGTGTTTGGGGTCTAGTTCTAGGTTGTTTAGAATTTATAAAGTTCATTCTTAAACCAATGCACAACTGAATCAATCTATTTTGAAAAAGAAAAATGTTTTTCTAAGCCAAGTGAAAAACAACCACTTGATTTCTTGGTTTAGTCGGTTATTTTACACCCAGCTTGATGGAAGAGGGCCAAGCACAACCTTCCATGAAAGGCAAGAGCCAAGTCAAGAGCGTCTAAGATCAAGCTAGGAGCGTCTAAGACAAGCTAGGAGCGTCTAGGACAAGAAGACTTGGATCAAAGCTATGAATGGGAGAGTGGCATACTAGCACATATTCCGTGAAGGCCCATCAAGTGTAGTTTAGCTTTAATTGGGGTGTAAATAGCATAGCCATGTGGACAAATGTTTAATTTTCTGCACATTAGAATTAAGGAGGAGTTAACCTTGATTAGCTAAAGGTTTCTAGAAGCCTTCACTAATCAAGGGACGGTTTTGTGAAGCCATGTGCACCCATGTGCACCCATGTGCTCCATGTGCCATGTGCCTCCACATTTCCATTTCATTTTGCTTGCATTTCATTTGCACTTAGCTTAACATTTACGGCCTCCTTAGCCTTTAAAAGGAGATGCCTATCACTTGTATTTGGAAGATTAATGAGAGTAATGTTATGCTGCCCACATTATGTCATACATTGCTTTTGCCTAGTTTCTAGGACCTAATCTTCATCTTCACCATCTATCAAAGGGCTGGCCGAACCTCCCTTCTTCCATACTCATCATGCACCTTCAAGATCACCACAACTCCTAGGAGGATCTTGCCCATTTCAATCCATAGCTTCCGCACCATTTTTCACAACATCCAAGAAGAGCTCATAGGAAATCCATCATTTGGTATCATGAGCATAGGTTCTTCAAAGATGAGTAGTTCTTGGTCATTTTCATTTTGAGTTCTTCTTTAATCCGCGTTGTTCATCTTGTTTCTATATTTGTCTTGCTGTTTTTTATTTTTTGCTTTGAATTGGTGTGCTGTTTGGAAATTCCAATCGGTGCATCTTGTTCAATTGTTCTTGAGCAATCTTTGTCCAATTTTTGGTAGGATTCCATACACTTTGTGTTGCTATTTTTATTTTAGGTATTTGAGTCCTTATTGCAATTTTTATTTGGTTCATTTTATGCTCTTTGAGTCTTTTAATTTCTGAATCTATATGTGTTTTGTCTAGTCATGTTTTTCCAAAATGTCATCAAATCATAGTAGTACTTTGTTTGGCTTATTTGTTTCTTGATTTTGGTCTAAATGTTTGTTTTGAATCTGCTGTGTTTTTTATCCTTTGGTGCCTTTTACTTTTAGCTTGAGTTCATATTTGTGTTTAGATCTACACAAATTCCTTTTCACCAATTCCATTGTGTTTTTCTTTTGGTATCTTGCTTTTTTTTTCAGATTTTACAGAATCCCTTGTTTTGCATAACTCTGTGCTTGCTGTTTTGCTTAAGAAAATTATTTTCCCACATAGGAAATTTCAGATTCTCTGGATTATGCAAGATTGAGGTGTTACAAAAAAGACAAAAAAAAGAATCAGTTCAAAAGAGTCAATAGAAAAAAAATGATAAATATTATAAAAACAGTGTGCACATCTGGCGCTACAGTTGGCGTAACTGAACACTGATTTTAGAAAATTTATTAAAAAAAATGGTTCATGCATTTGGAGTGAAACCAACGCCAGAATTTAGTTCAGATCTTGAATTATTGGCATATAAATTTTCAGAAGCAAATCTTAAAAGGACAGCTCAGCATAAATCGGGGAAAATCACGCTCTCTGGCCCACAACAATTATTTCAGTGGTGCTGTTTTTTATTTTGAAATCAATTCTAGCGCTATTCTTAGGATCCATTTTGTGTGCCTACCTTTCTTTGAGTACCTTTATTTGCTTGCCTAATATTTCTTTGGAACTCTTTCTAGTTGTCACATTTTAACTCCATTTGTGTGGTACTGTTTTTCCAATTAATTTGTTTCTTGCTTTAATTCTTTGACCTCTAATTTTGGTGGTGGATTGTTTCTCAATTGGTGCTTATTTGAGTGGAAATTTGACTTGAGTGAGGTCTAGTTTGCTTGATAGGTGCTGGATTGGAGAATTAATTCCCTAATTCTAAGAGGAACAAAGGCAAGGGCAGAAAACAAATACCTACCAAAAACACCACAAACTTTGGAAGGCCCAACAAAGAAAAGACAACCAAGGAAGTGCCAATAGCAAAAAAAATATCAACAAAGGGAGTTTTCTTTATTTTCTTTGCAACTTAACTTTTGTTAATTACTTCTTTAATTACGTGATTAGACGGTGAGTGTGTCTTCAAGGGCTCCAAGTGTCCAATAAGCCTCACCTAGGGCCGACTAGTGTAGAACTATCTAGTTTAGCAATTGTTAATTGTTTTTAATTGCATCTCTTTGCTTAATTAGTTACGCTTTTCAATTGTGTTGCTTTGTTTAAGCTTTGTTAATTTTTGCTTGGTTAATTAGTTAGCTTGCATTGTTTTCTTGCATTAAAATCTGATTTCTCCAACTTAATTGTGTTTTAAGTGGTTTACTAAGAGAAAGCTTTGTGTGAAGACATTGAGGGATAGTTTTTGGCTAAGGCAAAGGCTTGGTATTTAAGTAGTCCACTGTGACTCACCTCCCTTACCTGGAAGACTACCTTCTTTGACTTTCCTAAATTTTCTCAAAGTAAAATACTTCTATACACAAAGCTCTAGCCATGTCTTCTCATTCTGCAAAGTCTATTGAAAGTGATGTAAAGTCCATGAAATCTCTTTTAAAACAAATTGCAAAGGACGTACAACACATTTCATATAGACAATTGGAAAATGAGTCTAAAATCAATGAGTTAGCTAGAGCCAAGGAAGAGAAATCCCAAAGTTCAAAAAAATCCAATAGCCATCCATCTCTTTCACAAATCCAAGAATCTCTAGGGGAGGGAAGCCTTAGAATCCATGATTGCTACCTACCACCCCCTAGGAGAAATAGAAGAAGAGAGGAAGAGAGCCCAAGGGAAGTAAGGGTAGACCTACCCCATTTCTATGGTAAGGAAGATGTAGAGGTATACCTAGATTGGGAGATGAAAGTAGAGCAACTCTTTGCTTGCCATAGGGTGAGTGAAGAAAGGAAGGTACCCTTAGCAACCCTTAGTTTCCAAAGTAATGCCATGTATTGGTGGACCTCTCTAGAGAGAGACCGACGTCTTCATAGGGAGCCTCCCATAGAGTATTGGAATGACCTTAGGGGAGCCCTAAGACGTCGCCCCATACCTTCCTACTACCATAGGGAGTTAATGGACAAGCTCCAAAGACTCCAGCAAAAGAACATGAGTGTGGAAGAGTATAGGCAGAAAATGGAGCTCTACATGATGAGAGCATCCATTAGAGAGGAAGAGATCACCACCATATCTAGGTTTCTAAGTGGGCTCAACCTTGACATAAGGGATAGAGTAGAACTTCTACCCTACCAAGACTTGAATGCCTTGGTTCAACTTTGCATTAAAGTTGAACAACAAAATTTGCGCAAAACTTCAAGTCAAAGGGTGGGTTCTTACTCCAACTTTTATCCCAAGAAAGACTTTAAAAGGGAAGGTAGCACATCTAGAGACGAACCCAAAGAAACTACCAAACCTTTAGTGAAAGATGCCTCCACCCCACCCATCCGTGCTAGGGACACCAAGTGTTTTAAGTGTTTTGGAAGAGGACATGTGCAAGCACAATGTCCTAACCAAAGGGCTTTGTTCTTAAAAGGAAAAGATGAGTACACTAGTAGTGAGGATGAACCTAGTACACAAGAAAAGGGGGAAGGAGAGAGGATAAATCTTTTGGAGGGGGACTTATTGATGATTCAAAGAATCCTCCACAATCAACCTAGTGCATCCATCGAGACACAACGAGAGAACATCTTTCATACTAGATGCAATGTTTTAGAAAACATATGTTCTCTTATTGTGGATGGTGGATCATGCTGCAATTGCTGTAACACTAGATTGATTGAGAAACAAAAACTACAAGTAGTTCCTCATCCTAAACCTTACAATTTACAATGGATCAATGAGAATGGAGAACTACGTGTAGACAAACAAGTGGAAATCAAGTTTTCTATAGGTAACTACAAAGACAAAGTTTTATGTGATGTAGTACCTATGGAAGCTTGCCACATCTTATTAGGTAGACCATGGCAATTTGATAAGAAAACCTTGCATGATGGTCTAACTAACGAGATTTCCTTCATCCACAAGCATAAAAAGTTTGTACTTAGCCCTTTACCACATTCCCAAGTGGTAAAAGACCAAATACAAATGAAACATAAGAGGGATGAAGAGAAAATATAAAAAGAGAAAACTTTTGGGAAACAAAAGGCGTGGGAGAAGAGTGTTCCTTCCCACAAGGTCATTCAACAAGACAAGCACATTGAAAATACCCTTGCAAACATGCTTCTTGTTGAACAACCTAGCCTTACCTCTTGTAAAGGAACACTTGCAAGCATAAGCAAAAAAGAAGAGTCTTTAAAAGAAGCTTGCATAGATAAAGACTATTTCTCATATGTGCTAGGATATCACCAAGAGAATGTCAAGTTATCTATAAGTGTACCGCCCTGGTGGTCGGGTATGATGACGTGGCATCCTGCTACAGTGTAGGCGTGTTGACAAGGCGCCAGGTTGGCAGATAGGAAGGAAGTCGAGAGGCACGTGTAGTCGCCAGTTGTTAAGCTGGCGTCTTCCGACTTCCAGCTTACCAGAATAGGCGATCGCCAGGTCAAAGATCAAGTCGCCAGATGTAGATTCAGGCGACCTAGTCATTGGAGATCGCCTGAAGATGAAGGGGAAGCAGATTATGAAGGCGGCCGGCGAGACCACAGGGAAGGTGTATGAAAACCCCTAACTCGCCAGTTCCAGTAGAGATCGCACTCCTAAGTTAGCCATGCACTGGGCAGTACCATGCATGAGTAACTTAGCCAAAATGAGAGTAGAAGCAGCGCCAAGTCAGGGAGTCTCCAGATGATGGCACGTGTACAGTTGGATGCGAGCCACGTGTCCAAGTCTGCAACTGCCAGGAGAGAGAAAACCACCAGGTATATAAGAGCTCTTAACAAACTTTCTGAGGTACGCACGTTCAGTTCATACACTTTACGCTTGCGAGTGATAGAGCTGATTGTGAGAGAGGATTTGCACGGTTCTTGTTCTTAGTATTTGGTGAAACCGTCACTGACTTGAGCGTCGGAGCGCGATCGGCCGCAGCGGCGCCGTATTGTTTCTTTGCAGGTTCTTGAAGTAGATCCCGGAAAGGAACGGAGGTGAGAAGCGGTGCGCACGTCGATCCTTTGACGAGGCATTCTCCAGCGTTCCGGTCAACAGGCAGGATCATCAGGCGCCCACCGTGGGGCCGTGTAAAACTTGCTCCCATCCACAGCGTGGGTTCTTGGAGGTTTACGAAGTTTTCTGCGTGTTTGTGCGCTGGTGCAACCGTCGTTCGCAGTTTCTTTGAATTTCGTTCGGTGAGTTTGCGTTTTGTACCGTTTGTTTGGTTTTCGATCGGTGGAGTGAGGTCTTTTGTTGCTTGCGCGCAATCTGTTTGGTGGAAGTTCGAGTTCTTTCGCTTGTTTGGCTGTCCGCGGGGAAACGGTGGTTTTTGGTGAAGTTGCGGTTTTCTTCGAAGGTTTGCGGTGTTCTTGAGTTCCTGCGCAGTTTCTTGAGTTTTCTCCGATTGATCGCTGATTCGATCGTGGTTGAAGTGTTGTTCGCTGCATTCCTGTGGTTCGCTGAAGTTAATGAGAAAAATGAGAAGCAATCGTTCCAGTCCCGTGGCGCCTGTCGCTGCTGAAGGCGACGCCGCCATGACCATGGCGCAGATGGCAGAGATGATGCGCTCGTTGCAGGCAACTGTGGAAGCCTCGCGCGTAGAGCAGGCAAGGATACATGAGGACCTGGTCGCCTCTCGCGCCAGGAACGAGGAGCTCAGCAAGGTAACTGAGGAGCTGCGTCGAGCTCTTCAGGAGCAGCAAGGACGTTCTTCTGCTGAAGAGGTGGCGCCGTCGACGCCACCTCGTGTTTTCCCAATGCCTTTCGTTCAGGCGATTACCGACACGCCTATTCCCACGAGCGTGGTTCCGGTTAAGGCTGTCTTTACCGGCGTGGAGGATCCAGAGGCTCATCTGACCACGTTCCACACGCAGATGATGCTGTCGGGAGGGTCAGACGCCGTCTACTGCAAGATGTTCGTGAGTACGCTCCAGGGAACGGCGATGGAGTGGTTTGTGAGCCTGCCTAACGGCCACCTAACCAATTTTCAACAGTTCTCGAAAATCTTTGTCGAGCAGTACATTGTGAATAAGGCACCGCCCAGGGTGTCCTATGATCTGTTTGATATAAGGCAGTACCATGGGGAGTCCCTCAGAGACTACCTCAATCGCTTCGGAGCGCAGATGGTCAGATCGCCGGCCAAGGATGAAGAAATGCTGGTCTATGCCTTCAAGAAGGGCGTGCAGCCAGGGCCATTCTGCGAGGCCTTGATCAGGGCTCATCCAGCGACGTTTGCTGAAGTCAGGCGACTTGCGGTGGCCCACATCGCCGACGAGAGTGAAGTCGCCGAGAAGAGAGGCAGCGTGGCTCCCGCCAGGCCACGCGCCCAGACCAGGATCCAGCCGCAGAGGGTGCTGGAAACGGCGGCGGCGGCCAGAAAAGACCAGAGGACTCGCCATCCTTACGACAGGAGAAACAAGGGAAGAAGCCAAGCGCGCCAACAACCAGCACGCCAGCAACCAGCACGCCGGGAGTACAATCGCCCGCCTAAGCACAAATTTGTCATGGGACTAGCGGACCTGATCGCTATCCCTAACATATCTGCTAGGTTGAAGGCGCCCGAGAAGGTGGGCGACAAGGTGCTGGGGTCAAAGCCGGACGCCTGGTGCGAGTTCCACCAATGTTTTGGCCAAACCTTGGACTCGTGTTTGTCTTTGGGGTATCAGCTCGACGATCTGGTTAAGAGCGGGTTCCTAAATGACTATCTGCTGGATAGAAGGACGGGGGGAGCGTCGAGTTCCCAGCCAGCAGGTGGAGAAGCCCAGCAACACGAGATGCCTATCCACGGGGAGATCCACACCATTGCAGGGGGGTTCTCAGGTGGTGGATGCACCGCATCGCAGAGGAAAAAGTATGCGCGATCGGTGATGACAGTGGACATGTTTGAAGATCACTCGCCGGAAGTGGACATTACGTTCACAAAGCAGGATCTTCGGGACGTTGTGCCTCATGACAACGATCCCATAGTTATTTCGTTGGTAACAGCAGAGAGGAAGGTCCACAGAGTCCTGGTGGACCAAGGGAGCTCGGCAGACGTGATGTTCTGGCCGACTATCACGCAGCTGGAGTTGCCCCTTGACTAGCTAAGGCCCTATGAAGGGTGCTTATATGGGTTCGCTGGTGACCAGGTGGAGGTCAGGGGGTACATTGAGCTGAGAACCACGTTTACAGATGAGGCTGGGTCGAGGACGGAGAAAATCAAGTACCTCATCGTAAACGCCCCTTCAGCATATAACATCATGTTGGGAAGACCCACTCTTAACAGGATAGGCGCCATTCCGTCGACACGGCACATGAAGGTGAAGTTGCCGTCCATGGAAGGGGTGGTGATCACGATCAAGTCTGATCAGAAAGAAGCGAAAAGGTGCTATGAGAATAGCCTGAAAAACAAAATTTCAGTGAGTTATGTAACAACCACCCCACCTCCCGGTGTGAAGCCCAGACCGCCGGTAACAGAGGAGGCCGCCGGAAGGGATGTAGAGATGATAGACGCTGAGCTAGGGGAGAGGAATGCTGGCCTGGAGGAGGAAGAGGCGCGGAATCGCCCCGAGGAAGCAAGGGAACAGGGAATCGCCAGGGCGGTGATCGCCAGAGAATCCAGGCCCAAACCTGTTGAGCAGTGGCTCGAGAAGGAGATCGGAGGGAAAATCTTCAAGCTCGGAAGATCTCTGGAGGTCGATCTCCAGGACCAGATCGCCAAGGTGATTGAGCGGCATCTGGACGCGTTTGCTTGGTCCGCTTCGGACATGCCCGGGATCGATCCCGACTTCTTGTGCCATCATCTGGCGATGGACAACATGGTGAGACCGGTGCGACAAAGGAGAAGAAAATTCAATGAGGAGAGGAGGCAGGCGATCAGGGACGAAACACAGAAACTCCTCGCTGCAGGCCACATCAGAGAAGTCCAGTACCCTGAATGGTTGGCAAATGTCGTACTGGTGAAGAAGAGTAACGGGAAATGGCGCATGTGCGTCGATTTCACCGATTTGAACAAAGCTTGCCCAAAGGATTCGTATCCTTTACCAAGCATTGATGCCCTGGTTGATAGTGCTGCAGGGTGCAAGCTGCTGAGTTTCCTGGATGCCTTCTCGGGCTATAATCAGATCAAGATGCATCCCATGGATGAAGAAAAAACAGCCTTCATGACGGAGAGGTCGTGCTACTGCTATAAGGTGATGCCGTTTGGGCTGAAGAACGCGGGGGCCACGTACCAGAGGTTGATGGATCGCGTACTTGCACCAATGCTGGGGAGGAACGTGCAAGCCTACGTCGATGACATGGTCGTGACCTCGCAGGAGAAAAGCAAGCACGTTGCGGACTTGGAAGAATTGTTCACAACGATCGCCAAGTTCAAGTTAAAGCTCAACCCGGAGAAATGCATTTTCGGCGTGGAGGCTGGAAAGTTTTTGGGTTTTCTCTTGACTGAAAGGGGGATAGAAGCTAACCCGGACAAGTGTGCCGCCATTTTGGCGATGAGAAGCCCGGCTACGGTGAAAGAAGTCCAGCAGCTAACAGGTCGGATGGCAGCCCTATCTCGCTTCGTGTCAGCTAGCGGAGAAAAGGGGCATCCCTATTTTCAATGTCTGCGGCGCAATAACAAGTTCGTTTGGACGAAAGAGTGCGAGGAGGCTTTCGTCAAACTAAAAGAGTATCTGGCGAGCCCGCCGGTTCTGTGCAAACCGCTGGCGGGAATCCCTCTCAGGTTGTATTTCGCTGTGACTGAGAGGGCGGTGAGTGCGGTGCTCGCCCAGGATCAAGATCAGGCTCAGAAGCCTATTTATTTTGTGAGCAAGGTGTTGCAGGGCCCAGAAACGAGATATCAGGCCCTGGAGAAGGCTGCGCTGGCTGTGGTGTTTTCGGCGAGGAGGTTGCGCCACTACTTCCACAGTTTCACAATACTGGTAATGACTGACCTGCCCATCCAGAAGGTCTTGAAGAAACCTGACGTTGCGGGAAGAATGGTGAAGTGGGCAGTAGAGTTGTCAGAGTTTGATATTAAGTACGAGCCTCGAGGCCCGATCAAGGGGCAAATCTTTGCAGATTTTGTGGTTGAACTCTCATCAGAGGCGACGCGGGTTGAAGGAGACGATTTCCGTTGGGTACTCTCGGTGGATGGATCGTCGAACCAGCAGGGTAGCGGTGCTGGAGTCATATTGGAAGGGCCCAACGGCGTGCTGATTGAACAATCTTTGAGGTTTGCCTTTAAAGCCAGCAACAATCAAGCAGAGTACGAGGCGCTGATCGCCGGGATTTTGCTGGCCAAGGAGATGGGAGCTAGGGTGCTGATGGCTAAGAGTGACTCGCTGCTAGTCACGGGGCAAGTAACAGGCGAGTTCCAGGCTAAAGATCCACAAATGGCGGCTTACTTGGCGTATGTGCAGGAATTGAAGAGTTCCTTTGCCTCTTTTGAAGTAGTACATGTGCCCCGAGAGCAGAATGCCCGAGCTGACTTGCTTGCTAAGCTCGCCAGCTCAGGCAAGGGGGGTAGGCAGAGGACGGTGATTCAAGAAACTCTGAAGACGCCGAGGGCATTTGTAGCAGATCACCTGGTCCTTCAGATAAGCAGGTCGACGGAAAGAGCAGCGAGAAGCCATAAGTCCTTGACGCAAGAAACTCTGAGATCGCCGAGAGTTAGAGCATGCCGAGGAGAGAAGGTGGACGTGATGCAGGTCTGCGCCGCCCATGAGCCAGACACTTGGATAACGCAATACAAACGGTGCCTGGCAGATGGCCTCCTCCCGTTGGATCCGACAGAGGCTAGGAAGGTAAAGAAAAATTCCAGCAAGTACACATTGATTGATGGCGATCTGTACAGGTTTGGGTTCACTCACCCACTCCTGGAATGTATACACGGCGAGAAGTGCACGAGAATTATGGCAGAGCTCCACGAAGGTATATGCGGGAGCCACGTCGGGGGTCGGGCTCTGGCCGCGAGGACTCTCCGTGCAGGCTACTACTGGCCATCCATGAGAGAAGATTGCAGGAAATATGCCCAATGTTGTAAACAATGCCAGCAGCACGCCGATTGGCATAAGGCACCTCCCGAGGAGTTGAAGTCGATCTATAGCCCTTGGCCGTTTCATACTTGGGGAATCGACATCATGGGACCTTTCCCGCTGGCGATCAGGCAAATGAAGTACTTGGTGGTGGCGATTGAGTATTTCACCAAGTGGATTGAAGCAGAACCAGTGGCCCAGATCACCGCACACAAGATCGAAGGTTTTGTATGGAAGAACATCGTGTGCCGGTTTGGAGTGCCTAAGCGCCTGGTGTCAGATAATGGGACGTAGTTTGCAAGCCACCTGTTGAAGAAGCTTTGCGAAGGGGTGGGAATTCAACAAGTGTTTGCATCCGTCGAGCACCCTCAAACGAATGGCCAGGTGGAATCAGCTAATCGGGTGTTGTTGAGAGGTTTGAAGAGAAGGCTTGAGAAAGCCAAGGGAAGTTGGGCTGAGGAGGTGCCCCGTATAGTCTGGGCATACCACACCACCGAGCAGTCAGGAACCCACGAGACCCCGTTCAGCTTGGTCTATGGGTGTGATGCCATGATTCCAGTGGAGATCCAGGAGAGCTCGCCGAGATTCCAGAACTTCGTAGAGGAAGATTCGAATGAAGAGAGAAGGCTGAACCTGGATCTGCTGGATGAGGTCAGGGAAGAGGCGAGGTTGAAGGCTGAGGCCGTGAAGAGAAGGGTCGAGCGAAGATACAACTCAAAGGTGATGCCAAGGCAGTTTAGAGAAGGCGATCTGGTGATGAGGAAGGCCCACCAGTATGAGATGGAGAATAAACTATCACCCAAGTGGACTGGACCGTTCAGAATAACCGAGGCGCTCGGGAACGGAGCCTACCGCTTAGAAACGCTGGAAGGAGGGGCGATTCCTCGCACCTGGAACGCCACACACCTGAAGTTGTACTATAGTTAAGAGCTTTGTAAGTAAAGACAAACACAATGTTATATTACAATGTCTCTGTTAAAACAGTTTGAAGGGGGCACTCTTTTTTCCCTAAGGAGGGTTTTTAATGAGGCCACCCAATAAAAGAAGAGTTTTCGAAGTATAAGGTGTTTTCAGATTGCATGTGTGCTATTTTCAAAAGTTTTGAAGAAAGACCTTGTCATTTGTACATGATTTAAGGCAAGAAAAGATATATCGCGTGCTTTCTAAAAGGTTTTAAGTCCTCATCGTTTTTCGGCGATTGGAGGCACCAGTTAAGTTTTAAGTCCTCATCGTTTTTCGGCGATTGGAGGCACCAGTTAAGTTTTAAAGTCCTCATCGTCTTTCGGCGATCGGAGGCACTAGATGAAAGACCTCAACGCTCTCGCGCGTCCTGAGGCAAGTAAAAGACCTCCTCGCCGTCGAGCGAGTGCAGGCGAGAAAGAGTAAAAAGTCCTCCATGTTTCTGGGGGCGAGAAGATGGAACCCCTGGGGCAATGTAGAGGCAAGTTAAAGACCTCCTCGTCGACGAGCGAGTGCAGGCGAGAGAAAGAAAAGGTCCTCAGTGCATCCAGGGGGGAGGAGATGTACACCCTGGGCAAGTTGAGGCACCAGATAAAGTCCTTACCGCCGTTGTGCGAGCTAAGGCCAGTTAAAGACCTCCTCGCCGCCGAGCGAGTGCAGGCGAGAGAAAGAAAAGGTCCTCAGTGCATCCAGGGGGGAGGAGATGTACACCCTGGGCAAGTTGAGGCACCAGATAAAGTCCTTCTCGCCGTTGAGCGAGTTCAGGCGAGTTAAAAGACCTTCTCGCTTATGTGCGAGCATAGGCAAGATAAAATCCTTCTCGTCTCGAACGAGTTCAGGTATGGCGAAGAGGGTGGAAGAAGCTTGAAAGGTGGCTAAGGTAGGTTCGAAGAGAACGCCTAGTCAGCCGGTCTTTTGCTCTGAAGTTCAGGGGGGCAAAGGACGATCCCAAAGGGCGCTTCTACCCCAGATAAAGAAACGATTGCCAAAGCATGAGGCTAGGAAAAGCTGATGTTACCAAGAGGTCTTGGCGATCGGGAAGAGTTTAAACGACGGCGAGAAGGTTGAAAGACTTGTTTGATAAAGCAGGTCGAGTGGGACGTTGTTTGAGCCAATGATTGAGTTACAGTTCGTTGCTTGGAAGGTATTCTTATGATAAGGTTGGTGCCTCAAGAGTACAAGTTGTTTAAAGTGATTATTGCTTAAGTTTGAATTGGCTCGAGGCAGTTACGTCAAAAGTCGCGTTTGCAAAATCACTAAGTTAAATTCGACAAAGTTAAACATACAAAGAAGGCTAAAGCGCTTAAAAGGAGTCAGGGGAGAGAATATCCAAGCTTTGTGATTGAAATAAGTATCTGTTCAAAACACATATGCACGAGTTTTTATTACAAGGTATATACAAGGGAAATTATAAAGTAGCAGATGAGGTGGAGTTGATTAGTCTTCGGCAGGAACGACCTTTCCATCTACTACTTCGTTGTTCAACGACACCATGCTGAGGTCGAGATCGGGGAATAGGCATGCGAATTGTTCCCGAGCGGCTTCGAATCCAGCAGCCAGAATCTGAGCAGAATTTAGCTTAAGTTCTTCAATTTGCCCTTGAAGTTCTTCAACCTGTTTCTTGAGCTCTTTGTTCTGCTGCTCCAGCTCTTCAACCTGTTTTCGGAGTTGTTCGTTGGTCTCTTGAGCATGGAGAAGGTCGTCAGTAACCTTCTTGGATTCCGTTTGAGCTTGGGCCAACTCGGCAGCCATCTTTCCTTTCTCCTTGTTTGCCTCGGCGAGATCAGCCATGGCGTCGTCCCTCGCTTTTTCTACTTGCCCAAGTAGCTTCTCGCGGTCGATCACCTCTGCTCCAGTTTTTGCACCTTGGCGGCGTCAGCTTGAATGTGAGCCTCCAGGTCGCTCGCCTTGGCGCGAAGAGGCACGATTTTGCTTTCCAACTCGACCTTCTCTTGGGCAAGATCGTGAACTTTGCGGCGAAGGTCAGCAGCTTCCTTGCGCGCCAGCCTGAGCTCGGTATTCAGGGCATCCTCCACTCGGGAGTGTTCGATTTCTGCGAGCGTCAGGCTGAATGACATTTTCTCCACCTCGACCTTCATAGTGCTATTTTCAGTCTTGAGGTTGAAGAGATCATCTTGAAGCCTCCTGGTGGAGCTCTCCACAGCCCTCGTTATGATCGCGGGGATATCCTCTGCTATGGTTTTCAACTTGGCAGTTAGAGGTTCCCACATCCTTGTGACTTCAAGGGAAAGGTTTGCTGCTTGGAGAGGCGCCAGGGGGGCTCGTTGAGGGTTCTCGCCGCCACCTTCCTTAGCAGGATCTTCAGTGTTTGCTTCCTGGCGTGGCGACGGGATCGGGGATTCGGTAATTAGAATTGGAGAGCTATGAGCAACCTCATCCCCGATCGGAACGTTTCCTGCAGCTGAAGTGTTTGAAGGGGGGCCCCCTCCTGCTGACACATGTGGCGTAGAGGCGCTTGGGGGGTCCTCCAAGAAATTTGGCTCTTGGGCCTCAGCTGCAGGTGGCGCAGTGGCCAGTGGAACTGCTTGGACTGGTGAGGGAGGAGCCTGCGGTGTTGGCGATGATGGAGGTGGAGCAGGCGTCGATGGTGGTGTTGAAGTTGGAAGAGGGGGTGGAGCAGGTGGAGAAGAAGGTGCCACCCTCTTCCTTTTCGTAACGAGGCCATCCTCTGTGACCTCGTCATCCTCTTCTTCCTCCTCATGGACGATTTGAGGGGCTTTTCGCTTAGGTCTCTTAAGGACCAGTTTCTTGCGCTGGGTGGGTTCCTTGGGCGGTGATCGCCCATGAACGATGGCCTTCTCGACCGCCGAGTTGGGCACCGTTTGGGAACCGGTCGCCAACCCGTGGTTTCGGGCGAGCGCCTTCAATTCGGCGAGCATGTTTTTGCCCAACATGTTGTCTGCATGAAACGAAAATGCATGGGTTAGCTCAAAGAAGAAAAAGATAAGTGTATAAGGTAATAAGCAGCAGAGCAGTTATATGCAGGAAAGGTAAAACCAAAGTCTTGTGCGTATCGCACAAGACGCCCAGAAGCAGTATCAGAAGCAGTATCAAAGCGACAGTTTGGATGTCCTAACCTATTTGGAATTCTAGCTGATCCTCAAAGAATTCGAAGGAGATCAAGGTGGTGGTCAGGAATGTTACGTTGGCGTCCGCCACCCTCTTCCAGAAAAGACAGAGGTCTCTGTCCAATGCTCCCATGCTATCAGGACTTCTGGGCCTCCTGAAGCAGCTCTTGGACTCCTTTTTCCCCTTGTCCACCCAGTACAAGGGGAAGCCATCAAGAAGGGAAGTGTCTTTGTCGTTTGCACGTACTTGGATGAATTTCCCTTCCAGTCTTTGTACGATTGCTGGAAGATGGTAAAAATGGATCTCCCAGCAATCGCATTCAAGCTGACCCACAGGCGGTCTCCTGGGTGCTTGGCCTCGAAAAGGAACAAAAACACGTCCACCGACGCGGGCAACCCCAGGTGGTCGCATGTTATTTGAAAGGCTCGAACAAACGCCCAGCTGTTGGGGTGAAGCTGGGCGGCAGCAATGTTGAGCTCGGTCAAAAGTTCCCTCTCGAATCGGGTGAGAGGGAACCTGAGCTTGACCTTCTTGAAGAAAGTTGTATAGACAAAGCAGAAGGGCCCGTCGGCGCTTACTCTGTCATCAGCACACACTGGCAGAGCGGCGGGGCAAGGCAGCACCATCATCTTCTCGTCGTGCTCCTTGTGAAACGATTGATAGGCCTCGTCCCCCTTAGTCAACCGCAAAACTGCTCCCGCAGTGTTCACCGACGAGGTCTCCTTCAGAAGGGTTGAGTTAGCCCAGGGGTATAGAGTTTTGAAGTCTGGCAGAGGGACGGGGGCTCCTCCAGTGTTAGATGGAGTCGCCTGAGCCAGGACAGGTTGGGAAGACGCAGGCCTCACAGCCTGCGAAGACGAAGCGCCACGAACTTGTGTTGGGTCGTGTGCTTGTGAAGGAAGGTTTCGTGCTGAAGGAGGTGGGTTCGGGGTAATCTTGGTGCGAGTCATGATAGCAACTGCAAAGGAAGAAGAAAGGAAAAATGATCAGGGGGTTACAGAGGCTGACTCGATCATAGAAGGAAGGTGAAAAAACGAACGAATGTATGTTCGTTGCGACGATCGACAAAGCCTTAAGTTACGCAGAAGGAGAAATGGAAAAACAACCCACAGCGTATGCACCAGGCAGTTACAGGATGATGCAAATCGGTGAAAATGCAAGGAAACCCAGCAGATGAAGGAAAGTAGTTACCTTTCGATGATCAGGAAGACGGTGAAGGGAGATGGTGATCTAGAGCGTTGAAGAACGTCGAGAGCTTTCGCAGAAGGAAGTGAGAGCGTTTGCAAGAACGAAGAAAGTGATGGAACAGTGGAGCGTAATGGGTTTAAGGGTTTTCGAAATGATTTTAGGAAGCGCTAACGGCAGATGAAGAGAGCCGTTGATGAAGCCACGTGTTGAACGATGAGTGAAGGGTTTGGTGGAGCGTCAGAGCAGCAGAAAGTACAATCGCTTGGAATTCTGCGTCAGTGCCACGTAGATCGGTGTTAACGAAGGCTCTTTCAGTCTTTTCGCTAGACAAGTCTTCGCTTAAGACTGGGGGGCTTGTGTACCGCCCTGGTGGTCGGGTATGATGACGTGGCATCCTGCTACAGTGTAGGCGTGTTGACAAGGCGCCAGGTTGGCAGATAGGAAGGAAGTCGAGAGGCACGTGTAGTCGCCAGTTGTTAAGCTGGCGTCTTCCGACTTCCAGCTTACCAGAATAGGCGATCGCCAGGTCAAAGATCAAGTCGCCAGATGTAGATTCAGGCGACCTAGTCATTGGAGATCGCCTGAAGATGAAGGGGAAGCAGATTATGAAGGCGGCCGGCGAGACCACAGGGAAGGTGTATGAAAACCCCTAACTCGCCAGTTCCAGTAGAGATCGCACTCCTAAGTTAGCCATGCACTGGGCAGTACCATGCATGAGTAACTTAGCCAAAATGAGAGTAGAAGCAGCGCCAAGTCAGGGAGTCTCCAGATGATGGCACGTGTACAGTTGGATGCGAGCCACGTGTCCAAGTCTGCAACTGCCAGGAGAGAGAAAACCACCAGGTATATAAGAGCTCTTAACAAACTTTCTGAGGTACGCACGTTCAGTTCATACACTTTACGCTTGCGAGTGATAGAGCTGATTGTGAGAGAGGATTTGCACGGTTCTTGTTCTTAGTATTTGGTGAAACCGTCACTGACTTGAGCGTCGGAGCGCGATCGGCCGCAGCGGCGCCGTATTGTTTCTTTGCAGGTTCTTGAAGTAGATCCCGGAAAGGAACGGAGGTGAGAAGCGGTGCGCACGTCGATCCTTTGACGAGGCATTCTCCAGCGTTCCGGTCAACAGGCAGGATCAATAAGCATCTACAAAAACAATTTTTTGTGTGAAGTAGTGCCTAGAGCAACTTGTCATGTCTTATTGAGACAACCATTGCAAAGTGTACAAATTTTCATAAACAATGGTTGTAACAACGAGACTATCTTTACACATAAGAGAAAAAGTCTACATGAAGGAGAACTCATGGGCCAAATTAGAGTTGATAAAACTCTAGAGCTTTTAAAAGGAAAACTTTTGTCACCCATGAGAAAAGAGGTTCAAAGGCATTACCTTAGGTACAATTCTTGTTTTAAAACTACACCTAAGGCAATGTCTCAAGAACTCTATACTCCATCCCCTTTTGTAAATGATCCTTGGGAAGACACCAATTTCATTTTAGAGCTTCCTAGGACAACAAAAGGTTTTGATTCAATTTTCATGGATAAACTCTTCTCTAGAGAAGTGCTACATCTTCATGGTTTATCCTCAAGCATAGTGTTGGATAGAGCTCCAAATTTCGCAAACCATGATTTGAGGATTCTCTTTGGAAAACTTGCAACTAAGTTGTACACTTTAAATTCTTATCATCCTCAAAGGCATGGTCAAGATACATTTGAAAATCTAGCTCTTTCTACTATGCCTAGAATAATCATAAAAGACAAACACAACTCTAGAGATGAGCATACATACCATAAAGTAGTTCACAAAACTACTAATATTTCTACTTTTGAGGTCATATGTGGGCTAAATCATCTTTCTCCTTTTAAGTTGTTACCATCTCCTATAGGATTTATGCCTAAAGAGAAAGTAACCGCAAATGAACACTTTCAAATAAACGAGATGATTATAGAACACATACAACCATCAAAAGAGAAATATTGTGAAAAGTTGCCAAAAACAAAGGAAAAACAAAAATGGCAACTTAGTTAAATTAATTTTCAAACTAACACCTTTGCTTTATTTGATGATTTCCCTAGGTACACGTTTGACCCGGGAGGGCAATCCTAGTTCTCAAAGCAAGAGGCTGCTATCCGAGATCCAGTCTGAAGATCTGAGGATAGATCTTCTCAAGAAGGAGGAGATGATGGACACCATCCAGCCACAACCATCCCCCTAGGAAGCAAAAGCATTGGATTTGAGGACAAATCCTTTTCAAGAGGGAGGGGATGATGGAAGAGGGCCAAGCACAACCTTCCATGAAAGGCAAGAGCCAAGTCAAGAGCGTCTAAGATCAAGCTAGGAGCGTCTAAGACAAGCTAGGAGCGTTTAGGACAAGAAGACCAAGCTAGGAGCGTCTAGGACAAGAAGACCAAGCTAGGAGCGTCTAGGACAAGCTAGAAGCGTCTAGGACAAGAAGACTTGGATCAAAGCTATGAATGGGAGAGTGGCATACTAGCACATATTCCGTGAAGGCCCATCAAGTGTAGTTTAGCTTTAATTGGGGTGTAAATAGCATAGCCATGTGGACAAATGTTTAATTTTCTGCACATTAGAATTAAGGAGGAGTTAACCTTGATTAGCTAAAGTTTTCTAGAAGCCTTCACTAATCAAGGGACGGTTTTGTGAAGCCATGTGCACCCATGTGCTCCATGTGCCATGTGCCTCCACATTTCCATTTCATTTTGCTTGCATTTCATTTGCACTTAGCTTAACATTTACGGCCTCCTTAGCCTATAAAAGGAGATGCCTATCACTTGTATTTGGAAGATTAATGAGAGTAATGTTATGTTGCCCACATTGTGCCATACATTGCTTTTGCCTAGTTTCTAAGACCTAATCTTCATCTTCACCATCTATCAAAGGGTTGGCCGAACCTCCCTTCTTCCATACTCATCATGCACCTTCAAGATCACCACAACTCCTAAGAGGATCTTGCCCATTTCAATCCATAGCTTCCGCACCATTTTTCACAACATCCAAGAAGAGCTCATAGGAAATCCATCACAGCTTGTTTGAGGGTTTTCAAAATTGTTTTTGACTTGGTTGACTAACTATCAAAACCAATTCAACCAGTTAAAACAACATTTCAACCAGTTGATTTTTGAATTTCTTAACAGCTTTTCAAAAACCTGTTAAATATGTTTTCAGTTAATATGAATCTGTTTTAGCTCGTGTTTAACTGCCAAAAACGGCTAGATTTAATAGCTATAAAACTGGTTACCTCCATATTTGAAAACACACAGAAAGTGAGATTAAGAAAGATCTTCGAGGGAGATTTGATTCAAGCTTTGCTAAGATTACCTAAGGCTATGCAAGTGGTTCAAGAAGTGAATTAGGAGCTCTGTGATTTCCTGTACTTCAGGTGTAATTTGTTCCTTATATTCCTGTAATTGTTTTTCATTTTGTATTCTTGTAAAGCATTGAATCTGTAAGGTCAGAGGTTTTTCTGACTGTGATTGTGTGAAAAGGCAAAGAGGGTGTATGTTCTTGTGGGATCAAGATCACCTCTTTGTAGTGTTGTGTGATTGTAATCTGTTGTTGGTTACTTAGTGAATACCCAGTGATTTTCTGGGGACTGGATGTAGCTCTGGTAAGGAGTGAACCACTATAATTGATTGTGTGATCTTCTCTTTCCCTCACTCATTTAAAATCTGACTGAATTGTGATTTTAACACTACTGCCATAAACAATCGATTAAAACGTAATTTCAACTGGTTGTTTTTCTGATAGCTAGTTTAACAGTTCTATTTTCTTGGCTGATCTGATTTGTTTATCTGTAAATCAATATCAATCTTCATTCTTAACATATATTTTCAAAAAAACGCCCCTTAAACAATTCACCCCCCTTTTGTTAAGGCCATTAATTCTTACAATGCTCTCCCAGCCACTTCGTTGAAGGAGAGCCACAATTGGCAGTCCAAGCCATCATAAGTTTTCTCACTCTGTTTTCCTTCCATTTCTCAATTCCATTTATGTTTATGTCTCTTAGTTCTCATATTTGTTGCTCTTGGGTTTAGCTCATAATTATGAGTATGGTGCATCATTTAGGAGGCCATGACCACCATTGATGTTTACCTTGTGCCCATTTCAATTCCGCAATTGCATCTCATCCTCACTATATCTTATTTTTCATCTTTGCCATTGTGAAGTGAACCTTCACACTTACTTAACCACTTGGTTAAGTTCATGTCCAGTGGGAATCTTCCTTTGGTCCTCACCATTAATTTTTAAAATCCCAATCTTAAGTAAAAGTGTTACATAAATGAAAACATCTAAAAATCAACTCACATCATGTGGTATTCACAGCTTTGGTTTTTAAGCTTATCTTGTTTAGAGTTGATTGGCACTTTACTTTTTCGCATCTTTAATTCCTTGTCTTTACATTCAAGTACCTTTAAATTCTTGTCTTTACTTTCAAGCACTTTTAAATTCAACCCTTTATTTTTCTTGCTTTTAAATTCGGCATTTACCTTATTCAATAACATTGTTTTCGCTTTTTGAATGTTCCTTTATGTCTTTTATTGTTCTTACCTTTTTGCCTTGAGTCATATGTTCTTTAGTGTTCTAGGAGTCCTTATATTTTTGCCTCTACTTACTTGTGTTTTAATTGTGAAAGTTTATAAGTAATTAGAAACTTGTTTTAGTAGAAGTAGATTTAAGTTCCAAACAAAATATTTCAAGTGATCAATTGTTTTGAATCCCAAACTTTTTGTGAAAATTTGAGTTATATGGAAATATGAATGATCAAAACTATGGACATTTCATTTCCATAATCCAAGAACAAGTATAAAAAAAAAGGCAAGGGAATTTGCGCAAAAAAAAATTGTGTTCCAATCTTTTAAAGAACAACATTTTCAAAATTGTGCGTTCATCTTTTTGGCAAATTGATTTCAACATTGTGGAATGTTTATCCTTTTGCTTTGAAAAATTTACTAAAGAAAATCTCATTGTTAAAAGTTTAGTAACTGTCTTAGAGTCTTTTTTGTGTGTCTTTTTCTTGCTTATCTTCCTTTACAAGTTTTGTCATAATCTCTTTTCCCAAAATTTGGTTTAGCTTTCTTGTTTTTAGCTTTTCTTGATTGTCTTTTCAAATTCCTTAAGTTTTGTTGTGGTTCTTTGAGATCAAGTGTGAAGGGCTTTGTCCACTTTCACTTGAGAATTCTTTTCAACACCAAGATAGACCTTTTGTTGGAGGATAAAATTCTTTTGAGTGCTTTGAGTGTTCTCCTCTTGATTTTTTTCACCAAAAGTGACGCAAACTTGAGAGAGTGTTTTCTAACTTCTATTTCACTAATTTTTGTTCACTTGTGAATTATGGCTTATCTTTCTTCAGGGGAGTCATCAAAACCTCAATCTCCCCAAAAGGCATTCCTTATGGGTGAATTGGCGGCTGCTAGGAGATCCCTTGCCCAAAAAGAAGAGGAAATGAGACAAATGTATGAGAGGCTCTCAAGTAAGACAACCAAGGAGGTGGGAGCATAGGAGGGCTACAAGGAGTTTAACTCCATATGGCAGCCATGAGGAAGATGAAGAATGGAGATTGAACCAATTTGATGAGAGGCGCCAACATCAGCACCATGCTCCTAAAATTTCTTTGCCTTATGTAAAACTTCCTAGTTTTAGTGGGGAAGGTGACCCCAACATTTACCTAGGATGGGAGGCTAAAGTTGAACAAATTTTTAATGTACATGAGGTCCAAGAAGACCAAAAAGTCAAGTTAGCCTCCTTTGAGTTTTTAGACTATGCCATGCATTGGTGGCATAAGATTGTAATGGACATTGGACTTAACAAGAGGCCAATCGTGGTCTCTTGGGAGGATTTAATTTACGCATGCGCTCTAGGTTTGTTCCTCCTCACTATAGGAAGGAACTCTTGTTGAAGCTTCAATGACTTCAACAAGGAATAAAAAGTGTTGATGATTATTTTAAAGAGCTTGAAACGACTTTAACTAAATTTGACATGCATGAAAGTGAGGAGTCTAAAATGGCTAGATTTGTAAGTGGATTGAGAAGGGAAGTCCAAGATGTGGTAGAACTTTATGAGTATTCATCATTAGAAAAATTGGTTCACCTTGACATCAAGGTTGAAACCCAACTTTCAAAGAAAACCCATTTCAAAAACTCTCATAATGATGGCTACCACCAATCATCTTGGAAAAACAAAAACAAAACTTCTTCCAAAAAAAATTCGCAAATGTTAAGAAAGATTACACTTACAACCCTAGACATTCTAATCCCTCCACTTCAACACCTAAGTCACCTACCAAAACCTCAAGTAGAAAGTGTTTTAAATATTTAGGTTTTCGGCACATTGCATCTAATTGTCCTTCAAAAAAAAACATGATGGCTAAGCAAAGGGTTGTCATGAGTGATCATAGCTCACAAAGTTCTAGGTCCCCTACCCCTTCTAGATCCCCAAGTGAGGAACAAAAGTGAGATTTCATGTGAAGGAGGCTTATTAGTAGTGAGACGCATGTTATGCCAAGTTTTAAAACCTTTTGATGAAAGTCAAAGGGAAAACATTTTCTATACTAGATGCCTCATTAATGATAAGTTGTGCTCCTTAATTGTGGATGGGGGGAGTTGTGCAAATGTGGCAAGCTCAAGAGTGGTAGACAAACTTGGGTTACCTACCATCTCTCATGCAAAGCCCTATAAACTTCAATGGTTAAGAGAAGATGGGAAGATCATAGTAAATAAGCAAGTCCTCATAGCCTTTTCTATTGGTAAATATAAGGATGAGGTCTTGTGTGATGTTGTCCCTATGGAAGCTAGTCATATTCTTTTAGGTAGGCCATGGCAATATGATAGGAAAACCCTTCATGATGGCCTTACCAACAAAATTTCTTTTACCTTCCATGGGCATAAGGTCACACTAAAATCTCTCTCACCAAAGGAAGTCCATGAGGACCAACTTAAAATAAAAGAAAAGAGAGAAAAAGAAAAAGATAAAAAAAAAAAGTTCCAAGAGAAGCCTTCTCATTTCATCACAAGAGGTTAAAAAGGTAATGCTTTCACAAAAGTCTATTTTCATAGCTTTTCCAACGAAAACCTTTAGGAGTGATTCAGTAGTAGATAGTCCTAAGTGCTTGAAAAAATTGGTAAAACAGTTTGAATATGTGTTTCAAGATCCCCCTAAAGGACTACCTCCTTTAAGGGGAATTGAGCACCAAATAGACATCATACTCGGGGCTTCTTTACAAAATAGGCCAGTATATAGGACCAATCCAACCTAGGCCAAGGAAATTCAACAACAAATGGAGAGTTCAATAGCTAAGGGGTGGGTGCAAGATAGCATGAGTCCTTGTGCTATGCCTGTGATTCTTATCCCTAAAAAGGATGGGAGTTGGAGGATGTGTACGAATTGTCGTGTTATAAACAACATAACCATTAAGTATAGGCATCCCATTCCTAGATTAGATGACTTGTTGGATGAGTTACATGGGTCTCAAATATTTACCAAAATTGATCTTAAGAGTGGTTATAACCAAATCCGGATTAAACCGAGAGATGAATGGAAAACCGCCTTTAAGATCAAGTTTGGTTTATATGAGTGGTTAGTCATGCCCTTTGGCTTAACCAATGCTCCAAGCACCTTCATGCAACTTGCACCATGTTCTAAGGCCTTTCATTGGCAAGTTTGTAGTGGTCTATTTTGATGACATTCTCATTTATAGCTTGTTTTTAGAGGATCATAAGAAGCATGTTAGGCAAGTGTTAGAAACCCTTAGGAAGGAAAAATTGTATGCTGATCCGGAAAAGTGTGTGTTTGCAATAGATCACATAGACTTCCTAGGGTTTGTTGTGAGTTCTAAAGGGGTGCATGTGGATGATAAAAAAGTTGCAACAATTAGACATTGACCCACACCCACCAATGTTAGTGAAGTACGAAGCTTTCATGGCCTTGCTAGTTTCTATAGGAGGTTTGTGAAATACTTTAGTACCATTGCCGCACCTCTCAATGCCATAGTAAATAAGGATGTGGTGTTTAAATGGGGCCAGGAACAAGAGAAAGCTTTTGAAACTTTGAAAGATAAATTGACTAAGGCACCCATTTTAGCACTCCCTAACTTTACTAAGACATTTGAAATTGAATGTGATGCCTCCAACATGGGCATTGGGGCTATCCTCCTTCAAGAGGGTCACTCCATATCTTATTTTAGTGAGAAACTCAACGGAAGTCATCTTAATTACTCTACCTATGACAAGGAGCTTTATGCTCTTGTCAGAGCCTTGCAAAATTGGCAACACTACCTTTTTCCAAAGGAATTTGTGATCCATAGTGATCATGAGTCCCTTAAGTATTTGAATGGCCAAAGCAAGCTCAATAAGAGACATGCCAAATGGGTAGAGTTCATTGAGCAATTTCCTTATGTGATCAAACATAAGCAAGGTAAAACTAATGTGGTTGTCGATGCTCTTTCAAGAAGACACACCTTGCTAAATGTTTTGGATACTTAATTTTTAGGATTTGATCACATAAAGGAATTCTATAAGGATGTCCTTGATTTCTCTCACATCTATCAAGAGTGCTCAAAGGGAAGACACAAAGGCTTTTTTATACATGATGGTTTTCTCTTTAAAGGGAAAAGACTTTGTGTTCCCCAAGGGTCTTTGAGGCACATGAGGGTGGTCTTATGGGACACTTTGGGGTAGCTAAGATATTAGACACATTGCATGAGCATTTCTTTTGGCCCCACATGCGCAAATCCGTACATAGCTTCTATGATAAGTGCATAACATGTAGGAAGGGTAAGTCTAAGGGGCAACCTAAAAAGAGCATTAAACGATATATCAATTAAGGCTAAAAAACTCATTAGGAACAGTCTATCAAAAGATTCAACCCAAAATTTCTTATAACCAACTTATTTTTCAATTTTAAAGAAAATCCAAACAACAAAGATCAAGAAACCAAGATTTGCAAGAATTATGAACATACCAACCATTAGACAATCTTAAGAACCTGGTTTTTTTATTTAAACAGAAGCAAAAAGAAACTCAAACAAATCAAACAAAAACACACAAAAAACAAAAGAGAAAAACAAATCCTAAACTATAATTCTCCTCCCCCACACTTAAATCATACATTGTACTCAATGTAAAATTAACAAATAAATGTGTATGATAAAAGTGACAGAAGAGGTACTCCCTCATCAAGCTTGAGGGAAAAGAAGAACTGCAACAAATCTCCTCAACCATCTCCTCTACAATATAAGCCAAATGCCTTCATATAGTGTAATACAAAGACAATGTTTACAGAACCTCAGTGTAGACAGTGAAAGAAGAAGAACATTTGCTATTAAGAACCTCTGAGTAGTAAGGTATGACTGGCAAGGGTCAAGGGGGTGGATGTAGGGGTAGAGATGGTTCCATGAATGGGTGGTGGTGTGTGATGAATAGATGGAAGAGAGAAACTTATATAATGGAGACAATCTAATGGATTTTTCATTAGATAATATACTATAACCAATTCAAATATTCTTGTATTTAATTAATTATCTTTTCCACGAAAACTTATTAAAAAAACTGGGTTGACCTTGTACTGAACTTTTGGGCCTGCGCCCGGCCTAGGCCGAGCTAGGCATAACTCACAACCGAGCTTACCATACCTAAACGCTTAGATCGAGGTTTCGAGCACTCCTGGTCAGTACAGCAGTCATGCGCCCAGTTAGCCGTTGTACTTCCTTCATATTAGATGGGCTTCTCATTTATATGACCGTTGCGCACTTATCAGTATTCACCTTTATATCTCTTTCGGTTAGCAGGAAACCAAGAAATTTCCCGGCTTCTACTCCAAACACACATTTCTCAAGATTAAGCTTTAGATTATACCTTGCTACAATGGCAAATAACTCCTATAGGTTGGAAACGTGATGGTCTTCCCTCTCCGGGGTGATGACCATGTCATCCACATATGCTTGGACGTTGCGCACGAGCATTGGTGAAAAAATCTTATACATGAGTCGTTGGTAGATCGCCCCAGCGTTCTTTAGGCCAAACTTGTAGCATAACTAGCAACTTCGGTCATAAAGGTTGTCTTACTCTTGTCCTTCGGGTGCATGCGGATTTAATTGTACCATGAAAAACCATCTAGAAAACTCAAAAAGCGACATCTTAAGGCGTTGTCGACCAGGGAATCTATGCTCGATAAAGAATAAGAGTCCTTGAGACAAGCCTTGTTCAGATCGATGAAGTCGACACACATTCTCCACTTTCCGTTTACTTTTTTTTTTACCAAGACAACGTTTGCAAACCACTCGGGGTATTGGATTTCCCTTACGGGGCCAACAACTAACAGTTTCAAAGTTTCTTCCCGGATGGCGAGACGTTTTTCTCCATTGAATTTCCTCCCTCTTTGAACTCTTTCAGCCATTGTTAGTCGATGGCACAGGAAACCTGAATTTATTCCAGGCATGTCCGCGGATGACCACACAAAAGAGCTCATACTCTCCGAGATGACACTAGCTATCTTGTCCTCTAACTCCTTACAAAGCAAGGTGTTGAGCTTCTTCAGCGGGCCCAGGTCGCCACTAGTCGCTAATGTTCCCGCCGGTTGACCAGATTGTTCTTCATGCGTAGCTAAGACTCCCGTATCAAGGACTCCTTCGTCTTTGTTACAATTCCCACCCTTAGCCGTCGTGAGTACCTGAAAAGAAGTGAACAACGTGGCACCCTCGCGGCCGTTTGCACTCCGACAATCAAGTCAGCAAGCGAAAAACACCAAAAGACACACCTCCGTATCGGAGCACCGTGAATGGATGCTCTGAAGGTGGTAAAATAACTGAGTAACTGATTTCTCTCTAATTGCCTGTGCGTACAGTGGGTTCGCGAGCAAGCAACTAGAGTGTGAGTGTGTGTGTAAAAATTGAGTCTCGATCCCCGTCTCAAACGTCTAAAGCCTCTTTTAAACGTCTAAAGCATTCAAAGCGCATTTAAAGCGTCTTAAAGCGCACTTAAAGCACTTAGAAACGTTCGACGCGTTTAAAACGTTCAAAGCATTTAAAGCGTTTAAAGTGCTTTAAAGCGTTCAAAACGTAAACTGAATAAAAACGTACCTTAGCAAACTTTCAGGGAAACTTATACACCTTGTTGTTTCAGTACTTACTGCCATGTGTTCTTCTGACTTGATCGTTGTTCTATGTGGAGGGCCTTACAGCGCCGTAACCCAACTTAGGGATATTCCATCGTGTAATTCCTCCTTCCTCGAAGTGCATCTGGCTCAAGGGGTGACTTTCTGGGTGCTAACTTATGCGCCCCAGCCTCTAGTCACTCACCCTGGGAGTGTATCTACCTTCCTCTCGTACTACGCACATGGTTCACCCCTGGGCGTGGCCCTCTCATGGGTCGTATCTATCCCAGGGGTCTCCCAGAGGTGGCGTGGGTACTTCACAAGTCAGGTTACTCCTCACTGGTACTGGGAATATGGCTTTGAAGCCACCTTTCTCTTCTCTTTATTACTGTTCTGAGATACCGGGGCCCGAGGCCTCTCGTGGTGTCGCCCCCTCCACGGTCTTTCCTACCCGTGGGTATCGGGGGATGACACCGTCGATGTCTCAACTTGGCGACGCCTCAACCTGGCGACGTCTTAGCCTAGCGACGCCTTAACCTGGCGACGCCTTGACCTGGCGACGCCTTATCTTGGCGACGCCTTAACCTAGCGACGCCTTAAGCAGTCAACCTGTTGACTTTCCTCTCTGGGCTCCCTGGATGGGTCCCACCATATGTTTGACTTTGGCTTTGACTTTGACTTTGGTCAACGCCAGGGGACGGGACGGTACACAAGCCCCCCAGTCTTGAGCTGACACTTGTTTCAGCAAAAAGACTAAGGCCTCGCCCTATCATCCACGTGGCATTCCTGCTGACGTGACATTCCCTTGAGCAGTTGACGTGACATTCTCTGTGCTGATGATGTGACGTTTTAAGTTATGCTTTAATCTCTTGACATGTGGCTCAATCGCACGGTCATCACTTAGCGCCTCTCGCGCTCCTCAAGTTAACGTTATACCTTTTCGAAAACGCGCGCTCCAAACCACTGTTTCATTCACTCTTTCGCATTCCCTCCACTGTTCATCTTCTCAAACTTTCTCTGCAACCTTCATTCTCTCCTTCGCACTTTCAATCTTCAACCACCCAGATACTCAAAAGGTATGGTTTTTCTTCTTCGATGACTCTTTCCCTTTACTGTATTGCTCTTATAACTGCCTGGAACTGTTTATATTTTCTGCATTTCTGTGTTCTACTCGCTTCGTCGTTTCCCTTGTTCTTCTCTTCTCGCGTGGGTAGGGTTTTTCTAGGGTTTCTTCCCATTTGCTTCTTCAAACCTTCCTTGTTAAGCCTTTGCTTTTTTCTTCCTTCTTCAGCTTTTTCACCAATCCTATGGCGCGTACGAAAACAACCGCCAATCCACCACCCCCCAAGATCAACTATAAGGCCCTTTACACCTGGGCCTCAGACGAGCTGCTCGAAGAGCACTCCACCCTAACCTCCATGAAAGAATGGAGAGATCATATCGAAGGATCAGGCGTTTATCAACATCGTGCCTTCGCTAGGAGGCACGACGAAGATATTTTTGTGCTCTCCTGTGTGTATGCGGAGATGAGAGGGCCAACAGTGGGGTCCCCTTCTTCTTTTTCTACCAGGTGGTCTTCAAACGTATTGGGATGCGCCTGCCCTTCTCCGCGTTCGAACGAGAGCTCTTAACCGAGATCAATGTTGCCCCCGCCCAGCTTCACCCTAAGAGCTGGGCTTTCATCAAGGCATTCAGCATATCATGCGGATATCTCGGGCAGACCCCCTCTATCGACGTCTTTCTCCACTTCTTCGAAGTGAAGAAACAGGGAAAAAGCCTCTGGGTCAGTTTTAGCAGCATCGCTGGGAGGGTCCTCCTACCTTGTTCTAGCAATCTTTCAAGGGATGGAGGGGCAAGTTCTTCAGAGTATGCTGCTCTGATTATGACCCAACTGCTCTCGACGACTTCCCCTTATATTGGGTGGAGAAGGTCAAGCTAACGAAGCCCAAGTCCCTCGATGAGCTACCCTCATTCGATAGCAAGGTCTGCCAAATCTTGGTCAGCGCGGGGCCCTTTGATACCTCCCTTATGATAAGTCGTGAATATAATGTTGAAGCCCTTGCCAAGTATATGGGTATGAGGGCCACCCCTGCTTCTGCCTCTGCTACTTAGATAACTCTGTCTGTGCTTATTTTTTGCTTTATGATTTATTTGCTTTCTCGTGCCATAGTGACTAAGCTTAGAACTAATCTCTAATGCGTTTATTTTACTGGTGCAGATTCAAGGATGGACAAGCAACGAAGGTTGAAACTCGCCCAGATTTTGAAGTCCAAAGGCGAGGCTTCAGCAAAAGGGGTTGGGGATTCCCTACCTCCAACCTCTGAGACTGCCCCTACTCCCCTAGCCTTCACCTTCAAAACCCACCTACAACATCGCCTCCTCAATCTGTATCCTCTCCAAACCATCCCCCACACTCACCACCCCCCATAGTAGTTATGCCTCTTGCGCTAGCTGAAGCCGCTGCCGCGCCAGCCCCCCTTGACAAGGGTAAAAGGGTGGTAGTGGTGCCTTCTGATGACGAGGAGGACTCTACTGGAGGGCAAGTCTTCAAAAGAAGAAGGACCACTCAAGCTGCTCCTCAGATTGCAACCTCTGCCATCTCTTCTTCCTCCGGAGCTGAATCCCTCAGGGAACACCCTCCGAGTGCCACCTCACCCCCTCAACCTACGGCCTTGGAGGGTGGGACTGAGGCTGAGCCCACTTCTGCCCCACCGCCTGCTCCAGAACTTCCCTTGCCCATCCAAGACTCGCTGAGGGGCTTCTTGGAAAGGGGAGCTGAAGGGCCCAAAACAGAAGGTATATACTATTATATGGGCGCCTTCATGCCTTGCGCACAAAACTGGCGTGAGCAAGCTAAGGCTAGGGCGATCGAGGCCTCCACCCTTCAAGCTCTAGAGAAAAAAGTCGCCTTACAGAGAGAAGAGAAAGAAACCTTGGCCCGCCACTGGGAGCGCCAAGAGGAGGCTTACCAGACTTCTTTGAGGGTGGCACAAAATGCGAAGGAGGAGGCCAACAAGCGGCTGCATGAGGTGGGGCAAGCCCATGCTGAACTCCTCAATCAGGTGGTGCCTCACCGTGTAAAAGTCGCCGATCTTGAAGCGGCGGTGAAGACCTCCGAGGCGCAGCAGAAGAAGCTCGAGAACCAGTGTGTTGATCGGGAGCAAACACTGGGGAAGACCGAAGCTGCGCTCGAGGAAAAAACCAACGAATGTGCCCAGCTGACCACTGAAAATGCCAACCTTCAGGCCAAGGTTCAGGAGCTGATTGCTGCCTTGGCCTGCAAGGATCAAGAGATGACCACTCAGGCCGAACACTTCAAGGTAGCAAAGGAAAAGTTGAGCGAGGAGGCTGCGACGGGGTTCGCCGACGGGTTTGGTGAGGCCCTTGTTCAAGCGGCCTGCGCAAACCCTGGCATCGACGTCTCTGAGTGCAACCCATTCAATGAAGTGGTCGACGACAAGATAGTGTCCTTGGAGGCCTATGAAGAATAGCTTCTCTTTTGTATTTTGTAACTACTGTGAACATTTTTTGCTACCCATTTTGCACATAACTAATCTTTGTAGTCTCTATGAACAATGCCTTTTGCATACTTTGAATATACCTGATCATTCTGGTTTCATACCTTTGCGTGTTATTTTCTGCTCTTGCTCTTCCTTTCTAAGTTGTGATGCATATCCTTCTCTTGATCTTTTCGCTTCAAACTTCACTTGGCCTTCGTATCTGCGAGGAATCTACCTCATGAAGGCATCGCCTGCCTCGTCGTCGCCCAAAGGCATAGGAGGACTTAACCATTTTTTTGTGGCCTCGACATCGCTCGAGGGCGAGGAGGACTTATCTTACCTGTACTGGGTGTCCACGCTCGATGAGAGACCTTCTGAACGCGAGGTCGCATCGTCCTCAACATGTCTAAACACTTGGGACAAAAGTCGCGCTTTGGTGCCCACGCCCGTGGAGAGGCCTATTACAACAGCGTCGTATCGTCCACAAGGTGTCTAAACACCAAGGCAACTTAGCCCTTATCTCTGCGCGCTTGGTGCCCACGCCTGAGGAGAGGCCTGCCCAGGGGTAGTGTTGTTTCGTCCTCAGGATGTCTGAAAGCACCAAGGCGATCAGTGTTCTTGGTGCCCACGCCCAGGGAGAGGCGTGTTAGAAACATCGCCGTATCGTCCCTGGTGTGTCTAAATACCAAGATGACCAGGGATGTTGTGGTTACGCCTAAGGAGAAGGTTTCCCGAAGGATGTCGCTTCTCATCAATTGCATGTATCTGCACCAAGTGACTTGGTTCTCCACTGCTCCGAAACTTCTTACTGTCTGATGCCCACACTCGAAGGAAACGCCCCCCGCCACTTCCTTGCGAGGTCTCTAAACATCAGACACCGGGGCTAGTTATTCCTACCTGAGGAGGGGGCGTCCCGAAGGAATCCCTTAACCCCTACTCAAGGACTAGGCACCCGGATTTTAACTTATACTGAGCGTACCCTTTGACTTGACGCCTGCGCATGAGCTTGTGCTCCTGTTGCTTGCTTCGGTTTCGATGCACGCTCTCTTATCTGGCGATGCCTGCGCCTGGCGACGCCTACGTCGGGCGACGCCTTGAGCCTTTGTTTTTGTTTCTTAGTCTTTGCTTTACGTTGTGAGAAAAGGAAAGGTTGGGACAAAGTTTTCTTGAACTTCTTTTTTACTTGGGTGACCTCATTAAAAAAACCCCCGCGAGGGAAAAAGAGCATCCCCTTTACAACTGTGTACTTCATAATTCTTCAACTGAAATAAAATTTTAAATTGGCCGCATTCCAGCTGCGTGGGATGGGGCCCCCTTCTAGAGTTTCTAACTTATACGAAACATTTCCCTTGGCTTCGATTACTCTGAAGGGTCCGGTCCATTTGGGAGACAACTTGTTCTTCAACTCATAAGGATGAGCCTTCCGCATGACCAAGTCAGCTACTTGGAACTATCGCGGTTTCACCTTAGAGCTATACTGATGCTCCACTCTCCTCTTCACAACTTCAGCCTTTATCCTCGCCTCTTCTCTGACCTCCTCTAACAGGTCTAGATTCACTTTTCTTTCTTTGTTGGATTCTTCTGCCACAAAGCTTAGGAAACGCGGAGAACTCTCGTGGATCTCTATTGGGATCATGGCATATGACCCAAATACTAGGCTGAAAGGCGTCTCCATGGTGGAAGATTGAGGCGTGGTGTGGTAAGCCCACACGATCCTTGGTACTTCTTCTGCCCACGCCCCTTTAGCTTTCTCAAGCCTTCGCTTCAATCCCCTCAGCAAAACTCTATTTGCTGACTCTACCTGCCCATTCGTCTAGGGGTGTTCGACTGATGCAAACACCTGCTTGATTCCTACTTCTGCACACAGCTTCCCCAACTGTTGGCTCGCAAACTGAGTGCCATTATCTGAGATGAGACGCCTTGGCACCCCGAAACGACACACAACGTTCTTCCAAACAAAGTGTTGTACCTTGTGCGCAGTGATCTATGCCACTGGTTCTGCCTCTATCCACTTCGTGAAGTACTCGATGGTGACTATCAAATTCTTCATCTGCCTTATCGCCAGAGGGAAAGGCCCCAGAATATCGATTCCCCATGTGTGGAAGGGCCATGGGCTGTAAATCGATCTCAGTTCCTCTAGAGGTGTCTTATGCCAGTCTGCATGCATCTGGCACTGCTTGCATCGTTGGGCGTATCTTACACAATCCTCCCTCACCGAAGGCCAATAAAACCCTGCGCAAATCACCTTGGAAGTTAATGATCTTCCCCCCACGTGGCTTCCGCAAATCCCCTCGTGAAGCTCTGACATGATCCTCGTACACTCGTCGCCACTCACACATGTCAGAATTGGATGCCTGAACCCATGCCTAAATAGCACTCCATCAACGAGAGTGTGCCTTGCAGAGTTCTTCTTTATCCTTTTTCCTTATCCAGGCTCTGCTGGGAGAATTCCATCTGCAATGTATCGCCTATAAGGCGTCATCCACGTGTCGCCTTCCTCCAAGGCACATACTTGCACACACTTCTGTCCTTCGGCGCGAGGCCGCGTAGATGTTGATGCGGGGTGTCCTCGTTGTATCTTGAATCAAAGAGCGATGGCTCCTTGGCTTTCCTCTTGCTGCGCTAATGTGAAGAACGTCCACCCTGTTGTCTGCCACAAACTTTCGCGACATTTTGAGCGTCTCTTGGATGACTGTCCTCTGCCTTCCCCCCTTGCCTGAGCTGGCCAGCTTGGCGAGCAGGTCAGCTCTGGCATTTTGCTCTCGAGGGACATGCACCAGCTCAAAAGCGGCGAAGGCTCCCTTCAACACTTCGACGTACCTCAAGTATGTAGCCATCTGTGGATCCTTTGCTTGGTACTCCCCTGTTACTTGCCCTGTGACCAACTGGGAATCACTCTTCGCCAAGAGACTTTGAGCGCCCATTTCCTTGCCCAAAAGCATTCCAGCAATCAGCGCCTTGTACTCAGCTTGGTTATTGCTTACCTTGAAGGCGAAACGTAAGGCTTGCTCGATCAACACCCCATTAGGCCCCTCCAAGACTATTCCCGCACCACTTCCCTGTTGGTTGGAGGATCCATTCACTGAGAGCATCCACTGTGATCCTAACTCCACCTCCTGGGGGCACTTCCTGGTGAGAGCTTTATGACAAAATCTGCGTAGACTTGCCCTTTGATGGATCCCCTGGGTTTGTACTGGATGTCAAACTCCGACAGCTCCACTGCCCAGCGAACCATCCTTCCAGCGACGTCTGGCTTTTGTAGTACCTTCTGGATGGGGAGGTCCATCATCACCACTACTGTAAAGCTATGAAAGTAGTGACGGAGCCTCTAGCTGAGAATAATACCGCCAACGCCGACTTTTCCAACGACTGGTATCTTGTCTCGGGGCCTTAAGGCCTTGCTTACGAAGTAGATGGGCCTCTGTACTTGGTCTTGCTCTTGGACCATCACAGAGCTGATGGCCCACTCTATTACTGCAAAGTACAATCGAAGGGGGACGCCTGCCCGTGGCTTGCAAAGCACTGGTGGTGTTGCCAAGTACTCCTTTAGCTTGAGGAATGCTGCTTCGCACTAATCTGTCCACACAAAATGGCTATTTCTCTTGAGGCACTGAAAGTAGGGGTGGCCCTTCTCACCTCCAGCAGACACGAACCTTGACAAAGCTACCATCCGCCCAGTAAGCTGATAAACTTCTTTCACTGAGGTTGGGCTCCTCATCGCAATGATGGTTGCGCACTTATCAGGGTTCACCTCTATTCCCCTCTCAGTGGGCATAAATCCCAAGAACTTTCCCGCCTCAACGCCAAAAACGCATTTCTCCGGGTTTAACTTGAGGCGGTACTTGGCTATTGTGGCGAACAGCTCCTCCAGGTCAGCTGGGTGTCGCCCTCTTTCCTGAGAGGTCACCATCATGTCATCAACATAGGCGTGCACGTTCCTTCCCAGCATGGGTGCAAGGACCTTGTCCATTAGTCTCTGGTAGGTGGCGCCTGCGTTCTTCAGCCCAAACGGCATCACCTTGTAACAGTAATTGCACGTCTCCGTCATGAATTTCGTTTTGCTCTCATCCCTTGGATGAATTTTTATCTGATTATACCCCAAAAACGCGTCTAAGAAGCTCAGCATCTTGCACCCTGAGGCGCTATCCACCAATGCGTCGATGCTAGGTAAGGGGTACGAATCTTTAAGGCACGCCTTGTTTAAGTCCGTGAAGTCGACGCACATTCTCCACTTTCCATTCGCCTTCTTCACCAAGACGACGTTGGCCAGCCACTCAAGGTATTGTATCTCCCTGATGTGCCCAGCACTCAGCAATTTCTGCGTTTCTTCCTTCACGACGAGACGCCTCTCTTCGTTGAACTTCCTCCTCCTCTGTCGTACAGGGCGAACCTTGGCGTCCATGGTGAGGTGGTGGAACAAAAAATTTGGGTCGATGCCTGGCATGTCTGCGGCGGTCCACGCGAATGCATCTAAGGGGCGTGAGATCACTGCTGCTACTTCGTCTTGTTCTTCCTGACTCAACAAACGTCCCAACTTGAACACCTTACCACCTATCTGCCTTTCCACCACATTGTCTACTGGTTGGGGTCGCCTGTCTCGCGTACCCTCCGCACGAGACTCGCTTCTGTTGCTTTCTCTTATAGGCGTCGCCTCCTCTGACGCTACTTTCATGGGCGAGGCCCCCCTGTGTGCTTTTTCTAAGGGCGCATCTTCCTTGGGCGTCGCCTCCGCGTGTGAGGCCTCTACAGGCGTCGACTTTGCGGGCGTCGCCTCTTCCAAGGGTTCTACCTCCATTGACGTATCCGAAACGGGCGATCGTTCAAGCACCATGAACACGCCTCTCTTTGTCTTTAAGCTATTTTCATAGCATTTCCGGGCCTCCTCTTGATCAAATTTGATCACAATGACCCTGCCACTAAGATCTGGCAACTTCATCTTCATGTGGCGCGTGGAGGCCACTGCCCTTAGCCTATTCAGCGCTGGTCTTCCCAACAAGATGTTGTAGGCTGAATTAGCATTCACGACTAGATACCGGATGCTCTCGATACGCGACGCCGTTCCATCAGTAAACGTCGTCCTCAACTCCGGGTAGCCACGCACCTCAACTTGGTCCCCTGTGAACCCATACAAGCATCCAGTGTAGGGTCTCAGCAAGTCAGGGGACAACTACAACTTATTGAACGTCGACCAAAACATGACATCTGCAAAACTGCCCTGGTCGACGAGAACCTTGTGCACCTTTCTCCCAGCTGTGACAACCGAAATGACCACGAGGTCATTGTCATGTGGGATAACATCTCGTAGGTCAGCCCTTGTGAACACAAGGTCTGACTCCCACTGATCATCCGAACCCTCCTCAGCAACTGAGTTCACTGCCCTCACATACCTCTTGCGTTGAGAGGCAATGGGTCCTCTTCCAGAAAAGCCACCAGAGATGGTGTGCACTTTTCCATGGATTGGCATTTCATGCGCTTGATCCTCCTCTGTCACTGTTAGGACTGCGGTGGTGGCAGGCCCAGCAAGATAATCCTTTAGAAAGCCATTCTTCACGAACTCATCCAACTGATGGCCCAGCTCCAAGCAGTTGTTGATATGGTGTCCAAACGCCTCGTGGAACTCGCACCATGAGTCTTTACGAGGTCCTAGCACCTTGTCAGACTTCACTGGTGGCCTCAACCTGTCAGCTATGTTAGGCATAGCAATAAGATCCTTCAGCTCCATCACGAAATTGTGCCTTAACGGCCTATTTCCTTTCCTCACCTGCTTGTCCCCCTCTGCTGCCCCCCTTGCTTGAGGCCTCCTCGCCTCGTACGGGCGCTTCCTGTCTTGATTCTTCCTTCTCGTCGTGGCCTCGTTGACCCTGGCGGGTTGTACACGCGACGACGCTCTCGGGCGTGCAGGTGCTACACTTGTGCGCTTCTCACATACCTCGCCCTCAGTGGCGATGTGTTCCACAGCGCAACGCCTTATCTCAGCAAAGGTTCGGGGACAGTTGCGGATGATTGACTCGCAAAAAGGCCCAGGGAAGACCCCCTTCCTGAACGCGTAGACAATCATGGGCTCCTCCGTGGTGCCAACCTTCACCACCTGGGCCCCAAAGCGATTAATATACTCCTTCAAGGTCTCGCCTTGATACTGCTTCACATCAAACAAGTCGTACGAGACCGGCGGTGGAGCCCTGTTTGCTAGATACTGCTCCCTGAACAGCTGCGAGAGCTGTGCGAAGGAGGTGATATAGCCATTCGGAAGACTAATGAACCAGTCCATGGCCATCCCAGTCAAAGTGCTCATGAAGAGCTTGCACTTTACAGCGTCGGAGCCGCCTACCAGCATCATTTGCGTGTGGAACGCAGTGAGATGTGCTTCGGGGTCCTCCATCCCTGTGAAGGTTACCTTGGGCCCCACAAATGTGTTGGGGATCACCGTCTCTAGTATCGACTGCGAGAACGGTGTAGAGAACTCCCTTGGGGGAGTGGAACCCTCGGGCTCATCCCCGTCGCGTAGCCCTGAGTTGTTGCGCCACCCACGACGCAACTCCTCATTCTTGCAACAGAGCTCCTCATTTCTCGCCTGAGACGCCGCGAGATCCTCCTGCGTGCGTTCTTGCTCAGCCTTTGACGCTGCCATTGCCTCCTGCAATGCCTGCATCATACCCATGACTTACTGTATGGTCATCTCTTCGCTCTCAGCGCGCGTCGAACCTTGCCTCGTGGACCTCATCTTCTGCGGTTTCAGGAACTTCTTCTAGCTGTCGTGTAACTCCAAGGGATGAAGAAAACGTTGGGAACTCAAACTCAAACGAACACGATCAAACAGTGAATTGAACTGAAGGCTATCGGTGAAAATGCACCACTTTCACAACGAACAGTGGCTTTTGGTACAATCTCGAAGGAACTGAATCGGAAACTGCAATTGGAAAACTAGACACTTGCGGTAGGACTGATGTTTTAGATCGGGCCCCACGGTGGGCGCCAAATGTTCCCGCCGGTTGACCAGATTGTGCTTCGTGCGTAGCTAAGACTCGCGTATCAAGGACTCCTTCGTCTTTGTTCCAAATTCCCACCCTTAGCCGCCGTGAGTACCTGAAAAGAAGTGAACAATGGGGCGCCCTCGCGGCCGTTTGCACTCCGACGATCAAGTCAGCAAGCGAGAAACACCAAAAGACACACCTCCGTATCGGAGCACCGTGAATGGATGCTCTGAAGGTGGTAAAATAACTGAGTAACTGATTTCTCTCTAATTGCCTGTGCGTACAGTGGGTTCGCGAGCAAGCAACTAGAGTGTGTGTGTGTAAAAACTGAGCAAGTAACTGCCATGTGTTCTTCTAACTTGATCGATGTTCTATGTGGAGGGCCTTACAGCGCCGTAACCCAACTTAGGGATATTCCATCGTGTAAGTCCTCCTTCCTCGAAGTGCATCTGGCGCAAGGGGTGACTTTCTGGGTGCTAACTTATGCGCCCAGCCTCTAGTCACTCGCCCTGGGAGTGTATCTACCTTCCTCTCGTACTACGCACATGGTTCGCCCCTGGGCGTGGCCCTCTCATGGGTCGTATCTCTCCCAGGGGTCTCCCAGAGGTGGCGTGGGTACTTCACAAGTCAGGTTACTCCTCACTGGTACTGGGAATATGGCCTTGAAGCCACCTTTCTCTTCTCTTTATTTCTGTTCTGAGATACCGGGGCCCGAGGCCTCTCGTGGTGTCGCCCCCTCCACGGTCTTTCCTACTCGTGGGTATCGGGGGGTGACATCGTCGATGTCTCAACTTGGCAACACCTCAACCTGGCGACGCCTTAGCCTGGCCACGCCTTAACCTAGCGACGCCTTATCCTGGCGACGCCTTAAGCGGTCAACCTGTTGACTTTCCTCCCTGGGCTCCCTGGATGGGTCCCACCATATGTTTGACTTTGGCTTTGACTTTGACTTTGGTCAACGCCCGGGGACGGGACGGTACAGCTAATGTCACCCTCTGCTACCCATCCCAGCTCTCCGGGTTGGATAGTAACTGTATAGGTTCCCCTGCGGTTTTTTAAGCTACTTTCGTAACATTTTGGGCCATCTTTTGGTCGACTTTTATTGTGATCATCTTCCCTTCAGCCGAAGGCAACTTCATCTTCATGTGGGTGGTTGAGGCCACTGCCCCTAACTTATTCAAGGAAGGTCGGCCCAGGAGCAGGTTTATGCAGAAGACGCGTTGACGACGATGTATTTGATGGTAATAGTTCTGGCCGCACTTTCATCAGCAAAGTTTGTCCTCGATTCAATGTATCCTCGCACCTCTACCTGGTCACCTGCGAAACCAACTAGACAGCCATCATATGGCCTTAATTGGTAAGGGGAAATCTGCAAATTGGTAAAATTTCCCTAGAACATTACGCTGAGCTCCCTTGATCAATTAGGACTCTGTGCACCTTACGTCCTACAGTGATAACAGATATCACCACTGGATAGTCTTCATGGGGAAACACATCCTCCAAGTCGGCCCTTGTGAAACAAAGGGAAAGCTTGGTAGATCGACCGAGCTCCCTTGCATTTAGAGACATTACCACTCGGGCATAACGTTTGCGCTTAGAGGCTGAACTTCCCCCTCCGGAGAATCCTCCTACGATTGTGCTTAACCCTCCAAGGACTAGAGCTTCGTGCTTTTGCTCAGAGGATGTGGTTTTCGCCTTCGACCCTTCTTGTTCGACCTCGAGATATTCTGTCAATAAACTCTCTTTGACTAAGTTTTCCAGGTGGTAACTTAGGAAGATGCATCACTCGGTTCCATTTCCATAAGCTCGGTGAAAATCACATCAAATATCCCTTCGTGACCCTAAAAACCGGTTTGTCTTTTGGGGAACTTCAATTTGTCTGCCTCCCCGGACATGCCTATGAGTTCTATGCAGGATACTCTAAATTTAGGCTTGATTGATGTCTCTTCCCCAGCCTTTGCCTTAGGTTCATCCTTCTTGGTGACATACGGGACTTACCTCTGGTTCGCTCCTGATAGAACGATCTCGGTTATTCTCCTTGTACTTGGGTTGTTTAAAACCTGAGCTACCATTTTTCCTGAGCACGACCTCTTTGGCCTCGATATGGACGGTAGCTCGTCCAGGCACCTTGGATAACGTCTCTGTTGGATTCCTGATTAATGAATCGTTGAACGGGCTTGTTGTCATCCCTTGTACAAAAGTGGCAACCACCATCTCTTCATCCTAAGTTTGAAGTCTTACTAAGACTGTGTAGAATCTATTCAAGTATTCTTTAAGAAACTCCCCTTCCCTCTATTTGACATTGAAAAGATCATACAATCGTGGAGGGTTGACCTTATTAGCCATGAACTGCTCCTTAAACATTCGAGAGAACTGAGGGAAAGAGGTGATGTGACCATCCGGGATTACACTAGATGATTCTTGGGGTCCCCTACCCCAGAGAAAAAAGCGATCTTGGGTGTGATGTGATGGGGCGGCACAAGCTCTTCCATGATTTGCTGAGAGAACTACTTGGAGTCATCTCTTGATGACAAGTTTGGGGAACGTTCCCGAGTGGGACGTCGGCCTTGTCAGTGCAAGCTATTCTACAACTCATCGTTGGTCTTACAGAATTCTTCATTAGCTTGTGTGAGCTCCTCCATAGTTATTCGAGAGGCCTCAATCTCTACCATAAGGCGGGCCTGGCTCAACCGCGTTTCCTCTCGAAGGTGCTCTTGGTCGGCTCGGGCTTCTGCTCGTAGCCGTTCTTGCTCGACCCTGACTTCTTCTCGAATTCGCTCTTGTTCACGTTGATATTCTTCGTTTGCCTCCTCGAGACCCCTCATGGTCTCCATAATTTGTTGCAAAGTGGGGGCCTCGCTTCCTTCAGATCCCAACGGTCCTTGCCTCGTGTTTCTCATCGCGTGGAATGCTCAGACACAAATTGATGGAAGATGGCCAAGCACAACCTCACATAAAAAGACAAGAGCCAAGACATGAGCATTCAAAGCCAAACCAAGAGCATTTAGGCCAAAGGGAGGAGCGTCTAGGCCAAGCGAATCCATGAAGATTTGTATATGCTACATGAAGGCCCATTAAGGGTAGCTTGGTATTAGTTGTGGTGTTAGTATACGGTGGGATCAGGTTTGACTTGTCTCACATGAATTGTCTAATCGAGTTTACTACAGTTAAGTGCTGAGGATCCGAGCACGTCCGACCAGTACAACATTATGTATTTAACAATTTTTTTTCATTATTCTTATTATAAATATTTATTTAATTAAAAAACGTAAAACATAACAAAGTGATTTTTTATATTTGAAAATTTAATATTTCCTATTTTTCTATGAAAAAAAAAAAAAATTCCTCTTTACGTATTTTCTTCCAAAACAAAAAAAATAATACAATATTTTCTATCTATCTCAATTTTTTCCCTTTATATTTACGTTTCATTCCTTGACATTTGTGTTTAAACAAACAACATAGAAATGAAATCTACAATTTTGCTTAAAAGTGTAGAACAATTATTATAAAAAGTAGTTAGTTGCATGTATCTTCAAATCACTCAACAAGTTTACAAAATAACTGACGCAAGTATTTTTAATTAATGATTAATGATTATGTATATAATGAAATGAAAAACTAAAATATGTTTTCCGTCTTTATAAAATTTTATATATATTAACCATAGAATAGACATTATTCTAAAATATTACGAAAATTCTTTAGAGTATATATTTTATATTTAAAATTTTACGTAACTTAAAATATATTTTACTCTAATAAAAAAATGAATGATTATTTTATATGAAAGGTAAATTTCAGTAATACCCTAAGAATTCATGAGTTTCTAAGAACTAGGTCCACAGTCGCAAAGATGAAATCCCCGTTTTGTCCAAACCCCAAATAAAGACCAAAGACCTCTTTCGTTCTCTTTTCTCTGTAACAAGCTCTTCTGGTGTTGATCTCGTTTTCTCAAACACACTACACTTTCTCCTTCTCCACTCTCTCTCTCTCTAACGATAACCCTCGCAGGTTCCAATTCACCATGACGGTGATGATGCCAGCACCCATTGATGTACGCGTTCGTTCCCTAACCTTAAACGCACACACATACACACTGCGCGCATCGTTTCGCTCCTATTTATTCACAATATTAAGTCGCGTTGTGCTTACTTCGGGCGATTCTGCGCCCAACCGCGAGTCGTGTTATTCAATTAGGTGTTCTCCACTTCCGAGTGAGGGAACTGACGGGGGTTTCGGTTTTCGTTTTTTCTTTTTCTGTTTTGCCGTTGTTTTGATCTGAGCGAGGGAGCGTTTTGCGCAATTTCGCGATTTGTAGTGCAGTTCGGGGTTTCGATTTTAGGGCTTTGTGTTTACGATTGGGGTTGCGGTGGGCGTTGCGGTGGATCCGAACTTGGGTGGCGTAGTTGATTTTGGTTTTTGTTTTGTGCAGCAGCAAGAGGACGAGGAGGTGCTCGTGCCGCACACGGATTTGCCTGAGAACAATCATCAACCTATGGAAGGTAGTTCTCGTTTCCTGTTCTTGCGATTCCTTTGATCTGGGCTTTTAGTTTTTTTCGTTTTTAATTTTGGGTCAAGGAGCTGGGGTTTTTTCAGCGTCCTTAGCTTCTGTGTGATTTAATTGAATTGTTTTGGAGGTTCGGCAAAATGGTTTATGCATTGTTGCTGGGAGAGAGAGAGTGGGAGAGATGAGTGAAAAATTGGTTTAAGTTTTTGGTTGGGCCAGTTTTTCGTGTTTAAGTGTAGGAAATTCGTTAGTGAGTCTATGCGTTGGGATTTTGATTATTTTTTTTAATAAGAAACGTTTTTCAGCTAAAGTTTCAGAACGGAAAATGATTTGCGTCCAATCATTGGTTGATTTGTATTTGAAAGTTGTGGGGTTTTGATGCAATTGTTTATTGTGTAATTAATTAGGTAACTTCATTTTACCTGTGTTCCTGGTTAGCTATTGGAGGGTCTAGTTCGGTTAGGTTCACCTTTTTATTACTTTGGGGGGGTAATTTATGATTTCAGCTAATTCCAGACATGATAGGTGATTGTTCACTTTTCTTGTTTCTTTGATGGTCGTTAGTTGTAGCTCAACCTGAAACTGCCAATGCTGTGGAGAGTCAGCCTGTTGAGGATCCTCCATCGTCTAGATTCACATGGAGAATTGAAAACTTTTCGAGGCTGAATACAAAGAAGCTCTATTCAGAACAATTTGTTGTTGGTGGCTATAAATGGTATTTTTCTGAGATGTAGTAAACTGGTTATACATTGTCAATTTCCTTGAATATGCTCATGTATGTATACTTGTTTCCAGTGATTATCTCCTTCAAACTTGGTTTTGTTCTTCACAGGCGGGTGCTTATTTTCCCAAAAGGAAACAATGTGGACTATTTGTCTATGTATTTGGATGTTGCAGATTCAGCTAGTTTGCCCTATGGTTGGAGTAGATATGCACAGTTTAGCTTGGCAGTTGTTAATCAAATCCATAATAAGTATTCTGTGAGAAAAGGTAGTCCTGCAGTTTGATCTTTACACTTTTACAAGATGACATAGATTAGCCATAGGTGTAGAATAGAAAAGAGCATTGCTGAAATTAAAGGTAAAGAATTTTGATAGGTTTTTAGTGCATGTAGTGGATGGAAGAGCATTTGAGACCTCCTTGCATGGTAAATATTCTATTATAATTAGTCAATTAGCTATACATCATTTTCTGATAAATCATGTGACACCTTTACTCATTCCATAGTTTATTTTTTGTTTCATAGCTAATTTTCTGTTTCTTACCATTTGGATAGTGGAACTATGGAATGGGGTGGGGTTATTGATAGTAGATGTTTAAATTCATTCATATACATATGACATGGTTCATATCGCGGTCAACCTTTCGTTCCTCCCTCTTGCACCTTGTTTAAAAATTTGGTGGAGAATGAGATTGACTTCTAAAGTTTATGTTGTTACTTGTCTCAATTATTATTTTTTATTAAAAGAGGAAGTAAAAGTAAAAAGGCACAGTTTTTTGGATTTATTATAGGCTTGTTGTAACTCAATTCTACTACACTATGCAGACACACAGCATCAATTTAATGCACGTGAAAGTGATTGGGGTTTCACGTCCTTCATGCCTCTTGGTGAATTGTATGATCCTAGTAGAGGGTATCTTGTGAATGATACTCTTATAGTTGAAGCTGAGGTTCTTGTTCGTAGGATTGTTGATTACTGGACTTATGATTCAAAGAAGGAGACTGGCTATGTCGGGCTTAAGAACCAAGGAGCTACCTGTTATATGAATTCTCTACTCCAAACCTTGTACCATATTCCTTATTTTAGAAAGGTTAAAACAGTTTATCACATTTTGTTTCGCCTGAAGTTATCTGTTGGAAAGCAATGAGAAGTTGGTTTGTGGATATAATATTTCAGGCTGTGTACCATATGCCAACAACTGAAAATGATATGCCCTCTGGTAGCATCCCTTTGGCTTTACAAAGTTTATTCTACAAGCTTCAATACAGTGACACCAGTGTTGCGACGAAGGAGCTGACAAAGTCTTTTGGATGGGATACATATGATTCTTTCATGCAGCATGATGTTCAAGAACTAAATCGGGTTCTCTGTGAAAAGCTTGAAGACAAAATGAAGGTATGAAAATAACTTTGGTTAATTTTCTTCTTGATGAGTGACCATATCTAATGGTTTTATTTGTCTCCAGGGAACTGTTGTTGAGGGAACCATACAAAAATTATTTGAAGGGCACCATATGAATTACATAGAATGCATCAATGTAGACTACAAATCAACTAGAAAAGAGTCATTTTATGGTAATTCCTTAGGCATTTTGAATTCAATTATGTGTTTAGTTCTTGTATAATTCTAATTTAGTTTTACATATCCATGTTAGACCTTCAGCTTGATGTCAAAGGTTGTCGTGATGTTTATGCTTCCTTTGATAAGTATGTTGAAGTTGAAAGACTTGAGGGGGATAACAAATATCATGCTGAACAGTATGGTTTGCAGGTTAGTTGCTATTCATAAATGCTGCATCAGCATATAATAAACTATTAGAGTCATTTGGAGAAGTTAACCTTGTCTTTCAAAGGACTTTTGTATTTTTGTTTAATTCTGTTTTTGATATTATTATTCTAATGTCTTCTACGAACTGTTTCCATTCTAAAATAGAAGAATTAAGGTTTTTATGAATTACTTTAGTCTTCTGCATCAATAATGGCTGGGTCAGATGTTGGGTGCATTTTTGAAACTGTGATGCATCATCCTGAATATTATCTGGGAGAGTGCAAGAAGCTGTAAATTGATAGTTATATAGATTTTCATGGTGTTCGTGTTAAATTTTGAAAAATCCATAACTGTTCTTAGAAAAGTTGAAAGCTAAGTTACTGATTACAGTTTTCATGCCGAGTGTCAAGGTAGTAGAATTCTAGATAAGATGTAGTAGAAAGATAAACTCTTTCTATTATTTAAGGATGATCCTACATCATATGATAGTGCAGTCAGTTTATATACCAGCTCTAGTAGTGCAAAGCAAGCTTACAGCAATAACCAACTTATATTATATAAATCTATTTCTTTTATATAATATAGATATAGATAGCTAAACTAACAGAACGTTTTCTGCCTTAGCTGAGAAGTATATCACACACAACAATACTCTAATGTAGGGAACCCTTGCTTCAATGTTCTTTTCACACTACTTGGTTATATTTTAGCTTTTATGTTTGGTGGATGTTATCCATGATCTTGTGCAATCTCTCTCTTCCGCCTTGCCTTTCTATCAAAAGCCAAAAGTTCATAGCAATTTATTTGCTTATTGGGGGAAATAAGCCAGTGACAACTTCACTTGTAAGAGGTTGTATTTGAAGAACACTTAGGCAAAAAACCTTCTACCATTCATCTTGTTGTTGCATGTGTTATCCCTCATTTGCTTCAGTGCATTCTGTACTTTGATGTTTTACAACCATCTAAATTAGCAAGTGAATGTGATATTCTATGAAGGGTGTGCTTGGGCATGAGACTCTCACCTAGTGGGATTTGAGTAGGGTAGATGTACGCACTACTAGACCCTGTCCTCACAAAAGCGTGGGTCTAGGATGGGTTTAACTCACCTGTCCGCACAAAAGGCAAGGTGGGGTAGGGTAGGTGTTCACGCTCAGAGGATATAGGTCTAAAGTTTTAGTAATCATCTCCATATCCGTTGGGTTTTCTCAAGACAGGGTAAATCAATTGGTAAATGGTCACAATTTTTTACAATTTTAATTATACATACATTTGAGATAAATTATATATTAAATACTAATATTTTAATTCAAACAATACAAAAAAGAACAATTTAAAAACAATTTAAAATAAGTTAATAATTATATTATATTTTTAGTTAAATGTATAATTTTGCGTTTGTTATTTAATTATTTTATACTTTAAACATGATTTAACAATTGAAATATAGAAGTTTAAGAGTTATAACAATAAGGTCATATATATATATCATATATTTATAATATTGTATATCGTGATGTAAAAATTATATATAGAAAAGGTAACAAGGTGGGTAGGCAAAGCAGGTATTCCTAGTCAAAGTCGGCTAGGTTTGGGTTAGGGGTTCATGGTTGTTTGCCATGCCTACTCCCTATGTAATCCTAACCCTGTTAGTGGAGAGGTTGTTTCTAGGATTTGATTCAATGAACTCCTGATTTCTAGGCATCTTGTCCAAGTTATTTATGATATTTGCTTGACTGAGGGAATTGTGCTATTCAATAGATCAAGCTATTTGTGATATATTCTTGAACATGTCTTCTATTCGCTGGTTTACTTGCAAATTGTGGTACAACCATAATTTGCAACTAGAGACTGGGGTAACTGAACATGAAGCATGTTGAATAACTCTACGAAATAAAGCATGTAGCAATGTATAACTGTGAAACATGAATTTGAGCTTCTTAAAATAAGGTTGGAGCTTGAGATACAAATGCTACTATCTAAATAGAGGCTATGTCTACTACTAGATGAAGTTGCATGTAGAACTAAGCAAGAAGTAGTGGCAATGGAGATTGTAGCAACAAAGAAAGACATGGATACATGCACCCATCGGCAGATGATACTTGAACTATTGAATAGTGGATTGTGTTTTTGTATGAATGCAAGTCAAACTAAAATAAAATATAAGCAATATGACATGTTTGGATTGAGAGTCAAAATTTACATATTTTCCTTATCAAAATGACATGTTATGCTTTGCAAAAAACAAAGAAGCATCTTCAAAATGCAAGTACTTGGTCTCCTTATAAAATATTCCGATGTTATAATAGCCTGTATTTTGCAAAAGTGAACAATGTTGTGAAACTCGTAGATTGGAAGAGGATCAGAAAGGGATTTAAAACTCGTAACTCGAGGACTGCAACTCGACTCGTAAGAGTTACTAGTATAATAAAAAGTTATATTTAAATCAGACATTCTTTGAGTAGATGTAGGTTGTGATTTTCTTACCCATTGCATTGCTTCAAATTAGTTTATAGCCAGCGCAATAAAAAATTAAAACAAAATATTGTAATGGTTACGGGGCTCAATTGAAATCCAAAATATAAAAGGAGCATGAGCTCTCTCCCTCCTACAACACAACAAAATTGAAAATAGTTGAATAGAAAGGAGAACAATGACACCCGAGGAATAGAGAGGACAACGACGAGCGCTATGGTCGGGGGCTCAACAACGATGGCGAGCGTGACGACGTCTGCTATGGTATGCAGTGTGTGCAATGTCCAACAATGACGATCTTGAACAGAAGCGGCGCCACTAATGGCAAGGAGAACGACATGCTTTTTTTGTTTTTTTTTAATAAATTCTGGCTCGAGTTGCGGATCAAAGACAATCATCGATCCTTTGATTCAGCTACCTACTCCCAAACTCGTTTTGATCCGCTCAGGCAGTGACCCTCCATGCGAGTCAACACGATTTCTTCTCTAAAATCGTTGAATCGTGCGAGTATATGAGTATACTCGCGATTTTACAACATTGTATGTGACTACGTTTAGAAACTTTTGTATCTCTATTATCTGTTATTTTTGGTTATAATTTAACTGACAACCTTTTTTGGCTTCAAATTCTCTTACCACTTGAAGAGCTGATCAACTTAGCATTTTTTAAAATGTTTGGTTGAATGTTTGGATGTATCCAATATTGTCTTATCTTATATTTTGTATTATCCATTACGATTGTTTTCCCTATTTTCGCATTAACTCTTAGGATTGGTTATTTATTTCCTTTTCCTATTATTTATTTCTTATTAAGTTAGGATTATGATTGCCATAGTTGTATTTAGAGGTGATAAAAATTAGAGTTATTGTGCTCTGCTTATGTATTTAATATATATAGTAAAACAAAAGAGTACACACTCGTGAGTTCAACCGAGTTCAGCTACTTTGCATTGAGTCCACAGAGTTTGTTTAAAAAACGAGTTTGCTTCCAAGTTATCTGCATGGGGTGAGTAGGAACATAAACTTAGATGAGTTAAGGAGTCAACTCGTGAGTTTGATAATCATGGTAAATACTACATCATCAACATACTTTATTAAGTACACATATTTTCTAGGTGAGGTGTGACAATAGATTACAGAGTGGTCTGCTTCACTACATTTCAGCCCAAAGGATAGAACAATGTGGCTGAATTTTCCAAACCAAGCATGGGGAGATTGCTTGAGACCATAAGAAGAGTGACACAACTTACAAACCAAACTCTCCCTGAGTAACAAACCCAGGTGGTTGCACCGTGTTGACCTCCTTTTCTAGATCACCATGCATAAAAGCTTTTTCAATATCTAATTGATGAAAGGGATCAATGACGAATGAATGCCATGCCAATGAAAAGTGTGACTTTAGTTTAGTCATTTTGGTTCCGGGGAAAAAGTATCACTATCTATGTAGCACGGACACGGACACGGACACGCACACTGCACGGACACGGACATGAAGATACATATAATATCTAAAATGTAAGATACGGGGACACGAATCTATATATTATATAATTATGAATTATATAAATTGACAATAAAGATTTATGTGCAAAAAAGTATGTTCCAGATTATTTTTTGGAACAAAAAAATGTTTTTTATGACTGGTTCAAAATGATTTGTTTCTTATTTTTATAATCATAATACGAATTTATACAATAAGTTTGAATTTTTAGAAAATTAATGTATTTTTCCTTTTTAAAATTGTGTTAGAACTGTACTAGAATTGTCAGAAACTCAACAAATACTTTTTGAATTTGACACTTCATGGATACGTATCCTACAATTGTCATACGAGTGTCGGTATTCGATATGAGTATCTGACACCGATACGCCATTTAAGAGAAGTGTCTGAGCTTTATAAATCACTATGGTCAAGCCCATAGAAATGAGTATATCCTTTAGCTACCAATTAAGCTTTTAGAGAATCAACTTCACCATTAGGTCCAACCTTAATGGCATAAACCGAACATCAACCTAAGTCTTCTTCTCGAAAGGAAGATGAACTAACTCCCATGTCTTGTTATGTTTAAGAGTTTGCATTTCAGTAATCATGGCTTGTCGTCACCCAAGATGATGAAGTGCTTTTGTCACTTTTTTAGCAATAGAAATAGAAAAGACAAGAAATTAAGGAAAAATAGGAAGGGCACAACTTGTGGTAGCTAAGGATATTGTAAATAGCTTGAGAATTATTGTAGATCGAGAACCTTTACAAAAGACAATGGGCCAATTTGAGTCATCATGTTCGGTGATAATTGTGAAGGACCTGCTGAAGAGGACTCACCTTGGGCTTTTGGAGCCATTTGGTTCTTGGTGTTGATAGTTAATGAACGACAATGACAATGGTTTAGATGGATTTTTTTAGGGTATTTTGGGTCTTAGGAGCCAAAGAACAAAAAACTCAATTAAAGTAAGGGTACAAGTAAAACATGTTGGACAAAATTAGAATCCTATGTAGAAGGAGGGAAGAACAAAGTTGGTTAAAAAAGTGACATTGGCAAACATGTAGTATTTCTTGGTCTTAGGAGAGTAACATTGAATTCGAGAATAGCCCAATAAGACATATTTGAGGGTTCTAATTGAGAGTTTATCTAATCCTCAAGACATCATCGGCAAAACATACACAACCAAAAACACGTAGAGTGATATGAAAGAGGGGTTCTTTTGGAAAGAGAATGGAGTTGGGAACTTTATTTTCTAGTGAGAAGACATTTTACCTGAGGCAGACCAAGAGAGATAATTTTACCCATTCAATTCTTTAGAAGTAATGGTAGGAGTTTTGGAGAAGGTGGTGGCATGTCCAATAAACATTTTTTTCGTAGGTGACCAATAAAAAATAAACAGGTAATGAGAAACAATAGAGAATCAACCAAACTGGATATATATATATATATATACATGAACATATATACATTCATATACATATATGATGTGTGTACAAAAATGTAACGGTAAGGATCTTACCATAAACCCTAACCTTAAAGTTGGGTACAAACAAAAGAAATAATAATAAAATATCATTACATTTTAGCAAAAAATAATATATATATCTTTTATGAAGAGAGAACTTCCTAAGAAAAACATTTAATTGCCTTAGAAAGGTTGTCAATGTGGAGAGACATCAATTACAACCAAACACTCTAAATGAGACATGAAATAAAGAATCACTACGAAGTATTATTGAGTAAGGAATTTAAATTTTTTAAGAGAGGAAGAAGACATTCTATTTATTAAAAAGCACGCGGTGGGGAGTGCATCTCTATAATGATGTACAAGAACACTTGTATTAAACACTCATGTGCATTTAGTTTCCAATGAAATGTCTATACTTCTCCTTTGCTATACCATTTTGTGTGGTGTGTGAGATAAGTAGGTTGATGTAGAATACTCTTTGATGATAAAAGAAGAATGCTCAATAGATAAATATTCGACATTGTAGCTTTTGAAGATTCTTATTATTTTTTCTAATTGGTTCTTAATCTCATTAAAAAAGGACATGAATATGGATGAAAGTTCAGATCTGCCTTTCATTAAATAAAATCCATGTATAGTAAAAGAATACATCAATGAAGGATATATAAAACGAAAAGACATCAATGAAGGATATATAAAATGAAAAGATGACACAACTTGGTCCCTAAATATTTGAATGAAGGGTAGCGAAAATTGAGTTACATATTTTTTCAATTTTGTTTAGCAAAGGATGACCTAACATGTTTTCTTAATATGATTCACATTCTAACACTTGAAGTTGCTCAATATTAGGAGTTATTGTCTTTAACTTGGCCCAATTTGGTTGACCCAAACGTTCATGAAAAAGATTTGTAGTTGGCATTGAAAAGACCTTTTGATTCATGTCCTTGGCTAAACAAACAACCCATACTATGTTCGTGGATAACAAAGGAATTAGTATCAAAGGTTACCCAACAATTGAAAGAGAGAGTTAATTGACTTTGAGAGATTAAATTATAAGGACAATATGGAATGTAAAAGGCAAAAATTAAGATCTAAAGAGAAGAAGGAACTTGACCAATTCCTTGGGATGCAACTTTGGATCCATTGGCTATAGTAATAAGGTGAGTGATTTTTGGTGAACAAATAAATTAAAATGACAAACTATTACTAGAATGTGATCGAAGGCACTTGAGCCAAGAATCTGTAGAGCTTGACTTTCCATAGATTGGTGCAATAGAATATTGAGCTTGATTGTTGATTATTTTAGATTTCAACATCAAATAATCATTGTATCTGTCATCAGAAAACATAGAATCTCCTTTTTAAGAATTAGACACATTGGGTGGTTTGTCTAAAAAACCTTGAAAGGAATGACAACTTTCTTGGGTATGACTCATTCTTTTGCAATATGTGCATTGTGGATGTCCACTCTAGCCTCCATGAGAGGGTTGCTATGACCTCTTCTTCCATAGGGTGTTACCATTTCTAAGTTTCAATAACCTTAGTTGAAATTTCATCATTCACCAGGGTACCTCAAGAATTCTAGAGAATAAACTATTTGTGGAAGGCATATTTTAATCGCAAACTAGAATTTGATCATCTATGATCAAAATTTGAGTGTAAACTTTAGAATCATGACCAAGTATAACAAATCATAATTTTCCAAACCATAAGAAATCTGTTGACACACCGATGGATCCTAATACTAAACTTCTATCGAGTTAGGGGGAACCAGTTTCATATCTGGAGTGATATAAAAGATTTGTTGAAAAACCGAAGTACTTCATGATCTATTGTCATGACATTTCCTTCGTGGTAAGACTACATAATGATGGCGTCTGCCTTTTGTGAGCTCATTTGGCTCAAACAGAGCCTTAAAGAACACTAAGATTTGGGGAAGCTGCTCAAATGACTCTAATTTGTGATACCAAGTTGGTTTCCATAGTGCCTCAAATCCAATATTTCTTGAAGGAACTGTGCATATAAGGATAAATTGTGACTTCAGTAAATAAAAGATTTTATTTAGAGACACCAGTGTTGGAGATCTCACATTGACTAGAGATTAGAATATTTTATAATATATGAGTGGGTGCAAACCTCACCTTATAAGCTGGTTTTATAAGATTTAGTTAGGCTTAAAGTCCATTTCTTAATATGGTATTAGAGTCATTTAAAGCCTATCCTAGCGAGAGTGTTTGTTGGGCTTATCAGGTCACCCGCTACGGGGTCGCTATCAGACCACCAATGTTATCAATTATCGGCCATGGTGGATTTTCTAACCACTGCCACAACAAGGCGGTGGCGATGCAGATTTTCGATGGTGGCCCATGGCGACCGCTTTTGCCATCTCGGAGTGGTAACAAATAGCAGAAATATCCAAAAAAGCGGAGAAAAAGACAGTGGCAGTGGCGGCGGCGCACACTGTGACGACGGGGAAGCATGAGGAATGAGTTGTGGCGGTGCTGCGCATAAGGAAGGAGGAGCTGCGGCGACGCTGTGTAAAAGAAAGAAGGAGCTGCGGCGACGCTGCGTAAAAGAAAGGAGGAGTTGCGGCAGTGCTGCGTATAGTGAAGTTGGAGATGCGACGGCGCTGCGTATAATGAAGTTAGAGCTGCGGTGGCGCCATGCATAAGGAGATGCAGGCACATACCTAAACCTAATTTTTAAAAGACATAATTTTGGGCCAAAGGCCCATTTCAATTTTAACCTAATAAAACCTATTAAAATTTAAATATGGAATGTGGTGTGTGGTGTGCGACTGAAACCCTAAGTAAAAATCACAGCTTAGTTAAATTTTGGTTTTTTCGACCTATTTTGGTCCCATTTAAAAAATTATAACTATTTTCATCCCTTTTATATATAGGTATAGAAGATTATATTTCTTTCGACCACAATGCTTTCGCCTAACCCGTTATGTTTACCGTTATAACTCTATAAAGGATTTTTGGGGTCTTTGATATGATCAGTTATCCGATATCGATAACACTGCGGACAACCCATAATATATAATCCCACGCACAAGTTAGTAGCCTTGATGTGAGAGGGGTGTGTTGGATATCTCACATTGACTAGAGATTAAGACATTTCATAATATATAAGTTGCAAACCTCATCTTATAAGCCGGTTTTATAAGGTTGAGTTAGGCTTAAAGTCCATTTCTTAATATTTTATAAGGCTGTGTTGGACTTAAAGTCCACTTCTTAATTGTATAAGGGCCATTGAGCCTATCCTAGCGAGAGTTTGTTGGTCTTATCAAGCCACTCGCTATTGGCCTGGGCCTAAGGTGGTGTGTTGGAGATCCCACATCGAGTAGAGATCAAGACATTTAATAGTTTATAAGTTAGTGCAGACCTCACCTTATAAGCCAGTTTTATAAGGTTGAGTTAGGCTTAAGTCCACTTCTTAATAACTACCACTCTGTTTTATTAATGCCAACGTTAAGTTGGATGATATTTTCACTAAATCATTGTGGGTCACTAGAATTGACTATATATGCAACACACTTGGTGCATATGATTTATTATACATTTATTTTTATATGGCCTTGGGGGGGCCATCCTTATATAATGCTATATATGATATATGTATATATGTTCCTCAGCTTTGCCCAACCAACTAGGGGATTCTATCACAACTCTACTATTTCTCTCTACAGCTCCAAACAGTCTCTTCATATTTTGTTAAGTTGCTTGGTTGCCTGAATGCAAAACTTTAAGCAGATTTATTTTTATTAAGCTTGATGCGTAAACTAATTTACTTTTTAATGAACATGACTATTTCAGGATGCTAAGAAGGGTGTCCTATTTGTTGAATTTCCTCCTGTTCTTCAACTTCAGCTAAAAAGATTTGAATATGACTTTATGCGGGATACTATGGTTAAGGTTGGTGGTCCAATTGATAAATTGCTGATATTTTTTTGCAGTTAGTACCTTCGAATGCTGAAATTTTTTATTGCATGCTCTCAAATAGGGCTTCAATTAGTGTAACTGTCATATGGAGTGAGCTGCATCTGGTGCGCTTTAGCTGTACTGTAACATGCCAACGAAGAGTGTTAAAATTATGCATGACAATGTATGATGCTACCCCTTTTTGGTTGTTAGTAGTGGTGCTTTCATGGTATCGCTAATTTGCTACTGATACTGTTTATTCTTCCAAGAAAGTGATTTGGTGTGTATTTGGAAGGCAATTTGATCTAAAGTGGTTGGTGGTGTTGCAAAATAGTTGCTTGCTGAGTGATTGAGTAGTTTTGGTAGGATTTAAAGGATAGCGCTTTATACAATTGCAATACATGGTGGACCCTACACCACCGTTGGTTAATTATACTTGTTAGAAAAATAGTTTTTTGTAACTGCTATGGCCAGGGATAGGGATTGTGTATTATACACAAAAACAGAAGATTTTCTGCTAGAGAGCGGATGGGTATTAGCTATTATTATGAGTGTCTATGCTTCTTTCAATATTCATTCACGTTTGATAGATTTCAAATGGAAATGGTAGTCTAATTTTTTCTTGGTGCTCGTACTATATAGATTAATGACCGTTATGAGTTTCCCTTGCAACTTGATCTTGACCGTGATGATGGAAAATATCTTTCACCTGATGCTGATAGGACTGTCCGCAATCTTTATACACTTCACAGGTAATGATAGTGTTTGTTAATACAGACTGTGTAATGATAGTGTTTGTTAAGATAAATTGCATTTGGTAGTCACTTTTATAGTTTGATTATTTACTTTTTTGAGCATTCATAACTGGTTATTTTGTGGTTGGTGATTCGGTATGTGATTCCTAGTTTTGTATTCGTTTATTGAGAGTATGAGTGTGCAATTTTTATGGGCTTCATTGCTTTATAAGTTGCCGAGTTTTCTTTCAATGTGCAATTTTTATAGGCTTGTTTCTGTACATGTTGCTTAGTTTCCTTGTTACTGTAAGGATGAAAATAGAAAATTGAACTATTATTCTACTTTTCTGACTATTGGGAAGAGCGAAGATTTTGTGTGGATCTCACATGACTATTTTCTTTCTCTTCCATTTCCTTTGTATTTCAAACTATGGACAATATGTTTTCTTTCTTATAGTTAATTTTCTCATAGGCATTTCTATTATAACAAAAAAATTAGGGAAAGTTGGTGAATTGCTGTCATTGGGGAATGCATGTAATTGGTGTCTGAAGTTATATTTGAAAGTTTTTTCTTTGACAATAGGTATTGTTGTGCATCTTCTCATATGAAATAGGATTACCCTTTTATTAAAGAAATGCTTGAAAATTATAAATTTTGTTTATCCATGCTGTGAGGATATTGTTATCCAATTTTGTTTTGTGCTTATGTTTTAACATACGTTAAATTTTTTTTCCAGTGTTTTGGTTCACAGTGGAGGTGTGCATGGCGGACATTATTATGCTTTTATCAGGCCAACCCTCTCTGAACAGTGGTATGTGTAAATAGTTTGAGAGCTCTCTTCTGCTCATTGTATCTAGGATTTATTTATACATGTATGTGATGGGGACATGAGAGAAATATATTAAATATGAAGAACAATAACTTGCTGTTGGGAATACAGTGTCTTAACAGATTATGTTACGCACATCTTTTTTTTTTTGGGCAAGGAGTTCTGGTTGGTGTTGTGTAGGGAGGCACAAGTCAGAAGCAAACCATTTAGTTTTATATTAAGATAGAGAAAGTAAAGTATTATTGATTCTCAGTAAATAAACAAAAGTTGGTAATTCTCTCTCATAGTTGTCATATGTAGACCAGGGTATTACCACTGATGGGTGTTGGTTGTCACTGACTGAACCTGTTGGTTACAACTGTCTAATAGAAAGGAGATTGTAAAAAGCTATAACTGTGTAATAAAAAGAAGACATTTAAGGGGAAAATCATAGAAAGACAATTTTAATTTTAACTCATCCTCAGAAAACCGGTTCTAAAGTGAGATTTGCATCGAATTATATTATAATTTGGTTATATCTCTAATTGATCTTGGATCTCCAACACATCCTATCACACTGAGTCTTGGACATCTCGAGCGTGTAACTAAATATTTTTGGGTAGTCCAATAAATACTTGATAGGGGTGATAACACCATAGACCGAACAAAATCTTATTAGGATACACAGTCATACCATCTTAGAAAGTGGACTTTAAGCCATATACAACCTCACGGAAGTGACATATAAGATGAAGTTTACACTTATATACTATAATTTAGTCGTCTCTCTAGTCAATATGAGATTTCTAACATAAAAGAAAAATATCTGACAAGAAGTTACAATTGTCTAACTGACTGACCTCTTGGTTACAACTGTTTAATAGGAAAATAGTTTGCAGCCTGAAACCATAGGAGATGATATGGATTTAGCTTCAAGACGTTTGTCTTAGCAAACAAGTCTTTAATGTATTTGGTTTGGACCATGAGAAGGAACCTGTTGAGTTAAGGACAAACCTATATGCCAAGGAACTAGTCAAGGTTACCAAATTATTTGAGAGAAAAGACAGTACAGTTTCTTAGATGGTGGATAAGGGAAGGGAGCTACCCATGATAGTTATGTTGCCCACATGCCAATAATTATACAATGCAGGACTCATGACTGTAGGCGAGCAAGGAAGAGTAACATTTTCTGTCTTTGAAACCAAACTGCTGTCAGGTGGCTGAGTCCACCAAACTAGGTGTGTGGAGCTTGTTTAAGGTCATACATCGTTTTGTGAAGCTTGAAAAAAAGAGGTATCTACTTCAAAACCTGGCGGTTGGATCATGTCGACTTCATCATCAAGGATGCTATTGAGGAATGTGTTATGAACATCTAAAAGATTGACCAGTTACAAGTAAGAGCTTGTCTGAGTATGATCTGAATATAGACGGTATTTATAACGGGAGAATGTCTCCCTAAAGTCGAAACTCGAGTGCTGGTTAAATTCTTTAGGAACCAGTTGTGCTTTGTATCTACAAACAGTGCCACCAGGATTTTCTTCAACCTGAAAGACATGCTTGCAGCTGATGGCAGCTTGGTGAGGAGGAAGAGGGAGCATAGACCAAGCAATTCTTCCTTTACAGCAGAAAACTATTTTGGATCTTCAAGAGCATGTTTGGTGGTTTTAGGTTCTATAGGGACAAGTATATATGTAGGATGGATGTGAGGTTCTAAATTCTAGATTTTAACTTGGTTTGCAGGGGATGGGTATTGAGAGGTCTAGCAGGTAGAGAAGGTCTGGTGGATAGTAAATATGAAGAGGTATTTAAGAGGGTAAAATTGTAGGAACAATGGCAGGGACAAAAAAAGAGATGGAATAGGGGAAAATAGTTCAGGTTAAGGTAAATTTGTTTTAGTTGGAAAAACATCTTTGGAGATGTAGAGTCTTCTGTGTTCTGTGTCTTCAATGCTACGTCTCTGTGTTCGACACTGACACGTGTTCAACATGTATCAAACACTTTTGTTAAAGTTTCTAATCTAAACATTTTTTTTGGCTCCAACACTCTTGCAACATTCAACACAATTTTGAGACAATTAATAAGGACAAACACAATGATGTTTTAAGATGGTGATCAACAATGGGGTGAAATTTTAGATCTTTTAATGTTTAGATAGATGTATTAAATTTGTTTTTGTCTTAGGATATTATGTGTTCAAGTTATTATATTTGACTAACTTATTTATTTCTGTTTTTGAATATAATCTTGATTGTCAATGGAAATTATTCATAATAATGTTCAACAGGTCTACACACCCACATATATATATATATATATGTGTATATGTATATCCATCCTTATCGTCGTATCCTACATTTTGAAAATTGTAGGTGTCACAATGTGCATGTCATGTTTGGTGTTCATGTCTGTGCTTCATAGCTTAAATTTGTAACCCTTGTGGTGCAGAGTATCGAAGGTAGAGTGGAAGGGAGTGAAATTCCAGCTTGTGTGAATTATATGATCTAAGCAGCAAAAAACTGGCACACCAATAACTTTGAGAAAACCATAGGCAGGTGATTGTGTATGGAACAACAAAGTTCTAAGGTGCATAGGATAGTATAAACTGCTATAAGGAAGGCATGATCCCAATAAGACAATAAGAGAGACATTTGACTAAGAAGAGTAATGATTGTTAGGGATATAGTTCTATGATTAATGTCTAGGGAGATACGGTAAACATGGTAGGGACTAATTCACCACAAAAATTGCACAAAAGTAGACAAAACATCAGATTTGTGTTTGAAAAGAAATACATATGTAAAACATGAGCAATCATTTACAAAAGAAATATAACAAGAGAAATTGTTTGTAGAAATGGGAGAAGGATTCCACAAATTACTGAAGTTCAATTTGAAAGGTGAAAATGTAGTTGGTAAGAGAGTGTTTAGAGGGTGGTCCATGGACTTTGGCCATACAATAAGCAGAATAAAATGACATGCATGCTTTATTTAGTTAAAAAGTATTTATAGGTTGGAAGTTCAACATGTAGTACATGCAAATTGGAATAGCCCAACTGTAAATGCCAATTTGCTCAGTATGCGATTGACATTAATATTGGAAACAATAAAATGTAAACAAAGCACAGGGGAACTAGGAGGCTGATCTTGTTGCTAAATATGTTGACTGGAAAATTGATAAAGGTCCTCCAGTGCAACATGTTCGTGAAGCATGATTTTGTTGGATGGTTGAGATTTTGCAAAATAGTGGCTAGCATGAAACTCAATAAACATTGTTATTTTTGAGCAAATATGTTAACACTTAATGAGGTTTCTTTGTGATGTAATGAACATGCAAGAATTTGTTAATAGGCGAATAGTCTTTCGGGTTATTGAAAATGTATCTCGCCTTCTAGTCTGTTCCTAAAAGTGTTGAATTTAAAAATTAGAACCCCAAAGTATGATCAACTTTTCATGTTGGTGCCTTGTGATAGACTTAGTTTGTCAACATGACATGTTAAGTGACACGTCAACTACCATCTTATCCTCAACTTGGTATGTTAGGTGGTGGTGGACTTGTCACATAATGTGGTATATAAGGAAACTAACTCTATTAGTTCACATCTCCCATACGAAGGACTAATGAGAAAAATGACTCTTACTTCAAGGTACTAATTTTAATTTCAACACTTTTAGGGGCTTTTCGTGGATATGAAAGGCTATTGATCCTCAAGAATAACATTGATTTTAGGATTATGTGAAGAAGTGAGTACAGAAGAGCTAGATGAGAAAATATATAAACCCAGTTGGTTGTGAATGATGATCTGTTTAGGAGTTTGTTGGATATTTTGAGAGGCACTAATCACATGCTATGAAGCCCTAGAGTTAGGAAACCAAGACTGAGAGTTAGCTTCGCTTGATCAGTTTTGCAACCGTAACTTGAAAAAAATTGGGAAGAGTGAAGTGTTGTTGGACTGTTGATGTGTGAAGGAGAATGCTAATGTTGTTACTTGTTAGGAGGTGGCTGTGACCACTTAGAGACTGAGGAGTAAAGTAATAATTGAGTTTCCTTGTGATTGAGGCCAGTGCATGACAAAAACAGGTGTGGTTGTGGCATGAAAAACGAGGATTGAAAAGATTGTAGCAAGTGAGAGCAGTGTGCCGTTATCATATGATGTATTAATTCATTAAGATATGATCTTTTACAATTGTAATATGATACAGACTATAAAGCAATAGCCCTTATCAAAATTGTTAATGAACTTATCCAGAACCTACACATATATTGGCTTTCTGCTCAATTTTATGTGCCTTTGATACTGCCACATTGATTTTTCTTTGTTTTGTTATGTTTTTGTTCATTTGCTTTTTTAATCCCATTTAGTATGTGATATTGCAATTCTAGATTGCTAGATCTTAATCCTAGCTAAATAATAAGGAAATAAATCATGATGTATTGACGGTAGGATTTATATGATGTTTTACAATGTGATACGCAACTTAAAAGCATTAGCCCTTATCAATACCTATAATAGATCATAATACTAGCTTGATAAGGAAACAAAGTATGAAATGTTGAGAATTGTGAACCCGACCTTATATAAGACCGACCTTGTTAGGCAACATCTACATAAGACCATAAGATCAACCTCTTTAGGTGGTATTTACAAAAGACCCACCTTATCGGGCAAGTCCTGACCTAACTTTATCGGCATGACATTTGCTTAGAATTTCACATTACGTAACAAACGCAAGTTCATTTTTTGAACTTGCAATTGTCTAAACGATAATGGAGAACAAGGCCTTAAATCGATTGGGCACAACTTGTGTCATAATGACTTGTGTCCTAATGAAAATGGGCTACCTAATGTTTTCGTGCACGACGATACACCTATTAGGCACAACATACATCGTAATTTATTTATGGGTTTTTCGTTGAATAAACCTTTTCACCTTGCCTACTTGACTTGAGGATGTGGGGTTGTGTATCGATAGTTACTATGATCTCCTATTAAGAGGGAATGTAACTTATTTATGGAGTTGGTTATAGGCAATGTTGTTAAATTTGAGGATCGTAACTCAGGGATCGTAAGAGTTACAACACAACTAAAAACATTCAAAACAGATTCTTAGTTCATAAAATATTGATATAAAATAATTAATAAAATTCATAAATGTTTAATACACTTAATTATCCAAGGAAATTCTTTTCTTGAATCCCTCACACCTTGCTCCACCAAGGGAGCAGTAGAAGAGAAGAGAAGAACGTAACAAAGAACAATGAGCAACCAACGACGAGGACTAGCAGTGAGAGTAAGCGACGACAAACGATGAGGAGAGCAAGTGGTGTTGGAATACAAGCGTAACTGCGAACGCGATTGCGAAGACAAGCGTAGTTGTCAACACAATTGAGAAGTGCGACAATGATGGTGCGAGTGCGAGAGTAGTGGCGGCGAGAGCGAGTGAAGGTTCGTTGGTTTTGTTTCAGATTTCTTACTAACCCAACAAAGCATCACATTTTAGGTTGTTTTGGGCATTATTTTGGACAAGTGGGCCGTGATGCGATGCACCATGTTTTTGACAAAAAATGATCGTTCATGAGTCGAGTAGAAGATTGAGAAGCTCCAACATCCTTCGATTCATTGAGCCGTGCGACAACTCGTTCTGGTCCCCTCCGAATTCGATTCGCCGTCCTAGTGACCTCAGCTTGGCCTCCAAACTTGCTAAATTATGCTAGTATGCGAGAGATGTGATAACACTACTTGAAATATTTGCCAAAAATAAGGGAATATCTGCTTGTCGTATATGAAATCGTTTGAGAAAAGTTCAAACTCTAAAAATTAGATTATATTAGTTGGGATTTAAAGGATAATAAACAACTAACTAGGGCTTATAAAATACATTTCTCATTATGAACAAAAAAAAAACATGAATGCTCTAGTTTGAGGCCATTTAAACTTTGATACCAGAATAGAAGGACATATTTGAGAGGAAGTGGAAGATTGGAGACATGTGGTTGTCCTTTGTTTACTGTTATTATCCTTGGTTGCTTGATTTCTAGGGTTATACAACGTTCTGGATTCCTTAATAGTTCCAATTGCCCTTCTTGTTTCCATACTAGAAAAACTGAATGAGAGGGGAAGAAAGTTACAAAACAATTTAGGTCATGAGTAAGTTTTTAAACACAAAGAAAGTTATTAGAATTTTTTGGAGCAAGAAGGACATTTCTAAGGTTGGAGATGACAAAAGAGCACTATTGTGTAGTCCAATTATTGGGACACATGCAAGGTAGTTAAAATTCTGATTATGATAAAGATAGTGAAGGGCTCACAATATTGTAAATTGTGGGATCATGACAGAGATTTTAGAATTTTCTACGGAAGTATGATACACACCCTTGGGCACATAACGTAAATAATTGAAGTAAAATTGATCACTTTGTCAATACCTCATCAAACTTAAGTTCATCTGATATAAATCATTCAAATAAAATGAAAACTCAAGGGATCTTCATTAGCTCTATTTCCTTTATGAAGCACATCAATAAGAACATCCTCCACCTCTACAGGTGGATGGCAAGAACATCATCCTCGTCCCCACCACCTTGGGCTTGATCTTCAACCAAGTGTTCATCATCTCCATTTGAATTGGGATCATCATTTAAATCTATCTTTTAATTGTCTCCTCCTTCAGCATTTTGCATAATCTACTTATCATTGGATGGAATACCATCATGTTCAAACTCCTTAGGTGATCTTCTTCTACCTTCCTTTTTCTCAACAAATTTGGAATTAACCTTGTCATAAACAACTTCATTCATAGTATCTTGTTTCAAATAATTTATTCTCTTTGTGTGGACCTAATAATGCATATGTAAATATACGTAAGTAATTACTAATTTACTATATTTTAATTCTAATTTCACAAATTTTAAGATCTTATCATCTTAAATGCGATCTAGTCATGTTCACATCCAAAAGAACTAAATGTCAAAATACATGGATGACAAACCTTTGAATCTCTAGATGTTGATCTCCATAAGACTACCCCAAGTTGCTATAATCTTTTTCCCAATTGCCTTAATAACCAATGTCTTTCCAAACAACTTTTTTTTTTCATTCTTGAAATCTTCTAGTTGCAAATCAATTAAGTGTTACTCCTGAGGGTTAGGCACCATCTTTTTTATACATTGCAATAGGCCAAATTTAACTTTTGTATCTGCTTTAAAATTTGGAGAATAATGCAATTCAGGATTCAAAATGTAGTCTGCAGCATGCAAAGGACTATGGAGTTGGTTGTCCCACCTTTCCTAAATAATATTTCACACATCTTCATATTTGAAATCTGGCTGTTGGAGTGCTAGAGAATTGGAATATTCTGTTCTCTGCTACTTTATTAGATTTAGCGACTGTTTGATACTTTATTAGATTTAGAGGCTATAACTGCAGTAAGGGATTCAATAAGGGAGGCTGTTTAACTTCTTTTTTCTGTTTTTTAAATACCCGTTTTGACCCTGTCTTGGTATTAACTATCTGTGAATATCTGGACTGGCATATTCAGGTATAAATTTGACGATGAGAGGGTGACAAAAGAAGATAATAAAAGAGCATTAGAGGAGCAATATGGTGGTGAGGAAGAGGTAATTATTTTATTCCCTTTGACCATGTTTTTTTTTCCTATTCAATATTTTTCTGTTAAGGATGGAAGATTGTGTTTGAACAGTTACCACAGGCAACTCCTGGGTTCAATAACACTCCATTTAAGTTCACCAAATACTCAAATGCTTATATGTTGGTGTATATTCGTGAAAGTGACAAGGACAAAATCATATGCAATGTGGATGAGAAAGACATTGCAGCACATTTAAGGGTAAGAGTGTATTCTTATCTACATTAGAGTCTAAAACACTTGCTTTAACTTAGATGGCTGTTTATTTGAGAATAGGTCTAAGAAAGCATTTCCTGCTCAGTGTAGCTCTCAACATGATTGCACTTATGAACATATCCTGTTTTATCTTGTCTTTTTTTCTCCTTGATCTCTGAATTTTGTTCTAATGAGAAACTGCAGGCCTTATGAACATATTGGGCCAAAATTAAGTGAATTTCAATTTGCTGTGTCCTCTACTTTTTATTTTTCTGTTATTTAGGTTGCTTTATTATGGAAATCGGGTATGATTTTCTGCAATGAATTAATGTAGGAGAGGTTGAAGAAAGAACAAGAAGAGAAAGAGCACAAAAAGAAAGAAAAGGCAGAAGCTCACCTTTATACTATTATAAAGGTTCTTAGTTTTTACCGTGACTTACAGGAGCGATTGAATATTGTTTATCGTGCACTTAACCAAGGTTTTGAATTACACAATAAATTATGTTTGTTATTACTGATATGATATTCTTAGGTGGCACGAGATGAAGACCTGAAAGTGCAGATTGGAAAGGCTATATACTTTGATCTTGTAGACCATGACAAAGTTCGTAGTTTCAGAGTCCAAAAGCAGACATCTTTTAATCTTTTCAAGGTATCTTCTGCAGTCATGCCCTTTTGCTTGGTCTTGATACTGCATTATTTTTTCATTTAAGAATTCAGAGTGAAGGGCAAATTAAATTAGCCTCACAGAAAATGGTATAAAACATACAATTATGATATTGAGATATATAATTTAAAGTAACCAAAATACCGAGATTTATTGATGCTGCAGCCTAAAAATACATCGATGCCAGAATGAAATGAAGTTACATTCTTTTAATGTCTCCCCTCTTCAAAAAGTTGATTTAAATTTAAGCTAACTCAAGGCTACAAAATTTCTCGTAAGATTAGGTTTGCATTTATATAATTTGGCTTAAATTGTAAATCCTAAACCTACTTATATGCTATAATTTGGCCATATCTTTGGTCGACGTGGGATTTCCGACATACCTCTAAGCCTAATTCACTCTTACAAAACCGGCTTGTAATGTGAGGACTGTCCCCACTTATATACTGTAAATTGACCTTGTGTCTAGTCAATGTCATATGTCAAACACCCCCTCATGTTTAGACATGTACATCTTGAGCATGAGATTAGATATTTGTGGGTGATCTAATAACGGTGTGATAGCGGATGACATGATAGACCCAACAAATCTTATAAGAACAGCCTCTGATATCATATTGAGATATGAGTATAAGCCTAACTCATCCTCACAAAACCGGCTTGTAAGGTGAGGAGTGCTCCCACTTAGATACTGTTAATTGACTTTATCTCTACTCAACGTGGGATCTCCAACAACTTCTTTACACTATGCACTGGACATTTCAAGCATGAGACTAAATATTTGTAGGTAGTTCAATAATGGCCCGATAACGGATGACACAATAGGCTTAGCAAATAACCAGATATTTTCCATTACTAGATATTGATTTTGTTCCTTATAATTACTTTTCAATGGAGAAGTTTCATGGATACATTTTCAAGAGTGAAAAAACTACGTTATAGTTGTAGATTGCATTAATTGTTGAAAATTTTGGTAGGGAGGGATGAAAATAGGAATTGTTGAACAATATTCTCCTAATCATACGATAGAAAAGATGTTTGATGGAGTGCTTATCACTAGGCTTAAAAGTATAACTTTTGTCCTACAGGTTAGTGTTGGATCCAACAATTGGTATTAGAGCTAAGGTCACAAATTCGATTCTTAGTGGGGCAATTGTTGAAGGGAAGAAAGTTGCAAGTTGCATCAGTTGTGCTATGGCGGAGGTTAGGTAGGTCAAGTCACGATTGAGGACTTCGATTCCTAGCGGGGCAATTGTTGAGAGGGAAATGGATGCACCCTACAACAATCTTTCCCTCAATGGTCTTTTTAGGAATTAAACTCTTCGATTGTGACTTTGCTCAGTTGGTCTTTGCCATGAGACATTTAATGCAATCTACAACAGTCTGCCCCTTAACAATTGTCCCTCTAGTAATTGAACTTTTGACCTTGGCTTTGATATCAATAGTTGGTTCATGCACTTACCAATAGGTCAAAAGTTATAACTTAAGTTACGTCACAACATTTTCTACTTGATATTGTAACAACCTAAGGAAAAAAATCTATTGTGACTTAGCACAACAATTCTATTGTGACTTGGTCTATGGGACAACTGATGCACCACCTTGTCAGGAATTGAACTCTTATGAGTTGACCTACCTAGTTTTTGTCATAGGACAATTGATGCAACCAACAACAATAAATGAGAGATTTCTAAAGCCCTTGATACTAGTGCTATACTTCAAGCTCTAATATTAATAAAATAACAAAACAAAATAGGAAATACAAGGGAGCTTGATATCCACTCCTAAGAAATAATCTAATACTGAAAAATATTCTTAGATACAAGAATGATATTGTATCTAAGAATATACCAAAATATAGAAGAAATTTGGCCTCCTTCCTCCTAGTAGAGGCAAATGTACCAAAATATAGGAAGAAATTACCCAATCTGCATTAAACTCACTAAAAAGTGTGTTGTGTTGAACCCATTTTTTCAAAGTTTGGAAATCTAAACCCTACCCTACCCTATATGTGATTTGTTGCATTATGGGTTTGTTTGATTTGCAGAAGTTTGAAAAGGATTATATGTAATAAATATTTAAAAAAAGATAATTTATGAGTTAACCCACAAAATAAATATTGATATAGAAAATAACAACCATACACCACTATCGTATTCATCAACGACAAAGCAAATATACAGCTGAAATATATAAAACATTTGACTTTAAATTTTTAAAATAATAATGAATTAATCTCAATCTGGTGGGTCAATGCAACCTGCATTTCGTTGGTGGTTTCAGTCCTATAACCCAATCCATTGTGGTAGCTTAGATGGATAGCTGTTGGGTTCAGTCTGTTTTGATGTGGCTAATTCCTCTTCCAAAACCTTTGATTCTAACCACAAAATTCACATGAGTAGCAGGGTACAGACAGTGCCAAAGAAAATGATTTTAAATGACTGTTCAGTTTTAAAGGCAAAGAGTACTGTGAAGTCTGTAAATTTGTTGTAAATCTCTATAGATTCATTGCAATTTCTATTTTGTATTGACGGATGATATATCTGCGTATGACAACTATGATTACTTTTTACAACTTTAAAATTTTGTGACCTACATTCTCCTTTCATAAGAACAGAAGACCTTAAAAGTCTAGCCAAATTCTATGGAATATTACATTATGGAACTTATTGGAGAATAAATATCTAATCGCCTACCGATGGGGTATGAAAAGGGTATGTTAGTGAGGCACATCACCTTATAAGCTCATAATGTGAATTTAGATTTAACTCAACTTTATAAAATTGAATTGTAAGATGAGAGTTGTTGGCCACTTATATAGTATAATTTGTTCATATCTCTAGTCCATATGACATCTCCAAACCTCGTGCTTGTTGAGTAGACATTTTGTACATGGGGTTTGTAAGTGCTCTGAAATTGGGTGACACAATTGGGCTAACAACATTGACTTGTATGGCTTATGGTATAAGAGAATGTGAGTTTAGGTCTGATTCAATTCTAAAAAGCTTTGTTGAGTGAGAATTGCCTTGTACTCATGTACAATAATTTGACCATATATATGAGATCTGAAAATTAGAAGGATATAATGAAATGTATTACATGAATCAACATGATCAATATCTGTTGTAACAATAATTTAAAATGTTAGTGATGATTGCTTAGTTTGTCGTATAGCATTTCTTTAAATACTTTATATCGTAATTTTATTTTAATGCCCATTTTTGCACCTTCTCTTTTATACAGGAAGAGGTTGCAAAAGAATTTGATGTTCCAGTTCAATTTCAGCGGTATTGGATATGGGCTAAGAGGCAAAACCATACTTATCGTCCCAACAGACCATTGACACCTGCTGAGGAAGCACAATCTGTAAATTCTCTTGTTTGCTTGGAGATTTTGTTTCTACTTTGTCCCTTTTAGTTTGCTGCTGGCTAATTGTTTCTTGATCATCGAGATGTTTTACAATTATATTAAGCTCCTTCAACCATTTGGTTATGTTTTTTGAATTATAGCTTTGTTTTGTTTTAATTATTTCATTATGGTGCTATCTTGCTATATGTTTATTTCATTTTGTAAGCTGGCCTAATGGTTCATGGGTTGCTTTTGTTTTTCACTTTCCCCATTGTTGACTGTTTTTTCTTTCTTGAAACAAAAAAAAAATCATTATTTCAGTAGTGTTGTCCATATTAATTGTTGTGGATCCTTGGGTCTGTATTCCTTGTTCTGGGAATGCTTTGATGTCTTTTAATTTTTATTTGTGTTGGTGCTTGGTTATATGAAATGAAGAATCATATGATTTGAAGTTTTTCTCAATGTACTTCACTGCATTGCAGGTTGGACAATTGAGAGAAGTATCAAACAAGGTTCACAATGCAGAATTAAAATTGTTTTTGGAAGTGGAGATGGGGATGGTAACGTTTGTATTAATTGAAATTAGTATTATGAAATTTTAGTGTACAACTCGAAAGTAGTCCTGTTGAAAATTTGCATTAATGTTTAGGATTCTCGTCCCATCGCACCACCTGAAAAGACCAAGGATGATCTATTACTTTTCTTCAAGCTGTATGATCCTGAAAAAGAGGAGCTGCGGTACTGAGTAATTTCTTTATTTTAACATTTTTATGAGACCTAGGTTGACCTAAGATTTATTTCATTATAATGGCAGTTATGTTGGAAGGATCTTTGTGAAGTGTACTGGAAAGCCATTGGAAATCTTAACGAGGTTAAATGAAATGGCTGGTTATGACCCTGAAGAAGATATTGCACTTTATGAGGTTGGTTTGTATTGGTTCCTTTAACTCTCTTTAACTGAATGAACAGCTAAATATGTAGTGATGATGGTAATGAAGTTGGTTTTTGACTGAAATTCTAGTATATTTGCTTTCATGCTACCTGAACTTTTGTCTTTTTCTGTCTCTTCTTTTTCCCATTTTAGTAAATATGGTATCAGAACCATTTAGAGCCTATTCTACAAGAGTTTGTTGGGCTTATCAGGCTACCCACTATCGGACCACTATGACCACCCATAATATCTGACGCATGAGTTGGCAGGTCTTGACATGAGGGGTGTGTGTTGGAGATCCCACATTAATTAGAGATTAAGACATTTAATAGTATATAAGTGGGTGCATACCTCATCTTATAAGCCAGTTTTATAAGATTGAGTTAGGTTTAAAGTCCATTTTTTAATATATTTCATTGTTTTAGCCACTAAATTTTCTAGTGAACGGTTTTGGCATCAGTGTGTTGTAAGTAATAGACCGAGGAAGAGATAAAGAACAGATATGAAGAAAAGAAAAAACTAGATTCAATATCAACTGTGATTACAACATATATATCTATATATAGGTATAAGTGTTACTAAGCACCGAGTCAATAACTACCTATAACTAGTAACATCTTGTAACTAACTAAAAGGAAAAGATTGATTGTAAAACTAAAACAGAAAGGCTAAACAGAATAGAACTACATTAGAGTGAAATGAAATGTAAAATGCCAAATACAGTGAATTCCAGCTAATGCAATATCTGTAATAATAACAGATTAGTGCTTTATGTTATAGAAATTAATTGGTTCCTGCATTATGTAAAAAGGGTAGGACCTTATAAAGGATGGATACTTTGAATCATAGCCGTTTGTGTTTTAACCTTGTCACATTTCAATATGGGATACTACATGACATCATATAATTACATTGATCATTTTTTTACTTTTCTTTAGTTATACCAATATTGATTGGAATACCAGCTCAATTTGATGTCTATAATGTCCTTTACTCTTTTTAATCTGGAATTCTCCCATAACTTTTATGTTAAATTCAGATTAATTTTATGTGTTGCATTATTGCTATCTTGTGCCTTAAGTTTTTGAAATTTCCTGATAAGACTCCTAGACATCAACAAGATGCTTATGGGCCTAATATACTTGAGAAAACTGAAAGGCCCTGAATATGGCAAGTCTACACTCGGAGAAAGAGAGTGTGACCCAGTAGTGAAGAGAATGAAAAAGAGAGTGGGGCCTGATAGTGGAGGGAATGAGAAAGAGAGTGGGGCCAGTAGTGTAGGGAATGAGACAGATAGTGGGGCCAGTAGTTGAGGGAATGATACTTAGTTACTGAATGATGAGGTGAGGGGCGTGCAGTGAGGAGTCAGTATTTGGGAAGAGTGGAGAGTGGGGAGAGGCAGACTGGATTATAGCTTCTAATATTCCTTTGTCTATCATTTTCCTTATCCCTGTTTTGAGCCGAATGTGTCCTGTGTTATATCCATGCTTTGTATTCATTTTTATGATCCGAGACTGGATTGTGCCATTTGTGGATTGACTGACTTTTATTTGCAGGAAATTAAGTTTGAACCAAATGTCATGTGCGAACCTATTGACAAGAAAGTAACCTTTCGAACTAGCCAGGTGAGTTATATCCATAATTGATGCACGACTTGTTTCAGCTTTCGAAAATAATTCCTTGGAATTTTGGGAATGGTATTACTAGAAATTACAATTGCAATGTCTGATTGACCAAAACATTCTGGGGACTGACACGAGTGGCAGTAGTGGTGGGGTGTTGCTGGATTCCTGTGATAGGTCATCAGCTATTGTCAACTTCTGACATAGCAGAGGGACAGTTTGTGGTCACTGTTGTAACTATCAGTTATTGCTGACAGTGACCTATTCTGGTGATGGGGGCAGATGGGTGCCTCCTACTGTCAGTCAATGGTACTGACATGGAGTTGCCATGATGTGGCAATCCTTGACTGCATAAGGTGGTCACCTCAGAAAATGATATGGTTATGTTAGATTGATGACGACCAGGTCAAGTGTTTCTAGACAACTTTCATGTAAGAAATATTCTCTTGCTAAGAGAATAGAGCAAACCCACCCTACCTCCTTCCTTGGGAATGAAACTAGTCTGAGAATGTTCAGCAATAATATTCTGGCAATCAAGTTAATTGGGAATGTTTCAGTAATAACATTAGAATCCACTATTCTATGTAAGGATTCCCACTATTACATAGCCAAATACCTCAATTTAGTTTATTGGCTTATATTCTATATTTGCAGCTGGAAGATGGTGATATCATATGCTTTCAGAAGGCTTCCTCTATGGATATTGGGGACAATGTCCGTTATCCAGATGTGCCCTCATATTTAGAATATGTGCACAATCGCCAGGTACGTTCCTGTTTTGGTTACTTCATACAAATTTGTTTGAGTTTTGTGATGTAGACATGGAATTTCCCAAAATGCAGTCATGTTTTTGATATCTTGCCCTCTTTTCACAACATACCTGTGCTTGTTCATATCTGTATGTGTAATTAATTAATCTTGAAAATTTCATGTTAATATTGAAATAAGAACAAAAATTGCTTATAATTTTATGTATTCATAGGTGGTTCACTTTCGATCTCTCGAGAGACCTAAAGAAGATGACTTTTTCTTAGAGATGTAAGCATCTCAAATTGTTAAATATATACTGTTTATTCTATTTTATTAAAGAGCAGATGTAGTTTTTATGCAGTACAAGGCTTTTATACTCTTGATTTACTAATTTCTAGGTCAAGGCTTTTTACCTATGATGATGTAGTCGAGAGAGTAGCCCAACAACTTGGTTTGGATGATCCGTCCAAAATACGGCTGACACCACACAACTGCTACTCTCAACAACCAAAACCCCAGCCCATTAAATATCGAGGGGTAGAACATTTGTCTGATATGTTAGTTCATTACAATCAGGTAGTTATTGATACATTAATAATAATTGTAGCTTTTGGAAAGACAATAGATCTTATTCCTTTCTTCAATGTCAGACGTCAGATATATTGTACTATGAAGTACTTGACATCCCTCTACCAGAATTACAAGGTTTGAAAACTCTGAAAGTTGCATTTCATCATGCCATTAAAGATGAAGTGAGTATGCTGACCAGATTTCTCTTCCATTTTTTTGTAGTTTTTTTTGCCCATAACACCTTTCTGTGTTTCTTTATATATTTTTGTCAGGTGGTTATTCATACTATCCGACTCCCAAAGCAGAGCACTGTTGGGGATGTCCTGGATGATCTTAAAACAAAGGTGAAATTCTTAAGCTTTGATTCATTCACTTGCCTACGTACACAACACTACGGGCATAAGTCACAAATGCACACAAATATCACGTGTGGCTTCTTCTGTAGTTGAAAGGGAAATCAAGTAGTCAACTAACCTTTGGAGATTCAACATTGATTAGTTAGGCAAACTACTGTATTGCTGTGTTAGTTCTCGAGGTACCGGGTTAGTGATTGGATCATTGGGTTACTAGTTTACCCTATCTATTACTATACATGTCTGTCTACAACACAATTTGACAAATCTACTCCAAATTTAGTATCTTTATCCTAAGAAAGTAGTAATGGTTTTTAAACAATAAGCTCCATCAACTTGTACCTGGTTATTATATTTTCGAATGATCCAGTCAGGTCACTCCAGTCAACCTGGTCAAGTGCATTTCTAACAAGGGTCAGTATGGTTTTCGTAACATTAGTTGGGACTGCAATTTGGGGTATATACCAAGTTTCCCTAATAAAGCTGCCCAATTTACCTCCATTAATAACTTCTAGATGACAGTGTACTATTTCTATACATCACGCCTATTATTATTGCTCAGGTAGAGTTATCTGATCCTAAAGCGGAACTTAGGTTGCTTGAAGTCTTCTATCACAAAATATACAAGGTAAAGAATTACACATGCATTGATGTCATGTGGATTTGTTATAATGTGTTATGGTTACCAAAAAAATCATCGGGAAATCTTGATTAAATTTACCATTCAGTATAATCGTATCTGTGCAGGTCTTTCCTCCCAATGAAAAGATTGAAAACATTAATGATCAGTACTGGACATTACGAGCAGAGGAGGTAGGAATCTAAAACAAGGGGGCATTTAGTATAATGAAGTATTCCTGCTTTATTGCTGAAATGATGACACCAACTGCCTCTTCTACATATGTCATTATATTATATTTTTGTTCAATTTCCCTCCCTAAATAATTGTAATACCTGCATGGTCATTTTCAAATTTAATAGATTCCAGATGAAGAGAAAAGCCTTGGTCCTCATGATCGTCTAATTCACGTGTACCATTTCAATAAAGACACAGCTCAAAACCAAATGGTAACTAGTTTTAATTGATATATCTTTTATTATTAAATTTGAAAAATTTAATGTCCTTCATATTTCGTCCTGATATTATATGACAAAAGTATTGTATTTTTCTTTTCCCTTCAAAATTTACAGCAAATTCAGAACTTTGGGGAACCTTTTTTTCTGGTTATACATGAAGGAGAAACTCTATCTGAAATTAAGGTGCGAATACAAAAGAAACTTCAAGTTCCTGATGATGAGTTTGGCAAGGTATTTCCTCATTTACCTGTGTTATTTTTTATTTTTGCGCAGATATTTGTGTAATTTTGTTTGCTTGACAGTTCAATGAGAAAAAAAAATTTAGTATATCTGATTTCAATTCACCGAACATATTTCTCGTTTGGCCAGTGGAAGTTTGCATTTCTATCACTAGGGCGTCCGGAGTACCTTCAAGATTCTGACATTGTATCCAGTCGTTTTCAGGTGGGATGATATGAAACTTAATCGTAATTATTTTTCTTAAAACAAATGTCCACCTCTGTATTCATGTTCGAATTTGTTTACATTGTACTTTCTTTGTTAATTTTTAATAGAGAAGAGATGTTTATGGTGCTTGGGAGCAATATCTTGGCTTGGAGCATACTGACAATGCTCCTAAAAGATCATATGCTGTCAACCAGGTTAGTGAATCTTTTAACGAGCAAGCTTTCCTCAAGTACAATTTGGTTTTGAGGGTATAAAACTTGGTTTTATTTACTCCATTCAAAATTATATGGCTTTTGTTTCAGAATCGCCACACTTTTGAGAAGCCAGTAAAGATTTATAATTAAAAAACTTCTATTGAAGACAGAGTTCATGCATGGAATGAATTCAGCATTATTATATATCTATGGGCTTGTAAACATGGGGAAGATGGCAAAAGGCTACTATGTATAGGATTAATGAAATCAGCAATTCAGGTGGTGTCTGCAGACTTTAAGTTAGTTATGTGGTATGTAATTCTTTCTGTCAATGGGTAATATTGCTCTCAACGTCTTGTATCTGCCAACCACAGCGCCTTGAGCTTTTTTACTACTTCCGATTTTGTATGGAGGTTCTTCAAGTTGAGGTCATTGATCATCGTCGCTGAAACTGTATCAGTACATAAGATTTTTGGATTAGTGAGTGTATACAGGGTATAGTTGGTTGACTTTTGTCCTTTTTCTTGATTGCTTCCTGATTTTGTCCAGTTAGAAGTGTTAATCTAAGTTAAGTAAGAGCTGCATAATGGTGTAGCAGAGACAGCTTTTTTATGTAATGTAAAAGATTTACCAGCCTCCATATATCTCTGGTCAGCATAAATTCACCTTTTGATGTGGTTGTTTCTCCTGTTCCCCCGGCCCATCTAGCTATGAATAGACATCAAATAAGATAATTATAAATTCATTCTCACTTCAACCATATCTACGTTCGTATTGACATTCCTTCCTGTTGGCAAAATGGAGTCTAAAGGGTAGACAGATTAATTTTAGTCTGTCTTTTCTTGCTTTGCTGTTATAACAAGAGAATAGTGAGATGCTGCATTTTTCCTCAGGAGTCTAATGTTAGAGACCATGTTGCTTCTATACGATACTTCATTTCATTGTCATTTATTGAGTCGAAAGATAGTATGCACCGATCTTCAGCTACTGATATTTGTGGTTCATACTTTTTAAACACAAGGGAAACTGTACATACACAAGCTAAATGGCAGCTATATCCTCTAATTTTTAAAACTCTCGTGTTTCGCATAAGATATGTATTTTTATACTTTTAATAGATGATATTGATCGCTCATATTTTAGTAAGGTGGCATTTTTCTCATGAGTCTCATGTTCCTATAGCGGTAGGTGTTACAATATATTCACTAAACGTTTTATAGTTTTTTTGTTCACTTTCTTATAGTATCATAATATTTATTTTATTAAAAAATATTATATTATTAAAATTTAATAAAAAAGGAAATTAAAAATTATTAAAATATTAAAGTAAATAATTTCAATAAAAAATATTAAGAAATTTGATTTTTTAACGTTCGAACTCTTCAATTTTAGGAAATATCTTAATTTTATAGAAAACAAAAGAAATGTGTGCTGTCTTATTGAAAAAAACACAAGCGAGAGTGATATGTGACTTCTATTTTATGCCCTCTTTACTTTAGTGTTGGGCCACAGTTTTTATGGTTCTTGGCTGATTTTTCTAGGGCAATTGCTTCCTGCACCATATCACTGCACTCGATCTTAGCGGAAAAGATGAAACTGTCCTTAAAAGAAATTTCTGAAATATGTGTTTCGGATATTTTTTTCCAGAACGAAATTTTATATTACGAATTTTTTTATCCGGAATTGATTTTTTATTTTTGTTTCCGGATTTTTATTTCCGCAACACAATTATTTCTTTTCTGGATTTTTTTTTTCGGAATGTATTATTTTTCAATTTTTTTGTCCGAAGTAGAATTTTAATTTTGGTTTCTGGATTTTTATTTCCAAAACTCAATAATTACTTCCGGATTTATTTTTCCAGAATATATTATTTTCAATTCTGGATTTTTATTTCCGAAATTAAGGACATTTTTGGAAATTAAAAAAATATGTTGGGTGCAGGTTAAAAATGATTGGGTGCAGGGAGCATTTGCCTTTTTCTAGCTTACTTCAAAGCCCGATTAAGGTTCAAATAAGGTTTATAGATGTTTTTACAAAAAATTACAACTAATTACAAAAAGAAATTACACTTGTATAATATCTATAGGACTAAGAAGAAGAAAGAAAATTTTAGTATTCTACCATTCAATTGTAGAGCCTTCCTCTATGAGACTTCATCTTCTTCTAGCCTCTTAACTAATAATTTTGAGGTTAGGTGGTTTCAATCAAATGTGTTTTACTTCTGACTAAGCACTTGGAAACGTAGCCACTACTTAAAACACTTTTGATATACAAAAGATCAGAGTTGCTAACTATAAAAAAGGTGTTACGTACTGATACAGATATAGATAAGGTCCAGTCTGTGCTCTTTGGTTGTATTTTAAGTAATTTTCATGTTGTTGGTTTCTCTTGGTTCTGTTATTAGTAATTGTAATTTGACTTTTTTATCAGTGGAAATATCATTTGGTTTCTATTTTACTTTCTTTTATGCATTATCTTGATTTGACATTGACAAAGGGAGAGGAAAGATTTTTTTTCATGTGTTAGCAAGTTGGACTAGACAAAGTCTTGGTGCATTACTAAAATAATTGTCATTATCAAAAAGGGGAGTTTGATAACATGTATGGACTACATGCTTTGTGTACAGACTAATGTAAGTATTGAATGTGAATGAAGAATCTGTGATAAATATTTAAGAGATGGAGGTTCTAAGTCAAAAATTGTTGAAGAGGGTTTTGAATAGTGATGTTAGGTTGTTATTCTTTTAATATAAGTTATTTTTGCCTTTGATCTTATGTCAAGTTAGAAAGTGCAAATGTCCTTTCATTTATATATATATATATATATATATATATATATATATTTAATTTACTTATTAGACGCTCTAATAATAGATTAGACAATTCTATAAACAACCTCATTAGACATTTCTTTTTTAATGTAAACAATTGTTTCATCGATTATAAAATAGTTTCGAATGCTATTAAGCATTTATTGTAGAAATCTATAAATTTCATATTTAATACTAAATTAAGGGATTTAATCAAAGTAGAATCTATTCTGTGTGTCAACATTAGGGGAATATTCTGCTTATGTGGACACCTTACTCATGGTTACTCATGGTGCAACGTTATATTTTGTCATGCATGCAAGTTAACCAACTATGTTAAAAGAAACATTTACTTGACCTAGGAATCACATGTACTACACGTATTCCTAAGTTCAAAAATATCCTTTACTAGTGGTTGTATAAAAAGTTAAATTATGCCACAACGGGTTAACTAACCAAATTGGATCCAATCACAAGGTCCACTTTACTGGCCCAACAGTCGAGTTGACCTGCCTGTACCATGCACCGAGATCGGACCACTAACGCTTTGTCCAGTACACAAGCCCTCCAGGCTCGAGCTGAGCTTGCCTAAGCAAAAAAACTTTTTAGTGCTCTAGCGACTTACGTGGTAGTCTCGCAACGGACAGGTGTGGCACAATGCACGAAGCGTTTCTGAGGTGACATTTCATCATACTCAATCATGGACACACACGTGGCGTTCCTATCAGCAGTGGGAAGGTGATGTTGCTTACCATTCTTATATAGTCGTTTAAGTTTAACATTTAGAAACTCGTTACTATTCACTATTTCATTTCTCTACCCTTTGCAACTCCTTCGTGCTTTCCTCACTCTCACTGCACCTTCTTTGCGAAACTGAGAATCTTCCTCGTCCTCAATCGCTCCCTGAAACAACTTATTATTTTGTATTCACATCATTATCTGTTTGGAGCATTCGTTACGATCACATTGCCTGAACTGGGCCTCTACTGGACTTACTCTTCCCTGCTTATGTTGATCGCTATTTCTGCTAGTTACATTGCTTTGCTTGAATTTGAAATGTATCGTTGCATGTGGTTTGCCTTGCTTGAATGTGTGTCTGTATTTTTTTGTGTTTTCTATTTTTGGATTCCCCACAATTAATTACAAAGCTCTATACCCCTGGGCTCCCCAAAACCTTTTAGAAGAGGTTTCTATCTACACCTTTTGTGAATTTCTCTTAGTCTTTAGTCTTATCTTGTGAGAATTTGAAAGCTCTCAAGTGGCGGCTTCCAACACTTATCTTGGAGTAATTTCATCCTCCAAGTGGTGTACTCATCATCTCAAACTTCACTCTCATAAGCTTCCCTTTCCTTCCATTGCCATTCCATCCAATTCATAAATATATTCTTTAGTATCCTTTTGTCCATTCGGTTATTGTCTTTGTAATTGCTTTCCATCCTTAATTTCACCCCTTATCTTGGCATCATTGCCACTTTATAATTATCTTTTTCCTTTTGCCTTTGTGAAACGAACCTTCGATCTACTTAACCACTTGGTTAAGTTAATGTCCAGTGGGAATTTTCCTTAGGTTTTCACTCATATTTGCCTAAAAATCTCAATCCTAAAATCAAATCACATCATGTTGTTATCAGAGCTTAGGTTCTTATGCTTAATTGCTTGAGTTGATTCGACACTTTATAATTTCTTTACATTCTTGCACCTTTAATTCTTGTCTTTAAATTCAAGTACCCTTAATTTCTTGTCTTTAAATTCAAGTACCTTTAAATTTGAATTGGCCAAGACCTCGGTCATCGGCGCTAGAGAAAGACCTCGGTCATCGGCGCTAGAGAAAGACATCGGACATCAGATATCGATGGTCTGATAGTAATGGTGGGCCACGTAAGCTGGGTCCCACGAACAGTATGAGTTAACACCTAAATACCAAAAAGACCTAAGTCATGAGATGATCATGCATGGGGTGTATATGGTACATTCGGGTACGACACAAGCAAGTGTTCCTTGGAGGCGCTAAGGCTTGTTAGGGTTAGGGTTTCTTGGGAAAGACTGCATGCATGGCACATGAACACTTAGGGCACCCAAGAATAGATGATGCCGCAACGCTGGTACATGAGTAGGTACCCTGGCGGCTATGCTGTTAGGTCTATGCACTCCAGTAAAGGGAAGTCCTATGCGTCAGATTACGCTAAGATTGTGTACTAGCGGCGCAAGGACATTCTCCCAAGAACCCTAAGCCGGCTAAGAGACGTGGGAACAGAACAAAAGTAACCCTAGATACAACCTTTATAAAGGGTGGTAAGAACCTTAGAAAAGGTACGGTTCTAAGACTCATATTACTGTTTCTTTAGCCCTTACTAACTTGAGCGTCAGAGTGCAAATTGTTAGAATGTATGGCTTTAAATTAGAGGGGGGGTGAATGGTTTAAAGAGGGGTTTCACAATCTTTTTAATCTAGAATGAAATTCCTTGGAGAAAACTTGATTCAGAATTCAGTTTGCCAAAAACACAAAGCTATTTAGCACAACACCAGAAAAAAAATCGGTTGTTTCGTAGAAACAATCGGTTGTTTATACCAGTTAACAAGTATAAACTGAAATTAAAGAGTTTAAGGGATAGAGAGATTGCACACACAGGTTTATACTGGTTCAGTCTCAAACCAAGAGCTACATCTAGTCTTCCCAGAAACCACTGGGGAATGCACTAAGTAACCAAACCTAGATTACTTACAACGCCATTTTGCCGCGGATGGTTTGTCCTACATACATTTCACATATTAGTATATCATGCGAAATGTGAAGTTAAATGTAATTGTTACGTAAAAAAGTGCTTATCATTGTACCTTAATCAACTCACTCCAAACTTCGTCCTCGGCTTTAAAAAGTTTGGTGGTATGGTTCCCTGCGAAACCACTCAATCCACCAAACAAATCATGGATTTCCCTCCACCTGTCCTTCAAGCTTTTCTGCCGGTTCTTCACATTATTTTTCTTAAGACCCGATAAACCAGCCTCATTTAAAGCCATAACTATGTTAGTGTATCCTTGAGTGGTCCAGCTACTATCAATTCTACACCCTTTTCGTACCTCGTCAATCATTGCATTGAGCAAAATTAGGTCCATCTCCGCCGTCCACTTGGTGAACTCTCTATAATAACCTGATGAATTTGAAGCCACATTTTTTCCGCGATCCATCTAATTAACTTAAATAAAGTTAGGATGACAAACATTGAAAAATGGTAGAAAATATATTATTTCATGAAATTAATTGTTTACATAATCTTGCCACATTTCGTTTGCTAGTGTCCCTAATATCACACCCTATCCTGTAATCATGTTCACGAGCATGGGTGGTGTTTGGTTGGACATCTTGTTCTAACAATTCATTATCTACTTCTTCAAGCAGAGACTCATCATTCTCGATCCCGCGTAGAAAGTTATGCACAATACAACAAGCTAAAACAATTTTTGTCATAGTATCCACATCATAATGTGGCTCAGTCCAACTGGCTATAATTGGAAAACGTTTTTTAAGCACCCCAAAGGTTCTCTCAATTACGTTCCTAAGTGATGAATGTCGATGATTAAACAACTCTTTTGCATTTTGTGGCCCTCTTCGCGAATATTCTTTCAAATGGTATCTCACCCCGCGATAAGGTGTTATTATATTTCGTTTTAACATAAAACCTGCATCGCCAAGATAGTATTTTCCTACAAAGATTGTGGAAAACTGGGTTAGTATATACTACTACAACCTTTTAATTATTCTGCACACCCAATCCCCTATAACTAACCTTCTGGAATAACCAAAGGATCGCCTCGTACCAAAGCATCTTTCAATATCCTTGAATCGGAGGCAGTTCCTTCCCAACCGGCTAAGACATATGTGAACTTCATGTCAAAGTCACAGGCTGCAAATATGTTTTGGGTTGGCCAATCTTTTCTCCCTCGAAAACGAGGCGCATCAGCACGTGCAACCTTAGCACGTACATGACTCCCATCTATGACCCCTAAACAATCCTAATGTAAACAAAAATTCATAACTTTAATTAAACACAAACTAAAGAAGACATTACACATAATTTCAAGTAATGTTATTATCAACAAACCTTAAAGTAGGGGAAAAATCGATTGTTGTTAAGGATGTGTGGTTCTACAACCGTTCCATTTGGTTGAATTAAGAATTCCCCCTCCAACCTTAAAATTGCACTCAAAACATTATGAAAGTGACGGGAAACTGTTTCTCCAGACCAATGGAAAAAGAATGACATACTTCGATTCTTCAAATTATGCCCAATAATGTGGAGAAATTTCGCTACATGTTCTTCCACGGTTGATCGATATGCATCTTTAACAAGTCTAGTTTCCCGTATTCGTTCACATAATTTAATGAAAGCTTCCGGTCCCATGCGAATAATGTGACGAGATTGTTCAGTGTGAACCAAGTACTCCATCAATTCTTGTCTGTGGCGCTCTTTTTGTGGTTGGGACTGACTCATACAATTGCTTGTAGTAGGCATTGTGCGTAACAATTTCAATCCAAAAGCAATCATACAAAGAATTATGACTGATGCACCTTGATTATTTTTTTTTATTTGTTCTTCGATTTGTGAAATTAAATTCATGTTCGCCGCAACAAGATCGTCATAAATTGCAACTGTTTTCTCAAAGTGTATCATCTCTGCCTCGTCATAATTTCTTTCCGAATTCATACCGAACGCGGTTACCGTATCGGTGTAAAAGTACACCAATACAGTTACCCTAAAACGTAATTTTAATTAATTTTAATAAAAAAATTAATATAAATTACTATATCATTCAATAACATAATTTAATCAAACAACAAATAAATATAAACAAATAAAATAAAAAAAACCTAAAATTTCTATTTCTACTTCTAAAAATATTCAATTTTAAATACATAATTTTTTTTTTAATAATTTATGTACAATCTAAAATAATATTAACTACATATTATCAAATTTTATTTGGATTCTGTAAAAATATTATTTACAAATAAAATATTATTTCTTATAAACAATTTAATTTTTAAACACTAATAACTATCTACAATTATTATTACAAATTCAAATTTCTTCTGTAAACTTTTTCTGACTTTTTAAATTACTATAACATTTTTTTTTAACATTTAATTCTAACACCAATAATTTATGTGAAATAAAATTAAAAAAAATTAAGTCAAAATCATATTTCTACTCTAAACTTTTACTGTTTTTTTAATTATTACAACATTTTTATAATGTTTTTAATTATAACATTAACAAATTATGTTTAATCTACAAAAAATGAAAACCCTATAAAAATATTTTAAAATTTTGAATTCCATTCTGTCAAAATTAAATTTTTTAAATCTGTTTTATAAACAATTCATTTTTAAATAAATAATTATTTTCTACATTTATAATTAAAATATCAATTAAAAATAGCACTTCTAAAATATCAATTACTTTTTAAAAAACCTACAAATTACAAATTTCTTTTTCCACTTGTAAAAATATTCATTTTAAATACATTTATTTTTTTCTTATAAACAATTAAATCTTATAACAAAAATTACAAAAACATTTTTTTTAATCTTTTCAAGTGATAACATTAATAATTTTTGTCCAATCTAAAAAAATATTAACCATACAGAATACAAATATTCATTTAAAATAAATAAATCTATTCTCTTATAAACAATTAAATGTTAAAAAAAATTTAACTTTGTATATTTATTATTATAAATATAAATAATATTTATCTAAACTTTTTCAGTTTTCTTTAATCACAACAACATTTTTTTATTTGATTTAATTATAGCATTAATAATTTATGTTTAATATAATAAAAAACTTAAACTTTACAAATTTCTGTTTCCATTCCGTAAATCATTCATTTCATACAAATAAATATTTTTCTTAAATGTTAAAAAAATAATAACTATCTACAAAAATTAAAACAATAAATCAAATAAAAGAATTAATTTAATTAACTAAACTCCTTAACATATTTAATTAACTATCTACTAACTCCTTAACATAATTAACTAAACTAAAGTCTAAACAAATTATATTACAACCAACATTAATTTACTAACGCCTTAACATAATAAACTAAAATAAATTCTAAACAAATTATATTACAAAACCATAATCATTCAAACATAAATATAAAACAGAAATTAAAAAAAATAACTTTACATAAAAAATTTAAAAACTGAAGATAAGCACTCAAGAACAACAATAGGGATGACTTATAGGATGAAGAACACACCTGAAAACAACATAAAACAAATTAAGAAACATTTCTATTTCACAAATTTTAGACCATAATCGATTATCCCTTCACTTATATACACAGGATAATCGATTATCAACGTATAATCGATTATGTTAGTAGGCAAAAAACAAGCATAATCGATTATGACAATACATAATCGATTAAGACCCCTTTTACACACTTCAGATAATTGATTATGGGTCGAAATTTTTACAGATAATCGGTTACTGGCTTAACTTAATCGTTTATCTACACCATAATCGATTATTTGACCTGTGCTGTTTCAACCATAATCGATTAAGCAACATTCAAACACATACACTCACCTCAGATCAACCCAGAGATGAACCCAGATGAAGCCAGAGATGAAGCCAGAGATGAACAACCTATACGTAACTCAAGCCCCTACCACACACTATGACTTACGAATCTCTCCAACTACACACTCTATGGCTTCAATTTCTTTGCTTATCTGTGAATGGAGGAACCTGCTTCTTGCAACTTCATCGTTTTATAAAGAAACCAGGTTCCACACCTACCTCACCCACTTCATTGATGACCTTTCAAACTTTCACATGGTCAAACGATTCCTGAGCCAAGTTAGGAATCTGATGCTTTCATGTGGCATGCATGCAGGGCCACTGTTCTCCTTGATTCCAGCACAAAAGCAAGGGCAAGATTGTAAGTTCGTGTGGATGACTTGGCACTCGCTCTCCACAGTGCAACTTTCTCTTCATTTGAAAGAAGAAGCACAATTCAGTCACCTTTCTCTTTCCTTCCACCCTCACCCGCAACAATGCATGGATCCAAACGGGGTGGTGTTGTGACTTCCGTCGTCGACAACAGTACCACCCCTGGAAGCAAACAAGCCCTAAATGCTTGGGTGGATGGCCTCTTCCCCCGTTAGTGAAATCCTCTTCTTTTTGATCTCCTTCATGCTCCCCGAGTTGGAGAGAATTCGTCCACGAAATTCTGAATCCCTGCATATAACAAAGTCAATTTACTATTAAAATTAACAGTTGAATAAGAGAAAGGCAAACATGACTTAGAATTTGTAAGCAGTGGGAGTTCAGGAAAGGAGGTCCTATAGACAAACCAAGTTGGAAAAAATTGTTTGGGAATAATGATATTTTTTGGAAAAAGTCTTCTTAAATGGTGAAAACCATTATGAGGTATGAAAAATTCATTCCTAACATTCTTTAACCAAGTTGGTGTTGAAATAGGAACCTTGGGTAATGAAAAATATAAAGAAGAAGAATACCTTTGAGGTTCAACTTGAGGGATAACACGAGTCAACATGATTGATTTAGTGGATAAAGTATGGTGACTCGGTTTATTACTTACTTCTTTTGCTTTCTCATTTTCTCTTTTAGTTTTCATTTTTATTTGGTCCTCATGAACCTCTTTGGGAGAGAGGGGTTTTAAGGTAACTTTGCGCCCTTGGAAGGAAAAAGACATTGTATTGGATAGGCCATCATGTAAAACATGTCTATCATATTGCCAAGGCCTTCCTAAAAGAAGATGAGTTGCTTCCATGGGCACAACATCACATAAAACCTCATCTTTATACTTTCCTATTGCAAAGTTAATGAGGACTTGTTTGTTAACCATGATTTCACCTTCGGTACTAAGCCATTTTAATTTATAGGGTTTGGTATGAGAGATAGTGGGTAAGGCTAACTTCTACACAACTCTTGTACTAGCCACATTAGTGCAACTACCCCCATCAATAATCAAGGAACATAACTTGTTGGTGATAAGACAACGGGTGTGGAAAATATTTTCTCTTTGGGTATCATCCAAAGGTTTTGGAATTGTTCCCAACATTCGCCTTATCATCAATAAGTCACCTTCACAAGACTGTCACTCTCAATCTCACTTGGGGATCTAGAAGGTGAGGAATGTCTAGAGTTTTCAGAATCATGCTCACTAACTACTACCCCATCATGTATAAACATATTTCATTTAGAAGGGCAATTAGAAGCTATGTGACCATATCTTAAGCATTTAAAATATTTCTGTACCGTCCCGTATCAGGGCGTTGACTAAGTCAAGGTCAAAGTCAACGACTGGAAAGTCAAAGTCAACTCAAGGTGTCGCCCAGGTGTAGAGACGCCAAGAGGAAGCGTCGCCAAGGCAGGACAAGGCGTCGCCAAGGCAAGGCGTCGCCTGGGTGGAGGCGTCGCCAAGGCAAGGCGTCGCCCGGGTGGAGGCATCGCCCAACCAGGGTGTAGCCAGATCAAACAGTGTAAAAACAAGGCAATCACGGTGTGGTTCCCCGATACCCATGGGTAGGAAAGACCATGGAGGGAGCGACGCCGTGGGAAAGCCTCAGGTCCCGATATCTCGGGAAAGTGATAAAGAGAAAGAAAAGGTGGCTTCAAGGCCATAGTGATAACATCAAGGTAGGGCAGCCTGACTCGTGAAGTACCCCTGCCACCCCAGAGACGCTTTCGGGACAGATACGACCCAAGAGGAAGGTCACGCCCCGGGGTAAGCGGGTGCAGGGTACGAGAGGAAGGCAGATACGCTCTCAAAGTAAGTGGCTAGATACTTGGGGGCATGAGTTCGCACCCAAAAAGTCACCCCTAGCGCAGTAGCACTCCCAAGCAGGAGGACTCACATGTAGAGACGTCCCCAGATGGGCAGAAACGCCCCCAGATGGGGTCATGGCGTCGTGAGGCCCTCCACGTGTACGACAGCCATGCCGGAATAGAAACACCCTCTAGTCAGGTGCCAGGTAATTAAAGATATTCAATACAGTTTCCCTTTCGAGCATTCAGGTACTATTATGGCTCCCGAGCGTTTCAACGTCTTAAATGCGCTACGTTTCGTAATTAAGCGCTTTAATGAGTGCGTTACGTTTGTGATTAAAAGCGCTTTAAGGCGCTTTAAATGCTGGGGCAGTTTAAATAGCGCTGAGAATGTTGGAAAAAGGGTTGGGACCTTTGGCAAATTTACGAGAAACTCTCTGGTTGCTTGCCCGTGCTTTAAGGTTACGTACAAGTGACTGGGGAATATTTTTGCCGGAAGGAGATAACACACACACATATACACAGTTCTTTTACCACCTTCAGAGTGCCACACGCGGTGCTCAGAGACGGGGGTGGACAGTTTTTTGGTGTTTCTTGCTGGCTGACTTGAGCGTCGGAGTGCACACGGCCGCTAGGGCGCCTCTTTGTCCTCTTTTTTGCAGGAATCCACGGGCAACCAGCGGGAAGGAGTCCCTAGCTGACGGTTGAGGTCGTGCACGAAGACGTCCCGGTCAACCGGACGGAACAATTTCTTACTAGACGATTTGGTTGGTGACTTATAAGTAGAATTTGAAGGCTTAGAATCTCTAGTTTTGAAAGATGATTCTTGAGGAGGAGACTTTGAAAAAGATTTGTTTTTATTTTTCCAAGAAGTGTTGTAGAAGCCATCATTATGAGTCTTTTCGAAAGCTTTTTTCTTTAAAATTTGAGTTTCAACCTTGATGGCAAGGTGAACCAAATTTTGTAAAGATGAATACTCATGAAGTTCCACAACATTTTGAATATCCCTCCTAAGACCACTCACAAACCTAGCAATCTTAGCTTCCTCACTATCATTCATTGCTACTTTGATTAAAAGCGTTTTTAATTCTTTAAAGTAAGCATCCACACTTAGCGTGCCTTGTTGAAGCCTTTGGAGCTTCAACAATAGGTCTTTCCTAAAGTGTGGTGGCACAAATCTAATGCGCATACACTCTTTCAAATCTTCCCAAGAAACCACGGGAGGTCTCTTATTTAGGCCAATGTCCATTACAAGTCTATGCCACCATTTCATGGCATAATCTATGAATTCTAAATAGGCTATGATCCGATCGATCATCGGTCGTAGATGACGTCAGCAGTAGAGGACCACGTGGGCCGCTCGCAGGGTGACACGTGGACCAGGTGGCAGAGAGGTCAGGGAGACGATCGCCAAGAGCGGTGATCGGGGGTCAGTAACCAAGTGACCACCGACAGATCAGGCGGCAGAGAGGTCAGGGGACAGATCATCCAGAACGGTGATCGGTGGTCAGTAGCCAAGTGGCCACCAACAGACCAGTTCTCAGACTAACGCCTGGGGGCAGAACGCGAGAAGCAAATAAGCACTGATCAGTCATCGGGTGCATTGCCATCGGGGTCTCGTGTTACACGCAGTTAAACTGGGACTGAGGTTCCCAGCGAGAGCGTTACGCATGGATCTCGCATGAGCACATCTCAGGGAATCATGCACGAGAGTGGCCTGAGGGAACTAGTAAACCAGTCAGTGATTGGTGATTCCCTCAACCCATTACGTGCGTGGCACCGTGAAGGGTAAGCTGTATACGCAGAAAGCAACGTTTGGTGAGTGTGCCGAGACCAGCCACACCTGACGTTCTCCTAAGAGTATGCGGTTTACCCAGATGAGAGAAATATCCTAAGTTATTCCGCAAGGGCGTAACTTAGGCACACAAAGAGAAGCGCTAGAGCCCTTCCAGTAAGTGGCACGTGTGTGGTTAGATGTGAGTTGCAGGCCTCCACGTGTCATCATCTGAGAGGGGTGCGGTCCAAGCAAAAGTGCACTCCGTACCACTAAGGGTACAGACAGGCGCAGCCAAGCGCAGACATGCACAGACTCTCACGCTCTCACTACTGATTCTGCAGGTACACTGTCTCTGAAAAGCATAACAGGGTTCTGACACATGCCAGAAAAGCATAACAGAATTCTGTTATGCCCAGAAACAGAGAGAGAGACATAAAAAAGGGAATCAGGGAGAGATGGGGGGGACGAAAAACAGAGAGCAAGAGTTTTTCACACACACTACTGGTTTTCTCATTTCGGTGGTTCTGTGGACTAAGTTGATCGTCGGAGTGCAAACGGCCGCTAGAGGCGCCGTCTGTGTATTTTGCAGGTCACGTTTGGAGGTTCAAGAGAAGGTTCTGAGGGTGACCCTGCAGAGATCGCAGTCGCGTAGACGGGACAGAGAGTGCTACAAAGCGATTCCTCCACGTTCGAGTTGCCGGCAGGATCATTTGGCGCCCACCGTGGGGCTCGAGTGAATCGTGGTCCCATATACACCACAGTTTTGAAGCTTACCAGAGTTTTACCAACTTCTTTGATAGGAAAAGATGCCAAGAAACAGACAACCATCACCTGCGCCATCTGCTGACGAAGGAGCTGTGACAATGGCGCAGGTCCTGGAGATGGTGCGCACGCTGCAGGATAACGCCGCAGCGTCAAAAGCTGAACAAGAAAGGATGCAGACGGAGTTGGCCGCGTCGCAAAGTAGGAACGACGAGCTGAATCGCGTCAATGAAGAGTTGAGGAGGACGTTGCAGGCGCAGAGAGAACACGTGGTTGACGAAAGGATGTCTAGGCAGCCGTTACCCCCAAGAGCGTTCCCCATGCCATTCTCCCCTGAAATCATGGGAACCATGGTGCCTCCCAATCTGGTGGGGGTGAAGGCGTCGTTCAAGGGGGTAGAAGACCCGGAGGCGCATCTGACGGCGTTCCACACCCAGATGATGTTGTCTGGGGGCTCAGACGCTGTATACTGCAAAATGTTCATGAGCACACTGAGCAGAATCGCCATGGAGTGGTTCGTGAGTTTACCAGAAGGACATATCACGTCTTTCTCTCAGTTTTCAAAGCTCTTCACTGAGCAATATATCGTCAACAAAGCACCAGCAGTGGTGTCATACGATTTGTACGACGTGCGTCAGTACCAAGGTGAGTCGCTGAAAGACTACCTCAACCGCTTTGGGGCACAAGTGGTTAGACTGCCCAGCAAAGATGAAGACATGCTGGTGCACGCGTTTAAGAAGGGAGTGCTGCCTGGCCCCTTCAGCGAGTCTCTCATCAGGAGCCATCCCAGCACCTTTGCAGAGATCCGACGACGTGCGGTGGCGCACATAGTGGCAGAAACAGAGGTTTCTAAGAAGAGGGGAAGTGCTGCACCATCAAGACCGCGTGGAGGGCAAGGGAAACCGCAACAAGCAAGGGTGCATGAGGCCAAGGAGGGGAAAAAGGTGCGGGAAAAACCTCGTCCCTATGCACCAGGCAAAGATCAGAGCAGGGGGCGTGCAAGGGAGAACAATGCGCCCCCAAGGTACAATTTCATGGTGGGATTGGCGGATCTCATCGCCCTTCCTGCTGTAGCAGCAAGACTACGCGTACCAGAGAAGACTGATAAAGGTACTTGGTAGAAAGAAGAATGAGTGGTGTGAGTTTCACCAGGCCTTTGGCCACACACTTCACTCCTGTTTGGCGTTGGGTCATCAACTGGCAGAGTTGGTGAAGTCTGGGTTCCTAGCAGATTACCTGCGTGAGCCGCAGGGTGATCGCGCATCGGGGTCCCAGACCGGAGAACAGCAGCATGAAGTCCCTGTACATGGGGAAGTGCAAACAATCGCGGGAGGCTTCTCTGGTGGGGGATGCACAGCGTCACAGAGAAGGAGATACGCTCGATCAGTGATGGCGGTAGATGCGGTAAATGAGAGTCATTACCCTGAAGTAGACATTATCTTCAGGAAAGCTGATCTACGGGACGTTGTCCCGCACGACAACGACCCTGTGGTCATTTCCCTCATCACAGCGGGAAGACGAGTGCACAGAGTACTCGTAGATCAAGGAAGCTCGGCAGACGTCATGTTCTGGCCAACATTCAACAAGTTACAGTTGTCCCCTGATCAGCTGAGGCCGTATACCGGGTGTCTCTACGGTTTTGCAGGAGATCAGGTAGAGGTGCGGGGATACATTGAGCTGAGGACAACGTTCACTGACGGAACGACAGCCCGCACTGAAAAGATAAAGTACCTGGTGGTGAACGCCCCTTCTGCGTACAACATTTTGTTGGGTAGGCCAACACTCAATAGGTTGGGCGCAATACCATCAACGAGGCACATGAAGTTGAAACTGCCGTCGATGGAGGGAACCGTGATAACCATCAAGTCGGATCAGGCTGAGGCAAGACGCTGTTATGAGAACAGCTTGAAGCAGAAGAGAAGTGTATGTCATGTCACCACGAAACCACCACCAGGCGTGCGCGAAGAGCGATCGGTGGTTAGGGAGACACAGGGCGCTCAGAGGATGGTGAACGCTGCGGTGGGGGGCTTCCAGGTAGCCCAAGTTGAAGAAGAAGAGGAAGGCGCGATCGCTCCTCGCGAGTCAGGGATCGCGAGAGCGGTCATCGCCAACGAAAGAAGGCCCCACCCAGCTGAAGGATGGGTCGAAGCGGACATCGGGGGGAAAAAGTTCAAGTTAGGGGGATCCCTCGTTGAAGAAGAGCGAAAGCTGATCGTTGGTGTGATCGAAAAGCACATGGGTGCCTTCGCATGGTCAGCATCCGACATGCCAGGGATCGACCCCGATTTCCTTTGCCATCGTCTGTCGATGGATCCCAAGGTTTGACCTGTGCGACAAAGGCGAAGGAAATTCAACGAAGAGAAGAGGAAGGTGATCCACGACGAAGCGCAGAAGCTCCTTGCCGCAGGGCACATCAGAGAAATCCAGTACCCCGAGTGGCTAGCGAATGTGGTACTGGTTCAGAAGGCAAGCGGCAAATGGAGAATGTGCGTGGACTTCACTAACCTCAACAAGGTGTGCCCCAAGGATTCTTACCCTTTACCCAGTATAGATGCCGTAGTTGATAGCGCATCGGGGGGAAAGCTACTCAGCTTTTTGGATGCTTTCTCAGGGTATAACCAGATCAGGATGCACCCCATGGATGAGTGCAAGACCGCGTTTATGACGGAACGGTCTTGCTATTGCTACAAGGTCATGCCATTCGGGTTAAAGAATGCGGGGGCCACCTACCAGCGGCTCATGGATAGGGTACTTTCACCCATGCTGGGAAGGAACGTACATGCATATGTGGATGACATGGTGGTTACGTCCCGAGAGAAGAAGCATCATGCAGCTGATCTGGAGGAACTATTCACCACCATTGCCAAGTACAGGCTGAAGCTCAACCCAGAGAAGTGTATTTTTGGGGTGGAGGCTGGGAAATTCTTGGGTTTCCTCTTAACAGAGCGGGGAATCGAAGCTAACCCAGAGAAGTGTGCAACAATCGTTGCAATGAGGAGCCCAACGACGGTAAAGGAAGTGCAGCAGCTCACCGGTCGCTTGGCAGCCTTGTCCCGGTTTATGTCCGCTGGAGGGGAGAAAGGTCATCCATACTTCCAGTGTCTCAAACGTAACAGCAGATTCCTTTGGACACAGGAGTGCGAGGAGGCCTTCATCAAGCTGAAGGAGTATCTGGCGAGCCCACCAGTCTTGCGAAAACCTCAGGTAGGCATCCCCCTTCGTCTATATTTCACTGTGACGGAGAGAGCAGTCATCTCAGTCCTGGTGCAAGAGCAAGACCAGACCCAGAGGGCTGTTTACTTCGTGAGTAAGGTGCTGCAAGGCCCTGAAACAAGGTACCAGGCCCTCGAGAAGGCTGCCCTGGTGGTGGTGTTTTCAGCCAGAAGACTCAGGCATTACTTCCACAGCTTCACAGTGGTGGTGATGACTGATCTGCCTATCCAAAATGTGCTGAAGAAACCTGATGTAGCAGGCAGGATGGTCAAGTGGGCGGTGGAATTGTCAGAGTTTGACATTCAGTACGAGCCCCAAGGATCGATCAAGGGGCAGGTGTTCGCGGACTTTGTAGTCGAGTTGTCGTCGATCGCGACACCTGCAGAAGGATTAGATTTCCGATGGGTATTATCGGTGGACGGTTCTTCTAATCAGTAGGGGAGTGGCACTGGAGTCATTCTGGAAGGCCCAAACGGGGTACTGATCGAGCAGTCCCTCCGCTTTGCCTTCAAAGCTAGCAACAATCAGGCGGAGTATGAAGCCCTGATCGCAGGAATGTTGTTAGCAAGAGAAATGGGAGCAAGAAATCTGCTGGCCAAAAGCGACTCTTTGCTGGTCACCGGGCAGGTTACAGGGGAGTTCCAAGCAAAAGATCCCCAGATGGCAGCCTACCTGGAGTATGTACTGCTCCTGAAGACGTCCTTCACCGAATTCGAATTGGTACACGTGCCAAGAGAGCAAAATGCCAGAGCAGACCTGCTTGCCAAGCTGGCCAGCTCAGGCAAAGGGGGGAAGCAGAGGACCGTCATTCAGGAGACCTTGAAGGTACCGCGAGCATTCGTGTCGGACAACCAGGTATTCCATGTGTGCAAATCAATGGAGCGTCTAACGATCGGTCATCGGTCGTTGACGCAAGAAACGCTGAAAGTACCGAGAGTGAGAGCGCGACTGTCGAAGACCGATGAGTCGATGGAAGTCCACGCGGAGAAGGAACCCGATACCTGGATAACGCCATACCAGTTATACTTAGAAGATGGTGTACTCCCACTCGACGTGGCAGAGGCAAAAAGGATAAATAGGAGTTCAAGTAAGTTTACTCTAATAGATGGAAACCTCTTTAGATTTGGATTTTCTCACCCTGTGCAGATCTGTGTGCACGGCGAGCAATGCACCAGACTCATGTATGAGCTGCACGAGGGGGTGTGCGGAAGCCACGTAGGTGGTCGCGCTTTGGCAAGTAGAGTACTCCGCGCGGGGTACTACTGGCCAAAGCTGAAGGAAGACTGCATAAGGTTTGCTCAGCGATGCAAACAGTGTCAACTGCATGCAGACTGGCACAAGGCACCCCCTGAGGAGTTGAGGTCCATCCATAGCCCGTGGCCATTCCACACATGGGGGATCAACATTCTAGGACCTTTTCCCCTGGCGATAAGGCAGATGAAGTTTCTCATCGTGGCCATCGAGTACTTCACCAAGTGGGTGGAGGCAGAACCAGTCGCACACATCACCGCACAGAAAGTCGAGCACTTCGTCTGGAAGAACATCGTCTGCCGTTTCGGAATACCCAAGAGGTTGGTCTCCGACAATGGCACCCAGTTCACGAGTCATCAGCTGAGGAAGATGTGTGAGGAGTTAAAAATACAACAGGTTTTCGCTTCAGTGGAACACCCACAAACCAATGGGCAGGTGGAGTCAGCAAATCGAGTACTGCTCAGGGGGCTGAAGCGAAGACTAGACAAGGCCAAAGGAGGCTGGGCAGAGGAGGTCCCCAGAATTGTATGGTCTTATCATACCACCCCACAGTCCAGCACCCATGAGACACCCTTCAGCCTTGTCTATGGGACATACGCCATGATTCCCGTGGAGATACAGGAGAGCTCCCCCAGATTCTTGAACTTCATTGCTGAAGAGTCCAATGAAGAACGTAAGGTGAATCTAGACCTGCTGGACGAAGTGCGAGAAGAAGCCAGAGTCAGTGCTGAAGCCGTAAAGAGAAGAGTAGAGTGGAGGCACAACTCTAAAGTGAGGCCCAGGCGCTTCCAGGAAGGTGATCTGGTGATGAGAAAGGCGCATCAGAATGACATGCAGAACAAATTGTCTCCAAAGTGGACAGGCCCGTACAAAGTGGTTGAGACGTTGGAGAACGGAGCCGATCGCCTAGAGACTTTGGAGGGAGGAGCAATCCCCAGAACGTGGAACGCCACCCATTTAAAATTTTATTTCAGTTAAAGTTGTACAGTAATTGCGTTCTCGCGCTAAAAGATACATGCTTTGTACGTGGGGGAAACAGTGAACAGACAAGGGGGCACTCTTTTCCCTAAGGAGGGTTTTTAACGAGGCCACCCAATTAAAGAAAAAATTTCCAGCATATCAAGTGTGCTCAAGTATTAAAGTTAAAATCCTCCTTGCCCCAGGTGCAAGTGCAGGTGATTGGTTAGGCCCTACTTGCCCTAGGCGCAAGTACTGGCACCGATCTAAGTCTTCCTCACCCCAGGTGTGAGCGCAAGCAGTTAAAGGTTTGAAAAGCCAGGGGTGCTAGTAAGACCAAGGGAGGGAAAGGAAAGGTTTTGACAAAATGTCCTTACCCACTTGGCATACACCAATATTGGCCCAGTAAGGCTCTTAGTCCGAAACCCTCTTCACCCTAGGAGTGAGGTAGGGAATGAACGACTCAACCCGCCGAAGGGTGATGACCTTGGGGAAAGTAAGAGGGGTTAGCGAGAAACACTTTTCTTTCCCCAAAACGAGGCATCACCTCGAGCGAATGATGTCAAAGTCTTCTATGCACTTAGCGCTAAAGCGACAGAGAAGCTAAGTAAAGACTAAAGAACGATCACTGATGAGTCGTCAGTGATTGGTTAGTGGGGCAAAGCAGCGCACAAGGACTGTTAAACACCAAGCTAAGGGAATAGCTAGTCGTGACCAAGTAGAGGCCAAGAACAAGGGAGGCAGATCGCACTAGGCCTAAGCTGGTTAACACTTAGTCGTGTGCGAAGGGAAAGACAAAGCTTAAGATCGCGCTGAACCTAAGCTAGCTAATAGTTAGTCGCGCGCATAAAGAAAAGTGAAGCTCGAGAAAAATACAAGAGAAGAAGCTCATACAAATTGAGAGTTTATATTCACAACCAAGTCTTATACAAATTTTGAAGTACTAAGAAAAATTGTGCAGAAGTTAAATTTACAAGGATGAGAAGAGATTAAGGGGCAGGAGGGATGAGCTTTCCATCTACCACTTCGTGATAGATGCTGAACTGCGAGAGGTCCAGGTCCGGGAGAACGCATCTGATTTGCTCGAGTGCTAGCTCGAATCCGTCAGTAAGGGCATCAGCACCCACGTTCATCAAATCAGCCTTCTCCGCCTCCAGTTTTTGCTTTGAGGCCTCCGCAGCATCTCTTTCAGTGGTAAGGGCAGCAAGGGAGGAGGCAGCTTCTTCTAGTTGGCCCTTGGCTTCAGAAAGTTTGCCCGCCACCTCCTCGAGCTTTTTCTCTCCAGCAGCAGCCGCTTCTTTGGTGGACTCGAGCTCCCCCACTAGTTGAGAGTTCTGTTGGCGTAGGGAGGAGGTCTCGGCCCGTAGCTCCACCACCGCGCAGTCCAAAGAGCTCACAGTCTGCCCCATCAAGATCTCCGCCTTGATGGTCTCTTGGACCTGCGCTAGGTACTCCCTCCTAGCTTTCTCCACCATGCCCCGCATCATCTTCACAGACCCTTGAGCAGCTTCGAAGTCACTTCGCAGTGACTCCTTGTCGTGCTCAAGCTCTTTCACCCTCTTCTCCAGGGCTATTTGCTTGCGGTGCTGGGTGGAAAACTCCACAGAGAGCACCATCTGCCTGGCCAGGTGCATGTCCACCTCATCACCGTTCCATTCGACGAGCTCCCGGTTGCTTATGAGCTGTCAAACCAGCGTGATGACCCTGCTGAAGTTCTCGTGGCTGGCCCCAGAAGCGCTTGGGCGCGAGTTGGACCCACCACATTCAGCAGTGGCGGTAGAGATTGGCAGTGGTGGTGGTGGACCCCCAGGTTGAGCAGAAGCACCCCTAACAGGATGAGCAGATGGACCAGGTGATTGGCCTGCTGGGGGGGAAGATGGCAGTTGAGAAGTTGGAGGCAACTGCTGGCATGGAGAAGGAAGGCATGTGGGCTCTGAGGCAGGTTGAGTAGAGGGAGGAGGGGGTGAACCTTCCTCTACCTCCACCACCTCGATCTCCCCAGGCTGGAGAGACGAAGCCCCCTCGACCACTGGCATTTTCCTCTGGCGGTGTACAAGAGGAGAGCCAGAGCTTTCCTCTTCAGTTGAGGCAGCAGCAGCAGCAGCAAGTGAAGTAGAAGCCTTCACCAGTCTCTTTCTTTTCCTCCCTTGCTCGGGGCCTTCAGCTGGCGCGACCGAGAGAGGGGGGGCTGCGATGGGCTCAGTGGTAGAAGAAGAGGAGCCAGTTCCCTTGGCTCCCCGACGTTTGGCAAGCTCCAGCAAGGCTAGCCTCTTGTCTTTCCCCGACATTGAGTCTGCATAGATGAGAAAAGGAAGAGTTAGATGGCCAAGTTATGCAAGTAAGTCAAAATATATAAAAGCATGCATGAGAAGGTGCAGGTATCCTAAGAGGTGGAAGAAGAGCTACCTATATACTTTTTCAGGGCCACCACATCGAACTCATCTTTGATGAGCCGAGCAGAGTTGTACTTGGCCCCCAGGAACAGCCCACATAGCTCGCGCTCGTAGGGGGCCATAGCTTCGAGGTCCCTGGATTTCTTGAATTCAACCCCAGGAACCCAGTAGAGGGGGTACCCCTCGAGCAGATTTGGACTTTGTGGGGTGGCAGATATCATGTAGAACCTGCCCTTCCAGTCTTTGAAGGATTGCTGGTACAGGCCCAGGAGCACCCGTCCAGCAACCCCGTTCAGGCTAACCCAGGACCTGTCCCCAGGGTTCTTCGCTTCGAAGAAGTAGAGGAACACGTCCACGGAGGCGTTGTGCCCGAAATAATTGCAGAGGATCTGAAATGCCCGGATGAAGGCCCAGGAATTTGGATGGAGTTGGCAGGGCGCGACGTTCAACTCCATCATCAGCTCCTTTTCGAAGAAGGTGAAAGGGAGGCGCAGCTTCAACCTCTTGAAGATAGCGGAGTAGATGAAGATGAAGGGCACCCCATTGGTGGCCCTATCGTCCGCGCAGAAGGGCATCCCTCGAGGAGGAATGCGGATTTGGATATTGAAGTCATTCTCCCTGTCGATGGCGCAGGAAGGCTCATCGGGGTTGTGGCTCAGCAGGGACGTGAGGTGCCCCTGGGGCAGTAGGGTGGAGGTTTCAGCGAGCAACGCCAGGGGGGCCCAGTCGTAGACCCTGGCATTGTCGTGGTAGGAGGTAGCCACAGGCGGTGGTGGAGCTGGCGCACTCGCGGAAGGCTGTGCACCAGAAGATGGGGCAATAATGCGCGCGGTTTGTTTCAAGCGAGCCATCGCGAGATAGCTGCAAATGGAGGAAAAACGAAAAGTCAGAATGAATGGAAGAAGAGGGAATGATGAATGTTTCGGTGAAAACAGAGGGGGTAAAGGAGAAAGAGATGCCCAGGTGAAAAAAGGAAGAAGAAGAAGCAGAAGTCAGAGCGAGAACGTGAAAAAACCCTAGCGCGGGTTCAAGAGAGGGAAATAGAGAAGATGAATGCATGATAACAAGAAAGATAAATGCAATTGGTAAAGATGATCTAAATAGACCCAGGAAGAAGAAAAACCATACCTTTGGATGATCGCAAGAGGTTTGGAAGCAGAAAATTTGAAGAAAGATAGGTGCGCAGAGGAAGAGTTCGCAGGGAGTCTGAGAGTCGATTGAAGAAGATGAAGTAACAGTGAAGGAGCGCGCCAATTTGAATAAGAGAAGCGCTAGCGACACACCACGCTGGCCGTCGATGGGGCCACGTGTCGCGAGATTAAGGAAGGAAGTTCAAACGTTAAAGAAGCAGCACGTGAGGTGGCACGTGATGCGGTCCCATGCCACGTGGACTGAGGGCACGACCACTTAGTCTCTTCGCTGAGAACGAGTTCTCGACTTGAGACTGGGGGGCTTGTGATCCGATCGGTCATCGGTCGTAGATGACGTCAGCAGTAGAGGACCACGTGGGCCGCTCGCAGGGTGACACGTGGACCAGGTGGCAGAGAGGTCAGGGAGACGATCGCCAAGAGCGGTGATCGGGGGTCAGTAACCAAGTGACCACCGACAGATCAGGCGGCAGAGAGGTCAGGGGACAGATCATCCAGAACGGTGATCGGTGGTCAGTAGCCAAGTGGCCACCAACAGACCAGTTCTCAGACTAACGCCTAGGGGCAGAACGCGAGAAGCAAATAAGCACTGATCAGTCATCGGGTGCATTGTCATCGGGGTCTCGTGTTACACGCAGTTAAACTGGGACTGAGGTTCCCAGCGAGAGCGTTACGCATGGATCTCGCATGAGCACATCTCAGGGAATCATGCACGAGAGTGGCCTGAGGGAACTAGTAAACCAGTCAGTTGGTGATTCCCTCAACCCATTACGTGCGTGGCACCGTGAAGGGTAAGCTGTATACGCAGAGAGCAACGTTTGGTGAGTGTGCCTAGACCAGCCACACCTGACGTTCTCCTAAGAGTATGCGGTTTACCCAGATGAGAGAAATATCCTAAGTTATTCCGCAAGGGCGTAACTTAGGCACACAAAGAGAAGCGCTAGAGCCCTTCCAGTAAGTGGCACGTGTGTGGTTAGATGTGAGTTGCAGGCCTCCACGTGTCATCATCTGAGAGGGGTGCGGTCCAAGCAAAAGTGCACTCCGTACCACTAAGGGTACAGACAGGCGCAGCCAAGCGCAGACATGCACAGACTCTCACGCTCTCACTATTGATTCTGCAGGTACACTGTCTCTTAAAAGCATAACAGGGTTCTGACACATGCCAGAAAAGCATAACAGAATTTTGTTATGCCCAGAAACAGAGAGAGAGACATAAAAAAGGGAATCAGGGAGAGATGGGGGGGGGGGGGGGGGGGGACGAAAAACAGAGAGCAAGAGTTTTTCACACACACTACTAGTTTTCTCATTTCGGTGGTTCTGTGGACTAACTTGATCGTCGGAGTGCAAACGGCCGCTAGAGGCACCGTCTGTGTATTTTGCAGGTCACGTTTGGAGGTTCAAGAGAAGGTTCTGAGGGTGACCCTGCAGAGATCGCAGTCGCGTAGACGGGACAGAGAGTGCTACAAAGCGATTCCTCCACGTTCGAGTTGCCGGCAGGATCAGGCTATTTTCACCTTTTGGTCATCATTGACCCTATGAGCATAAAAAATTTGTTCACATTTAGCCTCCCAATCTAAATATACATTAGGATCACTATCACCACTAAAGCTAGGTACTTTTACAAAAGAAAATTGAGACTTGGCTTCTTGGTGATATCTTTCTTGACAGTGATGTCTATCTCCATGGGAATGATGGTGATGTCTCCTCCTTCTATGTTCTTCTCCATGGTCGTGAGCATTGGAAGAACCTTGTGAAGAATGTCTATGAGAATGGTGGCTTCCATGGATGGAATTTGCGGACCTATCTTGCTTCAAATTAACTTTTTATAATTGTCCTTCCAAGGGCAACGACACGTTTTACCTCTTTTAATTCATTAAGAATGTAAGCTGTATGAGGAGAGTGTGGTTTGGAAGAGTCACCACATATTTAGAAAAAGAAAACAACAAACACAAGAACAAACAATTTAAAGAAAAACAAGGTTAGAAAATGGAACAATAATAGTGTAGTAATGAAAATTAAAAGACACTCAAATCACTCCAAGAAAGAATACTTCCCTCAACCAATCTGCTCTTGAGGTTTTGGTAACTCTCAAATGAAATATGTCAAAGCAAACCACTCTTTCTTAAAGCCAATACACCACAAAACTTAAAGAACAACAAAAGACAATCAAGAAAAGGTGTAAACAAGAAAAGGCTATAGCAAAAGGAATACAAGATATATTACAAACTCAAAGAAGAGTGAAGAAAAGACAATCAAGAAAAATAAGGTACTCAATTAAAGGATGGCACACAAAAGAAACCTAAAGAAAAGCACTAGAATGGATGAAGAAAACAAAAACAGAACTACTGGAATTTTATGTAAACTGTGCGTGACTTTACAGATTTATCTGGAACTGAAGAAAGCAAACTGGATTATGAAATTTAAACCAATGAAAGTACAAGATCTTATCTCAATAATGGCACTGGAATCATACAAATATAGTGCGTCAATTAATTTTGATAAATTTTGCAAAATTACTGCCACTTTACCGTAGTTTTTGTGCCAGAATTACACATTGGACGTATTTCATTTATCATTTTTTTTTACTTGGAATTTTGATACACTTCTTTTTTCGACTTCTTTGTAACACTCTCAAGAACTCAAATCCAGAATTTCCGAATTTTCCAGTAATCACAGAAATTTTAATAAATCGAAATAGTCAGCACATTTTCAAGAAAACAGAGAAAACCTAATTGGAATGAAAAACAGAATTGAGAACTTCAAAACACAAAATAGAATTGATGTTTCAAGAACTTGTATAGATGTAAAATACAAGAACTCAAATCTAAAAAGAAAAAGCACCAAAGGATCACGAAAACAAACACATAAAACTGCACTCAATTAAAAATCAAGAAACCAAAATTATCAACAAAAGGACTACATAGAATTGATAACATTTCTGGAGAAACATGACTTTGACAAAACTTATGGAGATTCAAAAATCAAAATTACACAAACACAATGTATTAAGAACAAGAAAACAGCAAAAAAAACCCAAAAATAAACCTAAAACAGAAAGGTAAAGACAAGAATGTAAAGTTCTTGAATTAAAAGTGCCAAAACAACTCAAACATACACAAGAACACACCTAAGACTCATGATACCACATGATGTGATTCCAATAACATGATAGAGATATGAAATGAACATGTTATGGATAAAATAAGAGTTGGAATATGATTAGGCACGTTTTAAGAATTGGATCAGTGTTTAAACATTGAAGAACTCACCAAAACACAAGAACCAAGCCAAACTCACATAGAAACCCATTTTTGGACATATTAACCGATTGAAACAAAGGAGAACACAAATGCACCGATTGAAACTTCAAGAAACACAATTAAAACCATAAGAACAGAAAGCTAAAGCAAACTACCGAACATAAACACAAACTAAACAAGTTCTACCGATTGAATCAACAAGAAACAACAAAGACATGTTTTAGAGTTTGTTTTGGAATGGAAATGGAAGAAGAAGATGAAAAGGACAAGGAAACTTATGTGGTTGTAGCTCTTGGAATTGTGCACGCCACTTGAAGGATGGTTGGCTTCAAGATAAGTGTTGTTGCCGCCACTTGAGAGCCCAAGAATTCACTCAAGATAAGACTAGAAGAGAAGAAGACACAAGTCTCTCTCAATCACTCACCAATTTGGTAGAAGTTCATTACTCTCAAAATCAATCTTATTATTTCAAAGACCTAAGCTTCCCTTTTATAATGAGGAAGACCGGTCACAAAGTACAAGAGAAGCTTAAGAGAAGCTTTTGAAAGGTCACCTTCTAACTCCTTCTATTCTAGCACCCAAAGGAGTGTGAAGAGGCACCTTTCTAGTTTTTTCCTAAAACTAACGCCTAAGGTGCTATACAATGGAGGTGTCTTTTAGGTTTCCCTCTTTAGCACCTTTCTAAACACTACACTATATGTTTTACATTTTTATACAAAAGAAACTACAATGAGAGATATTAATTGGAGCCCATTCTTGAATGCTTGTAATCTTCTTTTATGCTTGGTCCTCTCTTTATTTAATTTCTTCTTTATTTTTGAGAAGACTAGAAGGAAGAACTTTAAATGCTTGGGTGGATGGCCTTTTCCTCCATCAGTGAAATCCTATTCTTTTTTATCTCCATCACTTCTCCTGCAAGTGAACGAACTCAGTTTGGAGACTCAAGATCTTCGAGTGAGCACTCAAGGTTTCTTGAGACTTCTCAAACAAAAGCTTCTTGGTCTTCTTGTCGGTTTGGCGAAGATCAGACACCTCCAGATACAATGCGGTTTCGCGTTGTGTGAGCTTCTTTATCTGGAGGGCTCTCGACTTGCACCCAGGTCACCTCCAGGGGCACTCTCCCCCCGCCCTCGTGCACCACGATGTCACGAGGAGAAGAAGCACTTGGAAGATTTTCTCTGAAGAAGGGGGCGCGGTTGTCTGAGGCTGAGTGCGCTGGGACTGCGACATCAACAGTTCGTTTCCTTTTGAAAACAAGGCCAGAACATGTGTCCTCGTCCTCAGAGGCAGTGGCCTCCACTACCCTTTTCTGCCTTGGTCCACAGGGGCTGGAGCAGAAGGGCTTGGGGCAGTGATAGTCGTAGGAGGGGCATCAACAGGAGCCGAGGCATGGGCTCAGATGGGCCAGGGGAAACTCTGCGTTTGAGGGCTACGTCAGCTAACAACCTCCTCTTTTTCGCAATGAGCACCATGTCTGCATGAGAAAACAACAAGGCATACGACAGTGAACCAACACATCATGCAAGTAAAGACAAGTAAAGACATAGGGAAGGGGAGGAAAGTACCAATATGAAACTTGAGAAACTTGGGGCTGTACTCAAGCTTGATCAACTCAGCAATGCTAAACACCACGCCCAAGCTGGAAAGGAACTTGCACACCTCACGGTCGGGCGGGGTTAAGTCCTCGAGGCTTCTAGGCTTCTTGAGCCCTAGTTTCTCTACCCAGTAGAGTAGGAACCCATCCAAGGTGGGATCAAACTTGCTGCACCGTATGTTGATGAACTTCTTCTTGAAGCCCTTGTAAGACTGCTGAAAGAGAGTTAGAAGAACTCTCCCAGCAACTCCATGGAAGCTCATCGACAACTTCTTTCCAAGATTCTTTGCTTCAAAGAAGTAGAAGAAGACATCCACTGATGGCGTATGGCCAAAGTGGTTGTAAAGGATGGCAAAGGCCCTGACGAAGGCCCAGTTGTTGGGATGCAGCTGGGCAGGGGCTGTTAGAATGTATGGCTTTAAACTAGAAGGAGGGTGAATGGTTTAAAGAGGGTTTTCGCAAACTTTTAAGCCAAGAATGAAATTACTTCGAGAAACAAATGATAAGGAATCCAGTTTGCCAAAACACAAAGCAAAAACAACAGCACCAGAAAAACAATCGGTTGTTTATACCAGTTTGCAAATATTAAAACTGAGTTTAAAGAGATTAAGGATAGAGAGAATGCACACAGAGGTTTATACTGGTTCACTCTAAACCCATAGCTACACCCAATCTTCTCAGAAACCACTGAGGAATTGCACTAAGCAATCAAACCTAAATCACTTACACCACAACCAAAGAAGTGACCTTGATCCCCTCAAGACACATTTCTCTTGGTCAACACACCAACACTAAGAATGCTGATCTTGATCCCCTCAATAACACACAACGCTTCTCAGCAAACACACAAGGTTTCTTTCAAAAGATACAAGGATTACACTTGTTATAGAATGAATCTAAAATCAATACAATAGAAAATCCCATCTCACACTCTTTGATCAAACTCAATCTCTAAGCAATCTCAACTCTTTCAAAATCAGTAAGTTCTGAAAAACCCAAATTTGTTTTTCTATTTGTAAAACAAAGTTGTTTGTTTGTTATCAAATCTTAACAAACTATTAATTGCTTTTAAAGATTGGTCAAAACATTAAAAACTGGAGCGTAAACAGTTGGGAAAACATTTAATGCTCAGTCAAAGCACAAACCATTTTTTTGTTATGGTACCAAAACAAACAATCGGTTGTTTCCTCGAATCAATCGGTTGTTTTGGTTTTGACAGCTCAACCATTTGAAAAACAGTTTTCAACCTTTTCTAAAAACACCTAAGTATAAAACAATCAGTTGTTTCGACAAAACAACAGGTTGTTTTTCACTTAGCTTGAAAAACTTTTTTTTCTCTTACATAAAAAAGGATTAAAACCAGGGTTGTGAGATCAGGAGGACGTCTTGAGGGCTGGTTTTCAGGAGACAATGAATTGATTGAGAGATATCGCTTTAAAACAAGTAGAAAAGTGATAAACAACCCAAAAGTTGTCTCTTTTGGCTGGTTGAAGAGTCAAAAGCTGGATGATGTGAGGAAGCTTCTCAAAGAACAACTGTTGAAGAGGTTCTTGGAGATGAAAGGAAACATCTATCCGGATCTTATTCAGGTTTTCTACACCAACTTGAAATTTGAAGGTAACAATCTCGTTTCTCATGTCAAGGGTGTGAATATGGAGATCACTCATGAGGTGTGGCCTTCTATGGCTGGCCTAAAGTATGCTGGGTTGAGAATCAACAAAGGGAACATTGGTGTGGTGGAAGACTTCAACAAAATTCAATATTACAAAAGCTGTTTGAAGAATCCTCATGCACAAGTAAGAACTTGTTCGGTTGGAGGGCTAAAATTAAGTGAAAGATTGTTGGCTCTCTTTGTCACTTGATTCTAACATCAAGAGGAAGCAACCATTCTCTTCTAACTGAGGAAGTTCTTGTCTACATATACTGCAGAATGAAAAAAGTCAAGATTAATTGGATTCATATCATCAAGGAGCATATGCAAAAGTGTATGAGGTTAAGTGATTATCATTACCCTTATTGTATCTTGATTTCTAAATTCTTACATTATTTTGAAGTGAATCTTGAGGGTGAAACATCTGAGTTTGTGAAGTCAACATTTGAAGTGAACAATGGATCATTAAGCAAGATGGGTTTTACCAAGATCAATGAAAAATGGGTGAGTAAGGATGATGGACAAGGTGGTTCCTCAAGTGGCCTTCATGTTGAACATGGTGAAGAAGATCAAGAAGATGCTGAAGGTGCTGATATGGTTTTTCCAAATACAGAACAACCTGCTACTAATTTTGGTGTTGGGACAAGTGTTGGACATCAAGGAGATAAGACTCCTTCAATGTCTTCCTTTGAGAGCTACATGGTGAATATGCTAGATGGCTTTGTGGAAAATCAAAGGAATCTTCATGATCTTTGTGTTTCAAACCTTCAAAACTTTGATAATAGATTTCAAAGCATGGATACACGGTTTCAAACGCTTGATGAACAGATTGAAGCTGTTCAGAATAAGATTTTCGAGCTGTAGTATGGAAAGGAAGACTTAAGAAAAACAACCAGTTGATTTCTCGAAACAATCAATTGTTAAGCTTGAATGTCAAGGCTTTGTTGTTCTTTCTATCTTTGTATTGCTTTATTTTGAACTATTCTGTTTAATCTCTTCCTAAAGTCTATTTGTGAAGAAAAATAGAGGGAGAATATGTTGTTTGTGTTGTCTTACAAACTGTTATAACTATGCTATTATTCTATTTTTAATTTCTGTTGCATTATTGGTTTGTATGAGGTTTTTTTTTGCTTTAGTTTTGGTTGGTTTTTCTGCTCTTGTGTTTATGCACAAAACTAGTTGATGTATGATCATAACCTGCTATGAGAGATGCTTTGGATTGCATAGTTTTTGTTTTGCAGGTACAATTTCAGTTTCAATCAAGATCAACACAAGCAACCAGGGATTTGTCTTCATCAAATAGACGGAGATTGTTGATTAAGAGTAATCAAGTGCTTCGAAGAATCCAAATCCTATGTGTTTGATGCAAGGCTTGTGGTGTTGTTGTGTTTAGGGAGGGATCTAGGTAGAATAAAATGTGATCCACTCCTTTGTTGAATCTAAAACTGATGTGATTTAAAACCTTTTAGAAAATAAAGTGTTTTTCCAACTAAGTGAAAAATAACCTGTTGGTTTGTTGAATCAACTGGTTGTTTTACTCTTAGGAGTTTTTGAAAAGGTTGAAAATTGTTTTAGTTTGGTTGACTTAACTGCCAGACCAAACAATCGGTTATTTCGTGGTTTCAATCGATTGTTTCTTTAAAAATCCTAACAAAATTCTGTTTTGGTTGTTGAATGTGCTTTAAATGATTTCCAACCGAATACTCTCCTTCATTAATTGCTTTGACCAAACTTTGGAAAATATAAATGGTTTGTTTATGTTTTCAAGCAAGCAAGATTAACAAATTTGAGTTTTTCAGTTGTGAAGAAGTTAATTCTAAGATTTGAACATTCACATCAAGCTTTGGGTTTTTCAAAGAGAGTGGAATAGGATTGCAATTGTATTGATTTTAGTTTGTACTGTAAACAAGTGTAATCCCTTCTCAACCTACTGTATTTTCTGGTGTTGTGTTTCCAAGGAGTGTTGTGTGCTCTTGAGGTTGTCAAGATTACTACTCTTGGTGTGTTTCCAAGGAGTGTTTTTCTGTTGCTTTGCTGTTTTATTGCTTATATTCTTGGCTAACTTGATTTCTGTTCTGAATTCATACAAAGAATTTTGTTAAACATTGAAATGTTTTCAAAAACCCCTCTTAAACAATTCACCCCCCTCTCGTTTAAGGCCATATATTCTAACATACATGCCATAATACCATGGCATGGGCTTCCTACGAGTATCGTATCAGACAAAGATTCAAAGTTCTTAAGTCACTTTTGGAGGACTTTGTGGTGAAAACTTAGAACTAAACTCTTGTTTTCTACTACTTCCCATCCCCAAACTGATGGTCAAACAGAAGTGGTTAATAGAACTTTGGGTCAAATGTGTTAGAATATATGGCTTTAAACTAGAGGGGGGGAGTGAATTGTTTAAAGAGAGTTTTCGCAATCTTTTAAGCCTTGAATGAAAATACTTTGCGAATACCTTGATTGAGAAATTAGTTTTTCAAAACCCAAAGCAAAAAGCACAGCAACAGTAAAACAATCGGTTGTTTATACCAGTTAACAAATATTAAAACTGAATTTAAAGAGTTAGGGATAGAGAGAATGCACACAGATGTTTATACTGGTTCACTCCAAACCCAGAGCTACATCCAGTCTTCTCAGAAACCTCTGAGGAAATCCACTAAGCAATCACACCTTGATCACTTACACCACAACCAAGAAAGTGACCTTGATCCCCTCAAGACACACACTTCTCTTGGCCAACACACCAACACTAAGATTGTTGATCTTGATCCCCTTAAGAACACACAACAAATCTCAGCAAACACACAAACGAAACTTGTTCAATAGAGTACAAGGATTACACTTGTTACAGAAAATAATATGAAATCAATACAAGCCGAAATCCTATTCCACACACTTTGATCAATCACAAACTCTAAGCAATCTCTTCTCTTTTAAAAACTCAAAATCTCTATTCAAAAACTTATTACTCAAATCTGTTTTTCTGAATATATTCAAAGATGTTGTTTGTTATCAAATCTTAACAAACTCTTAATTGCATTTAAGGATTGGTCAAAGCATTTAAAGACTGGAGCGTAAACAGTTAAAGCATTTAAAGCTCAGTCAAAGATAAAACAGTTTTTCTGTTATGGTACCAAAACAAACAATCATTTGTTTCATCGAATTAATCGGTTGTTTTGGTTCTAACAGTTCAACCATTTAAAAAAACAGTTCTCAATCTTTTCTAAAGACATCTAAGTATAAATAATCGGTTGTTTCGACAAAACAATCGGTTGTTTTTAACTTAGATTGAAAAACATTTTTCTTTCAAAAAGATTGAGAATGCCTATGCTTTGGATTCAATCAAGAGGTGGATTACAATACTCAAACTACCCCAGAACCTATCTAGGACAGCACAGCAACAACAAGCACAACCAAGGCTTCAACATCCTTCAAAGGATTTGGATTCTTGAAAGGAACCTTGTTGATTTGTAATCCAAAGTCTGCAAGTTGTTGTTTGAGCCACAGAATCTGTGCACAACAACTTCCAGCAACAATATATTCAGCCTCAACAGTAAATAGAGCAACACATATTTGCTTCTTGCTATGCCATGAGATTAGGCTTGAGCCAAGAAGGTGGCAAGTGCCACTTGTGCTCTTTCTATCTAGCTTGCAACCTGCAAAGTCAGAATCTGAATAACTAATTAAATGAATTGGAGAGTGAGAAGGATACCATAAACCAACAGATGATGTTCCTTTGAGATATTTCATAATTCTTTTTGCAGCTTTGAAGTGTGACTCTTTAGGATTTGCTTGATATCTTGCACATAGACACACTGCAAACATGATGTCCGGCCTACTAGCTGTTAGATAAAGCAAAGAACCAATCAATCCTCTGTATTTTGTTTGATCTACATTCTTTCCTGCAGCATCAACATCCATGTAACAGCTTGATGACATTAGAGTGCTTGCTTCTTTGCAACTCTCCATTTCAAATTTCTTGAGAATCTCTTTGCAATACTTTGATTGACATAGAAAGATTCCATCCTTTGTTTGCTTAACCTCATTCCTTGCAAACTGATTCAACTCTTCATGCATAGCTTCAACCCACTTCTCATCCTTGAGACCTTCCTCAATTGACTTTGGTTCAATTTGAGAGACAAAAGATGTGTGCCTGCAGAAGTTTGAGATGGAGCTACGTGTGGAGACACCTTCCTTTATCTGCCCTATGATGTTATCCACTGACAGATCTCTAGGAATCCTCCACTTCTTGGGCAGCTCACTCTGTTGCAGAATTTCAATCGGTTGTTTCTGCGAATCAACCGGTTGTTTTTCTGCACAGATTTCCAGCTTCTCCAAACTGATGCTCTGTTCATCTTCTTCAGCACTGGTCTTTGGGATTTGATTGTTTCTGCGATCTACCTCATCAAAGACAACATGAACCGATTCTTATACAGTCATCAACCTTTTGTTGTAGATCCTATATGCATGACTTGTGAGAGAATACCCTATGAAGATGCCAAGATTCGCTTTCTCATCAAACTTTCCCAAGTTTTCCTTTCCATTGTTGAGAACGAAACAGTTGCAGCCAAAGACTCTGAGATGGTTGATGTTAGGCTTCCTTCCATTGAGGAGTTCATATGGAGTTTTCTTCAAAATGGGCCTAATAAGCACCCTATTCATCACATAACATGAGGTGCTCACTGCATCTGCCCAAAAGTACTTAGGAAGAGATGATTCACTAAGCATTGTCCTTGCTAGCTCTTCAAGAGACCTGTTCTTCCTCTCTACCACTCCATTCTGCTGTGGTGTTCTTGGAGCAGAGAAGTTGTGCAGAATTCCCATCTTCTCACAGAATTTGCTGAACTTCTCATTTTGAAATTATCCTCCATGATCACTTCTAATAGAGCCTATGTTGCTGTTCTTTGTATTTTGCAACCTTCTTGCTAGCTTCTTGAATGCAGAAAAGGCATCACTCTTTGATTCCAAGAAAAGAGTCCAAGTGTACCTAGAATAGTCATCAACAATAACAAGAGCATAATAATTTCCACCAAGACTCATAGTTCTTGAGGGTCCAAAGAGATCCATGTGAAGAAGTTCAAGAGGTTTCAAAGATGAAACAACATTTTTAATTTTGAAAGAACTTTTCACTTGTTTCCCTTTTTGGCATGCTTCACAAATGTGATCTTTGTCAAACTTGAGTTTTGGTAGCCCAATCAAAAGATCCCTTGAAATTAACTTGTTCAAGTGATTCATGTGAATATGAGAAATTCTTCTATGCCAAAGCCAAGATTCATCTTGCTTGGATAGAAGACATCCAATTGAACATGGTGAAGAGATATCTAGAAGATACACATTATTAACTCTCTTACCTACCAACATTACCTCTTTGGTGTTGGGTAGACAGATTTCACATGTGTTTGACTTGAACATCACTTGATATCCCTTGTCACATAGTTGGCTAATGCTCAACAGATTATGCTTTAGGCCTTCTACATAAAGCACATCATGGATGACCAAAATGTCTTTGTCTCCTATGGATCCTCTCCCAAGAATCCTTCCTTTGTTGTTGTCCCCATAGGTGACATGACCCTCTTGCTTAAAGGAGATGCTTAGGAACTTTGATTTGTCCCCTGTCATGTGCTTGGAGCATCCACTATCCAAGTACCACAGTTGCTTGCTCTCCTCCAAGATTCCCTACAAAAAAGATTTTCAAGTACAAAGATTTGGTCCCCTTATGAATGTGGCTCCATTTGGTTTACACTCATCAATTAAAGCTTAATTACCCTTAGGAATCCACTTCATAAGACCTTTAGGAACAACATATTTTCTGATTTTACAGAACCTCACAGAATGGCCTATTTTCATGAAATAGAAGTGATCCTGCCTGTTGACCAAAACGTTGGAACTTGCCTCGTCAAACTTGGATCGACGTGTGCACCGCTTCTACCTCCATCCTTCGTCACGATCCACCTCAAGAACCTGCAAAAGAACAGAGCGGCGCCGCTGCGGCCGATCGCACTCCAACGCCCAAGTCAGTGACTGAACCACCAAATACTTCAAGAGCAAAACTCTAGAACTCTCAAGGAACCGTGCAATGTTCTCTCTCACAGTATGCTCAAGAACTCGCAAGCGTAAAGAATACAATCTGAACGTGCGTACCTCAAAAGTTCGTTGGGGAACCCTTAAATACCTGGTCACTTTCTCTCTCCTGGTAGTTACAGACCTGGACACGTGGCTCGCATCCAGCTGTACACGTGCCATCATCTGGAGCCTCCTTGACTTGGGCGCTGCTTCTGACTCCCTTTTGGCTAAGTTACTTATGCATGATACTGCTCAGTGCATAGCTAACTTGGAGCGCGATCTTTACTGGAAATGGCGAGTTAGGGTGCCTTCGTACACCTTCCCTGTTGATGTGATTCCAATAGACACATAGAACAAGATTCTTGACACTTTGAGGAATCACCTTAAGCTGGAAAATATAGAGGCACTTTCTTAGAAGTTGGATCATGGTTCTAAGTCAAGAACTCACCAATAACAAGTACCAAATCCCAAACTCATTTGGATGAACCAAATATTGTCAAATTGAATCAACAAAGGAATTTAAAAAGAAGAGACCGAACAGAATTGAATTAAAATCAAATGTACCGAACAGAATTAAGAAACAAACAGAATATAGGTGCTGGAAAATTAGAAGAACCGAAACAACAACAACTCAAAACACAAGGCAACATGAACAAATTGAAGAAGAAGAAAGGAAGGAGAAGAGAATGCTCATGAAGATGGAAGAATGGTTGGATGATCACGCCACTAGAAGTATGGATGCTCCTAGATGAGTGTGCAAGCCGCCACTTGAGGAAACCATGGTCCTTCAAGATAAGACTAGAGTAGAAGCTCAAAAGCTCTCCAAATGCTCACTCCAATTTTGAGTATAGTTTCTTTAGATGAATTCAAATCTGAATTTTACAAGGAAGGCACCTCTATTTATAGCCTAAGGTGCTGAAAAATGAAAGCTAAAACAATTCAAAATTCCCTCCAATTCAAACTAGAACCGGCGCCTATTTGCAAAGCAAGGAAGGTGTGATCCTTTCCTTCACTTTGGCACCCCCTATTCTACTCCTACACCTATCTACTAATACACCCCCCTAAAGCTCCTAACTAAAGCCTAAAAGATGCTATAACAAAAGAGGTTTCTAAGGTTTCCCTCTAAGCACCTTCAACTAAAGACACTACAAAAAGAGAAAATAAATGTCCTCTACCTTCCAAGGCTTTGAACATGCTTCTTGTAATCCTTTGAGGTGGACTTTGACCTCCATGGGCGTCCTCCATTTGTGCCTCCACCTCTTCTTGAGCTTGATGAGTGGCCTCCATGTTCTCTTGGGCTTGATCTCCATCACCTGTGGTCTCGCCGACCGCCTTCATAATCTGCATCACCTTCATCTTCGGCGATGTGCTTACTCCGGCGATCTCGAATCACTTGGTCGCCTGAGTTTACATCTGGCGACTTCATCTTCAACTTGGTGACCGCCGGTTCCGGTGTGCTGGAGATCGGAGCACGCCAACATAATAATTGGCGACTCCACGAATCCCCCGACCTCCTTCCCTTCTGCCAGCCTGGCGTCCTCTCAACACGCCTATACAATAGCTTGGTGCCACGTCATCACTTCCGACTCCCAGGGCGGTACACAAGCCCCCCAGTCTTAAGCGAAGACTTGTCCAGCGAAAAGACTAAAAGAGATGACGTCGATACCGGTCTACGTGGCACTGGCGCAAAATTCCAAGCGGTTGTACTTTCTGCTTCACTGACGCTCCACCAAACACCCCTCCCATCGTTCGACACGTGGCTTCATCAACGGTTACCTTCAGTTAACGTTTGCGCTTCCCAAACCCATTTCGAAAAACCCTTAAACTCATTTTGCTTCACTGTTTCATCACTTTCTTCGTATTCTCAGACGCTCCAACTCTCTTCTGCAAAAAAGCTCTCAACGTTCTTCAACCTCCCGAATCACCAACATCCTTCATTACTCTTCCGATCATAAAAAGGTACTTCCTTTCCTTCTTCTGCTAGTTTTCCTTGTATTTTAACCAATTCGCATCATCCTTTAACTGTCTGGTGCATACGTTATGGGTTGCTTTTTTTTCTATTTCTCCTTCTTCGTAACTTAGGGCTCCGTCAACGTCACAACGAACCTACGTTCGTTCGTTTTTCACCCTTCTTTCATGATCGAGTCAGCCTCTGCGAACCCTGATCATTTTTCCTTTTCTTTTTCCTCTGCAGCTTCCGCAATGACTCGCTCAAAGATCACCCGAAATCCTCCTCCTTCATCACGAAACCCCTATTCTCAAGCACACAACCCACCGCGAGCACGCGGTGCTTCGTCTTCTCAGGCTGAGAGGCCTGCACCTTCCCGCCCCAACCTGGCCCAGGCTACTCCGCCTGTCACCGGAGGAGCCTCCGTCCCCTCGCCAGATTTCAAAAAACTATACCCCTGGGCCAACTCGACCTTGTTGAGGGAAACATCTTCTATAAACTCTGCTGGGGCAGTTCTGCAGTTGACGAAGGGGGATGAGCCTCACCAATCATTCCATAAGGAGCACGACGAAAAGATGACGGTGCTACCTTGCCCTCCCGACATGCCGGTGTGTGTTGACGATAAGGGGAACACTGGCGGGTTGTTCTGCCTCATATACACCACCCTGTTCAAGAAGGTGATACTTAGGTTTCCCTTCACTCGCTTTGAAAGGGAGCTTCTCACTGAGCTCGACATCGCCGCCGCCCAGCTCCATCCCAACAGCTGGGCGTTCGTACGGGCTTTCCAAATTATGTGCGACCATCTGGGGTTGCCAGCATCTGTGGATGTCTTCTTATTTCTTTTTGAAGCCAAGCACCCAGGAGATCGCCTGTGGGTAAGCTTGAACGGGATTGCTGGGAGGTCGATCCTCTCTATCTTCCAGCAATCCTACAAAGACTGGAAGGGCAAGTTCGTCCAGGTGCGTCCCAACGACAAGGATGCTTCTCTGCTCGACGGTTTCCCCTTGTATTGGGTAAACAAGGGGAACAAAGAGTCCAAAAGCAGCTTCAGGAGGCCAAGGAGTCCTGATAGCATGGGTGCCTTGGACAGGGACCTCTGCTTCTTCTGGAAGAGTGTGGCAGATGCCAACATCACCTTCCTTACCACCACACTCATCTGCTTCGAGTTCTTCGAGGACCAACTCGAAATCTGCATAGGTTAGAATTCACCTCGACGTCTAAGTTTTATTTTTGATATTACCTCTGTTAACTGTTTCTGGGCGTCTTGTGCGTTGTGCGCAAGACTTTGGTTTTATTTTCTGCACCATCTATCTGCTTTGCTGCACACTGCCTTATGCATTTACCCTTTTTTTCTGAACTAACCCATGCACCTTTGCATTATGCAGATCGCATGTTGGGCCAAGGAAAACTTGCTGAGCTGAGGGCACTCGCCCGAGCCGATGGGTTGGCATCGGGTTCCCAAACCGTGCCAAACTCGGTGGTGGAGATCGCCGCCGCGCAGGGCAAATCGCCACCCAAAGGCCCAACTCCCCCCGATGTCCAACCCGCCAACCAACGCAAAAAGCTTGTCCTCAGGAAACCCAAGAGGAAAGCCCCCCAAGTAGTCCACGAGGAGGAAGAGGAAGACGACGAGGCAACTGAAGATGGCCTCGTCACGAAGAGGAAGAGGGTGGCACCTTCTTCACCATCTGCTCCACCCCCTCTTCCAACATCAACACCGCCATCTACGCCTGCTCCTCCTCCATCATTGCCACCCCCACCAGCTCCTGCCTCACCAGTCCAAGCAATTCCATTGGCGTCTGCGCCACCTGTGGTTGAGGCCCCCGAGCCAAACTTCATGGAGGACCCCCCGAGCGCCTCCACTCCTTATGTATCAGCTGGAGGGGGTCCTCCTTCAAATGCCTCAACCGCAAACATTGCTCCAATCGGGGATGAGGTTGCCCACAACTCTCCAATTCTGATTACCGAATCCTCGATGTCGCCACCACGCCAAGAAGCACCTGCTGAGCAACCAACTCAAGAAGGTGGCGGCGAAAACCAACAACAGGCCCACCCGGTGCCTCCACAAGCAGACCTCTCTCTTGAGGTCAAGAGGATGTGGGAGCCTTTCTCTGCCAAACTGAAGATGATGGCAGAGGACTTCCCCACCATTATCTCTAGAGCTGTGGAGAGCTCCACCAGGAAGCTCCAGGATGACCTCTACGCCCTCCGAACTGAGAATAGCACTATAAGGATTGAGGCGGAGAGGTTATCTTGCAATCTGACACTCGCCGAGATCGAGCACTCCCGAGTAGAAGATGCAATGCGCACAGAGCTCCGGGTGGCGCGCAAGGATGCCACCGATCTACGCCATAAGGTGCAGCTTCTGGCTCAAGAGAAGATTGAGCTGGAGAGCAAGATTGTACCTTATCGCGTCAAAGTGGCTGACCTGGAGGCCTTAATAAAAACTGACGCCGCCAAGGTGAAGAAACTGGAACAAAGGTCAGCCGATCGGGAGGTCTTCCTGGGAAAGGTGGAGAAGGAGAGGGACGACACCATGGCTAAGCTTGCTGAAGCCAACAAAGAAAAAGGGAAGATTGCTGCTGAACTGGGCCAGGTGCAGGCAGAATCTAAGAAGGTTGCTGAAGACCTTCTTCAAGCTCAGGAAAACATTGCAGAACTCAATAAGCAAGCCGAAGAGCTGGAGCAGCAGAACGAGGGGCTGAAGAAACAAACTGAAGAACTTAAGAAACAGATCGAAGATCTTAATCTGAGTTCTGCCCAAATTCTGGCTGCTGGATTCGAGGCCGCATGGGAACAGTTCGCCTGCTTGTTCCCCAATCTAGATCTCAGCATGGTGTCGCTTAACAACGAGGTGGTGGATGGGAAGGTTGTTCCTGCTGAAGACTAACTGATTCCCTTCACCCACTACCTTTATGCCTTCTCCCTTTTCCAATCTGCTTGTAATAATCTTTCTACTTTCCTGATTTTTCTGTAAATGTACCTTGAACTGATATCTTCTTAATGATAAAGTCCTTGCATTTCTCTTGTAACTTCTTTGGCTGCTTTAACTTTCCTTGCACAACTTGCTTCAAGAAATAACTTAGTAATTTCGTAAGTGCAATCGTGTACTTAACTGTTTCGAACCACCGCTCTTCGGAAAATAACGCTTTAACAACTTGTAATCTCAAGGCAATGAACCTTAACGTAAAATCACCCTTCAAACAACGAACTTTAACTTAACTGATGGCTTAAGACATCGCTTCACCCGATCTGCCTTATCAAAACTGGTCTTAACTTTCTTGCCACTACATGAACTTTTCCTGGTCGCCAGAGACTCTTGGCGATATCAGCTTCTTTCTGGCTTCACAACTTGGCCATTGCTCCTTCATCTGGGGGTAGAAGCGCCTTTCAGATCCTTCTCTACCTTCCTGAACTTCAGAACAAAAGACCGGGTGACTAGGCGTTCTCTTCGAACCTACCTTAGCCACCCTCCAAACTTCTTCCACCCTTTACACCATACCTGAACTCGTTCGAGACGAGAAGGATTTTATCTTGCCTGAACTCGCTCATCGGCGAGAAGGTCTTTAACTCGCCTGAACTCGCTCATAGGCGAGAAGGTCTTTTAACTCGCCTGAACTCGCTCATAGGCGAGAAGGTCTTTAACTCGTGCCTCTACATTGCCCCAGGGGTTACATCTCCTCTCCCCCAGAAACACTGAGGACTTTCGTTGGTGCCTCTACATTGCCCCAGGGGTTACATCTTCTCGCCCCCAGAAGCACTAAGGACTTTTCACTGGTGCCTCTACATTGCCCCAAGGGTTACATCTTCTCGCCCCCAGAAACACTGAGGACTTTTCACTCTTTCTCGCCTGCACTCGCTCGACGGCGAGGAGGTCTTTATCTCGCCTCAGGATGCGCGAGGGCGTGGAGGTCTTTTAACTGGTGCCTCCGATCGCCGAAAGACGATGAGGACTTTAACTTTAACTGTTGCCTCCGATCGCCGAAAGACGATGAGGACTTTAACTTTAACTGATGCCTCCGATCGCCGAAAGACGATGAGGACTTGAAAACTTTTTAGAAAGCATGCAATATATCTTTACTTGCCTTAAATCACATACAAGTGACAAGGTCTTTCTTCAAAACTTTCTGAAAGCAACAAGCATGCAATCTAAAACAACTTTGAACTTCGAAAACTCTTCTTTTATTGGGTGGCCTCATTAAAAACCCTCCTTAGGGAAAAAAGAGTGCCCCCTTCAAACTGTTTTAACAGAGACATTGTAATATAACTTCGTGTTTGTCTTTACTTACAAAGCTCTTAACTGTAATATAACTTGAGGTGCGTGGCGTTCCAAGTGCGAGGAATCGCCCCTCCTTCCAATGTCTCTAAGCGGTAGGCGCCGTTCCCGAGCGCCTCGGTTATTCTGAACGGTCCCGTCCACTTGGGCGACAGTTTATTCTCCATCTCGTACTGGTGGGCTTTCCTCATCACCAGGTCGCCTTCTTTGAACTGTCTTGGCATCACCTTCGAGTTATATCTTCGTTCAATCCTTCTCTTCACCGCTTCAGCTTTTAGTCTCGCCTCTTCCCTGACTTCATCCAGTAGATCCAGGTTCAACCTTCTCTCCTCATTCGAGTCTTCCTCCACGAAGTTTTGGAATCTCGGCGAGCTCTCCTGGATTTCCACCGGAATCATTGCATCACACCCATAGACCAAACTGAACGGGGTCTCATGGGTTCCTGACTGCTCGGTGGTGTGGTTCGCCCAGACTATACGGGGTACCTCCTCAGCCCAGCTTCCCTTGGCTTTCTCTAGCCTTCTCTTCAAACCTCTTAGCAACACCCGATTAGCTGACTCTACTTGGCCATTTGTCTGAGGGTGCTCGACGGATGCAAACACTTGTTGAATTCCCACCCCTTCGCACAACTTCTTCAACAGGTGACTTGCAAACTGAGTCCCATTGTCCGACACCAGGCGCTTGGGCACACCAAACCGGCACACGATGTTCTTCCACACGAAACCTTCGATCTTGTGCGCGGTGATCTGGGCCACTGGTTCTGCTTCGATCCACTTGGTGAAATACTCGATCGCCACCACCAAGTACTTCATCTGCCTGATCGCCAGCGGGAACGGTCCCAGGATGTCGATTCCCCAAGTATGAAATGGCCAAGGGCTGTAAATCGACTTCAACTCCTCGGGAGGCGCTTTGTGCCAATCGGCGTGCTGTTGGCATTGTTTGCAACACTGTGCATACCTCTTGCAGTCTTCTCTCATCGTTGGCCAGTAGTAACCTGCACGGAGAGTCCTTGCGGCCAGAGCTCGACCCCCGACGTGGCTTCCGCATATCCCTTCGTGGAGCTCTGCCATAATCCTCGTGCATTTCTCGCCATGCACACATTCCAGGAGTGGGTGAGTGAACCCAAACCTGTACAACTCGCCATCGATCATTGTGTACTTGCTAGAATTTTTCTTTACCTTCCTAGCCTCTGTCGGATCCAGTGGGAGAAGGCCATCTGCCAGGCACCGCTTGTACTGTCTTATCCAGGTGTCTGGCTCATGGATAGCGCAGACCTGCGTCATGTTCACCTTCTCTTCTCGACATGCCCTTATTCTCGGCGATCTCAATGTCTCTTGAGTCAGGGACTTATGACTTCTTGCTGCTTTCTCCGTCGACTTGCTTATCTGAAGGACCAGGTGATCTGCTACAAATGCTCTCGGCGTCTTCAGAGTTTCTTGAATCACCGTCCTCTGCCTACCCCCCTTGCCTGAACTGGCGAGCTTAGCTAGCAAGTCAGCTCGGGCATTCTGCTCTCTGGGCACATGCACCACTTCAAAGGAGGCAAAGGAACTCTTCAATTCCTGCACATACTCCAGGTAAGCCGCCATTTGTGGATCTTTAGCCTGGAACTCGCCTGTTACTTGCCCTGTGACTAGCAGCGAGTCACTCTTAGCCATCAACACCCTCGCTCCCATCTCTTTTGCCAGCAAGATCCCGGCGATCAGCGCCTCATATTCTGCTTGATTGTTGCTGGCTTTGAAGGCAAACCTCAAAGATTGTTCGATCAGCACGTCGTTGGGTCCTTCCAAAATGACTCCAGCACCGCTACCCTGCTGGTTCGACGATCCATCCACCGAGAGTACCCAACGGAAGTCGTCCCCTTCCACTCGTGTCGCCTCAGATGAGAGCTCGACCACGAAATCTGCGAAGATTTGCCCCTTAATCGGGCCTCGGGGCTCATACTTAACGTCAAATTCCGACAGCTCCATTGCCCACTTCACCATCCTTCCCGCAACGTCGGGCTTCTTCAAAACTTTCTGGATGGGCAGGTCAATCATCACCAGTATCGTGAAGCTATGGAAGTAGTGGCGCAACCTCTTTGCCGAAAATACCACTGCCAGTGCAGCCTTCTCCAGGGCCTGATATCTCGTTTCGGGGCCCTACAACACCTTACTAACAAAATAAATAGGCTTCTGAGCCTGATCTTGGTCCTGGACGAGCACCGCACTTACCGCCCTCTCAGTTACAGCAAAATACAACCTGAGAGGGGTTCCCACCAGCGGTTTGCACAAAACCGGCGGGCTCGCCAGATACTCCGTCAGCTTGACGAAAGCTTCCTCGCACTCCTTCGTCCAAGCAAACTTGTTATTGCACCTTAAGCACTGGAAGTAGGGATGTCCCTTCTCTCCGCTAGCTGACACGAAGCGAGACAGGGCGGCCATCTGACCTGTTAGTTGTTGTACTTCCTTCACGGTAGCTGGGCTCCTCATCGCCAAGATGGCGGCACACTTATCCGGGTTGGCCTCTATTCCTCTTTCGGTTAAGAGGAAACCCAAAAACTTTCCAGCCTCCACGCCAAAGATGCATTTTTCTGGATTTAGCTTCAACCTGAACTTGGCGATCGTCGTGAACAATTCCTCCAAGTCTGCAACGTGCTTGCTTTTTTCTGGCGAGGTCACGACCATGTCATCGACGTACGCTTGCACATTCCTTCCCAGCATCGGTGCAAGTACTCGATCCATCAACCTCTGGTACGTGGCCCCCGCGTTCTTCAGCCCAAACGGCATCACCTTGTAGCAGTAGCACGATCTCTCGGTCATGAAGGCAGTCTTCTCTTCATCCATGGGATGCATTTTGATCTGATTATACCCCGAGAAGGCATCCAGGAAGCTCAACAACTTACACCCTGCAGCACTATCCACCAGGGCGTCTATGCTTGGTAAAGGATATGAATCCTTTGGGCAGGCCTTATTCAAATAAGTGAAATCGACACATATGCGCCATTTCCCATTACTCTTCTTCACCAGCACGACATTTGCCAGCCATTCAGGGTACTGAACTTCCCTGATGTGGCCTACAGCGAGGAGTTTCTGCGTTTCGTCCCTGATCGCCTGCCTCCTCTCCTCGTTGAACTTTCTTCTTCTTTGTCGCACTGGTCTCACCAAGTTGTCCATCGCCAGATGATGGCACAAGAAGTCGGGATCGATCCCGGGCATGTCCGAAGCGGACCATGCAAACGCATCCAGATGCCGTTCTATCACCTTAGCAATCTGGTCCTGGAGCTCGACCTCCAGAGATCTTCCCAGCTTGAAGATCTTTCCCCCGATCTCTCTCTCGAGCCACTGCTCGACGGGTTTTGGCCTGGTCTCTCTGGCGATCACCGCCCTGGCGATTCCCAGTTCCCTCGCTTCCTCAAGGCGATTCCTTGCCTCTTCCTCCTCCAGACCAGCGTTCCCCTCCCCCAGCTCAGCATCCACCATCTCCACGTCTCTTCCGGCGGTCTCTTCTATTACCGTCGATCTGGGCTTCACACCGGGAGGCGGGGTGGTTGTTACGTAACTCACTGACCTCTTGTTTTTCAGGCTATTCTCATAGCACTTTTTCGCTTCTTTCTGATCGAATTTGATGGTGATCACCACCCCCTCCATAGACGGCAACTTCACCTTCTTGTGCCGGGTCGACGGTATAGCACCTATCCTGTTGAGCGTGGGTCTTCCCAACAGGATGTTGTATGCTGAAGGGGCGTTTACAACAAGGTATTTGATTTTCTCCGTTCTCGAACCCGCCTCATCTGTAAACGTAGTCCTCAATTCTATGTACCCCCTGACCTCCACCTGGTCACCAGCGAAACCATACAAACACCCTCCATAGGGCCTCAGCTGGTCAAGGGGTAGCTCCAGCTGCGTGAAAGTCGGCCAGAACATCACGTCTGCCGAGCTTCCTTGGTCCACCAGAACCCTGTGGACCTTTCTTCCTGCTGTGATCAACGAGATGACTATGGGATCGTTGTCATGAGGCACAACGTCCCGAAGATCTTGCTTGGTGAATGTAATGTCCACTTCCGGCGAGTGGTCTTCAAACATATCCACCGTCATCACAGACCTCGCGTACCTCTTCCTCTGTGATGCGGTGCATCCACCCCATGAGAAACCCCCTGCAATGGTGTGGATTTCCCCGTGCGTAGGCATCTCGTGCTGCTGAGCCTCTCCACCTGCTGGTTGGGAGCTCGACGCGCCCCCCGTCCTTCTATCCAGCAAATAGTCGTTTAGGAACCCGCTCTTGACCAGATCGTCGAGCTGGTATCCTAAGGCCAAACACGAATCCACGGTGTGGCCAAAGCCCTGGTGAAACTCACACCAGGCGTCTGGCTTTGGTCCCAGCACCTTGTCGCCTACCTTCTCGGGCGCTTTCAACCTAGCTGATATGTTCGGAATGGCGATCAGATCCGCCAATCCCATAACAAACTTGTGCTTAGGCGGGCGATTGTATTCCCGGCGTGCTGGTTGCGGGCGTCCTTGGCCCCTACCCTTGTTCTTTCTTGGATCATAAGGATGGCGAGTCCTCTGATCCCTCCTGGCCGCCGCCGTGTCCAGCACCCTCTGTGGCTGGATCCTGGTCTTGGCGCGCGGCCTAGCGGGAGCCACGCTTCCTCTCTTCTCGGCGACTTCACTCTCGTCGGCGATGTGGGCCACCGCAAGTCGCCTAACCTCAGCAAACGTGGCGTAGACCAGCATGGTCCCGACAGCACGCCCTTCTTAAATGCATAGACCAGCATTTCTTCATCTTTGGCTGGCGATCTGACCATCTGCGCTCCAAAACGATTCAGGTAGTCCCTGAGGGACTCTCCCTGATACTGCCTTATATCAAACAAATCATAAGACACCCTGGGCGGTGCCTTATTCATGATGTACTGCTCGACGAAAATCTTTGAAAACTGTTGGAAGTTGGTAATGTGACCGGTAGGCAGGCTCACAAACCATTCCAGCGTCGTTCCCTGGAGTGTGCTCACGAACATCTTGCAGTACACGGCGTCTGACCCTCCTGACAGCATCATCTGCGTATGGAACGTGGTGAGATGAGCCTCAGGATCCTCCACGCCAGAGAAAACAGCCTTAACAGGTACCACACTCGTAGGAATAGGCGTGTCAGTAATCGCCTGAGCGAAAGGCATAGGAAAAACACGAGGCGGCGTTGACGGCGCGACCTCTTCAGCAATAGGACGCCCTTGCTGTTCCTGAAGAGCTTGACGCAGCTTCTCAGTCACTTTGCTAAGCTCATCATTCCTGGCCCGAGAGGCGGCCAGGTCCTCATGCATTCTCGCCTGTTCTATGCGCGAGGCTTCCACAGTTGCCTGCAACGAGCGCATGATCTCTACCATCTGCGCCATGGTCATGGCGGCGGCGCCTTCAGCAGCAACGGGCGCAACTGGACTTGAACGGTTGCTTCTCATTTTTCTCATGAAACTTGACGAATCACAGAATGCAGCGAACAACACTTACTTCAGCTACGATCAATTCAACGATCAATCGGTCAGAACCTCGTAAAACTCCGCAAGAAACTCAAGAACACAGAAAACCTCCACAGAAACCTGCGACTCCACCAGAAACCACCGCTTCCTCCACGAAAAACCAAACAAGCCAAAGAACTCAAATCTCACCGAACAAAACTCGCGCAACCAGCAGGAAACTTCACCTCACCAAACAAAACCTCAAACAAACGGTGGAAAACGTGAAAACACCGAACAAAACTAGATGAACAGCGAACAACGGTTGCACCAGCACACAACCACACAGAAAACTACGAAAACCTCCAAGAACTCACGCTGCGGATGGGAACAAGTTTTACACGGCCCCACGGTGGGCGCCTGATGATCCTGCCTGTTGACCAAAACGTTGGAACTTGCCTCGTCAAACTTGGATCGACGTGTGCACCGCTTCTACCTCCGTCCTTCGTCACGATCCACCTCAAGAACCTGCAAAAGAACAGAGCGGCGCCGCTGCGGCCGATCGCACTCCAACGCCCAAGTCAGTGACTGAACCACCAAATACTTCAAGAGCAAAACTCTAGAACTCTCAAGGAACCGTGCAATGTTCTCTCTCACAGTATGCTCAAGAACTCGCAAGCGTAAAGAATACAATCTGAACGTGCGTACCTCAAAAGTTCGTTGGGGAACCCTTAAATACCTGGTCACTTTCTCTCTTCTGGCAGTTACAGACCTGGACACGTGGCTCGCATCCAGCTGTACACGTGCCATCATCTGGAGCCTCCTTGACTTGGGCGCTGCTTCTGACTCCCTTTTGGCTAAGTTACTTATGCATGATACTGCTCAGTGCATAGCTAACTTGGAGCGCGATCTTTACTGGAAATGGCGAGTTAGGGTGCCTTCGTACACCTTCCCTGTGGTCTCGCCGGCCGCCTTCATAATCTGCATCACCTTCATCTTCGGCGATGTGCTTACTCCGGCGATCTCGAATCACTTGGTCGCCTGAGTTTACATCTGGCGACTTCATCTTCAACTTGGTGACCGCCGGTTCCGGTGTGCTGGAGATCGGAGCACGCCAACATAATAACTGGCGACTCCACGAATCCCCCGACCTCCTTCCCTTCTGCCAGCCTGGCGTCCTCTCAACACGCCTATACAATAGCTTGGTGCCACGTCATCACTTCCGACTCCCAGGGCGGTACAAGAAGCATGTAACAATTGGTTGTTTCGATGGTCCAATCGATTGTTTTTCTGGAACTTTCGAAAATGATTTTGAAAATCTATCTTGTTTTTTTTGTGGATTAAAACCCAATCCAGCTTTTCCAAAAACATAGTTTTGAGATGCTAGAACACTCTCAAAGTTGGATTGGCCTTTAGAAAGATTATCCACAGTTTTAACAAGATAGTGGACCTTCTTTTCAAGATTTTCGCAATTTTCACAAACTAGAGTATCACACTTGCAAGAGGAGTTTTTGTAGATGATTTCAAGGTTTTCAAAATCTGTTTTTTAATGTTCTAAATCCTCTTCCAGTGTCTTTACTCTGTTTTCAAGCCAGCTATTCTTTGCCTTTAACCGATTGTTCAAGAGGGCCAATCGGTTGGCTTCTTCGTGCGTTTCTTGAAAGGCTTGAAGCAATTGACCATAATTTTCAGAGTTTGAGGAGTTTGATGAACTTACACTACTTGAATCATCCTCCTTTCTGGCCATGAAGCAAAGGTTGAGGCTCTTCTTGTTTTGCCTTCTTTTCCTTCTTGCTTGACTCTTTGATATTGCCTCCTTTTGTTCATTGTTTCCATGAGCAGCCTTGAGTGTGTCCCACATATCTTTAGCAGTTTTGCATTTTGATATCCTGAAAAACATATTAGTATCTAGTGCAGAAACTATTATGTTTTGAGCACTACAATCTGTTGAAGATGGTTGCTGCCCCTTCAAGATTGTGTTTGATGAAGACCTATATGTAGTGTTTGATGAAGTCTTATATGTACATTTCATTTGTATTTTGCTTTGCTTTAAGTATGTCTTAGTTAGTGCTTAGAGGTTGTCTAAGAGTGGGCTTTTTGCTGAGTAACTCACCTCATAACCACTGGCCATGTGATAAGAACAAGCATAAGTTTTCTTAAACTGTTTTTCACATGTTTTACACAAAAACACGTTTACTGCATAAAAATAAATCTGTTCTTTTCTAAATAAACAGATTCACTTTCTTCACTGATGCCTTGGCTAAAGTCTTGTAAAAATTAGATTTTGTGCATCAGGTATTTTGACTAAGTCTTCTTCTTTTCAAAACGACTGAGTTTTAAATTGTTAAACTTTCTCTGTTTTCGTTTTGAAAAATAAATCTGTTCATCTGTAAATGAATAGATTCTTTTTGTCTCTGGTGCCATGTCAAGCTTAAACGTTTTTCAGTTTTATCTCAGCACCAGAATGGTTGACTAAGTCTCCTCACTTAACAAATTCTCTAACTGCTTTTGAAAATAAATCAGTTCATTTTATTTTCAATCTGTTCATTTTATAACAGCTTTAACTGTTTTTCAAAATTCTGTTATAAGCTGGCTTTCTATAAAATGCAAACTTGTTTCTGAGTTTAATAACGATTCAAACAGTTCATACATTTGCAAAAACAAGTTTTGACAGCAGAGAGTTAAGTGTTTTCAAAGGATTAGCATTTGTTCTTCAAAGATTTCAAAAATCACAAAGTGCTTGTTCTTGGTTTGGTTCCAAAAGCTTGGTGTGAGGTGCAGCTACTGTTCTAGCAATCTTGCCTACTGGATTAAGGCAGATCTGTGCATCCTCAATCAGGTGTAGTCGTTTCACATCTCTTTCTTGTAATAGTTTGGTTGAACACTCTTCTTGATAGGTGTTCTTGAAGAGTGGGTGTGTGTATGCTGAAATAGGTTTTTTCAGCAAGAGTACCTAAGTTCTTGTAGGTTTCAAGAACAGTGGGAATTGTACTTGGTTGTACTGTGTGTTAGTAATTTCCACCTGTTGTTGGTGAAGACTGGATGTAGCTCCGTTGAGTGAACCAGTATAATTGCTTGTGTTCATTCTCTCTCACTCTCTGCAATTTCGTTTCTGCATAATTGATAAAACAGCAAAGAAATAAATCTGTTCAATTGAAAATAAATCTGTTCTTTCTGGGCACTGTGCATACTGTTCTTGATTTCTGAAAAAGGTGTTTGAATCTGATAAGAACATATATAATCTGCTAAAAAAACATTGGAACAGATTGACTGTGATAGGCTGCTCAAGAAACTGTCAATGCTATTAATTGAACCTTAAACAATTGCTTAAAGTTGAAGCTTGCTGTTTTGTGATTCATTGTTCTTAATTTCTGGAAAATTGCTTGACATCAAGAAGAACACTCATAGTCTGTTAAAAGCCACTGGAACAGCTTGTTTGCAAAGGTCACTCAATTAACTAGCATGCTATCAATTGAACCTTAATCACTTGCTTGAAACTGAAGTTGGCTGTTTTGGTGTTTCAATGTTTTTCAATCTGATATCTGTGTGTGTACATCTGGAAAAACTATTTGCATAGTCTTGTGATTAACCTTGCTGAATTAAAAGTGTTTCAAACAGAAAAACAGTGCTGAAATAAATCTGTTCATTTTCACATAAATCGATTTATTTTCTGTAAAACTGGGTTAAACATTGTTTCTGCGAGAAAGTTTTAAAAGGTCAATTCACCCCCCCTTTTGAACTTTGGCACTATTAAACCCAACACAATCAAGCCTGGCCATTTTGCATTCATCATTGGTCCATTGAGACCTACGTTTTGCAATTAAAGAACCATTCTTTTTAAGCTTTGGAATGTAAGGACCATTCTCAATTGAATCCCAAATTCCTTGATCAATAGATTCCACAAAGATTTTCATTATGGCTTCCCAATTTTTGTAATTCAATCCACAAAATAAAGGTGGTTTGTAGACTGAAGCACCTTCCTCAAAAGATAGTTTTCCAGCCATAGAAAAAAGATTTTTGGATCAACTTGAATAACTTTCAAGAACCAAGCTCTTGATGCCAATTGTTAGAATATATGGCTTTAAACTAGAGGGGGTGAATTGTTTAAAGAGAGTTTTCGCAATCTTTTAAGCCTTGAATGAAAATACTTCGCAAATACCTTGATTGAGAAATTAGTTTTTCAAAACACAAAGCAAAAAGCACAGTAACAGTAAAACAATCGGTTGTTTCGCAGAAACAATCGATTGTTTATACCAGTTAACAAATATTAAAACTGAATTTAAAGAGTTAGGGATAGAGAGAATGCACACAGATGTTTATACTGGTTCACTCCAAACCCAGAGCTACATCCAGTCTTCTCAGAAACCTCTGAGGAAATCCACTAAGCAATCACACCTTGATCACTTACACCACAACCAAGAAAGTGACCTTGATCCCCTCAAGACACACACTTCTCTTGGCCAACACACCAACACTAAGATTGGTGATCTTGATCCCCTCAAGAACACACAACAAATCTCAGCAAACACACAAACAAAACTTGTTCAATAGAGTACAAGGATTACACTTGTTACAAAAGATAATATGAAATCAATACAAGCCGAAATCCTATTCCACACACTTTGATCAATCACAAACTCTAAGCAATCTCTTCTCTTTTAAAAACTCAAAATCTCTATTCAAAAACTTATTACTCAAATCTGTTTTTCTGAATATATTCAAAGATGTTGTTTGTTATCAAATCTTAACAAACTCTTAATTGCATTTAAGGATTGGTCAAAGCATTTAAAGACTGGAGCGTAAACAGTTAAAGCATTTAAAGCTCAGTCAAAGATAAAACAGTTTTTTTGTTATGGTACCAAAACAAACAATCAGTTGTTTCATCGAATCAATCGGTTGTTTTGGTTCTAACAGTTCAACCATTTGAAAAAACAATTTTCAATCTTTTCTAAAAACATCTATGTATAAACAATCGGTTGTTTCGACAAAACAATCGGTTGTTTTTAACAGTTTGAAAAAAAAATTTCTTTCAAAAAGATTGAGAATGCCTATGCTTTGGATTCAATCAAGAGGTGGATTACAATACTCAAACTACCCCAGAACCTATCTAGGACAGCACAGCAACAGCAAGCACAACCAAGGCTTCAACATCCTTCAAAGGATTTGGATTCTTCAAAGCTTGAACACCACTTTGTTCAACAAAATGTTGAGGTGCCTCATTTTCGAGAACCCAAGAGTGTGGGAAAATTTACTACCTCATAGAGTTTGTCTATAATAGAGTTGTAAATTCTACTACCTCACACACCCCTTTTGAGGTTGTCTATGGTTCAATCCCCTCACACCTCTTGACCTCCTTCCTATTCTTGTACTTGATGAGATGTTGTGTAAGGATGGTTTTGAAAAAGCTTATTTTATTAAAGACTTGCACCACCACATCAAGCTGTAAATTGAAAGGAAGGTAGGCAAGTATGCTGAGCATGCCAACAAAAGGCTTAAGGCATTGATCTTTGAACCCAGGGATTGGGTTTGGCTCCACTTGAGGAAGGATAGATTCCCTACTCATAGGAAGTCCAAACTTATGCCACGTGGTGATGGTCCTTTTCAGGTCATCAAAAGGATTAATGACAATGCCTATGCGTTGGATCTGCCTGATACGTACTTAGGTAGTCATTCTTTTAGTATCAGTGAACTGACTCCTTTCTCTGCAGGTCTTCCAAATTCGTGGATAAATTCCCTCCCACCCGGGGAGCACGATGAGGACCAAGGAGAGAGGGCGCCTATTGACCCACCATACTTCAGAGGGTGTGCTTAGTTGTTTAGCTCATGAGGCCTTGTAAGGGAGGAAGCTTAACCTAGCATCTAGAATATTAGGATGGTGGTGTGACATTGACCTTAGTCAATGACCTAGGCCGCACCACATTACACTTTCCCTTCCTACCCTCACTATTCGTTCTCCAAGGCCCCTCCTCTTCTTATAAATAGGATGCCTCCCTTATTGTATTTCCAAGTTGAACTGAATAGAAGAAAATTTACTCTGCACATTTTGTGTGAGATGTTAGTGAGGCTTGTTCCTCTTAGTCTTTAGTCTTATCTTGTGAGAATTTGAGAGCTCTTAAGTGGCGGCTTCCAGCACTTATCTTAGAGTAATTTCATCCTCCAAGTGGCGTGCTCATCATCTCAAACTTCACTCTCATAAGCTTCCTTTTCCTTCATCTTTTTCCTTCCATTGTCATTCCATTCAATTCATAAATATGTTCTTCTTTTGGTTTCCTTTTTTCCATTCGGTTATTGTCTTTGATTGCTTTCCATGCTTATTTCTGCCCCTTATCTTGGCATCATTGTCACTTTATAATTGTCTTTTTCCTTTTAAGTTAATGTTCAGTGGGGATTTTCCTTAGGTTTTCACTCATATTTGCCTAAAAATCTCAATTCTAAAACTAAAGTGTCACCTAAATGAACAATCCTAAAATCAACTCACATCACAACTCCTCAGCCAACAACATCCCAACTATCAGAGTTTCATATTCATCCTGATTGTTGTTGGCTTTGAAGGTAAATCTCAGGGCCTGCTCGTTCAACAACCCACTTGGTCCTTCTAGAATGACCTCAGCAGCACTCCCTTGTTGGTTAGAAGATCTATCCACTGAAAGGACCCATTGGAAGTTATTACCATTTGACTTGGTAGCTTCAGATGATAGTTCTGCCACAAAATTAGCATATACCTGACCCTTGATAGGCCCTCGAGGTTTGTATTACAAGTCAAACTTAGGCATCACAACTGCCCAATGAACCATCTGACCTGCTATGTCGGGCTTCTGAAGGACCTTGCGGATGGGCAAATCAGTCATCACTATTACAGTGAAACTCTGGAAGTAATGGCGAAGTCGTAGAGCTGCAAATATTACTGCCAAGGCGGCCTTTTCAATATCTTGATATCGTGTCTCTGGCCCTTGCAATACCTTGCTCACGAAGTAAACATGCTTTTGAACCCTATCATGCTTTTGCACAATGACCGAGCTAATTGCCCAATTTTGAGTGCGAAGTAAAGGCGAAGGGGAGTACCTGACAATGGCTTACAAAGCACAGTGGGCTGGCCAGGTACTCTTTCAACCTGTTGAAGGCGTCTTCACACTCGTGAGTCCATACGAAACGATTATTCTTCTTCAAGCTTTGAAAATAAGGCTGATCGTGCCGGCAACTTGAACGTGGGTGAATCGCTTCGTAACACTTTCTGCCCTGTCTTCGCGACTGCGTCTCCTGAAGAATCACCTTCTGAACTCCCTCTCTCAGATGTCTTCAAAACGTGACCTGCAAAATACACAGACGGCGCCTCTAGCGGCCGTTTGCACTCCGACGATCAAGTTAGTTCAACAGAACCACCAGAAACTGGAAACTCAGTAAGAATGTGTGTGTGAGAAAAACTTGCACTCTGTTTTTTCTATCCCCTCTCACTCTCACTCTGATTCTCCCTTTTATCTCTCTTTCTCTGCTTCAAAGCATAACAGAATTCTGTTATGCTTTTCTGGCATGTGTCAGAACCCTGTCGTGCTTTTCAGAGAAAGCGTACCTTCAGAATCAGCAATGGGGAGCGTGAGAGTCTGCGCTTGTCTGCGCTTGGCTGCGCCTGTCTGTACCTTTAGCGGTACGGAGTGCTCTTTTGTCTGGACCGCACCCCTCTCAGATGGTGACACGTGGAGGCCTGCAACTCACATCTAACCACACACGTGTCACTTACTGGAAGGGCTCTAGCGCCTCTCTTTGTCCGCCTAAGCTACGCCCTTGCGGAGTAACTTAGGATGCTTTTCTTATCTGGGTAAATTGCACACTCTTAGGAGTGGTCGTCGGGTGTGGCTGGTCTAGGCGCACTCACCGAACGTTACCTTCTGTGTAGGCGACTTACCCTTCTGGATGACACGCACGTAATGGGTTGAGGGAATCACCAATCACTGACTGGCTTACTAGTTCCCTCAGGCCACTCTCGTGCATGATTCCTTGAGGTGTGCTCATGCGAGGTCCATGCGTAACGCTCTCGCTGGGAACCTTAGTCCCAGTTTAACTGCGTGTAACACGAGACCCCGATGACAATACACCCGATGACTGATCAGTGTTTATTCGCTACTCGCGCTCTGCCTCCAGGCGCGAGTCTGGGAACTGGTCTGCTGGTGGTCACTTGACTACTGACCACCGATCACCATTCTGGGTGATCTATCCCCCGACCTCTCTGCCGCCTGATCTGTCGGTGGTCACTTGGTTACTGACCACCGATCACCTCTCTTGGCGATCGTCCCCCTACCTCTCTGCCACTTGGTCCACGTGTCACTCTGCGAGCGGTCCACGTGGTTCTCTGATGCTGACGTCATCGACTACCGATGACCGATCGGATCAAAGGCTACCCCTTTTTTACACCATCTGATAAGAATCTGGACAAGCTGGCCATGCGCCCAGTCAGCTACTATACCTCCTTCACACTGGCAGGGCTCCTCATTTCTATGATTGTTTTGCACTTTTTCGGGTTCGCTTCTATACCCCCTTCAGTGAGCAGAAAGCCAAGGAACTTCCCTGCTTCCACCTCAAACACACATTTTTTAGGGTTTAGCTTTAAATTGTACTTGGCTATCGTGTTGAACAACTCTTCCAAATCAGCAATGTGCTGATCCTTCTCTTCTGAAGTGACGACCATGTCGTCCACATATGCTTGTATATTTCGCCCAATCATTGGGGCGAGGATCCTATCCATCAACCTTTGATAGGTGGCACCAACATTCTTGAGGCCAAAAGGCATGACCTTGTAGCAATAGCTAGAAAGCTCGGTCATGAAGGCGGTCTTGCTCTCATCTCGGGGGTGCATGCGAATTTGATTGTACCCCGAGAATGCGTCTATGAAATTCAGAAATCGACAACCTAAGGTAGCCTCTCGCTGGCGACCTCAGTTTGCACGATCTCCTCTGGCTCTTGCGTCTAAACAATGATTGAGTAGTGATGGAAGAGGCCCAAGGAGAAGTTCAAATGCAAGCCCAACAAAGAGATGATTCGGGCCTACCATTAAAGCTATGGTCAAGAAGATCCAAAAAGACTGGGATATGGCTACTGAAGGCAGAGAAACTTCCCAATACATGTTCAAAGATGCCATAACTCTAGTGTAAAGTAGAATTTAATTCCTTGTCAAAATTTAGCATAGGAACTTTATTTGTAATTTTCCTTAGAATTAATTTTGGCACCTAAAACACCAACCTAGGTTAATTTAGGGTTTTCTAAAACCTCTAAATTAACCAAGGCCGGTTTTGAAAGCCCATAGAGGGGGTTTGTGTGCAACACTAGTCACACCCCTCCCATGTGCTTAAAAGGCTCCAGTTTTGAATGGAAGTTCATTCGAAATTCCCTCCACTTTCATTTGAATTTTCAACCCTCTAAACACTATAAATAAGAGGGCTTGGCTCATGTAAAAAGGAAGATTAATCAATGAGTGAATTGCTGCCAAATTTGTGCCAATTACACTCTTGTTTCCTACCCTCCCTAGGATAGACGTTTGATCTTCAATTTTCCACTAGACCAAGTGATTAGGCCTCACCTATCACTCTCCATACCTATCTTTCACCTTCAAGGAATCCACAAGCTCTAAGTGAGCTCCTTGTCCGCTACAATCCATGAAGCTTTCGCACCTATCAACCAAGAAAACCAATCAGATTGAAGGCACTCTTCCATCATTTGGTATCAGAGCTATGGTCTTCAAGAGATAAGTGCCTTATCTTGATTTTAATTTTGTGTTGTTCTTAATTACGCGTTGTTTATCACATTACTTGTATGTCTTGCTGTATTAATTTTGTTTTTGATTCATGTTAATGTTTGAAAAATTTTAATCGGTGCATTTGGCTCAAATTGTTCTTGACTTTCCAATTTCAAACTGTTTTTAGGTTCTTAATTGTGGTGTTCTTCTGTTTTTACTTTATTTTAGTATTTCTTGTTGTACCGTCCTGTCCCCGAGCGTTGACCAAAGCCAAAGTCAAAGTCAAACATTTGGTGGGACCCATCCAGGAAGCCCAGGGAAGAAGGTCAACAGGTTGACCGCTTAAGGCGTCGCCAGACGTAGGTGTCGCCAGGTGTAAGCGTCTCCAGGACGAGGCATCGCCAGGATAAGGCATCGACGGTGTCACCCCCGATACCCATGGGTAGGAAAGACCATGGAGGGGGCGACACCATGAGAGGCCTCAATACCTCAGAACAGTAATAAAGAGAAGAGAAAGGTGGCTTCAAGGCCATATTCCCAGTACCAGTGAGGAGTAACCTGACTTGTGAAGTACCCACGCCACCTCTAGGAGACCCCTGGGACAGATACGACCCATGAGAGGGTCACGCCCTGGGGCGAACCATGTGCGTGGTATGAGAGAAAGGTAGATACACTCCCAGGGCGAGTGACTAGAGGTTGGGGCGCATGAGTTGGCACCCAGAAAGTCACCCCTTGCGCCAGATGCACTTCGAGGAAGGAGGGCTTACACGATGGATTATCCCTAAGTTGGGTTACGGCGCGGTAAGGCCCTCCACGTAGAGTAGCGATCAAGTCAGAAGAACACGTGGCAGTATGCATTGAAACATCAAGGTATATCAGTTTCCCTGAAGGTTTGCTAAGGTACGTTTTATTCAGTTTACGTTTCAAACGCTTTAAAGCACTTTAAACGCTTTAAATGCTTTGAACGTTTTAAATGCACTAAACGTTTTTAAATGCCTTAAATGCGCTTTAAGACGCTTTGAATGCACTTTAAGACGCTTTGAATGCTTTAGACGTTAAAAAGGGGCTTTAGAAGTTTGAGATAAGGGGCCAGTTTCAGTTTTACACACACTCTAGTTGCTTGCTCGCGAACCCACTGTACGCACAGGCAATTAGGGAGGAAATCAGTTAGTTAGTTATTTGGTCACCTTCAGTCAACGATAAAGTCAAATTCAACATATAGTGGGACCACTCGAGGAGTCCAAGGAAGGAAGTCAACAGACTGACCGCTTGAGGCTTCGCCAAGACAGGGCGTCGCCAAGATGAGGCGTCGTTAAGATAAGGCGTCGCCAAGATGAGGCGTCGCCAAGATAAGGCGTCGCCAAGATGAGGTGTCGCCAAGATGAGGTGTCGCCAAGATGAGGTGTCGCCAAGATGAGGTGTCGCCAAGATAAGGCGTCGCCAAGATGAGGCATCGCCAAGAGAAGGCGTCGCCAAAGTAAGGCGTCGCCAGGAGAGGGTGTCACCAGGTTGAAGCATCGTCAGGTTAAGACGTAGCCCAGAACAGTAACAAAGAGAAGAGAAAGGTGGCTCCAAAGCCATAGTTCTAGTATCAGTAGGGAGTATCCTGACTCGTGAAGTACCAGGGGTGTGGTGCGAGAGTAAAGTAGGTGCGCTCCCAAGGGGACTGACCAGAGGCTGGGGCGCATGAGTTGGCACCCAGAAAGTCACCCCACGCGCCAGATGCACTTCGAGTAAAGAGGACTCGCACAATGGAATAACCCTAAGTTGGGTTACGGCGCTGTGAGGCTCTCTGCGTAGAATAACGATCAAGTCAGAAGAACACGTGGCAATAAGCACTGGAATATCAATATTTTCCTGAAAGTTCGCTAAGGTACGCGTTAATTTAGTTTACGTATCAAATGTTTCAAGGCACATTTTTATACACTTTCAATGCGCTTTAAATGCGGGAGGTGTATAAAAAGGGGCCTTGGGACGTTTGAAAAAGGGCCGAGTTTTAACCTAATACTCACAGTTTACACAGAGCCAAAAACCCTAGTTGTTTCACGGTGCACCCACTGTACGCACAGACAATTAGGGCAACACAGTATTAGTTACTTAGTATTTTTGACCACCTTCAGAGCATCCAGTCACGGTGTTCCGATACGGAGGTGTGTCACCTTTGATGTTTCTCGCTAGCTAACTTGATCGTCGGAGTGCAAACGGCCGCGAGGGCGCCCCTTTGTTCACTTCTTTTCAGGTACTCACAGACGGAGCAGAACGAATGATATGATTCCACTAGCAAAGTAGAGATGATTCTTTGACATTCTATGGAATCAACTTGAGTTGGAGAAAGAATAGGCACTTTTAATAGAATTGGATCAATGTTCTATGTTTCAAGAACTCACGAAAACTTGCACCAAACACCAAACTCACATGGAAGATCCATCTATTGCCAATTGAACCGATTAAAATGTGTATAAAAGCAAATGAACCGAATAGAATTGCTTAAAATTGAAAAGCACCGAACCAAAAGCAAAGCAAAGGAAGAAGAACCGAACAAAGCTAGAAATAAGCTGAATTACTGAACATAAAGAAGCTAAACATGTTTAGAAATTTCGTTTGACATGTAGATGAAATGAAAAGATGAAGAAGAGTATAACTTATGGAGATGAAGGACTTGGTTTGGTGATCACGCCACTTGGATGGTGAAGGCTCCAAGATAAGTGAGCTAGTGCCGCCACTTGAGAGAACCAAATGCACTCAAGATAAGACAAGGTGTAGGAGAAGACAAAGTTCTCACAATTCTCTCTCAATTTGAGTAGAGTTTCTCTATTACCAATTTCAACTCTGCATTTTACAAGAGTCCACACTTCTATTTATAGTGTGAGGGTGCTGAAAAATAGGTGGGAAAATTCAAATGAAATTTATTTGAAATTCCCACAAAAAACAAGTCACATGGGAGGTGTGACCTTTTTCTACTATGACACCTCCTAAAAACTACACCTACACCTACTCTCCTAAGTCACATAGACAATGTGACTTTATTTTACATATTCACACTCCTTTATTTAATATCCACACCTCCTACAAGAGTAAATCAAATGATGCTCTTTTATTTAATGCTTGGGCTTTTTGGGCTTTGGCCTTCTTGGGCTTGGGCTTGGGCTTTGGGCTTGGGCTTGGGCTTTGGGCTTGGGCCTCATCTTTATTTTATATCTTCTTTTAATTTTGAGAAGACTAGAAGCAAGTGTTGAACCAAGTGGTGTTCAATGTTTTGAAGAATCCAAATCCTTTGAAGGATGTTGAAGCCTCTGCTTTGCTTGATGTTGCTGTGCTGGTTTAAGCTTTGTTCTGGGGTAGTTTATATGTTGTAATCCACCCTTTGATTAAATCTCAAGCAATTAGCATCTCAATCTTTATGAAAGTAAAATGTTTTTTCAAACTAAGTTGAAACAACCGATTGTTTTGTCGAAACAACCGATTGTTTATACTTAGGTGTTTTGAGAAAGATTGAAAACTGTTTTTGAATGGTTGAAACTGTTAAGTACCAAAACAATCGATTGATTCGAGGAAACAACCGATTGTTTGTTTTGGAATCATAACAGAAAAACTGTTTTGTGTTTGACTGAGCTTTAAATGCTTTAACTGTATACACTCCAGTCATTAAATGCTTTGACCAATCTTTTAATGCAATTTAAGAGTTTGTTAAGATTTGATAACTGTTCCGTCCGGTTGACTGGGACGTCTTCGTGCGCGACCTCAGCCGTCAGCTAGGGACTCCTTTCCACTGGTTACCTGTGGGTTCCTACAAAAAAGAGGACAAAAGGGCGCCCTAGCGGCCGTTTGCACTCTGACGCTCAAGTCAGCCAGCAAGAAACACCAAAACTGTGCACCTCCGTCTCTGAGCACCGCTTATGGCACTCTGAAGGTGATAAAAAGAACTGTGTACTGTGTGTGTTTTCTCCCTCAGGCAAAGATCTTTTCCCCAGTCCCTTGTACGTAACCTCAAGGCTCGAGCAAGCAACTAGAGAGTTTCTGGTCAATTTGCCAAAAGTTCGAACCCCCTTTCCAACATTCTCAGCGCTATTTAAACTACCCAAGCATTTAAAGCGCCTTAAAACGCCTCTAATTACAAATGTAACGCACTCAATCCGCGTATCTAATTAGAAAACGTAGCGCATTTAAGACGTTGAAACGCTTGGGAGCCATTATAGTACCTGAACGCTCGAAACGGAAACTGTATTGAATGACTTTAATTACCTGGCACCTGACTAAAGGGTGTTTCTATTCTGACATGGCTGTCGTACACGTGGAGGGCCTCACGACGCCGTGACCCCATCTGGGGGCGTTTCTGCCCATCTGGGGACGTTTCTACGTGTGAGTCCTCCTGCTTGGGAGTGCTACTGCGCTAGGGGTGACTTTTTGGGTGCCAACTCATGCCCCCAATCATCTAGTCACTCACTTTGAGAGCGTATCTGCCTTCCTCTCGTACCTTGCACCCGGCTACCTTGGGCGTGACCTTCCTCTTGAGTCGTATATGTCCCAAAGGCGTCTCTGAGGCGGCAGGGGTACTTCACGAGTCAGGCTGCCCTACACTGGTGCTATCACTATGGCCTTGAAGCCACCTTTTCCTTCTCTTTATCGCTGCCCCGGGTTATCGGGACCTGAGGCGGCCTTCCCACGGCGTCGCTCCCTCCATGGTCTTTCCTACCCATGGGTATCGGGGAACTACACTGTGATTGCCTTGCTTTAGTAATGTTTGATTTGGCGACGCCCTGGTTGGGCGACGCCTCTTCTCGACGACGCCGGCACTTGGCGTCTCTTCGCCTAGGCAACGCCTTGCGTTGACTTTGACCCCTGGTGTTGACTTTGACGTCGACTCAGTCAACGCCCGGGTACGGGACGGTACAATAACAAACTACATCTTTGAATATATTAAGAAAAACAGATTTGAGAATTAAGTATCTTTTGACAAAGTTTTTCTAAAGAGTTTGTCAAAGAGCTGAGATTGCTAAGAGTTTGTGATTTAGGTGCTGGAATAGGATTTTGTATTGATTTAAGATATTCATCTGTAACAAGTGTAATCTTTGTACTCTGTTGAACAATTTGTTTCTGTGCTTGCTGAGATTGGTTGTGTGTTCTTGAGGTGTTCAAGATCAGCAATCTTAGTGTTGGCCAAGGAGAGTGTGTTTCTTGAGGTGTTCAAGGTCATTCTCTTGGTTGTTGTGTAAGTGATCAAGGTGTGGTTGCTTAGTGGATATCCTCAGGGTTTCTGAGAAGACTGGATGTAGCTCTGGTTTGGAGTGAACCAGTATAAACAACTGTGTACAATCTCTCTATCTTTAACTCTTTAAATTCAGTTTACTTGTTGTTTGCTGGTATAAACAACCGATTGTTTCTACGAAACAACCGATTGTTTTTCTGGTACTACAGCTTTTGCTTGCTGTTTTGGCTAACTGAATTGCTGAATCAATTGGTTTCTAAGATAAATTCATTCTAGTTTTAGAAAAGTTTGCGAAAACCCTTTTAAACTATTCACCCCCCTCTAGTTTAAAGCCATCTTTTCTAACAATTGGCATCAAGAGCTTGGTTCTTGAAAGTTATTCAAGTTGATCCTAAAAATCTTTTTAAATGGCTGATAGACTACCATTTGGGGAAGGTGCTTCAATTAACAGACCACCTTTGTTCTGTGGTTTGAACTACCAGTTTCGGAAAGTAAGAATGAAAATATTTATGGAATCTCTTGACAAAGGAATTTGGGATGCAATTGAAAATGGCCCTTTTATCCCAAAGTTTGAAAAAGATGGATCTGTCATTGAGAAGCCATGGTCTCAAAGGACTGATGCAGAAAGCAAAAAGGCCAAATTCGATTGCATTGCCAAAAATATTATAACCTCTGCTTTAAATTCTGATGAGTTTTTCAGGGTCTCACAATGCAAATCATCAAAAGAAATGTGGGACACTTTGGAAGTCACTCATGAAGGAACAAACGAGGTGAAAAGAGCTAGAAAGCATGCTCTCATCCAAGAGTATGAGATATTTAGAATGCTTAAAGGAGAAACAATAGCTGAGGTGCAGAAAAGGTTTACACACATCATCAATCACCTTATGAGCCTAGACAAGACGTTTGACAAAGAAGAGCTGAACATCAAGATCTTGAAATGTCTTGATAGAGCATGGCAACCAAAGGTAACTGCTATTTCCGAATCTAAAGATCTAACATCATTAAGTGTTGCTTCTTTGTTTGGTGATCCTGCCTGTTGACCGGAGCGCTGGAGAATGCCTCGTCAAAGGATCGACGTGCGCACCGCTTATCACCTTCGTTCCTCCTCTGGATCTACTTCAAGAACCTGCAAAGAAACGACACGGCGCCGCTGCGGCCGATCGCACTCCGACGCTCAAGTCAGTGACGGTATCACCAAATACTAAGAACTAGAACCGTGCAAAAACTCTCTCTCACAACAGCTCTGTCACTCGCAAGCGTAAAGTGTATGAACTGAACGTGCGTACCTCAGAAAGTCCGTTAAGAGCTCTTATATACCTGGTGATTTTCTCTCTCCTGGTAGTTACAGACTTGGACACGTGGCTCGTATCCAACTGTACACGTGCCATCATCTGGAGACTCCCTGACTTGGCGCTGCTTCTACTCTCATTTTGGCTAAGTTACCTATGCATGGTACTGCCCAGTGCATAGCTAACTTAGGAGTGCGATCTCTACTGAAACTGGCGAGTTAGGGCCTTCATACACCTTCCCTGTGGTCTCGCCGGCCGCCTTCATAATCTGCTTCTCCTTCATCTTCGGCGATGTGCTTGTTCTGGCGATCTCCGACTGCTTGGTCGCCTGAGTCTGCATCTGGCGACTTCATCTTCAACCTGGCGATCGCCTATTCTGGTAAACTGGAAGTCGGAACACGCCAACTTAACAATCGGCGACTACACGTGCCTCCCGACTTCCTTCTTAACTGCCAACCTGGCGCCTTGTCAACACGCCTACACTGTAGCAAGGTGCCACGTCATCATACCCGACCACCAGGGCGGTACACAAGCCCCCCAGTCTTAAGCGAAGACTTGTCTAGCGAAAAGACTGAAAGAGCCTTCGTTAACACCGGTCTACGTGGCACTGACGCAGAATTCCAAGCGATAGTACTTTCTGCTGCTCTGATGCTCCACCAAACCCTTCGCTCATCGTTCGACACGTGGCTTTCATCAACGGCTATCTTCATCTGCCGTTAGCGCTTCCCAAAACTATTTCGAAAACCCTTAAACCCATTACGTTCCACTGTTCCATCACTTTCTTCGTGCTTGCAAAACGCTCTAACTTCCCTCTGCGAAACTCTCGACGCTCTTCAACGTTCCAGATTTCCATCTTCCTCCCTCGTCTTCCTGATCATTGAAAGGTAATTACTTTCCTTCATCTGCTGGGTTCCCTTGCATTTTCACCGATTTGCATCATCCTGTAACTGCCTGGTGCATACGCTGTGGGTCGTTTCTCCATTTCTCTTCTGCGTAACTTAGGGCTTTGCCGATCGTCGCAACGAACTCACATTCGTTCGTCGTTTCACCTTCCTTCCATGACCGAGTCAGCCTCTGTAACCCCCTGATTGTTTTTCCTTTCTTCTTCCTTTGCAGTTGCCATCATGACTCGCACAAAGATCACCCCGAACCCCCCTCCATCAGCACGAAACCCTTCTTCACAAGCGCACGACCCAACCCGAGTCCGCGGCGCTTCCTCTTCGCAGGCTGAGAGGCCTGCATCTTCCCAAACTGCTCTGGCCCAGGCGACTCCACCAAACGCTGGAGGAGCCCCCGTGCCTCTGCCAGACTTCAAAACACTATATCCTTGGGCCACCCCAACCCTTCTAAAGGAGACCTCGTCGGTGAACACTGCGGGAGCAGTTCTGCGGTTGACAAAGGGGGACGAGGCCTATCAATCGTTTCACAAGGAGCACGACGAGAGGATGATGGTGCTGCCTTGCCCCGCCGCTCTGCCAGTGTGCGCTGATGACAAAGTGAGCGCCGACGGGCCCTTTTGCATTGTTTACACAACTTTCTTCAAGAAAGTCAAACTCAGATTTCCCCTCACCCGATTCGAGAGGGAACTCTTGACCGAGCTCAACATTGCTGCCGCCCAGCTTCACCCCAACAGCTGGGCGTTTGTTCGAGCCTTTCAAATAACGTGCGACCACCTGGGGCTGCCTGCGTCGGTGGACGTGTTTTTGTTTCTTTTTGAGGCCAAGCACCCAGGAGACCGCCTGTGGGTCAGCCTGAATGCCATTGCTGGGAGATCCATTTTTACCATCTTCCAGCAATCATACAAGGACTGGAAGGGGAAGTTCATCCAGGTTCGCGCAAACGATAAAGACACTTCCCTTCTCGACGGTTTCCCCTTGTACTGGGTGGACAAGGGGAAAAAGGAGTCCAAGAGCTGCTTCAGGAGGCCCAGAAGTTCTGATAGCATGGGAGCTTTGGACCGAGACCTCTGCCTATTCTGGAAGAGGGTGTCGGATGCCAACATAACATTCCTGACCCCCACCCTGATCTCCTTCGAGTTCTTTGAGGACCAGCTAGAATTCCAAATAGGTTAGGGCGCTACACTCTTGTTTTGATATTGCTTCTGATACTGTTTCTGGGCGTCTTGTGCGATACGCACAAGACTTTGGTTTTGCCTTTTCTGCATATACCTGTTTTGCTGTTTCATTGCCTCATACACCCATCTCTTTCTTCTCTGAGCTAATTCATGCATTTTCGTTTCATGCAGATAATATGCTGGGTAAAAACATGCTCGCCGACTTGAAGGCGCTCGCCCGAAACCACGGGTTGGCGACCGGTTCCCAGACGGTTCCCAACTCGGCGGTCGAGAAGGCCATCGTTCATGGGCGATCACCGCCCAAAGAACCCACCCAGCGAAAGAAACTGGTCCTTAAGAGGCCAAAACGGAAAGCCCCCCAAATCGTCCAAGAGGAAGAAGAAGAGGACGACGAGGTCACAGAGGATGGCCTTGTCACAAAAAGGAAGAGGGTGGCACCATCTTCTCCACCTGCTCCACCCCCTCTTCCAACCTCATCACCACCATCAACACCCGCTCCTCCTCCCTCATCGCCAACACCACAAGCCCCTTTATCACCAGTCCAAGCAATTCCACTGGCCACTGCGCCACCAGCGGCTGAGGCTCAAGAGCCAAATTTTCTGGAGGATCCCTCTCCAATTCTAATTACCGAGTCCCCGGTTGCGTCGCCACGCCAGGAAGCAAACATTGAAAATCCTGCTAAGGAAGGTGGCGGCGAGAACCCTCCACAAGCCCCCCTGGCGCCTCTCCAGGCATCCAACCTTTCCCTTGAAGTCACAAGGATGTGGGAACCTCTGACTGCCAAACTCAAAACCATAGCAGAGGATATCCCATCGATCATAACGAGGGCTGTGGAGAGCTCCACCAGGCGGCTGCAAGACGATCTCTACAACCTCAAGACCGAAAATAGCACTATGAAGGTTGAGGTGGAGAAGGTGTCATTCAGCCTGACGCTCGCGGAAATGGAACACTCCCGAGTAGAGGATGCCCTGAGTACCGAGCTTAGGCTGGCGCGCAAGGAAGCTGCTGACCTTCGCCGCAAAGTCCATGAACTTGCCCAAGAGAAAGTTGAGCTAGAAAGCAAAATCGTGCCTCTGCGCACCAAGGCGAGCGACCTGGAGGCTCACATTCAAGCTAGTGCCGATAAGGTACAAAAACTGGAGCAAAGGTCAATCGATCGCGAGAAGCTACTTGGGCAAGTAGAGAAAGCAAGGGACGATGCCATGGCTGATCTCGCCGAGGCAAACAAGGAAAAAGGGAAGATGGCTGCCGAGTTGACCCAAGCTCAAACGGAATCCAGGAAGGTTGCTGACGACCTTCTCCATGCTCAAAAGACCAACGAACAACTCTGAAAACAGGTCGAAGAGCTGGAGCAACAGAACAAGGAGCTCAAGAAACAGGTTGAAGAACTTCAAGGGCAAATTGAAGAACTTAAGCTAAGCTCTGCTCAGATTCTGGTTGCTGGATTCGAAGCCGCTCGGGAGCAATTCGCATGCCTATTCCCTGATCTCGACCTCAGCATGGTGTCGTTAAACAACGAAGTAGTAGATGGAAAGGTCGTTCCCGCCGAAGGCTCAGCCAACTCCACCCCATCTGCTACTTTATAAATTCGCTTGTATTTACCTTGTAAAAACTCTTGCATATGTGTTTTGAACAAACGCTTATTTTAATCACAAAACTTGGATATTTTCTCCCCTGACTCCCTTTACGCGCTTTAGCCTTCTTTGCATGTTTAACTTTGTCGACTCTAACTTAGCGATTTTGCAAATGCGGCCTTTGACGTAACTGCCTTGAGTCAATTCAAACTTAAGCAATAATCGCTTTAAACAACTCGTGCTCTTGAGGCGCTAACCTGATCATAAGAACAGCTTCCAAGCAACAAACTGTAACTCAATCATTGGTTCAAACAACGTCCCACTCGACCTGCTTTATCAAACAAGTCTTTCAATCTTCTCGCCGTGTTTGAACTTTTCCCGATCGCCAAGACCTCTTGGCAACACCAGCTTTTCCTGGCCCCGTGCTTTGGCAATCGTTTCTTTATCTGGGGTAGAAACGCCCTTTGGGATCTTCCTTTGCCCCCTTGAACTTCAGAGCGAAAGACCGGCTGACTAGGCGTTCTCTTCGAACCTACCTTAGCCACCTTTCAACTTCTTCCACCCTCTTCGCCACACCCGAACTCGTTCAAGACGAGAAGGATTTTATCTTGCCTACGCTCGCATGTAAGCGAGAAGGTCTTTGACTCGCCTGAACTCGCTCATCGGCGAGAAGGACTTTAAATGGCCTTAACTCGCTCAACGGCGAGAAGGACTTTGTCTGGTGCCTCAACTTGCCCAGGGTGTACATCTCCCCCCCCCTGGATGCACTGAGGACCTTTCTCGCCTGCACCCGCTCGACGGCAAGGAGGTCTTTAACTTGCCTCTACATTGCCCCAGGAGTTACATCTTCTCGCTCCCAGAAACACGGAGGACTTTTTCTCTTTCTCGCCTGCACTCGCTCAACGGCGAGGAGGTCTTTTAACTTGCCTCTACATTGCCCCAGGAGTTACATCTTCTCGCTCCCAGAAACACGGAGGACTTTTTCTCTTTCTCGCCTGCACTCGCTCAACGGCGAGGAGGTCTTTTAACTCGCCTCGAAACGCGCGAGGGCGTTGAGGTCTTTCATCTGGTGCCTCCGATCGCCGAAAGACGACGAGGACTTTAAAACTTAACTGGTGCCTCCAATCGCCGAAAAACGATGAGGACTTGAAAACTTAACTGGTGCCTCTAATCGCCGAAAAACGATGAGGACTTGAAATCTTTTAGAAAGCACGCGATATATCTTTTCTTGCCCTAAATCATGTACAAATGACAAGGTCTTTCCTCAAACCTTTTTTAAAAATAGCGCACATGCAATCTGAAAACACCTTATACTTCGAAAACTCTTCTTTTATTGGGTAGCCTCATTAAAAACCCTCCTTAGGGAAAAAAGAGTGCCCCCTTCAAACTGTTTTAACAGAGACATTGTAATATAACATTGTGTTTGTCTTTACTTACAAAGCTCTTAACTATAGTACAACTTCAGGTGTGTGGCGTTCCAGGTGCGAGGAATCGCCCCTCCCTCCAGCGTCTTTAAGCGGTAGGCCCCGTTCCCGAGCGCCTCGGTTATTCTGAACGGTCCAGTCCACTTGGGTGATAGCTTATTCTCCATCTCGTACTGGTGGGCCTTCCTCATCACCAGATCGCCTTCTCTAAACTGCCTTGGCATCACCTTTGAGTTGTATCTTCGCTCGATCCTCCTCTTCACCGCCTCAGCCTTCAGCCTCGCCTCTTCCCTGACTTCATCCAGCAGATCCAGGTTCAGCCTTCTCCCTTCGTTCGAGTCTTCCTCTACAAAGTTTTGGAATCTCGGCGAGCTCTCCTGGATCTCCACCGGAATCATGGCGTCACACCCGTAGACCAAGCTAAACGGGGTCTCATGGGTTCCTGACTGCTCGGTGGTGTGGTACGCCCAGACTATACGGGGCACCTCCTCAGCCCAACTTCCCTTGGCTTTCTCAAGCCTTCTCTTCAAACCTCTCAACAACACCCGATTAGCTGATTCCACCTGGCCATTCGTCTGAGGGTGCTCGACGGATGCAAACACTTGTTGAATTCCAACCCCTTCACAAAGCTTCTTCAACAGGTGGCTTGCAAACTGCGTCCCATTATCTGACACCAGGCGCTTAGGCACTCCAAACCGGCACACGATGTTCTTCCACACAAAACCTTCGATCTTGTGTGCGGTGATCTGGGCCACTGGTTCTGCTTCGATCCACTTGGTGAAATACTCAATCGCCACCACCAAGTACTTCATCTGCCTGATCGCCAGTGGGAAAGGCCCCAGGATGTCGATTCCCCAAGTATGAAACGGCCAAGGGCTATAGATCGACTTCAACTCCTCGGGAGGTGCCTTATGCCAATCGACGTGCTGCTGGCACTGTTTACAGCATTGGGCATACTTCTTGCAATCTTCTCTCATGGATGGCCAATAGTAGCCTGCACGGAGAGTCCTCGCGGCCAGAGCTCGACCCCCGACGTGACTTCCACATATTCCTTCGTGGAGCTCTGCCATAATTCTCGTGCACTTCTCGCCGTGTATACATTCCAGGAGTGGGTGAGTGAACCCAAACCTGTACAGATCGCCATCAATCAATGTATACTTGCTGGAATTTTTCTTTACCTTCCTAGCTTCTGTTGGATCCAGCGGGAGGAGACCATCTGCCAAGCACTGCTTGTATTGCGTTATCCAAGTGTCTGGCTCATGGGTGGCGCAGACCTGCATCACGTCCACCTTCTCTCCTTGACATGCTCTAATTCTTGGCGATCTCAGAGTTTCTTGCATCAAAGACTTATGGCTTCTCGCTGCTCTCTCCGTCGACTTGCTTATCTGAAGGACCAGGTGATCTGCTACAAATGCCCTCGGCGTCTTCAGAGTTTCTTGAATCACCGTCCTCTGCCTACCCCCCTTGCCTGAACTGGCGAGCTTAGCAAGCAAGTCAGCTCGGGCATTCTGCTCTCGGGGCACATGTACTACTTCAAAAGAGGCAAAGGAACTCTTCAATTCCTGCACATACGCCAAGTAAGCCGCCATTTGTGGATCTTTAGCCTGGAACTCGCCTGTTACTTGCCCTGTGACTAGCAGCGAGTCACTCTTAGCCATCAGCACCCTAGCTCCCATCTCCTTGGCCAGCAGAATCCCGGCGATCAGCGCCTCATACTCTACTTGATTGTTGCTGGCTTTGAAGGCAAATCTCAACGATTGTTCGATCAGCACGCCGTTGGGTCCTTCCAATATGACTCCAGCACCACTACCCTGCTGGTTCGACGATCCATCCACCGAGAGTACCCAACGGAAGTCATCTCCTTCAACCCGCGTCGCCTCTGATGAGAGCTCGACTACAAAATCTGCAAAGATTTGCCCCTTGATCGGGCCTCGAGGCTCATATTTAATGTCAAATTCTGACAACTCCACTGCCCACTTCACCATTCTTCCCGCAACATCAGGTTTCTTCAAGACCTTTTGGATGGGCAGGTCAGTCATCACCAGTATTGTGAAACTGTGGAAGTAGTGGCGCAACCTCCTCGCCGAAAACACCACAGCCAGCGCAGCCTTCTCCAGGGCCTGATATCTCGTTTCTGGGCCCTGCAACACCTTGCTCACAAAATAAATAGGCTTCTGAGCCTGATCCTGATCTTGGGCGAGGACCGCACTCACTGCCCTCTCGGTTACAGCAAAGTACAACCTGAGAGGGATTCCCGCCAGCGGTTTGCACAAAACCGGCGGGCTCGCCAGATACTCCTTCAGCTTGACGAAAGCTTCCTCGCACTCTTTCGTCCAAGCAAACTTGTTATTGCGCCGCAGACATTGAAAATAGGGATGCCCCTTTTCTCCGCTAGCTGACACGAAGCGAGATAGGGCTGCCATCCAACCTGTTAGCTGCTGGACTTCTTTCACCGTAGCCGGGCTTCTCATCGCCAAGATGGCGGCACACTTGTCCGGGTTAGCTTCTATTCCTCTTTCAGTCAAGAGGAAACCCAAAAATTTTCCAGCCTCCACGCCGAAAATGCATTTCTCCGGGTTAAGCTTCAACTTGAACTTGGCGATCGTCGTGAACAATTCTTCCAAGTCTGCAACGTGCTTGCTTTTCTCCTGCAAGGTCACGACCATGTCATCGACGTAAGCTTGCACGTTCCTTCCCAGCATTGGTGCAAGTACTCGATCCATCAGCCTCTGGTACGTGGCCCCCGCGTTCTTCAGCCCAAACGGCATCACCTTATAGCAGTAGCACGACCTCTCCGTCATGAAGGCTGTTTTCTCTTCATCCATGGGATGCATCTTGATCTGATTATAGCCCGAGAAGGCATCCAGGAAGCTCAGCAGCTTGCACCCTGCAGCACTGTCAACCAGGGCATCAATGCTTGGTAAAGGATACGAATCCTTCGGGCAAGCTTTATTCAGATCGGTGAAATCGACGCACATGCGCCATTTCCCGTTACTCTTCTTCACCAGTACGACGTTCGCCAACCATTCAGGGTACTGGACTTCCCTGATGTGGCCTGCAGCGAGGAGTTTCTGGGTTTCGTCCCTGATCGCCTGCCTCCTTTCCTCGTTGAATTTCCTTCTCCTTTGTCGCACTGGTCTCACCATGTTGTCCATCGCCAGATGATGGCACAGAAAGTCGGGATCAATCCCGGGCATGTCCGAGGCGGACCATGCAAACGCGTCCAGATGCCGCTCAATCACCTTGGCGATCTGGTCTTGGAGATCGACTTTCAGAGATCTTCCCAGCTTGAAGATTTTCCCTCCGATCTCCTTTTCGAGCCACTGCTCGACAGGTTTGGGCCTGGATTCTCTGGCGATCACCGCCTTGGCGATTCCCAGTTCTCTCGCTTCCTCGGGGCGATTCCGCGCCTCTTCCTCCTCCAGGCCAGCATTCCTCTCCCCCAGCTCTGCGTCTATCATCTCTACATCCCTTCCGGCGGCCTCCTCTGTTACCGGCGGTCTGGGCTTCACGCCGGGAGGTGGGGTGGTTGTAACATAGCTCACTGATCTTTTATTTTTCAGGCTATTCTCGTAGCACCTTTTCGCTTCTTTTTGATCAGACTTTATCGTGATCACCACCCCTTCCATTGACGGCAGCTTCACCTTCATGTGCCGAGTCGATGGAATGGCGCCTATCCTGTTAAGAGTGGGCCTACCCAACAGGATGTTATACGCTGAGGGGGCGTTTACGATGAGGTACTTGATTTTCTCCGTCCTCGACCCAGCCTCATCTGTAAACGTGGTTCTCAGCTCAATGTACCCCCTGACCTCCACCTGGTCGCCAGCGAACCCATACAAGCACCCTCCATAGGGCCTTAGCTGGTCAAGGGGCAATTCCAGCTGCGTGAAAGTCGGCCAGAACATCACGTCTGCCGAGCTTCCTTGGTCCACCAGAACTCTGTGGACCTTCCTTCCCGCCGTGATCAACGAAATAACAATGGGATCGTTGTCATGAGGCACGACGTCCCGAAGATCCTGCTTGGTGAACGTAATGTCCACTTCCGGCGAGTGATCTTCAAACATGTCCACTGACATCACCGATCGCGCGTACTTTTTCCTCTGCGATGCGGTGCATCCACCACCTGAGAAACCTCCGGCGATGGTGTGGATCTCCCCATGGATAGGCATCTCGTGTTGTTGGGCTTCTCCACCTGCTGGCTGGGAACTCGACGCTCCCCCCGTCCTTCTATCCAGCAGATAGTCATTTAGGAATCCGCTCTTAACCAGATCGTCGAGCTGGTATCCTAAAGACAAACACGAGTCCAGGTTGTGGCCAAAACACTGGTGGAACTCGCACCAGGCGTCCGGTTTTGACCCCAGCACCTTGTCGCCCACCTTCTCGGGCGCCTTCAACCTAGCAGATATGTTAGGGATAGCGATCAGGTCCGCCAGTCCCATGACGAATTTGTGCTTAGGCGGGCGAATGTATTCCCGGCGTGCTGGTTGTTGGCGTGCTTGGCTTCGTCCCTTATTTCTCCTATCGTAAGGATAGCGAGTCCTTTGGTCTTTTCTGGCCGCCGCCGCCGTTTCCAGCACCCTCTGTGGCTGGATTCTGGTCTGGGCGCGTGGCCTGGCGGGAGCCACGCTGCCTCTCTTCTCGGCGACTTCACTCTCGTCGGCGATGTGAGCCACCGCAAGTCGCCTGACTTCAGCAAACGTCGCTGGATGAGCCCTGATCAAGGCCTCGCAGAATGGCCCTGGCTGCACGCCCTTCTTGAAGGCATAGACCAGCATTTCTTCATCCTTGGCCGGCGATCTGACCATCTGCGCTCCGAAGCGATTGAGGTAGTCTCTGAGGGACTCCCCATGGTACTGCCTTATATCAAACAGATCATAGGACACCCTGGGTGGTGCCTTATTCACAATGTACTGCTCGACAAAGATTTTCGAGAATTGTTGAAAATTGGTTATGTGGCCATTAGGCAGGCTCACAAACCACTCCATCGTCGTTCCTTGGAGCGTACTCACGAACATCTTGCAGTAGACGGCGTCTGACCCTCCCGACAGCATCATCTGCGTGTGGAACGTAGTCAGATGAGCCTCTGGATCCTCCACGCCGGTAAAAACAGCTTTAACCGGAACCACGCTCGTGGGAATTGGCGTGTCGGTAATCGCCTGAACAAAAGGCATTGGGAACACACGAGGTGGCGTCGACGGTGCCACCTCTTCAGCAGAGGAACGTCCCTGCTGCTCCTGAAGAGCTCGACGCAGCTCCTCAGCTACCTTGCTGAGCTCCTCGTTCCTGGCGCGAGAGGCGACCAGGTCCTCATGTATCCTTGCCTGCTCTACGCGCGAGGCTTCCACGGTTGCCTGCAACGAGCGCATCATCTCTGCCATTTGCGCCATGGTCATGGCGGCATCGCCTTCAGCAGCGACGGGAGCCACAGGACTGGAACGATTGCTTCTCATCTTTCTCATTAACTTCAGCGAACCACAGGAATACAGCAAACAACACCTCAACCACGATCGAAACAGCGATCAATCGGAGAAAACTCAAGAAACTGCGCAAGAACTCAAGAACACCGCAAACCTTCGAAGAAAACCACAAGAGAACTCGAACTTCCACCAGACAGATTGCGCGCAAACAACAAAAGACCTCACTCCACCGATTGAAAGCCAAACAAACGGTACAAAACACGAACTCACCGAACGAGACTCAAAGAAACTGCAAACGACGGTTGCACCAGCACACAACCGCGCAGAAAACCTCGAAAACTTCCACGAACTCACGCTGTGGATGGGAGCACGTTTTACACGGCCCCACGGTGGGCGCCTGATGATCCTGCCTGTTGACCGGAGCGCTGGAGAATGCCTCGTCAAAGGATCGACGTGCGCACCGCTTATCACCTTCGTTCCTCCTCTGGATCTACTTCAAGAACCTGCAAAGAAACGACACGGCGCCGCTGCGGCCGATCGCACTCCGACGCTCAAGTCAGTGACGGTATCACCAAATACTAAGAACTAGAACCGTGCAAAAACTCTCTCTCACAACAGCTCTGTCACTCGCAAGCGTAAAGTGTATGAACTGAACGTGCGTACCTCAGAAAGTCCGTTAAGAGCTCTTATATACCTGGTGATTTTCTCTCTCCTGGTAGTTACAGACTTGGACACGTGGCTCGTATCCAACTGTACACGTGCCATCATTTGGAGACTCCCTGACTTGGCGCTGCTTCTACTCTCATTTTGGCTAAGTTACCTATGCATGGTACTGCCCAGTGCATAGCTAACTTAGGAGTGCGATCTCTACTGAAACTGGCGAGTTAGGGCCTTCATACACCTTCCCTGTGGTCTCGCCGGCCGCCTTCATAATCTGCTTCTCCTTCATCTTCGGCGATGTGCTTGTTCTGGCGATCTCCGACTGCTTGGTCGCCTGAGTCTGCATCTGGCGACTTCATCTTCAACCTGGCGATCGCCTATTCTGGTAAACTGGAAGTCGGAACACGCCAACTTAACAATCGGCGACTACACGTGCCTCCCGACTTCCTTTTTAACTGCCAACCTGGCGCCTTGTCAACACGCCTACACTGTAGCAAGGTGCCACGTCATCATACCCGACCACCAGGGCGGTACAGTTAGAAAGCTTGGGGAACATGAGCTAGAGATGAATAGACTCAATGTTCAAGAGAGTGAAGATAAGCACACAAGGAGCATAGCCTTGAAAGCATCCAAGCACAAGGGAAAGCAAGATTCAAGTGATGATAGTGATGAGGAAAATCTTGGCTTGCTGTCAAGAAAGTTCAGCAAATTCCTAAAGAGAAACCGCAACAAAGACAACAAGGATAGGTATGGAAACAAGAAACCCAATGAATTTAATTCAAATAACTATACTTGTTTTGGTTGTGGTGAGCAAGGTCATATAAAGGCAGGTTGTCCTAACAAGAGCAAAGAGAAAAAGACTAGTTACAAGGAGAAGAAAGGCAAGACAAAAAGAGCCTACATAGCTTGGGATGAAAATGAGGTGTCATCATCAAGTTCTTCATCAAGTGAAGATGAAAAAGCAAACATATGTTTGGTAGCTGAAAATGATGATGAATCTTGCAGCTCAAGTGAGGTAAGTTCATGTGCTTCCTTAAATGAACAAAATTATAGTGAATTGCTTGAAGCTTTTCAAGAAACACATGATGAAGCTAATAAATTGGTTCTTTCAAACAACCGATTGAAAGATCTTAACAGTGGGCTTGAAAAGAAAGTTAAATCACTTGAAGAGGATCTGAGAAAAGCAAAAAGTGATTTTGAAAAATTGGAAAATCATTTCAAAAATGCCTCTTGCAAGTGTGATACTCTCATTTGCACAAATTGTGAAAATCTTGAGAAAAAGGTTCACTATCTTGTTGAAACTGTGGACAAGCTTTCAAAGGAGAAATCAAACTTTGAGAATGTCTTGGCATCTCAAAGTTGTGTTTTTGGAAAGGCTGGTTTAGGCTTCAACCCACAGAACAAGCAAGATAGGTTTTCAAAAAGTTTTTTAAGAAAATCTGAAAAACAACCGATTGTTAAGAAGAAACAACCGGTTGTTACATGCTTTTACTGCATGAAGAAAGGCCACTCTGTTAGATTCTGTAAAATTAGAAAATATTATGTTCCTAAAGGTTTTATGAAATGGATTCCTAAGGGATGTGATGTTTCTAACAGCAAAGAAAAGTCAAACGGACCCAAATTTGTAAGGGGACCAAATCTTGCTACTTGAAATTGTTTATGCAGGAAAAATAAAGAGAAAAAGAAGAACTGAGCAATCTGATCAAGCTGTTGAAGAAAAAGACAGTCATTGAAGCTGAATCAAAGCTATGCAAAAGATCTAAACAGTGAAAAGGAGTTTTCTTGATCAAGAAGCAATTGGCTCATTGAAGAATCAACATAAGGATAAGACTTTCCTTTATTTGTTCTCAATTTCTTGTGATAAATTTTCTCTTAATCAATGTCATCTGCTTTAAACTGCTTCTGTTTATGGTTAAAATTTCAAAATCAAGTTTTTAACTGCTGCTGAAAAACAACCGATTGTTTTGAGACTGACAGCACTATGAAGAAATTGATTTAATTGCTATTTTGAATTTCTATCCGTTGCAGATCAATTTAAAAGAGAGAATCTTGGTCAAAGGATCTGTGTTGAAAGCTAATTATGTTCAGAAAGAAGTTACAACAGTCAAAAAGGAATATATACCAAAATCTTGGAAATTCAAAGAGCCTTAATGACTAGTCAAAGATCACATGTGAAGACCATGTGATTTTCAGCTTTTTCTGACATTTTCTGTGCAGAACAGAGTCAAGTCCTCTCTCTCTGAAAATCAGGTATCCATTGAATGAAATTAAATTCAAATTGATTCTCTTACTGCTATAAAATCAGGTGCAAATCTCTTCCACAAGAACAACCAATTGCAACATCTCTTGCAATATCTCTTGCACCATCTCTTGCAAAAATCCGTGAAGTGTGCTCTCCTCTTTTTTCGTCTCTGCTGTCATGGAATCAACCCCTCCCACCTCCAAGAGAGTCAAACCCAGGGCTGTAAGGTCTGGAGGAAGGCTGGAAGGCTGGTTTTCTGGAGACAATGATCTCATTGAGAAGTATAGATATGAGACAAGTATCAAGAATATAAACAACCCCAAGGTTGTATGCTTTGATTGGCTGAAAAGTCAAAAGCTTGATAATGTAAGAAGGCTTCTCAAGGATCAATCTCTCAGAAAGTTCCTAGAGATGAAGGGAAACATTTATCCAGATTTGGTAAGGGTGTTCTACACAATCTAGTTCCTTGAAGTTTGAGGGAAACAATCTAGTTTCTCATGTGAAAGGTGTGGAAATGGAGATAACTCATGAAGTTTGGACTGCTGTTGCTGGACTTAAGTTTTTTGGTCTGAGAATCAACAAGGGAAACCTTGGTGTGGTGGAGGATTTTAATAAAATCCAGTTCTACAAAAGTTGCTTGAAGAATCAACATGTTCAAGTTAGTACATGCTCAGTTGGAGGTTTGAAGCTTGATGAGAGGTTGCTTGCTCTCATTGTAACTTGGATTCTAACTCCAAGGGGGAGTAATCACTCTGTGCTAACTGAAGAAGATCTGGTTTATATCTTCTGCATCACCAAGAAAGTCAAGATCAATTGGATTCATATAATCAAAGAACACATGCAAAAAGCCATGAGGTTAGGTGATTATCATTATCCCTATGCTATTTTAATATCTAATTTTCTACTCTATTTTGAAGTTAATCTTGAAGATGAAACTTATGAGCTGGTCAAGTCAACTCAAGAGTTGAACAATGGATCACTCAGCAAGATGGGCTTTACAAAAGTAGGTGGAAAATGGATAAGCAAGGATGGTGATCATGGTGCCTCATCTAGTGGTGCTGCTAATCTTGAACAAGATGAACCTGCTGATATGGATGTTCAACATGAAGATCCAATTGAAGATTTTCAAGATGCAGGACCTAGTGTTGCTGATGGACATCAAGGAGAAAGAATGCCAACCATGTCGTCTTTTGAAAGACTCATGGTGAATAGGCTTGATAGCTTTGCTGAAAATCAAAGGAGCCTTCATGATCTCTGTGTTAGTAATTTCCAAAGGATTGACACCAGGTTTGAAAACATGGATGCAAGGTTTATGACTCTGGATGAACAAATTGAAGCTGTCCAGAATCAAATATTTGATCTTCAGTTTGCTGATGAAGAAGAATGAAGGAAAAACAATCGATTGTTTTTGGCTGTTCTTTTTTGGTTTTAAAATTTCTTTCCTTCTGCTATTGCTGTTTTATTCTGATGTAATCAAAACAATATCTTGTTTTATCTCTTATCTTTGTCTGTTTGTGAAGACATATAGAGGGAGATATATGTTGTGTTTCTAGTTTGTTTTAAGTTTCTATTTTTCAGTTGATAAAACAGTTTGGAATATGTAATATATCTATGATATTAGATGTTTTAAGCTTTAAACTATTTATCTGAATGCTAATAGAATATCAGAAGTTCAATGTATTGCTCAAAGTTTTATTGCAGGATCTGCTTCAGATTTAATCAGGTACAACACAAGAATCAGGGATTTGTCTTCATCAAATAGGGGGAGATTGTTGAACAAAGTGGTGTTCAATGTTTTGAAGAATCCAAATCCTTTGAAGGATGTTGAAGCCTCTGCTTTGCTTGATGTTGCTGTGCTGGTTTAAGCTTTGTTCTGGGGTAGTTTATATGTTGTAATCCACCCTTTGATTAAATCTCAAGCAATTAGCATCTCAATCTTTATGAAAGTAAAATGTTTTTTCAAACTAAGTTGAAACAACCGATTGTTTTGTCGAAACAACCGATTGTTTATACTTAGGTGTTTTGAGAAAGATTGAAAACTGTTTTTGAATGGTTGAAACTGTTAAGTACCAAAACAACCGATTGATTCGAGGAAACAATCGATTGTTTGTTTTGGAATCATAACAGAAAAACTGTTTTGTGTTTGACTGAGCTTTAAATGCTTTAACTGTATACACTCCAGTCATTAAATGCTTTGACCAATCTTTTAATGCAATTTAAGAGTTTGTTAAGATTTGATAACAAACTACATCTTTGAATATATTAAGAAAAACAGATTTGAGAATTAAGTATCTTTTGACAAAGTTTTTCTAAAGAGTTTTTCAAAGAGCTGAGATTGCTAAGAGTTTGTGATTGATCAAGGTGCTGGAATAGGATTTTACTTGTATTGATTTAAGATATTCATCTGTAACAAGTGTAATCTTTGTACTCTGTTGAACAATTTGTTTCTGTGCTTGCTGAGATTGGTTGTGTGTTCTTGAGGTGTTCAAGATCAGCAATCTTAGTGTTGGCCAAGGACAGTGTGTTTCTTGAGGTGTTCAAGGTCATTCTCCTTGTTGTTGTGTTTGTGATCAACGTGTGGTTGCTTAGTGGATATCCTCAGGGTTTCTGAGAAGACTGGATGTAGCTCTGGTTTGGAGTGAACCAGTATAAACAACTGCGTACGATCTCTGTATCTCTAACTCTTTATATTCAGTTTATTTGTTGTTTGTTGGTATAAACAACCGATTGTTTCTACGAAACAACCGATTGTTTTTCTGGTACTACAACTTTTGCTTGCTGTTTTGGCTAACTGAATTGCTGAATCAATTGGTTTCTAAGATAAATTCATTCTAGTTTTTGAAAAGTTTGCGAAAACCCTTTTAAACTATTCACCTCCCTCTAGTTTAAAGCCATCTTTTCTAACAGGAAGAACTTCAAATGTGAAGGCGAATGTCCTCTTCCTTCATTAATAAAAGCCTCCTTTATTTGATTCTCATCATACTCCTCGAGTTGGAGAGAATTCGTCCACGAATTCTGAATCCTTGCATATAACAAAGTCAGTTTATTTTTACCATTAAAAGTGGAAGAAAAAGGCAAACATGACTTAGCATTTGTAAACAATGGGATTGCAGAAAAGGAGGTTCTATAAATCGACCAAGTTGGAAAAAAATTTTTGGGAATGATGATATCTTTTGGAAAAAGGCCTTTTAAATGGTGACAACTGATCCGATCGGTCATCGGTAGTCGATGACGTCAGCATCAGAGAACCACGTGGACCACTCGCAGGGTGACACGTGGACCAGGTGGCAGAGAGGTCAGGGGGACGATCGCCAAGAGAGGTGATCGGTGGTCAGTAACCAAGTGACCACCGACAGATCAGGCGGCAGAGAGGTCGGGGGACAGAGTATCCAGAATGGTGATCGGTGGTCAGTAGCCAAGTGGCCACCAACAGACCAGTCCTCAGACTAACGCCTGAAGGCAGAACGCGAGAAACAGATAAACACTGATCAGTCATCGGGGTATTGTCATCGGGGTCTCGTGTTACACGCAGTTAAACTGGGACTGAGGTTCCCAGTGAGAGCGTTACGCATGGATCTCGCATGAGCACACCTCAGGGAATCATGCACGAGAGTGGCCTGAGGGAACTAGTAAACCAGTCAGTGATTGGTGATTCCCTCAACCCATTACGTGCGTGGCGTCGTGAAGGGTAAGTCGCCTACGCAGAGAGCAACGTTTGGTGAGTGTGCCTAGACCAGCCACACCCGACGTTCTCCCAAGAGTACGCGATCTGCCCAGATAAGAGAAACATCCTAAGTTACTCCGCGAGGGCGTAACTTAGGCACACGAAGAGAAGCGCTAGAGCCCTTCCAGTAAGTGACACGTGTGTGGTTAGATGTGAGTTGCAGGCCTCCACGTGTCATCATCTGAGAGGGGTGCGGTCCAGACAAAAGAGCACTCCGTACCACTAAAGATACAGACAGGCACAGCCAAGCGCAGAGACACGCAGACATGCACAGACTCTCACGCTCCCCACTGCTGATTCTGAAGGTACGCTTTCTCTGAAAAGCATAACAGGGTTCTGACACATGCCAGAAAAGCATAACAGAATTCTGTTATGCCCAGAAGCAGGGAAAGAGAGATAAAAGAGAGAATCAGGGTGAGAGTGAGGGAGAAGGAAAACAGAGTGCAAGAGTTCTCACACACACGCTACTAGTTTTCTAGTCTTTGGTGGTTCTGTGGACTAACTTGATCGTCGGAGTGCAAACGGCCGCTAGAGGCGCCGTCTGTGTGTTTTGCAGGTCACGTTTGGAGAAGCAAGAGAAGGTTCTGAGGGTGATTCTGCAGAAGACGCAGTCGTGTAGACAGGGCAGAGAGTGCTACGAAGCGATTCCTCCACGTTCGAGTTGCCGGCAGGATCATTTGGCGCCCACCGTGGGGCCCGAGTGAATCGTTGTCCCATATATACCACAGTTTTAAAGACTTACCAGAGTCTTATCAGTTTCGATTGATAGAGAAAGATGCCTAGAAACAGACAACCATCACCTGCGCCATCCGCTGACGAAGGAGCTGTGACAATGGCGCAGGTCCTGGAAATGGTGCGCACGCTGCAGGATAACGCCGCAGCGTCAAAGGTTGAACAAGAGAGGATGCAGACGGAGTTAGCTGCGTCGCAAAGCAGGAACGACGAGCTGAATCGCGTCAACGAGGAGTTGAGAAGGACGCTGCAGGCGCAGAGGGAACACATGGTTGACGAAAGGGTGTCTAGGCAGCCCTCACCTCCAAGAGCGTTCCCCATGCCATTCTCCCCTGAGATCATGGGAACCATGGTGCCTCCCAACCTGGTGGGGGTGAAGGCATCGTTCAAGGGGGTAGAAGACCCGGAGGCGCATCTGACGGCGTTCCACACCCAGATGATGTTGTCTGGGGGTTCAGACGCTGTCTACTGCAAAATGTTTATGAGTACGCTCAGCGGAATCGCCATGGAGTGGTTCGTAAGCCTACCAGAAGGACACATCACGTCTTTCTCCCAGTTCTCGAAGCTCTTCACTGAGCAATACATCGTCAACAAGGCACCTGCAGTGGTGTCCTACGATCTGTTCGACGTGCGCCAATACCAGGGGGAGTCGCTGAAGGACTACCTCAAACGCTTTGGGGCACAAGTAGTTAGATTGCCTAGCAAAGATGAAGATATGCTGGTGCACGCGTTCAAGAAGGGAGTGCTGCCTGGCCCCTTCAGCGAGTCTCTCATCAGGAGTCATCCCAGCACCTTTGCAGAGATCCGACGACGTGCGGTGGCGCACATAGTGGCAGAAACAGAGGTTTCTGAGAAGAGAGGAAGTGCTGCACCACCAAGACCGCGTGGAGGGCAAGGAAAGCCACAGCAAGCAAGGGTGCATGAGGCCAAGGAGGGGAAGAAGGTGCGGGAAAAACCTCGTCCCTATGCACCAGGCAAAGACCAGAACAGGGGGCGCGCAAGGGAGAATGATGCACCCCCGAGGTACAACTTCATGGTAGGATTAGCGGATCTCATCACCCTTCCTGCTCTAGCAGCAAGACTACGAGTACCAGAGAAGACAGATAAGGTACTTGGAAGGAAGAAGAATGAATGGTGTGAGTTTCATCAGGCCTTTGGCCATACACTTCATTCCTGTTTGGCGCTGGGACACCAACTGGCAGAGTTGGTGAAGTCTGGTTTTCTAGCAGATTACCTGCGTGAACCGCAGGGTGATCGCGCGTCAGGATCCCAGACTGGAGAACAGCAGCATGAAGTCCCTGTGCATGGGGAAGTGCAGACGATCGCGGGAGGCTTCTCTGGTGGGGGATGCACAGCTTCACAAAGAAGGAGATACGCTCGATCGGTGATGGCGGTAGATGCAGTGAATGAGAGTCACTATCCTGAAGTGGACATTATCTTCAGGAAAGCTGATCTACGGGACGTTGTCCCACACGACAACGACCCTGTGGTCATTTCTCTCATCACTGCGGGAAGGCGAGTGCACCGAGTACTCGTAGATCAAGGAAGTTCGGCAGACGTCATGTTCTGGCCAACATTCAACAAGTTACAGTTATCCCCTGACCAGCTAAGACCGTATACTGGTTGTCTCTACGGTTTTGCAGGGGATCAGGTAGAGGTGCGGGGATACATCGAGCTGAGGACAACGTTCACTGACGGAACGACAGCCCGCACTGAAAAGATAAAGTACCTGGTGGTGAATGCCCCTTCTGCGTACAACGTTTTGTTGGGTAGGCCAACACTCAATAGGTTGGGCGCAATACCATCAACGAGGCACATGAAGTTGAAGCTGTCGTCGATGGAGGGAACCGTGATAACCATCAGGTCAGATCAGGCTGAGGCAAGACGCTGTTATGAGAACAGCTTGAAGCAAAAGAGAAGTGTGTGCCACGTCACCACAAAACCACCACCAGGCGTGCGCGAAGAGCGATTGGTGGTCAGGGAGACACAGGGCGCTCAGAGGATGGAGGATGCTGCGGTGGGGGGCTCCCAGGTAGCCCAAGTTGAAGAAGAAGAGGAAGGCGCGATCACCCCTCGCGAGTCAGGGATCCAGTACCCCGAGTGGCTAGCGAATGTGGTACTGGTTCAGAAGGCAAGCGGCAAGTGGAGAATGTGTGTGAACTTCACTGACCTCAACAAGGCGTGTCCCAAGGATTCTTACCCCTTACCCAGTATAGACGCTCTAGTCGATAGCGCATCGGGGGGAAAGCTACTCAGCTTCTTGGACGCTTTCTCGGGGTATAACCAGATCAGGATGCACCCAATGGATGAATGCAAGACTGCGTTTATGATGGAATGGTCTTGCTATTGCTACAAGGTCATGCCATTCGGGTTAAAGAATGCGGGGGCTACCTACCAGCGGCTCATGGATAGGGTGCTCTCGCCCATGCTGGGAAGGAACGTGCACGCCTATGTAGACGACATGGTGGTTACGTCCCAAGAGAAGAAGCATCATGCAGCTGATCTGGAAGAGCTATTCACCACCATTGCCAAGTACAGGCTGAAGCTCAACCCTGAGAAATGCATTTTCGGTGTGGAGGCTGGGAAGTTCTTGGGTTTCCTCTTGACAGAGCGGGGAATCGAAGCTAACCCGGAGAAGTGTGCGGCGATCGTGGCAATGAGGAGCCCAACGACGGTGAAGGAGGTGCAGCAGCTCACCGGTCGCTTGGCAGCTCTGTCCCGGTTTATGTCCGCTGGAGGGGAGAAAGGCCACCCATACTTCCAGTGTCTCAAACGCAACAGCAGATTTCTCTGGACACAGGAGTGCGAGGAGGCCTTCGTCAAGTTAAAGGGGTACCTGGCCAGCCCACCAGTCTTGCGGAAACCCCAGGTAGGCATCCCTCTTCGTCTATATTTTGCTGTGACGGAGAGAGCAGTCAGCTCAGTCCTGGTGCAAGAGCAGAGCCAGGCCCAGAGGCCTATTTACTTCGTGAGTAAAGTGCTGCAAGGCCCTGAAACGAGGTACCAAGCCCTCGAGAAGGCTGCTCTGGCGGTGGTGTTTTCAGCCAGAAGACTCAGGCATTACTTCCACAGCTTCACAGTGGTGGTAATGACTGATCTGCCTATCCAGAACGTATTGAAGAAACCTGATGTAGCGGGCAGGATGGTCAAATGGGCAGTAGAATTGTCAGAATTTGATATTCAGTACGAGCCCCGAGGACCGATCAAGGGGCAGGTGTTCGCGGACTTTGTAGTCGAGCTATCATCAATCGCGACACCTGCAGAAGGGCTAGATTTCCGATGGGTGTTATCGGTGGATGGCTCCTCTAATCAGCAGGGAAGCGGCGCTGGAGTCATCCTGGAAGGACCAAATGGGGTACTGATCGAGCAGTCCCTCCGCTTTGCCTTCAAAGCTAGCAACAATCAGGCGGAGTATGAGGCCCTGATCGCAGGAATGTTGCTAGCAAGAGAAATGGGAGCAAGGAATCTGCTGGCCAAGAGCGATTCGTTACTGGTCACCGGGCAGGTTACGGGGGAGTTCCAAGCAAAGGATCCCCAGATGGCAGCCTACCTGGAGTATGTGCAGCTACTGAAGACGTCCTTCACCGAGTTTGAGTTAGTGCACGTGCCAAGAGAGCAAAATGCCCGAGCAGACCTACTTGCCAAGCTGGCTAGCTCAGGCAAGGGGGGGAAGCAGAGGACTGTCATTCAGGAGACCCTGAAGGTGCCGCGCACGTTCGTATCAGACAACCAGGTGCTTCATGTATACAAGTCAATGGAGCGTCTAACGATCGGTCATCGGTCGTTGACCCAAGAAACGCTAAGAGCACCGAGGGTGAGATCGCGACCCTCAAAGACCGATGTGTTGATGGAGGTCCATGCGGAGAAGGAACCCGACACCTGGATGACGCCATACCAGCTATACTTAGAAGATGGTGTACTCCCGCTCGATCTGGCAGAAGCAAAAAGAATAAAAAGGGGTTCAAGTAAGTTTACTCTTATAGATGGAAGCCTATTTAGATTTGGATTTTCTCACCCTGTGCAGATCTGTGTACACGGCGAGCAATGCACCAGACTCATATCTGAGCTGCACGAGGGGGTGTGCGGAAGCCACGTAGGTGGTCGCGCTTTGGCAAGTAGAGTACTCCGCGCGGGGTACTACTGGCCAAAGCTGAAGGAAGATTGCATAAGGTTTGCTCAGCGATGCAAACAGTGTCAACTGCATGCAGACTGGCACAAGGCACCCCCTGAGGAGTTGAGGTCCATCCATAGCCCGTGGCCATTCCATACATGGGGGATTGACATCTTAGGACCCTTTCCCCTGGCGACAAGGCAGATGAAGTTCCTCATCATGGCCATCGAGTATTTCACCAAGTGGGTGGAGGCAGAGCCAGTCGCACACATCACCGCACAGAAAGTTGAGCACTTCGTCTGGAAGAACATTGTCTGCCGCTTCGGAATACCCAAGAGGCTGGTTTCCGACAATGGCACCCAGTTCACAAGTCACCAGCTGAGGAAGATGTGTGAAGAGTTAAAGATACAACAGGTCTTCGCATCAGTGGAGCACCCACAAACCAATGGGCAGGTGGAGTCAGCAAACCGAGTGCTGCTTAGGGGGCTGAAGCGAAGACTAGACAAGGCCAAAGGAGGCTGGGCAGAGGAGGTCCCCAGAATTGTATGGTCTTATCACACCACCCCACAGTCCAGCACCCATGAGACACCCTTCAGCCTTGTCTATGGGACAGACGCCATGATTCCTGTGGAGATACAGGAGAGCTCCCCCAGATTCCTGAACTTCGTTGTTGAAGAGTCCAACGAAGAACGTAAGGTAAATCTGGATTTGCTAGACGAAGTGCGAGAAGAGGCCAGAGTCAGTGCTGAAGCTGTGAAGAGAAGAGTAGAGCGGAGGCACAACTCTAAAGTGAGGCCCAGGCGCTTCTAGGAAGGTGATCTGGTGATGAGAAAGGCGCATCAGAATGACATGCAGAACAAGTTATCCCCAAAGTGGACAGGCCCGTACAGAGTGGTGGAGACATTGGAAAACAGAGCCTATCGCCTAGAGACTTTGGAAGGAGGAGCAATCCCCAGAACGTGGAACGCCACCCATTTAAAATTTTATTTCAGTTAAAGTTGTACAGTAATGGCGTTCTCGCGCTAAAAGATACATGCTTTGTATGTGGTGGAAACAGTTGAACAGACAAGGGGGCACTCTTTTCCCTAAGGAGGGTTTTTAACGAGGCCACCCAATTAAAGAAAAATTTCCAGCATATCAAGTGTGCTCAAGTATTAAAGTTGAAATCCTCCTTGCCCCAGGTGCAAGTGCAGGTGATTGGTTGGGCCCTACTTGCCCTAGGCGCGAGTACAGGCACCGATCTAAGTCTTCCTCACCCCAGGTGTGAGCGCAAGCAGTTAAAGGTTTGAAAAGCCAGGGGTGCTAGTAAGACCAAGGGAGGGAAAGGAAAGGTTTTGACAAAACGTCCTTACCCACTTGGCATACACCAATATTGGCCCAGTAAGACTCTTAGTCCGAAACCCTTCTCACCCCAGGAGTGAGGCAGGGAATGAGCGACTCAACCCGCCAAAGGGTGATGACCTTGGGGAAAATAAGAGGGGTTAGCGAGAAACACTTTTCTTTCCCCAAGACGAGGCATCACCTTGAGCGATCGATGTCAAAGTCCTCTATGCACTTAGCGCTAGAGCGACAGAGAAAGCTAAGTAAAGACTAAAGAACGATCACTGATGAGTCGTCAGTAATTGGCTAGTCGCGCGCAAAGTGAAAGACAAAGCTCAAGATCGCGCTAAGCCTAAGCTGGTTAACACTTAGTTGTGTGCGAAAGGAAAGGTAAAGCCCAAGATCGCGCTGAACCTAAGTTAGTTAACAGATAGCCGCGTGTATAAAGAAAAGCGAAGCTCAAGAAAAATGCAAAAGAAGAAACTTACGCAAGAAAGAAGCATTGAGATATTACATTCATAGCCAAGTCTTATACAATTCCAAAGTGCAAAGAAAAACTGTGCAGAAGCTAAATTTACAAAGAAGAGAAGGGTTTAAGGGGCAGGGGGGATGAGCTTTCCATCCACCACTTCATGGTAGATGCTGAACTGCGAGAGGTCCAGGTCTGGGAGAACGCATCTGATTTGCTCGAGTGCTAGCTCGAATCCATCTGTAAGGGCATCAACACCCACGTTCATCAAATCAGCCTTCTCCACCTCCAGTTCTTGCTTCGAAGCCTCCGCAGCATCTCTCTCAGTGGTGACGGCAGCAAGGGAGGAGGCAGCTTCAGACAGTTTGCCCACCACCTCCTCAAGTCTTTTCTCCCCAGCAGCAGCTGCTTCTTTGGCGGACTCGAGCTCCCCCAATAGCTGAGTGTTCTGTTGGCGCAGGGAGGAACTCTCGGCCTTAAGCTCCACCACCTCGCAGTCCAAAGAGCTCACCATCTGCCCCATCAAGATCTCCGTCTTGATGGTCTCTTGGACCTGCGCTAGGTATTCCCTCCTAGCCTTCTCCACCATGCCCCGCATCAGTTCAACGGACCCTTGAGCAGCCTCGAAGTCACTTCGCAGTGACTCTTTGTCGTGCTCAAGCTCCTTCACCCTCTTCTCCAGTGCTATTTGTTTGCGATGCTGGGTAGAGAATTCTAGAGAGAGCACCACCTGCCTTGCCAGGTGCATGTCAACCTCATCACCATTCCACTCGACGAGCTCCCGGTTACTTATGAGCTGTCGAACTAGGGTGATGACCCTGCTGAAATTCTGGTGGGTGGCCCCAGAAGCGCTTGGGCGCGAGCTAGACCCACCACATTCAGCAGTGGCGGTAGGGATTGGCAGCAGTGGTGGTGGTGCACCCCCAGTTTGGGCAGAAGCACCCCCAGCAGGATGTGCGGATGGACCAGGTGATTGGCCTGCTGGGGGGGAAGATGGCAGTTTGGCATTTGGAGGCAACTGCTGGCCTGGGGAAGGAAGGTTGGTAGGCTCTGAGGCAGTTTGAGCGCAGGGAGGAGGGGAAGACCCTTCCTCTACTTCCACCACCTCAATCTCTCCAGGCTGGAGAGATGAGGCCCCCTCAAGTGCCCCTCTTTTCCTTTGGCGGTGTACAAGAGGAGAGCCTGAGCTCTCCTCTTCAGTTGAAGCAGCAGCAGCAGCAGTTGAGATGGAAGCCTTCACCAGCCTTTTCCTTTTCTTCCCTTGCTCGGGGCCTCCAGCTGGCGCGACCGAGAGTGGGGGGGCTGCGATGGGCTCAGTTGTAGAGGAAGAGGAGCCAGTGCCCTTGGCTCCCCTACGTTTGGCAAGCTCCAGTAAAGCTAGCTTCCTGTCCTTCCCCGACATTGAGTCTGCATAGATGGAAAAAGGAAAAGTTAGATGACCAAGGTATGCAAGTAAGTTAAAAAACACATAAAAGCATGCATGGAAAGGTGCAGGTATCCTAAGAGGGAAATGAAGAGCTACCTATATACTTCTTTAAGGCCACCACATCGAACTCGTCTTTGATGAGACGAGCAGAACTGTATTTGGCCCCCAGGAGCAGCCCGCACAGCTCGCGCTCATAGGGGGCCATAGCTTCAAGGTCCATGGATTTCTTGAACTCAACTCCAGGAACCCAGTAGAGGGGGTACCCCTCGAGCAGACTTGGACTTTGAGGGGTAGCAGATATCATGTAGAATCTGCCCTTCCAATCTTTGAAGGATTGCTGGTACAGGCCCAGGAGCACCCGCCCAGCAACCCCGTTCAGGCTGACCCAGGACCTGTCCCCAGGGTTCTTCGCTTCGAAGAAGTAGAGGAACACGTCCACAGAGGCGTTGTGCCCGAAATAGCTGCAGAGGATTTGAAATGCCCGGATGAAGGCCCAGGCATTTGGATGGAGTTGGCAGGGCGCGACGTTTAACTCCATCATCAGCTCCTTTTCGAAGAAGGTGAAAGGGAGGCGCAGCTTCAACCTCTTGAAGATGGCGGAGTAGACAAAGACGAAGGGCACCCCATTGGTGGCCCTGTCATCCGCGCAGATAGGCATCCCTCGAGGAGGGATGCGGATTTGAATGTTGAAGTCGTTCTCCCTGTCGATGGAGCAGGAAGGCTCATCAGGATTGCGACTTAGCAGGGACTTGAGATGGCCCTCGGGCAGTAGAGTGGAGGTTTCAGCGAGCAATGCCAGGGGAGCCCATTCGTAGACCCTGGCATTGTCGTGGAAGGAGGTGGCCACAGGCGGTGGTGGAGCTGGCGCACTCGCGGAAGGCTGTGCACCAGAAGAAGAGGCAAGGATGCGCGCAGTTTGTTTCAAGCGAGCCATCGCGAGATAGCTGCAAATGGAGGAAAAACGAAAAAGTCAGAATGAATGGAAGAAGAGGGAATGATGAATGCTTCGGTGGAAACAGAGGGGGGAAAAGAGAAGGAGATGCCCAGGTGAAAAGAGGAAGAAGAAGAAGCAGAAGCCAGAGTGAGAGTGTGAAAAAACCCTAGCGCGGGTCGAGGGAGAGGAAAAGGAGAAGATGAATGCATGATGACGAGAAAGGTAAATGCAATCGGTAAAGATGACCAAAAAAGGGCCAGGAGGAATAAAAACCATACCTTTGGATGATCGCAAGAGATTTGAAGCAGAAAACTCGAAGAAAGATGGGTGCGCAGAGGAGAAGTTCGCAGAGAGTCTGGGAGTCGAAGAAAGATCGGTCATCGGTAGTCGATGACGTCAGCATCAGAGAACCACGTGGACCACTCGCAGGGTGACACGTGGACCAGGTGGCAGAGAGGTCAGGGGGACGATCGCCAAGAGAGGTGATCGGTGGTCAGTAACCAAGTGACCACCGACAGATCAGGCGGCAGAGAGGTCGGGGGACAGAGTATCCAGAATGGTGATCGGTGGTCAGTAGCCAAGTGGCACCCAACAGACCAGTCCTCAGACTAACGCCTGAAGGCAGAACGCGAGAAACAGATAAACACTGATCAGTCATCGGGGTATTGTCATCGGGGTCTCGTGTTACACGCAGTTAAACTGGGACTGAGGTTCCCGGTGAGAGCGTTACGCATGGATCTCGCATGAGCACACCTCAGGGAATCATGCACGAGAGTGGCCTGAGGGAACTAGTAAACCAGTCAGTGATTGGTGATTCCCTCAACCCATTACGTGCGTGGCGTCGTGAAGGGTAAGTCGCCTACGCAGAGAGCAACGTTTGGTGAGTGTGCCTAGACCAGCCACACCCGACGTTCTCCCAAGAGTACGCGATCTGCCCAGATAAGAGAAACATCCTAAGTTACTCCGCGAGGGCGTAACTTAGGCACACGAAGAGAAGCGCTAGAGCCCTTCCAGTAAGTGACACGTGTGTGGTTAGATGTGAGTTGCAGGCCTCCACGTGTCATCATCTGAGAGGGGTGTGGTCCAGACAAAAGAGCACTCCGTACCACTAAAGGTACAGACAGGCACAGCCAAGCGCAGAGACGCGCAGACATGCACAGACTCTCACGCTCCCCACTGCTGATTCTGAAGGTACGCTTTCTCTGAAAAGCATAACAGGGTTCTGACACATGCCAGAAAAGCATAACAGAATTCTGTTATGCCCAGAAGCAGGGAAAGAGAGATAAAAGAGAGAATCAGGGTGAGAGTGAGGGAGAAGGAAAACAGAGTGCAAGAGTTCTCACACACACGCTACTAGTTTTCTAGTCTTTGGTGGTTCTGTGGACTAACTTGATCGTCGGAGTGCAAACGGCCGCTAGAGGCGCCGTCTGTGTGTTTTGCAGGTCACGTTTGGAGAAGCAAGAGAAGGTTCTGAGGGTGATTCTGCAGAAGACGCAGTCGCGTAGACAGGGCAGAGAGTGCTACGAAGCGATTCCTCCACGTTCGAGTTGCCGGCAGGATCAACAACCATTAGGAGGTATGAACAAATCATCCCTAACATTTTTTAACCAAGATGGTGGTGAAGTAAGAACCTTTGGTAATGAAAAAGATAAGTGTTCCGTCCGGTTGACCGGGACGTCTTCGTGCGTGGCCTCAATCGTCAGCTAAGGATTCCTTCCCACTGAATGCCTGCAAATTTCCTGCAAAACAGAGGACAAAGAGGCGCCCTAGCGGCCGTTTGCACTCCGACGCTCAAGTCAGCCTGCAAGAAACACCAAAAACTGTCCACCCACGTATCTGAGCACCGCGTGTGGCACTCTGAAGGGTGGTAAAAGAACTGTGTATATGTGTGTGTGTTGTCCCCTTCAGGCAAAAATATTCTCCAGTCACTTGTACGTAATCCTAAAACACGGGCAAGCAACCAGAGAGTTTCTCGTAAATTTGCCAAAGGTTCCAACCCTTTTTCCGACATTCTCAGCGCTATTTAAACTGCTCCCAGCATTTAAAGCGCCTTAAAGCGCTTTTAAACTCAAACGTAACGCGCTCATTAAAGCGCTTAATTATGAAACGTAGCGCATTTAAGACGTTGAAACGCTTGGGAGCCATAATAGTACCTGAATGCCAAAAAGGGAAACTGTATTGAATATCTTTAATTACCTGGCACCTGACTAGAGGGTGTTTCTATTCCGGCATTGCTGTCATACACGTGGAGGGCCTCACGACGCCTTGACCCCATCTGGGGGTGTTTCTGCCCATCTGGGGACGTTTCTACGTGTGGGTCCTCCTGCTTGGGAGTGCTACTGCGCTAGGGGTGGCTTTTTGGATGCCAACTCATGCCCCCAAGTATCTAGCCACTTACTCTGAGAGCGTATCTGCCTTCCTCTCACACCCTGCACCCGGTTATCCTGGGCGTGACCTTCCTCTTGGGTCGTATCTGTCCCGAAGGCGTCTCTGGGGCGGCAGGGGTACTTCGCGAGTCAGGCTGCCCTTCACTGGTACTATCACTATGGCCTTGAAGCCACCTTTTCCTTCTCTTTATCACTTTCCCGAGATATCGGGACCTGAGGCTTTCACACGGCGTCGCTCCCTCCATGGTCTTTCCTACCCATGGGTATCGGGGAACCACACCGTGATTGCCTCGCTTTTACACTGTTCGATCTGGCGACGCCCTCACCTGGGCGACGCCTTCACCTAGGCGACGCCTTCACCTGGACGACGCCTTCACCGAGGCGACGCCTTCATCTAGGCGACGCCTCCACCTAGGCGACGCCTTCACCTAGGCGACGCCGTGCCTTAGCGACGCCTTGTCCTGCCTTGGCGACGCTTCCTCTTGGCGTCCCTACACCTGGGCGACACCTTGAGCTGACTTTGACCTTCCAGTCGTTGACTTTGACCTTGACTTAGTCAACGCCCTGATACGGGACGGTACACAAGCCCCCCAGTCTTAAGCCGAAGACTTGTCTTCAGCGCAAAGACTAAAGCCTTGCCCCCGCCATCCACGTGCTTTCTTGATGACGTGTCATTCTCTGCTGACTCAGCAACTTTTCGAATTACTGACGCGACATTATCTGAACCACAGGGGTATTCTTAATGACGGATTGGACATTCCCTGCAATGGGGATGATTACACCTTTTGGGCTACCCTTTATCACGCGCCACGTGGCCCATCGCGTGGCCCTCCTTTAGAGACCTTTGCACTTCCCCTGGGCAATCGACCTTCTGACGCGTGGCTCGATCCTGCGGCCCTCAATTTGCGCCTCTTGGGTTACGAAATGTAACGTTTAAGTTACTCCAAACCCCGCGCTCACCCTACTGTTACATTCATTCGCTCTGCAACTCCGCACTGTTCATCGCCTTCGAAAACCTTTTTTCTCTGCAACTGCGATTCTCTCCTTCCTGTGCCCTTCTGCTGCCTCCATTCCAATAGCAAAGGTATGATCTCGGATACTCACGACCTTTCCCCTTCATACGCTTTACTTATTTTATCTGTATTCTGCCCGTTTCTCACACTTCGTTGGGCGGTTTGGCATGATGGGGTAAGGTCGCTCGCCAACCCTTACGCCCGTGGAGAGGCTCACTAAGTGGCGCCGTATCGTCCACGGGACGACTCTAATACCGAAAGGCTCTTTCTTTGATCTTTTAACACTCGACGCCCACGCCTAAGGAGAGGCCTGCCAAAGCAGCACCGTATCGTCCCCGGGTGTCTAAAACGCTGAGTGCTGTGGGGTTTTTGTTCCCTCCATGGTCTTTCCTGCCCATAGGTATCGGGGAACACCCTGCCAGTGACTCGCTGGCATTTGACGGTCTCGTCTCCCTCCACAGTCTTTCCTACCTGTGGGTATCGGGGAGGCGACGCCTGCAACTAACTTTGCCTTTCTCTGATTTCTTCTCCCTCCTCAGTCTTTCCTACCTGTGGGTATCGGGGAGGTAACGCCAGTCGGTATTTAGGTTGGCGACGCCCGCGACTTCTCGTCTGTCATCGCCCTTTACGTCTTTCCTGGCAGCGCCTCGGGCGTTACCTTTACTTCGACATTGACTTTAATTCTTGCCTTGGTCAACGCCTGATAACAGCGAAGAGCCCAAGGCTTTGCCTGTGCCATCCACGTGGCGCTTCTTGTACAGCTGATGGGACCTTCTGTCATTCGACTTGATCCACGTGGCGCTGCTTAAATGGTCGGTGGGGTATCTAGTCATTTCATTTTCTGACTCCTGCTGTACCCCTGGCTCATTTTCGACGGCGCATCGTACCACTGGATATTCTGCTGATACGACGTTTTCTGATTTAAACCAGTGGTGCCAGCGTCATCCTTTCACCTTCTGCCACGTGTATCAATCGCACGGTGCATCCGTTCGTGTCGTTTGGCGCTCTAGGCGCTTTATTTAACTCTTCAAACTCTGGAACTATCTTCACCATTTTCTCACTCTTCATAACCTACTTGCGTTCTTTCTTCTTGTACCCTTTCTTCTTGCACCCTTTCTTCTCTGTCGAAGGGCTGTTCTAACTGCTCCCCTCGCTCAACTCTTGCATTTCCAGCCATCTTGATCTTGTTAAAGAATGTCTTCTCACGATGCTTCCTCCAGGGTCCGTCCCAAAGACTTGTACCCTTGGGCCTCGAGCGAACTTCTTGATGAGTGTTCATGTTTGCTCTCCACTAGGGCCGTACGGGAACACAAAGGGGAGTTGTGTTCTTACGACCATCGGGCCTTCGCGAGGAGGCACGATGACGACATCGCTGTGCTCCCTTGCACTCTGGGGGAGCCAGTGTGTGGAGACGGACGAGCGAACGACGGGGTCCCTTTCTTTTACTTTTACCAGGTGGTGTTCAAGACCATCGGGGTGCGCTTACCCTTCTCCCGGTTCGAGAAGGAACTGCTGACGGAGATCAACGTGGCTCCAGCCCAGTTATATCCCAACAGCTGGGCCTTTGACAAAGCCTTCGATATCCTCTTTGGGTTTCTGGGTTGTGCACCCTCGGTTGACCTCTTTCTTCACTTTTTTGAGGTGAGGAGACAGAGACACAACCTCTGGGTAACTCTCAGCAATGTTCCCGGAAGAGTTCTCTTCACACCCTTCCAAAGCTCGTTCACGGGGTGGAAAGGCCGGTTCTTCAAGATCTGCTGTACTGATCTTGTTCCCGACGCCCTCGATGGGTTTCCGCTGCACTGGGTGAGAGAGGAAAAGGCCCTCAAAGCCAAACCCCTCAAGAATCTGGCTCCAAGTGATCAAATAGCTTGCCGGATTCTTGCTAAGGCGGGAGGTTTTGACTCCGCTACGGTGATCAGCTTGGAGTTCAACGCTAGGACTCTTGAGAAGTACATAAGTAGGGACCACTGCCTTAAGCAACTTCGACCTTCGTTACTTTCTAACTGTGCCTGTCTTTCTTCATGGTGTCTCTAACACATCTTTTCCCCTTGTGTAGGTTCGAAAATAAGCCAAGAAAAGAGGACACGACTTACTCGAGCGCTGCGGGCTGGGAAAGGGGCTTCACCTTCCTCCAGTGATGACTCTGATGAGCGCTGAGAAGCGGCCTGTTTGTGTTTTTGAATTTTGTACTGAACATTGCTTGTAACAACAATTTTCTAATATCATAATTCTTTACAACGCCACTTTAGTTTTCATATGCCTCATATACCGCGCGACTTCCTTTCGTCTCGTTCTGCCAACGATGCATGCTTTTACTTGGGCGACGCCTTCTTTCTGGGCGACGCCAAGACCTAGGCGACGCCTTCTTCCTTGGCGACGCCATGGCCTAGGCGGCGCATCACATTACTTCTAACAAGGGAAAATAATGGCTGAAAACCAAAGCACTTCTTTTTCTCAACTGGTTTTCCATTTATTAGGGTGACCTCATTAAAAAACCTCCGAAAGGGAAAAAGAGCGTCCCCTTCAACTAAACTGTTACATGTTGCTTACATAGATCAACTAAAATAAAATTTTAAGTTGGCTGCATTCCAACTGCGCGGGATAGGGCCTCCATCTAAAGTCTCCAGGTTGTACGAACCGTTGCCCTTGGCCTCAGTAACTCTGAAGGGCCCGGTCCACTTGGGAGACAGCTTATTCTCCAGCTCGTAAGGGTGAGCTTTCCTCATCACCAGGTCGCCCACCTGAAACTGTCGTGGCTTTACTTTAGAGCTATATTGCCGCTCCACTCTTCTTTTCATCGCTTCAGCTTTTATCCTAGCTTCTTCCCTGGCCTCTTCTAGCAGATCCAGGTTTACCCGCCTCTCCTCATTAGATTCCTCCACCACAAAGTTTTGAAAACGCGGTGAGCTTTCGTGTATTTCTACTGGAATCATCGCGTCCGACCCGTACACCAAACTGAAAGGCGTCTCCATAGTAGAGGATTGGGGCGTGGTGTGGTATGCCCATACAATCCTTGGCACCTCTTCCGCCCACGCCCCTTTTGCCTTCTCTAACCTTCTTTTTAACCCCCTCAGCAGAACTCTGTTTGCTGACTCTACTTGTCCATTGGTCTGGGGGTGTTCAACCGACGGGAACACTTGCTTGATTCCCACTTCAGCGCACAGATTTCTTAACTGCTGACTGGCGAACTGGGTCCCATTGTCAGATATCAGGCGCCTAGGTATGCCAAAGCGACACACGATGTTTCTCCACACAAAATGTTGTACCTTATGTGCGGTGATTTGTGCCACGGGCTCTGCCTCTATCCACTTAGTGAAGTATTCTATGGCGACGACCAGATACTTCATCTGCCTGATTGCTAGTGGGAAAGGGCCCAGGATGTCAATTCCCCACGTGTGGAAAGGCCACGGGCTGTATATGGACCGCAACTCTTCAGGCGGCGCCTTGTGCCAGTCGGCGTGCTTTTGGCATTGCCTACACCGCTGGGCGTGCCGTGCGCAATCCTCTTTCACTGTTGGCCAGAAGAAACCTACGCGTATTACCTTGGAGGCTAAGGATCTTCCTCCTACATGGCTTCCGCAGATGCCTTCATGTAGCTCCGCCATTATCCTGGTGCACTCATCGCCACTGACGCATGTTAGGATAGGGTGAGTGAAGCCGTGCCTGAACAACACCCCATCCACCAAGGTATATCTTACGGCGTTCCTTTTGATTTTCTTACCCTCTTCAGGGTCCACTGGAAGGGCCCCATCCGCCAGGTATCGTTTATAGGGCGTCATCCAGGTGTCTCCCGTGGATAGGACACAAACCTGCATCTGCTCTTCCTCAGACACACCCGCGTATATACTGATGCGGGGCGCCCTCTGCGTATCTTGGGTTAATGAGGAATGGCTTCTCGGCCTTCCCCTTGATGCATAAATCTGGAGGACATCCACCCTGTTGTCTTCCACGAATCGACGCGGAGCTTTGAGGGTCTCCTGGATCACTGTCCTCTGTCTACCCCCCTTGCCTGAGCTGGCCAGCTTTGCGAGCAGGTCAGCTCTGGCATTCTGCTCCCTCGGGACGTGTATTAACTCGAGAGCGTTGAACGCCCCTCTCAACAACTGGACGTATTTGAGATACGCCGCCATCTGTGGGTCCTTCGCCTGGAACCCACCCGACACCTGCCCCGTGACCAACTGGGAGTCGCTCTTCACCAGGAGGTTCTGTGCGCCCATCTCCTTGGCCAAGAGCATTCCTGCAATCAAGGCTTCGTATTCTGCTTGGTTGTTACTTGCCTTGAAGGCAAAACGCAAGGCCTGCTCGATTAGTATGCCGTCGGGTCCTTCCAGCACTATTCCCGCACCACTCCCTTGCTGGTTTGAGGAACCATCAACCGAGAGCAGCCACTGTGAACCCGCTTCCACTTCTTGCTCACCTCCGGGCGAAAGTTCTGCTACAAAATCCGCGTACACCTGCCCCTTAATGGATCCCCTAGGCTCGTACTGTATGTCGAATTCCGACAGTTCCACAGCCCAGCGTACCATTCTTCCTGCCACATCGGGCTTCTGCAGCACCTTCTGTATGGGGAGGTTGGTCATTACCACCACCGTGAAACTGTGAAAGTAATGACGGAGCCTCCTAGCCGAGAACACTACCGCCAGAGCCGCCTTCTCCAGCGCCTGGTACCTTGTCTCGGCTCCCTGTAAGGCTTTGCTTACAAAGTAGATGGGCTTCTGACTCTGGTCCTGCTCTTGTACCAACACAGAACTGATGGCCCTATCTGTTACAGTAAAATACAAACGGAGGGGCACGCCCGTTACCGGTTTGCAGAGAACCGGAGGCGTCGCCAGGTACTCCTTCAGTTTAACGAAAGCCGCTTCGCATTCCTCAGTCCATGCAAAGCGACTGTTTCTCTTGAGGCACTGGAAGTACGGGTGCCCCTTTTCTCCTCCGGCGGAAACAAACCTCGAGAGCGCCGCCATCCGCCCTATCAACTGTTGAACCTCCTTTACCGATGTCGAACTCCGCATGGCAATAATAGCCGCACATTTGTCGGGGTTCGCCTCTATCCCCCTCTCGGTGAGCAGAAAACCCAAGAATTTACCGGCCTCTACCCCAAAAACACACTTCTCGGGGTTCAACTTGAGGCGGTATTTGGATATTGTGTTGAACAATTCCTCCAAGTCTGCCATGTGCTGAATCCTGTTCTGCGACGCCACCACCATGTCGTCTACGTAGGCGTATACATTCCTCCCGAGCATTGGCGCCAGGACCTTGTCCATTAACCTCTGGTACGTGGCGCCCGCATTTTTGAGCCCGAAGGGCATCACCTTATAGCAATAACTGCATGTTTCAGTCATGAACGCAGTTTTGCTCTCGTCCCTGGGGTGCATCTTGATTTGGTTATAACCTGAGAAGGCGTCCAGGAAGCTTAACACTTTGCTGCCAGACGCGCTGTCCACTAGGGCGTCGATGCTGGGCAGCGGATAGGAATCCTTCGGGCACGCCTTATTCAGGTCCGTGAAGTCAACGCACATCCTCCATTTTCCGTTTGCCTTCTTCACCAAAACGACGTTGGCGAGCCACTCAGGGTACTGAATCTCCCTAATGTGGCCAGCGCTCAGCAGCTTCTGCGTTTCGTCTTTCACCACCTGTTGTCGCTCCTCATTGAATTTCCTCCTTCTCTGACGCACGGGGCGAACCGTGGCGTCCATGCTGAGGTGGTGGCACAGGAAATCGGGGTCGATGCCCGGCATGTCCGAGGCGGACCACGCGAAGGCATCCAGGTGGCGCGAAGTCACTTCCGCCACCCCTTCCCGTTCTTCTGGACTCAGCGAGCTTCCTAACTTGAAAGCTTTGCCGCCAATCTCCCTTTCTAGGATGTTGGTCGCGGGTTGCTCCCTATTATCATCATCGGCGGGCGCCGCTTCTTCTACGGGCGCCGCCTCTTCCACGTGTGCTTCCTCCATTGGCACATCTGCTTCGGGCATCGCCCTTTCTGCTATGGCCTCTTCGAGGGTCTGCCCAGCGGGCGTCGCCTCGATCATCGTTGCGTCCGCGCTCGGCGGACGTTCGTACACCATGAAAACGCCTCTCTTCGTCTTCAGGCTGTTTTCGTAGCATTTTCTTGCCTCCTCTTGGTCTGATCTGATGACTATCACCCGGCCACTGAGGTCTGGTAGCTTCATCTTCATGTGTCGGGTGGAGGATATTGCATTCAGACGGTTTAACGCCGGTCTGCCCAGCAAAATATTATAGGCGGAATTGGCGTTCACGACGAGGTACCGAATGCTCTCTGTTCGGGAGGCCTCTCCGTCTGTGAACGTAGTCCTCAACTCCAGGTACCCCCGGACCTCTATCTGGTTATCCCCGAACCCATACAAACATCCCGTATAGGGACTCAGCAGATCGGGGGACAGCCGTAACTTATTAAAAGTCGACAAAAACATGACGTCTGCCGAGCTTCCTTGATCAACGAGCACTCGGTGGACCTTCCTTCCAGCCGTGACGACCGAGATGACAACGGGATCGTTGTCATGGGGCACCACATCTCGGAGATCCCTTCTTGTGAACACAATATCTGACTCCCAGGGCTCCCCCGAGAGCCTCTCTTCGATTGAATTTACCCCCCTCGCGTATTTCTTCCGCTGGGAGGCGGTGGGTCCTCCGCCGGAAAAACCTCCAGCAATGGTGTGGACCTCGCCAAGCACAGGCATCTCGTGTGCTGGCTCATCCGCCGGCGACGGCAGGGTGGCGGTCGTGGTGGACTCTGCGACATAATCTTTCAAAAACCCAGTCCTCACCAGCTCATCTAGCTGGTAGCCCAACGACAGGCAATTATCAATTTGGTGCCCGAAAGCCTCGTGAAATTCGCACCAAGAGTCTTTACGGGGCCCTAACACCTTGTCGGTCTTCGCTGGCCGCCTCAGCCTCTCGGCTATGTTGGGCACGGCGATCAAATCCTTCAACTCAACTACGAAGTTGTACCTCGCCGGTCTTGCTCTTTCTCTGGTGGGGCGTTCGCCTCCTGCGGGGCCCCGAGGCTGGGGCTTTCTGGCCTCGTAGGGTGTCTCGCCTCTGGCTTCTTTCTCCCCGTCGTGGTCTCATTGACTCTGACGGGTTGAGCTCGCGCCGGTCCCCTCGGGCGTGAGGGTATGGTACTGGTGCGCTTCACACATACCTCCCCTTCCGAAGCGATATGCTCCACCGCCCTACGCCGTAATTCTGCGAAAGTCCTAGGGCGATTGCGGATAATAGATTCTCCAAAGGGGCCTGGGCATACGCCTTTCACAAATGCGTACACGATCATAGGCTCCTCTGTTGTACCAACCTTCACGACCTGGGCCCCGAAGCGATTGATATACTCCTTCAGGGTCTCCCCCTGATACTGCTTCACGTCAAACAGGTCGTAGGAGACCGGCGGCGGGGCCTTGTTGGCCAAATACTGTTCTCTGAATAACCGCGACAACTGGCGGAAAGATGTGATATGGCCCTCGGGGAGGCTAATGAACCAGTCCATAGCCATCCCGGTCAGGGTGCTCATGAAGAGCTTGCACTTGGCGGCATCAGAACCGCCTATCAGGACCATCTGCGTGTGGAATGCCGCAAGGTGCGTCTCTGGGTCCTCCATCCCAGTGAAGATTACCTTGGGTCCTGCGAACGTGTTCGGGATTGCTGCGTCTAGGATCTCCTGCGAGAACGGAGTGGAAAACTCCCTTGGTGGGGAATGGTTCTCCATCTCGTCCTGCCCAGGCCGCCTCCTATCGTTTCTCAGGCCCTGGCGCAACTCCTCATTCACACGGTGGAGCTCTTCGTTGCGCTCATGCGAGGCGTCAAGATCTGCCTGCATGCGCTCCTGCTCCATCTTCGAATCCGCCATGTCCTGCTGCAGCCCCCTCATTATTTCCAGGACCTGCTGCATGGATAGGTCTGCTGGGGCTGCGCGCGCTGATCTTCGTCTGGTGGGGGCCATTGTCACTCCAACCTCCTTCAGCACTACTGTGACCTGGTAGATTTTCTCGAACTTGTGATGGGACTGATGTTTTATATCGGCCCCACGGTGGGCGCCAAATGTTCCGTCCGGTTGACCGGGACGTCTTCGTGCGTGGCCTCAATCGTCAGCTAAGGATTCCTTCCCACTGAATGCCTGCAAATTTCCTGCAAAACAGAGGACAAAGAGGCGCCCTAGCGGCCGTTTGCACTCCGACGCTCAAGTCAGCCAGCAAGAAACACCAAAAACTGTCCACCCACGTATCTGAGCACCGCGTGTGGCACTCTGAAGGGTGGTAAAAGAACTGTGTATATGTGTGTGTGTTGTCCCCTTCAGGCAAAAATATTCTCCAGTCACTTGTACGTAATCCTAAAGCACGGGCAAGCAACCAGAGAGTTTCTCGTAAATTTGCCAAAGGTTCCAATCCTTTTTCCGACATTCTCAGCGCTATTTAAACTGCTCCCAGCATTTAAAGCGCCTTAAAGCGCTTTTAAACTCAAACGTAACGCGCTCATTAAAGCGCTTAATTATGAAACGTAGCGCATTTAAGACGTTGAAACGCTTGGGAGCCATAATAGTACCTGAATGCCAAAAAGGGAAACTGTATTGAATATCTTTAATTACCTGGCACCTGACTAGAGGGTGTTTCTATTCCGGCATTGCTGTCATACACGTGGAGGGCCTCACGACGCCTTGACCCCATCTGGGGGTGTTTCTGCCCATCTGGGGACGTTTCTACGTGTGGGTCCTCCTGCTTGGGAGTGCTACTGCGCTAGGGGTGGCTTTTTGGGTGCCAACTCATGCCCCCAAGTATCTAGCCACTTACTCTGAGAGCGTATCTGCCTTCCTCTCACACCCTGCACCCGGTTATCCTGGGCGTGACCTTCCTTTTGGGTCGTATCTGTCCCGAAGGCGTCTCTGGGGCGGCAGGGGTACTTCGCGAGTCAGGCTGCCCTTCACTGGTACTATCACTATGGCCTTGAAGCCACCTTTTCCTTCTCTTTATCACTTTCCCGAGATATCGGGACCTGAGGCTTTCACACGGCGTCGCTCCCTCCATGGTCTTTCCTACCCATGGGTATCGGGGAACCACACCGTGATTGCCTCGCTTTTACACTGTTCGATCTGGCGACGCCCTCACCTGGGCGACGCCTTCACCTAGGCGACGCCTTCACCTGGGCGACGCCTCCACCTAGGCGACGCCGTGCCTTAGCGACGCCTTGTCCTGCCTTGGCGACGCTTCCTCTTGGCGTCCCTACACCTGGGCGACACCTTGAGCTGACTTTGACCTTCCAGTCGTTGACTTTGACCTTGACTTAGTCAACGCCCTGATACGGGACGGTACAATAAGGAAGGAAAACTCCTTGGATGTGGAAGGATAAGACCCATGTCAATTTGGCCTTCTTTGTCTTTTTCATTTTTACTTGTGGTAGGTGGGTGAATTAAGTCTTGTTTTACCTTGTTTATCTTTAAGATTTGCTTTTGTGGACAATGAAGAGCTATGTGCCCAAAACCTAAACATTTAAAACATTTGATATTTGAAGTTTTGGTAGGTGACTTAGGAGTAGAAAGATTTGTAGTAGAAACATTTTTTGGAAACATGGTTTGTTTGGAAAAATTGGAAGGAGAAATGTGAGTAGAAATTTTGTTTGCATCCTTCCTAGAAGAGTTGTATAAATCATCATCATGAGTATTTTTGAAAGTTTTTTTCAAAAGATATGATTCCACCTTGATGGCTTTGCGAAACACTCTCTTTAAAGAAGAATATTCTTTTAATTCTACAAAGTCTCTAATGTCTCTTCTCAAACCACGTACAAACCATTTAATCTTTGACTCTTCATTAGCATGCATATTCATTTTAGTCAAAGTTGTTTCAAAATCTTTAAAGTATTCATCTACCATCCTATGTCCTTGAGGAAGCCTTTGGAACTTCAACAAGTGTTCCTTCCTAGAAGGAGGAACAAACCTCGCGCGCATACACTCTTTCAAAGCATTCCAAGAAACCACGGGAGGTTTCTTGCGATATATAATGTCCATTACAATTTTATGCCACCATTCTTTGGCATAGTCCAAAAAGGATAAAGAAACTAAACTAAGTTTTTGGTCATCTTGGACGTTATACACATGAAAATAATGGTCAACCTTAGCTTCCCAATCTAAATACACATTAGGATCACTATCACCATTAAAACTAGGGACTTGTTCACAAGAAACTTTGAACGCCTGGTGATATCTTTGGTCACGGTTATAGCTCTCTTCATGAGAATGATGGTGATGCCTCCTTCTTCTATGTTCCTCTTCACGGCCATGATCATTGGAAGGACCTCTAGATGAAGGTGTATGAGAATGACGTTCTCCATTGATTGATTTAGAGGACCTAGTTTGCTTCATTTCAACTCTTTGTAATCTTTCCTCCAATTTTCTTATAGCTTCATCTTGGAGATTAATGGTTCGTTTTGCCTTTTTTAATTCATTAAGAGCAGAAGCTTTGCTAGAAGAATGCTGTTTGGAAGAATCACTGCCGGAATATGAAGCCATTTGTAAAAGAAAAACAACAAACAACCAAAACAGCAAACAAAGTTAAGAAAACAAAGTTAGCAAAATAAAATGGAACCAAACTGCCGAAGTGAAGTGTCACTTAAATCACTCCAAAGAAAGAATGCTCCCTTTACCAAGCTGATCTTGAGGCCTTGAGTAACCTCAAATGAAATATGTCAAAGCAAGAGCACACAATCTTCAAAGCCAATCACCACAAAACCAATGAATAATGAAAGACAAGCAAGAAAAGGTATAAGCAAGAAAAGGCTATAACAAAAGGAATACTAGATGTATGACAAACTCAAAGAGTAATGAATAAAAGACAAGCAAGAAAAGAAGGTACTCAATGAAAAAGAAGGCACACAAAAGATACCTAAAGAAAAGCACTAGAGTAGAAGAAGAAAACAAAAAACAGAACTACTGGAAAATATTTGTTTATGCAAACTGTGCTTGATGTTCACTGATTTAACTGGAACGATATAAAGCGAACTGGATTATGAAATTTTAACCACAGAAAGTTCAAGATCTTAGCTCAACAATGGCACTGGAATTACTCAAAAACAGTAAGCCAATTAATTGAGATAAATCTTGCAAAATCACTGCCAGATTACCGTATTTTTTTCGGCAGAATTACACACTGTTCATATTTCATTTATCATTTTTTTTGTATATTGAATTTTGATGTACTTCTTTTTTTTCGCTATTTTTTAACACCTCAAACTACGTAATTCCAGAATTTCAGAATTTTTCAGTAAACACAGAAATTTTGATAAACCAAACAGTCAGCACGTTTTTATGAAAAATAGAGGAACTTATACTGGAATGAAAAAAACAGAATTAAGAACTAGCAAAGACATAATGGAAATGATGTATAAGAACTTGTATAGATCTAAAATACAAGTATGAACTCAAAACTAAAACTGAAAAGGCACAATGGATCAAGAATCAAACACAGAAACTGTATAACACCAAATCAAGAAACAAAAATCACAATAAAAGGACTACAAGGAATTGATAACAATTTTGGAAAAACATGACTATGACAAAACTTATAAGGATTCAAAAAGGAAAAGACACAAACACATGATAAGCACAATTAAGAAAACAGCAAGAAAACTCAATAGTAAGCCTAAAAACAGAAAAGAAACAACAAGAAGATAGAGTTCTTGAATTAAAAGTGCAACACAACTCAAAATTAAACAAGAACAAACCTAAACTCTAGATACCACATGATACGATTCCACTAGCAAAGTAGAGATGATTCTTTGACATTCTATGGAATCAACTTGAGTTGGAGAAAGAATAGGCACTTTTAATAGAATTGGATCAATGTTCTATGTTTCAAAAACTCACCAAAACTTGCACCAAACACCAAACTCACATGGAAGATCCATCTATTGCCAATTGAACCGATTAAAATATGTATAAAAGCAAATGAACCGAATAGAATTGCTTAAAATTGAAAAGTGATCCTGCCGCTTGACTTGAGTGCAAGAGTCTTGCCACGTCAAATATGTCTCCTCTGGATCAGCTTCGCACCATGTTAGCTTTTGCTCTTCACGCCTTAATTCCTCGCAAGAACATGAAGAAAACAAAGTGGCGCCACTGCGGCCGATCGCGCTCCGACGCCCAAGTCAGTGGAGGAATCACCAAAAACTCAGAGAGAATATCTCAACTCAAGGAACCGTGCGTAGAGAATCTCAGTGTACTGAAAAGCGTTCTGAAAGCGTACCTCAAAAATCTGTTAAGTGTTCCTTATATACCTGAGCCTTTTCTCTCTCCTGACGGTTACACCTCTAGACGCGTGGCTCACATCCAGTTGTACACATGTCACCATCTGGAGCTTCTACAACTTGAGCGTCACTTCTACTCTTCTCGCCACTCGACTAAGTTATCCATACAGGGAGTAACTCGGTGCACGACTTTCCTTGGAGCGCGAACCCTTAAGTGGCGAGTACCGGCTGCCACCACGTGCACCATCTCTGTGGCCTCGCATGCCGCCATCACGATCTGCTTCACTTGCACACCATGCATGTTCTGGGAAACTGTTCCCTCGACCCGACCTCTGGCTAGGGTGTGATCATCTGATAACTCATCCTCCGCTGCTACGTGACAAACATATCACTCGTCTTCCATACTTGTACCTCTTGGAAACCTTAAGTAAGCTTTCCTGATCGTTCGGCGATGTGCCCCTTTCGGCGGTGTGTAAACCACCTGATCTCCTAGCATTCCCCGGCGATCTCTAACCACCTGAACTCCTAGTACTCACATACGGCGACTGTGACGCAACTCTGGTGACCGCCGGTTACGCACATTTAGAGATCGGAGAACGCCAGTTCAGCGATCGGCGACTATACTGACTTCCCGATTTACTTCCCTTCTGTCGGCCAGGTGTCCCGTTCAACACGCCTATATTGTCGCTTGCTGCCACGTCATCACACCCGATGACCTGATCGGTACACAAGCCCCCAGTCTTAAGCTGAGACTTGACCAGCGAAAAGACTAAGAAGTCAAATCATCGTCGATCTACGTGGCCCTTGTACGGACTTCCGTACGTTCGTACTCTTTTGCCTTTCTGACGCTTCACCAACCCCTTTTTAATCAAACGACACATGGCTTCATCAACGGTTGTTTTTAATTGTCGTTTGCGCTTCCTACAATGTTCGAAACCCTTAAACCCTTCGTGCTATTCACTGTTTCATTATCTTTCTTCATCTTCAAGCATTCTAAACGTTCTCTCTGCGAACTACGAAACCTTTTGTCTCCCACAATCTTCAACTTCCTTCAACATTTACCCGATCATCAAAAGGTAACTCTTTTACTCCTTGTACTGATATTTGTTGCATTTTAATCGGTTTGCATCATCCATTAACTGTCTGGAGCATACGTTGTGGGTTGTTTCTCTTTTTCTCGTAACTTGGGGTTTCATTCCTGATAACGTCTACCCCAGTGAACTCTCACTCGTTCGTTCTATCTTCTTCGTCCTCAATCGAGTCATTCTCTTGCTATCCTCATTTCTTCCCTTTTCTTTCCTTTGCAGTTCCTGCGACGGCTCACACAAAGTCCACCGCTAATCCTCCTTCCTCATCGCGAAACCCTCCTCCCAAAACTCGTAGGGTTATCCCTGGGAAAAACCCTCCCCCAACACGCAACCCCCCACGAGCCTCTGGTGCTCCTTCCACACAGGCTGAGAGGCCTGCCTCTTCTCGTGCCAACCTTACCCAAGCAACTCCACCACAAGCCGGGGGAGTCTCCCTTCCTCCACGGGACTATCAAGAGCTCTACCCTTGGGCCACCCCAACTTTACAGAAAGAAACCTCGTCGATAAATACTGAGGTGGGGGTGCTTCGTCTGAAGAAAGGGGATCAACCCAACCTTTCATTTCACAAGGAGCACGATGACAATGTGACGATGCTGCCTTGCCTCCCTGGAGAACCAATTTGTGCGGACGATAAGGGGAACAACGGCGAGTTGTTCTGCTTCGTCTACGCCACGCTGTTCAAGAAAGTGAAACTTAGGTTTCCTTTCACTCGTTTCGAGAGGGAGCTATTGACCGAGCTCGACATCGCCCCTGCCCAGCTCCATCCCAACAGCTGGGCATTCGTGAGGGCGTTTCAAATCCTTTGCGCGCACTTGGGGCTGCCGGTTTCGGTTGATGTCTTCCTTTTTCTATTTGAGGCAAAGAATCCTGGAGATCGCCTCTGGGTCAGCTTGAATGGAATTGCTGGGAGATCAATCCTCTCCATCTTCCAGCAATCCTACAAAGACTGGAAGGGGAAATTCGTCAAGGTGTGCCAGAACGACCAAGACCCTTCGTTGCTTGATGGCTTCCCCTTGTATTGGGTAAACAAGGGGAAAAAGGATTCCAGGGACAACTTCAGGAGAGCAAGAAGTCCTGACAACATGGGGGATTTGGACAAAGACCTTTGTCTCTTTTGGAAAAGTGTGGTTTCTGCCAACATCACCTTCCCCACTGCTCCAATAATCTCCTTCGAATTCCTCGAGGGCCAACTTGAAATGTACATAGGTTAGCCCTTACCCCAACACCAAGACTCTCATTTTGTGTTGAAATTGTCTTAGCATTTCTACCATTCTGTCTTTGGCATTCTGTTTGTTCTGTACTGGTCTTGATCATTCATCCATGTGCTATTTGCTTATGTTATTTCTGTATGTATATACTTGTATGTTCTATTTCTTCTTTGGGGCATAGTCATCTATTTTTTACCTTTTGCAGGCGCAATGTTGGGAAGCTGGCAGAATTGAGGGCGATCGCCCGATCCCACAAACTTGCGGCGGGCTCCCAAACTGTGCCCAACTCGGTTGTGGAGATTGCCACTGCCCAAGGAAAAACTCCTCCCCGAGGTCCAACTCCTTCTGGGGCTCTACCCGCCCCAGAAAGGAAAAAACTGGTGTTGAAGAGACCAAAGAGGAAGACCCCTCAGGTGGTGTCGGAGGAAGAAGACGACGATGAAGACACCGAGGATGGTCTCATCACCAAGAGGAAAAGGGTAACCACCTCTACACCACCTGCACTCCCAACACCAACGCCGCCATCACCTCCAGCTCCGCTAGAACCAGTCCAAGCAGCACCACTGGCCGCCGCGCCCCCAGTGGTCGAAAGCAGCGGCCCTTACTATGCGGAGAACTCTCCAAGCGCCTCAACACCATTTGTATCTGTTGGAGAGGGTCCTCCTTCCACCACATCCATCGCTGGGGCCGCACTAGAAGAAGATGAGGGTGCCCAGGCTTCCCCAATGCCTATAACAGAAGCCCCAGCCTCACCACCACACCTTGAAGCCCCCCTTGCTGTACAAGCTCAAGAGGGTGGTGGTGAAAGTCAACATCAAACTCCACCAGCACCTCCGGCATCAGCCTCAAGTCTCCCAGATTCCTTCAAGGAGACCTTGGGACCCTTCGCAGCTCAGCTAAAGGCCATGGCGGAAGGTTTCCCTTCGCTCGTAACAAGAGCTGCGACGGATTCGCTCAAGAGGCTCCAACAGGAAAATCTCGAGCTCAAAGAGTCGAATCTCATCATAAAGATTGAGGCTGGAAAGCTCACATGCAATCTGCTGATGAAGGAGATGGAACATTCAAGGCTGGAGGATGCGCTGGAAGCGGAACTAAGGAACACACGCAAGGAAGCCTCCGATTTGCGCCAAAAGCTGCACACTCAACTCCAAGAAAAGATTGACTTGGAGAGCAAATTGGTCCCATTTAGGGTCAAAGTGGCAGATTTGGAGGCTGCACAAAATGCTGAAGCTTCCAGGGTGGAGAAGATTGAAAAAAGATCAGCAAAGAGGGAGGTCCTCTTGGGGAAGGTCGAAGCTGAGAGGGACAAGGCTCTCACTGAGCTCACCGAAGCTCGCGCAGAGCTGGCCCAAGCTCGGGACGAGAGCAAGAAAGCTGCTGAAGAACTGGCTCGGGCTCATGAGGAGAGAGAAGAGTTGAAGAAACAAGCGTACAAGCTCAACCAAAGCGCTGCTCAAGTCCTCACCGCCGGGTTTGACGCCGCTCTGGAGCAAATAGCATGCCAATATCCAGAGCTCGACCTCTCCATGTTATCGATCTGCAACGAAGTGGTGGATGGGAAGATTGTGCCTTCTGAAGAATAACTGCTTTCCCCCATCACCTCCTCTTTGAAATCCTTGAATTTGTCTTTTGTTTGTAATATTTGAACTATGCACAACTTTGTTGGCGATGTATATATGACTTTTTTTTTATTAGAGCGCTATCTTCTATGTTTTCACTTGACTTGGTCTTCTCTCTCTCTATCTGCTGCGTGATCGACCAACATAACTGGTAACACTCATTCAACTGGAGTAACTCATCGTTACCTGAACTTAACCCTTCACACACTGCTTTAACTCGAGCAAACTGTTAACCTGATCTGCCAAGTGAAGTTCACACTTCTCCTGTCATCGCCGAAAATTCCTCCGATCTGATACTCGCCATACAACCCCCTCACTATCTCAACCTTCACGCCATAGGGTTCTGGCGATGTTACCCTCTTTTGTATAACTTGATCATTGTTCCCTCATCTGGGGGCAGAGGCGCCTTTCGGATCCTTCTCTACCTCCCTGAGTTTTAGAACAATGATCTGGATAGTGAGGTGTTCTCTGCGAACCTATCTCAACTATCCTTTAACTTCTTCCACCCTTCACGCCGTACCTGAACTCGTTCAAGACAAGAAGGATTTTATCTCTCTTCACACCGCCCGCAAGCTTGGCAGCTTTATCTGGTCTTACTGGGTCAACATTGATGTTTCACTTAAAGGGGAAAAGGCGTTTTCCATCAACCTTCCCTTCCCGCCGTTTAAGGTCATGAACACCCCTGACTTTTCAGTTTCATCTTGCCTGAACTCACTCTAAGGTGAGAAGGACTTTCTCTGGTGCCTCAACTTTCCCAGGGTGTACATCTCCTCCCTCCTGGATGCACTGAGGACTTTTAATCTTGCCTCAATCTGCTTATGCAAAGAGGTCTTTCAATCTGTTCTTGCCTGCACTCGCTCAAAGGCGAGGAGGACTTCTCCTCTTTCTCGCCTGCACTCGCTCAAAGGCGAGGAGGACTTCTTCTCTTTCTGGCCTGCACTCGCTCAAAGGCGAGGAGGTCTTCTTCTTTTCTCGCCTACACTTTGCTCAAAGGCGAGGAGGACTTCTTCTCTTTCTCGCCTGCACTCGCTGAAAGGCGAGGAGGACTTCTTCTCTTGCCTCAAGACGCACGAGAGCGTTGAGGGCTTTAAACATTACTGGTGCCTCCGATCGCCGAAAGACGATGAGGTCTTTAAAACTTTTAACTATTGCCGCCGATCGCCGAAAAACGATGGGGACTTAAAACTTTACTAGAAAGCATGCAATATAACTTTACTGTTGCCTTAGATCACGTACAAGTGATAAGGTCTTTTTTCTAAAAACTTTCAAAACAATAAGCATGCAATCTTAGAAACTTTAAACTTGAAAACTCTTCTTTATTGGGTGGCCTCATTAAAAACCCCCCTTAGGGAAAAAAAAGTGCCCCCCCTTGAAACTGTTTTAACAGAAACTATTTAAATCTCTTCATGTTCGTCTCTACTTACAAGGCTTTAACTGTAATACAATTTGAGATGTGTGGCGTTCCAAGTGCGAGGAATCGCCCCTCCTTCTAACGTCTCTAAGCGGTAGGCGCCGTTCCCGAGAACCTCGGTTATTCTGAACGGTCCCGTCCACTTAGGCGATAACTTGTTCTCCATCTCGTATTGATGGGCCTTCCTCATCACCAGGTCGCCACTTCTAAATTGCCTTGGCATTACCTTAGAGTTATACCTTCGCTCAATCCTTCTCTTTACTGCTTCGGCCTTCACTCTCGCCTCCTCCCTGACCTCATCTAGAAAATCCAGATTCATTCTTCTTTCTTCGTTCGAGTCTTCCGCCACAAAGTTCTGGAATCTCGGCGAGCTTTCCTGGATTTCGACTGGAATCATCACATCACATCCATAAACCAGGCTAAACGGGGTTTCGTGGGTTCCTGACTGCTCAGTGGTATGGTACGCCCAAACTATGTGGGGTACCTCTTCAGCCCACGATCCCTTAGCTTTCTCTAGTCTTCTCTTTAAACCTCTCAGCAACACCCGATTGGCAGACTCCACTTGGCCATTCGTCTGTAGGTGCTCGACGGATGCAAACACCTGTTGTGTTCCCACCTCTTCACACAGCTTTTTCAACAGGTGACTTGCAAACTGAGTCCTATTGTCTGACACCAGGCGTTTAGGCACACCAAACCGGCACACGATGTTCTTCCATACAAAGCTCTCGATCTTGTGTGAGGTGATCTGGGCCACTGGCTCCGCTTCGATCCACTTGGTGAAGTATTCAATTGCCGCTACCAAGTACTTCATCTGCCTGACCGCCAATGGGAAGGGCCCCAGAATGTCAATTCCCCAAGTATGAAACGGCCAGGGGCTGTAAATTGACTTCAGCTCTTCTGGGGGTGCCTTGTGCCAATCGGCGTGCTGCTGGCTTTGCTTGCAACATTGAGCATACTTCTTGCAATCTTCCCTCATCGTTGGCCAGTAATAACCTGCACGGAGAGCTCTTGCAGCCAGAGCTCAACCCCCGATGTGACTCCCACATATACCCTCATGGAGCTCAGCCATAATTCTTGTGCATTTCTCTCCGTGCACACATACTAGGAGTGGGTGTGTAAACCCAAACCTGAACAGCTTGCCATCGATCAGGGTGAACTTGCTAGAGTTCTTCTTTATCTTCCTAGCCTCCGTTGGATCCAGCGGGAGAACGCCATCTGCCAGGCAGCGCTGGTATTGCGTTATCCACGTGTCTAGCCTATGCGTAGCGCAGACCTGCGCCATGTTCACCCTTTCCCCTAGACATGCTCTTATCCTTGGCGTTCTCAAGGTCTCCTGGGTCAAGGACCTGTGACTCCTCGTCACTCTCTCCGTCGACTTACTTATCTGAAGAACCTGGTGATCTGCCACAAACGCTCTAGGTGTCTTCAGAGTTTCTTGAATAACGGTCCTCTGCCTGCCCCCCTTGCCCGAACTGGCGAGCTTGGCTAGCAAGTCAGCTCGGGCATTTTGCTCCCTGGGTACATGCACCACCTCAAACAAGGCAAAGGAACCCTTCAACTCCTGCACATACTCCAAGTAAGCCGCCATCTGTGGGTCCTTGGCCTGGAACTCGCCTGTTACTTGCCCCGTGACCAACAACGAGTCACTCTTGGCCACCAACACCTTCTGCGGCTGAATTCTAATTTGGGCCCGTGGCTTAGTAGGAGCCACGTTCCCTCTCTTTTCTGCAACCTCGCTCTCAGCGGCGATGTGAGCCACAGCACGTCGCTGGATTTCAGCAAACGTGGCGGGGTGGCTCCTAATCAGCGACTCGCTGAAAGGTCCAGGCAGCACGCCCTTTTTGAAGGCGTGCACAAACATCTCCTCGTCCTTGCTAGGCAAGCGGACTATCTGTGCTCCAAACCTATTCAGATAGTCCCTGAGGGACTCTCCCTGATGCTGCCTTACGTCGAACAAGTCATAAGACACCATAGGTGGCGCCTTGTTCACGATGTACTGGTCGACGAAAAGCTTAGAGAACTGTTGGAAACTGGTTATGTGACCTGTAGGCAGGTTGACGAACCATTCCAGCGCTGTTCCATGGAGTGTTCTCATGAACATCTTACAATAAACTGCGTCTGAGCCCCCTGACAGCATCATCTGCGTATGAAACGCGGTGAGATGTGCTTCAGGATCCTCCACGCCGGTGAAAGAGGCTTTCACAACCACTATGCTCGGAGGGACCACCGTGTCCATGATCGCCTGAGCAAACGGCATCGGAAAAACGCGCGGTGGTGACGACAGTGCAACTTCTTCATCGGTTGTGCGTCCTCTCTGCTCGTGAAGAGCTTGACGCAGCTCCTCATTAACCTTGCTGAGCTCTACGTTTCGGGCCTGAGATGCGACCAGGTCTTCGTGCATCTTCGCTTGCTCAGCGCGCGACGCCTCCACATTCTCTTGCAACGTGCGCATCATCTCCATCATTTGCGCCATGGTTACGGCGCTCTCTTCAACAGGTGGCACAACAGGACTTGAACGCGTATTTCTCATATTTCTCATGAAATATCAACAGATCAAACTCCAACGACCAGGACCTTCACCACCGGAACGACTGATCCAGCAATCAATCGGTCAGAACTTCTCTAACCTCGAAAAACTTCCAAGAAAACAACCGCGACAGCAAACGATCGATTCGGATATTCAAACTTCCACAGAAACTCGCGATCTCAACACGAAATTCCTACTTCTCCACTAAAACCCCCGATTCACCGATTGAAAACTCAAACGAACGGTGAAAACCTCGATTCACCGATTGAAAACTCAAATGAACGGTGAAAACCTCGATTCACCGATTGAATGCGCAAACGAACGGTGAACGACTTCAGAAAATGGTTGCACCAGCAAACAACCACACAAGAACTGCAGAAACTTCAAGAAACTCACGCTGTGGACGGGAAACACGTTTTACACGGCCCCATGGTAGGCGCCTGATGATCTTGCCGCTTGACTTGAGTGCAAGAGTCTTGCCACGTCAAAGATCTCTCCTCTGGATCAGCTTCGCACCACGTTAGCTTTTGCTCTTCGCGCCTTAATTCCTCGCAAAAACCTGAAGAAAATAAAGTGGCGCCACTGCGGCCGATCGCGCTCCGACGCCCAAGTCAGTGGAGGAATCACCAAAAACTCAGAGAGAATATCTCAACTCAAGGAACCGTGCGTAGTGAATCTTAGTGTACTGAAAAGCGTTCTGAAAGCGTACCTCAAAAATCTGTTAAGTGTTCCTTATATACCTGAGCCTTTTCTCTCTCCTGACGGTTACACCTCTAGACGCGTGGCTCACATCCAGCTGTACACGTGTCACCATCTGGAGCTTCCACAACTTGAGCGTCACTTCTACTCTTCTCGCCATTCGACTAAGTTATCAATACAGGGAGTAACTCGGTGCACGGCTTTCCTTGGAGCGCGACCCCTTAAGTGGCGAGTACCGGGTGCCACCACGTGCACCATCTCTGTGGCCTCGCATGCCGCCATCACGATCTACTTCACTTGCACACCATGCATGTTTTGGGAAACTGTTCCCTCGACCCGACCTCTGGCTAGGGTGTGATCATCTGATAACCTCATCCTCCGCTGCTACGTGACAAACATATCACTCGTCTTCCATACTTGTACCTCTTGGAAACCTTAAATAAGCTTTCCTGATCGTTCGGCGATGTGCCCCTTTCGGCGGTGTGTAAACCACCTGATCTCCTAGCATTCCCCGGCGATCTCTAACCACCTGAACTCCTAGTACTCACATACGACGACTGTGACACAACTCTGGTGACCGCTGGCACATTAGAGATCGGAGAACGCCACTTTAGCGATCGACGAGTATACTGACTTCCCGATTTACTTCCCTTCTGTCGGCCAGGTGTCCCGTTCAACACGCCTATATTGTCGCTTGCTGCCACGTCATCACACCCGATGACCTGATCGGTACAAAAAGCACCGAACCAAAAGCAAAGCAAAGGAAGAAGAACCGAACAAAGCTAGAAATAAGCTGAATTACCGAACATAAAGAAGCTAAACATGTTTAGAAATTTCGTTTGACATGTAGATGAAATGAAAAGATGAAGAAGAGAAGAACTTATGAAGATGAAGGACTTGGTTTGGTGATCACGCCACTTGGATGGTGAAGGCTCCAAGATAAGTGAGCTAGTGCCGCCACTTGAGAGAACCAAATGCACTCAAGATAAGACAAGGTGTAAGAGAAGACAAAGTTCTCACAATTCTCTCTCAATTTGAGTAGAGTTTCTCTATTACCAATTTCAACTCTGCATTTTACAAGAGCCCACACTTCTATTTATAGTGTGAGTGTGTTGAAAAATAGGTGGGAAAATTCAAATGAAACTCATTTGAAATTCCCACCAAAAACAAGTCACATGGGAGGTGTGACCTTTTTCTACTATGACACCTCCTAAAAACTACACCTACACCTACTCTCCTAAGTCACATGGACAATGTGACTTTATTTTACATATTCACACTCCTTTATTTAATATCCACACCTCCTACAAGAGTAAATCAAATGATGCTCTTTTATTTAATGTTTGGCCTTGCCCCTCATGGGATGGACTTGGGCTTTTTGGGCTTTGGCCTTCTTGGGCTTGGGCTTTGGGCTTGGGCCTCATCTTTATTTTATGTCTTCTTTTAATTTTGAGAAGACTAGAAGGAAGAAATTTGATTAATAAAAGCCTCCTTTATTTGATTCTCATCAACGAAGGTGCCCTAGCTCGCGAGAACAAGTCACGCATAAAGACGACCTTGGTCAACTGGCGGGAACATTTGGCGCCCACCGTGGGGCCGATATAAAACATCAGCCCCATCACATAGTTTTTCAGTTCTAGTTGCAGTTTCCAACCCAGTTCTACTTCTCAAATCGCATGATAGTGAGGAAGGTTTCCAGAAACCGCGAAAATGAGACCTGCACGCGCTAGGAGTGAAGAGATGACCATGCAACAACTCATGGGTATGATGCAGGGATTGCAAGAAGCAATGGCAACGTTGAAAGCGGAGCAAGAGCGCATGCAAGCAGATCTCGCGGCATCTCAAGCGAGAAACGATGAGCTCCACCGTACCAACGAGGAGCTGCGCCGCGGGTGCCGCGACGTAGACGAACCTGAGACTGTCACCCCACCAAGAGAATTCTCAACGTCGTTCTCACAGGCGATCCTAGAGACAGCGATCCCCAACACATTCACGGGGCCCAAAGTAACCTTCACAGGGATAGAGGACCCTGAGGCGCACCTCACTGCGTTCCACACGCAGATGATGCTGGTAGGCGGCTCTAATGCCGTAAGGTGCAAGCTCTTCATGAGCACCTTGACTGGGATGGCCATGGACTGGTTCACCAGCCTCCCAGAGGGTCATATCACGTCCTTCACACAACTGTCACAGTTATTCAGAGAGCAGTACCTAGCCAATAGGGCTCCACCCCCAGTTTCATATGACCTGTTCGACGTGAAGCAGTATCAAGGTGAGACTTTGAAGGAGTACATAAGCCGCTTTGGGGCACATGTGGTGAAGGTTGTCACCAAGGAGGAGCCCATGATTGTGTTCGCGTTCAGAAAGGGGGTGTGTCCCGGGCCTTTCTGCGAGTCAATCATTCGCAACCGCTCGAAGACTTTTGCTGAAATAAGGCATCGTGCCGTAAAGCACATTGCCTCTAAGGGGGAGGTGTACGAGAAACGCACAACTGTCGTGCCCGCACGCCCAAGAGCACATATGAGCGCACAACCCGCCAGGGTCCACGAAGTCGCCACAGAGAGGAAAAACCAAGACAGGAAGCGCCCCTACGAGGCAAGAAGGGCCCAGCCTAGGGGTCGAGCAGAGGGAAGGAGAGAGAGAAACAGACCCCTGAGGCACAATTTCGTGGTGGAGCTTAAAGACCTCATCGTTGTGCCCAACATAGCTGACAGGTTGAGGCCACCGGTGAAGTCTGACAAGGTGCAGGGACACCACAAAGAGTCGTGGTGCGAGTTTCACGAGGCGTTCGGGCACCATATTAACAACTGCTTAGCATTGGGCTATAAGTTGGATGAGCTTGTGAAGAATGGTTTCCTAAAAGATTATCTCGCTGGGTCTACTACGGCCACAGCCATGGCGATACCAGAGGAGGGTCAACACACGAAATACCTACTCACGGAGAAGTACACACCATTTCTGGCGGCTTTTCCGAAGGAGGACCCACTGCCTCTCAGCGTAAGAAATATGTGAGGTCAGTGAGTTCAGTTGTTGAGGAGTTTCTGGATGACCCGTGGGAGTCAGACCACGTTTTCACAAGGGCTGACCTATGGGATGTCGTCCCACACGATAATGACCCCGTGGTCATTTCAATAGTCACAGCGGGAAGAAAAGTACACAGGGTTCTCGTCGACCAGGGCAGGTCTGCAGACGTCATGTTTTGGTCGACCTTCAACAAGCTACAGTTATCCCCTGACCTGCTAAGACCCTATACTGGATGCTTGTATGGGTTTGCAGATAACCCAGTGGAGGTACGTGGCTACCTGGAGCTGATGACAACGTTCACTGACGGAGCGGTGTCCCGTACCGAGAGCATTCGGTACTTGGTGGTAAACGCCAATTCAGCCTACAACATCTTGTTGGGCAGACCAGCGCTGAATAGGCTAAGGGCAGTGTCCTCCACGCGCGACATGAAGATGAAACTACCCGATCTTAATGGCAAAGTGATTGTAATAAATTCAGATCAGTAAGATGCCCGAAAATGCTATGAAAATAGCCTGAAGACAAAGAGAGGCGTGGTCATGGTGATTGAACGACCACCCATTTCAGATTCGCGAATGGAGTTAGAATCATTGGAAGAGGCGACCCCCGTGGAGTCCACGCCTGTTGAGGCCACGCCCATAGGGGCGACACCTATAAAGGATGTGCGCGTAGAAGAAAGTGGTGGTGATGCCTCGCCCATGGAAGAAGCGTCGGAGGAGGCAGGAATGAGTCTCGTGCAGAGAGCGTGCAAGGTGAGCAACCCCTACTAGTAGACAACGTAGTGGAAAGGCAGATAGGAGGTAAGATGTTCAAATTAGGACGCCTGTTGAGCCATGAAGAACAAGAAAAAGTAGCCGCAGTGATCTCGCGCAACCTAGATGCATTCGCGTGGACTGCGGCGGACATGCCAGGCATCGACCCAGATTTTTTGTGCCACCATCTTACCATGGACGCTAAGGTTCGCCCTGTGCGGCAGAGAAGGAGGAAGTTCAACGAAGAACGATGCCTCGTCGTGAAGGAAGAGACGCAGAAGCTGCTAAGTGCCGGGCACATCAGGGAAATACAATATCCTGAGTGGCTGGCCAACGTAGTTCTGGTGAAGAAGGAGAATGGGAAGTGGAGGATGTGCATCGACTTCACAGATTTGAACAAGGCGTGCCCAAAAGATTCGTATCCGCTGCCCAACATCGACGCATTGGTGGATAGCGCCTCGGGCTGTAAGATGCTGAGTTTCTTGGATGCATTTTCAGGTTACAATCAGATCAAGATGCATCCAAGGGATGAGAGTAAAACAACGTTCATGACGGAGACATGCAGCTACTGTTATAAGGTGATGCCATTTGGGTTGAAGAATGCAGGCGCCACCTACCAAAGGCTAATGGACAAGGTCCTCGCACCTATGCTGGGAAGAAACATCCAGGCCTACGTAGATGACATGGTGGTGACTTCACAGGAAAGAGGGCAGCACACAGCAGATCGGAAGAGTTGTTTGCTACCATATCAAGGTACCGCCTCAAGTTAAACCTAGAAAAGTGCGTTTTTGGCGTGGAGGCAGGGAAGTTCTTGGGATTTATGCTCATTGAAAGGGGAATATAGGCGAACCCTGATAAGTGTGCAGCTATTATAGCCATGAGGAGCCCAACCTCAGTTAAAGAAGTTCAGCAATAGACTGGGAGGATGGCAGCTTTGTCAAGGTTTGTGTCTGCTGGAGGGGAGAAGGGCCACCCCTACTTCCAGTGTCTGAAGAGGAATAGCTGTTTCGCATGGACAGATGAGTGTGAAGCCGCATTCCTCAAGTTTAAGGAATACTTGGCGACGCCACCTGTGCTTTGCAAGCCACGGGCAGGCGTCCCCCTCCGATTGTACTTCGTAATAACAGAATGGGCCATCAGCTTTGTGCTGGTCCAGGAGCAAGACCAAGTGCAGAGGCCCATCTACTTCGTAAGCAAGGCCTTGCAAGGCCCAGAATTGAGGTACCAGTCACTAGAGAAGGCGGCATTAGCAGTGGTGTTCTTAGCCAGAAGGCTCCGCCATTATTTCCACAGTTTCACAGTGGTGGTGATGACGAACCTCCCCATCCAGAAAGTACTTTAGAAGCCAGATGTACCGGGGAGGATGGTTCGCTGGGCGGTGGAGCTGTCAGAGTTTGATATCCAGTATGAACCCAGGGGATCCATCAAGGGGCAAGTCTATGCTGATTTCGTGGCAGAGCTCTCACTAGGAGGAGACCCTCAAAAGGTGGAGTTAGGGTCACAGTGGATGCTCTCAGTGGATGGGTCCTCCAACCAACAGGGGAGCGGCGCTGGAATAATCTTGGAGGGGCCTAACGGAGTGTTGATCGAGCAAGCTTTACGCTTCGCCTTCAAAGCAAGCAATAACCAAGCGGAGTACGAGGCGTTGATTGCTGGGATGCTTTTGACTAAAGAAATGGGTGCTCAAAGCCTCTTGGCAAAGAGTGACTCACAATTGGTCACAGGGCAAGTAACAGGGGAGTATCAGGCAAAGGATCCACAGATGGCCGGATACTTGAGGTACGTCGAGGTGTTGAAGGGAGCCTTCGCTGCGTTCGAGTTGGTGCATGTCCCTAGAGAGCAAAATGCCAGAGCTGACCTGCTTGCCAAGCTGGCCAGCTCAGGCAAGGGGGGAAGGCAGAGTGGATTTTTTTCACATTAGTACCGCAAGAGGAAAGCCAAGAAGCCACCGCTCTTTGAGTCAAGGTACGGCGAGGGCACCCTGCATCAGTACCTATGCGACCTCGCCGGAGGAAGAGAAGGCCCTACAGATATACGCCTTGGAGGAAGGCGACGCATGGATGACCCCTTACAAGCGATACCTCGCGGATGGAATTCTCCTGGCGAAACCAGAAGAAGGCAAGAAGGTCAAGAGGAACGCCGCAAGGTACACCTTAGTAGACGGGATATTATTCAGACATGGGTTTACGCACCCTCTTTTGACGTGCGTAAGTGGCGACGAGTGTACCAGGATAATGGTTGAACTCAACGAAGGTATTTGTGGGAGCCACGTGGGAGGAAGGTCCTTGGCATCCAAGGTAATACGTGTAGTTTTTTTTGGCCAACGGTAAGAGAAGACTGCGTTCGATACGCCTAGCGTTGCAAGCAGTGTCAGATGCACGCTGATTGGCACAAGGCGCCGCTAGAGGAACTGAGATCCATATACAGTCCATGGCGTTTCCATACTTGGGGGATTGATATCCTAGGCCGGTTCCCACTGGCGATAAGGCAGATGAAGTACTTGATCGTTGCCATCGAGTACTTCACCAAGTGGATAGAGGCAGAACCAGTGGCACAAATCACTGCGCACAAGGTACAACACTTTGTTTGGAAGAACATTGTGTGTCGTTTTAGGGTGTCGAGGCGTCTCATTTTAGACAATGGCACCCTGTTCGCGAGCCAACAGTTGGGGAAGCTGTGTACAGAAGTAGGAATCAAGCAGGTGTTTGCATCAGTCGAACACCCCCAGACGAATGGGCAGGTCGAGTCAGCGAATAGAGTTTTGTTGAGGGGTTTGAAACGCAGATTAGAGAAGGCTAAAGGGGCATGGGCAGAAGAAGTACCAAGGATCGTATGGGCTTACCACACCACGCCTCAATCTTCCACCATGGAGACGCCTTTCAGTCTAGTATATGGGTCGGACGCCATGATCCCAGTTGAGATCCACAAGAGCTCGGCTCGTTTCCTAGGTTTCGTGGCAAAAGAATCCAACGAAGAAAGAAAAGTGAACCTGGATCTGATAGACGAGGCTAGAGAAGAGGCGAGAATAAAGGCTGAGGTTGTGAAGAGAAGAGTGGAGCGTCAATACAGCTTTAAGGTGAAGCTGCGACAATTCCAGGTTGGTGATCTGGTCCTGAGGATGGCTCATCCTTACGAGTTGGAAAACAAGTTGTCTCCCAAATGGACTGGGTCGTTCAGAGTAATCAAAGCCAAGGGGAATGGTGTTAGAATATATGGCCTTAAACGAGAGGGGGGGTGAATTGTTTAAGAAAGATTTTAGTAAACTTTTAAGCTTAAAATGAAAAATACTTCAAGAAAACCTTGATTAAGAATTCAGTTTTTCAAAACATAAAGCAAAAGCACAATACTGGAAAAACAATCGGTTGTTTTACCGAAACAATCGGTTGTTTATACCAGTTATTAATTGACAAAACTGAATTTAAAGAGATAGGGATAGAGAAATTGTACACAGTTGTTTATACTGGTTCACTCCAAATCCAGAGCTACATCCAATCTTCTCAGAACCCTGAGGAAATCCACTAAGAAATCACTACTTGATCGCTTACACCACAACAAAGAGAATGACCTTGAACACCTCAAGAAACACACTCTCCTTGGCCAACACTAAGATTGCTGATCTTGAACACCTCAAGAACACACAACCAATCTCAGCAAACACAGAAACGAAATTGTTCAACAGAGTACAAGGATTACACTTGGTACAGAAGATAATCTGAAATCAATACAAGCAGAATCCTATTCCAACATTTTGATCAATCACAAACTCTTAGCAATCTCAGCACTTTGAAAAACTCTTTAGAAAAACTTTGTCAAAAATTCTTAATTGTCAAATCTGTTTTTCTGAATTTATTCAAAGATGTAGTTTGTTATCAAATCTTAACAAACTCTTAATTTGCATTAAAAGATTGGTCAAAGCATATAATGACTGGAGCGTAAGCAGTTAAAACATTTAAAGCTCAGTCAACAAGAAAACAGTTTTTCTGTTATGGTCCCAAGACAAACAATCGGTTGTTTCCTCGAATCAATCGGTTGTTTAGGTACTTTAACAGTTCAACCCTTCAAAACAGTTGTCAATCTGTTTCTCAAAACACCAAAGTATAAACAATCGGTTGTTTGGACAAAACAATCGGTTGTTTTAACTTAGTTTGAAAACATTTTACTTTCACAAAGATTGAGAATGCTAATGCTTTAGATTTAATCACATAGTGGATTACAACATATAAACTACCTCAGAACAAAGCTTAAACCAGCACAGCAACATCAAGCATAGCAGAGGCTTCAACATCCTTCAAAGGATTTGGATTCTTCAAAACATGAACACCACTTGGTTCAACAAATGGTTCATATAAGTTAGAGACTCTAGAAGGAGGCCCCATCCCACGTAGTTGGAATGCGGCGAATTTGAAGTTTTATTTCAGTTGAAATTTTGTAAAGGGGACACTCTTTTTCCCTCCCGGGGGTTTTTTAATGAGGTCACCCAAATAAAGAAAAGAGAAGTTTAAGATATTTTTTCCTTAGTTTTTCCCTCTCATATAAGATCAAAGATTGAAGAAACAAAAGACAAAGACTCAAGGCAACGCCAGGCATCGCCAAAATAAGGCGTCGCCAAGACGAGGCATCGCCAAGATAAGGCGTCGCCAAGATGAGGCGTCGCCAAGACGAGACATCGCCAAATTAAGGAGCGAAGGTGTTCCGTCCGGTTGACCTGGGACGTCTTCGTGCGCGACCTCAACCGTCAGCTAGGGACTCCTTCCCACTGGTTACCTGTGGATTCCTGCAAAAAAGAGGACAAAAGGGCGCCCTAGCGGCCGTTTGCACTCCGACGCTCAAGTCAGCCAGCAAGAAACACCAAAACTGTGCACCTCCGTCTCTGAGCACCGCGTATAGCACTCTGAAGGTGATAAAAGAACTGTGTATTGTGTGTGTGTTTTCTCCCTCAGGCAAAGATCTTTCCCCAGTTCCTTGTACGTAACCTCAAGGCTCGAGCAAGGAACTAGAGAGTTCCTGGTAAATTTGCCAAAAGTTCGAAACCCCGTTTCCAACATTCTCAGCGCTATTTAAACTACCCAGGCATTTAAAGCGCCTTAAAGCGCCTTTAATTACAAATGTAACGCACTCAATCAGCATATCTAATTAGAAAACGTACTACATTTAAGATATTGAAACGCTTGGGAGCCATTATAGTACCTGAACGCTCGAAACGGAAACTGTATTGAATGACTTTAATTACCTGGCACCTGACTAAAGGGTGTTTCTATTCTGACATGGCTGTCGTACACGTGGAGGGCCTCACGACGCCGTGACCCCATCTGGGGGCGTTTCTGCCCATCTGGGGGCGTTTCTACGTGTGAGTCCTCCCGCTTGGGAGTGCTACTGCGCTAGGGGTGACTTTTTGGGTGCCAACTCATGCCCCCAATCATCTAGTCACTTACTTTGAGAGCGTATTTGCCTTCCTCTCGCACCCTGCACCCGGCTACCCTGGGCGTGACCTTCCTCTTGAGTCGTATCTGTCCCAAAGGCGTCTCGGGGGCGGCAGGGGTACTTCACGAGTCAGGCTGCCCTACACTGGTGCTATCACTATGGCCTTGAAGCCACCTTTTCCTTCTCTTTATCGCTCCCCCGGGTTATCGGGACTTGAGGCCATCCCACGGCGTCGCTCCTTCCATGGTCTTTCCTACCCATGGGTATCGGGGAACCACACTGTGGTTGCCTTGCCTTAGTAATATTTAGTCTGGCGACGCCCTAGTTGGGCGACGCCTTCACCCAGGCGACGCCTTGCCTTGGGCGACGCCTTCACCTAGGCGACGCCTTGCCTTGGGCGACGCCTTCACCTAGGCGACGCCTTGCCTTGGGCGACGTCCCTTCTTGACGACGCTGGCACTTAGCGTCTCTTCACCTAGGCAATGCCTTGTGTTGACTTTGACCTTGACTTAGTCAAAGCCCGGGTACGGGACGGTACACAAGCCCCCCAGTCTTAAGCCGAAGACTTGTCTTCAGCGTAAAGACTAAGGCCTCGCCCACGCCGTCCACGTGCCACTCTGATGACGTGACGCTCCCTGCTGACTCATCAATTCTCGATTTATTGACGTGACACTCTCTGAACCATATGAGCGCTCTTAATGACTGATTGGACATCCTCTGAAACGGGGGGGATAACACCCTTTGGGGCTACCCTTGATCGCGCGCCACGTAGCCCATCGCACGGCCAGCCTTTAGAGACCCTTGCGTTTCCCTTGGGCGATCGATCTTTGACACGTGGCACGATCTCGCGGCTCTTAATTAGCGCCTCTTGGGTTGCAAAATGTAACGTTTAAGTTACCCCAAACCCGGCGCTCACCCCACTGTTACATTCATTCTGTCTGCGTCTTTGCACTGTTCATCGCCTTCAACCCCTTTCTCTGCAATTTCTGCTCTCTCCCTCCTATGCTCTTCTTCCTCCTTCATTTCGACAGCAAAGGTATGATTTTCACATATCCATGACTCTTCCCTTCCGTCGCATTGCATGATTTATTGAACTGCCTGGGACTGTTGACGTTCATGCATTACTACGTTCTTCCGCTTCTCATTCCTCCTCTGTTCCCTTCTTCCTTCTGGGTTTTCTCGCGTGGGTGGTGTTTCCTGGGGTTCACTCCCCTTCCTGTCATGGCTACACTTGTTAAAACCTTTTTTCCTCTTCTTTCTTCAGCTATTTATTCACACCATGACGCGCACGAACGCGGAGCCTGATTCCTCCCCCAAGACCCCAAAGTCCAACTACAAAGCCTACTACCCATGGGCCCCCGACGAGCTCTTGACCGAGTGTACCAGCCTGACTACCTTCCAGGACCTGGAAGCTCACCGTGGGGATCCCCATTTGTATAATTTTAACGCTTTCTGCCGCACTCACGACGCCCACATATCCGTTCGTCCCGGCAGGCCTGGGGAACCTGTCTGCGTGGACGACAGACCTAGAAAGGGGAACCCTTTCTTCTTCATGTACCAGACGGTGTTGAAACGCGTAGGGGTGCGTCTTCCCTTCACCCCCTTTGAACGGGAACTCCTCACCGAAATCAATATCGCCCCCGCCCAGCTCCACCCCAACAGCTGGGCATTTGTAAGGGGTTTCCAAATTCTCTGTGGGTACCTGGGCATCATTCCCTCCGTAGACGTTTTCCTGCATTTCTTCGAAGTGAAGAAGCAGGGGACAAGCTTCTGGGTAAGCTTTTCCGGGATCGCGGGTAGGATCCTCCTCTCCCTCTTCCAAGACTCTTACAAGAACTGGAAAGGGAAATTCTTCAGAGTGTGCTGCGCCAAGCACGACCCCACAGCCTTGGATGGCTTTCCTCTCTATTGGACGGAGCGCCCTAAGCTGCTTAGGGCCAAAGCCCTGGAAGAGCTATCTCCTGCTGACAGGGAGGTAAGCAAGGCCTTGGCAGGGCTGGGGATCGTTTTTGATACTTTGAAGCTCGTTGCTAACGAGTACAATGCTCACGCCCTGACAACATACTTTGGTAAGGAGATTTTTCCCTTGTCCTCTTTACTGTGAACACCTCGCTACCGGATGCTTGTTCCCACTGCTTTCTCCCCCTGTTTTCCATTGTCCCATACTACTTGCATCTCACACATCTATACGCTTGTGATTTTGTATGATTGCTTTGGCCTTGATTTCTACTGCTTGGTCTATTTCAATGTAGGATCGGTGATGGACGCCTCCAAAAGGATGATGCTGGCGAAAGCGATGAAGGAGGCTCGTGCTGCCAAGGCAGGCGCCTCCTCCATCCCTGCTGCTGATCCAATTCCCCCACCAACTCTGTCACCGCCACCACCGATCACCACCGAAGCCCCCCTAGGCTCATCTCCGTCATCTCCACATAGCCCCGAGGCGCTTCAGACTGGCGGCTCTCCTCTGCCCATCGCCGCCGTTCCTCTAGCCATGCCCTCGTCGCCGACTCCAACCCCCCTTGACAAAGGGAAACGGGTCTTGGAGATTATATCGGATGATGAGGAATCGGACGGCGTGGCACCCTTCAAGAGGAGGAAATCTGCGCGGGTTCCACTTCTGCAAGAGGTGTCGCCCCAGGGAGGGAATTCCTTCATGGACGACCCTTCAAGTGCGACCTCACTTCCCCCCACAACAGTTCAAGAGGAAGGGGGCGAAGGCGTCGAGTCTGCTCCGCCCCGGCCACCGGCAGAAGCCTCTGCTTCCCCTGTTCCCGTCGCTGCCGCCCCCGATTTCATCGCCATCCCTCCTCCAATCATGCTTCTGATGCGGGGTTTCAGTGGCGGAACTATGCCAGAGGGCACCGACAGGAAAGAGGGCATGCCTTTTTACTTGGGGGCCTTCTTGGCGGTGGCCCTTGAATGGCGCGCCCAGGCCAGAAATGCTATCCTGCAAGCCCAAACACTCCAGGCCTTGGAAACAAGGGTAACTGCCCTGGAGGAGGAAAAGAAAACCCTGGGATGCCAGAACGAAACTTACCAAACCTCCATGAAGCAGGCGCAAAAGTCTAAAACAGAGGCTGAGGGACGACTGGCAGAGGCGTTGGAGCTCCAGACCGACCTCTACGCTCGGGAAGTCGCCCTCAAAGTTCAGGTGACGAGCCTTCAAGGCACAATTGAAGGTTACGAAAAAGTTCAAAAGGACTTGAAGGCCCGCTGCCGTGAGCAAGCTGACGCGATGGAGCGGATGGAAAGAGAAATGGCGTCCCAAACCCAAGCTCTGGGCCTTCTCCGGGAAGACTACGAAAAACTGCAAGTCGAGCTCAACCGACTCCGCGTGGAGAAGCAGGTGGCTTCCGGGAACGCCATCATTGGAGAACTAGAGAAGGACAAGAAGACCCTCATCCAGGAGATGGCGGACACTTTCGAGGAGGGATTTCAGGAAGCTCTGGCCCAGGCAGTCTGTGTGAACCCGGGGATCGACATTTCCGGCTGTGATTCCACTCACCATATTGTTGATGGAAAGGTCGTGCCCCTGGAGATAGACGATTGAGCCGCCACCCTCGATCATCAGCCCATTCCTTTATACTTGTTTTAACCTTCTCTGACAAATTTGTAACTCTTTGAATCATCTGCACTCTTGCTACAACTCTGGGACTTTGTTATGATTACTTTCGTGTTTTCGCGACGTAGAATTCTGCCTGTGTGATTTACTCTCATCTTTTGCCTTCTCGTGCCTTGGTTGTTTTGCTTGCATTATACTCGCTTCTTTCACTTCTTTGGGCGGCCTTGTATGCCCGGGAAAGGTCACGCGCCAATGCCCACGCCCATGGAGAGGCTCACCTAATGGAGCCGTATCGTCCACGGGACGTCTCTAACACCCAAACGGTCCTTCCTTTAATCCTTAACGCCCGACGCCCACACCAAGGAGAGGCCTGCCACAGCAGCACCGTATCGTCCTCGGTTGTCTGAAACGCCGAGTGCTTTGGGGGGGGTCGTTCCCTCCATGGTCTTTCCTTCCCATAGGTATCGGGGAACGCCCTGCTAGTGATTCGCTGGCATTTTGGTGGTCTTGTCTCCCTCCACAGTCTTTCCTACCTGTGGGTATCGGGGAGGCGACACCAGTAGCTAACTCTGCCCTCTTCGACTTCGTCTCCCTCCACAGTCTTTCCTACCTGTGGGTATCGGGGAGGCGACCCTGCTCATGCTTTGGTTGGCGACTCCCGCGACGTTTCGTGCTGGCGTCGCCCTGGGGCGTCATCCGTGCCTTGACATTGACTTTGACCTTGGCCTTGGTCGACGCCTGGGGACAGCGAAGGGCCCAAGATTCTCCCGTGCCATCCACGTGGCGCTTCTCGTATGGCTGATGGGACGTTCAGTCATTCGACTTGATCCACGTGGCGCTCCTTATATGGCTGATGGGACGTTCAGTCATTCAATTTGATCCTGACTCCTACTGTGCCCCTGATCCACTTTCGACGGCGCATCGTACCACTGGGCATTCTGTCGATACGACGTGTTCTGAGTTTAACCAGGGCTGCCAGGGCCATCCTTTCATCTTCTGCCACGTGGCCCGATCGTGCGGTGCATCAATTCGCGTTGTTTAACGCTCTAACTGCAATACTTCCACTTGCGTCGTTTGGCACTCTAACCGCTTTATTTAACTCTTCAAACTCCACAACTGTTTTCATCATTTCTGCACTCTTCGTAACCTACTTACACTCTCTCTTCTTGCACCCTTTCTTCTTGCACCCTCTCTTCTTGTGTCTGCTTTTACCTTTGCCAAAACTTCTTCCAAACTCCCTGCCTGTTCAAGAATGTCGTCTTGTGCTAACCCCCAGGGCCGACCCCAAGAACCTGTATCTGTGGGCTTCGAGGGAGCTTCTCGACGAATGCTCCTGCTTACTCTCCACCAGGGCCATAAGGGAACACAAAGGGGAGTCATGCTCCTATGATCACGGTGCCTTCGCGAGGAGGCACGACGATGACATTGCTGTGCTCCCTTGCACTCTAGGGGAGCCAGTATGCGGAGATGAACGGGCCAACGATGGGGTCCCCTTATTTTACTTCTACCAGGTGGTTTTCAAGACCATCGGCGTGCGCCTACCCTTCTCCCGGTTCGAGAAGGAACTGCTGACGGAGATCAATGCCATTCCGGCCCAGTTATACCCCAACAGCTGGGCCTTTGTCAAAGCCTTTGATATCCTCTTCGGGTTTCTGGGTGGTGTACCCTCGGTTGACCTCTTTCTTCACTTCTTTGAGGTGAAGAGGCAGAGGCACAACCTCTGGGTAACTCTCAGCAGCGTTCCTGGGAGGGTTCTCCTAACCCCCTTTCAAGACTCATTCACCGGGTAGAAAAGCCGGTTCTTCAAGATCTGCTGCACTGACCTCGTTCCTGACGCCCTGGAGGGTTTTCCACTGTACTGGACGAGAGAGGCGAGGGCCCTCAAAACCAAACCCTTCAAGAAGCTGGCTCCAAGTGATCAAATAGCTTGCCGGATTCTCGCTGAGGCGGGAGGTTTCGATTCCGCCACCGTGATCAGTTTGGAGTTCAACACTGGAACTCTCGAAAAGTATATAAGTATGAGTCGTTGCCCTAGGAACTTCCACTTTTATTGCTTTCTAACTGTGCGTGTCTTGCTTCATGGCGTTTCTGACACATTTGTCTCCCTTGATACAGGTTCGAAAATAAACCAAGAGAGGAGGACACGACTTACTCGAGCTTTGCGGGCTGGGATCAGGGCTTCGTCTTCTTCCAGTGCTGACTCTGATGGCCACTGAAAGTGGCTCTCTTTGTGATTTGCATGAGTTGTAATATTTGCCCTAGCCGCATTACGCCCACTTGTATTGAACATTGCTTGTAACATCAACTTTTCTATGCCATACTTGATTTTTTGCAACGCCGCTTTACTTTGCATACGTTTCGCATATTGTGCGCTTTCCTTCGTCATGTTCCTCAACGACACCTTCTTTCCGGGCGACGCCTTCACCTAGGCGACGCCTTCTCCCTTGACGACGCCTTCTTTCTTGGCGACGTCTCACATTACTTCAAACGGAGAAAGATAAAGGTTGAAAACCAAGGCGCTTCTTTTTCTCATACTGGTTTTCCTTTAATTTGGGTGACCTCATTAAAAAACCCCCGAGAGGGAAAAAGAGCATCCCCTTCAACTAAACTGTTACATAAGTCAAATGAAATAAAATTTTAAGTTGGCTGCATTCCAACTGCACGGGATAGGACCTCCATCCAAGGTCTCTAGGTTGTACGAACCGTTGCCCTTAGCCTCAGTAACTCTGAAGGGTCCGGTCCACTTGGGAGACAGCTTATTCTCCAGCTCGTATGGGTGAGCTTTCCTCATCACTAGGTCGCCGATCCGAAACTGTCGCGGCTTTACCTTAGAGCTATATTGCCGCTCTACTCTTCTCTTCGTCGCTTCAGCTTTTATTCTGGCTTCTTCCCTGGCCTCGTCTAGTAGATCCAGGTTTACCCGCCTTTCTTCATTGGATTCTTCCACCACAAAGTTTTGAAAACGTGGTGAGCTTTCATGTATTTCCACCTGTTGGGACAGATACGACTCAAGAGGAAGGTCACGCCCAGGGTAGCCGGGTGCAGGGTGCGAGAGGAAGGCAGATACGCTCTCAAAGTAAGTGACTAGATAATTGGGGGCATGAGTTGGCACCCAAAAAGTCACCCCTAGCACAGTAGCACTCCCAAGCAGGAGGACTCACATGTAGAAACGCCCCCAGATGGGGTCATGGCGTCGTGAGGCCCTCCACGTGTACGACAGCCATGTCAGAATAGAAACACCCTCGAGTCAGGTGCTAGGTAATTAAAGTCATTAAATACAGTTTCTGTTTCGAACATTCAGGTACTATAATGGCTCCCACGTGTTTCAACGTCTTAAATGCGCTACGTTTCCTAAATCAGATACGCTGATTGAGTGCGTTACATTTGCAATTAAAGGCGCGTTAAGGCGCTTTAAATGCTTGGGTAGTTAAAATAGCACGGAGAATGTTGGGAACAGGGTTGGAACTTTTGGCAAATTTATCAGAACTCTCTAGTTGCTTGCTCGTGCTTCAAGGTTACGTACAAGGGACTGGGGAATATCTTTGCCTAAAGGAGAGAACACACACACAATACACAGTTCTTTTTACCACCTTCAGAGTACCATACGCGGTGCTCAGAGACGTAGGTGAACAGTTTTGGTGTTTCTTGCTGGCTGACTTGAGCGTCGGAGTGCAAACGGCCGCTAGGGCGCCTCTTTGTCCTCTCTTTTGCAGGAATCCACAGGTAACCAATGGGAAGGAGTCCCTAGCTGACGGTTGAGGTCGCGCACGAAGACGCCCCGGTCAACCGGACGGAACATCTTTTGTTCCATTTTGTTCGGTTCAATTTGACTATAATTGGAACTTCCATATGAGTTTGGAATTGGTGCTAGTTTTTGGAGAGTTCTTGACTTAGAACAATGATCCAATTCTAAGAAAAAGTGCCTAACTATTGTCCAACTCAAGTTGATTCCTAAGAAGGTCAAGAACCTTTCTCTATGTGGCTATTGGAATCACATCAGAACACTTATTGGATGAAGCTTGCTGGATTTGAGAATTAGGAACTGCATCACGCCACTTGGAGTCTTGTTCCAAGATAAGTGAAAGGTTGCCGCCACTTGAAGCTCTCCATTGGCACACAAGATAAGGCAAAGGAAGAAGGAGACAACAAAACTCACAATTTCTCTCTAAACTTGAGTATAGTTTCTCTACTTCTAATTTCCAATTCTGAATTTTACAAAGGCAAGCACATTATTTATAGCCTAAGAGGTGCTGAAAAATGGGTGGGAAAATTCAAATGAAACTCATTTAAAATTCCCACCAAAAACAAGTCACATGGGAGGTGTGACCTTTTTCTACTATGACACCTCCTAAAAACTACACCTACACCCCTCTACTAAGTCACATGGACAATGTGACTCTTTCTAATACATGCACACCTATTTATTTAATATCCACACCTCCTACAACTATACAAGAGTCATTCAAATGATGCTCTTTTATTTAATGCTTGGCCTTGCCCCTCATGGTTTGTTCTTGGGCTTGGGCTTGGGCTTGGGCTTGGGCCTCATCTTTTGCATAGACTAATAAGAAGCACTTTAAATGCTTTGGCCCTTGTCCATTTTGGTTTTCATCATCTCCCACACCACAAACAGTCCAGGAGGAGGGGGTGGTAGAGTCTGCGCCTCCACCAACACCAACACCAACACCTGCCGCCCCAACTCCCACTCCAGAGCTCATGGAGATTCCCCCTCCCATTAGCCAGCTGATGAGGGGTTTCAACGAGAGGCTATCGCTAGGTGAGCCCTCTGGAGTGAAACGGACAGAGGGCATGCCCTACTACCTGGGGGCCTTCTTGACCGTCACCCTTGAATGGCGCGCCCAAGCAAAGTCCAATGCTAACGGGGCATGTGCCCTCCAAACTCTCCAACAGGAAGTGGCTACCCTGAAAGAGGAGAATGAGAGCCTGTCCCGTGGTTGGGCGTGCCAAGAGGAGGTTTACAAGGCCTCTTTGAAAAGGGCCCAAGAAGCCAATGAGGAAGCCTGCAAACGACTACATGATGCAGGGCAAGCTAACACTAAGCTCCTCAGTCAGGTGGCGTCTCTTCAATCTAAAACCGCTGATCTTGAAACGACGGTGAAAGCTTCTGAGGCACAACAGAAACAACTTGCAGACCAGTGCGCTGACCGGGAGCAATCGTTGGGAAAAACTGAAGGGGAGCTAACTGCAAAGATGGAAGCGCTCTACCTTCTCCAAACTAAGCATGGTAAGTTCCAGGCTGAACTGAACAGGCTTCAGGTGGAGAAGGAAGTTCTCGAGAAGCAGCTAGCCTCCGGAGATTCCACTATTGAAGAGCTGGAGAAGGCCAAGAAGGAGCTCATTGTGGAGAAGGAAATTCGAGACTCCATAATTGAGAAGCTGGAGGAGGCCAAAAAGAAGCTCATTGACGATATGGTCGACACCTTTGCAGAGGGATTCAAGGAGGCCCTAGCTCAAGCCGCCTGTGAAAACCCGGGGATTGACACCTCCAACTGCAACCCTTTCAATCATATCGTTGATGGGAAGGTCGTGCCCCTTGAACTTGGGGAGTGAACTCCGCTTACTGATGCACGTCTTGAACCTTCTCCCTGTAATTTTGTACATATAATTTAATTTATTTGTAATTCTGACAATGGCTTTTGTCTAAATGTTATTCGCTTTCAACTCCTTTTGTACTTTATCCGCTTCCGCTTTTAACTCTTTAGGTAGCACGCGACTTTCTCTCTTGCTCTTTCTTCCTAAGTCACGAGGCACACCCTTCTCTTGGTCTTTTCGCTTAGAAACTTGCTAGGCCTTTGTATCCGTGAGGAATCTCTCTCACGAAGGCGTCGCCTGCCTCGTCATTGCTCAAAGGCAAAGGAGGATTTAACTTCGCGTATTTTTCTTATCTTTGGTAGCTCGTGCCTTCATGCTTCATCCTCTCCTTGCTCTTCACTTACTTGTCTTGAGCCCCAAGGCGCTTACTACCAAAGGCATCGCTGGCCTTATCATCGCTTAAGATGAAAAGGGTCTCATCTTCTTTCGGGACTCGACATCGCTCAAGGGCGAGGAGGGCTTATCGGTTCTTTTGTGGCCTCGACGTCGCTCGAGGGCGAGGAGGACTTATCTCACCTGTACTGGGCGTCCATGCTCGAGGAGGAACCTGTTCTGGGTATCCTCAGCGTATCTTGACGCTTGGGACAAAAATCGCACTCTGGTGCCCATGCCCATGGAGAGGCCTATATAACAGCACCGAATCGTCCATGGAGTGTCTAAAACACCAGGGCAACTTAGCCCTTATCTCTTTGCGTTTGGTGCCCACGCTTGAGGAAAGGCCTACTACAGCAGCGTCGTTTCGTCCTCAGGGTGTCTAAAAACACCAAGGCGAAGTGTCCTAATCATCAGACGCTGGGGCTAGCTGTTCCTACCTGAGGAGGGGGCGTCCCGAAGGAATCCCTTAACCCCTGCCCAGGGACTAGGCACCCAGATTTTAACCTACGTCTAACGTCTGATACCGGGGCTAGCTACTCATACCTGAGGAGGGGGCGTCCCGAAGGAATCCCTTGACCCCTGCTCAAGGACTAGGCACCTGGATTTTTAACTTATGTCTAACATCTGATACCGGGGCTAGCTATTCATACCTGAGCAGGGGGCGTCCCGAAGGAATCCCTTAACCCCTGCTCAAGGACTAGGCACTTGGATTTTTAACTTATACTCAACATACCTGTTGTCTTGCTCTGAACTTGACCTTCTGTACCGTCCCGTACCCGGGCGTTGACTAAGTCAAGGTCAAAGTCAACACAAGGCGTTGCCTAGGTGAAAAGACGCTAAGTGTCAGCGTCGTCAAGAAGGGACGTCGCCCAAGGCAAGGCGTCGCCTAGGTGAAGGCGTCGCCCAAGGCAAGGCGTCGCCTAGGTGAAGACGTCGCCCAAGGCAAGGCGTCGCCTGGGTGAAGGCGTCGCCCAACCAGGGCGTCGCCAGACTAAATATTACTAAGGCAAGGCAACCACAGTGTGGTTCCCCAATACCCATGGGTAGGAAAGACCATGGAGGGAGCGACGCCGTGGGATGGCCTCAAGTCCCGATAACCCGGGGGAGCGATAAAGAGAAGGAAAAGGTGGCTTCAAGGCCATAGTGATAACACCAGTGTAGTTCAGCCTGGCTCGTGAAGTACCCCTGCCGCCCCAGAGACGCCTTTGGGACAGATACGACTCAAGAGGAAGGTCACGCCCAGGGTAGCCGGGTGCAGGATACGCTCTCAAAGTGAGTGACTAGATGATTGGGGGCATGAGTTGGCACCCAAAAAGTCACCCCTTGCGCAGTAGCACTCCCAGGCAGGAGGACTCACACGTAGAAACGTCCCCAGATGGGGTCATGGCGTCGTGAGGCCCTCCACGTGTACGACAGCCAGGTCAGAATAGAAACACCCTTTAGTCAGGTGCCAGGTAATTAAAGTCATTCAATACAGTTTCCGTTTTGAGCGTTTAGGTACTATAATGGCTCCCAAGCGTTTCAACGTCTTAAATGCGCTGCGTTTTCTAATTAGACGCCTTAATTGAGCACGTTACGTTTGTGATTAAAAGCGCTTTAAGGCGCTTTAAATGCTTGGGTAGTTTAAATAGCGCTGAGAATGTTGGGAACGGGGTTCGAACTTTTGGCAAATTTTCCCAGAATACACTCCAGTTGCTTGCTCAAAGTCGTAGGGCTACGCACAGGGGACTGGAAAAGAGGTTGTTTGCCAGAGCGAGAATATACACACAATACACAATTCTTTTTTACCACCTTCAGAGTGCCATACGCGGTGCTCAGATACGGAGGTACACAGTTTTGGTGTTTCTTGCCGGCTGACTTGAGCGTCGGAGTGCAAACGGCCGCTAGGGCGCCCTTTTGTCCTTTTTTTTGCAGGAATCCCCAGGTAACCAGTGGGAAGGAGTCCCTAGCTGACGGTTGAGGTCGCGCACGAAGACGTCCCAGTCAACCGGACGGAACAGTCCTCTATGTCTTCAACAGTAGTTAAGGTGGTGCATTCATCTAAGAGTTCGTCGGAAGACCATGAATAAAGGGCCTTATAGTGGACCTTTGGGGGAGGAGGATTGGGCGCCGATTTTGTACGCACCATGATGTGATGAAAAAGCTGAAGAATGAAGAAAGGAAAAAGGGTTTAGCAAATAGGGTTAAGGCAAAAAGGGGAAGAGAAAAACCCTAAGGAAACATCTACCCACGCGAGAAGTTCAGAAAGAGGAAAACAAAGAAGCCAGGAAGTAGAACACAAATGCGAGAAAGATAAACAGTCCCAGACAGGTATGAGGATAATACACTAAAAAGAAAGAGGCATAGGAACAGAAAAACCATACCTTCTGAAGGAGGGAGTGCAAAGGTACGAGCTTTCATGAAGGAGAATAACGCGAGAATCGCAAGAGCTTCAGAGAAGATGAACAGTGGAGAGAATACGTAAGGTGATGGAACAGTACCTTGAGCGCGTGTTTTCAAAGGGTTATAACGTTAACTTGAGAAGCGCTAACGACGCTCGTCCCTGGCCGTAGGATCGAGCCACGTGTCGAAAGATTAACGCATGACTTAAAGCGTCACATCTTCAGCGCAGAAAATGTCACGTCAGCGGTACGGAGAATGTCACGTCAGCCACTCAGAGAATGACACATCATCAGAACGCCACGTGGACAATAGGGCGAGGCCATAGTCTTTTCGCTGAGAACAAGTATTAGCTCAAGACTGGGGGGCTTGTGTACCGTCCCGTCCCCGGGCGTTGACTAAAGTCAAAGTCATAGTCAACGATAAAGTCAAAGTCAACATATAGTGGGACCACTCGAGGAGTCCAAGGAAGGAAGTCAACAGACTGACCGCTTGAGGCTTCGCCAAGATAGGCCATCGCCAAGATGAGGCGTCACCAAGATAAGGCGTCGCCAAGATGAGGCATCGCCAAGATGAGGCGTCGTCAAGATGAGGCGTCGCCAAGATGAGGCGTCGCCAAGATAAGGCGTCGCCAAGATGAGGCGTCGCCAGGATGAGGCGTCGCCAAGAGAAGGCGTCGCCAAAGTAAGGCGTCGCCTGGAGAGGGTGTCGCCAGGTTGAAGCATCACCAGGTTAATACGTAGCCCAGAACAGTAACAAAGAGAAGAGAAAGGTGGCTCCAAAGCCATAGTTCTAGTATCAGTAGGGAATATCCTGACTCGTGAAGTACCACGCCACCTCAGGGAGACCCCTGGGGTAGATACGACCCAGGAGAGGGCCAAACCCAGGGGTGAACCAGGGGCGTGGTGCGAGAGTAAAGTAGGTGCGCTCCCAGGGGGACTGACTAGAGGCTGGGGCGCATGAGTTGGCACCCAGAAAGTCACCCCACGCGCCAGATGCACTTCGAGGAAAGAGGACTCGCACAATGGAATAACCCTAAGTTGGGTTACGACGCTGTGAGGCTCTCTGCGTAGAATAACGATCAAGTCAGAAGAACACGTGGCAATAAGCACTGGAATATCAATATTTTCCTGAAAGTTCGCTAAGGTACGCGTTAATTTAGTTTACGTATCAAATGTTTCAAGGCACATTTTTATACACTTTTAATGCGCTTTAACGTGCTTTAAATGCGGGAGGTGTATAAAAAGGGGCCTTGGGACGTTTGAAAAAGGGTCGAGTTTTAACCTAATACTCACAGTTTACACAGAGCCAAAAACCCTAGTTGTTTCACGGTGCACCCACTGTACGCACAGACAATTAGGACAACACAGTATTAGTTACTAAGTATTTTCGACCACCTTCAGAGCATCCAGTCACGGTGTTCCGATACGGAGGTGTGTCACCTTTGATGTTTCTCGCTAGCTAACTTGGTCGTCGGAGTGCAAACGGCCGCGAGGGCGCCCCTTTGTTCACTTCTTTTCAGGTACTCACAGACGGAGCAGAACGAAGGTGCCCTAGCTCGCGAGGACAAGCCACGCATAAAGATGACCCTGGTCAATCGGCGGGAACAATTACTTAGTAGGTGCAAATTTGAATACCAAATTGAATATCCTTGGGTGGTTGAGCAAGAGGGAAGCAACAAGTGAGCTTAAACACTTACACAAAGAAGGAGTGTAAAAAAAAACAAGAAGGAGTGCCTATTATAGGATTTCTAAATTTTGTCAATTCAATTTTCTTTATATTTTATTTGAGTTGTAATTTGCAAAACCTTGAATAGTTAGTGGATTAATTGCGCATTAGATGGTGAGTGTGTCTTCACGGTTCAAAGTGCCAAGAAGCCTCACCTTAGGAAACGCCTAGTTTACAAGCTTTTCTAGATAGCATTATTTTTCTATTAAGTCTTTTATTGCTTTGCATTGTTTTCTTGCATAAAATTGTGTTTTCATTCTTTATTGTGCTCTAAGTGAATCACTTAGAAAAAGATTTGTGAAAGTCTTGAAGGATAGAATCTTGCTAGGAAAGGCTTGGTACTTAAGTGATCCACCTCCCTTTCCTGGGAATCTACCTACATTACTCCACTGATCTATTTTGTGGTTGTACCGACTAGTCCTCGGGCGTAGTTGACCACTAGTAATGTTGGGGCCACATAAGTAGGGACCCATGAGAGGCATGGGTTAGTGTCTTGCGAGGCACGTGCGCCAAGGAACCAAAGAGTGGTAAGCCATCGGTCACCAGGATGTACTGACGTGCCACTAGACAGTGTGGAAAGGTCAGACAATGGGGACTTAAACAGCAGAGCTGGGCCACGAGAGGTGGATCCCAGACCACACATCAGTTATCAGTAAGGGAGGAGCCTAGGTCACAAGAGTCTATGTGCGTGGTATGGATGACGCGTTCAGGTGTAACACAGGAAAATAGGCACTGGAAGAGATACTGTTCCGTCCGGTTGACTTGGGACGTCCTTGTGCGCGACCTCAACCGTCAGCTAGGGACTCCTTCCCACTGGTTACCTGTGGATTCCTGCAAAAAAGGACAAAGGGGTGCCCTAGCGGCCGTTTGCACTCCGACGCTCAAGTCAGCCAGCAAGAAACACCAAAACTATGCACCTCCGTATCGGAGCACCGCGTATGGTACTCTGAAGGTGGTAAAAAGGAACTGTGTCTAGTGTATATTTTCTCGTTCTGGCAAAGATCTTTCCCTAGTCCCTTGTGCGTAACCCCAAGGCTCGAGCAAGCAACTAGAGAGTTTCTGGAAAATTTGCCAAAAGTCCGAACCCCGTTCCCAACATTCTCGGCGCTATTTAAACTACCCCAGCATTTAAAGCGCCTTAAAGCGCTTTTAATCATAAAACGTAACGCACTTAATTAACGCATCTAATTAGAAAACGTAGCGCATTTAAGACGTTGAAACGCTTGGGAGCCTTTATAGTACCTTAAGCGCTCGAAACAGAATCTGTATTAAATGACTTTAATTACCTGGTACCTGACTAAATGGTGTTTCTATTCTGACCTGGCTGTCGTACACGTGGAGGGCCTCACAGCGCCATGACCCCATCTGGGGACGTTTCTTCGTGTGAGTCCTCCTGCTTGGGAGTGCTACTGCGTAAGGGGTGACTTTTTGGGTGCCAACTCATGCCCCCAATCATCTAGTCACTCGCTTTGAGAGCGTATCTGCCTTCCTCTCGCACCCTGCCCCTGACTACCCTGGGCGTGACCCTCCTCTTGAGTCGTATCTGTCCCAAAGGCGTCTCTGGGGCAGCAGGGGTACTTCACGAGTCAGGCTGCCCTACACCGGCGCCATCACTATGGCCTTGAAGCCACCTTTCTCTTCTCTTTATCACTACCCCGGACCATCGGGACCTGAGGCCTTCCCACGGCGTCGCTCCCTCCATGGTCTTTCCTACCCATGGGTATCGGGGAACCGCACCGTGATTGCCTTGCCTTAACGATATTTCATCTTGGCGACGCCCTGGTTGGGCGACGCCTTTACCTAGGCGACGCCTTCACCCAGGCGACGCTCCCTCTTGGCGACGCTGGTACTTGGCGTCTCTTCACCTAGGCGACACCTTGTGTTGACCTTGACTCCTGGCGTTGACTTTGACCTTGACTTTGTCAACGCCCGGATACGGGACGGTACACAAGCCCCCTAGTCTTAAGCCGAAGACTTGTCTTCAGCGCAAAGACTAAGGCCTCGCCCACGCCGTCCACGTGCCACCCTCATGACGTGTCATTCCCTGCTGACTCAACAATTCTCGAATTATTGACGTGACGCTCTCTAAACCATAGGAGCGCTCTTAATGGCTGATTGGACATCCTCTGAAGCGGGGAAAATAACACCTTTTGTGGCTACCCTTAATCTTGCGCCACGTGGCTCATCGTACGGCCAGCCTCTAGAGTCCCTTGCGTTCCCCTTGGGCGCTTGATCCTTTGACACGCGGCACGATCTCACGGCTCCTAGTTAGCGCCTGTTGGGTTGCAAATGTAACGTTCAAGTTACCCCAAACCCCGCGCTCACCCCACTGTTACATCCATTCCCTCAGCGTCTCTGCACTGTTCATCGCCTTCAAACCTTTCCTCTGCAACTTTTGCTCTCTCCCCCGTGCTCTCCTTCCTCCCTCACTTTGACAGCAAAGGTATGATTTTTGCATATCCACGACTCTTCTCTTTCGTCGCATCGCATGGTTTATTGAACTGCCTAGGACTGTTTACATTTATGCATTACTGCGTTCTTCCGCTTCTCCTTTCTTCTCTGTTCCCTTCTCATTCTTTTTGGGTTTTCTCGCGTGGGTGGTATTTCCTGGGGTTCACTCCCTTTCCTGTCTTGGCATCACTTGTTAAAAACCTTTTTCCTTTCTTCTTTCTCCAGCTATTTATTCACACCATGACGCGCACGAACGTGAAGTCTGATTCCTCCCCCAAGACCCCCAAGTCCAACTACAAAGCCTTCTACCCCTGGGCCCCTGACGAGCTCTTGAACGAGTGCACCAGCCTGACTACCTTCCAGGACCTGGAAGCTCATCGTGGGGATCCCCACTTGTACAACTTTAACGCTTTCTGCCGCACTCACGACGCGCACATATCTGTCCGCCCCGGCAGGCCTGGGGAACCTGTCTGCGTGGATGACAGACCTAGAAAGGGTAACCCTTTCTTCTTTATGTACCAGACGGTGTTTAAACGCGTAGGGGTGCGTCTCCCATTTACCCCCTTTGAGAGGGAACTCCTCACCGAGATTAATACAGCCCCCGTCCAGCTCCACCCCAACAGCTGGGCATTTGTAAGGGGTTTTCAAATTCTCTGCGGGCACCTAGGCATCCTTCCCTCCGTGGATGTTTTCCTGCATTTCTTCGAAGTGAAGAAGCAGGGGAAAAGCTTCTGGGTAAGCTTTTCCGGGATCACAGGCAGGATCCTCCTCTCCCTCTTCCAAAATTCTTACAAAAACTGGAAAGGTAAATTCTTTAGGGTGTGCAGCGCCAAGCACGACCCCACAGCCTTGGATGGCTTCCCTCTGTATTGGACGGAGCGCCCTAAGCTGCTCAGGGCCAAAGCCCTGGAAGAGCTATCTCCTGCTGACAGGGAGGTAAGCAAGGCCTTGGCTGGGCTGGGGATCGTTTTTGATACATTGAAGCTTGTTGCGAGCGAATACAACGCTCACGCCCTGACCACATACTTTGGTAAGGAGACTCTTCCCTCATCCTCTTTGTTGTCAACACCTTACTACCGAATGTTTGTTCCTCCAGCCTCTTCCACCTGTTTTCATTGTACCATCTGACTTGTGTCTCACGCATCCACACGCTTTGTGGTTTTGTATGGTTGCTTTGGCTTTGATTCCTGCTGCTTGGTTTTTCTGGATGTAGGATCGGTGATGGACGCCTCCAAAAGGATGATGCTGGCGAAAGCGATGAAGGACGCTCGCGCTGCCAAAGCAGGCGCCTCCTCCGCCCTTGCTGCTGACCCGAACCCCCCATCAACTCTGCCTCCGCCACCGCCGACCACTACCGAAGCCCCACTAGGCTCATCTCCACCATCTCCACATAGCCCCGAGGCATTTCAGACCTCCGGCTGTCCTCTTCCAATCACCGCCGTTCCTCCAGCCGTGGCCTCGTCACCGGCTCCAACCCCCCTTGACAAAGGGAAACGGGTCTTGGAGATCATATCGGATGATGAGGACTCGGATGGCGTGGCTCCCTTCAAAAGGAGGAAATCTGCAAAGGTTCCCCTCCTACGAGCGGTGTCGCCCCAGAGAGATGATTCTTTCAGGGACAACCCTCCAAGCGCCACTTCCCTTCCCCCCACAACAGTCCAAGAGGAAGCAGGCGAAGGTGCCGAATCTGCTCCACCTCCGCCAGCGGCAGAGGTCTCTGCTTCTCCTGCCTCCGTCGCTGCCGCCCCCGATCTTATCGCCATCCCCCCTCCAATTATGCATCTGATGAGGGGCTTCAGCGGTGGGGCAATGCCAGAAGGATCCGACAGGAAGGAGGGCATGCCGTTCTACTTGGGGGCCTTCTTGGCGGTGGCCCTTGAATGGCGCGCCCAGGCCAGAAATGCTGCTTTGCAAACCCACACTCTCCAGGCCTTGGAAACAAGTGTTGCTGCCCTGGAGGAGGAAAAGAAGATTCTGGGACGCCAAACCGAGACTTACCAGACCACCCTGAAGCAGGCGCAAGAGGCCAAAGCAGAGGCTGAAAAACAACTGGCAGAAGCGGCGGAGCTGCAGGTGGACTCCTACACTCGGGAAGTCACTCTTCAAGTCCAAGTCACAGGTCTCCAAGGCATGGTCGAAACTTACGACGAAGTCCAAAAGGTCTTGAAGAGCCGGTGTAGCGAGCAGGCTGACAGACTGGCGCGCGCGGAGGGGGAGATGGCTATACAGGCCAAGACTATGGGCCTTCTCCAGGCTGACTATGACAAACTGCAGGCCGAAGTCAGCCGACTCCGCGTGGAGAAGGAAAGCTTGGAGAAACAAGTGGCCTCGGGGGACGCCACAATTGAGGAGCTAGAGAAGGACAAGAAGTCCCTCATCGATGATATGGCGGGTACCTTCGAGGAGGGGTTCCAAGAGGCTCTAGCCTAGGCCGTCTGCGAGAACCCGGGTATCGACATTTCCAACTGCGATTCCACTCACCACATCGTTGATGGAAAAGTCGTGCCCTTGGAACTGGATGATTGAACCGCCGCCCTCGACCATCTCTTTATTTCTTTACACTTTACATTTGTTTCTGACCCTCTTTGATAAACTTGTAATTCTTTGAACTGTTTGCACTTTCGTTACAACATTGGGTTCCTGCATGACTACTTTCGTGCCATCGAGATATAGAATTCCGCCTGTGTGATTTTACTCTCGTTTTTTGCCTTCGCGTGCTTCGATTGTTTTGCCTGTACCTTGCCCGTTTCTTTCACTGCGTTGGGCGACCCTGTATGCCCGGGAAAGATCGCGCGTCGATGCCCACGCCCGTGGAGAGGCTCGCCTATCGGGGCCGTATCGTCCACGGGGTGTCTCAAGCACCAAAGCGATTCGTCCCTTGGTTCTTGGTGCCCGGCGCCCACTCCTAAGGAGAGGCTTGCTACAGCAGCGCCGTATCGTCCCAGGGTGTCTAAAAACGCCGAGTACTCTGGGGGGGGGGGGGGGGTCGTTCCTTCCACGGTCTTTCCTTCCCACCGGTATCGGGAAACGGCCCTGCCAACGATCCGCTGGCGTTTGGCGATCTCGTCTCCCTCCACAGTCTTTCCTACCTGCGGGTATCGGGGAGGCGACGCCGCTAGTAACTAGTTTCGACTTCTTCGACTTCGTCTCCCTCCACAGTCTTTCCTACCTGTGCGTATCGGGGAGGCGGCACTGCTGATACTTGGGTTGGCGGCGCCCGCAACGTCTCATGCTGGCGTCGCCCTTTACGCTTTTCCCGGCGACGCCTCGGGCGTCTCCTGCTGGCGTTGCCTTGGGCGTTATCTTTACCTGGGCATTGACTTTGACCTTGGCCCTGGTCGACGCCTGCGGATAGCGAAGAGCTCAAGGTTTCACCTGTACCCTCCACGTGGCGCTTCTTGCATGGCTGATGGGACGTCCAGTCACTTGACCTGGACCTGACTCCTACTGTGCCCCTGACCCACTCTCGACGGCGCATCGTACCCTTGGGCATTCTGTTGATACGACATTTTCCGAGTTTAACCAGTGGTGCCAGGGCCATCCTTTCATCCTCTGCCACGTGGCTCGATCGTGCGGTGCATCCATTCGCGTCGTTTAGTGCTATAACTGCAATATTTAACTCTTCAAGACTTTGAAACTGTCCTCATCATTTCTGCACTTTTCGTAACCTACTTGCACCCTTTCTCTTCTCGCGAAGAGTTCTTCCACTGTTCGTTCCCACCAGCGTTTTACCCTTGCGTTACCAGTGGGCCACCCGCCTTCGAACCTCCCTGATTCTGTTCAAGAATGTCCTCTCATGCCACTCCCCCAGGGCCAACCCCAAGGATCTGTATCCTTGGGCTTCGAGTGAGCTTCTTGACGAATGCTCATGCTTACTCTCCACCAGGGCCATAAGGGAACACAAAGGGGATTCATGCTCCTATAATCACTGTGCCTTCGCGAGGAGGCACGACGAAGACATTGCTGTGCTCCCTTGCACTCTAGGGGAGACAGTATGTGGAGACGAACGGGCCAACGACGGGGTCCCCTTCTTTTACTTCTATCAGGTGGTTTTCAAGACCGTCGGCGTGCGCCTGCCCTTCTCCCGGTTTGAGAAGGAACTGCTGATGGAAATCAATGCCGCTCCGGCCCAGTTATATCCCAACAGCTGGGCTTTTGTCAAGGCCTTTGACATCCTTTTCGAGTTTCTGGGTTGTGCACCCTCGGTAGACATCTTTCTTCACTTCTTTGAGGTGAAGAGGCAAAGGAACAACCTCTGGGTAACTCTCAGTAACGTTCCTGGGAGAGTTCTCCTAACCCCCTTCCAAACCTCATTCACTGGGTGGAAAGGCCGGTTCTTCAAGATCTGCTGCACTGACCTCGTTCCCTCCGCCCTGGATGGTTTTCCACTGTACTGGGTGAGGGAGGCGAGGGCCCTCAAATCCAAACCCTTCAAGAAGCTGGCTCCGAGTGACCAGGTGGCTTGCCGGATTCTCGCTGAGGCGGGAGGTTTTGACTCCGCCACCTTGATCAGTTTGGAGTTCAACGCTGGAACTCTCGAAAAGTATATATGTATGAGTCACTGCCCTGGAAACTTCTGCCTTTATTACTTTCTATCTGTGCGTGTTTTGCTTCATGGTGGGTCTGACACATTCATCTCCCTTGGTGCAGGTTCGAAAATAAACCAGGAGCGGAGGACACGACTTACCCGAGCTCTGCGGACTGGGAGCGGGGCTTCGTCTTCTTCCCGTGCTGACTCCGATGGCCACTGAGAAGTGGTTCGTTTGTGTTTTTGTATGAGTTGTAATGTTTGCCCTACTCGCGTTACTCCCATCTGTATCGAACACTGCTTGTAAAATCAACTTCACTACACCACACTTGGTTTCTGTAATGCCACTTTTACTTTGCATACGTCTCATATATTTTGCGTTTTTCCTCCGTCATGTTTCTTAGCAGCGCCTGCGCTCAGGCGACACCTTTCTTCTTGGCGACGCCTTTCTCCTTGGCGACGCCTTTCTCCTTGGCGACGCCTTCTTTCTTGGCGACGCCCTTCTTCTTGGCGACGCCTTTCTCCTTGGCGACGCCTTCTTTCTTGGCGACGCCCTTCTTCTTGGCGACGCCCTCTTTATTAGCGACGCCTCTCGCTACTTCGAACGGAGAAAAGATAAAGACTAAAAACCAAGGCAAGGTTTTTCTCAAACTTGTTTTTCTTTTATTTGGGTGACCTCATTAAAAAACCCCGGAAGGGGAAAAAGAGCGTCCCCTTTATCAAGACTGTTACATAGCTGCTTTACATGAGTCAACTAAAATAAAACTTCAGATTGGCTGCATTCTAACTGCGCGGGATGGGACCCCCTTCTAAGGTCTCTAGCTTGTACGAGCCGTTGCCCTTAGCCTCGGTAACTCTGAAGGGTCCGGTCCACTTGGGAGACAGCTTATTCTCCAGCTCGTATGGGTGGGCCTTCCTCATCACTAGGTCGCCAATCTGAAACTGTCGCGGCTTTACCTTAGAGTTATATTGCCACTCTACTCTTCTCTTTACCGCTTGGGCTTTTATTCTGGCCTCCTCCCTGGCTTCGTCTAGTAGATCCAGGTTTACCCGCCTTTCTTCGTTGGATTCTTCAACCACAAAGTTTTGAAAGCGTGGCGAGCTTTCATGTATTTCTACGGGGATCATCGCATCCGACCCATACACTAAACTGAAAGGCGTCTCCATAGTAGAGGATTGGGGCGTGGTGTGGTATGCCCATACGATCCTTGGCACTTCCTCCGCCCACGCCCCTTTGGCCTTTTCTAACCTTCTCTTTAACCCCCTCAGCAGAACTCTGTTTGCTGACTCCACTTGCCCGTTGGTCTGGGGGTGTTCGACTGATGCAAACACTTGCTTGATACCTACCTCAGCGCACAGATTTCTTAACTGCTGGCTAGCAAACTGGGTCCCATTATCGGATATCAAGCGCCTAGGTACGCCAAAGCGACACACAATGTTCTTCTACACAAAGTGTTCTACCTTGTGCGCAGTGATCTGTGCCACGGGCTCTGCCTCTATTCACTTGGTGAAGTACTCGATGGCAACAATCAAATACTTCATCTGCCTTATCGCCAGTGGGAACGGACCCAGGATGTCTATTCCCCAGGTATGGAAAGGCCACGGGCTATATATGGATCGCAGTTCTTCTAGCGGCGCCTTGTGCCAGTCAGCGTGCTTTTGGCATTGCCTGCAGCGCTGGGCGTGTCGCGCGCAATCCTCTTTTACTGTTGGCCAGAAAAACCCTGCGCGTATCACCTTGGAGGCTAAGGACCTTCCCCCTACGTGGCTCCCGCAAATGCCTTCGTGGAGCTCCGCCATTATCTGGGTACACTCGTCGCCACTTACACACGTTAGGATATGGTGAGTGAAACCGTGCCTGAACAACACCCCGTTCACCAGAGTATATCTTGCGGCATTTCTCTTGACCTTCTTACCCTCTTCAGGCTCCACTGGGAGAGCCCCATCTGCCAGGTACCGTTTGTATGGCGTCATCCAGGTGTCTCCCTCGGTTAAGACACATACCTGCATTTGCTCTCCTTCTTCGGGCATACCCGCGTACGTGCTGATGCGGGGCACCTTCAGCGTATCTTGGGTCAAAGAGCGATGACTCCTTGGCCTTCCTCTTGTTGTATAAATCTGGAGGACATCCACCCTGTTATCTTCCACGAATTTACGCGGAGCTTTGAGCGTCTCTTGGATCACTGTCCTCTATCTACCCCCCTTGCCTGAGCTGGCCAGCTTTGCAAGCAGGTCAGCTCTGGCATTCTGCTCCCTTGGGACATGTATCAGCTCAAGAGCGTGGAATGCTCCCTTCAATACCTGGACGTATTTCAGATACGCCGCCATCTGTGGGTCCTTCGCCTGGAACTCACCCGACACCTGCCCCGTAATCAGCTGGGAATCGCTTTTCACCAGGAGGTTCTGTGCGCCCATCTCCTTGGCCAGGAGCATTCCTGCGATCAGAGCTTCGTATTCCGCCTGGTTATTACTTGCCTTAAAGGCGAAGCGCAGAGCTTGCTCAATCAGCACGCCGTTGGGTCTCTCCAAGACTATTCCCGCACCACTCCCTTGTTGGTTGGAAGAGCCATCAACCGAGAGCAACCACTGCGAGCTCACCTCCACCTCTTGTTCACCTCCAAGCGAGAGTTCCGCTACGAAATCTGCATACACTTGCCCTTTGATGGATCCTCTAGGCTCATACTGGATATCGAATTCTGACAGCTCCACCGCCCAGCGCACCATTCTTCCCGCCACGTCAGGCTTCTGCAGCACCTTCTGTATAGGGAGGTTTGTCATCACTACCACCGTAAAGCTGTGGAAGTAATGACGGAGCCTCCTGGCTGAAAACACCACTGCCAACGCTGCCTTCTCCAGCGCCTAGTATATTGTCTCAGCGCCTTGTAATGCCTTGCTCACGAAATAGATGGGCTTTTGACTCTGGTCCTGCTCCTGGACCAGCACAGAGCTGATAGCCCGCTCTGTTACCGTGAAGTATAGCCGGAGGGGCACGCCTGTTACCGGTTTGCAGAGGACCGGTGGCGTCGCCAGGTACTCTTTTAACTTAATGAAAGCCGCTTCACATTCGTCAGTCCATGCAAAGCGACTATTTCTCTTGAGGCACTGGAAATATGGGTGCCCCTTCTCTCCCCCGGCGGAAACAAACCTTGAGAGTGCTGCCATCCGTCCTGTCAGCTGCTGCACTTCCTTTACCGACGTCGGGCTTCGCATGGCAATGATCGCTGTGCATTTGTCGGGGTTCGCTTCTATCCCCCTCTCTGTGAGCATAAAACCCAAGAACTTACCGGCCTCTACCCCAAAGACACACTTCTCAGGGTTTAGCTTGAGGCGATACTTGGATATAGTGACGAACAACTCCTCCAGGTCTGCCATGTGCTGTGCCCTATCCTGCGACACCACTACCATGTCGTCCACGTAAGCGTATACATTCCTCCCTAGCATGGGCGCCAGGACCTTGTCCATTAGCCTTTGGTATGTGGCGCCCGCGTTTTTCAGCCCAAAAGGCATCACCTTATAACAGTAACTGCATGTCTCGGTCATGAATGCTGTTCCGTCCGGCTGACCTGGGACGTCTTCGCGCGCGACCTTAACCGTCAGCTAGGGACTCCTTCCCACTGGTTACCTATGGATTCCTGCAAAAGAGGACAAAAGGGCGCCCTAGCGGCCGTTTGCACTCCGACGCTCAAGTCAGCCAGCAAGAAACACCAAAACTATGCACCTCCGTATTGGAGCACCGTGTATGGCACTCTGAAGGTGGTTAAATGAACTGTGTCTAGTGTATATTTTCTCCTTCTGGCAAACAACCGCTCTCTAGTCCCTTGCGCGTAGCCTCAAAACTCGAGCAAGCAACTAGAGTGTATTCAGGGAAAATTTGCCAAAAGTTCGAACCCCGTTCCCAACATTCAAAGCGCTATTTAAGTTCTTCCCGTATTCAAAGCGCCTTAAAGCGCATTTAATTACAAAACGCTCAGCGCACTTAAGACGTTCGAAACGTTCGGGAGCATTTATAGTACCTTAAACGCTCGAAACGGAAAATGTATTAAATAACCTTAATTACCTTGCACCTGACAACGTGGCGTTTCCATGTTGACTTGGCTGCTGTACACGTGGAGGGCCTCACAGCACCGTTACCCTATCTGAGGGTGTTTCCTCGCGTAAGTCCTCCTACCCGGGGAGTGCAACTGCGCAAGGGGTGACTTTTTGGGTGCCAACTCATGCCCCCAAGCCTCTAGTCACTCACTGTGAGAGCGTATCTACCTTCCTCTCGTGCCCTGTGCCTGGATGCCCCCGGGCATGACCCCTCTCCTGGGTTGTATCTATCCCAAGGGCGTTTCTGGACGGCAGGGGCACTTCACGAGGCAGGTTGCTCTATACTGGCGCTATTTCTATGGCATTAAAGCCACCTTTCTCTTCTCTTTATCACTGTTCCCTGGTTATCCGGGGTTTGGGGCCTTCCCACGGCGTCGCCCCCTCCATGGTCTTTCCTACCCATGGGTATCGGGGAGCAGCGCTGTGGTCACCTTGCTCTTGTGTCATTCCCCCTTGGCGACACCCTGCTAGGCGACGCCTTACCTTGGCGACGCTTTCTCTTGGCGACGCCTTACGTTGACTTTGACCTCGACGTTGACTTTGACCTTGACTTTGTCAACGCCCGGGTACGGGACGGTACACAAGCCCCCCAGTCTTAAGTTGATGACTTGTCTTCAGCGAAAAGAGTAAAGCTTCGCCCACGCCATCCACGTGGCACCCGGTGATGTGTCATTCTTGCTGACGTGGCAACCTTGAAAACATTGACGTGACACTCTCCGAACCCTTGGGGTGCTCTTAATGGCTGATTGGACATCCTCTGAAACGGAGAAAGCAACGCTTTTTGGGGCCACGCTTAATCGCGTGCCACGTGGTTCATCACGCGGTCATCCTTAAGAGCCTCTTGCGCTCCCCTTGAGCGCCCAATCCTTTGACACGCGGCACCATCGCACGGTCCCCAATTAACGCCCCTTGAGTTACAAGTGTAACGTTTAAGTTACCCAAACCCCGCGCTTGAAACCACTGTTACATCCACCTTCTCTGCCTTTCCTCACTGTTCATCTTCTCCGAATTTCTTCTCTCGCGACCCCTGCCCTTCCGTGCTTCCGCTCTCCACACCCTTCGACCCCCAAAGGTACGGTTTTTCCTCTCCTTGACGATTCCCTTTACTGCATGAACTGCCTGGGACTGTTTATGTTACTGTATTTCTTTGGATGTCGTTCTTGTGCTTTTGCGTTCCTCTCGTTCCTCTTTTCTCTCGTGTGGGTAGGGTTCACATAGGATTCCTCCATTTTTTCCCCTTTTCTCCTCCAAACCCTTTTTCTCTGAACCCTTTCTTTTCTCTTTTGCTCTTCAGCTCTTGCATCAATGGCGAAAACTAAGACCACCGCGCCTCCTCCGCTCCCTAGGTCTTACTATAAAGGTGAGTATGACTGGGCCCCCGACGATCTCCTCGACGAATGCTCCACCCTAAACTCCGTTGATGACGTGGAGGCCCACAGGGGGGACCCCGCGCTTTACAACTTCAACGCCTTCCATAAAACTCACGACTCCCACGTCTTGGTATGGCGGGTGAAACCTGGGGTACCCGTTTGTGTGGACTCAAGGGACACTGGGGGAAGCCCCTTCTTCTTCCTTTACCAAATGGTACTCAAAAGAGTGGGCCTGCGTCTACCTCTCACTTCTTTCGAGAGGGAGCTGCTCACAGAGATAAACACCGCCCCCGCCCAGCTCCACCCCAACAGCTGGGCTTTCGTCAGGGGGTTTCAAATTCTTTGCGGATACCTGGGTGTCCCCTCTTCCGTGGACATTTTTCTTTATTTTTTCGAGGTAAAGAAACAAGGGAAGAGCCTATGGATGAGCTTCTCTGGTGTCGCCGGGCGCATCATCCTCACGCTCTTCCAAAATTCGTTCAAAGGGTGGAAAGGTAAGTTTTTCAAAGTACGTGCGACCAAGTATGATCCTACCGCCCTAGAAGGCTTTCCTCTATACTGGACGGACAAGCCCATAACAATGAAGGCCCTGGCTTTGGACCAGCTTGCTCCCGCTGATCGGGACGTGTGCAAAGCCTTGGTGGGGCTTGGGGTAGTCTTTGATACTGCCAAGCTCATCGCCAATGAGTTTAACGCCCACGGACTCTCCACTTACTTCGGTATCTGCCCCTGCTTGTTTATACTACATGAGTTGTCGTGGTTATACGAACTTGCTTGCTCCGTTTGAAACCCTATGGTTATCTGCATGCGTTTGGCTATAAATACTCCCATTCTGCTATATCTGAATTGGTCTTTGCTCTGTTATTCTCGCTGCTGCAGGTTCAGTGATGACTTCGTCCAGGCGACTCGCCCTTGCCAGATTCCTGAAGAAGGCAAGGTCAGCCAGAGAGGGTGAAGACGCGGTCGCCCCTGCCGTGCCAATCGTCGCTTCCCTGCCGACTCCTCCTCCGTCCACCTCTCCTTCTCCCATTGCCGCGGTACCATTGGCCATGGCGTCGACTCCTGCCCCAACACGCCCCAACACGCCCCAACAAAGGGAAAAGGGTGCTGGTGGTAGATTCTGACAGTGAAGATTCGAGCGTCGCCTTGGTTTCCAATAAGAGGAGGGCTACGGGCGTCCCTGTCTTGACGGTCGCGTCTCCCGGTGGTGGGAGTTCTCTCAGGGACGATCCTCCAAGTGCCACATCACCTCCACCTCCACCAGCCCACGAGGAACGAGAGGAAAGAATTCCTGGAGAAACAGTTGATATCCAAGGACTCTAGGGTTGCGGAACTAGAAGGGGAGGTCCAAGAACTGACTGGGGAGATGGCGGACGCGTTTGAAGAGGGCTTCCAAGAGGCTCTGACTCAGGCGTCCTGCGAGAACCCTGGTGTCAACATTTCAAACTGCGACCCCACACACCATGTCGTCGACGGGAAGGTCGTGCCCCTCGACTTGGATGACTGAATCGCTGTCTCTCACCCGCCACCTTTACCTTTCGAGCTTTATAGTTGTTTTTGCCACTCTGTGATAAACATGTAACTCCCTTGCACTTTCTATCAGAACTTTGGATTTTGCATGACAAATTTACATTCGTCTTTCATTTTCACATGCTTCGATTACTTTGCCCCTATCGTGTTTGTTCGTAACTTGTTCCGCCTTCGTATCTATGAGGCCTTTGCCTCGTGAAGGCGTCAGTGGCTTTGCCATTGCTGCAACGCAAAAGTTGAGACCTACTCCAGGCCTCAAACGCTCGGGATAAGGCCACGCATCAATGCCTACGCCCACGGAGAGGCTTACCTAACGGCACCGTATCGTCCGTGGGGTGTCTCAAACACCTAAGCGGCCTGTCCCCTGATTCTCGGTGCCCGGCGCCCACGCCTGAGGAGAGGCCTGCTACAGCAGCGCCGTATCGTCCTTAGGGTGTCTAGAAACGCCAGGCGCTGGGAAAGCTCAAAGCCCTCCAGGGATCGCTCCCTCCACGATCCTTCCTCCCCATGGGTATCGGGGAACGACCTTGCCAGCAATTCACTCAGCATTTGGCAATCTCGCCTCCCTCCGTAGTCTTTCCTACCTGCGGGTATCGGGGAGGCGACGCCGCTAGTGATTAGCTTTAACTCCTTCTCTTTCATCTCCCTCCACAGTCTTTCCTACCTGTGGGTATCGGGGAGGTGAAGCTGCTGATACTTGTATTGACGACGCCTTTACACGTTTCACAATGGTAATACCTTCTACTTTGGCTACGCTTTCTCTCGGCGACGCCCTCTTGTATTGGCGACGCCCTCGATGTCTCATGGTGGCAACGCCATCTACGCCTTCCACTGGCGACGCCTAGGGCGCCCCGTGCCGGCGACGCTCGGGGTGGCCAAACCGTTGACTTTACCTCGACGTCGACTTTGACTTTGGCTCAGGTCGTCGCCCGAGGTGGCGAGGGACTCGAGGTCTCGCCGTGCCATCCACGCGGCGCCTTTCGTATGGCTGATGGGACGTTCCCTCACTTGACTGGGTCCTGACACCTCCTGAGCCTCTGACCCATTCTCGACGGCGTGTCGTACCCCTGGGCATTCTGTCGATACGACGTTTTCTGAGTGTTAACCAGTGGTGCCAGGACCATCCTCTCATTCTCTGCCACGTGGCTTAGTTGCATGGTTTTCCCATTCGCGTCGTTTGGCGCTCTAACCGTAACATTTAATTCTTCAAAATCTTGAAATTGCCTTCATCGTCTTTGTGCTTTCGTAACCTACTTACACCATCTTCCTCCTCTCAAAGAGTCACTCTGGTGTCTTCTCTAACCAACGTATTACCCCGCCTTTCCAGCGAACTATCCTCTTTCGACCCTCCAACTTTCTTTCCGACACTGTTCCGTCATGTCTTCTCGTATTCCTTCCCCCAGGGTTAACCATAAAGATTTGTATCCCTGGGCTTCAAGCGAGCTTCTGGACGAGTGCTCGTGCCTTCTTTCCACCCTGGCCATCAGGAAACACAAAGGAGAGTCGTGCTCTTATAATCACTGTGCCTTCGCGAGGAGGCATGACGATGACATCACCGTGCTCCCTTACACCCTGGGGGAGCCGATGTGTGGGGACGAACGCGCCAACGACGGGATTCCTTTCTTTTACTTCTATCAGGTGGTGTTCCAAAGCATTGGCGTACGTCTGCCCTTCTCCAGGTTCGAGAGGGAACTTCTGACGGAGATCAATGCTGCACCAGCCCAGCTGTACCCCAACAGCTGGGCTTTTGTTAAGGCCTTTGACGTACTGTTCGGGTTCCTGGGGTGTGCGCCCTCGGTTGATATCTTTCTTCACTTCTTCGAGGTGAAACGTCAAAGGAGCAACCTCTGGGTGACCCTCAGCAACGTTCCTGGTAGGGTTCTCCTGACTCCCTTCCAAAGCTCCTTCACGGGGTGGAAGGGTAGGTTTTTCAAGATCTGTTGTTCTGATATCGTGCCTTCCGCCCTGGATGGGTTCCCGCTGTACTGGGTGAGGGAGACACGAGCTCTCAAGTCCAAACCCTTCAAGAAACTAAGCCCGAACGACCAGGTTGCGTGTCGGATTCTGGCTGAGGCGGGAGGTTTTGACTCCGCCACCCTGGTCAGTTTGGAGTTCAACGCCGGAACCCTAGAGAAGTACATATGTACGAGTGGCTATCTCAGAAACTTCTGCTTTTTACCTTCATTAGATCTCTACGTGGTCTAACTCATGGTGCCTTCACTGCTCTTGTTTCCCTTGGTGCAGGTTCAAAGATAACCCCCCAGCGGAGGTCACAGCTCACCCAGGCGTTGAGGGCTGAGACTGAAGCGTCGTCCTCCCCCCTGCCAAGGCCTGAAGGCCACTAAAGAGTGGTTCGTTTGTATTTTTTTTTTTTCTGTATGAGCACTGGGCCTGTAATATCTGCCCCATTCACCTTGCTCCCGTTCCTTTCGAGCATACATGTAAATTTAACCCCACTGTGCCATGCTTGATTTCTTTAACGCTGTTTTACATTTGCACACGCTACGTATACTACGCGTTTTTCCTCTGTCACCTTTCTTGGCGGCGCTCTGCGCTTCTTGGTGACGCTTTCTCTTGGCGACGCCTCCTTTCTTGGCGACGCGTGTGCTTGGCGATGCCTGTCGCCACTTCGAAAGGGAAAAAGATAAAGACTGGAACCAAGACAAAGGTTTTTCCTCGAACTTCTTTTCCTTTTTTATTTGGGTGACCTCGTTAAAAAACCCCCGAAAGGGAAAAAGAGTGTCCCCTTCAACTAAATTGTTACATGGCTGCTTACATAAGTCAACTAAAATATAATTTTAAGTTGGCTGCATTCCAGCTGCGTGGGATGGGACCCCCCTCCAAGGTCTCTAGGTTGTACGAACCGTTGCCCTTAGCCTCGGTAATTCTGAAGGGTCCGGTCCACTTGGGAGACAACTTATTCTCCAGCTCGTATGGATGAGCCTTCCTCATAACTAGGTCGCCAATCTGAAACTGTCGCGGCTTTACCTTAGAGCTGTATTGTCGCTCTACTCTTCTCTTTACTGCTTCGGCCTTTATTCTGGCTTCCTCCCTGGCTTCGTCCAGTAGGTCCTGGTTCACCCGCCTTTCTTCGTTGGATTCTTCCGCCACGAAATTTTGGAAACGTGGTGAGCTTTCGTGAATCTCAACTGGGATCATCGCGTCCGACCCATACACTAAGCTGAAAGGCGTCTCCATGGTGGAAGATTGGGGCGTGGTGTGGTATGCCCACACGATCCTTGGCACTTCCTCCGCCCACGCTCCTTTGGCTTTTTCTAGCCTTCTCTTTAGCCCCCTCAGCAAAACTCTGTTTGCTGACTCTACCTGCCCATTAGTCTGGGGGTGTTCAACTGATGCGAACACCTGCTTGATGCCTACCTCAGCACACAGGTTTCTCAACTGCTGGCTGGCAAACTGGGTTCCGTTATCGGATATCAGTCGCCTAGGTATGCCGAAACGGCACACAATATTCTTCCACACAAAGTGTTGGACTTTGTGCGCAGTGATCTGGGCCACGGGCTCCGCCTCTATCCACTTGGTGAAGTACTCGATGGCGACGATCAAGTACTTCATCTGCCTTATCGCCAGCGGAAACGGACCTAGGATGTCGATTCCCCAGGTATGAAAAGGCCACGGGCTGTATATGGATCGCAGCTCTTCTGGCGGCGCCTTGTGCCAGTCTGCGCGTTTTTGGCATTGCTTACAACGCTGGGCGTGTCGCACGCAATCTTCCTTTACTGTTGGCCAATAAAAACCTGCGCGCACCACCTTAGAAGCTAAGGACCTTCCGCCTACATGGCTCCCACAAATGCCTTCGTGGAGCTCCGTCATTATTCTGGTACACTCGTCGCCGCTTACGCATGTTAAGATAGGGTGAGTGAAACCGTGCCTGAACAACGCTCCGTCTTCCAGGGTGTACCTTGCAGCGTTTCTCTTAACCTTCTTACCTTCTTCAGGCTGCACTGGGAGAACCCCATCCGCTAGGTACCGCCTGTATGGCGTCATCCAAGTGTCTCCTTCGGCTAAAACATGTATCTGCGCTCGCCTCCCTCCTTCGGGCGTGTCCGTGTATGTGCTAATGTGAGGCGCCTTCAACGTATCCTGAGTCAAGGAACGATGACTCCTTAGCCTTCCTCTCGCGGTGCTTATATGGAGGACATCCACCCTGTTATCCTCTATGAATTTCCTCGGAGCCTTAAGCGTCTCTTGGATTACAGTCCTCTGCCTGCCCCCCTTGCCTGAGCTGGCCAGCTTGGCGAGCAGGTCAGCTCTGGCATTCTGCTCCCTTGGGATATGCACCAGCTCAAGAGCACTGAAGGCTCCCTTTTCACTCAGAGGTTCCGCGCGCCCATTTCTTTGGCTAAAAGCATTCCTGCAATCAGGGCTTCATACTCAGCCTGATTATTACTGGCTTTGAAAGCGAAGCGCGGGGCCTGCTCGATCAGTACACCGTCTGGTCCTTCCAAGACTATTCCCGCACCACTTCCTTGCTGGTTGGAAGAGCCGTCCACTGAGAGCGACCACTGTGAGCCTGCCTCCACCTCCTGTTCGCCTCCGGGCGAGAGTTCTGCCACAAAATCTGCGTATACCTGCCCTTTGATGGGCCCTCTGGGCTCATACTGGATGTCGAATTCTGAAAGCTCCACCGCCCAGCGCACCATCCTTCCAACCACATCGGGCTTCTGCAGTACCTTCTGTATAGGGAGGTTCGTCATCACTACCACTGTGAAGCTGTGGAAGTAATGACGAAGCCTCCTGGCGGAAAACACCACCGCCAGTGCTGCCTTCTCCAACGCCTGGTACCTCATCTCCGCACCTTGTAGGGCCTTGCTTACGAAGTAGATAGGCCTTTGAACCTGGTCTTGCTCTTGGACTAACACAGAGCTGATAGCTCGTTCCGTCACCGTGAAGTACAGCCGGAGGGGCACGCCTTCTACCGGTTTGCAGAGGACCGGTGGCGCCGCCAGGTATTCTTTTAGCTTGATGAAAGCCGTTTCGCATTCGTCCGTCCATGCGAAACGACTATTCCTCTTAAGGCACTGGAAATATGGGTGCCCCTTCTCTCCTCCGGCAGAAGCAAACCTCGAGAGCGCCCCCATCCGCCCCGTCAGCTGCTGTACTTCTTTTACTGACGTCGGGCTACGCATGGCGATGATCGCTGCGCATTTGTCGGGATTCGCTTCTATTCCCCTCTCCGTGAGCATGAAACCTAGGAACCTCCTGACCTCTACCCCAAAGACACACTTCTCGGGGTTTAGTTTGAGGCGGTACTTGGATATAGTGACGAATAATTCCTCCAGGTCTGCCACATGCTGTGCCTTATCCTTCGACGCCACTACCATATCATCCACGTAGGCGTATACGTTTCTTCCTAACATGGGTGCTAGGACCTTGTCCATCAGCCTTTGGTAGGTGGCACCCGCATTCTTCAAGCCGAAAGGCATCACCTTGTAACAATAACTGCTTGTTTCCGTCATGAATGCGGTTTTACTTTCATCTCTCGGGTGCATTTTAATCTGGTTGTACCCCGAGAAAGCATCCAAGAAACTTAGCACCTTGCAGCCGGAGGCGCTATCTACCAACGCGTCAATGCTGGGCAGTGGGTACGAGTCCTTCGGGCATGCCTTGTTTAGGTCTGTGAAGTCCACGCACATCCTCCACTTCCCATTCGCCTTCTTCACCAGGACGACGTTGGCTAGCCACTCGGGGTATTGGATTTCCCTGATGTGGCCAGCCCTCAGCAGCTTCTGCGTTTCTTCGCGTACCACCAGCTGCCTCTCTTCATTGAATTTTCTCCTCCTTTGGCGCACGGGGCGAACCATGGTGTCCATGCTGAGGTGATGACATAAGAAATCAGGGTCGATGCCGGGCATGTCCGAGGCAAACCACACGAAGGCGTCCAAAGGGCGTGAGATCACCTCTGCCACCGCCTCCCGCTCTTCTTGGCCCAGCAGACGCCCTAGTTTAAACATCTTGCCGCCAATGTTCCTATCCACCACGTTAGTCGCTTGTTGGTCCCTACTGTTATCCTGAATGGGCGTCGCCTCTTCCGCTGGCGCCGTGCCGTTGGGACCCTCCTCCATGAGCGTGTTTGCTTCGGGCGTCGCCCCCACGGGCGTGGCCTCAACAGGCGTTGACCCGGAGGGCGTCGCCTCTATCATTGTCGCGTCGGCACTTGGCGGACGCTCAAACACCATGAACACGCTTTTCTTCGATTTTAGGTTGTTTTCATAACACTTCCGCACTTCCTCCTGATCCGACTTGATAACTATTACCTTGCCGCTGAGGTCTGGCAACTTCATCTTTATATGACGCGTGGAGGATACTGCGTTGAGCCTATTCAGGGCCGGTCTCCCCAACAAGATGTTGTAGGCGGAATTGGCGTTCACGACCAAGTATCGTATGCTTTCGGTGCGCGAGGCTTCTCCATCTGTGAATGTCGTCCTCAGCTCCAAGTAGCCTAGGACTTCCACTTGGTTGCCTGCGAACCCATATAGGCAGCCGGTGTAGGGCCTCAGAAGGTCAGGGGACAATCGCAGCTTGTTGAATGTCGACAAAAACATGACGTCTGCGGAGCTCCCTTGGTCGACAAGGACCCTGTGCACCTTACGGCCCGCTGTGACGACTGAGATGACTACGGGGTCGTTGTCGTGGGGTAGAACGTCTCGGAGATCCCCTCTCGTGAACACGAGGTCCGACTCCCATGGCTCACCTGAGATTCTCTCTTCAATTGAGTTGACCCCCCTCGCGTATTTCTTCCGCTGGGAGGCGGTGGGTCCGCCACCAGAAAAACCTCCGACGATGGTATGGACCTCGCCGAGCACGGGCATCTCGTGCGCCTGTTCTTCTGTGGGCGCCGGCAGGGTGGGTGTCGCGGCGGGTTCTGCAACATAATCCTTCAGGAAACCGCTCCTCACAAGCTCGTCTAGCTGATAACCCAACGACAGGTAGTTGTCAATGTGATGACCAAAAGCTTCGTGGAACTCACACCAAGAGTCCTTTCGTGGCCCCCATACCTTGTCAGTCTTCGCCGGTCGCCTCAACCTCTCAGCTATATTAGGCACGGCTATCAGGTCCTTCAACTCCACCGCGAAGTTGTACCTCGCCGGTCTGGCCCTCTCCCTGACAGGACGATCGCCTCCTGCTGGGCCCCGGAGCCGGGGCTGGGGTTTTCTGGTCTCGTAAGGGCGTCTCCCCTCTGGTTTCTTTCTTCCCGTCGTGGTCTCGTTAACCCTGACGGGCTGACTCCGTGTCTGTACTCTTGGGCGCGAGGGCACGACGCTGGTGCGTTTTTCACACACCTCTCCCTCGGAAGCGATATGCTCCACCGCGCGGCACCGTATTTCGGCGAAAGTCCTTGGGCGATTGCGTATAATAGACTCGCAAAAGGGGCCGGGACTCACGCCCTTCCTGAAGGCGTACACAATCATGGGCTCTTCCGACGTACCGGTTTTCACCACTTGGGCTCCGAAGCGGTTGATGTATTCTTTCAAACTCTCCCCTTGGTATTGCTTTACGTCAAATATGTCATAGGAAACTGGCGGCGGGGCCCTGTTCGCCAGGTATTGCTCTCTGAACAGCTGTGACAACTGCTGGAAGGAGGTGATATGGCCGTTAGGAAGGCTAATAAACCAATCCATCGCCATCCCAGTTAAAGTGCTCATGAAGAGCTTGCACCTTGCAGCGTCGGAACCACCTACTAACACCATCTGCGTGTGGAACGCAGTGAGGTGCGCCTCAGGATCCTCCATTCCGGTGAAAATCGCCTTAGGCCCCGCGAACGTGTTGGGATCGCTGCGTCTAAGATTTCCTGCGAGAAGGGAGTGGAAAACTCCCTTGGTAGGGTGAGATGCTCCCCCTCTTCGTCCTCGCGCTGCCCCTGGTTCTTCCTCAGACTTCGACGCAACTCCTCATTAACGCGATGGAGCTCGTCGTTCCTCACATGCGAGGCGTCGAGATCCGCCTGCATGCGCTCTTGCTCTATCTTCGAATCCGCCATATCATCCTGCAGCCCCCGCATTATCTCCAGGACCTGCTGCATGGACATTTCTTCACCCGCAGCGCGTGCGGTACCTCGTCTAGTGGTGGCCATTCTCCACTGTTTTCTCAAACGTGATCGTGACTTGATCGATCTTTTCCTGCTTGCGATGGGACCAATGTTTTATATCGGCACCACGGTGGGCGCCAAATGTTCCGTCCGGTTGACCTGGGACGTCTTCGCGCGCGACCTTAACCGTCAGCTAGGGACTCCTTCCCACTGGTTACCTGTGGATTCCTGCAAAAGAGGACAAAAGGGCGCCCTAGCGGCCGTTTGCACTCCGACGCTCAAGTCAGCCAGCAAGAAACACCAAAACTATGCACCTCCGTATCGGAGCACTGTGTATGGCACTCTGAAGGTGGTTAAATGAACTGTGTCTAGTGTATATTTTCTCCTTCTGGCAAACAACCGCTCTCTAGTCCCTTGCGCGTAGCCTCAAAACTCGAGCAAGCAACTCGAGTGTATTCAGGGAAAATTTGCCAAAAGTTCGAACCCCGTTCCCAACATTCAAAGCGCTATTTAAGTTCTTCCCGTATTCAAAGCGCCTTAAAGCGCATTTAATTACAAAACGCTCAGTGCACTTAAGACGTTCGAAACGTTCGGGAGCATTTATAGTACCTTAAACGCTCGAAACGGAAAATGTATTAAATAACCTTAATTACCTTGCACCTGACAACGTGGCGTTTCCATCTAGACTTGGCTGTTGTACACGTGGAGGGCCTCACAGCACCGTTACCCTATCTGAGGGTGTTTCCTCGCGTGAGCCCTCCTACCCGAGGAGTGCAACTGCGCAAGGGGTGACTTTTTGGGTGCCAACTCATGCCCCCAAGCCTCTAGTCACTCACTGTGAGAGCGTATCTACCTTCCTCTCGTGCCCTGTGCCTGGCTGCCCCCGGGCATGACTCCTCTCCTGGGTTGTATCTATCCCAAGGGCATTTCTGGACGGCAGGGGCACTTCACGAGGTAGGTTGCTCTATACTGGCGCTATTTCTATGGCCTTGAAGCCACCTTTCTTTTCTCTTTATCTCTGTTCCCTGGTTATCCGGGGTTTGGGGCCTTCCCACGGCATCGCCCCCTCCATGGTCTTTCCCACCCATGGGTATCGGGGAGCAGCGCTGTGGTCACCTTGCTCTTGTGTCATTCCCCCTTGGCGACACCCTGCTAGGCGACGCCTTACCTTGGCGACGCTTTCTCTTGGCGACGCCTCCTCTTGGCGATGCCTGCACTTGGCGTCACCCCACCTGGGCGACGCCTTACGTTGACTTTGACCTCGACGTTGACTTTGACCTTGACTTTGTCAACGCCCGGGTACGGGACAGTACAAATGCAGTTTTGCTCTCATCTCTCGGGTGCATCTTAATCTGGTTGTACCCCGAGAATGCGTCCAGGAAGCTCAGCACCTTGCTGCCGGATGCACTATCCACCAACGCGTCGATGCTAGGTATTGGGTACGAGTCCTTTGGGCACGCCTTATTCAGGTCCGTGAAGTCCACGCACATCCTCCACTTCCCATTCGCCTTCTTCACCAAGACGACGTTGGCTAGCCACTCAGGGTATTGAATCTCCCTGATGTGGCCAGCACTCAACAGTTTCTGCGTTTCATCCTTTACCACCAGCTGCCTTTCTTCATTAAACTTTCTCCTTCTTTGGCGCACGGGGCGGACCATGGCGTCCATGCTGAGATGGTGACACAAGAAATCAGGGTCGATGCCGGGCATATCCGAGGCGGACCATGCGAAAGCATCCAAGTGGCGTGAAATCACCTCTGCCACCCCTTCCTGTTCTTCTGGGCTCAGCAAACTTCCTAACTTAAACGTTTTGCCGCCAATCTTCCTCTCCACGGCGTTAGCTGCCGGTTGTTCCCTGCTATCATCCTCGACGGGCGCCGCCTCTTCCATGAATGCATCTGCTTCGGGCGTCGCCCTCGCGGGTACGGCCTCGTTAGGCGTCGACCCAGTGGGCGTCGCCTCAATCATCTTCGTGTCTGCACTCGGCGGACGCTCATACACCATGAACACGCCTCTCTTTGTTTTCAGGCTGTTTTCATAGCATTTCCTTGCCTCCTCCTGGTCTGACTTGATGACTATCACCTTGCCACTAAGGTCTGACAGTTTCATCTTCATATGGCGCGTGGAGGCGACTGCGTTCAGCCGGTTCAGCGCCGGTCTGCCCAACAAAATATTGTAAGCGGAGTTGGCGTTCACGACCAAGTACCGGATGCTTTCGGTACGCGAGGCTTCTCCATCTGTGAACGTAGTCCTCAACTCCAGGTAGCCTCGGACTTCCACCTGGTTATCCGCAAACCCATACAGGCACCCTGTGTAGGGCCTCAAAAGGTCGGGGGACAACCGTAACTTATTAAATGTCGACCAGAACATGACGTCTGCTGAACTTCCCTGGTCGACAAGAACTCTGTGCACTTTTCTTCCAGCTATGACTACTGAAATGACCACGGGGTCGTTGTCGTGCGGCACCACGTCTCGGAGGTCCCCTCTCGTGAATACGAGGTCCGACTCCCACGGCTCACCCGAGATCCTTTCTTCGATCGAGTTGACCCCCCTCGCGTATTTCTTTCGCTGGGAGGCGGTGGGTCCTCCGCCGGAAAAACCTCCGGCTATGGTGTGGACCTCGCCGAGAACAGGCGTCTCGTGTGCTTGTTCTTCCGCTGGCGACGACAGGGTTGCGGTCGTGGCGGGTTCCGCGACATAATCCTTCAAAAACCCGGTTCTCACCAGCTCGTCTAGCTGGTAGCCCAGCGACAAGCAGTTATCAATGCGGTGACCGAAAGCCTCGTGGAACTCACACCAAGAGTCTTTCCGAGGCCCCAACACCTTATCGGACTTCGCCTGTCGCCTCAATCTCTTAGCTATATTAGGCACGGCGATCAGGTCCTTCAGTTCCACCACAAAATTGTATCTCGCCGGCCTCGTTCTTTCCCTGGTCGGGCGATCGCCTCCCGCTGGACCCCGGGGCTGGGGCTTTCTGGCCTCGTAGGGGCGTCTCCCCTCTGGTTTCTTCCTTCCCGTCGTGGTCTCGTTGACCCTGGCGGGTTGAGCTCGCGTCGGTCCTCTCGGGCGCGAGGGCACGACACTGGTGCGCTTCACACACACCTCTCCCTCAGAAGCGATATGTTCCACCGCCCGACGCCGCAGTTCAGCAAAAGTCCTAGGGCGGTTGCGAATGATGGATTCACCAAAAGGACCGGGGCATACGCCTTTCACAAACGCGTACACAATCATGGGTTCCTCTGTGGTACCAACCTTTACCACCTGGGCCCCAAAGCGATTGATGTATTCCTTTAGGGTCTCCCCTTGATACTGTTTCACATCAAACAGATCGTAGGAAACCGGCGGCGGGGCCTTGTTTGCTAGGTATTGTTCCCTGAACAATCGTGAGAGTTGTCGGAAAGAGGTGATATGGCCGTCTGGTAGGCTGATAAACCACTCCATAGCCATCCCAGTCAAGGTGCTCATAAAGAGCTTGCACTTGCCAGCGTCAGAGCCGCCTACTAGGACCATCTGTGTGTGAAACGCAGAGAGGTGCGTCTCAGGGTCCTCCATCCCAGTGAAGATCACCTTGGGCCCCGCGAATGTGTTTGGGATCACTGCATCCAGAATCTCCTGCGAGAAGGGAGTGGAAAACTCCCTTGGCGGGGAGAGGTTCTCCATCTCGTCCTGTTCACGTTGCCCCCGATTATTTCGCAAACCCCGGCGCAACTCCTCATTCACACGATGGAGCTCTTCATTCCTCTTGTGCGAAGCTTCGAGATCTGCTTGCATGCGTTCCTGTTCCAGTTTCGACTCCGCCATGTCCTCTTGCAGCCCCCGCATTATCTCCAGAACCTGCTGCATGGACAGTTCTGCTGGGGCCGCGCGTGCGGTACCTCATCTTGTGGTGGCCATTTTCACGGTCTCCTCAAAACCTCCTCCAACGTTGCTATAACTTGGTAGATCCTCTCAAACTTGTGATGGCACTGATGTTTTATATCGGCCCCACGGTGGGCGCCAAATGTTCCGTCCGGTTGACCTGGGACATCCTTGTGCGCGACCTCAACCGTCAGGTAGGGACTCCTTCCCACTGGTTACCTGTGGATTCCTGCTAAAAAGGACAAAGGGGCGCCCTAGCGGCCGTTTGCACTCCGACGCTCAAGTCAGCCAGCAAGAAACACCAAAGCTATGCACCTCCGTATCGGAGCACCGCGTATGGTACTCTGAAGGTGGTAAAAAGGAACTGTGTCTAGTGTATATTTTCTCGTTCTGGCAAAGATCTTTCCCTAGTCCCTTGTGCGTAACCCCAAGGCTCGAGCAAGCAACTAGAGAGTTTTTGTAAAATTTGCCAAAAGTCCGAACCCCGTTCCCAACATTCTCGGCGCTATTTAAACTACCCCAGCATTTAAAGCGCCTTAAAGCGCTTTTAATCATAAAACGTAACGCACTTAATTAACGCGTCTAATTAGAAAACGTAGCGCATTTAAGACGTTGAAACGCTTGGGAGCCTTTATAGTACCTTAAGCACTCGAAACAGAAACTGTATTAAATGACTTTAATTACCTGGTACCTGACTAAATGGTGTTTCTATTCTGACCTGGCTGTCGTACACGTGGAGGGCCTCACAGCGCCATGACCCCATCTGGGGACGTTTCTTCGTGTGAGTCCTCCTGCTTGGGAGTGCTACTGCGTAAGGGGTGACTTTTTGGGTGCCAACTCATGCCCCCCATCATCTAGTCACTCGCTTTGAGAGCGTATCTGCCTTCCTCTCGCACCCTGCCCCTGACTACCCTGGGCGTGATCCTCCTCTTGAGTCGTATCTGTCCCAAAGGCGTCTCTGGGGCGGCAGGGGTACTTCACGAGTCAGGCTGCCCTACACCGGCGCCATCACTATGGCCTTGAAGCCACCTTCCTCTTCTCTTTATCACTACCCCGGACCATCGGGAGCTGAGGCCTTCCCACGGCGTCACTCCCTCCATGGTCTTTCCTACCCATGGGTATCGGGGAACCGCACCGTGATTGCCTTGCCTTAACGATATTTCATCTTGGCGACGCCCTGGTTGGGCGACGCCTTTACCTAGGCGACGCCTTCACCCAGGCGACGCCTTCACCCAGGCGACGCCTTCACCCAGGCGACGCCTTCACCCAGGCGACGCTCCCTCTTGGCGACGCTGGTACTTGGCGTCTCTTCACCTAGGCGACGCCTTGTGTTGACCTTGACTCCTGGCGTTGACTTTGACCTTGACTTTGTCAACGCCCGGATACGGGACGGTACAAATACAATCAGTAAGGGTCACATTCCAGGGGTGAAGTTGCACGTGAGCAGCTAGGGCGCTCCCAAGACGGGTGACCCCAGAGATCAGGTGCGCGATGTGGCATCCAGGTGGTTATTCTATCAGAGGTTGCACTCCAGTTAGGGAACCCACGCGCTAGGTTATCCTAAGACTGGGTAACAAAGGCGCTGGGGCCCACCACCTCAGGAAGCCTATTTTGGGTAATGGAAACATTGAAAACCCTAGGCTATATAAAGGGAACTAACAAATGTAGTAAGGTACTGATCCTGCCGCCAACTTTAACGTGGAGGAACTGCTTTGTTGCTTCCTTACCCCGTCTATGGCAACTGTGCTATCTGCAAGTGTGTACTCTCAGATCCTTCTCCGGGAACCTCGAATGGAACCTGCAAAACACACAGACGGCGCCTCTAGCGGCCGTTTCCACTCTGACGCTCAAGTTAGGTCACAGAATCACCAATAAAAATAATGTGTGTGTAAAAAAGTGTCTCTGATTCTCTTTTTATCTCCCTCTGTGTCTGTGCCTAACAGAATTCTATTACGCTGTTCTCTGCGTGTGTCAGAATTCTGTTATGCTTTTGTACGAAAACGTACCACAATCAGGGTCGTGGGTGTCGGGGTTTTCTGTCTGTACCTTTCACGACACGGAGTGCACCTTTATCTGGGTCGCGCCCCTCTCAGACAGCGACACGTGGAGGCATGCAACTCACATCTAACTGTGCACGAGCCACCACCTGAAGGGCTCTAGCGCATCTCTTTGTGCGCCTAAGTTATTCCCTTGCGGAGTAACTTAGCGCGTTTCTTCCATCTGGGTGAATCGCACATTCCCAGGAGAACGCCAGGTGTGGCTGGACTAGGCACACTCACCAAGCATTGCTCTCTGCATACACGATTTCCCCTTCACGACGCCATGCACGTAATGGGTTGAGAGAGTAACCAATCACTGACCGGTTTACTAACTCCCTCAGGCCACTCTCGTGCACGACTATACCGACGAGGAGCTCTTCTTTCTCTGAGGTATGATCATGCGAGGTCCATGCGTAACGCTCTCGCTGGGAATCTCAGTTCCAGTTTAACTGCGTGTAACACGAGACCCCGATGACTGATCGATGCTCTATTGCTTCTCGCGTTCTCCCTCGGGTGTTTATCTTGGAACTGATCTGTCGGTGGCCACTCGGTTACTGACCACCGATCACCATATCGGGTGATCTCCTCCATTATTACTCTGCCACCTGATCCACGTGTCACCCTGCGAGTGGTCCACGTGGTTATCTACTGCTGACGTCATCGACTACCGATGACCGACCGAATCAGGTACGTTATTCATTTGCACTGCTTAACACACACACAGATTTCACAAGAGCTTTGTACAACTTACTTTGGTGTTTCCTAGCCCTACACTGACTTGAGCGTCAGAGTGCAAACGACCTTTAGGGCGCCCTTTGTCCTTGTGTTTTCAGGTGTTCAATCGGAAGGAAAGCACGATTGAACGCAAGGATCCTTGGGCGTGAGACTCTTGTAGACGCACAAAGGTGTTTTTGGTCAACCGGCAGGAACAATGGTAAATTACTTATAACACATAACTCTAACCATGTCTTCTCATTCTCGTAATTCTAATGAAATAGAGATTCTATTAAATATCTTTTGAAACAACTAGCCTCTCAATCACTTTCATATAGACAAATGCAACATGAGGCACAACTCAAAGAAAGGGACACTCAATTTGCTTTGTTACAAGAAGAGTTCAAAATGGTTAAAGAAAAGGTTGAATACAAATAAAAAAGAAGTTCTCATGCACCTAACTCTAGGTTGAGTGATTATTTTGAGGAAAAGAGTCCTAAAGTAAATGAATACTATCAACCTCAACCTAGGAAAGTGTACAGACCAGTCCTCGGACGTCGTTGACTACTAGTAATGGTGGGCCACGTAAGCTGGCCAGACGTCGATCACCAGGATGTGTTGATGTGTCCTCGGCAATAGAGTAAGGGCGATGTGACATCAAACATCGGTGATTCAAACAGTAGAGTTGGGCGACGAGAGGTGGGTCCCAGACAACACACTAGTTATCAGTAGGGAGAAGCCTAGATCATGAGGGGTCCATGTGGTCTGAATGACGCGTTTAGGCATAGCACAAGTAAAGAGCCACTGGAAGAGTAAAGGCTCGTGAGGGTTACGTTCCAGGGGTAAGCTACATGCATGGCACGTGAAAAACTAAGGCACTCTTAGGACGGATGGCCCCAGAGATTAGGTGCACAAGTTTGTACCCAAGCGGTCATCCCGTCAAAGGTTGCATTCCAGTAAGGGAGCCTTACGTGTTAGATTGCCCTAAGAGTGTGATCAGAATCAATTAAAGGGGGCCTTTAATAATGAAGGACAAGATCATTCGCCCTCACACTTAAAATTCTTCTTATTAATCTTTGCAAAAGATGAAGCCCAAGCCCAAGCCCAAGAAGGCCAAAGCCCAAAAAGCCCAAGTCCATCTCATGAAGGGCAAGGCCAAGTATTAAATAATAAAGAATATTGTTTAGAAAGGTGCTTAGAGGGAAACATTAGAAACCTCTATTGTTAAAGCATCTTTTAGTCTTTAGTTAGGAGTCTTAGGGGGGGGGGTGCGTTAGTAGATAGGTGTAGGAGTAAATAAGGAGGTGCCAAAGTGAGAGAAGAGATCACACCTTCCTCATGACTTGGATTAGGCGCCACTTTCATTTGAATTTAGGAGGGAATTTTGAATTCTTTTAGCTTGCATTTCAGCACCTCTAGGCTATAAATTAAGGGGTTGCCCTTGTACATTTCAAATTTGAATTTAGACTAAAGAAACTATACTCAATTTTTGAGAGAGCATTGGAGAGCTTTGTGCCTTCTTCACTAGTCTTATCTTGATGGTTCAATGGTTACCTCAAGGGGCGGCTTGCACACTTATCTTGGAGTCTCCATCCTCCTAGTGGCGTGATCATCCAACCATACCTCCATCTTCATGAGCTTTCTCTTCTCCTTCCTTCCTTCTCTTTTGATATTCATGTCTTAGCTTGTGTTCTTGTCTTTTGGTTCAGCTATTTCACTTTTCAGTAAGTTGTTCTTCTTTGTTTTTTGTTTTGGTTCGGTGCTTTTATATTTCCAGCACTTCTTTTCAGTATTCTTGCCTTTTATTTCATTTTGATCGGTTCATTTCAGTTCTATGTCAATTCTATTCGGTGCAATTGCTTTTCCTCTCATTTTAATCGGTTCAATTTGACAATAATTGGAACTTCCATATGAGTTTGTGTTTTGGCACTAGTTTTGGTGAGTTCTTGTTCATAGAACCTTGATCCAATTCTATGATAAAGTGCCTATCTCATAACCAACTCAAGATGATTCCTAAGAATGTCAAGAATCATTCTAATTGTGCTAGTGGAATCACATCAGAGTGGGTGATAGCGGCGCTAAGGCATGCCCTCAGAAACCCTAAATGCGGGTAGCGGAAATAGTGGAAACCATAGAGTATATAAAGGGTAGTATTAAACCTAATAAGGTACGCAACATTTACGCGAATACACACACAGATTTCACAGAGCTTTACGGCTAATTGTTTTGGTGTTTCCTAGCCCCAGTACTGACTTGAGCGTCGGAGTGCAAACGGCCTATAGGGTGCCCCTTTGTCTTTGCAATTTTAGGAGTTTGGTCGCAGGAAAGCATGAACGAAGGCAGAGAGATTAGGTCGGGTGATCGTCGTAGACGTACGAAGGCAATCGAGTCAACCAACAGGAACAGAAAGTTAGAAGAGAAAACCCAAAGGAGACTAGGGTAGATTTGCCTCATTTCCATGTGAACGAAAATGTAGAAACATATTTAGAAGGGGAAATGAAGGTAGAACAACTTTTTACATGTCACCATGAGAGTGAAGAAAGAAAAGTACCCATAGCCACCTTAAGTTTTTGTTCCTGCCGGTTGACTCGATTGCCTTCGTACGTCTACGACGATCACAGGCCCAATTCTCCCTGCCTTCGTTCGTGCTTTTCTGCTATCAAACACCTGAAATTGGAAAGGCAAAGGGTGCCCTAAAGATCGTTTTCACTCCGACGCTCAAGTCAGTACTAGGGCTAGGAAACACCAAAACACTTAGCCGTAAAAGCTCTGTGAAATCTGTGTGTGTATTCGCGTAAATGTTGCGTACCTTATTAGGTTTGATACTACCATTTATATACTCTAGGGTTTCCACTACCCGCAATTGGGGTTACTGAGGTGTGCCTTAAAATTGCTATCACCCACTCTTAGGGCAATCTAGCGCGTAAGGCTCCCTTACTAGAGTGCAACCTCTGACAGGATGACCTCCTGGGTACCAACTCGTGCACCTAATCTCTGGGGCAATCTGTCCTGGGAGTGCCCTAGCTGTTCACGTGCCATGCATGCAGCTTACCTTGGAACGTAACCCTCATGGGCCTTAGGTCTTCCAGTGGCTTTTTACTTGTGAATGCATGATTCACACCACACGCATGGACCCCTCGTGATCTAGGCTTCTCCCTACTGATAACTAGTGCGTGGTCTAAGATCCACCTCACGTGGCCCAACTCTGCTGTTTGAGTCACCGATGTCCGATGTCTCATCGCCCTCACTCTGTTGATGAGAACACATCAACACATCCTGGTGATCGACGTCTGACCACTCTTCGACACCTTGGCTTGCGTGTCTCACGAGACACTGGCCCACGCCGCTCGTGGGACCCAGCTTACGTGGCCCACCATTACTAGTGGTCAACGACGTCCGAGGACTGGTCGGTACATAAGCCCCCCAGTCTCGAGCTGTTAACTCGTTCAACAAAGAGATTAAGTCCTCGCCCCTGGCGACCTACGTGGCTCTATGTGACGGGACGTGAACAGTGCACCGAAGTGACACTTCTCTGTGCCTATTTTAATCTGGACACACGTGTCTTGATCAACGACCAGGACTTAACGCCTCTTGCGCTTCTTTGTTTACGTTGAGCATTCAAAAACGCACGCTTCGATCACTGTTCCATCACTTTCAGAAACTCCTTTGCACGTTTCATCTTCTTCTTCGATCGCTCTCACTTTCTCTCTGCAAAAACCAGAACTTTCACTCCCCTTCCATCAAAAGGTATGAACTTTATGCATTATCGCCCTTGTCTTTCGATTCCACTACTTAATAACTGCCTGGGACTGTTTAAATTTCTGCATTTTAGGTTTTCCTTGGGTTTTTTTCTGTTCCTTAGTTTTCTGGGTTTCTTCGAGTCTTCTGTCTTTCTGGTTTTACTGAGTTACGCCATCACTTTCTTCTGAGCCTTCATTTTATCCCTTTCTTTTCTTGCTTTTTTAGCTTTCTTCAAGATGGCTCGAACAAAGACCACTTGCAACCCTCCTCCCAACGTAGACTACAAGGCCCTGTATCCTTGGGCCTCTGCCGAGCTCCTCGCCGAGACTTCTACACTCACCTCCAGTATGAACGTGACGAAGCATCGGGACGATGAGCCTGATTGCAAGGGATGGGTATTTGGGAGAGAGAGCGACGCGTATGTCTCAGTTCGTCCCTACGCAAAGGGCGAACCCGTATGCGCGGACGATTGCGCCAACAAGAGAGAGTCTTTCTTCTTCCTCTACTCCACCGTTTTTAAACAGATCAAGCTTCGTCTCCCCCTCACGGGCTTTGAGAGGGCATTGTTGACCGAGATTAACGTGGCCCCTGCCCAGCTGGGCCTTCACCATATTATGCAACCACTTCGGGCACCCTCCCTCCGTCGATGTCTTCCTTCATTTCTTCGAAGCTAAGAGCCCTAGGAAGAACCTTTGGGCGAGCTTTAGCGGCGTGGCGGGGAGAGTCCTCCTCACACTCTTCCAGCAATCCTACAAGGGCTTTAAGGGGAAGTTCTTTAGGGTGTGTTGCACTGCCCACGACCCCACCCTTCTGGATGGGTTTCCCCTTTACTGGATGGGGCAGCTGAAGCTTAAGAAGCCCAAAACCCTCGAGGAACTGGCCCCTCCCGATCGCGAAGTGTAACAGGTTCTTGCAAGTCTAGGGGCAGTGTTAGTGTTCAACACTGCCCAACTGATCAAGCACGAGTTCAGCCCCTCAAGCCTCAAGGGCTATATCGGTTAGTCTCCATTTCCTTCTTCGCTTCACTGTGCATGCCTGTTGTCACCCTATCATGCTTGTATATTTTTCTTCTACATGCTTGTGCATTTATTGACCTCTTGTACTCTGATGACCATACTACTATCTTCTCATGTCCTCCAATTTTGGTGCAGGTATGGTACTGAATGAGGAGAAGAGGGCGAGGCTGGCTGATGCGCTTGCCCGCCGTCAAGGAGCAATGAGTGACGCTGGTGCTTCAGTCCCTTCAGCTCCAATTGTTGCGGTTCCCTTCACCATTGTCCAGGACTTGCCTGCTCCAGCCCCCCTTGAGAAGAACAAAGGGGTCGTGGAGATTAATTCTGAGGACGAGGACTCTAGGGAGGGCGTCATCTTCAAAAGGCGAAGGGTGGTCGCAGTGACGACCTCTCACTCCGCCACCAGCAGCCGTCCCTCCTCCTTCAGGGATCAACCTCCCAATGCCTTCTCCCCCCGCAGACTTCTCGCGCTCGAGGGTGGAGGGGAGCGCGCCTCTGCGATTGACCAAACTCCTCCCGCTCCCGAGCTACCCTCTGTCCTTCAGCACGCCCTCAAAATCTTCCAAGAAAAAAGGGCAGCAGAGGACTTGGACGAGGAGGTGATGAGGGAGCGTATGGCCTCAGTCTAAGCGAATTCCTTGTTCAATCAAACGCCCTCGCGAGCAAGGCTGAGGCGAGGACGAAGGAGCAACTGGCTCTGGTGGAGGCAAAGGCGAAGACTTGGCCCTGGCAGAGGAGAAGAAGAAGGATGAGCTGGCCCAATAGGCTCAGGTCTTCGCTACTCGTGAAACTCCTTTGTTGTAGGAGCTAAGTAGGGTCAAGAGTATACCGATCATAAGTCGAGAGTCTTGCCTCTGCGCACCAGGGTGGTGGAACTGGAAGAGGAGGCAAAAGCGACCAAGGCCAAGATGGCCAAACTTGAATAGAGGGCCACCAATCAAGAGGTGCAACTTGGCCGGGTGGAGGGTGAACTCACCCAACAAGCTAAAGCCTTCAAGAAAACTGAGGCAGAGCTCATCGAAGACGCTGCTGACGCCTACGCAAAAGGGTTCGAGGATGCCCTTGCTCGGGTTGCCCTTTGTGACGTCGAACCGGGTCGTAGATGGGCAAGTTGTGCCTAGGGCCCCTCCTGCTTAACTTGTATCGCTGATGAACAATATCTTTATATTTATACAGGCGTTGTTGCCTTCGACTGCCTTGACCCTTTAACTGCTTGAATTGTTTACCTAATCTTGACTTGTTGGATGCTACGTTTTATCTCGCTTTAACTTGCATTCTTCGTCTTTGATCATCAACTGTCGTGCCTCGCACTAACCATCTGCTAACAACGCTCTTGGCGATCATTCATAGAAAACTGTTTTAAGTTTGTTCGACTTAACTGCCAAACCAAACAATCAGTTGTTTCGTGGTTTCAACCGATTGTTTCTTTGAAAATCCTAAACGAATTATGTTTTGGTTGTTGAATGTGTTTTAAATGATTTTCAACTGAATACGCTCCTTCATTAATTGCTTTGACCAATCTTTGCTAAATATAAATGGTTTGTTTATGTTTTCAAACAAGCAAGAGAAACAAATTTGAGTTTTTCAGTTGTGACAAAGTTGATTCTAAGATTTGAACATTCACATCAAGCTTTGAGTTTTTCAAAGAGAGTGGAATAGGATTGTGTTCCGTCCGGTTGACCTGGGACGTCTTCGTGCGCAACCTCAACCGTCAGCTAGGGACTCCTTCCCACTGGTTACCTGTGGATTCCTGCAAAGAAGGACAAAAGGGCGCCCTAGCGGCCGTTTGCACTCCGACGCTCAAGTCAGCCAGCAAGAAACACCAAAAAAGAAACTAAGCACCTCCGTATCGGAGCACCGCGTGTGGTACTCTGAAGGTGGTAAAAAGGAACTGTGTCTAGTGTCTGTTTTCTCGTTCTGGCCAAAACTCTTCCCTAGTCCCTTCTCCAAAACCTCAAGGCTTGAGCCAGCAACTAGAGTGTTTCTGGGAAATTAGCCAAAAGTCCGAAACCCGTTCCCAACATTCTCGGCGCTATTTAAACTACCCAAGCATTTATAGCGCCTTAAAGCGCTTTTAATCACAAAACGTGATGTGAATGCAACAACAAAAATACATGATTCTTTGACATTCTTAGGAGCAACTTGAGTTGGTCATGAAATGGCACTTTACTTAGAATTGGATCAATGTTCTAATTCAAGAACTCACCAAGACTTTGAACCAAACTGATCCTGCCTGTTGACCGGAGCGCTGGAGAATGCCTCGTCAAAGGATCGACGTGCGCGCCGCTTCCCGCCTCCGTTCCTCCTCTGGATCTGTCTCAAGAACCTGCAAAGAAACGATACGGCGCCGCTGCGGCCGATCGCACTCCGACGCTCAAGTCAGTGACGGTATCACCAAATACTAAGAACTGGAACCGTGCAAATCTCTCTCACAAACAGCTCTGTCACTCGCAAGCGTAAAGTGTATGAACTGAACGTGCGTACCTTAGAAAATCTGTTAGGAACTCTTATATACCTGGTGATTTTCTCTCTCCTGGCAGTTACTGACTTGGACACGTGGCTCGTATCCAACCGTACACGTGCCATCATCCGGAGGCTCCCTGACTTGGCGCTGCTTCTACTCTCATTTTGGCTAAGTTACCTATGCATGGTACTGCCCAGTGCATAGCTAACTCAGGAGTGCGATCTCTACTGAAACTGGCGAGTTAGGGCCTTCATACACCTCCCTGTGGTCTCGCCGGCCGCCTTCATAATCTGCTTCTCCTTCATCTTCGGCGATGTGCTTGCTCTGGCGATCTCCGACTGCCTGGTCACCTGAGTCTACATCTGGCGACTTCACCTTCAACCTGGCGATCGCCTATTCTGGTAAGCTGGAAATCGGAACACGCCAACTTAACTATCGGCGACTACACGTGCCTCCCGACTTCCTTCCCAACTGTCAACCTGGCGCCTTGTCAACACGCCTACACTGTAACAGGATGCCACGTCATCGCATCCGACCACCAGGGCGGTACACAAGCCCCCCAGTCTTAAGCGAAGACTTGTCTAGCGAAAAGACTGAAAAAGCCTTCGTTAACACCGGTCTACGTGGCATGGGCGCAGAATTCCAAGCGATAGTACTTTCTGCTGCTCTGACGCTCCACCAAACTCTTCGCGCATCGTTCGACACGTGGCTCTCATCAACGGCCATCTTCATCTGCCGTTAGCGCTTCCCAAAACCGTTCGAAGACCCTTAAACCCCTTACGCTCATACTGTTCCATCACTTTCTTCACACTTGCATACGCTCTCATTACTTTCTGCGAAAGCTCTCGACGTTCCTCGACGCTCTAGATCACCACCTCCCTTTAACATTCTCCCGATCATCGAAAGGTAACTACTTTCCTTCATCTGCTGGGTTTTCTTGCATTTTCACCGATTTGCATCATCCTGTAACTGTCTGGTGCATACGCTGTGGGCTGTTTTTCCATTTCTCCTTCTGCGTGACTTAGGGCTTTGCCGAATGTCGCAACGAACTCACATTCGTTCGTCTTTCACCTTCCTTTCATGATCGAGTCAGCCTTTGTAACCCTCCTGATTATTTTTCCTTCCTCCTTCGTTTGCAGTTGCTATCATGACTCGCACGAAGATCACCCCGAACCCCCCTCCGTCAGCGCGAAACCCCCCTTCACAAGCACACGACTCTACGCAAGTTCGTGGTGCTCCCTCTTCGCAGGCTGTGAGGCCCGCGTCTTCTCAAACCACTCTGGCCCAGGCGACTCCACCAAACGCTGGAGGAGCCCCCACCCCACTGCCAGACTTCAAGACGTTATACTCATGGGCTAACTCAACCCTCTTAAAGGAAACGTCGTCGGTGAACACCGCGGGAGCGGTTCTGCGATTGACCAATGGGGACGAGGCCCACCAATCATTCCACAAGGAGCACGATGAGAGAATGATGGTGCTGCCTTGCCCAGCCACTCTGCCAGTGTGCGTCGATGATAAAGTGAGCGCCGACGGGCCCTTCTGCTTCGTCTACACCACTCTCTTCAAGAAGGTTAAACTCAGGTTCCCTCTCACTCGATTTGAGAGGGAACTCTTAACCGAGCTCAACATCGCTGCCGCCCAGCTTCACCCCAACAACTGGGCGTTTGTCCGAGCTTTTGAGGTAACGTGCGCCCACCTGGGGTTGCCCGCGTCAGTGGACGTGTTTTTATTCCTGTTTGAGGCCAAGCACCCAGGAGATCGCCTGTGGGTCAGCCTGAACGCCATTGCTGGGAGATCCATTTTCACCATCTTCCAGCAGTCGTACAAGGATTGGAAGGGGAAGTTCATCCAGGTTCGCGCAAACGACAAAGACCCTTCCCTTCTCGATGGTTTCCCCTTGTACTGGGTGGACAAGGGGAAAAAGGAGTCCAAGAGCTGCTTCAGGAGGCCCAGAAGTCCTGATAGCATGGGAGCTTTGGACAGAGACCTTTGTCTCTTCTGGAAGAGGGTGGCAGATGCCCACATAACATTCTTGACCCCCACCCTGATTTCCTTCGAGTTCTTTGAGGACCAGTTGGAATTTCAAATAGGTTAGGACGCTACACCTTTGTCTTGACATTGCTTCTGATATTGTTTCTGGGCGTCTTGTGCGATACACACAAGACTTTGGTTTTATCTTTTCTGCATATGCCTGCTTTTGCTGTCTTATTGTCTTGTACACTTACCCCTTTCTCCTTTGAGCTAACTTATGCACTTTCATTTCATGTAGACACCATGTTGGGTAAGAACATGCTCGCCGATTTAAAGGCGCTCGCCCGCAACCACGGGTTGGCGACCGGCTCCCAGACGGTTCCCAACTCAGCGGTCGAGAAGGCCATCATCCAGGGGCGATCACCGCCTAAGGCGCCCACCCAACGAAAGAAACTGGTCCTTAAGAGGCCAAAGCGGAAGGCCCCCCAAGTTGTCCAAGAGGATGAGGAAGAGGACGACGAGGTCACAGAGGATGGCCTTGTCACGAAAAGGAAGAGGGTGGCACCATCTTCTCCACCTGCCCCGCCCCCTCTTCCAGCTTCAACACCACCATCAACACCCGCTCCTCCTCCTTCACCACCAGCACCACAAGCCCCTTCACCACCAGTCCAAGCAGTTCCATTGGCCACTGCGCCACCTGCAACTGGGGCCCAAGAGCCAAACTTCTTAGAGGACCCCCCGAGCGCCTCTACACCACATATATCAGCAGGAGGGGGCCCTCCTTCCAACACTTCAGCCGCAGGAATCGTTCCAATCGGGGATGAGGTCGCTCACACCTCTCCAATCCTAATCACCGAGTCCCCGATTGCGTCGCCACGCCAAGAAGCAACCACCGAAAACATTGCTAAGGAAGGTGGCGACGAGAACCCCCAACAAGCCCCCCTGGCGCCTCTCCAAGCCACAAATCTTTCCCTCGAGGTCACGAGGATGTGGGAACCTCTGACTGCTAAACTCAAAACCATTGCAGAGGATATCCCATCAATCATAACGAAAGCTGTGGAGAGCTCCACCAGGCGGCTACAGGATGATATCTACAACCTCAAGACCGAGAACAGCACAATGAAGGTCGAGGTGGAGAAGGTGTCATTCAGCCTAACGCTCGCGGAAATGGAACATTCTCGAGTGGAGGATGCCCTAAACACCGAGCTTAGGCTTGCGCGCAAGGAAGCTGTTGACCTTCGCCGCAAAGTCCATGAACTTGCCCAAGAAAAAGTCGAACTTGAAAGCAGAATCGTGCCTCTACGTACCAAGGCGAGCGACCTGGAGGCTCAAATTCAAGCCAATGCCGATAAGGTACAGAAGCTGGAGCAAAGGTCGATCGACCGCGAGAAGCTACTTGGGCAAGTAGAGAAAGCAAGAGACGACGCCGTGGCTGATCTCTCCGAGGCAAACAAAGAGAAGGTGAAGATGGCTGCCGAGTTGGCCCAAGCTCAAACAGAATCCAAGAAGGTGGCTGACGACCTTCTTCAAGCTCAAGAGACCAACAAACAACTCCGAAAACAGGTCGAAGAGCTGGAGCAGCAGAACAAGGAGCTTAAGCAGCAGGTTGAAGGATTTCAAAAGCAAATTGAAGAACTTAAGCTAAGCTCCGCTCAGATTCTGGTTGCCGGGTTTGATGCCGCTCGAGAACTAATCACTTTAAACATCTTGTACCCCTGAGGCACTAACCTGATCGTAAGAAAAGTTCTAAGCAACGAACTGTGATTCAATCATTGGTTCAAACAACGTCCCACTTGACCCGCTTTATCAAACGAGTCTTTCAACCTTCTCGCCGTGTTTGAACTTTTCGCGATCACCTAGACTTCTTGGTAACACCAGCTTTCCTTAGCCTCAGGCTTTGGCAGTCATTTCTTTATCTGAGGCAGAAATGCCCTTTGGGATCTTCCTTTACCTCCCTGAACCCCAGAGCTAAAGACTGGCTGGCTAGGCGTTCTCTTCGAACCTACCTTAGCCACCTTTCAAGCATCTTCCACCCTCTTCGCCATACCTGAACTCGTTCAAGACGAGAAGGATTTTATCTTGCCTATACTCGCGCACAAGCGAGAAGGTCTTTTAACTCGCCTGAACTCGCTCATCGGCGAGAAGGACTTTTACTCGCCTGAACTCGCTCATCGGCGAGAAGGACTTTAAACGGCCTTAACTCGCTCGACGGCGAGAAGGACTTTGCCTGGTGCCTCAACTTGCCCAGGGTGTACATCTCCTCCCCCCTGGATGCACTGAGGACCTTTTCTTTCTCACGCCTACACTCGCTCGACGGCGAGGAGGTCTTTGATGGGCCTTAGTTCGCACAACGGCGATAAGGACTTTATCCGGTGCCTCAACTTGCCCAGGGCGTACATCTCCTCCCCCCTGGATGCACTGAGGACCTTTCTCGCCTGCGCCCGCACAACGGCGAGGAGGTCTTTAACTTGCCTCTACGTTGCCCCGGGAGTTACATCTTCTCGCTCCCAGAAACACGGAGGACTTTTTCTCTTTCTCGCCTGCACTCGCTCGACGGCGAGGAGGTCTTTAACTTGCCTCTACGTTGCCCCGGGAGTTACATCTTCTCGCTCCCAGAAACACGGAGGACTTTTTCTCTTTCTCGCCTGCACTCGCTCGACGGCGAGGAGGTCTTTGATCTGGTGCCTCCGATCGCCGATAAACGATGAGGACTTAACAACTTAACTGGTGCCTCTAATCGCCGAAAAACGATGAGGACTTTAAAAACTTAACTGGTGCCTCTAATCGCCGAAAAACGATGGGGACTTTAAAAACTTAACTGGTGCCTCTAATCGCCGAAAAACGATGGGGACTTTAAAAACTTAACTGGTGCCTCTAATCGCCGAAAAACGATGAGGACTTCAAAAACTTAACTGGTGCCTCTAATCGCCGAAAAACGATGAGGACTTTAAAACTTTAGAAAACACGCGACATATCTTTTCGTGCCTTAAATCATGTACGAATGACAAGGTCTTTCTTCGAAACCTTTGGAAATAACACATATGCAATCTGAAAACACCTTATACTTTCGAAAACTCTTCTTTTATTGGGTGGCCTCATTAAAAACCCTCGTTAGGGAAAAAAGAGTGCCCCCTTGAAACTGTTTTAACAGAGACATTGCAATGTAATATTTGTGTTTGTCTTTACTTACAAAGCTCTTAGCTATAGTACAACTTCAGGTGTGTGGCGTTCCAGGTACGAGGGATCGCCCCCCCTTCCAACGTCTCCAGGCGATAGGCTCCGTTCCCGAGTGCCTCGGTTATTCTGAACGGTCCAGTCCACTTGGGTGATAGCTTATTCTCCATCTCGTACTGGTGGGCCTTTCTCATCACCAGATTGCCTTCTCTAAACTGCCTTGGCATCACCTTTGAGTTGTACCTTCGCTCGACCCTTCTCTTCACCGCCTCAGCCTTCAGCCTTGCCTCCTCCCTGACTTCGTCCAGCAGATCCAGGTTCAGTCTTCTCTCTTCATTCGAGTCTTCCTCTACAAAGTTCTGGAATCTCGGCGAGCTCTCCTGAATCTCGACTGGAATCATGGCATCACAACCATAGACCAAGCTAAACGGGGTCTCATGGGTTCCTGACTGCTCGGTGGTGTGGTACGCCCAAACTATTCGGGGTACCTCCTCAGCCCAACTTCCCTTGGCTTTCTCGAGCCTTCTCTTCAAACCTCTCAGCAACACCCGGTTAGCTGATTCCACCTGGCCATTAGTCTGAGGGTGCTCGACGGATGCAAACACTTGCTGAATTCCAACCCCTTCGCAAAGCTTCTTCAACAGGTGGCTCGCAAACTGAGTCCCATTATCTGATACCAGGCGCTTAGGCACTCCAAACCGGCACACAATATTCTTCCATACAAAGCCTTCGATCTTGTGCGCGGTGATCTGGGCCACTGGTTCTGCTTCAATCCACTTGGTGAAATACTCAATCGCCACCACCAAGTACTTCATCTGCCTGATCGCCAGTGGAAAGGGTCCCAGGATGTCGATTCCCCAAGTATGAAACGGCCAAGGGCTATAGATCGACTTCAACTCCTCGGGAGGTGCCTTGTGCCAATCGGCGTGCTGCTGGCATTGTTTGCAGCACTGGGCATACTTCTTGCAATCTTCTCTCATGGATGGCCAATAGTAGCCTGCACGGAGAGTCCTCGCGGCCAGAGCTCGACCCCCGACGTGACTTCCACATATTCCTTCGTGGAGCTCTGCCATAATCCTCGTGCACTTCTCGCCGTGTATACATTCCAGGAGTGGGTGAGTGAATCCAAACCTGTACAGATCGCCATCAATCAATGTATACTTGCTGGAATTTTTCTTTACCTTCCTAGCTTCTGTTGGATCTAGCGGGAGGAGGCCATCCGCCAGGCACCGCTTGTACTGTGTTATCCAAGTGTCTGGCTCGTGGGTGGCACAGACATGCATCACGTCCACTTTCTCTCCTCGACAAGCTCTGACTCTCGGCGATCTCAGAGTTTCTTGCGTCAAAGACTTATGGCTTCTCGCTGCTCTCTCCGTCGACCTGCTTATCTGAAGGACCAGGTGATCTGCTACAAATGCCCTCGGCGTCTTCAAAGTTTCTTGGATCACTGTCCTCTGCCTACCCCCCTTGCCTGAGCTGGCGAGCTTAGCAAGCAAGTCAGCTCGGGCATTCTGTTCTCGGGGCACATGCACCACTTCAAAAGAGGCAAAGGAACTCTTCAATTCCCGCACATACGCCAAGTAAGCCGCCATTTGTGGATCTTTAGCCTGGAACTCGCCTGTTACTTGCCCTGTGACTAGCAGCGAGTCACTCTTAGCCATCAGCACTCTGGCTCCCATTTCCTTAGCCAGCAGAATCCCGGCGATCAGCGCCTCATACTCTGCTTGATTGTTGCTGGCTTTGAAAGCGAATCTCAACAATTGTTCGATCAGCACGCCGTTGGGTCCTTCCAATATGACTCCAGCACCGCTACCCTGCTGGTTTGACGATCCATCCACTGAGAGTACCCAACGGAAATCGTCTCCTTCAACCCGCGTCGCCTCTGAAGAGAGCTCGACTACAAAATCTGCAAAGATTTGCCCTTTGATCGGGCCTCGAGGCTCATACTTGATGTCAAACTCTGACAACTCCACTGCCCACTTCACCATTCTTCCTGCAACGTCAGGCTTCTTCAAGACCTTCTGGATGGGCAGGTCAGTCATCACCAGTATTGTGAAACTGTGGAAGTAGTGGCGCAACCTCCTCGCCGAAAACACCACCGCCAGCGCAGCCTTCTCCAGGGCCTGATACCTCGTTTCTGGGCCCTGCAACACTTTACTCACGAAATAAATAGGCTTCTGAGCCTGGTCTTGGTCCTGGGTGAGCACGGCGCTCACCGCCCTCTCAGTCACCGCGAAATACAATCTGAGAGGGGTTCCCGCCAGTGGTTTGCACAAAACCGGCGGGCTCGCCAAATATTCCTTCAGCTTGACGAAAGCTTCCTTGCACTCTTTCGTCCAAGCGAACTTGTTATTGCGCCGCAGACACTGGAAATAGGGATGCCCCTTTTCTCCGCTTGCTGACACGAAGCGGGATAGTGCTGCCATCCGACCTGTCAGCTGCTGGACCTCTTTTACTGTAGCCGGGCTTCTCATCGCCAAGATGGCGGCACATTTGTCCGGATTGGCTTCTATTCCTCTTTCAGTCAAGAGAAAACCCAAAAATTTTCCAGCCTCCACGCCGAAAATGCATTTCTCCGGGTTGAGCTTCAACTTGAACTTGGCGATCGTCGTGAACAATTCTTCCAAGTCTGCAACGTGCTTGCTTTTCTCCTGCGAGGTCACGACCATGTCATTGACGTAAGCTTGTACGTTCCTTCCCAGCATTGGTGCAAGTACTCGGTCCATCAGCCTCTGGTACGTGGCCCCCGCATTCTTCAGCCCAAACGGCATCACCTTATAGCAGTAGCACGACCTCTCCGTCATGAAGGCTGTTTTTTCTTCATCCATGGGATGCATCTTGATCTGATTATAGCCCGAGAAGGCGTCCAGGAAACTCAGCAGCTTGCACCCTGCAGCACTATCAACCAGGGCATCAATGCTTGGTAAAGGATACGAATCCTTTGGGCAAGCCTTATTCAGGTCGGTGAAATCGACGCACATGCGCCATTTCCCGTTGCTCTTCTTCACCAGCACGACATTCGCCAACCACTCAGGGTACTGGACTTCCCTGATGTGGCCTGCAGCGAGGAGTTTCTGGGTCTCATCCTTGATCGCCTGCCTCCTCTCTTCATTAAATTTCCTCCTTCTTTGCCGCACCGGTCTCACCATGTTGTCCATCGCCAGATGATGGCACAAGAAGTCGGGATCGATCCCGGGCATGTCCGAAGCGGACCAGGCAAACGCGTCCAGATGCCGTTCGATCACCTTGGCGATCTGGTCCTGGAGATCGACCTCCAGAGATCTTCCGAGCTTGAAAACTTTCCCCCCGATCTCCTTCTCGAGCCACTGCTCGACGGGCTTGGGCCTTGATTCTCTGGCGATCACTGCCTTGGCGATTCCGAGTTCCCTTGCTTCCTCCGGGCGATTCCGCGCCTCTTCCTCCTCCAGGGCAGCATTCCCCTCCCCCAGCTCAGCATCTACCATCTCTACGTCCCTTCCGGCGGCCTCCTCCATTATCGGCGGTCTGGGCTTCACACCGGGCGGTGGGGTGGTTGTGACATAGCTCACCGATCTTTTATTTTTCAGGCTATTCTCATAGCACTTTTTCGCTTCCTTCTGATCAGACTTTATCGTGATTACCACCCCTTCCATGGACGGCAGCTTCACCTTCATGTGCCGAGTCGATGGAATTGCGCCTATCCTGTTAAGGGTGGGCCTTCCCAGCAGGATGTTATATGCTGAAGGGGCGTTTACGATGAGGTACTTGATTTTCTCCGTCCTCGACCCAGCCTCATCGGTAAACGTGGTTCTCAGCTCAATGTACCCCTTGACTTCCACCTGGTCGCCAGCGAACCCATACAAGCACCCTCCATAGGGCCTCAGCTGGTCAAGGGGCAATTCTAGCTGTGTGAAAGTCGGCCAGAACATCACGTCTGCCGAACTTCCTTGGTCCACCAGAACTCGGTGAACCTTCCTCCCCGCCGTGATCAACGAAATAACAATGGGATCATTGTCGTGAGGCACAACGTCCCGAAGATCCTGCTTGGTGAACGTAATGTCCACTTCGGGCGAGTGATCTTCAAACATGTCCACCGACATCACCGATCGCGCGTACTTTTTCCTCTGCGATGCGGTGCATCCACCACCTGAGAAACCCCCTGCAATGGTGTGGATCTCCCCATGGATAGGCATCTCGTGTTGCTGGGCTTCTCCCCCTGCCGGCTGGGAACTCGACGCTCCTCCGGTCCTTCTGTCCAGCAGATAGTCGTTTAGGAACCCGCTCTTAACCAGATCGTCGAGCTGGTACCCTAAAGACAAACACGAGTCCAGGTTGTGGCCAAAGCACTGGTGGAACTCGCACCAGACATCCGGCTTCGACCCTAGCACCTTGTCGCCCACCTTCTCGGGCGCCTTCAACCTAGCAGATATGTTAGGGATAGCGATCAGGTCCGCTAGTCCCATGACGAATTTGTGCTTAGGCGGGCGATTGTATTCCCGGCGTGCTGGTTGTTGGCGTGTTGGCGGTTGGCGCGCTTGGCTTCTTCCCTTGTTTCTCCTATCGTAAGGATAGCGAGTCCTTTGATCCTTTCTGGCCGCCGCTGCCGTTTCCAGCACCCTCTGTGGCTGGATCCTGGTCTGGGCGCGTGGCCTGACGGGAGCCACACTGCCTCTCTTCTCGGCGACCTCACTCTCGTCGGCGATGTGAGCCACCGCAAGTCGCCTGACTTCAGCGAACGTCGCTGGATGAGCCCTGATCAAGGCTTCGCAGAATGGCCCTGGCTGCACGCCCTTCTTGAAGGCATAAACCAGCATTTCTTCATCCTTGGCCGGCGATCTGACCATCTGTGCTCCGAAGCGATTGAGGTAGTCTCTGAGGGACTCCCCATGGTACTGCCTTATATCAAACAGATCGTAGGACACTCTGGGCGGTGCCTTGTTCACAATATACTGCTCGACAAAGATTTTCGAGAATTGCTGAAAATTAGTTATGTGGCCATTAGGCAGGCTCACAAACCACTCCATCGCCGTTCCCTGGAGCGTGCTCACGAACATCTTACAATAGACAGCATCCGACCCCCCTGACAGCATCATCTGTGTGTGGAACGTGGTCAGATGAGCCTCTGGATCTTCCACGCCAGTAAAAACAGCTTTAACCGGGACCACGCTCGTGGGAATTGGCGTGTCGGTAATCGCCTGAATGAAAGGCATTGGGAAACACGAGGCGGCGTCGACGGTGCCACCTCTTCAGCGGAAGAACGAACCTGCTGCTCCTGAAGAGCTCGACGTAGCTCCTCAGCTACCTTGCTGAGCTCCTCAGCTACCTTGCTGAGCTCCTCGTTTCTGGCGCGAGAGGCGACCAGGTCTTCATGTATCCTTGCCTGCTCGACGCGCGAGGCTTCTACAGTGGCCTGCAATGAGTGCATCATTTCTGCCATCTGCGCCATGGTCATGGTGGCGTCGCCTTCAGCTGCGACGGGAGCCACGGGACTGGAACGATTGCTCCTCATCTTTCTCATCAACTTCAGCGAACCACAGAAATACAGCAAATAACACTTCAACCACGAACGAACCAGCGATCAATCGGGGAAAACTCAAGAAACTGCGCAAGAACCCAAAAACACCGCAAACCTTCGCAGAAAACCACCAAAGAACTCGAACCTCCACCAGACAGATTGCACGCAAGCAACAAAGGACCTCACTCCACCGATTGAAAGACAAACAAAGGCACAAACACAAACTCACCGAACGAAACTCAAAGAAACTGCCAACGACGGTTGCACCAGCACACAACCGCGCAGAAAACCTCGAAAAACTCCACGAACTCACGCTGTGGATGGGAGCGCGTTTTACACGGCCCCACGGTGGGCGCCTGATGATCCTGCCTGTTGACCGGAGCGCTGGAGAATGCCTCGTCAAAGGATCGACGTGCACGCCGCTTCCCGCCTCCGTTCCTCCTCTGGATCTGTCTCAAGAACCTGCAAAGAAACGATACGGCGCCGCTGCGGCCGATCGCACTCCGACGCTCAAGTCAGTGACGGTATCACCAAATACTAAGAACTGGAACCGTGCAAATCTCTCTCACAAACAGCTCTGTCACTCGCAAGCGTAAAGTGTATGAACTGAACGTGCGTACCTTAGAAAATCTGTTAGGAACTCTTATATACCTGGTGATTTTCTCTCTCCTGGCAGTTACTGACTTGGACACGTGGCTCGTATCCAACCGTACACGTGCCATCATCCGGAGGCTCCCTGACTTGGCGCTGCTTCTACTCTCATTTTGGCTAAGTTACCTATGCATGGTACTGCCCAGTGCATAGCTAACTCAGGAGTGCGATCTCTACTGAAACTGGCGAGTTAGGGCCTTCATACACCTCCCTGTGGTCTCGCCGGCCGCCTTCATAATCTGCTTCTCCTTCATCTTCGGCGATGTGCTTGCTCTGGCGATCTCCGACTGCCTGGTCACCTGAGTCTACATCTGGCGACTTCACCTTCAACCTGGCGATCGCCTATTCTGGTAAGCTGGAAATCGGAACACGCCAACTTAACTATCGGCGACTACACGTGCCTCCCGACTTCCTTCCCAACTGTCAACCTGGCGCCTTGTCAACACGCCTACACTGTAACAGGATGCCACGTCATCGCATCCGACCACCAGGGCGGTACACAAACCAAAGCTCATATGGAAGTCCATATATTGTCAAATGGAATCAAACAACAAGAATGAAGAACAAGAAATGAAAGCTGGACAGAAATGAAAGATTAAGCTACTGCACCAAACAGAATAAGAACACAATGCTGGAAACACAAAAGTAAACGGTAGAAAAAGAAGTAAACTCTAGGAATCAAAACTACCGAATGGAAAATTGCTAAAGAGTCCTAAAGAAAGGTGCTAGAGTAGATGAAAGAAAACAGAAAACAGCTACTGAAATGTTTTTTTTGAAAAGCAAACTGTGCTATGTTTACAGATTTAACTGTACCGATTGAAAGCGAACTGGAATGTGAAAAAATAACCACAGAAACTTCAATGTCTTAACTCAAAAATGGCACTGGAATGAGGTAAAAACAGTAAGCCAATTGAGAGAAAGAAATTTTTCAAAATTGCTGCCCAATTACCGTATTCTTTTCGGCAGTATTGTACACTTTTCGTATTTTATTTATCATTTTTTGTGTACTTGGAATTTTTGAGTGATTCTTTTTTCTATGCTTTTGTAACACTTTGAAGTATGTAAAACCAAATTTTCACAAATTTCCTATGAGCCAATTAATTGCAGTAAATTGAAAACAGTAGCACGTTTGTAAGAAAACAGAGGAGCCTATTTAGGAATGAAAAACAGTATGATGAACTAGCAAAGACATAATGGAAATTGTGTAAAGGAACTTGTATAGAATGAAAATACAAGCATGAACTCAAAGCTAAAAATGAAAATGCACAAAGGATCAAGCAATAAACTCAAAAAAACAGAAAGTAAACCAAAGCAAGAAACAATTAAAGCAATAAAAGTACTACTAGAAGTAATGACAATTATGGAATAACATGACTATGACAAAACTTGACATGATTACAAAATTAAAAGACATATAAGAAGAGATAACTACAAGTGAAAGGAAGCTTAAGGTCAGCTCTAGGAAGGAGAATGCCATTCCACAAGAGCAGCCATACTCATATGAACAATGAGTGCTAGAATCCTTTTCACAAACACATGGTGTAACAAAAGAAAAACAGCAAGAAAACTCAAAATAAATCCTAAAACAGAATGGTAAACAACTTGAATTAAAGAGCTCTTGAAAGTAAAGTGCAATACAACTCAAAATTTAAGCAAGAAACAAGCCTAGACTCTAGATACCACATGATGTGATTCCAATAGCAAGATATAGATGATTCTTTGACATTTTATGGAATCAACTTGAGTTGGAGAATGAATAGGCACTTTTAATAGAAATGGATCAATGTTCTATGTTTCAAGAACTCACCAAAACTTGAACCAAACACCAAACTCACATGGAAGACCCATTTCTTGCCAATTAAACCGATTAAATTGACCAAGAAAGTAAATGAACCGATTGAAACTCTAAAGAAAGCAATTGAACCGAACAAAACATGAAAATGAGCTACTGAACTGAATTAAAACAGTAAGAAATTGAAAAGAACCGAACAAAAGTGCAAGAAAAGGAAGATGAACCGAATAAAAGAAACTACACTTGTTTTAGAGTTCATATGGACATGGAAATGGAAGAACTAAATGGAGAAGAGAGGAAACTTATGTGGATGAAGAACTTGGTTGATGAACACGCCACTTGAAGTTTGATTGCTCCAAGATAAGTGTGAAGTGCCACCACTTGAAGCTCTGATACCACATGATGTGAATGCAACAACAAGAATACATGATTCTTTGACATTCTTAGGAGCAACTTGAGTTGGTCATGAAATGGCACTTTACTTAGAATTGGATCAATGTTCTAATTCAAGAACTCACCAAGACTTTGCACCAAACCAAAGCTCATATGGAAGTCCATATATTGTCAAATGGAATCAAACAACAAGAATGAAGAACAAGAAATGAAAGCTGGACAGAAATGAAAGATTAAGCTACTGCACCAAACAGAATAAGAACACAATGCTGGAAACACAAAAATAAACGGTAGAAAAAGAAGTAAACTCTAGGAATCAAAACTACCGAATGGAAAATTGAAGAAAAGGGAAGAAGAACACTTATAGAAGAAGATGCTTGCTGGATTTTGAGAATTGGAAGAAGCCATTCACGCCACTTGGAACCTTGAACCAAGATAAGTGATGGAGTGCCACCACTTGAAGCTCACCATAGCTCACAAGATAAGGCAAAGAAGAGGAAGACTCAAAACTCACAAATTCTCTCCAAAATTGAGTATAGTCTCTCTACTATAAAATTCCAATCTGAATTGTGAAGGACCTAAGCCCTCCTTTTATAGGAGTAAGGGCTGGTCATTTACATAGCTTATTCCCTACGCTACCCAAAAAGCTCCTAAGATCACACCCCCCTTACTAAGCTCACTCCCCAAGCTTCTAGAATTTGCTAAACTAAAGCCTAAAGATGCTTTTACAAAAGAGGTGTCTAATGTTTCCCTCTAAGCACCTTTCTAAACATTATTCTATATTATTTACAATTTAAAAGAAACTATAAAGAGAGATATTTAATATGAAGCCTATTATTTGAGAGTTTGTAAACTTCTTTATCTTTAGGCTTGATCTTCTCTTTGACTTCTTTTAATTTGTGAGAAGACTAGAAGGAAGAACTTCAAATGTGTAGGTGAAAATCCTCTTCCTTCATTAATAAAATCCTCTCCTAGTGGATATCCATCATACTCCCCGAGTTGGAGAGAATTCGTCCACGAATTCAGTACTCCTGCATAAAACAAAGTCAGTTTGCTATTATATAAGAGAATACAAGAAGAAATGGGCAAACATGACTTATCACTTTGAAATGTTGGGAGTTCAGAAAAAGAAGGTCTATACACATACCATGTTGGAAAAGATTGTTTAGGAATGATATTATTTGGTAAAATAGTAGATATGAAAAAATCATCCTTAACATTCTTTATCCAATATGGTGTGGAAGTAGGAACCTTAGGTAATGAAAATGACAAAGAAGAAGAATACCTTGTAGGCGTAGCACGAGTCAACAAAAGTGATTTAGTTGAGAAGGTATTAAGACTCGGTTTATCATGTACTTCAATTTCTTTTGCATTTTCTTTTTTAGTTTCTTTGGGATGGGTCCTATATGCTGGATGATTTGGTAAAGAAACCCCGGACATGAAGTCTATTTGGTGTTCAATCCCTTTTAGAGGTGGTAAGCCTTTAGGAGGATCTTGAAACACATCTTCATATTCCTTTACCAAATTGTCCAAACATGTGGGACTATCCTTAGCCGACTCACATTCAATAGTCCTAGGAATAGCTAAAAAAATAGGCTTTGGAGTAACTATTACCCTTTTAACTTGTTGTGTGGACATGAGAAGGCTTCTCTTGGAACTTTTTATATCATTTTCTTTCTCTCTCTTTTCTCTCATTTTAACTTGGTCCTCATGTACTTCCTTTGGAGAGAGAGACTTAAGAGTGACTTTGTGCCCATGGAAGTGACTTGCATGCTTGTTGTTTTCCAAAAGTTTTGAAGAAAGACCTTGTCACTTATATGTGATTTAAGGCAAGTTAAAGATATATTGCATGCTTTCTAAAAAGTTTTTAAGTCCCCATCGTCTTTCGGCGATTGGCGGCATCAGTTAAAGTTAAAGTCCTCATCGTCTTTCGGCGATCGGAGGCACCAGTTAAAAGACCTCAACGCCCTCGCGCGTACTGAGGCGAGATAAAGACCTCCTCGCCGTCGAGTGAGTGCAGGCGAGGAAGAGTAAAAAGTCCTAAGTGTTCCTGGGGGAGAGAAGATGTAACCCCCGGGGCAATATAGAGGCACCAGCGAAAAGTCCTCAGTGTTTCTGGGGGAGAGAAGATGTAACCCCTAGGGCAATGTAGAGGCACGAGTTAAAGACCTTCTCGCAGATGAGCGAGTTCAGGCGAGTTAAAGACCTTCTCGCCGATGAGCGAGTTCAGGCGAGTTAAAGACCTTCTCGCCGATGAGCGAGTTCAGGCAAGATAAAATCCTTCTCGTCTCGAACGAGTTCAGGTATGGTGTAAAGGGTGGCTAAGGTAGGTTCGAAGAGAACGCCTAGCCACCCGGTCTCTTGTTCTGAAGCTCAGGGAGGTAGAAGGCGTTTCCAAGAAAGAAGGCGTCGCCTAGGTAAAGGCGTCGCCAGGAAAGAAGGCGTCGCCTAGGTGAAGGCGTCGCCAAGGGAGAAGGCGTCGCCCGGAAAGAAGGTGTCGCCTGAATGCAGGCGCCGTTGAGGAACATGACGAATGAAAAGCGCACAATATGCGAAACGTATGCAAAGTAAGGCGGCGTTGCAAAAAATCAAGTATGGCATAGAAAAGTTGATGTTACAAGCAATGTTCAATACAATTGGGCGTAATGCGGTTAGGGCAAATATTACAACTCATGCAAATCACAAAAGAGCCACTTTTCAGTGGCCATCGGAGTCAGCACTGGAGGAAGAAGAAGCCCTGATCCCAGCCCGCAGAGCTCGAGTAAGTCGTGTCCTCCTCTCTTGGTTTATTTTCGAGCCTGCATCAAGGGAGACAAATGTGTCGGAGACACTATGAAGCAAGACACGCACAGTTAGAAAGCGATAAAAGCGGAAGTGATGAGAATCAAATAAAGGAGGCTTTTATTAATGGAGGAAGAGGACATCCACCCTCACATTTGAAGTTCTTCCTTCTAGTCTTCTCAAAATTAAAAGAAGACATAAAATAAAGATGAGGCCCAAGCCCAAAGCCCAAGCCCAAGCCCAAGAAGGCCAAAGCCCAAAGAGCCCAAGTCCATCCCATGAGGGGCAAGGCCAAGCTTTGAAATACTCTTGTATAGTTTTAGGAGGTGTGGTTATTAAATAAAGGTGTGTGAAAATGTAAAATAAAGTCACATTGTCCATGTGACTTAGGAGAGTGGTGTAGGTGTAGTTTTTAGGAGGTGTCATAGTAGAAAAAGGTCACACCTCCCATGTGACTTGTTTTTTGTGAGAATTTCAAATGAGTTTTATTTGAAATTTCCCACCTATTTTTCAGCACCTTAGGCTATAAATAGAGGTGCTCCCTTTGTAAAATTCAGATTGGAATTAATCTAAGAAAACTCTACTCAAATTTTGAGTGATCATTGGAGAGCTTTTGAGCCTTCTTCTCTAGTCTTATCTTGATGGATCCATGGAGTCCTCAAGTGGCGGCAGCACTCTCATCTAGGAGCATTCCACACTTCTAGTGGCGAGATCATCCATCATCCTTCAATCTTCATGAGCATTTCTTCTCTCCTTCCTTTCTTCTTTGTTAATTCTTTGTTCTAGCTTGTTTTTCTTGATGTTTGGTTCGGCTATTCTAGTTTTCCAGCACCTATGTTCTGTTCTTTGCCTTTTAATTTCATTTTGTTCGGTTGAAATGTGTTCTTATGCAATTCTGTTCGGTACTTCTTAGTTTTACCTCCTTTTGTTGGTTCAATTTGACAATATGTGGAACATCCAAATGAGTTTGGGATTTGGTACTAGTTTTTGGTGAGTTCTTGTCTTAGAACAATGATCCAACTCTAAGAAAAGTGCCTCTATAATGTCAAAAATCATTCTCTATATGGCTAGTGGAATCACATTAGGAAGTTTCTAGGGCAATGACTCATACTTATATACTTTTTGAGAGTTCCAGTGTTGAACTCCAAGCTGTTCACGGTGGCGGAATCGAAACCTCCCGCCTCAGCAAGAATCCGGCAAGGTATTTGATCACTTGGAGCCAGCTTCTTGAAGGGTTTGGTTTTGAGGGCCCTCGCCTCTCTCGTCCAGTACAGTGGAAAACCCTCCAGGGCGTCGGGAACGAGGTCAGTGCAGCAGATCTTGAAGAACCGGCTTTTCCACCCGGTGAATGAGTCTTGAAAGGGGGTTAGGAGAACCCTCCCAGGAACGTTACTGAGAGTTACCCAGAGGTTGTGCCTTTGCCTCTTCACCTCAAAGAAGTGAAGAAAGAGGTCAACCGAGGGTACACCACCCAGAAACCCGAAGAGGATATCAAAGGCTTTGACAAAGGCCTAGCTGTAGGGGTATAACTGGGCCGGAGCGGCATTGATCTCCGTCAGCAGTTCCTTCTCGAACCGGGAGAAGGGCAGGCGCACGCCGATGGTCTTGAAAACCACCTGGTAGAAGTAAAAGAAGGGGACCCCATCGTTGGCCCGTTCATCTCCACATACTGGCTCCCCTAGAGTGCAAGGGAGCACAGCAATATCAGCGTCGTGCCTCCTCGCGACCGTGATCATAGGAGCATGACTCCCCTTTGTGTTCCCTTATGGCCCTGGTGGAGAGTAAGCAGGAGCATTCGTCAAGAAGCTCCCTCGAAGCCCACAGATACAGGTTCTTGGGGTCGACCCTGGGGGGTTAGCACAAGACGACATTCTTGAACAGGCTCAGGGAGGTTTTAAAAAGTTTTGGCAAAGGTAAAAACAGACACAAGAAGAGAGGGTGCAAGAAGAGAGAGTGTAAGTAGGTTACGAAGAGTGCAGAAATGATGAAAATAGTTTCAGAGTTGGAAGAGTTAAATAAAGCGGTTAGAGCGCCAAACGACGCAAGTGGAAGTATTGCAGTTAGAGCGTTAAACAACGCGAATGGATGCACCGCGCGATCGAGCCACGTGGCAGAAGATGAAAGGATGGACCTGGCAGGCCTGGCTACACTCAGAACACGTCGTATCACTAGTACAAAATTCTTCAATAACGACATCCTTCAAAGACGGTTTGGAGACAACCATCGTTAAAAACTACGCGGTGGCAATTTTGTAATTTTTTCGAATTTTTTTTGGACTTTTAACGACGGTTCTCCCCACAACCGTCGTTAAATGTGCGCGGGGTGGACTTACAACGATGGTTCATCTCAGAACCGTCGTTAAAACCTGTTTTAAACTCATCTTTTCCCACTCTCCTATTTTCATTTAGAAACAAAATTTCCCGCTGCCCTACGACCCACCGCCGCTCCTACTCGACCGTGACCAAGCCCGTGACCGTCGCGACCCAGCCGCACCGCGCCGCACCGTGACCGACTGCCCTACCGCACCGCACCTTGACCGCCGCACCGCGACCCTTCGCGCGACCGCCCCTACCCTCGATCGTGACAGCCGCAGTCGCGTCCGAGCCGCGCCGCGCCGCCTCTGACGCACGACCACACCGCGCGGTGGTCGCTGAAACGGTCGAGGATCGCGCGCACGGTTGTCGCTGGAACGCCCGCGCGACCGCACCGCGACCCCTTCGCGCGACAGCACCGCGCCGCACTGCGACCCTTCCCCAGCCGCCCGCACGACCGCGACGACCGTTCCAGCGACAACCGTGCGCGCGATCCTCGACCGTTTCAGCGACCACCGACCCTGTGCCGCGACGCACATCCGTGAACACCGACTCCTTGCTGCAACCGCTTGTCGTGACCGCCCATCCATTTGAGGTTAGTGTATTCTTATTTCTTATCACCTATGTTTTGAAAGTATTTGTTTTGAGTTTGATATTGATTGTTTATATTGAACGCATTGGTTCTGAGTCCGGAGGTGTTCGACCTTCGGCAATTTTCAGTCATTATATATTGTTTTGACATATTGAACGCACTGGTTCTGAGTCCGGAGGTGTCCGACCTTCGGCAATTTTGTTTTATTTTTTCATGATTACATATTGAAAGTATTGGTTCTTAGTTTAGCAGTTCAATGGATCGGAGTTGGATTAATACACCACGAATAAGTGATACTTACGAAAAAGGGGTGGAAGAGTTCATACAATTCGCAGAACATAATGCCATTAGTTATAAGAATGGAGTAAGGATAAGGTGCCCTTGTATCAATTGTTTAAATGGAAGGATATTGACTGTTTCTGAAATTAGAGAACATCTTTTGTGTGATGGATTTTTGAAAAGTTATACAACATGGACGTGGCATGGTGAATTGTTAAACTTGCCAAGTGTGCACGGAGGTTCGGAGGAAGTTCATTTCTCAATGGATGATAGATTAGAGACATGATTCGTGATGTGGGAGCAGAATCATTTGCTAATGCAGTTTTTGAAAATATGTCTAATGATGCAGAGACTCCTTTGTATCCTGGTTCAACTAACTTCACACGATTATCAGCAGTGTTAAGGTTGATGAATTTGAAGGCAATGAATGGATGGACCGACAAAAGTTTTACAGAATTGCTTCAATTGCTTAAGGACATGCTTCCAGAAGGAAATACCTTGCCCAATCGAAATTATGAGGCGAAAAAAATACTTTGTCCAATGGGTATGGAGTATAGAAAAATACATTCATGTCCTAACGATTGTATTTTATACAGAAATGAGTATGAAGATTTAAGAAGATGTCCCAGGTGTGGTTTGTCACGTTATAAGGTTAAGGTTGGTCAGAATGATGAAATTGATGAATTGACAAAGGAAGGTCCTCCTGCTAAGGTTGTTTGGTATCTTCCAATAATTCCAAGGCTTAAGCGTTTGTTTGCAAATGCAGATGACGCTAAAAACCTTAGGTGGCATGCAGATAATAGAAAATGTGATGGATTACTTCGTCATCCTGCTGATTCTTTGCAATGGAAGAATATTGATAAAGAATTTCCTGAATTTGGAAAAGAATCAAGAAACTTAAGACTTGGATTGGCAACTGATGGAATGAATCCATTTGGAAATTTAAGTAGTAATCATAGTTCATGGCCCGTTTTGTTAGTCATTTACAACTTACCTCCTGCTTTGTGTATGAAGCGCAAATACATGATGTTATCTATGATGATCTTTGGTCCAAAACAACCTGGAAATGACATAGATGTTTATCTTAATCCATTGATTGAAGATTTGAAATTATTGTGGAATGAAGGGGTTGATGTGTTTGACGCGTTTAAAAATGAATCTTTCCGATTGCATGCGATGTTGTTTTGTACTATCAATGACTTCCCTGCATATGGGAACTTGTCAGGTTATAGTGTGAAAGGCCATAGAGCATGTCCAATATGTCAAGACAAGACATCTTATGAGCAGTTGAAACATGGAAGAAAAACCGTGTATCTTGGGCATCGTAGATTTCTAAAGAAATATCATCCGTATCGTCGATTGAAAAAAGCTTTTAACGGATACCAAGAACATGACATTTGTCCCACTCCCTTAAGTGGTGTTGAAATTTATGAAAAAATCAAAAATGTTAATGTGACTTTTGGAAAAATGAAGAAGAAGCAAACTGTGAGTGAAATATGGAAGAAGAGATCAATCTTTTTTGATCTTCCGTATTGGTGTAAGTTAGATGTTAGACACTGTCTAGATGTAATGCACGTAGAGAAGAATGTGTGTGACAGTCTAATAGGAACACTTCTGAACATTAAAGGCAAAACAAAGGATGGTGTGAATGCACGTCTGGATTTGATTGAAATGAATATACGAGAGGAATTGGCACCGAGAGAAGTTGGTAAACGTACATACTTGCCTGCAGCGTGTTACACTTTGTCAAAGAAAGAGAAAACAAGTTTTTGTGAATGTCTTAAAGGTGTTAAGGTACCACAAGGCTACTCTTCAAATGTGAAGAGTCTTGTATCTATGAATGATTTGAAACTAATTGGCTTAAAGTCACATGATTGTCACGTTCTAATGCAACAATTACTACCGGTGGCTATTCGTGGAATCTTGCCCAAAAATGTTAGGCATACAATCACTCGACTATGTTCATTTTTCAATTCCATATGTAGTAAAGAGATTGACTCTCAGAAGTTGGATGAACTTGAAGAAGAAATAATTGTTATCTTGTGTCAACTCGAGATGTTTTTTCCTCCATCTTTTTTTGATATTATGGTACACTTGGTTGTTCATCTTGTAAGAGAAATCAGATTGTGTGGGCCAGTTTATATGCGATGGATGTATCCAGTTGAACGATACATGAAGATTTTGAAGGGATATGTGAAGAATCAATGTCGTCCAGAAGCTTCCATTATTGAAAGATACATTTCAGAAGAATCTATTGAGTTTTGTTCCGAGTACATGTCAAAAGCCAAATGTATAGGAGTTCCTGAAAAAGGTTGGCACTCTCGTAGATTCATAAGTAAATCTTCAAGAGGTGTACATGTCATAAGCAAATCTAGAGAAGAGGTTCTGCAAGCACACTTGTATATCTTAAATAACACTGATGAGGTGTTACCATACTTGGATACACACAAAGACATTGTCAAATATAAAAATCCAAGACAATCAAAAAAATGGGTGTTAATTGAGCATAACAAAACTTTCATGTCATGGTTTAAGCAACAAATAATGAATGATCCATCAGCATCTGAAACATTAACATGGCTTGCAAACGGTCTCAAATTTGATGTTTTATGTTGTTCTGGTTATGAAGTAAATGGTTGTTTGTTTTACACAAAGTCTCGAGATGATAGGAGTACAGTGCAAAATAGCGGAGTCACCTTGGAGGCAGAGTCTATGCAGTTTTCAACTGCAAAGGATCAAAATCCTATTGTGGGATCAATGCCTTATTATGGTGTCATAGTAGAGATTTGGGAAGTTAATTATACCAAGTTTACTGTACCTGTTTTCAAATGCAAGTGGGTTGACAATAAGACTGGTGTCAAAGTTGATGAATCAGGAATGACTTTGGTTGACTTTCGAAAGATAGGTTATCATGACGAACCATTTATAATGGCACTTCAAGCTTCCCAAGTTTTCTATATCCAAGATCCTACGTCTGACCACTGGTCTGTTGTGCTACATGGAAAAAAACAACATAATGACCCAGAAGATACAAACAATGACATTTGTGAGATTGAATCACTTACAAGAACGACCATCAATAAAGAGTACGAGGATGTTGCTGATGTTGTACATGCAACTCGAAATGATCATGATGAAGGAATATATATTTGTATGTACATGTGATTCATGTTTAGTTTTACAATATATTTCATTTTTATTATATTTCATATTCTTGATGCTTATTATATTTTTTTGATAACAGGAACATGGCAGATGATAAAGTTTCCCATTCAAAAACTGGTAGAGGACCTACAAGATTGAAGAATATGTTTAAGAAGATAACTAAAGATGACAAAATACCTTTGTCTATTGATATCCACACTGGTGTGCCCACTGGGCAACATGCAAAGAAATATAGGAGTTATCTCGGAGTACTTTCTCGTGAAAGGATCTCTATCTTAACTCAGTCCTGGGATCACGTGACTGACCACGAGAAAAACATGATTTGGCAAGATATTCTGGTATGTAACTGTTTTTACTTTGCTAAATCTAAAGTTCTTTTATACTTTGTTTTTGTTTATGAACTAATTCTTTCAAACAATGTAGACACATTACAACATCCCGAATGTGGAAACCTTGAAAGCGAAGGTTCTTTCAGATGTGGGTGTCAAGTTTCGTCAGTTTAAATCAAAATTGACAACAGATTATATATATGGGAAAAGGAAAGAAGAAAATCCTTGTGCAAAATATGCATCCATTGATGAAGAAACTTGGCAGCAGTTTGTCAATATTCGACAAACTGAAAAATGGCAGGTTAGTATCACTTTTATATTTGAATATAGTTTATATTAACGTATTACTAAATTTTGAGTGTTATGATAGGAGGTTCGAAACAAAGCAAAAGCCAATCAGGCACATAATGATACCCCACACCTATTGTCTCGTGGTGGTTATAAGTTGCTAGAGCAGAGGATGCTTGAAGAAAAGATTAAAGCACGTTCTACTTCCATTGAGGAAATGAATAGTGTAGATTCTTTAAGACCTCCATCCCCACCACTCCGACATGAGATGTGGAAGGGTGCCCGTATAAACACATTAGGGACATGGAGTTCTAAGTCTACAGAAGAAACAGTTGAACGCATTGTAAGTTTGACAATTTCTTTTCAATGTGTTATTTTAAATTCTATGTGTTATTTTAAATTCAATGTGTTGAAGTTTGTCAATTTCTTTTCATTTGTTTTAGGATTCTCTTAATGAGCAATCAACACAGGGGACTTTTAAACCATGTGGTCGCAATGATATTCTTAATGTTGCTCTCGGACGACCTGAACACCCTGGACGTGTTCGTGTAGCTGGATATGGGGTTGGGATTCGGTCATACTTTGGACCTCCATCACACAGCAAGGAACAATTGTCCAATGAACCTAGCCAAGAGTATTTACTACAACTACGTGAGCAGTTAAAGGCTGAGGTAACTCAAGAGCTTAAAGAAAGCTTCATGGAGGAGTTTAGTGCGCGAATGGAAATGGAGTTCAAAAAGCGGTTGGAGGGTTTAGGACACTCACAGCAACCACCTACTATGGTAGAAGATGAACCACCTCCGCCTCCTATTAAGAAAGTCAGCACTAAAGGGAGTTGTTCGGCAGTTGATCTATCAGGGGATGACTTTGGCTCAACTAGCCAATGCGAATTATATGTTGAGTGTAATTCCTCAACCCGATTCGTTGCCTTGGGTAAGTGTTATGAAGGGGTCACAATGTTACACAATGTGCCTCTTCCTTCTAATTTGATGAAGGTCACGGTGGAGAAGGTCCTTTATGGTGATCTTGCAGTTCCTGTGCCGACATCAGAGGTGACAATTGTGGCAGAGGCATTACATACTTTCGTTGCCTGGCCTAGACATCTCGTCAGACCTATAGACTCTATGGTATATATTTGCACTAATACTAATACAATTATGATATATTACATTCTAACTAATTTAAGTATTTTTTGTTTTGATGAGTAGCAGGAACCTAAGACAAATTTGCCTCTGGGAAAGAAGAAAATAGTCTCCATTGATGATCCTCTGGCGGCATTGGTGGAAGTTGCTACAGCTTTAGATACAACCGTCTTAGAGGTTCCATGGGATGCCAATGTTTTTGGAAGGCATAGTAATCTACCGTTGTACGTTCACATGTCTGATTTGTTGGACCTTGCATCCGGAGATCAAGAGATTAACATAACAGTTCTGCAATTATGGATGATGTAAGTTCAAATTTTAAATTCTTTATACTTTTGATTTATTAAATATATTAGTACTAACTTATTGAAATTTAGGTATCTTTATGGATTATGCTTTGATGAGGGGAAACATAATATATATGGGTTTTTAGACCCTCAAATCACTCAATCAATTGGAAACAAGAAGTCGGAAACACAAACATACATCACCACTGCCTTAAAGAATGGTGGAAAACACATTTATTTTGCTCCGTACATCCATGAGTAAGTTCTTATTTATTAAATAAGTTTTAATAAATTATTGAAATAAGAGAAACTAATTAACTGATTTGTTATACAGGCGTCATTGACAACTATTGATCATATCTGTTCAAGATCATACCGCTGCATGGTTTTGCTCCTTGCATAAAAAACCTCCTGCCTATTTTAAAAACATTATAGATAGGTACGACAGTTTCATTTAACATTTATTATTACTTATATATTATATAATGTTATGTATTCTAACATGAAATCTTATTATTTTAGTGCTTACTCTGGATATAATATGTTGTGTGGGAGGAGAACTTCAAACGCACAAAAACTCACTTGGATGTACCTTAAGGTATTTAAAGTATATTTGTTCACTTAATTTAATGTGTTTCACTCATTCATTTAATACATTTATTTTCACATGCAGTCCAACAGGCAACCTCAAAATTATGAGTGCGGTTATTATGTTATGCAGTGGATGTTGACTATTTTGCAAGCTGAAATTAAGAAAGGTTGGGATAAGGTAATACCTCAATACAATAAACACTTTAAAATTTGAGATTTATTAATCATGCACTAATTCAAAATATTTCAAATGTCACAGTTGTTCAACGACCAACACCCGCTAGATTTAGAAGCATTGGAGTATATGAGAACAACATGGTCAAAGTATTTTGTAACCATGTATAACACTCTAGTATAGATAAATCATTACAATGACAAATTTTTTCATATATTACCAAACTTTTTTGTATTATGTTATAATTTGTTGTATGCAATTTTTATATTTAAATTATGATTTGAAATGTTTTTATTTTCTGGAATTGAAAACTTTATGCAGGTTATTTGGGATTTTTTAAAAAATAAAATTTTTTATTTTTTTTTAAACAATACATATAACGACGGTTCCACTTGGAACCGTCTTTAAAGGGACACTTATAACGACGGTTCCTAGAGGAACCGTCTTTGAAAGTCACGTAATTTTTTTTTTGAAAAATAGAAACCACTTTTAACGACGGTTTTCACAACCGTCGTTATAAGTCCATACCTTTTAACGACGGTTCCCAGAACCGTCGTTAAAAATTCATACCTTTTAACGACGCCTGTAATAACGACGGTTCTGGAACCGTCTTTAAATGTCGATTTTAACCGTCGTTAATTTACCTTTTTGTACTAGTGTATCGACATAATGCCCAGTGGTACAATGCGCCGTCGAAAGTGGGTCAGGGGCACAGTAGGAGTCAGGATCAAATCGAATGACTGAATGTTCCATCAGCCATACAAGATGCGCCGCGTGGATCAAGTCGAATGACTGAACGTCCCATCAGCCATACGAGAAGCGCCACGTGGATGGCACGGGCAAAACCTTGAGCTTTTCGCTGTCCTCAAACGTCGACCAAGGCCAAGGTCAAAGTCAATGTCAAGGCACGGATGACGCCCAAGGCGACGCCAGCACGAGACGCCTGAGGTGTCGCCCGGAAGGACGCAAAGGGCGACGCCAGCGCGAAACGTCGCGGGAGTCGCCAACCAAAGTATGAGCAGGGTCGCCTCCCCGATACCCACAGGTAGGAAAGACTGTGGAGGGAGACGAAGTCGAAGAGGGCAGAGTTAGCTACTGCCGTCGCCTCCCCGATACCCACAGGTAGGAAAGACTGTGGAAGGAGACGAGACCACCAAAACGCCACCGAATCACTAGCAGGGCGTTCCCGGATTCGTGCAGACTGCTTGAGCCAAAGCTTCCTGTAATCCCTCCTCGAAAGTGCCCGCCATCTCTTGGATGAGGGTCTTTTTGTCCTTCTCTAGTTCTCCAATGATGGCATCCCCGGAAGCCACCTGCTTCTCCAAAGCCTCCTTCTCCACGTGGAGTCGGTTGACCTCGACTTGCAGTTTGTCGTAGTCCGCCCGGAGAAGGCCCATAGCTTGGGTTTGGGACGCCATTTCCCTTTCCATCCACTCCATTGCGCCAGTTTGCTCACAGCAGCAGGCCTTCAAGTTCTTTTGAACTTTTTCGTAAGCTTCGACTGTGCCTTGAAGGCTCGTCACCTGAACTTTGAGGGCGACTTCCCGAGCGTAGAAGTCGGTCTGGAGCTCCAACGCCTCTGCCAGTCGTCCCTCAGCCTCTGTTTTAGACTCTTGCACCTGCTTCAGGGAGGTCTGGCAAGCTTCGTTCTGGCATCCCAGAGTTTTCTTTTCCTCCTCCAGGGCAGTTACCCTTGTTTCCAAGGCCTGGAGGGTTTGAGCTTGCAGAGCAGCATTTCTGGCCTGGGCGCGCCATTCAAGGGCCACCGCCAAGAAGGCCCCCAAGTAGAAAGGCATACCCTCCTTCCTGTCGGTGCCCTCTGGCATAGTTCCGCCACTGAAGCCCCTCATCAGATGCATGATTGGAGGAGGGATGGTGATGAGATCGGGGGCGGCAGCGACGGGAGCAGGAGAAGCAGAGACTTCTGCCGGTGGCGGGGGCGGGGCAGACTCGGCGCCTTCGTCCCCTTCCTCTGGGACTGTTGTGGGGGGGAGTGAGGTCGCACTTGGAGGGTCGTCCATGAAGGAATTCCCTCCCTGGGGTGACGCCTCTCGCAGAAGAGGAACCCGCGCAGATTTCCTCCTCTTGAAGGGTGCCACGCCGTCCGATTCCTCATCATCCGATATAATCTCCAAGACCCGTTTCCCTTTGTCAAGGGGGGTTGGAGTCGGCGACGAGGCCATGGCTAGAGGAACAGCGGCGATGGGCAGAGGAGAGCCGCCAGTCTGAAGCGCCTCGGGGCTATGTGGAGATGACGGAGATGAGCCTAGGGGGGCTTCGGTGGTGATCGGTGGTGGCGGTGACAAAGTTGGTGGGGGGATTGGATCAGCAGCAGGGGTGGAGGAGGGGCCTGCCTTGGCAGCACGAGCCTCCTTCATCGCTTTCGCTAGCATCATCCTTTTGGAGGCGTCCATCACCGATCCTACATTAAAATAGACCAAGCAGTAGAAATCAAGGCCAAAGCAATTATACAAAATCACAAGCGTATAGATGTGTGAGATGCAAGTAGTATGGGACCATGGAAAACAGGGGGAGAAAGCAGTGGGAACAAACATCCGGTAGCGAGGTGTTCACAGCAAAGGGGACGAGGGAAAAGTCTCCTTACCAAAGTATGTTGTCAGGGCGTGAGCATTGTACTCGTTAGCAACAAGCTTCAAAGTATCAAAAACGATCCCCAGCCCAGCCAAGGCCTTGCTTACCTCCCTGTCAGCAGGAGATAGCTCTTCCAGGGCTTTGGCCCTAAGCAGCTTAGGGCGCTCCGTCCAATAGAGAGGAAAGCCATCCAAGGCTGTGGGGTCGTGCTTGGCGCTGCACACTCTAAAGAATTTCCCTTTCCAGTTCTTGTAAGAGTTTTGGAAGAGGGAGAGGAGGATCCTACCCGCGATCCCGGAAAAGCTTACCCAGAAGGTTTTCCCCTACTTCTTCACTTCGAAGAAATGCAGGAAAACGTCTACGGAGGGAATGATGCCCAGGTGCCCGCAGAGAATTTGGAAACCCCTTACAAATGCCCAGCTGTTGGGGTGGAGCTGGGCGGGGGCGGTATTGATTTCGGTGAGGAGTTCCCGTTCAAAGGGGGTGAAGGGGAGACGCACCCCCACGCGTTTAAACACCGTCTGGTACATGAAGAAGAAAGGGTTCCCCTTTCTAGGTCTGTCGTCTACGCAGACAGGTTCCCCGGGCCTGCCGGGACGAATGGATATGTGGGCGTCGTGAGTGCGGCAAAAAGCGTTAAAGTTATACAAATGGGGATCCCCACGGTGAGCTTCCAGGTCCTGGAAGGTAGTCAGGCTGGTACACTCGTTCAAGAGCTCGTCGGGGGCCCATAGGTAGTAGGCTTTGTAGTTGGACTTTGGGGTCTTGGGGGAGGAATCAGGCTCCGCGTTCGTGCGCGTCATGGTGTGAATAAATAGCTGAAGAAAGAAGAGGAAAAAGGTTTTAACAAGTGTAGCCATGACAGGAAGGGGAGTGAACCCCAGGAAACACCACCCACGCGAGAAAACCCAGAAAGAAGGAGAAGGGAACAGAGAAGGAATGAGAAGCGGAAGAACGTAGTAATGCATGAATGTCAACAGTCCTAGGCAGTTCAATAAGTCATACAGTGCGACGAAAGCGAAGAGTCATGGATATGCAAAAATCATACCTTTGCTGTCGAAGTGAAGGAGGAAGAAGAGCACGGGAGGGAGAGAGCAGAAGTTGCAGAGAAAGGGGGTTGAAGGCGATGAACAGTGCAAAGACGCAGAGAGAATGAATGTAACAGTGGGGTGAGCGCGGGGTTTGGGGTAACTTAAACGTTACATTTTGCAACCCAAGAGGCGCTAACTAAGAGCCGTGAGATCGTGCCACGTGTCAAAGGATCAATCGCCCAAGGGAAACGCAAGGGTCTCTAAATGATGGCCGTGCGATGGGCTACGTGGCGCGCGATCAAGGGTAGCCCCAAAAGGTGTTATTCTCCCCGTTTCAAAGGATGTCCAATCAGTCATTAAGAGCACTTCTATGGTTCAGAGAGTGTCACGTCAATAATTCGAGAATTGTTGAGTCAGCTGGGAGCGACACGTCATCAGGGTGGTACGTGGACGGCGTGGGCGAGGCCTTAGTCTTTACGCTGAAGACAAGTCTTCGGCTTAAGACTGGGGGGCTTGTGTACCGTCCCGTACCCGGGCGTTGACTGAGTCGACGTCAAAGTCAACACCAGGGGTCAAAGTCAACGCAAGGCGTTGCCTAGGCGAAGAGACGCCAAGTGCCGGCGTCATCGAGAAGAGGCGTCGCCAAGGCAAGGCGTCGCCAAGGCGAAGGCGTCGCCCAACCAGGGCGTCGCCAGATCAAACATTACTAAAGCAAGGCAATCACAGTGTAGTTCCTCGATACCCATGGGTAGGAAAGACCATGGAGGGAGCGACGCCGTGGGAAGGCCTCAGGTCCCGATAACCTGGGGCAGCGATAAAGAGAAGGAAAAGGTGGCTTCAAGGCCATAGTGATAGCACCAGTGTAGGGCAGCCCGACTCGTGAAGTACCCCTGCCGCCCCAGAGACGCCTTTGGGACAGATACGACTCAAGAGGAAGGTCACGCCCAAGGTAGCCGGGTGCAGGGTACGAGAGGAAGGCAGATACGCTCTCAAAGTGAGTGACTAGATGATTGGGGGCATGAGTTGGCACCCAAAAAGTCACCCCTAGCGCAGTAGCACTCCCAAGCAGGAGAACTCACACGTAGAAACGTCCCCAGATGGGGTCACGGCATCGTGAGGCCCTCCACGTGTACGACAGCCATGTCAAAATAGAAACACCCTTTAGTCAGGTGCCAGGTAATTAAAGTCATTCAATACAGTTTCCGTTTCGAGCGTTCAGGTACTATAATGGCTCCCAAGCGTTTCAACGTCTTAAATGCGCTACGTTTTCTAATTAGATACGCTGATTGAGTGCGTTACATTTGTAATTAAAGGTGCTTTAAGGCGCTTTAAATGCTTGGGTAGTTTAAATAGCGCTGAGAATGTTGGAAAGGGGGTTCGAACTTTTGGCAAATTGACCAGAAACTCTCTAGTTGCTTGCTCGAGCCTTGAGGTTACGTACAAGGGACTGGGGAAAAGATCTTTGCCTGAGGGAGAAAACACACACACAGTACACAGTTCTTTTTATCACCTTCAGAGTGCCATACGTGGTGCTCAGAGACGGAGGTGCACAGTTTTGGTGTTTCTTGCTGGCTGACTTGAGCGTCGGAGTGCAAACGGCCGCTAGGGCGCCCTTTTGTCCTCTTTTTTGCAGGAATCCACAGGTAACCAGTGGGAAGGAGTCCCTAGCTGACGGCTGAGGTCGCGCACGAAGACGTCCCAGTCAACCGGACGGAACAAAATTTTATTAAACCTCGAAAAGTTTTCAAAGACCTCTCTTAAACAATTCACCCCTCTCTCGTTTCATGCCATTGTACTGACCAGTCCTCGGCCTCGGGCGTTGACCAAGGTCATGGTGGGGGCCCGAAGGCTGGGTCCGCTGGGATGTTCAGTAAGACGAGGCAGAGTCCTCTAAGCTCACGGACAAGGGGAGCCGAGGAGGGGGCGGCATCGAGGCAGGGCGTGGAGGCCTCGAGCCTCGGCACTCCAACATTGAAGATGGACAGAAAAGGTGGTTTTAAAGCACATCCCAGTAACCAGTAAGGGGATGCCCAGATCACGAGGGATCCATGCATGGACTGTAGGGAACGCGGTAGTACGCACCACCATCAAAGAGCCACTGGGAAAGAGACGACTCGTAAGGGTCACGTCCAAGGGGTGATCTGCAAGCATGGCACGTGAATGGGCTGGAAACGCCCAAAATGGATGACCTCAGAGATTGGGTTCATGAGTCGGCGCCCAAGTGGTCATCCCGCACCAAATGCGCCTCGGCAGGGCAGCCTTACGCACTAAGATGGCCCTAAGACTGGGTGATAGTGTCGCTAAGGCGCGCCTACAATATGCTTAAGTCATAGTTAACCAGAAGGGCAGAGACACTGAAAGGTATATAAGGGGTAACAACAAACATAACAAGGTACACTTTTGTTAGTACGCATTACACATTTCTAAGAGAAGCAACACCGAGAGAGAGCACACACACACAGTGCTCTCAGAGTTAGAGTTTGGTGTTTCATTGCCCGAGAGTTTGACTTGAGCGTCAGAGTGCAAACGGCTGCGAGGGCGCCCTTTGTCTCTTTGTTTTCAGGTGTTTCTATCGGAAGAAAGGGACGTAGGAGCGGAGGGTTCTTGGACGCCAAGTGATCAAAGACGCACAAAGACATCTAAGTCACACGGCGGGAACATTTGGCACCCACCGTGGGGCACGTTCTAAAACATTTGTCCCAACCGCAAGAAAGTGAGAAGTTCTTGTTCCCGCCGGTTGACCAGATTGTGCTTCGTGCGCAGCTAAGACTCGCGTATCAAGGACTCCCTCGTCTTTGCTCCAAGTCTCCACCTTTCACCGCCGTGAGTACCTGAAACAGAGAGAACAAAAGGGCGCCCTCGCGGCCGTTTGCACTCCGACGATCAAGTCAGCTTGCGAGAAACATCAAAGACACACTTCCGTATCGGAGCACCGTGAATGGATGCTCTGAAGGTGGTAAAATACTGAGTAACTGATTTTCTCCCTAATTGCCTGTGCGTACAGTGGGTTCGCGAGCAGGCAACTAGGGTCTGTGTAAACTGAAAACTGGATCCCTGTTTCCAACGTCTAAAACCTCTTTTAGCCGTCTAAATCATTCAAAGTGCCTTAAAGTGCATTGAAGAAAGGAAAGAAGACACTTATATGAAGATGCTTGCTGGATTTTGAGGATTGGAAGAAGCCATTCACGCCACTTGGAACCTTGAACCAAGATAAGTGATGGAGTGCCACCACTTGAAGCTCACCATAGCTCACAAGATAAGGCAAAGAAGAGGAAGACTCAAAACTCACAAATTCTCTCCAAAATTGAGTATAGTCTCTCTACTATAAAATTCCAATCTGAATTGTGAAGGACCTAAGCCCTCCTTTTATAGGAGTAAGGGCTGGTCCTTTACATAGCTTATTCCCTAAGCTACCCAAAAAACTCCTAAGATCACAACCCCCTTACTAAGCTCACTCCCCAAGCTTCTAGAATTTGCTAAACTAAAGCCTAAAGATGCTTATACAAAAGAGGTGTCTCATGTTTCCCTCTAAGCACCTTTCTAAACATTATTCTATATTATTTACAATTTAAAAGAAACTATAAAGAGAGATATTTAATACGAAGCCTATTATTTGAGAGTTTGTAGACTTCTTTATCTTTAGGCTTGATCTTCTCTTTGACTTCTTTTAATTTGTGAGAAGACTAGAAGGAAGAACTTCAAATGTGTAGGTGAAAATCCTCTTCCTTCATTAATAAAATCCTCTCCTAGTGGATATCCATCATTAACCCTCCAACAGAACAAGTTCTCACTTGTGCTTGTTGATTCTTCAAGCAACTTTTGTAGTATTGGACTTTGTTGAAATCTTCCAAAACTCCAAGATTACCTTTATTGATTCTAAGACCAGCATATGTTCCGTCCGGTTGACATGGGACATCTTTGTGCGCGACCTCAACCGTCAGCTAGGGACTCCTTCCCACTGGTTACCTGTGGATTCCTGCAAAGAAGGACAAAAGGGCGCCCTAGCGGCCGTTTGCACTCCGACGCTCAAGTCAGCCAGCAAGAAACACCAAAAACTGTGCACCTCCGTATCGGAGCCCCGTGAAAGGCACTCTGAAGGTGGTTAAATGGAACTGTGTCTAGTGTGTATTTTCTCATTCTGGCAAAGATCTTTCCCTAGTCCCTCGTGCGTAACCTCAAGGCTCGAGCAAGCGATTAGAGAGTTTCTGGAAAATTTGCCAAAAGTTCGAACCCCGTTCCCAACATTCGAGGTGCTATTTAAACTACCCTAGCATTTAAAGCGTCTTAAAGCGCATTGAATTATGAAACGTTCAGCGCATTTAAGACGTTTAAACCGCTTGGGAGCATTTATAGTACCTTAAACGCTCGAAACGGAAACTGTATTAAATAACCTTAATTACCTTGTACCTGAAAAAATGGCGTTTCTATTCTGACCTGGCTGCTGTACACGTGGAGGGCCTCACAGCACCGTGACCCCATCTGGGGACATTTCTTCGTGTGAGTCCTCCTACTTGGGAGTGCAACTGTGCAAGGGGTGACTTTTTGGGTGCCAACTCATGCCCCCAAACATCTAGTCACTCACTTTGAGAGCGTATCTGCCTTCCTCTCGTACCCTGCACCTGGCTACCCTGGGCGTGACCCTCCTCTTGAGTTGTACCTATCCCAAGGGCGTCTCTGGGGCGGCAGGGGCACTTCACAAGTCAGGCTGCCCTACACTGGTGCTATCACTATGGCCTTGAAGCCACCTTTCTCTTCTATTTATTACAACCCCGGATTATCGGGATTTGAGGCCTTCCCACGGCGTCGCTCCCTCCATGGCCTTTCCTACCCATGGGTATCGGGGAGCCACACTGCGATCGCCTTGTCTTTATGACATTTGACCTTGGCGACGCCCTAACTGGGCGACACCTTCATCTAGGCGACACCTTACCCTGGCGACGCTTCCTCTTGGCGACGCTGGCACTTGGCGTCTCCTCACCTAGGCGACGCCTTATGTTGACTTTGACCCCCGACGTTGACTTTGACCTTGACTTTGTCAACGCCCGGATACGGGACAGTACAACATATTTCAATCCTGTTAAAGCAGCCCATACATCATGGGTAATCTCCATGTCTACACCTTTAACATGTGAAACTAGGTTATTTCCTTCAAACTTTAGGTTTGTGTAGAATACCAGAATCAAATCTGGATATATGTTTCCCTTCATCTCCAAGAATCTTCTCAGCAACTGATCCTTGAGAAGCTTTCTAACATTGTCCAGCTTTTGGCTTTTCAACCAATCAAAAGAGACAACTTTTGGATTGTTGATCACTTTTGTGCTTGTCTCAAAGCGATACCTCTCAATAAGTTCATTATCCCCTGAAAACCAGCTCTCAAGCCTCCCTTCTGACCTTACAGCCCTTGTTTTGATCCTCTTTGATGTAGGTGGAGTGGACTCCATGATAGCAGAAAAAAAAATGCAAAGGCTCACACACAAGGAGAGAAAGAGATGTTGCAAGAGATGGCTCAATTGGTTGTTTTTGTGAAAGAAATCAGCTTTAACTGATTTTATAGCAACTCATATATCTTCTTTGGTCCTTTGGTGACTGTGGGTTTCGGTCTACAAGATAAGAGACTGATCCAAGAACTACACAGAAAACGTTAGAAAAGGGCAGAAAAACACATGGTCAACACATGTGATCTTTGACTAGACATAAATGTTGAACCAAGTGGTGTTCAATGTTTTGAAGAATCCAAATCCTTTGAAGGATGTTGAAGCCTCTGCTTTGCTTGATGTTGCTGAGCTGGTTTAAGCTTTGTTCTGGGGTAGTTTAATGTTGTAATCCACCCTTGGATTAAATCTCAAGCAATTAGCATCTCAATATTTATCAAAGTAAAATGTTTTTCAAACTAAGTTGAAACAACCGATTGTTTTGTCGAAACAACCGATTGTTTACACTTAGGTGTTTTGAGAAAGTTTGAAAACTGTTTTTGAATGGTGAAATCTGTTAAGTAACAAAACAACCGATTGATTCGAGGAAACAACCGATTGTTTGTTTTGAAACCATAACAGAAAAACTGTTTTCTTTGACTGAGCTTTAAATGCTTTCACTGAATACGCTCCAGTCATTAAATTCTTTGACCAATCAGTTTTAAATGCAATTAAGAGTTTGTTAAGATTTGATAACAAACTATATCTTTGAATATATTTAGAAAAACTATTTTCAAGTTTTAAGAATCTTGAGACAAAGTTTTTAACTAAGTTTTTCAAAGAAGTTCTGAGATTGCTTGAGAGTTTATAGATTGATCAAGGTGCTGGAATAGGATTCTACTTGTATTGATTTCAGATATTCATCTGTAACAAGTGTAATCTTTGTAAACTGCTGAACAATTCGTTTGTGTGTTTTGCTGAGATTGGCTGTGTGTTCTTGAGGTGTTCAAGATCAACAATCTTAGTGTTGGCCAAGGAGAGTGTGTTTCTTGAGGTTTTCAAGGTCATTCTATTGGTTGTTGTGTAAGTGATCAAGGTGTGGTTGCTTAGTGGATTTCCTCAGGGTTTCTGAGAAGACTGGATGTAGCTCTGGTTTGGAGTGAACCAGTATAAACAACTGTGTACAATCTCTCTATCCCTAACTCTTTATTTTCGGTTTGTTTGTTGTTTGCTGGTATAAAGAACCAATTGTTTCGAAGAAACAACCAATTGTTTTTTCTAGTATTACAGTTTTTGCTTGCTGTTTTGGCTAACTGAATTGCTGAATCAATTGGTTTCTGAAATAAATTCATTCTATCTTTGAAATGTTTGCGAAAACCCCTTTAAACAATTCACCCCCCCTCTAGTTTAAAGACATCCTTTCTAACAATAAAGGCTCTTGAATTTCAGATGATCCTACCGGTTGACTCAGCGCAAGAGCGTTGCCTCGTCACGATCTTCCTCACCAGCTTGGCACCACGTGCCCTCCAAGTCCACTCCACAGATAGCCCCTCTGAGAACCTGAAAAACACACAGTGGCGCCTTTGCGGCCGGTGGCGCTCCGACGCTCAAGTCAGTGACAAGGACACCCAAAAACTAAGAGAGAATATGCTCTGTAGGACCGTACTGTAGGCACACAACCCTAGCAATATCAGCCGTAATGAAAAACGTACCTCTGCAGATTCTGTTAAGGTTACCTTTATAGCTAGGTTTCTTCTCTCTCCAGGCCGTTATGCTTTTGGACGCATGGCTCGCATCCAGCCCTGCACGTGTCACCATCTGGACTGGGATAGCAGGTAGCGCCCAGCCCTACACGTGTCGTCATCTGAGCCAAGGCAACTTGAGCTTCATTTCTCCATTGCTCCCAACCCTACACGTGTCATCATCAAGGTTGGAGTAACTGGTAACATCCAACCCTACACGTGTCGTCATCTGGATTGGGGCAACTTGAACGCCATTCTTGTGTAGTAACCAGCCACACAGCTAAGTCCTCCACTCAAGGAGCAAGCTAGCGCACAATGCGCTGTGAAACATCACTCGACAAGGTGAGTGTCGGATGCAACAAAGTGCATCATCTGTGTGATATCGCTCGTCGCAAGTGCCACCTTCCTTACTGCTACGCCATGCATGCTCTAGCTGAGGAAACCTTGCCACCAACGAATGTCCCCTCTAGGAATCCTGTCGCTGATGAGCAATCTGTTCCCTTCAACCCACTCAGCCTTCACGCCCCATGCTGGCGCAACAGTCATCTTACTGAGCTTACACGCTCGAGATTACCCTTCTGAGCCTCTAACAGTTATAACTGAGTTTACTGGGAGATCCGGCGATGTGCTCCTCGTGGCGATGTGTAAACCACCCGAGCCCCTAGCATTCTTCGGCGATCTCTCACCACCTGATCTCCTAACACTCTCATACGGCGATTGCGTCGTAACTCTGGCGACCGCCGGTCACGCACACTAGAGATCGGAGAACGCCAATTCAGTGTAACTGGCGACTATGCTCACTTCTGAACCATTCATCTTTTCTAGCCTACGTGTTCCACTGAGCACGCCCCACCCGGGCACGCGCAAGACATGTCATCGCACCCGATGACCTGGTCGGTACATCCGAGATATGGAATATATTCCTTTATAACATCTTGTAACTTCCTCCAGAACACAATCAGGCTTTCAAGACTGCTTTATTGACTCAAGATCCTTTCATTATTGAAATCTGTAAGGGACAGAATGCATAGAGAAATTAATTCAATTCTTTCACAGTGTTGTCCGAGAAGAAACAATCGGTTGTTTCGAGGAAATAATCGGTTGTTTTTCTGCAGCATGTTGGCAGATTGTGAATTTCAAGCATAGACTGAGAAAGGTTCAAAACAGATGTTAATGCTCATTTGACAAAGAAAAAATTAAACATGAATTAGTAATTGAAAGACAAAGGCAATGTTTAAGGAAGGTCTTATCCTTTTATGAAGTCTCTTCAATGAGTCATTGTTTGTGATCAAGAAGCTTCTTTTGACTTTTGAAAAGGCTTGGACTGGTATACACCCTCAATTTAGTTCCAGTCTTAATCCTTTCCTTCCAAGATCCTGATTAGATGACTCAGAGCCTTCTAGCTTCCCTGCATAAAAATGAATTCAAGCAACAAGGTTTGGTCCCCTTACAAATGTGGGTCCATTTGATTTATCTTTATCATTTGAAACCTCACAACCTTTGGGAATCCACTTCATAAAACCTCTGGGAACAGAATATTTCCTTATTTTGCAAAATCTGACAGAATGGCCTCTTTTCATGCAATAAAAGCATGTAACAACCGGTTGTTTCGACTTAACAATCGGTTGTTTTACTGGCTATTTTGAAAATTTCTTTGAAAAAATATCTTGCTTGTTCTGTGGATTAAAACCTAATCCAGCTCTTCCAAAAACACAATTTTGAGATGCTAAGACACTCTCAAAGTTGGATTTTCCCTTTTGTACCGACCAGGTCATCGGGTGTGATGACGTGTCTAGCAAGTGACTATGTGGGGCGTGCTCAGCAGGGCACGTGGACAAGAGAAAGATGAATGGTTCATAAGTGAGCATAGTCGCCGTTCATGGAAGTGGCGCTCTACAGTGTACATAGTCGGTTGTCGCCGGGTTTGTGTGTCATCGACGTGTTAGATAATGAAAGATCAGGTGATCTGACATCGCCGCAAGGAGCACATCGCCGGGTTTCCCAGTAAACTTAGTTAAAGCTGTTGGAGGCTCGGGCGAGTAAGTTCAAGCGTGTAAGTTCAGTAAGACGATTGTTACGCCAACATGGGGCGTGAAGGTCGAGCGAGTTGGAGGGAATAGTTTGCTCATCAACGACGGGATTCCCAGAGTGGACATTCGTTGGTGGCAAGGTTTCCTCAGCTGGAACACGCATGGCGTAGCAATGAGGAGGGTGGCACCTACGACAAGCGATATCACAGAGATGGTGTACTTTGTTGCATCCGATACTCGCCTTGTCCGGTGGTATTCCAGAGCGTGTTACGTGCTAGATTACTCCTTGAATGGAAGACTTGGCCGCGCGACTGGTTACTACATAGAAATAACGCTCGAGTTACCCCAGCTCAGATGATGACACGTGTGGGGTTGGGTACTACCAGTTAGCCCAACCCAGATGACGACACGTGTAGGGTTGGATGCAACATATAAATGACGCTCAAGTTACCCCAGCTCAGATGGTGACACGTGTGGGGTTGGGTACTAACAGTTAGCCCAACCCAGATGACAACACGTGTAGGGTTGGATGCAATATAGAAATGACGCTCGAGTTATTCTAGCTCAGATGATGACACGTTTAGGGCTAGGTACTACCTGCTACCCCAGCCCAGATGGTGACATGTGCAGGGTTGGATGCGAGCCACGCATCCAAAGCGTAACTACCTGGAGAGAGAAAAAACCTAGCTATAAAGGTAAACTTAACAAAATTTGCAGAGGTACGTTCATTACGGCTCATTGTTTTTGGGTTGAGTGCACTTTAGTACGGTTCTACAGAGCATAGTTTTCTCTCAGTTTTTGGGTGTTCTTGTTACTAACTTGAGCGTTGGAGCGCCACCGGCCGCAGAGGCGCCATCTTGTGTTTTCAAGTTCTCAGAGAGACAATCTGTGGTGTGGACTTGAAGGGCACGTGGTGTCAAAGCTGGTGAGGAAGATCGTGACGAGGCATCGCTCTTACGCTAGGTCAACCGGCAGGATCATCTGGCGCTCACCGTGGGGCCGTATAAAAGGTGATTCCCAACCACAGTTCAAGTTTTTTGATGTTTTGGTGTCTTCTGTTCGACTGCTTGCTGTCGCAGTCGGTTTTCGGAGTTTTCACCGTTCGTTTGGAGTTTCTTTGAGTTGCTGAGTTTGCTGAGAAAGGATGAGGACAACGCGGTCCAGTTCAGTCGCGCCGTCAACTGAAGAGGACGCTGTGTCTATGACGCAGGTGATGGAGATGATGAGGACATTGCAGGAGAACGTAGCTGCATCGCGTTCTGAGCAAGAAAGAATGCATGAGGCACTAGTGGCCTCACAGGCTAGGAATGAAGAGCTCAACAGAGTCAACGAGGAGCTACGTAAAGCCCTTTAGGGACGAAAGGAGCGTGCGATTGGGGACAGATTTGCACCCACGTCCCCACCGCGTAGGTTTCCCATGCCGTTTTCTCAGGAAATCATGGACACGGTGGTCCCTGCAAATACGGTAGCGGTGAAAGCATCTTTCATCGGGGTGGAAGATCCTGAGGCTCATCTCACGGCGTTTCACACTCAGATGATGCTCTCAGGAGGGTCAGACGCGGTCTACTGCAAGGTGTTCATGAGCACTCTCAGCGGAACAACGTTGGACTGGTTCGTCAGTTTACCTACTGGCCACATTACCACGTTCCAGCAGTTTTCCAAGATGTTCGTTGAGCAGTATATAGTGAACAAGGCACCGCCATTGGTGTCTTACGATCTGTTCGACATGAGGCAGTATCAAGTGGAGTCCCTGAAGGATTTCTTTAACAGATTCGGAGCTCAGATAGTCCGCTTGCCAGGTAAGGATGAAGAAATGTTTGTACATGCCTTCAAAAAGGGCGTGTTGCCTGGGCCTTTTAGTGAATCGCTGATCAGGAGTCATCCCGCCATGTTCGCTGAAATCCGACGACGTGCCGTGGCTCACATTGCCACTGAGAGCGAAGTCTCTGAGAAAAGGGGAAATGTGGCCCCAACTAAGCCACGCGCTCAGACGAGGATCCAGCCGCAGAGGGTGATGGAGGCGGCGGCGGGGAAGAGGGATCAAAGGATGCGTCATCCTTATGACCCAAAGAAGAGTAAAGGGAAGGGGCCGGGGCGGATTGGCTGACCTGATCGCCCATCGAGATACGAGTACGTGATGGGATTGGCTGACCTGATCGCCATCCCGAACATTGCTGCCAGGCTTAAAGTGCCTGAGAAGGCAACGGATAAGGTGTTGGGACCAAAACCAGACGCGTGGTGTGAGTTCGACAAGAGCTTTGGCCACTCTATCAATTCGTGTCTGGCTTTGGGATACCAACTCGCCGAGTTGGTCAAGTGTGGGTTCTTGAATGATTACTTGCTAGAGAAGCAAGCGGGGCAATCATCAGGTTCACAACCGGCGGGCGGTGAGGGACATCAACACGAAGTACCCATTCACGGCGAGATCCACACCCTAGCGGGTGGATTCTGAGGTGGTGGGTGCATTGCATCGTAGCGAAAGAAGTTTGCAAGGTCTGTGATGTCAGTGGAGGTTTTTGAGGATCACTCACCCGACGTGGACATTACGTTCACCAAAGAAGACCTTAGGGATGTCGTGCCTCATGACAATGACCCTATTGTAATCTCGCTTGCTACGGTGGGAAGGACGGTCCATCGGGTGCTGGTCAATCAAGGAAGCTCGGCAGATGTGATGTTTTGGCCGACTTTCGAAAAATTACAGTTATCCCCTGACCAGCTGAGGCCATATGGGGGTTGTTTATACGGTTTTGCCGGTGATCAAGTGGAGGTCAGGGGGTACATTGTGTTAAGGATGACGTTCACAGATGGGTTGGCCTCGCGCACAGAGAAGATCAGGTACCTTGTTGTGAATGCTCCATCGGCATACAACATCCTGTTGGGAAGGCCGACACTCAACAGGACAGGAGTTGTGCCTTCAACAAGGCACATGAAGGTCAAGTTACCATCAATGGAAGGGGTGGTCATCACCATCCGTTCTGACCAAAAGGAGGCAAAGAAGTGTTATGAAAACAGCCTAAAAAACAAGAGATCGGTATGCCATGTAACCACGACGCCGCCCCCTGGTGTGGGGCCCGAGCAGGGAAACCGACAAGTTGTGGATACAGCGTTGGAGGTGGCCGCCGAGGGCGATGTGGCAATGGAGGATGCCGAGGCGAGGTCCGAGAGCGCCGCTCGGGTGGAGGAAAAGAAAACTGCCCGGAGACCGCCCGGGAGTCAGGTATTGCGAGAGCGCTGATCGCCAGCGAGAAGAGGCCCCAGCCGGTCGAGGAGTGGCTTGAGAAGAAGATCAACGACAAGACGTTTAAACTGGGGAAAACCTTAGACGACGAGACACAAGACCAGATCGCCAAGGTAATAAGTAGACACCTGGACGCGTTTGCATGGTCTGCTTCAGACATGCCGGGGATTGACCCCGATTTTTTTTGTCATTGTTTAGCAATGGATCCCCAGGTCAGGCCAATCCACCAGAGAAGGAGAAAGTTCAACGAAGAAAAGAGACAGGCGATCAAGGACGAGACGCAGAAACTCCTTGCAGCAGGGCATATCAGGGAGATCCAATATCCAGAATGGCTCGCCAACGTCGTTCTGGTCAAGAAGAGCAGTGAGAAATGGCGGATGTGTGTTGACTTCACGGATCTGAATAAAGCCTGTCCAAAGGATTCTTATTCTTTCCCAAGTATAGATGCCCTGGTAGACAGTGCGTCAGGGTGTAAGTTGCTCAGCTTCTTGGATGCCTTCTCAGGATACAACCAGATTAAAATGCATCCCATGGATGAGGAAAAGAACGCTTTCATGACGGAAAGGTCGTGCTATTGCTACAAGGTGATGCCCTTCGGGCTGAAGAATGCGGGGGCCACGTACCAGAGGCTAATGGACAAGGTGCTCGCCCCTATGCTCGGGAGGAATGTGCAAGCATATGTTGACGACATGGTCGTAACATCTCTGGAAAAGAGCAGGCACGTCACTAATCTGGAAGAGTTGTTCGTTACAATAGCCAGGTACAAGCTGAAACTGAATCCTGAGAAGTGTATTTTCGACGTGGAGGCAGGAAAATTTATGGGATTTCTCTTGTCGGAGAGGGGAATCGAGGCAAATCCCGACAAATGTGCCGCCATTCTGGCGATGAGGAGTCCTGCCACGGTAAAGGAGGTGCAGCAGCTCACGGGCCGGATGGCCGCCCTGTCTCGATTCGTATTCGCCGGTGGAGAGAAGGGCCACCCGTACTTCCAATGCTTGAAGAGGAATAACAGGTTTGTCTGGACGAAGGAGTGTGAAGAAGCTTTTGTGAAGCTCAAAGAGTACTTGGCGAGCCCACCGGTTCTGTGCAAACCTCAACTGGCAACGCCCCTCAGGTTATATTTTTCCATAACTGAGAGGGCGATAAGTGTGGTGCTCGTCCAGGATCAAGATCAAGTCCAGAAACCCATCTATTTTGTTAGCAAGGTGTTGCAGGGCCCAGAAGTGAGATATCAGGCCTTAGAGAAAGCGGTGTTGGCGGTTCTATTTTCGGCGAGGAGGCTGCGTCATTACTTCCAGAGCTTTACAGTGTTGGCAATGACTGACTTACCCATCCAGAAGGTTTTGAAGAAACCGGATGTAGCTGGGAGGATGGTAAAATGGGCGGTGGAGTTGTCGGAATTCGACATCAAGTATGAGCCACGAGGATCGATCAAGGGGCAAATCTTCGCTGACTTTGTGGTCGAGCTATCTTTTGAAACAGTGCAAAGCGTCGGGGATGATTTTCGTTGGGTGCTCTCGGTGGACGGGTCGTCTAACCAGCTGGGTAGCGGGGCTGGAGTTATTTTGGAAGGACCCAACAGCGTGTTGATAGAGCAATCTCTGAGGTTTGCCTTTAAAGCCAGCAATAATCAAGCGGAGTATGAGGCTTTGATCGCTGGTATTTTGTTGGCAAAGGAGATGGGAGCAAAGGTGCTGATGGCCAAGAGTGATTCGTTGTTGGTCACTAGGCAGGTAACCGGCGAGTTTCAGGCCAAAGATCCGCAGATGGCGGCTTACCTGGAGTATGTGCAAGAGTTAAAGAGGTCCTTTGTTTTGTTTGAAGTGGTACACGTGCCAAGAGAGCAGAATGCCCGAGCTGACTTGTTAGCCAAGCTCGCCAGTTCGGGCAAGGGGGGCAGGCAGAGGACCGTTATACAAGAAACTTTGAAGACACCTCGAGCATTTGTGGCAGATCACCAGGTTCTTCAAGTGTGCAAGTCAATGGAAGGGACGGCGAGGAGTCATATATCTTTGACTCAGGAGACTTTGAGGACGCCGAGAGTTAGAGCACATCCAGCGGGAGTGTCAAAGGTGACGCAAGTTTGCGCTATCCATGAGCCAGATACATGGATAACGCCTTACCAGCGCTACATGGCGGATGGCGTGCTCCCAATGGACTCGACAGAGGCCAGAAAGATAAAGAAGAACTCCAGCAGGTTCACCCTCATCGATGGCGAGTTGTACAGGTTTGGGTTTACGCACCCTCTCCTAGTATGTGTACACGGAGAGAAGTGCATGAGAATTATGGCTGAGCTCCATGAGGGGATTTGTGGGAGTCACATCGGGGGTCGAGCTCTGGCAACAAGGACTCTCCGTGCAGGTTATTACTGGCCTACAATGAGAGAAGATTGCAAGAAATATGCCCAGTGTTGCAAGCAATGCCAGCAGCACGCCGATTGGCACAAGGCGCCTCTAGAAGAGCTGAAATCAATTTACAGCCCCTGGCCGTTCCATACGTGGGGAATCGATATTCTGGGACCTTTTCCTTTGGAGATCAGGCAAATGAAGTATTTGGTTGTGGCGATCGAGTACTTCACGAAGTGGATTGAAGCAGAACCAATAGCCCAGATCACCACGCACAAGATTCAGAGTTTTGTGTGGAAGAATATTGTGTGCCGATTTGGAGTGCCCAAGCGTTTAGTATCAGATAATGGGACCCAGTTCGCAAGTCACCTGTTGAAGAAGCTGTGTGGGGATGTTGGGATACAGCAGGTGTTTGCTTCTGTGGAGCACCAACAAACGAATGGGCAAGTGGAGTCAGCCAAACGGGTCTTGCTGAGAGGATTGAAGAGGAGGTTGGAGAAGGCCAAAGGGTCTTGGGCTGAAGAGGTTCCCCGTATAGTATGGGCGTATCATACCACTGAGCAATCAGGAACCCACGAAACCCCGTTTAGTTTGGTGTATGGGTGTGATGCGATGATTCCAGTTGAAACCCAGGAAAGCTCGCCGAGATTCCAAAACTTCGTTGCGGAAGACTCGAACGAAGAAAGGGGAATGAACTTGGATTTGCTGGATGAGGTCAGGGAGGAAGCACGGGTGAAGGCCGATGCAGTAAAGAGAAGAGTTGAACGCAAGTACAAATCCAGAATAAGGCCAAGGCAATTCAGAGACGGTGACCTAGTGATGAGGAAGGCCCACCAGTATGAGATGGAGAACAAATTGTCACCCAAGTGGACATGACCGTTTAGAATAACCGAAGCACTCGGGAACGGCGCCTACCGTTTGGAGACGCTGGAAGAAGGGGCGATTCCTCGCACTTGGAATGCCACCCATCTCAAGTTTTATTACAGTTAAAGCATTGTAAGTAGTGATTAACTTGAACAGTTTAAGATGTTTCAGTTAAAACAGTTTTTCAAGGGGGCACTCTTTTTTTCCTAAGGAGGGTTTTTAACGAGGCCACCCAAAAAAGAAGGTTTCGAAGTTTATCAAAGTTTCCAAGTTATTAAGTTTGCATGCTTATCGCTCTTTAAGTTTTCGGAAAGAGACTCTGTTGCCCTTGTGTAATTTAAAGCAACGGCGAATTCAGATCGCATGCATTCAGTGCAAAGTTTTAAAGCATAAAGTTTTAAACCCTCATCGCCAGCTGGCGATCGGAGGTATAAGTTAAAGTTTTTTAAAGTCCTCATCGCACCTGGCGATCGGAGGCACAAGTATAAAGTTTTTTAAGTTCTCATCGCCATCCGGTGAGAAGAGATTAAAAAGACCTTCCTCGTCTCAAGCGAGTGTAGGCGAGAAGAGATTAAAAAGACCTCTTCGTTTTAGTTAAAAGGAAAATGGCGTCGCCGAAAGCCTATGGCTTTGAGATTGAAATAGAAAAAGGGTTACATGGCGAGAACCAGATCAGCAAAGTTTTGGGTGATAACGTAGAAATACGCTTGTCCCTTGGCAGATCAGGCGAGCGAGATTTCAGATACTAAGATCGACCTACGCCCCTACTGCCCAGTAAGTGACTTCGTGCTAAACTTTATTGCTATAGACTAAGATTTTGTTCAAGTTAAGTTGATTTCCAGAGACTTAAGCATCCTGCTAAGTGTAGGCGTGTTGACAAGGCGCCAGGTTGGCAGTTAGGAAGGAAGTCGGGAGGCACGTGTAGTCGCCGATTGTTAAGTTGGCGTGTTCCGATTTCCAGTTTACCAGAATAGGCGATCGCCAGGTTGAAGGTGAAGTCGCCAGATGTAGACTCAGGCGACCAGGCAGTCGGAGATCGCCAGAATAATCACATCGCCGAATATGAAGGAGAAGCAGATTATGAAGGCGGCCGGCGAGACCGCAGGGAAGGTGTATGAAGGCCCTAACTCGCCAGTTTCAGTAGAGATCGCACTCCTGAGTTAGCTATGCACTGGGCAGTACCATGCATAGGTAACTTAGCCAAAATGAGAGTAGAAGCAGCGCCAAGTCAGGGAGCCTCCAGATGATGGCACGTGTACGGTTGGATACGAGCCACGTGTCCAAGTCTGTAACTGCCAGGAGAGAGAAAATCACCAGGTATATAAGAGCTCTTAACGAACTTTCTGAGGTACGCGCGTTCAGTTCATACACTTTACGCTTGCGAGTGACAGAGCTGTTGTGAGAGAGAGTTTTTGCATGGTTCTAGTTCTTAGTATTTGGTGATACCGTCACTGACTTGAGCGTCGGAGTGCGATCGGCCGCAGCGGCGCCGTATCGTTTCTTTGCAGGTTCTTGAGATAGATCCAGAGGAGGAACGGAAGTAAGAAGCGGCGCGCAGTCGATCCTTGACGAGGCATTCTCCAGCGCTCCGGTCAACAGGCAGGATCATCAGGCGCCCACCGTGGGGCCGTGTAAAACGTGCTCCCATCCACAGCGTGAGTTCGTGGAAGTTTTCGAGGTTTTCTGCGCGGTTGTGTGCTGGTGCAACCGTCGTTTGCAGTTTCTTTGAGTTTCGTTCGGTGAGTTTGTGTTTTGTACCGTTTGTTTGGCTTTCAATCGGTGGAGTGAGGTCTTTTGTTGCTTGTGCGCAATCTGTCTGGTGGAAGTTCGAGTTCTTTGGTGGTTTTCTGCGAAGGTTTGCGGTGTTCTTGGGTTCTTGCGCAGTTTCTTGAGTTTTCTCCGGTTGATCGCTGATTCGATCGTGGTTGAAGTGTTATTTGCTGTATTTCTGTGGTTCGCTGAAGTTAATGAGAAAGATGAGAAGCAATCGTTCCAGTCCCGTGGCTCCCGTCGCTGCTGAAGGCGACGCCGCCATGACCATGGCGCAGATGGCAGAAATGATGCGCTCGTTGCAGGCCACTGTAGAAGCCTCGCGCGTCGAGCAGGCAAGGATACATGAAGACCTGGTCGCCTCTCGCGCCAGGAACGAGGAGCTCAGCAAGGTAGCTGAGGAGCTGCGTCGAGCTCTTCAGGAGCAGCAGGGTCGTTCTTCAGCTGAAGAGGTGGCACCGTCGATGCCACCTCGTGTTTTCCCAATGCCTTTCATTCAGGCGATTACCGACACGCCAATTCCCATGAGCGTGGTTCCGGTTAAAGCTGTTTTTACCGGCGTGGAGGATCCAGAGGCTCATCTGACCACGTTCCACACACAGATGATGCTGTCGGGAGGGTCGGACGCCGTCTACTGTAAGATGTTCGTGAGCACGCTCCAGGGAACGGCGATGGAGTGGTTTGTGAGCCTGCCTAATGGCCACATAACCAATTTTCAACAATTCTCGAAAATCTTTGTCGAGCAGTATATTGTGAACAAGGCACCGCCCAGGGTGTCCTATGATCTGTTTGATATAAGGCAGTACCATGGGGAGTCCCTCAGAGACTACCTCAATCGCTTCGGAGCGCAGATGGTCAGATCGCCAGCCAAGGATGAAGAAATGCTGGTCTACGCCTTCAAGAAGGGCGTGCAGCCAGGGCCATTCTGCGAGGCCTTGATCAGGGCTCATCCAGCGACGTTTGCTGAAGTCAGGCGACTTGCGGTGGCCCATATCGCCGACGAGAGTGAAGTCGCCGAGAAGAGAGGCAGCGTGGCTCCCGCCAGGCCACGCGCCCAGACCAGGATCCATCCACAGAGGGTGCTGGAAACGGCAGCGGCGGCCAGAAAAGACCAAAGGACTCGCTATCCTTACGATAGGAGAAATAAGGGAAGAAGCCAAGCGCGCCAACCGCCAGCACGCCAACAACCAGCACGCCGAGAGTACAATCGCCCGCCTAAGCACAAATTCGTCATGGGACTAGCGGACCTGATCGCTATCCCTAACATATCTGCTAGGTTGAAGGCGCCCGAGAAGGTGGGCGACAAGGTGCTGGGGTCAAAGCCGGACGTTTGGTGCGAGTTTCACCAGTGCTTTGGCCACAACCTGGACTCGTGTTTGTCTTTAAGATACCAGCTCGACGACCTGGTTAAGAGCGGGTTCCTAAACGACTATCTGCTGGACAGAAGGACCGGAGGAGCGTCGAGTTCCCAGCCGGCAGGTGGAGAAGCCCAGCAACATGAGATGCCTATCCATGGGGAGATCCACACCATTGCAGGGGGTTTCTCAGGTGGTGGATGCACCGCATCGCAGAGGAAAAAGTACGCGCGATCGGTGATGTCAGTGGACATGTTTGAAGATCACTCGCCGGAAGTGGACATTACGTTCACCAAGCAGGATCTTCGGGACGTTGTGCCTCATGACAATGATCCCATTGTTATTTCGTTCATCACGGCGGGAAGGAAGGTCCATAGAGTTCTGGTGGACCAAGGAAGCTCGGCAGACGTAATGTTCTGGCCGACTTTCACGCAGCTGGAATTGCCCCTTGACCAGCTAAGGCCCTATGGAGGGTGCTTGTATGGGTTCGCTGGCGACCAGGTGGAGGTCAGGGGGTACATTGAGCTGAGAACCACGTTTACCGATGAGGCTGGGTCGAGGACGGAGAAAATCAAGTACCTCATCGTAAACGCCCCTTCAGCATATAACATCCTGTTGGGAAGGCCCACTCTTAACAGGATAGGCGCAATTCCATCGACTCGGCACATGAAGGTGAAGCTGCCGTCCATGGAAGGGGTGGTGATCACGATAAAGTCTGATCAGAAAGAAGCGAAAAAGTGCTATGAAAATAGCCTGAAAAATAAAAGATCAGTGAGCTATGTAACGACCACCCCGCCTCCCGGTGTGAAGCCCAGACCGCCGGTAATAGAGGAGGCCGCCGGAAGGGATGTAGAGATGGTAGATGCTGAGCTGGGGGAGAGGAATGCTGGCCTGGAGGAAGAAGAGGCGCGGAATCGCCCTGAGGAAGCAAGGGAACTGGGGATCGCCAAGGCGGTGATCGCCAGAGAATCCAGGCCCAAACCCGTCGAGCAGTGGCTCGAGAAGGAGATCGGGGGGAAAGTTTTCAAGCTCGGAAGATCTCTGGAGGTCGATCTCCAGGACCAGATCGCCAAGGTGATTGAGCGGCATCTGGACGCGTTTGCTTGGTCCGCTTCGGACATGCCCGGAATCGATCCCGACTTCTTGTGCCATCATCTGGCGATGGACAACATGGTGAGACCGGTGCGACAAAGGAGAAGGAAATTTAACGAAGAAAGGAGGCAGGCGATCAGGGACGAGACCCAGAAACTCCTCGCTGCAGGCCACATCAGGGAAGTCCAGTACCCTGAGTGGCTGGCAAATGTCGTGCTGGTAAAGAAGAGTAACGGGAAATGGCGCATGTGCGTCGATTTCACCGATCTGAACAAAGCTTGCCCGAAGGATTCGTATCCTTTACCAAGCATTGATGCCCTGGTCGATAGTGCTGCAGGGTGCAAGCTGCTGAGTTTCCTGGACGCCTTCTCGGGCTATAATCAGATAAAGATGCATCCCATGGATGAAGAAAAAACAGCCTTCATGACGGAGAGGTCGTGCTACTGCTATAAGGTGATGCCGTTTGGGCTGAAGAACGCGGGGGCCACGTACCAGAGGTTGATGGATCGAGTACTTGCACCGATGTTGGGGAGGAACGTGCAAGCCTACGTCGATGACATGGTCGTGACCTCGCAGGAGAAGAGCAAGCACGTGGCAGACTTGGAAGAATTGTTCACGACGATCGCCAAGTTCAAGTTGAAGCTCAACCCGGAGAAATGCATTTTCGGCGTGGAGGCTGGAAAGTTCTTGGGTTTTCTTTTGACTGAAAGGGGAATAGAGGCCAACCCGGACAAGTGTGCCGCCATCTTGGCGATGAGAAGCCCGGCTACAGTGAAAGAAGTCCAGTAGCTGACGGGTCGGATGGCAGCCCTATCTCGCTTCGTGTCGGCGAGCGGAGAAAAGGGACATCCCTATTTCCAATGTCTGCGGCGCAATAACAAGTTTGCTTGGACGAAAGAATGCGAGGAAGCTTTCGTCAAGCTGAAGGAATATCTGGCGAGCCCGCCGGTTCTGTGCAAACCACTGGCGGGAATCCCTCTCAGGTTGTATTTCGCTGTGACTGAGAGGGCGGTGAGTGCGGTGCTCGCCCAGGACCAGGATCAGGCTCAGAAGCCTATTTATTTTGTGAGCAAGGTGTTGCAGGGCCCAGAAACGAGATATCAGGCCCTTGAGAAGGCTGCGCTGGCTGTGGTGTTTTCGGCGAGGAGGTTGCGCCACTACTTCCACAGCTTCACAATACTGGTGATGACTGACCTGCCCATCCAGAAGGTCTTGAAGAAACCTGACGTTGCGGGAAGAATGGTGAAGTGGGCAGTAGAATTGTCAGAATTTGACATTAAATATGATCCTCGAGGCCCGATCAAGGGGCAAATCTTCGCAGATTTTGTAGTCGAGCTCTCATCAGAGGCAACGCGGGTTGAAGGTGACGACTTCCGTTGGGTACTCTCGGTGGATGGATCATCGAACCAGCAGGGTAGCGGTGCTGGAGTAATATTGGAAGGACCCAACGGCGTGCTGATCGAACAATCGTTGAGATTCGCCTTCAAAGCCAGCAACAATCAAGCAGAGTATGAGGCGTTGATCGCCGGGATTCTGCTGGCCAAGGAGATGGGAGCTAGGGTGCTGATGGCTAAGAGTGACTCGCTGCTAGTCACAGGGCAAGTAACAGGCGAGTTCCAGGCTAAAGATCCACAAATGGCGGCTTACTTGGCGTATGTGCAGGAATTGAAGAGTTCCTTTGCCTCTTTTGAAGTGGTGCATGTGCCCCGAGAACAGAATGCCCGAGCTGACTTGCTTGCTAAGCTCGCCAGTTCAGGCAAGGGGGGTAGGCAGAGGACAGTGATTCAAGAAACTCTGAAGACGCCGAGGGCATTTGTAGCAGATCACCTGGTCCTTCAGATAAGCAGGTCGACGGAGAGAGCAGCGAGAAGCCATAAGTCTTTGACGCAAGAAACTCTGAGATCGCCGAGAGTTAGAGCATGTCGAGGAGAGAAGGTGGACGTGATGCAGGTCTGCGCCACCCATGAGCCAGACACTTGGATAACACAGTACAAGCGGTGCTTGGCAGATGGTCTCCTCCCGCTGGATCCAACAGAAGCTAGGAAGGTAAAGAAAAATTCCAGCAAGTATACATTGATTGATGGCGATCTGTACAGGTTTGGGTTCACTCACCCACTCCTGGAATGTATACACGGCGAGAAGTGCACGAGAATTATGGCAGAGCTCCACGAAGGAATATGTGGAAGTCACGTCGGGGGTCGAGCTCTGGCCGCGAGGACTCTCCGTGCAGGCTACTATTGGCCGTCCATGAGAGAAGATTGCAAGAAGTACGCCCAATGCTGTAAACAGTGCCAGCAACACGCCGATTGGCATAAGGCACCTCCCGAGGAGTTGAAGTCGATCTATAGCCCTTGGCCGTTTCATACTTGGGGAATCGACATCCTGGGACCTTTTCCACTGGCGATCAGGCAGATGAAGTACTTGGTGGTGGCGATTGAGTACTTCACCAAGTGGATTGAAGCAGAACCAGTGGCCCAGATCACCGCACACAAGATCGAAGGGTTTGTGTGGAAGAACATTGTGTGCCGGTTTGGAGTGCCTAAGCGCCTAGTGTCAGATAATGGGACTCAGTTTGCAAGCCACCTGTTGAAGAAGCTTTGTGAAGGGGTTGGAATTCAGCAAGTGTTTGCATCCGTCGAGCACCCTCAGACGAATGGCCAGGTGGAATCAGCTAATCGGGTGTTGTTGAGAGGTTTGAAGAGAAGGCTTGAGAAAGCCAAGGGAAGTTGGGCTGAGGAGGTGCCCCGTATAGTCTGGGCGTACCACACCACCGAGCAGTCCGGAACCCGTGAGACCCCGTTCAGCTTGGTCTATGGGTGTGATGCCATGATTCCGGTGGAGATCCAGGAAAGCTCGCCGAGATTCCAGAACTTCGTAGAGGAAGACTCGAATGAAGAGAGAAGGCTGAACCTGGATCTGCTGGATGAAGTCAGGGAGGAGGCAAGGCTGAAGGCTGAGGCGGTGAAGAGAAGGGTCGAGCGAAGGTACAACTCTAAGGTGATGCCAAGACAGTTTAGAGAAGGCGATCTGGTGATGAGGAAGGCCCACCAGTACGAGATGGAGAATAAACTATCACCCAAGTGGACTGGACCGTTCAGAATAACCGAGGCGCTCGGGAACGGAGCCTACCGCTTAGAGACGCTGGAAGGAGGGGCGATTCCTCGTACCTGGAACGCCACACACATGAAGTTGTACTATAGTTAAGAGCTTTGTAAGTAAAGACAAACACAAATGTTATATTGCAATGTCTCTGCTAAAACAGTTTCAAGGGGGCACTCTTTTTTCCCTAAGGAGGGTTTTTAATGAGGCCACCCGATAAAAGAAGAGTTTTCGAAGCATAAGGTGTTTCCAGATTGCATGTGTGCTATTTTCGAAAGTTTTGAAAAAAGACCTTGTCATTTGTACATGATTTGAGGCAAGAAAAGATATATCACGTGCTTTCTAAAAAGTTTAAAGTCCTCATCGTCTTTCGGCGATTGGAGGCACCAGTTAAGTTTTAAAGTCCTCATCGTCTTTCGGCGATTGGAGGCACCAGTTAAGTTTTTAAGTCCTCATCGTCTTTCGGCGATCGGAGGCACCAGATGGAAGACCTCAACGCCCTCGCGCGTTTTGAGGCAAGTTAAAGACCTCCTCGCCGTTGAGCGAGTGCAGGCGAGAAAGAGAAAAAGTCCTCCGTGTTTCTGGGAGCGAGAAGATGTAACTCCCGGGGCAACGTAGAGGCAAGTTAAAGACCTCCTCGCCGTTGAGCGGGTGCAGGCGAGAAAGGTCCTCAGTGCATCCAGGGGGGAGGAGATGTACACCCTGGGCAAGTTGAGGCACCGGATAAAGTCCTTATCGCCGTTGTGCGAGCCAAGGCCAGTTAAAGACCTCCTCGCCGTTGAGCGAGTGCAGGCGAGAGAAAGAAAAGGTCCTCAGTGCATCCAGGGGGGAGGAGATGTACACCCTGGGCAAGTTGAGGCACCAAATAAAGACCTTCTCGCCGATGAGCGAGTTCAGGCGAGTTAAAGACCTTCTCGCCGATGAGCGAGTTCAGGCGAGTTAAAGACCTTCTCGCTTATGTGCGAGTATAGGCAAGATAAAATCCTTCTCGTCTTGAACGAGTTCAGGTATGGCGAAGAGGGTGGAAGAAGCTTGAAAGGTGGCTAAGGTTGGTTCGAAGAGAACGCCTAGCCAGCCGGTCTTTAGCTCTGAAGTTCAGGGGAGGTAAAGGAAGATCCTAAAGGGCGTTTCTCCCCCAGATAAAGAAATGATTGCCGAAGCACGGGGCCAGGAAAAGCTGGTGTTACCAAGAAGTCTTGGCGATCGGGAAAAGTTCAAACACGGCGAGAAGATTGAAAGACTTGCTTGATAAAGCAGGTCGAGTGGGACGTTGTTTGAACCAATGATTAAGTTACAGTTCGTTGCTTGGAAGCTTTTCTTATGATCAGGTTAGTGCCTTAAGGGTACAAGTTGTTTAAAGCGATTGTTGCTTAAGTTTGAATCGGCTCGAAGCAGTTACGCCAAAGGTCGTGTTTGCAAAATCGCTAAGTTAAACTCGGCAAAGTTAAACATACAAAGAAGGTGAAAGCGCTCAAAAGAAGTCAGAGGAAAGAATATCCAAGTTTCGCTGTTGAAAGAAGTAACTGTTCAAAACACATATGCAAGAGTTTTTACAAGGTAAATACAAGTGAATTTATAAAGAAGCAGATGGGGTGGAATTGGTTGAGCCTTCGGCGGGAACGACCTTTCCATCTACTACTTCGTTGTTTAACGACACCATGCTGAGGTCGAGATCAGGGAATAGGCATGCGAATTGTTCCCGAGCGGCATCAAATCCAGCAACCAGAATCTGAGCGGAGCTTAGCTTAAGTTCTTCAATTTGCCTTTGAAATTCTTCGACCTGTTGCTTAAGCTCCTTGTTCTGCTGCTCCAGCTCTTCGACCTGTTTTCGGAGTTGTTTGTTGGTCTCTTGAGCATGAAGAAGGTCGTCAGCAACCTTCTTGGATTCTGTTTGAGCTTGGGCCAACTCGGCAGCCATCTTCCCTTTCTCCTTGTTTGCCTCGGCGAGATCAGCCATGGCGTCGTCTCTCGCTTTCTCTACTTGCCCAAGTAGCTTCTCGCGGTCGATTGACCTTTGCTCCAGTTTTTGTACCTTATCGGCATTAGCTTGAATGTGAGCCTCCAGGTCGCTCGCCTTGGTGCGCAGAGGCACGATTTTGCTTTCAAGTTCAACTTTTTCTTGGGCAAGTTCATGGACTTTGCGGCGAAGGTCAGCAGCTTCCTTGCGCGCAAGCCTAAGCTCGGTACTTAGGGCATCCTCTACTCGGGAATGTTCCATTTCCGCGAGCGTTAGGCTGAAGGCCACCTTCTCCACCTCAACCTTCATTGTGCTGTTTTCGGTCTTGAGGTTGTAGAGATCGTCTTGAAGCCGCCTGGTGGAGCTCTCCACAGCCCTCGTTATGATCGATGGGATGTCCTCCGCTATGTTTTTCAGTTTAGCAGTCAGAGGTTCCCACATCCTCGTGACCTCGAGGGAAAGGTTTGCGGCTTGGAGAGGCGCCAGGGGGGCTTGTTGAGGGTTCTCGTCGCCACCTTCCTTAGCAATATTTTCAGTGGTTGCTTCCTGGCGTGGCGACGCAATCGGGGACTCGGTGATTAGGATTGGAGAGGTGTGAGCGACCTCATCCCCGATTGGAACGATTCCTGCAGCTGAAGTGTTGGAAGGAGGGCCCCCTCCTGCTGATATATGTGGTGTAGAGGCGCTTGGGGGGTCCTCCAGAAAATTTGGCTCTGGGGCCTCAGTTGCAGGTGGCGCAGTGGCCAATGGAACTGCTTGGACTGGTGGTGAAGGGGCTTGTGGTGTTGGCGATGAGGGAGGAGGAGCAGGCGTTGATGGGGGTGGTGAGGTTGGAAGAGGGGGTTGAGCAGGTGGAGAAGATGGTGTCACCCTCTTCCTTTTCGTGACAAGGCCATCCTCTGTGACCTCGTCGTCCTCTTCTTCCTCTTGGACGACTTGGGGGGCTTTCCGCTTAGGCCTCTTAAGGACCAGCTTCTTGCGTTGGGTGGGCTCCTTGGGCGGTGATCGCCCATGAATGATGGCCTTCTCGACCGCCGAGTTGGGCACCGTCTGGGAACCGGTCGCCAACCCGTGGTTGCGGGCGAGCGCCTTCAAGTCGGCGAGCATGTTCTTACCCAACATGGTGTCTGCATGAAACAAAAATGCATGAGTTAGCTCAGGGAAGAAAACGATAGGTGTATGAGGCAATGAAACAGCAAAAACAGCAAAACAGGTATATGCATAAAAGGTAAAACCAAAGTCTTGTGCGTATCACACAAGACGCCCAGAAGCAGTATCAGAAGCAATATCATAACAAGAGTGTAGCATCCTAACCTATTTGGAATTCCAACTGGTCCTCAAAGAACTCGAAGGAAATCAGGGTGGGGGTCAAGAATGTTATGTGAGCATCTGCCACCCTCTTCCAGAATAGGCAAAGGTCTCGATCCAAAGCTCCCATGCTATCAGGACTTCTGGGCCTCCTGAAGCAGCTCTTGGACTCCTTTTTCCCCTTGTCCACCCAGTACAAGGGGAAACCGTCGAGAAGGGAAGTGTCTTTGTCATTTGCGCGAACCTGGATGAACTTCCCCTTCCAATCCTTGTACGACTGCTGGAAGATGGTGAAAATGGATCTCCCAGCAATGGCATTCAGGCTGACCCACAGGCGGTCTCCTGGGTGTTTGGCCTCAAACAGGAACAGAAACACGTCCACTGACGCGGGCAACCCCAGGTGGGCGCATGTTATCTCGAAGGCTCGGACAAACGCCCAGCTGTTGGGGTGAAGCTGGGCGGCAGCGATGTTGAGCTCGGTTAAGAGTTCCCTCTCAAATCGGGTAAGAGGGAACCTGAGTTTGACCTTCTTGAAGAAAGTGGTGTAGACGAAGCAGAAGGGCCCGTCGGCGCTCACTTTGTCATCGGCGCACACTGGCAGAGCGGCGGGGCAAGGCAGCACCATCATTCTCTCATCGTGCTCCTTGTGAAACGATTGGTGGGCCTCGTCCCCATTGGTCAATCGCAGAACCGCTCCCGCAGTGTTCACCGACGAGGTTTCCCTTAAGAGGGTTGGGTTAGCCCATGGGTATAAAGTCTTGAAGTCTGGCAGAGGGATGGGGGCTCCTCCAGCGTTTGGTGGAGTCGCCTGGGCCAGAGCGGTTTGAGAAGACGCAGGCCTCACAGCCTGCGAAGAGGGAGCACCACGAACTTGCGTTGAGTCGTGTGCTTGTGGAGGAGGGTTTCGCGCTGATGGAGGGGGGTTCGGGGTGATCTTCGTGCGAGTCATGATAGCAACTGCAAACGAAGAAGAAAGAAAAAAATAATCAGGAGGGTTACAAAGGCTGACTCGATCATGGAAGGAAGGTGAAAGACGAACGAATGTGAGTTCGTTGCGACGATCGACAAAGCCCTAAGTTACGCAGAAGGAGAAATGGAAAAACAGCCCACAGCGTATGCACCAGACAGTTACAGGATGATGCAAATCGGTGAAAATGCAAGGAAACCCAGCAGATGAAGGAAAGTAGTTACCTTTCGATGATCAGGAGAACGTTGAAGGGAGGTGGTGATCTAGAGCGTCGAGGAACGTCGAGAGTTTTCGCAGAAGGAAATGAGAGCGTATGCAAGTGTGAAGAAAGTGATGGAACAGTAGGAGCGTAAGGGGTTTAAGGGTTTTCGAAATAAGTTTGGAAGCGCTAACGGCAGATGAAGAGAGCCGTTGATGAAGCCACGTGTCGAGCGATCGGTGAAGGGTTTGGTGGAGCGTCAGAGCAGCAGAAAGTACGATCGCTTGGAATTCTGCGTCAGTGCCATGTAGATCGGTGTTGACAAGGGCTCTTTCAGTCTTTTCGCTAGACAAGTCTTCGCTTAAGACTGGGGGGCTTGTGTACCGCCCTGGTGGACGGGTGCGATGACGTGGCACCCTGCTACAGTGTAGGCGTGTTGACAAGGCGCCAGGTTGGCAGTTAGGAAGGAAGTCGGGAGGCACGTGTAGTCGCCGATTGTTAAGTTGGCGTGTTCCGATTTCCAGTTTACCAGAATAGGCGATCGCCAGGTTGAAGGTGAAGTCGCCAGATGTAGACTCAGGCGACCAGGCAGTCGGAGATCGCCAGAATAATCACATCGCCGAAGATGAAGGAGAAGCAGATTATGAAGGCGGCCGGCGAGACCGCAGGGAAGGTGTATGAAGGCCCTAACTCGCCAGTTTCAGTAGAGATCGCACTCCTGAGTTAGCTATGCACTGGGCAGTACCATGCATAGGTAACTTAGCCAAAATGAGAGTAGAAGCAGCGCCAAGTCAGGGAGCCTCCAGATGATGGCACGTGTACGGTTGGATACGAGCCACGTGTCCAAGTCTGTAACTGCCAGGAGAGAGAAAATCACCAGGTATATAAGAGCTCTTAACGAACTTTCTGAGGTACGCGCGTTCAGTTCATACACTTTACGCTTGCGAGTGACAGAGCTGTTGTGAGAGAGAGTTTTTGCATGGTTCTAGTTCTTAGTATTTGGTGATACTGTCACTGACTTGAGCGTCGGAGTGCGATCGGCCGCAGCGGCGCCGTATCGTTTCTTTGCAGGTTCTTGAGATAGATCCAGAGGAGGAACGGAAGTGAGAAGCGGCGCGCAGTCGATCCTTGACGAGGCATTCTCCAGCGCTCCGGTCAACAGGCAGGATCAGTTTCCAAGTTATTAAGTTTGCATGCTTATCGCTCTTTAAGTTTTCGGAAAGAGACTCTGTTGCCCTTGTGTAATTTAAAGCAACGGCGAATTCAGATCGCATGCATTCAGTGCAAAGTTTTAAAGCATAAAGTTTTAAACCCTCATCGCCAGCTGGCGATCGGAGGTATAAGTTAAAGTTTTTTAAAGTCCTCATCGCACCTGGCGATCGGAGGCACAAGTATAAAGTTTTTTAAGTTCTCATCGCCATCCGGTGAGAAGAGATTAAAAAGACCTTCCTCGTCTCAAGCGAGTGTAGGCGAGAAGAGATTAAAAAGACCTCCTCGTTTTAGTTAAAAGGAAAATGGCGTCGCCGAAAGCCTATGGCTTTGAGATTGAAATAGAAAAAGGGTTACATGGCGAGAACCAGATCAGCAAAGTTTTGGGTGATAACGTAGAAATACGCTTGTCCCTTGGCAGATCAGGCGAGCGAGATTTCAGATACTAAGATCGACCTACGCCCCTACTGCCCAGTAAGTGACTTCGTGCTAAACTTTATTGCTATAGACTAAGATTTTGTTCAAGTTAAGTTGATTTCCAGAGACTTAAGCATCAGTTGGTGCTAAGTTAATTGGGTTGAGTAAAAATTAGCCAGTTATACCAGGTGATCGCACAACAGATAAAATTAGAAGTCATATAACCTGGGCAGCTTCAACCTCAAGCTCGTCGATCTTTGTCTTAAACCCACTGTTCTCTTCACGAACCTGGGCAATTTCAAGTTCAAGCTCGTCGACCTTCTTCTTGAACCCGCTGTTCTCCTCGCGCACTTGGGCAAGCTCGGCGGTAGTTTCACTCAGTTCGTTGGAGGCCTTGTCTCGATCCTTTTCAACTTTCCCCAGAAGGGTTTCCCTCTCGGTCGACCTTTTCTCCAGCTTTGCCATCTTGTCCCCGTCAGTTTTTCGGGCCTCCTCCAGCTCTGCAATTCTCTCCCTCAAGGGGACGAGCTTGCTCTCTAGGTCGACGGCGTCCTGAAGTTTTTCGTGCAGTTTCTGGCGCACTTCAGTCTTGTCCTTGCGCAAACTTCGGAGCTCTTCGTTGAGAGCGTTTTCCACTCGCGAGAACTCTAGCCCTTGCATCATCATGTCGCATTTGACTTTCTCAGCTTCGGCCCTCACGGTGCTCGCTTCCTCCTGACGGATGCGGTTATCGAGCTCGAACTTGCTCAAGGAGTCTTTCAGACCTTCACCGACGATTTGAGGAAGACTCTCGTCGACCATAGCTTTTAGGCGCGCTGTGAAAGACTTCAAGGCTTCCTGGAGAGGAGCTGGAAGGGTTGGAGTTGAGGGAGGAGGTGAAGGTTGATTCTCACCACCACCCTCGCAAGGTTGGATGGCGAGGGGAGCCTCGAGGCGTGGTGGTGAGGCAGGGAGTTCCGCTGCAGCTTGAGAGGAAGCTTGCGTGCCATGCATGCAGCTCACCCATGGGACGTGACCCTCGAAGGCCGTATCCTTTCTAGTGGCTCTATACTCGTGTTACACCTGGCTCGGACGCTTAGCTATTTTAACTTCCTTGATCTTGATTTGACTAAAAACTGCTCTTTTATCTTACTCAACTGTTAACTTGTGGTGCGACCTGGCTCGGACGCTTAGCTATTTTAACTTCCTTGATCTTGATTTCACTAAAAACTGCTCTTTTATCTTACTCAACTGTTAACTTGTGGTGCCTGGCACCGCGATGTTTCTATCAGCGCCTTTGGTACCTCGCCCTTGCTGTATAAAGCTAAAGGGGGGTTTAACTGTGAACTAGGTCGTTCAACCTTGGCGTTCTCACTCGAGGGGGGAGGCGTTCTCTACGAATCTGCCCTTCCACTCACGAGACCTCTAACGCAAGGGAAACAATTTCTTAACTGACCTTAGCTTCCTCAAGGGCGGGGAGGGTTTATCTGGCGAACTATTTCATTCAACCTTGGCGTTCTCACTCGATGGGGAAGGCGTTCTCTACGAACCTGCCTTTCCACTCACGATACCTCTAACGCAAGGAAAACAAGTTCTTAACTGACCCTCAATTCGCTCAAGGGAGAGGAGGATTTATGTGGCGAACTATTTCGTTCAACCTTGGCGTTCTCACTCGAGGGGGGAGGCGTTCTCTACGAACCTGCCTTTCCACTCACGAGACCTCTAACGCAAGGAAAACAAGTTCTTAGCTGACCTCAGCTTCGCTCAAGGGCGAGGAGAATTTATCTAGGGAACTATTTCATTCAACCTTGGCGTTCTCACTCGAGGGGGAAGGCATTCTCTACGAACCTGCCTTTCCACTCACGAGACCTCTAACACAAGGAAAACAAGTTCTTAACTGCATTGTACAAAACTCGAGAAAATGTTTCAATCGAAATTTATTGGGTGACCTCATTAAAAAAAACCTTATAAGGGAAAAAGAGCGTCCCCTAATACAATGTACAATGTTATTGCTTAAGTAAAATAAAACTTGAAGTTGACTGCATTCCATGTGCGAGGAACCACGCCTCCTTCCAGCATCTGAAGTCTATATGCTTTGTCCCCAAGGACCTCTGTCACTCTGAAAGGACCAGCCTACACGAGGGATAGCTGACGTGGGACCACCAGGGTCGCCCTCTCCCTTACCTTGTATCTTTCATCAGGGCCTTGCCAAACTTTGCTCACAAAGCATATGAGTTTCTGAAACTGGTCCTGTTCTTGAACAAGGACTGAACTGATCGCCTGATCGATCACCGCTAAATACAAGCTAAATGGCGTGCTTGGCTGCAGTTTGCACAGGATAGGAGGGTTGGCTAAGTACTCCTTCAGCCTGATGAACACCTCTTTACACTCTTGGTAAGGGAGGTCGCCCTCTCCTCTGGCTGATGCAAATCTAGACAGGACAGCCATGCACCTCGTTAGTGCGCATCTTTCTGGGTTCACTTCCACACCACGCTCGGTGAGCAAGAAACCTCGAAACTTCCCTGTTTCTATTCCGAACACACGCTTCTCAGGGTCCGATTTCAGCCTGTACTTAGCTATCGTCGCAAAGAGCTCTTCTAAGTCAGCTAGGTGCCATTCCATTGCCTTCTGGTGGACAGGTCGAACCTTGACACTCCGATCCTGCGCCGTTTGATGGAGGGTGCTGCCAAGCTTGGAGACCTTTCCTCCAATCTCTCTTTCCCCTGCATTGCTAACCGGCTCAGGTCGGCTCTCCTGGACAATCTTTGCGCGGGCGATCTCTGCTTCGGCTCGGGAGATTTCGATGTTATTAATCTCGGGCCGCGCGACTTCCTCTGAGTGCGGTGGGCGCGTAGTGACCATGAATACCCCTCTCTTCGTTTTGAGGTTGTTCTCATAACACCTTTTGGCATCCTTCTGGTCTGACTTGATGGTAATCACCATTCCCGCCAAGTCAGGAAGCTTCATCTTCATGTGCCTCGTCAACGGCACCGCCCCCAACCTATTCAGCGTAGGTCTACCCAACAACATGTTATAAGCGGAGGGGGCATTGACGACGAGATACCTGATGTTCTCCGTACGGGACGCGTTACCATCCGTGAAGGTGGTTCTCAGCTCTAAGTGCCCATGCACCTCGACCTGGTCTCCCGCGAAACCGTACAGGCAGCCAGTATAAGGCTTTACAATGTTAGGAGACAATTACAGCTTGTTGAAAGTCGTCCAAAACATTACGTCTGCCGAGCTTCCTTGATCCACTAGTACTCGGTGCACCTTCCTTCCCGCGGTTACTACTGAGATTACCACCGGGTCGTTATCATGGGAAACAACGTCTTGGAGGTCAGCCTTAGTGAAGACGAGGTCGACATCGAAAGCATCGTCGGCCCTTTGTGCTTCTACCGATATCACCGCTCGTGCGTACCTCTTCCGCTGAGAAGCGGTGCAACCTTCCCCCAAAAAACCTCTCGCAATGGTGTGAATCTCACCATGCACGAGGACTTCATGCCCTCGGTCACCCTTTGTCACCGCCACGTCCTCGACACCCTACTTTTCCTGCAAGTAATCCCTCAGGAAATTGTTCTTCACCAACTCATCTAGCTAGTGCCCCAGTGCCAAACAGTTGCGTATGGGGTGGCCGAATGCTTGGTGGAACTCACACCAGGCGTTCTTGTTGGGCCTGAGCTTCTTGTCAGTCTTCGGGGGTACCTTCAGCCTCTCTGCTATATTCGGGATAGCGATGAGGTCCTTCAACTCTACCACAAAGTTGTGCCTTGGTGGCACGTTCTCCCTCTCACGCCCCCTGGTTTGAGGCTTTCTTGGTTGATAGGGTTGCTGCTTCGTGGGGGTATTCTTCTTTGTCGTTGCCTCATGCACCCTTAGGGGTTGAGGTCGACCTGATGCACGCGGGCGCGTGGGAACCACACACATGCGTTTCTCGTTAACTTCCCCTTCCGCCGCAATATGAGCCATCGCGCAACGCCTTATCTCGGCGAAAGTCTTAGGGCGGTTTCTGATAAGTGAGTCACTGAAGGGCCCAGGCACAATGCCTCACCACCTGTGCTCCAAAACGGTGAAGGAACTCCTTCAGGGACTCCCCCTAATATTGTCTTATGTCAAAGAGATCATAAGAGATGGGTGGGGGTGCTTGATTCGCGATGTATTGTGTTCTGAACAGCTTCGTGAGTTGTGGGAACGACGTCATGTGGCCATCAGGGAGGTTGATGAACCAATACATCGTTGTTCCCACCATAGTGCTCATGAACAGTTTGCATCTCACCGCGTCAAAGCCCCCAACCAGCATCATTTGTGTATGGAAAGCCATGAGATGGGCCTCCGGGTCCTCTGTACCAGTGAAGGCAACTTTGGGCCCTACAAACGTGGTTGGTATCACGACATCCATGATCTCTTGCGAGAACGGCATCAGAAACTCCCTGGGTGGCGTTGCAGGTTCTTGATCTCCTTCCTCGCGTTTGCCTAACCAGAAAGATCGAGAAGATGAGAAATACGAGGCAGGGATCTGTTGCACCAAACAGGGGCAAGAGCTTCACCCTGCAACAGGTTATGGAAACGATGCAGGCCCTTCAAGAAGAAGTGGCTGCGTAAAGAGCAAACCAAGAACGCATCCAGGCTGATTTGGCGGCGTCGCGGGCAACAATGTTTTGTATCGTGCCCCATGGTGGGCGCCAAATGTTCCTGCCGATTGACCGGAAACGCCTTCGTGCGTCTATGACAATCTCACGCCCAAGAATCCCTGCGTTCACTCGTGCTTTCCTTCCGATTGAGCACCTGAAACACAAAGACAAAGGGCGCTGTAGAGGTTGTTTGCACTCTAACGCTCAAGTCAATCTTAGGGCCAGGAAACACCAAAACTGTAAGTGTAAAGCTCTGTGTAACTGTGTGTGTTAAGCAACGCAAGTGAATAGCGTACATTACTAAGTTTGTTACTTCCCTTTCCAGTGGCTCTATACTCGTGTTACACTTGAACGCTGTTGAACCAAGTGGTGTTCAAGCTTTGAAGAATCCAAACCCTTTGAAGGATGTTGAAGCCTTGGCTGTGCTTGGTGTTGCTGTGCTGGTTTAGCTTAGTTCCGGGGTAGTTTGGATGTTGTAATCCACCCTTTGATTAAATCTAAAGCATAGGCATTCTCAATCTTTGTGAAAGTAAAATGTTTTCAAACTAAGTTAAAACAACCGATTGTTTTGACGAAACAACCGATTGTTTATACTTAGGTGTTTTAAGAAAAAGATTAAAAACTGTTTTTAAAATGGTTTAACTGTTAAGAACCAAAATAACCGATTGATTCGAGGAAACAACCGATTGTTTGGTTTGGGACCATAACAGAAAAACTGTTTTATCTTTGACTGAGCTTTAAATGTTTTAACTGCTTACGCTCCAGTCATTAAATGCTTTGATCAATCTTTTAATGCAATTTAAGAGTTTGTTAAGATTTGATAACAAACTACATCTTTGAATAAATTCAGAAAAACAGATTTGACAATTAATCTTTGACAAGTTTTTGCTAAGAGTTTTTTAGTTTTTCAAAGAGCTGAGATTGCTAAGAGTTTGTGATTGATCAAAGTGTATGGAATAGGATTCTGCTTGTATTGATTTCAGATTATCTTCTGTAACAAGTGTAATCCTTGTACTTTGTTAAACAAGTTTCGTTTTTGTGTTTGCTGAGATTGGCTGTGTGTTCTTGAGGGGATCAAGATCAGCAATCTTAGTGTTGGTGTGTTGGCCAAGGAGAGTGTGTTTCTTGAGGTGTTCAAGGTCATTCTCTTGGTTGTTGTGTAAGTGATCAAGGTGTGATTGCTTAGTGGATTTCCTCAGGGTTTCTGAGAAGACTGATGTAGCTCTGGGTTTGGAGTGAACCAGTATAAACAATTGTGTACAATCTCTCTATCTCTAACTCTTTAAATTCAGTTTTATTTTGTTGTTTGCTGGTATAAACAACCGATTGTTTTTCTGGTACTGCAGCTTTTGCTTGCTGTTTTGGCGAACTGAATTTCTGAATCAATTGTTTCTTGAGATAATTTCATTCTTGTTTTAAAAGTTTACGAAAATCCTCTTTAAACAATTCACCCCCCCTCCCTCTAGTTTAAAGCCATCTATTCTAACAAACGCGTCATCCACTCCACACGCATGGACTCTCGTGACCTAGGCTCTTCCTTTACTGATAACTGGTGTGTGGTCTGGGATCCACCTCTCGTGGCCCAACTCTGTTGTTCGAGTCCCCGATGTTCGACCTCTCCACACTGTCTAGTGGCACGTCAGTACATCCTAGAGACTGATGTCTGACAACTCTTTGGTTCCTTGGCGCACGTGCCTCGCGAGACACTGACCCGCATGCCGCTCGTGGGATCCTGCTTACGTGGCCCAACATTACTAGTGGTCAACGACGCCCGAGGACTGGTCGGTACAGATGCAGATGCTGCTGGAAAAGGGGTAGATCAAACAAAATATAGAGGTTTAATTGGCTCTTTACTCTATCTCACAACAAGTAGACTGGATATCATGTTTGTCGTATGTCATTGTGCAAGGTATCAAGCAAATCCAAAGGAATCTCACTTCAAGGCTGCAAAGAGGATTCTCAAATATCTTAAAGGAATAACCAATGTTGGTCTATGGTATCCTTCTTACTCTTCTATACATTTAATTGGATATTCAGATTCTGATTTTGTAGGGTGTAAGCTGGACCGAAAAAGCACAAGTGGTATTTGTCACCTTCTTGGATCAAGTCTTATCTCTTGGCATAGTAAGAAACAAGCTTGTGTAGCTTTTTCTACTACAGAAGCTAAATACATCGCTACTGTGCACAAATTCTTTGGCTTAAACAGCAGCTTGCATATTTTGGATTGAAAATCAGCAAGGTTCCTTTGCTTTGTGACAACACAAATGCTATAAGTCTCACCAAAAATCAGATTCAGCACTGAAGAAAAAAACACATTGAGATTCGTCATCACTTCATAAGAGATCATGTGAACAATGGAGATTGTGAGATGAAGTTCATTGACAAAAACTACAACTTGTTGATATATTTACAAAACCTTTGCCAAAAGACAGGTTTTTCTTTTTAAGAAATGAGTTAGGCATTCTTGACTCTTAAAATCTCTATTAAACTGTTTTTTACGCATAAAGTCTATTTGTGAAGACAAATACGGGGAGAATTGGTTTCTATGTTGCTCTACAAACTGTTTCAAACTGTTATAACTCTTTAATTTCTGTTTTTTTTAAGTTGATTTTGCTTCTGCTAATAAAAACAACCGATTGAATCGAGGGAACAACCGGTTGTTTGTCTGATATAGTGTTTGTCTTAGGTTGGTTTTTCTACTTTTGTGATTATGCAGAAAACTAGTTGATTTATGATCATAACCTTCTATGAGAGATGTTCTAGATTGCATAGTTTTTGTTTTGCAGGTATAGTTTCAGATTCAATCAAGATCAACACAAGCAACCAGGGATTTGTCTTCATCAAATAAGGGAGATTGTTGATCAAGAGTGATCAAGTGCTTTGAAGAATCAATAACCTATGTGTTTGATGCAAGGCTGGTGTTGCTGCTGTGTTTAGGGAGGGATCTGGGTAGAATAGAATGTGATCCACTCCTTTCTTGAATCTAAAAATGATGTGATTTAAAACCTTTTAGAAAATAAAGTGTTTTTCCAACTAAGTTGTACCGCCCTGGTGGTCGGATGCGATGACGTGGCATCCTGTTACAGTGTAGGCGTGTTGACAAGGCGCCAGGTTGACAGTCGGGAAGGAAGTCGGGAGGCACGTGTAGTCGCCGATAGTTAAGTTGGCGTGTTCCGATCTCCAGCTTACCAGAATAGGCGATCGCCAGGTTGAGGACGAAGTCGCCAGATGCAGACTCAGACGACCAGGCAGTCGGAGATCGCCAGAGCAAGCACATCGCCGAAGTTAAAGGGAGAAGCAGATTATGAAGGCGGCCGGCGAGACCACAGGGAAGGTGTATGAAGGCCCTACCTCGCCAGTTTCAGTAGAGATCGCACTCCTGAGTTAGCTATGCACTGGGCAGCACCATGCATAGGTAACTTAGCCAAAATGAGAGTAGAAGTAGCGCCAAGTCAGGGAGCCTCCAGATGATGGCACGTGTACAGTTGGATACGAGCCACGTGTCCAAGTCTGTAACTGCCAGGAGAGAGAAAATCACCAGGTATATAAGAGTTCCTAACAGATTTTCTAAGGTACGCACGTTCAGTTCATACACTTTACGCTTGCGAGTGACAGAGCTGTTTGTGAGAGAGATTTGCACGGTTCCAGTTCTTAGTATTTGGTGATACCGTCACTGACTTGAGCGTCGGAGTGCGATCGGCCGTAGCGGCGCCGTATCGTTTCTTTGCAGGTTCTTGAGATAGATCCAGAGGAGGAACGGAGGTGGGAAGCGGCGCGCACGTCGATCCCTTAACGAGGCATTCTCCAGCGCTCCGGTCAACAGGCAGGATCATCAGGCGCCCACCGTGGGGCCGTGTAAAACGTGCTCCCATCCACAGCGTGAGTTCGTGGAGGTTTTCGAGGTTTTCTGCGCGGTTGTGTGCTGGTGCAACCGTCGTTCTTGGTTTCTTTGAGTTTCGTTCGGTGAAGTTTGTGTTTTAAACCGTTCGTTTGGCTTTTCGATCGGTGGATTCGAGTTCTTTCGAGTGGTTGTTTGGTTCGCGGGGAAACGGTGGTTTTTGGTGAAGCTGCGATTTTCTTCGAAGGTTTGCGGTGTTCTTGAAGTTCTTACGCAGTTTCTTGAATCTTCTCCGATCGGTCGCTGATTCGTTCGTGGTTGAAGTGTTATTTGCTGTACTTCTGCGGTTCGCTGAAGTTAATGAGAAAGATGAGAAGCAATCGTTCCAGTCCTGTGGCTCCCGTCGCAGCTGAAGGCGACGCCGCCATGACCATGGCGCAGATGGCAGAAATGATGCGCTCATTGCAGGCCACTGTAGAAGCCTCGCGCGCCGAGCAGGCAAGGATACATGAAGACCTGGTCGCCTCTCGCGCCAGAAACGAGGAGCTCAGCAAGGTAGCTGAGGAGCTACGTCGAGCTCTTCAGGAGCAGCAGGTTCGTTCTTCCGCTGAAGAGGTGGCACCGTCAACGCCGCCTCGTGTTTTCCCAATGCCTTTCATTCAGGCGATTACCGACACGCCAATTCCCACGAGCGTGGTCCCGGTTAAAGCTGTTTTCACTGGCGTGGAAGATCCAGAGGCTCATCTGACCACGTTCCACACACAGATGATGCTGTCAGGGGGGTCGGATGCTGTCTATTGTAAGATGTTCGTGAGCACGCTCCAGGGAACGGCGATGGAGTGGTTTGTGAGCCTGCCTAATGGCCACATAACTAATTTTCAGCAATTCTCGAAAGTCTTTGTCGAGCAGTATATTGTGAACAAGGCACCGCCCAGAGTGTCCTACGATCTGTTTGATATAAGGCAGTACCAGGGGGAGTCCCTCAGAGACTACCTTAATCGCTTCGGAGCACAGATGGTCAGATCGCCAGCCAAGGATGAAGAAATGCTGGTTTATGCCTTCAAGAAGGGCGTGCAGCCAGGGCCATTTTGCGAAGCCTTGATCAGGGCTCATCCAGCGACGTTTGCTGAAGTCAGGCGACTTGCGGTAGCTCACATCGCCGACGAGAGTGAGGTCGCCGAGAAGAGAGGCAGTGTGGCTCCCGTCAGGCCACGCGCCCAGACCAGGATCCAGCCACAGAGGGTGCTGGAAACGGCAGCGGCGGCCAGAAAGGATCAAAGGACTCGCTATCCTTACGATAGGAGAAACAAGGGAAGAAGCCAAGCGCGCCAACCGCCAGCACGCCAACAACCAGCACGCCGGGAATACAATCGCCCGCCTAAGCACAAATTCGTCATGGGACTAGCGGACCTGATCGCTATCCCTAACATATCTGCTAGATTGAAGGCGCCCGAGAAGGTGGGCGACAAGGTGCTAGGGTCGAAGCCGGACGTCTGGTGCGAGTTCCACCAGTGCTTTGGCCACAACCTGGACTCGTGTTTGTCTTTAGGGTACCAGCTCGACGATCTGGTTAAGAGCGGGTTCCTAAACGACTATCTGCTGGACAGAAGGACCGGAGGAGCGTCGAGTTCCCAGCCGGCAGGGGGAGAAGCCCAGCAACACGAGATGCCTATCCATGGGGAGATCCACACCATTGCAGGGGGTTTCTCAGGTGGTGGATGCACCGCATCGCAGAGGAAAAAGTACGCGCGATCGGTGATGTCGGTGGACATGTTTGAAGATCACTCGCCCGAAGTGGACATTACGTTCACCAAGCAGGATCTTCGGGACGTTGTGCCTCACGACAACGATCCCATTGTTATTTCGTTGATCACGGCGGGGAGGAAGGTTCACCGAGTTCTGGTGGACCAAGGAAGTTCGGCAGACGTGATGTTCTGGCCGACTTTCACGCAGCTAGAATTGCCCCTTGACCAGCTAAGGCCCTATGGAGGGTGCTTGTATGGGTTCGCTGGCGACCAGGTGGAAGTCAGGGGGTACATTGAGCTGAGAACCACGTTTACCGATGAGGCTGGGTCGAGGACGGAGAAAATCAAGTACCTCATCGTAAACGCCCCTTCAGCATATAACATCCTGCTGGGAAGGCCCACCCTTAACAGGATAGGCGCAATTCCATCGACTCGGCACATGAAGGTGAAGCTGCCGTCCATGGAAGGGGTGGTAATCACGATAAAGTCTGATCAGAAGGAAGCGAAAAAGTGCTATGAAAATAGCCTGAAAAATAAAAGATCAGTGAGCTATGTCACAACCACCCCACCGCCCGGTGTGAAGCCCAGACCGCCGATAATGGAGGAGGCCGCCGGAAGGGACGTAGAGATGGTAGATGCTGAGCTGGGGGAGAGGAATGCTGCCCTGGAGGAGGAAGAGGCGCGGAATCGCCCGGAGGAAGCAAGGGAACTCGGAATCGCCAAGGCGGTGATCGCCAGAGAATCAAGGCCCAAGCCCGTCGAGCAGTGGCTCGAGAAGGAGATCGGGGGGAAAGTTTTCAAGCTCGGAAGATCTCTGGAGGTCGATCTCCAGGACCAGATCGCCAAGGTGATTGAACGGCATCTGGACGCGTTTGCCTGGTCCGCTTCGGACATGCCCGGGATCGATCCCGACTTCTTGTGCCATCATCTGGCGATGGACAACATGGTGAGACCGATGCGGCAAAGAAGGAGGAAATTTAACGAAGAGAGGAGGCAGGCGATCAAGGATGAGACCCAGAAACTCCTCGTTGCAGGCCACATCAGGGAAGTCCAGTACCCTGAGTGGTTGGCGAATGTCGTGCTGGTGAAGAAGAGCAACGGGAAATGGCGCATGTGCGTCGATTTCACCGACCTGAATAAAGCTTGCCCAAAGGATTCGTATCCTTTACCAAGCATTGATGCCCTGGTTGATAGTGCTGCAGGGTGCAAGCTGCTGAGTTTCCTGGACGCCTTCTCGGGCTATAATCAGATCAAGATGCATCCCATGGATGAAGAAAAAACAGCCTTCATGACGGAGAGGTCGTGCTACTGCTATAAGGTGATGTCGTTTGGGCTGAAGAATGCGGGGGCCACGTACCAGAGGCTGATGGACCGAGTACTTGCACCAATGCTGGGGAGGAACGTGCAAGCTTACGTCGATGACATGGTCGTGACCTCGCAGGAGAAAAGCAAGCACGTTGCGGACTTGGAAGAATTGTTCACGACGATCGCCAAGTTCAAGTTGAAGCTCAACCCGGAGAAATGCATTTTCGGCGTGGAGGCTGGAAAATTTTTGGGTTTTCTCTTGATTGAAAGAGGGATAGAGGCCAACCCGGACAAGTGTGCCGCCATCTTGGCGATGAGAAGCCCGGCTACAGTGAAAGAGGTCCAGCAGCTGACAGGTCGGATGGCAGCACTATCCCGCTTCGTGTCAGCAAGCGGAGAAAAGGGGCATCCCTATTTCCAGTGTCTGCGGCGCAATAACAAGTTCGCTTGGACGAAAGAGTGCGAGGAAGCTTTCGTCAAGCTGAAGGAATATCTGGCGAGCCCGCCGGTTCTGTGCAAACCACTGGCGGGAACCCCTCTCAGATTGTATTTCGCGGTGACTGAGAGGGCGGTGAGCGCCGTGCTCACCCAGGACCAAGACCAGGCTCAGAAGCCTATTTATTTCGTGAGTAAAGTGTTGCAGGGCCCAGAAACGAGGTATCAGGCCCTGGAGAAGGCTGCGCTGGCGGTGGTGTTTTCGGCGAGGAGGTTGCGCCACTACTTCCACAGTTTCACAATACTGGTGATGACTGACCTGCCCATCCAGAAGGTCTTGAAGAAGCCTGACGTTGCAGGAAGAATGGTGAAGTGGGCAGTAGAGTTGTCAGAGTTTGACATTAAATATGAGCCTCGAGGCCCGATCAAAGGGCAAATCTTTGCAGATTTTGTAGTCGAGCTCTCTTCAGAGGCGACGCGGGTTGAAGGAGACGATTTCCGTTGGGTACTCTCGGTGGATGGATCGTCAAACCAGCAGGGTAGCGGTGCTGGAGTCATATTGGAAGGACCCAACGGCGTGCTGATCGAACAATCGTTGAGATTCGCCTTCAAAGCCAGCAACAATCAAGCAGAGTATGAGGCGCTGATCGCCGGGATTCTGCTGGCTAAGGAAATGGGAGCCAGAGTGCTGATGGCTAAGAGTGACTCGCTGCTAGTCACAGGGCAAGTAACAGGCGAGTTCCAGGCTAAAGATCCACAAATGGCGGCTTACTTGGCGTATGTGCAGGAATTGAAGAGTTCCTTTGCCTCTTTTGAAGTGGTGCATGTGCCCCGAGAACAGAATGCCCGAGCTGACTTGCTTGCTAAGCTCGCCAGCTCAGGCAAGGGGGGTAGGCAGAGGACAGTGATTCAAGAAACTTTGAAGACGCCGAGGGCATTTGTAGCAGATCACCTGGTCCTTCAGATAAGCAGGTCGACGGAGAGAGCAGCGAGAAGCCATAAGTCTTTGACGCAAGAAACTCTGAGATCGCCAAGGATTAGAGCATGTCGAGGAGAGAAGGTGGACGTGATGCAGGTCTGCGCCACCCATGAGCCAGACACGTGGATAACACAGTACAAGCGGTGCCTGGCGGATGGCCTCCTCCCGCTAGATCCAACAGAAGCTAGGAAGGTAAAGAAAAATTCCAGCAAGTATACATTGATTGATGGCGATCTGTACAGGTTTGGATTCACTCACCCACTCCTGGAATGTATACACGGCGAGAAGTGCACGAGGATTATGGCAGAGCTCCACGAAGGAATATGTGGAAGTCACGTCGGGGGTCGAGCTCTGGCCGCGAGGACTCTCCGTGCAGGCTACTATTGGCCATCCATGAGAGAAGATTGCAAGAAGTACGCCCAGTGCTGCAAACAATGCCAGCAGCACGCCGATTGGCACAAGGCACCTCCCGAGGAGTTGAAGTCGATCTATAGCCCTTGGCCGTTTCATACTTGGGGAATCGACATCCTGGGACCTTTTCCACTGGCGATCAGGCAGATGAAGTACTTGGTGGTGGCGATTGAGTATTTCACCAAGTGGATTGAAGCAGAACTAGTGGCCCAGATTACCGCGCACAAGATCGAAGGCTTTGTATGGAAGAATATTGTGTGCCGGTTTGGAGTGCCTAAGCGCCTGGTATCAGATAATGGGACTCAGTTTGCGAGCCACCTGTTGAAGAAGCTTTGCGAAGGGGTTGGAATTCAGCAAGTGTTTGCATCCGTCGAGCACCCTCAGACTAATGGCCAGGTGGAATCAGCTAACCGGGTGTTGCTGAGAGGTTTGAAGAGAAGGCTCGAGAAAGCCAAGGGAAGTTGGGCTGAGGAGGTACCCCGAATAGTCTGGGCGTACCACACCACCGAGCAGTCAGGAACCCATGAGACCCCGTTTAGCTTGGTCTATGGGTGTGATGCCATGATTCCAGTCGAGATTCAGGAAAGCTCGCCGAGATTCCAGAACTTTGTAGAGGAAGACTCGAATGAAGAGAGAAGACTGAACCTGGATCTGCTGGACGAAGTCAGGGAGGAGGCAAGGCTGAAGGCTGAGGCGGTGAAGAGAAGGGTCGAGCGAAGGTACAACTCAAAGGTGATGCCAAGGCAGTTTAGAGAAGGCAATCTGGTGATGAGAAAGGCCCACCAGTACGAGATGGAGAATAAGCTATCACCCAAGTGGACTGGACCGTTCAGAATAACCGAGGCACTCGGGAACGGAGCCTATCGCTTGGAGACGTTGGAGGGGGGGCGATCCCTCGTACCTGGAACGCCACACACCTGAAGTTGTACTATAGCTAAGAGCTTTGTAAGTAAAGACAAACACAAATATTACATTGCAATGCCTCTGTTAAAACAGTTTCAAGGGGGCACTCTTTTTTCCCTAAGGAGGGTTTTTAATGAGGCCACCCAATAAAAGAAGAGTTTTCGAAGTACAAGGTGTTTTCAGATTACATATGTGTTATTTCCAGAAGTTTCGAAGAAAGACCTTGTCATTCGTACATGATTTAAGGCACGAAAAGATATGTCGCGTGTTTTCTAAAGTTTTTAAAGTCCTCATCGTTTTTCGGCGATTAGAGGCACCAGTTAAGTTTTGAAGTCCTCATCGTTTTTCGGCGATTTGAGGCACCAGTTAAGTTTTTAAAGTCCTCATCGTTTTTCGGCGATCGGAGGCACCAGATGGAAGACCTCAACGCCCTCGCGCGTTTTGAGGCAAGTTAAAAGACCTCCTCGCCGTTGAGCGAGTGCAGGCGAGAAAGAGAAAAAGTCCTCCGTGTTTCTGGGAGCGAGAAGATGTAACTCCCGGGGCAACGTAGAGGCAAGTTAAAGACCTCCTCGCCGTTGTGCGGGCGCAGGCGAGAAAGGTCCTCAGTGCATCCAGGGGGGAGGAGATGTACGCCCTGGGCAAGTTGAGGCACCGGATAAAGTCCTTATCGCCGTTGTGCGAACTAAGGCCCATCAAAGACCTCCTCGCCGTCGAGCGAGTGCAGGCGTGAGAAAGAAAAGGTCCTCAGTGCATCCAGGGGGGAGGAGATGTACACCCTGGGCAAGTTGAGGCACCAGACAAAGTCCTTCTCGCTGTCGAGCGAGTTAAGGCCGTTTAAAGTCCTTCTCGCCGATGAGCGAGTTCAGGCGAGTAAAAGTCCTTCTCGCCGATGAGCGAGTTCAGGCGAGTTAAAAGACCTTCTCGCTTGTGTGCGAGTATAGGCAAGATAAAATCCTTCTCGTCTTGAACGAGTTCAGGTATGGCGAAGAGGGTGGAAGAAGCTTGAAAGGTGGCTAAGGTAGGTTCGAAGAGAACGCCAAGCCATCCAGTCTCTAGCTCTGGGGTTCAGGGAGGTAAAGGAAGATCCCAAAGGGCATTTCTGCCTCAGATAAAGAAATGACTGCCAAAGCCTGAGGCTAAGGAAAGCTGGTGTTACCAAGAGGTCTAGGTGATCGCGGAAAGTTCAAACACGGCGAGAAGGTTGAAAGACTTGTTTGATAAAGCGGGTCAAGTGGGACGTTGTTTGAACCAATGATCGAATCACAGTTCGTTGCTTGGAACTTTTCTTACGATCAGGTTAGTGCCTCAGGGGTACAAGTTGTTTAAAGCGATTATTGCTTAAGTTTGAATCGGCTCGAAGCAGTTACGCCAAAGGTCATGTTTGCAAAATCGCTAAGTTAAACGCAGCAGAGTTAAACATACAAAGAAAGTAAAACGCTCAAAAGGAGTCAGAAGAAATGTCCAAGTTTCGCTATTGAAATAAGAAGCTGTTCAAAATACGTGTGCAAGAGTTTTTTACAAAGTAAATACAAGTGAATTTATAAAGAAGCAGATGGGGTGGAGTTGGTTGAGCCTTCGGCGGGAAGGACCTTTCCATCTACTACTTCATTGTTTAATGACACCATGCTGAGGTCGAGATCAGGGAATAGGCATGCGAACTGTTCTCGAGCGGCATCAAACCCGGCAACCAGAATCTGAGCGGAGCTTAGCTTAAGTTCTTCAATTTGCTTTTGAAATCCTTCAACCTGCTGCTTAAGCTCCTTGTTCTGCTGCTCCAGCTCTTCGACCTGTTTTCGGAGTTGTTTGTTGGTCTCTTGAGCTTGAAGAAGGTCGTCAGCCACCTTCTTGGATTCTGTTTGAGCTTGAGCCAACTCGGCAGCCATCTTCACCTTCTCTTTGTTTGCCTCGGAGAGATCAGCCATGGCGTCGTCTCTTGCTTTCTCTACTTGCCCAAGTAGCTTCTCGCGGTCGATCGACCTTTGCTCCAGCTTCTGTACCTTATCGGCATTGGCTTGAATTTGAGCCTCCAGGTCGCTCGCCTTGGTACGTAGAGGCACGATTCTGCTTTCAAGTTCGACCTTTTCTTGGGCAAGTTCATGGACTTTGCGGCGAAGGTCAACAGCTTCCTTGCGCGCAAGCCTAAGCTCGGTGTTTAGGGCATCCTCCACTCGAGAATGTTCCATTTCCGCGAGCGTTAGGCTGAATGACACCTTCTCCACCTCGACCTTCATTGTGCTGTTCTCGGTCTTGAGGTTGTAGATATCATCCTGTAGCCGCCTGGTGGAGCTCTCCACAGCTTTCGTTATGATTGATGGGATATCCTCTGCAATGGTTTTGAGTTTAGCAGTCAGAGGTTCCCACATCCTCGTGACCTCGAGGGAAAGATTTGCAGCTTGGAGAGGCGCCAGGGGGGCTTGTTGGGGGTTCTCGTCGCCACCTTCCTTAGCAATATTTTCGGTGGTTGTTTCTTGGCGTGGCGACGCAATCGGGGACTCGGTGATTAGGATTGGAGAGGTGTGAGCGACCTCATCCCCGATTGGAACGATTCCTGCAGCTGAAGTGTTGGAAGGAGGGCCCCCTCCTGCTGATATATGTGGTGTAGAGGCGCTCGGGGGGTCCTCTAAGAAGTTTGGCTCTTGGGCCCCAGTTGCAGGTGGCGCAGTGGCCAGTGGAACTGCTTGGACTGGTGGTGAAGGGGCTTGTGGTGCTGGTGGTGAAGAAGGAGGAGCGGGTGTTGATGGTGGTGTTGAAGCCGGAAGAGGGGGCGGGGCAGGTGGAGAAGATGGTGCCACCCTCTTCCTTTTCGTGACAAGGCCATCCTCTGTGACCTCGTCGTCCTCTTCTTCATCCTCTTGGACAATTTGGGGGGCTTTCCGCTTTGGCCTCTTAAGGACCAGTTTCTTTCGTTGGGTGGGCGCCTTAGGCGGTGATCGCCCCTGGATGATGGCCTTCTCGACCGCTGAGTTGGGAACCGTCTGGGAGCCGGTCGCCAACCCATGATTGCGGGCGAGCGCCTTTAAATCGGCGAGCATGTTCTTACCCAACATGGTGTCTACATGAAATGAAAGTGCATAAGTTAGCTCAAAGGAGAAAGGGGTAAGTGTACAAGACAATAAGACAGCAAAGCAGGCATATGCAGAAAAGATAAAACCAAAGTCTTGTGTGTATTGCACAAGACGCCCAGAAACAATATCAGAAGCAATGTCAAGACAAAGATGTAGCGTCCTAACCTATTTGAAATTCCAACTGGTCCTCAAAGAACTCGAAGGAAATCAGGGTGGGGGTCAAGAATGTTATGTGGGCATCTGCCACCCTCTTCCAGAAGAGACAAAGGTCTCTGTCCAAAGCTCCCATGCTATCAGGACTTCTGGGCCTCCTGAAGCAGCTCTTGGACTCCTTTTTCCCCTTGTCCACCCAGTACAAGGGGAAACCGTCGAGAAGGGAAGGGTCTTTGTCGTTTGCGCGAACCTGGATGAACTTCCCCTTCCAATCCTTGTACGACTGCTGGAAGATGGTGAAAATGGATCTCCCAGCAATGGCGTTCAGGCTGACCCACAGGCGATCTCCTGGGTGCTTGGCCTCAAACAGGAATAGAAACACGTCCACTGACGCAGGCAACCCCAGGTGGGCGCACGTTACCTCGAAAGCTCGGACAAACGCCCAGCTGTTCGGGTGAAGCTGGGCGGCAGCGATGTTGAGCTCGGTTAAGAGTTCCCTCTCAAATCGAGTGAGAGGGAACCTGAGTTTAACCTTCTTGAAGAGAGTGGTGTAGACGAAGCAGAAGGGCCCGTCGGCGCTCACTTTATCATCGACGCACACTGGCAGAGTGGCTGGGCAAGGCAGCACCATCATTCTCTCATCGTGCTCCTTGTGGAATGATTGGTGGGCCTCGTCCCCATTGGTCAATCGCAGAACCGCTCCCGCGGTGTTCACCGACGACGTTTCCTTTAAGAGGGTTGAGTTAGCCCATGAGTATAACGTCTTGAAGTCTGGCAGTGGGGTGGGGGCTCCTCCAGCGTTTGGTGGAGTCGCCTGGGCCAGAGTGGTTTGAGAAGACGCGGGCCTCACAGCCTGCGAAGAGGGAGCACCACGAACTTGCGTAGAGTCGTGTGCTTGTGAAGGGGGGTTTCGCGCTGACGGAGGGGGGTTCGGGGTGATCTTCGTGCGAGTCATGGTAGCAACTGCAAACGAAGGAGGAAGGAAAAATAATCAGGAGGGTTACAAAGGCTGACTCGATCATGAATGGAAGGTGAAAGACGAACGAATGTGAGTTCGTTGTGACGATCGACAAAGCCCTAAGTCACGCAGAAGGAGAAATGGAAAAACAGCCCACAGCGTATGCACCAGACAGTTACAGGATGATGCAAATCGGTGAAAATGCAAGAAAACCCAGCAGATGAAGGAAAGTAGTTACCTTTCGATGATCGGGAGAATGTTGAAGGGAGGTGCTGATCTAGAGCGTCGAGGAACGTCGAGAGCTTTTCGCAGAAAGAAATGAGAGCGTATGCAAGTGTGAAGAAAGTGATGGAACAGTAGGAGCGTAAGGGGTTTAAGGGTTTTCGAACGGTTTTGGGAAGCGCTAACGGCAGATGAAGATGGCCGTTGATGAGAGCCACGTGTCGAATGATGCGCGAAGAGTTTGGTGGAGCGTCAGAGCAGCAGAAAGTACTACCGCTTGGAATTCTGCGCCCATGCCACGTAGACCGGTGTTAACGAAGGCTTTTTCAGTCTTTTCGCTAGACAAGTCTTCGCTTAAGACTGGGGGGCTTGTGTACCGCCCTGGTGGTCGGATGCGATGACGTGGCATCCTGTTACAGTGTAGGCGTGTTGACAAGGCGCCAGGTTGACAGTCGGGAAGGAAGTCGGGAGGCACGTGTAGTCGCCGATAGTTAAGTTGGCGTGTTCCGATCTCCAGCTTACCAGAATAGGCGATCGCCAGGTTGAGGACGAAGTCGCCAGATGCAGACTCAGACGACCAGGCAGTCGGAGATCGCCAGAGCAAGCACATCGCCGAAGTTAAAGGGAGAAGCAGATTATGAAGGCGGCCGGCGAGACCACAGGGAAGGTGTATGAAGGCCCTACCTCGCCAGTTTCAGTAGAGATCGCACTCCTGAGTTAGCTATGCACTGGGCAGCACCATGCATAGGTAACTTAGCCAAAATGAGAGTAGAAGTAGCGCCAAGTCAGGGAGCCTCCAGATGATGGCACGTGTACAGTTGGATACGAGCCACGTGTCCAAGTCTGTAACTGCCAGGAGAGAGAAAATCACCAGGTATATAAGAGTTCCTAACAGATTTTCTAAGGTACGCACGTTCAGTTCATACACTTTACGCTTGCGAGTGACAGAGCTGTTTGTGAGAGAGATTTGCACGGTTCCAGTTCTTAGTATTTGGTGATACCGTCACTGACTTGAGCGTCGGAGTGCGATCGGCCGCAGCGGCGCCGTATCGTTTCTTTGCAGGTTCTTGAGATAGATCCAGAGGAGGAACGGAGGTGGGAAGCGGCGCGCACGTCGATCCCTTGACGAGGCATTCTCCAGCGCTCCGGTCAACAGGCAGGATCATAAGTGAAAAGCAACCTGTTGTTTTGTCGAATCAACCGGTTGTTTTACTCTTAGGAGTTTTGAAAAGGTTGAAAACTGTTTTAAGTTTGGTTGACTTAACTGCCAAACCAAACAATCGGTTGCTTCATGGTTTCAACCGATTGTTTCTTTGAAAATCCTAACAAAATTCTGTTTTGGTTGTTGAATGTGCTTTAAATGATTTTCAACTGAATACACTCCTTCATTAATTGCTTTGACCAATCTTTGGAAAATATGAATGGTTTGTTTATGTTTTCAAACAAGCAAGAGAAACAGATTTGTGTTTTTCAGTTGTGATAAAGCTGATTCTAAGATTTGAACATTCACATCAAGCTTTGGGTTTTTCAAAGAGAGTGGAATAGGATTGCAATTGTATTGATTTCAGTTTGTACTGTGAACAAGTGTAATCCCTTCTCAACCTACTGTATTTCTGGTGTTGTGTGCTTTTGAGGTGGTCAAGATCAATACTCTTGGTGTGTTTTGCCAAAGGGAGTGTGTTTCTTGAAGGGTTCAAGGTCACTACTTTGGTGGTTTGTGTGTTGTAATCTGGTTTGATTACTTAGTGGGTTACCTAGTGGTTTTTTGGAAACTAGATGTAGCTCTTGGCTTAAGAATGAACCAATATAATTTGTTGGTGTATCTCTCTCTTACTCTAAACTCATTTTAATTTTGTTTTAAGCTTTACTGGTATAAACAACTGATTGTTTCGAAGAAACAACCGATTATTTTTCTATAGCTTTGTTGCTTTATTGCTTATATTCTTGGCTAACTTGATTTTTGTTCTGGATTCACACAAAGAATTTTATTAAACCTCGAAAAGTTTTCAAAAACCTCTCTTAAACAATTCACCCCCCCCCCTCTCGTTTAAGGGCATATATTCTAACAAGTTTGAATAGATTCCCAATCCCAAACGGTAGAATTAGCCACACATGATTATTGTTACAAGCTAATGTTTCTAACACCTTATATTCTCCCAAATTGAGTTCCAATTCACTCAATGGTGTTTTCCCCTCGATCTTGCACACCTAGGGTTGTTCGTCAAGCCTCCTATGTAACCTAATTTGCTTGGGATTACGTGACTTCTCGCTTGGGCGCTAATGGGCTCGTTTAGGCGAGTAAAACGTAAAAAAGCCCAACGTTACTGGCACTATCTTGCTCAAGCGAGATTGAGCTCGTTTGTGTGAGTAAAGCATCAAACAACCCAATGTTTGTCGCGTTATCTCGCTTGAGCGAGATTGAGTCCGTTTGAGCGAGATTGAGTCCGCTTGAGCGAGATTGAGCCCGTTTGAGCGAGATTGAGTTGCTTGAGCGAGATCCACGAGATCCACTTATGGCATCTTGGTTTTTTTTGAGTTCGAGCAACTTTGGTGAGTGTTGATGCATTCCAACTTTGGTGAGTGTTGATGCATTCAAACTTGAAATTCACACAAATTTGGGAATAACTTGTTCTTATTTAAATTAAAATCATAAAAAATGTAAAAATGTATAATTTCATAAATTAGGGGTTATTTTATACTTATTTTAGAAATTAATACCCATAATTGTTTATACTTTAATATGAAATATTATTGAAATTTGACAATTATCAACTAGTTCAGTGAGAGACCTTAGGGTTCATAATAACCCGGAAATCAGATACTTGAATGAGCATATAGCAACCCTTAGGAAATGCCATGTGCCCGCATCTTATGATAGGGAGTTAATGTACAAACTCCAAAAAAACTCCAACAAAAAGACATGAGTGTTAACGAATATAAGTAAAAAATGGAGTTACTTATGATGAGGGCAGAGATAAGGGAAGAGCCTAGAATAACCATTGCAAGATTCGAGAGTGGTCTCAGTACAAGAAAATCATTGATTAGAAACCAATTTTATAGACAAAAAATAATTAGTTGTTATAGTGACCAAATTATAGACCATTTTGGAGACTAAAAAATTTTTTGGTTTATAAATTAGTTTCTATTATTGTTAAATGGTTTCTAAATTGGTATCTAATTAGCTAACAAAGTTTTTGCTACCAAATTTAGAATCTAAATAATTGGTAGTTAAAACCTTGGTAGCTAATTAGATACCAATTTAGAAACCATTTAATAATAATATAAACTAATTTATAAACCATTTTTTTTAGAAACCATGAAAAGTAGATTGCATGTGGTTTTTAGAAACCATAAACAAGGAATGCATGAAGGTCCACATGTAATCTCCTCAATGGAGAGAGTTTTCCACCAATGAAGAAGGACCACTTATCAACCTCTAATTTGAGAGGATTTTCTCCAGTGAGAGAAATTCATTTGTCACCATGGAAGAAAAGTTTTTAGGGTTAAAATGTGTCCCTTGGCTACCCTTAGCACTATAAATAAGTTTGTTACGCCTCTTGTAAATGCAACTTGAATTGAGTAAGAAGTTTATACCAAAATGTTGTCTCACTTGACTAAAGATTCACTCTACGTTAGCACCAATTTGTGTTTCTAGCCTACGAGTTGGCCTCAACTATTCTAAATCTATACTTCCACAAATCAAATTCATCTTTCTAATCTAAATTTTACCTTCATCAAACCTTCACATTGTCTCCATTGAATCCACACAACATTAAAAACTCCAAAACAAGCAAGACTCAAGACCGGATTTGCATTAGAAGGGTGCCAAACTTCAGCTCCAAGTTAGGCTTAGAAGCTTACCTTCCAAGTTTCACTCAAACTTGGCTCCAAACTAGGGCTAAAAACTTCCCTCGCACTCTCCCTCTTTTTGATGATCAAACATTTTACAAATAGGAGTGTTACTGTCTTGTAATTTTCAACTGGAATTACTAATCAAATGATGCTCATTTATGATCATTCTACTTGTTCCTACGTGATCCTTGAAGACTGAGCATAAACTTTCTCCTAGTGATGTGATATAATTTCTCACTCTTAGAAATTTCTAACTTCACTTCAAACTAAGAAAACTCCTTTTTTAAGTTTTTAAAAATGCGTGTGCTCCTCAAATCTCCTCCATATCCCATTAAAAGAGGAAATTGAAAAAAACTATTAGAAAAAGCATGTTTTCCATCATAGGAAAGAACTATAAGATATTGAAAGACCTGTATTTTAATACATTCTTCATTACTAACTTTATTAAAGGTGGGACCACTATATGACAACACCACTTTCAAAATATTAAAATAATTTAAGCTTCGTGACAAAGATAGAACAACCTCATGCCATTAATTAATTAGTCTAGCATTACATTAACCTAATAAGTAATATATTAAAAAGAATAATAACTAACAGTCTTCCTTTTATATTAATAAGTATATTTAGGACATAGTTATAATTTCACTCATAAATTCCAATAAATATTTTCAAAATATTTAACTAATCAACCATAATTTATATTACTTTTTTACAAATAAAATTCCGTAAATCTCTAAATTTGGTTGAATTCTTCCTAAAGCATATCTAATATCAAAGCCCACATTAGCACACTGTTTTTTCTTTGATGAAACCATCCTCAGGCCCCTTGATTATTTTCTCACTGCCACAACCACACACTATAAAACCCCCATAAACTAAACTTTCCACCATCACAATAAGTCTCTTGCATTTTGACAAACCAAAACTCTCTGTCTCATTCAAAACAAACCTTGCACAACACATCTTTAATATCATCACAATGAGCAACAATCCAACACCAAGCTCTTACTCAGACTCCGTTTCCTCCGAGGACCACCACATTGGCTCCTCCTCCCAACGCAGTCCACCAGCAGCAGCAGCCACCTCCACCAACCAGCAAGTCACAACCCCATCTTCAAGGAAGCCACGTGGTCGGCCACTAGGTTCCAAGAACAAGTCAAGGTCCATCCCTCTGCCAGTGTCCCTACCAACTGAGCCCTTCGTAAACGTCCTGGTAGTGAACGTGGATCCAAATAGGGACATCATGGAGTGCATCCTTGACATTGCTCACCAAGGCCAGGTCAGCCTCTCGGTCCTTAGTGCCTTTGGCACCATCAATAGCGTAACCCTTCGCAACTCAACCCATGGTGCCCCATACCTCGTGCTCCATGGCCCATTCAAATTAGTCTCCCTTACTGGCTCCTACTTATACAACAACCACTACACCCTTCACCTTGGAGCCACCCCTCCTTCTCCCTTATCCTTTGGAATCAACTTCTCCACCACTACAGGCGAAATATTTACAGGCGTTATCGGTGGCAGAGTCGTCGCTGGTGAGGGCGTCACCTTGACAGTTTCCACCTACAAGAATCCTCATATTTTGAAGTACACTACTGAAAGTGATGAAGGGGATCACAACCACAGCAACAACAATGATAAATGATCCAACAACCCTTGTGATCTTAAGGTGGCGACAAGTTAGGTTCAATATAATTAGTTGTAGATTTGGAGGTGATGAATGCTGTGAAAATGACGACAAGGATACAAAGACACAACAAATTACATAGAAAGATGTCTGAATGTGTAATGTTTTACTTTTTTTCTATGTTGTTGTTTTTTTATTTATTTATTTAGCTTTAGTTACTATAATGTGTTGTTGGAGTGGAAAAAGAGGCGGAGAGTTCTCCACATCGTTTTTATTTTGGATAAAGTTGATTAAAAAAATACTCAATTCACAACTCTTTACAATAACAAAATAATATTTTAACTTAAAAAATAAAGTAAATATAATTAAAACATTAATTTATTAGAATATTAAATAGTTGTTTTTATGGTTGATGGTGTAATGTATCATTATCCTTTTATTTTTGCATTTTAGGTGAAAATTTATGTATGTATACGCATGTTTTACAACTTATTTACTTTAAATTAATTTCCTTTAAATTAATTTTAACCATAGTGTGTGTTTCCTTTTTCAACCAATTCATCAATGAATTACTTCAATTTATTATCATTGTGTTTTATTTCTTTATTTTTAATGTTGAGGAATGATGATAAATTAAAGAGAAAGAAGTTAAGTTGCATGTTATTTTCTTTGTATTTACAGCTCCTATTTACTTCTTTTAGAATATAAAGTATCATGCATTTAATTAAGTCATTTAATTCTAGTTCATTTTTAATGAGCTCTTTAATTGATACCTGGTTTATTTTATTATTTTTTTCATTACTTAAAAGAAAGATGAATTTATTGTATTTAATAGTCAATATTAAATAAAACTCAATTTTTGAAAGAAAAATAATTAGTTACTATATTAACTAAATTAGATTTTATTTTTTATACACTACAAAATTATTGATATCTAAACTAGTTTTTAAATTGATATCTAATTATTTAATTGATATTTAATTAACTACTAAGATTTTAGTTACCAATTTTAGAATCTAAAATAGTTGGTAGCTAAAACTTTGATAACTAACTACAATTAATTTATAAATTTTATTGTTTTTGCTGGTTGAATTGCTCGCCTATTGACTCTTTAAGAATTTGTTCTATCTTCTTGTTGCTTTGGAACGTAGCTCTGTTGAAACAGAGGGGGTCCTATCAATTTTTGACGATCAAGTCGTAAGGGCTTATTAAAAATCAAGAAATATTCAGTTTCAGTATCAGAAACAGTGTACCTTTACCTGGGGTCTCAAACCACTTTTATAGCTTATCTTTTGTAACAGCTTTCTCTCACGAAAATCTAATCTCAACTGAAAACATACTCAACAAGGAAACATTTTGTTTAGGGGCACCCTCTCACGGTGCTGCAACAGAATGTGATCTTGTTTCTAAGGAGTGCATAAAATAATAATAGAATAATCATCTGCGAGCAGGGCACCAACTCATGCGCCAACATCAGGGGAATATTCTTCTTACGGGGGCACCTTACTCATGGTGCAACGTTATCTTTTGCCTTGCATGCAACTTAACTATGTGCCCTAGAACATATGTACTTAAGTTAAAAGAAACATTTACTTTACCTAGGCATCACATGTACTATACGTACCTCTAGGTTCAAAAATACCCTTTACTAATTGCTGCATAAAGAGGTTAAATTATGCCATAACGAGTTTACTAACCAAATCGGGCCCAATCACATGGCCCAATAGTCGAGCTGACCTACTTGTGCCATGCACCGAGATCCGACCACCGAGCACTGAGCCTTGAGCGCTCTGTCCAGTACACAAGCCCCCCAGGCTCGAGCTGTGCTTGCCTAAACGAAGAAAATCTTTGAGTGCTCTGGCGGCTTACGTGGCAGTCTCGCAACAAGCAGGTATGACACAACGCACAAAGCATTTTTGAGGTGACGTCTCACCGTACTCAATCGTGAACGCACACGTGGCATCTTCATCAATGGTGGAAAGGCGTTGTCGCTCCCATTCCCATAATCATTTAAGTTAACATTTAGAAAACCTCTGTTATTCACTGTTCCATTTCTTCAACCCTTATGACCCCCCCTCATGCTTTTCTTATTCTCACTATACCTCCTTGGCTAACTAGGAAACCTCCTTGTCCTCAAACGTTCCCTAAAACAAGGTACTTCCTTTCGCTCAACTCATCACTTTGTGTTTGCGTCATTATCTGATTGAAGCATTTATCACGATCATGTTGCCTGAGTTGGGTCTGTTCTGGATTTATTCTTTCCTACTTATGTTGGTCACTATTTATGCTAGTTACATGGTTTTGCTTGAATATGAAATGTATCGTTGCTTGTGGTTTTCCTTTCCTGAATGTGTGTCTGTATTTGCTTGTGTTTATATTTTTAAATACTCTTGCAATGGATAACAAAACTCTATATCCCTAGGCACCCCAAAACCTATTAGAAGAAGTTTCCATATATACCTCTCGTGACCAAATATTGGCCCTTAGGAAAAGCAAGTGCCAAAATAAGTGTCATTTTGGTAGAGAAAAAGATAAAGCCCTTAGGTTAATACCATGTGAAGAAGATGAGTTTGTCTGTTGCGATGAGTCCTCGGACCCTGAGGGTCCCTTTTGCTATTTCTATGCCAATGTATTTAAAAATATTCTTCTTCGTCTACCCTTGTTCAATTTTGAAAAAGAACTTCTCATCGAGATCAATGTGGCCCCTGCCCAGCTACACCCAAATAATTGGGCATTCGTTCGGGGTTTCTTCATTCTTTGCACACAGTTTGGCCTTTTGCCATTTGTGGAAGTCTTTCTATATTTCTTTGAGACCACACACTTAGGCCGCCAATTTTGAGTTTCCTTCAACGGGGTGGCTAGGAGAGCATTGTTATCACTCTTCCAAGAATCCTACAAAGGCTTCAAAGGTAAATTCTTGAAGGTACGCTGCAACAAGAGGGATCCAACTCTCCTGAATGGGTTTCCTCTGTACTGGACCCAGAAGCCAAACTTCAAAGGTGTTTGGCGCCCCAGCATGACCAGGAGGTCTGTGAATTCCTTTCAAGCTTAAAGGTGATCTTCGATACTACAGTTCTCATAAGCAAAAAGTTCTCCCCAGGGGACCTAAAATTTTACATTGGTACTTTTCATTCTCTACTCTCAATGGTTTTGACTTTATTATTGTTGCTAATTTCTTCTTATCCTTTTTTGCATATATCATGCTAGCCTGGATTGACAAGAAGGATCTGGCCAAGAGGGCCAAGAGGAAAAGGGCGGCTGCTCAGGCGCCCCAAAATCTCAAACTCAAAGCTCCTGCTATAACAGTTCCAGCCCTTACTGAGGACAACAAGGAGACCTTCTCTGGGTCCGTCTTCAAAAGGAGAAGGAAAACAACAGTTGCCCCTACCGAGCATTCTGAATCAGATGAGTGTGCTCCTTCGAACCATGCCCATCCACCAATCCCAACCCCACCACACGACATATTGGTGATGCGAGAGGATGAAGGCACAAGCTTCCAGGACGAGGGACTCTGGGACCAAGGCCTGAACGTCCCTTCCTTCCTCAAGAAGGCTCTCCTTCCTAACAAGGCAAAATAGAAGCTCATGAGCCTAGAGGAGGATCGCCTAGTTCAAGATACCATGAGGCAACTAGGCAGGCTCTTGCTACAAGCTGCTTGGTTGTCACCAAGTTTAAACAGTTAAGAGGGTCGGCTGACAAGAAATGAGGCTACTGAGCTACACCAGTGAGTGGAGAACCTTCAATGAGAACTTCAGTGAGAGACAGTGAGGCTTCAGAAGGAACTCCAATAATCAAAACATTCACAACAAGAAGTTGAGGTCCTCGTGATTGAGAAGTCCAAGGAGGCCTTAATCTTATATGATGAGAGAACAAAGCTCTTGGCTAAGGTGGAACAGCTTAAGGAAGAACTGGTGCAGAAAGATGAAAAGTTAGCTAAGGAGAAAAAGGCCTTCACCAATGATGTTGCTAACACTTACCTTGACACAAACCGAAAGATAACTGTACCGACCAGTCCTCGGACGTCATTGACTCCTAGTAGACGTGGGGCCATGTAAGCTGGGTCCCACGAGCGACATGGGCCAATCCCTTGCAGAGAGCACGCCCAGGGTGTCGAGCAGTGTTCAGGTGTCGGTCACATAAGCTGGGTCCCACAAGCAGTATGCCCAAGGTGCCTCACAGAGAGTACGCCTAGAGGGTCGAGGAATGGTCAAGCGTCGGTCAAACAGAAGAGCTGGGCCACGAGAGGTGGATCCCAGACAACCCACTAGTTACCAGTTAGGGAGAAGCCTAGATCATGAGGGGCCCATGCGTGTGGAGTGGATGACGTGTTTAGGCGTAACACAAGTAAAAAACCATTGGAAGAGATACGACCAGAGAAGGTCATGGTGAAGGAGTAAAATTTCATGCATGGCATGTGAACAACTAAGGCACTCCCAGGACGGATGGCCCCAAAGATTAGGTGCACAAGTTGGTACCCAGGTGGTCATCCCATCAAAGGTTGCACTTGCACTCTAGTATGGGAGCCTTACGCGCTAGATTATACTCTCAGTAACCCTAATTGCGGTTAGCAGAAACAGCGAAAAACCTAGAGTATATAAAGGGTAGTATCAAACCTAATAAGGTACGCAAGTTTTACGCCACACTGACACAGATTACACACATAGTTTTTTACAGCTAAGTTTCAGTGTTTCCTAGCCCGATACTGACTTGAGTGTCGGAGTGAAAACGGCCTCTAGGGCGCCCTTTGTCTTTGCATTTTCAGGTATTTGATCGAAGAAAGGCACGAACGAAGGTAGAGATAATTGGGCGTGTGATCGTCGTAGACATACGAAGGCAATTGAAGTCAACCGACAGGAACAATAACTAAGGACACAACAAGCACTTCCCAAAAGGGTCAATCATCTCAAGATACAAAGCCAGGCCCTAACAAGCCTCGACAAAGAATCAGCAAAAGAAGAAGAAGCTATAAACCCGAATATTATAAGTTCTTCCTTTTGGTCTTCTTAAAATATAGAATATGTTTATAAATAATTTGGGCTCACTTTATGAGTCGAAATAGCAAAGATAGACTATAATAAGCTTCCTTTAGCATAATACAGGGTGTAGGTATTGTTCCTGCCGGTTGACTCGATTATCTTTGTGCGCCTGCGACGATCGCACGCCCAAATATCCCTGCTTTCGTTTGTGCCTTTCTTCGATCAAACACTTGAAATCACAAGGGCAAAGGGCGCCCTAGAGGCCGTTTGCACTCCGATGCTCAAGTCAGTATAGAGCTAAGAAACACCAAAGTAGGCTGTAAAAATCTCTCTGTGTATCTGTGTGTGTATTAGCGTAAAAGTTGCGTATGAATGGCGTACATTCTTAGGTTTAATACTACCCCTTATATACTCTAGGGTTTCCACTATTTCCGCTAACCGTAATTAGGGTTACTGGGAACGTGCCTTAGCAAAAATGCGGAAGTTTAAACAGTCCCAAGCAGATATCAATGCGCAAAATAAAAAATAAAGAGCAATCAATGGAGAAAAATCATACCTTTGATTGCTGTCGAGTGAAAGTTGTGATTTTTGCGACAAAGGAAACGAAAGCGCTCGAAGAAGAAGATGAAGAGTGCAAGGGAAGTTTTGAGTGATGAAACAGTGCATAAAGCGTGCGTATTTTAAACATTCTAACGTAAACATGGAAACGCAAGCGACGTTAAGTCACAGCCGTTCGATCAGAGACACGTGTTCGTAGATTAAGACAGGAACAAGAAAGCATCACTTCGGTGCACTGTACATGTCCTGTCACATGAAGCCATGTAGTTCGACAGGGTGAGGTCATAGTCTCTTTGCTGAACAAGTTAACAGCTCGAGACTAGGGGGCTTGTGTACCGACCAGTCCTCGGACTCGGGCGTTGACCAAAGTTATGGTGGGGCCCCGAAGGCTGGGTCCCACGACAAGGATGGGCCAGGGTCCCGCAAAGCACGCGAGGCAAGGCGGCCGAGGTGTGCTCGGCATCGGGAGTGAAGGGCAAGGAGGCCTCGGACCTTGATGACCCGAACAGTATAGATAAGCCGAAAGAGGTTGTTTCCGAGCCACACTCCATTTATCAGTAAGGGAGAAGCCTAGACCACGAGGGATCCGTGCATGGGATGTAAGTGATGCGATCAGGGTGTAATACAGTGAAAGAGCGATTGGGAAAGAGACGACTGAGGAGGGTCACGTTCCCAGGGGTGATCTGCATGCATGGCACGTGGGCAGCTAGTGGACTCCCAGGACGGATGATCCCAGAGATTGGGTTAATGAGTTAGTACCTAAGCGGTCATCTCATCAGAGGTTGCACTCCAGTAAGGACGTCTTAAGTGCTAAGTGACCTTAAGAGGAGGTGACAGCGGTGCTAAAAGACACCTACAATGGACATAGTTACAGTTAAACAGAAATAGCGAACACTCTCAAGTATATAAAGGGTAACAACCAACAGAAAAAGGTACACATTTCTAATTCAAGTAACACACAGAGGCTGAGCAAGTGGCGCAGACGAATGGGCAGGTTTAGTTGTCCAACCAAGTCCTGCTCAGAGGTCTGAAGAGAAGGCTGGAGAAGGAAAAAGGGACATGGATAGAAGAAGTCCCTAGAATTGTGTGGGCTTACCACACCACTCCCCAGTCCACCACCAGAGAAACACCCTTCATCTTGGTGTATGGTTCGGACGCGATGATTCCCGTAGAGATCCAGGAGAACTCGCCACGCTTCCAGAACTTCGTGGCTGAAGAGAGAAAGGTGAACCTGGACCTACTGGATGAAGTAAGGGAGGAAGCAAGAATCAAAGTTGAAGCCTTGAAGAGAAGAGTGGAGTACAAGTACAGCTCCAAGGTGAGACCTCGTCAGTTCCAGGTCGCCGACCTGGTGATGCAAAAGGCCCACCCATACCAATTAGATACAAGTTATTCCCTAAGTGGACTGGTCCTTTCAAGGTGACAGAGGCCCTTGGGAATAGGGAATACAGGCTTGAGATGTTAGAGGGCGGCGCGATTCCTCGTACATGGAATGCGACCGACCTCAAATTTTATTTCAGTTGAACTATTAGCATTGTACGCAGTTTTTAGGGGACCCTTTTTTTCCCTTCCAAGGGTTTTTTAACGAGGTCACCCAATAAAGTTTCGGTTGAAATATATTATCGAATATTTTGTACAATGCAGTTACGGACCATTCACTTGGGTTAGAAGTTTCGAAGTGGGAAAGGTAGGTTCGCAGAGAACACCTCCCCCTCGAGTGAAAACGCCAAGGCTGAATAGTATGGTTCACCAGTAAAATCCTCTATCGCCCTTGCGCGAGGATGAGGTCCGCTACGAACCATTCACTTGGGTTAGAAGTCTCGAGATCGGGAAAGGTAGGTTCGCAGAGAACACCTCCCCCTCGAGTGAGAACGGCAAGGCTGAACATTATGGTTCATCAGTAAAACCCTCCCTTAACTTCATACGACGAGGACGAGGTCAGTTATGAGCCTTCCCTATGGGTTAGAGGTCTCAAGAGTGGGAAGGATGGTTCACAGAGAACGCCTACCTCTTTTATGAGAACGCCAGGGTTGAACAGTCCGGTTCGCCAGTTAAATCCTCGTCCGCCCCTATGGGGTAAGTACGGGGTCAGTTACGAGTCTCTCCTTGGGCTCGAAGTCTTGAGAATGGGTAAGATGGTTCTCAGAGAACGCCTCCCTTTTGAGTGAGAGCACCGAGATAGAGACAACATGGTCCAACGGTTCAACCCTCATCTACCCTAGTGTGGTCAGATCGAGGTCAGATACGAACTCTCCCTCGAGTTAGAAGACTCAGAGTTGGGATAGGATGATGAGCAGAGCGCCTCCCTCTTGAGTGAGAATGCCAAGGTGAAGACAACATGGTTCACCGGCGACATCAGCAAGATACCTTCTTACTCAGCAAAGTAGGAGTGAAGTCAGTCAGTGGATCCCTCTCTCTTGTCTTGTAAGGCAGGCTTGAAGAGCGGCAATAAAGAATTCCCTTATCTTTGTGTAACCAAGGTAAGGTCAGTTCAGGGTTTGTGTGCACGTCACCTACTACCTTAAGCCACTAAAGACTCGAAGAAGGTGAGGTCGAGTGGGTGGTGGACAAGCGCGCTACCTAGAGTATTAATGTTCGTCAGACGCGTTGTTAGCAAGGTTAGTGCGAGGCACGACAGTTAACAACCAAGAGGAATAAAGCAAATAGATTCATAAATAAGACAAAGTGTATGTACATATTACAAATGTTCATCAAAAGGCCAAGTTCATACAAATTGGGCAAGTTAGATTTTGGGCGCGAGCTGACTATCAACAACTCGCTTCGACGCTGCAAAGGTGGAGATGTCCAACTCAGGGTGCACGCAGGCAACCTGAGCAAGGGCATCTTCGAACCCTTCTCCATAGGCGTTAGTGGCATCCTCGATGAGCTCCGCCTCAGTCTTGTTGAATTGCTCAATCTTTTCGGCAAGCTTGACCTTTCTTCCAGTTTGGCCTTCTTAGCCTTTGTCCCCTCCGCCTACTCTTCCAAATCGATGACTTTATTATGTAGGGGCAGGATCTTCTCCTCCAGCTGAAGGTTCTCCTGACCCTTGTCGAAGAGCCTTTTCTTGGTCTCCTTCTCTGATTGGCGGAGGCAGCTCAGCTCTTGGGTCAACGCCGTTTCCCAATTGGTGAAAGTCTGGGCTTGGCGAGAAAGTTCTTCCTTCATCCTTGTCTTTGGCTGGCTCACGAAGGCAAGGGAATTGATGAGGAATTCCCCAAGACTTTGGCCCATACAATCCTTTAACGTGTCTTTGCCCAAGGCTTCTGCCGCCTCCCTCTCTTGGAAGCATTTGAGGGTGTGTTGGAGTATGGCGGGGAGCTCAGGGGCAGGAGGCATTTGATCACCCCATGAGTGCTCTCCCTACCACCTTCAAGCGCGAGGAGTCCGCAAGGAGAAGAGGCACTGGAGGGGTTGTCTCTGAATGAGGGAGGGTGGTCGTCACTAGCAGAGAGTGAGTTTGCCGCGACCCCCACCCTTGGCCTCTTAAAGACAAGGCCCTCCTCGGTACCCTCGTCCTCGGAGTCGATCGCGACCACCCCTTTATTCTTGTCAGCAGGGGGTGGATTGGGCGAGTCCTGGACAGCAGGAAGATGAACGGCGGGGGCTGAGCCACCTGCACCAACAAGTGCCACTTGACGGCGAGCGATCACCTCAACCAGCCTGTTCCTTTTCTCCTCATTGAGCACCATACCTGCACCCAGAAAATGAAACATAAGAGGATAATCCTACACAATATGCAACTGGCAACAAGAAGCACAAGAGCCATAATATACAAAGGGTAAACCTAGCGGACGCACAAGCATGAAAAGAAAAAGTACGTGATGTTCAAACTAACAACAAATATGCAAAGTAAGGCGGGGGAAAGGTAGAAACAAGTACCAGTGTAACCCTTGAGGGCCTTGGCATCGTACTCATACTTAATCAGTTGAGCGGTGTTGAACACCGCGCCTAAGCTTGCGAGGACTTGGCGCAGTTCGCGATGATGGGGGGTCAACTCCTCAAGCCCCCTGGGTTTCTTGAACTTCAGCTTCCCCACCCAGTAAAGTGGGAATCCATCTAACAGGGTGGGGTCATGATCGTTGCAACACACCTTCAAGAACTTCCCTTTGAAGCCCTTATAAGATTGCTGGAATAGGGTTAGGATAACTCTCCTCGCCACCCCGTTGAAGCTTACCCAAAGCTTCTTCCCTGGACTTTTTTTGCCTAAAAGAAGTGGAGAAAGACGTCCACTGAGGGGGTGTACCCTAGATGGTTGCACAAGATTGCGAACGCCCTCACGAAGGCCCAACTGTTGGGGTGCAGCTGGGCATGGGCCACATTTATCTCGAACCCTGTGAGCGGCAAACGGAGTTTGATCCGCTTAAAGATGGTGGCGTATAAGAAGAAGAAGGGTTCCCCATCGTTGGTGCGATCGTCATCGCACACAGGCTCGCCCTTCGCGCAAGGTTGAATGGATACATACGCATCACACTTCCTCCCAAACACACGACTCATACAGGAAGCCTCGTCCTCCGTGTGCTTCGCCACGTCCCCACTGGAAGTGAGTTGGGAGCTCTAAGTAAGGAGGTCCTTAGAGGCCCAGGGGTACAAGGCTTTGTAGTCAACGTTGGGAGGAGGGTTGGAGGTGGTTTTTGTTCGGGCCATCATGAAGAAAGCTAAAAAGGGAGAGGAGAAAGGAAGAAAACCGAAGGTTCAGAAGAAGCGGCGTGACTCGATGAACCAGAAAAGCAGAGACTCAACAAAAGTGAAGAACGCAACAATATAAAATGCAGGAAAACCAAAACTGCAGAAATATTAAACAGGGCCATAGCAGTTATTACATGTTATGAGCAGTGGAATCACGAGATAAGAGCAAGTCATGAGATAAAAATCATACCTTTAAAAAGTTGAAGGTTGTGTTAGAATATATGGCCTTAAACGAGAGGGGATGAATTGTTTAAGAGAGGTTTTTGAATACTTTTCGAGATTTAATAAAATTCTTTGCGTGAATCCAAAACATGAATCCAGTTAGCCAAGAATATAAGCAATAAAACAACAAAGCAACAGAAAAACAATCGGTTCTTTCTTCGAAACAATCGGTTGTTTATACCAAAAAAGCATAAAACAGAATTTAAATGTGATCCGATCGGTTATCGGTAGTCGATGACGTCAGCATCAGAGAACCACGTGGACCACTCGCAGGGTGACACGTGGACCAGGTGGCAGAGAGGTCAGGGGGACGATCGCCAAGAGAGGTGATCGGTGGTCAGTAACCAAGTGACCACCGACAGATCAGGCGGCAGAGAAGTCGGGGGACAGATCATCCAGAATGGTGATCGGTGGTCAGTAGCCAAGTGGCCACCAACAGACCAGTTCTCAGACTAACGCCTGAAGGCAGAACGCGAGAAACAGATAAACACTGATCAGTCATCGGGGTATTGTCATCGGGGTCTCGTGTTACACGCAGTTAAACTGGGAATGAGGTTCCCAGCGAGAGCGTTACGCATGGATCTCGCATGAGCACACCTCAGGGAATCATGCACGAGAGTGGCATGAGGGAACTAGGAAACCAGTCAGTGGTTGGTGATTCCCTCAACCCATTACGTGCATGGCATCGTGAAGGGTAAGCTGTATACGCAGAGAGCAACGTTTGGTGAGTGTGCCTAGACCAGCCACACCCGACGTTCTCCCAAGAGTATGCGATCTGCCCAGATAAGAGAAACATCCTAAGTTACTCCGCAAGGGCGTAACTTAGGCACACAAAGAGAAGCGCTAGAGCCCTTCCAGTAAGTGACACGTGTGTGGTTAGATGCGAGTTGCAGGCCTCCACGTGTCATCATCTGAGAGGGGTGCGGTCCAGACAAAAGAGCACTCCGTACCACTAAAGGTACAGACAGGCGCAGCCAAGCGCAGAGACGAGCAGACATGCACAGACTCTCACGCTCCCCACTGCTGATTCTGAAGGTACGCTTTCTCTGAAAAGCATAACAGGGTTCTGACACATGCCAGAAAAGCATAACAGAATTCTGTTATGCTTAGAAGCAGGGAAAGAGAGATAAAAGAGAGAATCAGGGTGAGAGTGGGGGAGAGGAAAAAACAGAGAGCAAGAGTTTTTCACACACACTACTAGTTTTCTAGTGTTTGGTGGTTCTGTGGACTAACTTGATCGTCGGAGTGCAAACGGCCGCTAGAGGTGCCGTCTGTGTGTTTTGCAGGCCACGTTTGGAGCACCAAGATAAGGTTCTGAGGGTGATTCTGCAGAAGACGCAGTCGCGTAGACAGGGCAGAGAGTGCTACGAAGCGATTCCTCCACGTTCGAGTTGCCGGCAGGATCAAAATGAGTTTAGGGTAAGAGAGAGATACACCAACAGTTTATACTGGTTCACTCTTAAGCCAAGAGCTACACCCAATCCCCAAAAAACCACTGGGTAATCCATTAAGCAATCAAACCAGATTACAACACACAAACCACTAAAGTAGTGACCTTGAACCCTTTAAGAAACACACTCCCTTTGGCAAAACACACCAAGAGTATTGATCTTGTACCGTCCCGTATCCGGGCGTTGACAAAGTCAAAGTCAAAGTCAACGCCAGGACTCAAGGTCAACACAAGGCGTCGCCTAGGTGAAGAGACGCCAAGTACCAGCGTCGCCAAGAGGGAGGGTCGCCTGGGTGAAGGCGTCGCCTAGGTAAAGGCGTCGCCCAACCAGGGCGTCGCCAAGATGAAATATCGTTAAGGCAAGGCAATCACGGTGCAGTTCCCCGATACCCATGGGTAGGAAAGACCATGGAGGGAGCGACGCCGTGGGAAGGCCTCAGGTCCCGATGGTCCGGGGTAGTGATAAAGAGAAGAGAAAGGTGGCTTCAAGGCCATAGTGATGACGCCGGTGTAGGGCAGCCTGACTCGGGAAGTACCCCTGCCGTCCCAGAGACGCCTTTGGGACAGATACGACTCAAGAGGAGGGTCACGCCCAGGGTAGTCAGGGGCAGGGTGCGTGAGGAAGGCAGATACGCTCTCAAAGCGAGTGACTAGATGATTGGGGGCATGAGTTGGCACCCAAAAAGTCACCCCTTACGCAGTAGCACTCCCAAGCAGGAGGACTCACACGAAGAAACGTCCCCAGATGGGGTCATGGCGCTGTGAGGCCCTCCACGTGTACGACAGCCAGGTCAGAATAGAAACACCATTTAGTCAGGTACCAGGTAATTAAAGTCATTTAATAAAGTTTCTGTTTCGAGCGCTTAAGGTACTATAAAGGCTCCCAAGCGTTTCAACGCCTTAAATGCGCTACGTTTTCTAATTAGACGCGTTAATTTAGTGCGTTATGTTTTATGATTAAAAGCACTTTAAGGCGCTTTAAATGCTGGGGTAGTTTAAATAGCGCCGAGAATGTTGGGAACGGGGTTCGGACTTTTGGCAAATTTTCCAGAAACTCTCTAGTTGCTTGCTCGAGCCTTGGGGTTACGCACAAGGGACTAGGGAAAGATCTTTGCCAGAACGAGAAAATATACACTAGACACAGTTCCTTTTTACCACCTTCAGAGTACCATACGCGGTGCTCGGATACGGAGGTGCATAGTTTTGGTGTTTCTTGCTGGCTGACTTGAGGGTCGGAGTGCAAACGGCCGCTAGGGCGCCCCTTTGTCCTTTTTTGCAGGAATCCACAGGTAACCAGTGGGAAGGAGTCCCTAGCTAATGGTTGAGGTCGCGCACAAGGACGTCCCAGGTCAACCGGACGGAACATTTGGCGCCCACCGTGGGGCCGATATAAAACATCAGTCCTATCACAATTTTGAGAGGATCTACCAAGTTATAGCAACGTTGGAGGAGGTTTTGAGGAGACCGTGAAAATGGCCACCACAAGACGAGGTACCGCACGCGCGGCCCCAGCAGAACTGTCCATGCAGCAGGTCCTGGAGATAATGCGGGGGCTGCAAGAGGACATGGCGGAGTCGAAACTGGAACAGGAACGCATGCAAGCAGATCTCGAAGCTTCGCACGAGAGGAATGAAGAGCTCCATCGTGTGAATGAGGAGTTGCGCCGGGGTTTGCGAAATAATCGGGGGCAACGTGAACAGGACGAGATGGAGAACCTCTCCCCGCCAAGGGAGTTTTCCACTCCCTTCTCGCAGGAGATTCTGGATGCAGTGATCCCAAACACATTCGCGGGGCCCAAGGTGATCTTCACTGGGATGGAGGACCCTGAGACGCACCTCTCTGCGTTTCACACACAGATGGTCCTAGTAGGCGGCTCTGACGCTGGCAAGTGTAAGCTCTTTATGAGCACCTTGACTGGGATGGCTATGGAGTGGTTTATCAGCCTACCAGACGGCCATATCACCTCTTTCCGACAACTGTCACGATTGTTCAGGGAACAATACCTAGCAAACAAGGCCCCGCCGCCGGTTTCCTACGATCTGTTTGATGTGAAACAGTATCAAGGGGAGACCCTAAAGGAATACATCAATCGCTTTAGGGCCCAGGTGGTAAAAGTTGGTACCACAGAGGAACCCATGATTGTGTACGCGTTTGTGAAAGGCGTATGCCCCGGTCCTTTTGGTGAATTCATCATTCGCAACCGCCCTAGGACTTTTGCTGAACTGCGGCGTCGGGCGGTGGAACATATCGCTAATGAGGGAGAGGTGTGTGTGAAGCGCACCAGTGTCGTGCCCTCGCGCCCGAGAGGACTGACGCGAGCTCAACCCGCCAGGGTCAATGAGACCACGACGGGAAGGAAGAAACCAGAGGGGAGACGCCCCTACGAGGCCAGAAAGCCCCAGCCCCGGGGTTCAGCGGGAGGCGATCGCCCGACCAGGGAAAGAACGAGGCCGGCGAGATATAATTTTGTGGTGAAGGTGTTGGGGCCTCGAAAAGACTCTTGGTGTGAGTTCCACGAGGCTTTCGGTCACCACATTGATAACTGCTTGTCGCTGGGCTACCAGCTAGACGAGCTGGTGAGAACCGGGTTTTTGAAGGATTATGTCGCGGAACCCGCCACGACCGCAACCCTGCTGCCGCCAGTGGAAGAACAAGCACACGAGACGCCTGTTCTCGGCGAGGTCCACACCATAGCCGGAGGTTTTTCCGGCGGAGGACCCACCGCCTCCCAGCGAAAGAAATACGCGAGGGGGGTCAACTCGATCGAAAAAGGATCTCGGGTGAGCCGTGGGAGTCGGACCTCGTATTCACGAGAGGGGACCTCCGAGACGTGGTGTCGCACGACAACGACCCCGTGGTCATTTCGGTAGTCGCAGCTGAAAGAAAAGTGCACAGAGTTCTTGTCGACCAGGGAAGTTCAGCAGACGTCATGTTCTGGTCGACATTTAATAAGTTACGGTTGTCCCCCGACCTTTTGAGGCCCTAAACAGGGTGCCTGTACGGGTTTGCGGATAACCAGGTGGAAGTCCGGGGCTACCTGGAGTTGAGGACTACGTTCACAGATGGAGAAGCCTCGCGTACCGAAAGCATCCGGTACTTGGTCGTGAACGCCAACTCCACTTACAATATTTTGTTGGGCAGACCGACGCTGAACCGGCTGAACGCAGTCGCCTCCACGCGCCATATGAAGATGAAACTGCCAGACCTCAGTGGCAAGGTGATAGTCATCAAGTCAGACCAGGAGGAGGCAAGGAAATGCTATGAAAACAACCTGAAAACGAAGAGAGGCGTGTTCATGGTGTATGAGCGTCCGCCGAGTGCAGACACGACGATGATTGAGGCGACGCCCACTGGGTCGACGCCTAACGAGGCCGTACCCGCGAGGACGACACCCGAAGCAGATGCATTCATGGAAGAAGGCCCTGACGACGCGGCGCCCGTGGAAGAGGCAGCGCCCGTCAAGGATGATAGCAGGGAAAAACCGGCAGCTAACGCCGTGGAGAGGAAGATTGGCGGCAAAACGTTTAAGTTAGGAAGTTTGCTGAGCCCAGAAGAACAGGAAAGGGTGGCAGAGGTGATTTCACGCCACTTGGATGCTTTCGCATGGTCCGCCTCGGATATGCCCGGCATCGACCCTGATTTCTTGTGTCACCATCTTAGCATGGACGCCACGGTCCACCCCGTGCGCCAAAGAAGGAGAAAGTTTAATGAAGAAAGGCAGCTGGTGGTAAAGGATGAAACACAGAAGCTGTTGAGTGCTGGCCACATCAGGGAGATTCAATACCCTGAGTGGCTAGCCAACGTCGTCTTGGGGAAGAAGGCGAATGGGAAGTGGAGGATGTGCGTGGACTTCACGGACCTGAATAAGGCGTGCCCGAAGGACTCGTACCCACTACCCAGCATCGACGCGTTGGTGGATAGTGCATCCGGCAGCAAGGTGTTGAGCTTCCTGGACGCATTCTCGGGGTACAACCAGATCAAGATGCACCCGAGAGATGAGAGCAAAACTGCATTCATGACCGAGACATGCAGTTACTGTTATAAGGTGATGCCTTTTGGGCTGAAAAACGCGGGCACCACATACCAAAGGCTAATGGACAAGGTCCTAGCACCCATGCTAGGGAGGAATGTATACGCTTACGTGGACGACATGGTAGTGGCGTCGCAGGATAGGGCACAGCACATGGCAGACCTGGAGGAGTTGTTCGTCACTATATCCAAGTATCGCCTCAAGCTAAACCATGAGAAGTGTGTCTTCGGGGTAGAGGCCGGTAAGTTCTTGGGTTTTATGCTCACAGAGAGGGGGATAGAAGCGAACCCCGACAAATGCGCAGCGATCATTGCCATGCGAAGCCCGACATCGGTAAAGGAAGTGCAGCAGCTGACAGGACGGATGGCGGCGCTCTCAAGGTTTGTTTCCGCCGGGGGAGAGAAGGGGCACCCATATTTCCAGTGCCTCAAGAGAAATAGTCGCTTTGCATGGACTGACGAATGCGAAGCGGCTTTCATTAAGTTGAAAGAGTACCTAGCGACGCCACCGGTCCTCTGCAAACCGGTAACAGGCGTGCCCCTCCGGCTATACTTCACGGTAACGGAGCGGGCTATCAGCTCTGTGCTGGTCCAGGAGCAGGACCAGAGTCAAAAGCCCATCTATTTCGTGAGCAAGGCATTACAAGGCGCTGAGACAAGATACCAGGCGCTGGAAAAGGCAGCGTTAGCGGTGGTGTTTTCAGCCAGGAGGCTCCGTCATTACTTCCACAGCTTTACGGTGGTAGTGATGACAAACCTCCCTATACAGAAGGTGCTGTAGAAGCCTGACGTGGCGGGAAGAATGGTGCGCTGGGCGGTGCAGCTGTCAGAATTCGACATCCAGTATGAGCCTAGAGGATTCATCAAAGGGCAAGTGTATGCAGATTTCGTAGCTGAACTCTCGCCCGGAGGTGAACAAGAGGTGGAGGTGGGCTCGCAGTGGTTGCTCTCGGTTGATGGCTCTTCCAACCAACAAGGGAGTGGTGCGGGAATAGTCTTGGAGGGACCCAACGGCGTGCTGATTGAGCAAGCTCTGCGCTTCGCCTTTAAGGCAAGTAATAACCAGGCGGAATACGAAGCTCTGATCGCAGGAATGCTCCTGGCCAAGGAGATGGGCGCACAGAACCTCCTGGTGAAAAGCGATTCCCAGCTGATTACGGGGCAGGTGTCGGGTGAGTTCCAGGCGAAGGACCCACAGATGGCGGCGTATCTGAAATACGTCCAGGTATTGAAGGGAGCATTCAACGCTCTTGAGCTGATACATGTCCCAAGGGAGCAGAATGCCAGAGCTGACCTGCTTGCAAAGCTGGCCAACTCAGGCAAGGGGGGTAGACAGAGGACAGTGATCCAAGAGACGCTCAAAGCTCCGCGTAAATTCGTGGAAGATAACAGGGTGGATGTCCTCCAGATTTATACAACAAGAGGAAGGCCAAGGAGTCATCGCTCTTTGACCCAAGATACGCTGAAGGTGCCCCGCATCAGCACATACGCGGGTATGCCTGAAGAAGGAGAGCAAATGCAGGTATGTGTCTTAACCGAGGGAGACACCTGGATGACGCCATACAAACGGTACCTGGCAGATGGGGCTCTCCCAGTGGAGCCTGAAGAGGGTAAGAAGGTCAAGAGAAATGCCGCAAGATATACTCTGGTGGACGGGGTGTTGTTCAGGCACGGTTTCACTCACCCTATCCTAACGTGTGTAAGTGGCGACGAGTGTACCCGGATAATGGCGGAGCTCCACGAAGGCATTTGTGGGAGCCACGTAGGGGGAAGGTCCTTAGCCTCCAAGGTGATACGCGCAGGGTTTTTCTGGCCAACAGTAAAAGAGGATTGCGCCCGACACGCCCAGCGCTGCAGGCAATGCCAAAAGCACGCTGACTGGCACAAGGCGCCGCCAGAAGAACTGCGATCCATATATAGCTCACGGCCTTTCCATACCCGGGGAATAGACATCCCTGGGTCCGTTCCCACTGGCGATAAGGCAGATGAAGTATTTGATCGTTGCCATCGAGTACTTCACCAAGTGGATAGAGGCAGAGCCCGTGGCACAGATCACTGCGCACAAGGTACAACACTTTGTGTGGAAGAACATTGTGTGTCGCTTTGGCGTACCTAGGCGCTTGATATCCGATAATGGGACCCAGTTTGCTAGCCAGCAGTTAAGAAATCTGTGCGCTGAGGTAGGTATCAAGCAAGTGTTCGCATCAGTCGAACACCCCCAGACCAACGAGCAAGTGGAGTCAGCAAACAGAGTTCTGCTGAGGGGGTTAAAGAGAAGGTTAGAAAAGGCCAAAGGGGCGTGGGCGGAGGAAGTGCCAAGGATCGTATGGGCATACCACACCACGCCCCAATCCTCTACCATGGAGACGCCTTTCAGTTTAGTGTATGGGTCGGATGCGATGATCCCCGTAGAAATACATGAAAGCTCGCCACGCTTTCAAAACTTTGTGGTTGAAGAATCCAACGAAGAAAGGCGGGTAAACCTGGATCTACTAGACGAAGCCAGGGAGGAGGCCAGAATAAAAGCCCAAGCGGTAAAGAGAAGAGTAGAGCGGCAATATAGCTCTAAGGTAAAGCCGCGACAGTTTCAGATTGGCGACCTAGTGATGAGGAAGGCCCACCCATACGAGCTGGAGAATAAGTTGTCTCCCAAGTGGACCGGACCCTTCAGAGTTACCGAGGCTAAGGGCAACGGCTCGTACAACCTAGAGACCTTAGAAGGGGGTCCCATCCCGCGCAGTTGGAATGCAGCCAATCTGAAGTTTTATTTTAGTTGACTCATGTAAAGCAGCTATGTAACAGTCTTGATAAAGGGGACGCTCTTTTTCCCCTTCCGGGGTTTTTTAATGAGGTCACCCAAATAAAAGAAAAACAAGTTTGAGAAAAACCTTGCCTTGGTTTTCAGTCTTTATCTTTTCTCCGTTCGAAGTAGCGAGAGGCGTCGCTAATAAAGAGGGTGTCGCCAAAAAGAAGGGCGTCGCCGAGAAAGAAGGCGTCGCCAAGGAGAAAGGCGTCGCCAAGAAGAAGGGCGTCGCCAAGAAAGAAGGCGTCGCCAAGGAGAAAGGCGTCGCCAAGAAGAAAGGTGTCGCCTGAGCGCAGGCGCTGCTAAGAAACATGACGGAGGAAAAACACACAATATATGAGACGTATGCAAAGTAAAAGTGGCATTACAGAAACCAAGTGTGGTGTAGTGAAGTTGATTTTACAAGCAGTGTTCGATACAGATGGGAGTAACGCGAGTAGGGCAAACATTACAACTAATACAAAAACACAAACGAACCACTTCTCAGTGGCCATTGGAGTCAGCACGGGAAGAAGACGAAGCCCCGCTCCCAGTCCGCAGAGCTCGGGTAAGTCGTGTCCTCCGCTCCTGGTTTATTTTCGAACCTGCACCAAGGGAGATGAATGTGTCAAACCCACCATGAAGCAAAACACGCACAGATAGAAAGCAATAAAGGCAGAAGTTTCTAGGGCAGTGACTCATACTGTTCCGTCCGGTTGACCTGGGACGTCTTTGTGCGCGACCTCAACCGTCAGCTAGGGACTCCTTCCCACTGGTTACCTGTGGATTCCTGCAAAAAGAGGACAAAAGGGCGCCCTAGCGGTCGTTTGCACTCCGACGCTCAAGTCAGCCAGCAAGAAACGCCAAAACTATGCACCTTCGTGTCTGAGCACAGCGTATGGCACTCTGAAGGTGGTAAAAAGAACTGTGTATTGTGTGTATATTCTCGTTCTGGAAAAGATCTTTCCCTAGTCCCTTGTGCGTAACCTCAAAGCTCGAACAAGCAACTAGAGAGTTTCTGGAAAATTTGCCAAATGTTCGAACCCCGCTCCCAACATTCTCCGCGCTATTTAAACTACCCCAGCATTTAAAGCGCCTTGAAGCGCCTTTAATTACAAACGTAACGCTCTCAATCAGCGTGTCTAATTAGAAAACGTAGCGCATTTAAGACGTTGAAACGCTTGGGAGCCTTTATAGTACCTTAAATGCTCGAAACAGAAACTGTACTAAATGACTTTAATTACCTGGTACCTGGCTAAAGGGTGTTTCTATTCTGACCTGGCTGTCGTACTCGTGGAGGGCCTCACAGCGTCATGGCCCCATCTGGGGACATTTCTACATGTGAGTCCTCCTGCTTGGGAGTGCCACTGCGCAAGGGGTGACTTTTTGGGTGCCAACTCATGTCCCCAATCATCTAGTCACTCACTTTGAGAGCGTATCTGCCTTCCTCTCGTACCCTGCACCCGGCTACCCTGAGCGTGACCTTCCTCTTGGGTCGTATCTGTCCCAAAGGCGTCTCTGGGGCGGCAGGGGTACTTCACGAGTTAGGCTGCCCTACACTGGTGTTGTTTCTATGGCCTTGAAGCCACCTTCCTCTTCTCTTTATCACTCTCCCGGATTATCGGGACCTGAGGCCTTCCCACGGCATCACTCCCTCCATGGTCTTTCCTACCCATGGGTATCGGGGAACCACCCTGTGATTGCCTCGCCTTAGTAATATTTGATCTTGGCGACGCCTGTCTTCTTTGCGACGCCTTCACCTAGGCGACGCCTTCTCTCTTGGCGACGCCTTCACCTAGGCAACGCCTTGTGTTGACCTTGACTCCTCGTGTTGACTTTGACCTTGACTTTGTCAACGCCCGGATACGGGACGGTACACATAGATATATACTTTTCGAGAGTTCCAGCGTTGAACTCCAAACTGATCAAGGTGGCGGAGTCAAAACCTCCCGCCTCAGCGAGAATCCGGCAAGCCACCTGGTCACTCGGAGGCAGCTTCTTGAAGGGTTTGGATTTGAGGGCCCTCGCCTCCCTCACCCAGTACAGTGGAAAACCATCCAGGGCGGAGGGAACGAGGTCAGTGCAGCAGATCTTGAAGAACCGGCCTTTCCACCCAGTGAATTAGTTTTGGAAGGGGGTTAGGAGAACTCTCCCAGGAACGTTACTGAGAGTTACCCAAAGGTTGTTCCTTTGCCTCTTCACCTCAAAGAAGTGAAGAAAGATGTCAACCGAGGGTGCACAACCCAGAAACCCGAAAAGGATGTCAAAGGCCTTGACAAAAGCCCAGCTGTTGGGATATAACTGGGCCGGAGCGGCATTGATTTCCATCAGCAGTTCCTTCTCAAACCGGGAGAAGGGCAGGCGCATGCCGACGGTCTTGAAAACCACCTGATAGAAGTAAAAGAAGGGGACCCCGTCGTTGGCCCGTTCGTCTCCACATACTGGCTCCCCTAGAGTGCAAGGGAGCACAACAATGTCTTCGTCGTGCCTCCTCGCGAAGGCACGGTGATTATAGGAGCATGAATCCCCTTTGTGTTCCCTTATGGCCCTGGTGGAGAGTAAGCATGAGCATTCGTCAAGAAGCTCACTCGAAGCCCAAGGATACAGATCCTTGGGGTTGGCCCTGGGGGGAGTGGCATGAGAGGACATTCTTGAACAGAATCAGGGAGGTTCGAAGGCGGGTGGCCCACTGGTAACGCAAGGGTAAAACGCTGGTGGGAACGAACACTGGAAGAACTCTTCGCGAGAAGAGAAAGGGTGCAAGAAGAGAGGGTGCAAGTAGGTTACGAAAAGCGCATAAATGATGAGGACAGTGTCAAAGTCTTGAAGAGTTAAATATTGCGGTTAGAGCGCCAAACGACGCAAATGGGAGTATTGCAGTTATAGCACTAAACGACGCGAATGGATGCACCACACGATCGAGCCACGTGGCAGAGGATGAAAGGATGGCCCTGGCACCACTGGTTAAACTCGGAAAATGTCGTATCAACAGAATGCCCAAGGGTACGATGCGCCGTCGAGAGTGGGTCAGGGGCACTGTAGGAGTCAGGTCCAAGTCAAGTGACTGGACGTCCCATCAGCCATGCAAGAAGCGCCACGTGGAGGGTACAGTTGAAACCTTGAGCTCTTCGCTATCCGCAGGCGTCGACCAGGGCCAAGGTCAAAGTCAATGCCCAGGTAAAGATAACACCCAAGGTGATGAGAATCAAATAAAGGAGGCTTTTATTAATGGAGGAAGAGGACATCCACCCTCACATTTGAAGTTCTTCCTTCTAGTCTTCTCAAAATTAAAAGAAGACATAAAATAAAGATGAGGCCCAAGCCCAAAGCCCAAGCCCAAGCCCAAGAAGGCCAAAGCCCAAAGAGCCCAAGTCCATCCCATGAGGGGCAAGGCCAAGCTTTGAAATACTCTTGTATAGTTTTAGGAGGTGTGGTTATTAAATAAAGGTGTGTGAAAATGTAAAATAAAGTCACATTGTCCATGTGACTTAGGAGAGTGGTGTAGGTGTAGTTTTTGGGAGGTGTCATAGTAGAAAAAGGTCACACCTCCCATGTGACTTGTTTTTGGTGGGAATTTCAAATGAGTTTATTTGAAATTTCCCACCTATTTTTCAGCACCTTAGGCTATAAATAGAGGTGCTTCCTTTGTAAAATTCATATTGGAATTAATCTAAGAAAACTCTACTCAAATTTTGAGTGAACTTTGGAGAGCTTTTGGAGCCTTCTTCTCTAGTCTTATCTTGATGGATCATTGGAGTCCTCAAGTGGCGGCATCACTCTCATCTAGGAGCATTCCACACTTCTAGTGGCGAGATCATCCATCCTCCTTCCATCTTCATGAGCATTTCTCTTCTCCTTCCTTTCTTCTTTGTTAATTCTTTGTTCTAGCTTGTTGTCTTGTTTTTGGTTCGGCTGCTCTTGTTTTTCCAGCACCTATTGTTTCTGTTCTTGCCTTTTAATTTCAATTCTGTTCGGTTCATTTGTGTGCTTAATCATTTCTGTTCGGTTCCTTTTAATTTCACCTCTTTTGTTCGGTTCAATTTGACTAAAATTGGTTCATCCAATGAGTTTGGGATTTGGTACTAGTTTTTGGTGAGTTCTTGTCTTAGAACAATGATCCAACTCTAAGAAAAGTGTCTCTATAATGTCCAACTCAAGGTGATTCCTAAGAAGGTCAAGAACCTTTCTCTATATGGCTAGTGGAATCACATCACAAGGCAACGCCAGCAGGAGACGCCCGAGGCGTCGCCGGGAAAAGCGTAAAGGGCGACGCCAGCATGAGACGTTGCGGGCGTCGCCAACCCAAGTATCAGCAGTGCCGCCTCCCCGATACCCACAGGTAGGAAAGACTGTGGAGGGAGACGAAGTCGAAGAAGTCGAAACTAGTTACTAGCGGCGTCGCCTCCCCGATACCCGCAGGTAGGAAAGACTGTGGAGGGAGACGAGATCGCCAAACGCCAGCGGATCGTTGGCAGGGCCGTTTCCCGATACCGGTGGGAAGGAAAGACCATGGAAGGAACGACCCCCCCCCCCAAGAGTACTCGGCGTTTTTAGACACCCTGGGACGATACGGCGCTGCTGTAGCAGGCCTCTCCTAGGAGTGGGCGCCGGGCATCGACGCGCGACCTTTCCCGGGCATACAGGGTCGCCCAACGCAGTGAAAGAAACGGGCAAGGTACAGGCAAAACAATCGAAGCACGCGAAGGCAAAAAACGAGAGTAAAATCACACAAGCGGAATTCTATATCTCGATGGCACGAAAGTAGTCATGCAGGAACCCAAAGTTGTAACGAAAGTGCAAACAGTTCAAAGAATTACAAGTTTATCAAAGAGGGTCAGAAACAAATGTAAAGTGTAAAGAAATAAAGAGATGGTCGAGGGCGGCGGTTCAATCATCCAGCTCCAAGGGCACGACTTTTCCATCAACGATGTGGTGAGTGGAATCGCAGTTGGAAATGTCGATACCCGGGTTCTCGCAGACGGCCTGGGCTAGAGCCTCTTGGAACCCCTCCTCGAAGGTACCCGCCATATCAACGATGAGGGACTTCTTGTCCTTCTCTAGCTCCTCAATGGTGGCGTCCCCCGAGGCCACTTGTTTCTCCAAGCTTTCCTTCTCCACGCGGAGTCGGCTGACTTCGGCCTGCAGTTTGTCGTAGTCAGCCTGGAGGAGGCCCATAGTCTTGGCCTGTATAGCCATCTCCCCCTCCCCGCGCGCCAGTCTGTCAGCCTGCTCGCTACACCGGCTCTTCAAGACCTTTGGACTTCGTCGGAAGTTTCGACCATGCCCTGGAGGCCTGTGACTTGGACTTGAAGAGTGACTTCCCGAGTGTAGGAGTCCACCTGCAGCTCCGCCGCTTCTGCCAGTTGTTTTTCAGCCTCTGCTTTGGCCTCTTGCGCCTGCTTCAGGGTGGTCTGGTAAGTCTCGTTTTGGCGTCCCAGAATCTTCTTTTCCTCCTCCAGGGCAGCAACCCTTGTTTCCAAGGCCTGGAGGGTGTGGGTTTGCAAAGCAGCATTTCTGGCCTGGGCGCGCCATTCAAGGGCCACCGCCAAGAAGGCCCCAAGTAGAAGGGCATGCCCTCCTTCCTGTCGGATCCTTCTGGCATTGCCCCACCGCTGAAGCCCCTCATCAGATGCATAATTGGAGGTGGGATGGCGATAAGATCGGGGGCGGCAGCGACGGAGGCAGGAGAAGCAGAGACCTCTGCCGGTGGCGGAGGTGGAGCAGATTCGGCACCTTCACCTGCTTCCTCTTGGACTGTTGTGGGGGGAAGGGAAGTGGCGCTTGGAGGGTTGTCCCTGAAAGAATCCTCTCTCAGGGGCGACACCGCTCGTAGGAGGGGAACCTTTGCAGATTTCCTCCTTTTGAAGGGAGCCACACCATCCGAGTCCTCATCATCCGATATGATCTCCAAGACCCGTTTCCCTTTGTCAAGGGGGGTTGGAGCCGGTGACGAGGCCACGGCTAGAGGAACGGCGGCGATTGGAAGAGGAGAGCCGGAGGTCTGAAATGCCTCGGGGCTATATGGAGATGGTGGAGATGAGCCTAGTGGGGCTTCGGTAGTGGTCGGCGGTGGCGGAGGCAAAGTTGATGGGGGGTTCGGGTCAGCAGCAAGGGCGGAGGAGGCGCCTGCTTTGGCAGCGCGAGCGTCCTTCATCGCTTTCGCCAGCATCATCCTTTTGGAGGCGTCGATCACCGATCCTACATCCAGAAACACCAAGCAGCAGGAATCAAAGCCAAAGCAACCATACAAAACCACAAAGCGTGTGGATGCGTGAGACGCAAGTCACATGGTACAATGAAAACAGGTGGAAGAGGCTGGAGGAACAAACATTCGGTAGTAAGGTGTTGACAACAAAGAGGATGAGGGAAGAGTCTCCTTACCAAAGTATGTGGTCAGGGCGTGAGCGTTGTATTCGCTCGCAACAAGCTTCAATGTATCAAAAACGATCCCCAGCCCAGCCAAGGCCTTGCTTACCTCCCTGTCAGCAGGAGATAGCTCTTCCAGGGCTTTGGCCCTGAGCAGTTTAGGGCGCTCCGTCCAATACAGAGGGAAGCCATCCAAGGCTGTGGGGTCGTGCTTGGCGCTGCACACCCTAAAGAATTTACCTTTCCAGTTTTTGTAAGAATTTTGGAAGAGGGAGAGGAGCATCCTGCCTGCGATCCCGGAAAAGCTTACCCAGAAGCTTTTCCCCTGCTTCTTCACTTCGAAGAAATGCAGGAAAACATCCACGGAGGGAAGGATGCCTAGGTGCCCGCAGAGAATTTGAAAGCCCCTTACAAATGCCCAGCTGTTGGGGTGGAGCTGGGCGGGGGCTGTATTAATCTCGGTGAGGAGTTCCCTCTCAAAGGGGGTAAATGGGAGACGCACCCCTACGCGTTTAAACACCGTCTGGTACATAAAGAAGAAAGGGTTCCCCTTTCTAGGTTTGTCATCCACGCAGACAGGTTCCCCAGGCCTGCCGGGGCGGACAGATATGTGCGCGTCGTGAGTGCGACAGAAAGCGTTAAAGTTGTAGTGGGGATCCCCACGATGAGCTTCCAGGTCCTGGAAGGTAGTCAGGCTGGTGCACTCGTTCAAGAGCTCGTCGGGGGCCTAGGGGTAGAAGGCTTTGTAGTTGGACTTGAGGGTCTTGGGGGAGGAATCAGACTTTGCGTTCGTGTGCATCATGGTGTGAATAAATAGCTGGAGAAAGAAGAAAGGAAAAAGGTTTTTAACAAGTGATGCCAAGACAGGAAAGGGAGTGAACTCCAGGAAATACCACCCACGCGAGAAAACCCAGAAAGAATGAGAAGGGAATAGAGAAGAAAGGAGAAGCGGAAGAACGCAGTAATGCATAAATGTAAACAGTCCCAGGCAGTTCAATAAACCATGCGATGCGACGAAAGAGAAGAGTTTAGGGTAAGAGAGAGATACACCAACAGTTTATACTGGTTCACTCTTAAGCCAAGAGCTACACCCAATCCCCAAAAAACCGCTGGATAATCCATTAAGTAATCAAACCAGATTACAACACACAAACCACTAAAGTAGTGACCTTGAACCCTTTAAGAAACACACTCCCTTTGGAAAAACACACCAAGAGTATTGATCTTGTACCGTCCCGTATCCGGGCGTTGACAAAGTCAAGGTCAAAGTCAACGCCAGGAGTCAAGGTCAACACAAGGCGTCGCCTAGGTGAAGAGACGCCAAGTACCAGCGTCGCCAAGAGGGAGCGTCGCCTGGGTGAAGGCGTCGCCTAGGTAAAGGCGTCGCCCAACCAGGGCTTCGCCAAGATGAAATATCGTTAAGGCAAGGCAATCACGGTGCGGTTCCCCGATACCCATGGGTAGGAAAGACGATGGAGGGAGCGACGCCGTGGGAAGGCCTCAGGTCCCGATGGTCCGGGGTAGTGATAAAGAGAAGAGAAAGGTGGCTTCAAGGCCATAGTGATGGCGCCGGTGTAGGGCAGCCTGACTCGTGAAGTACCCCTGCCGCCCCAGAGACGCCTTTGGGACAGATACGACTCAAGAGGAGGGTCACGCCCAGGGTAGTCAGGGGCAGGGTGCGAGAGGAAGGCAGATACGCTCTCAAAGCGAGTGACTAGATGATTGGGGGCATGAGTTGGCACCCAAAAAGTCACCCCTTACGCAGTAGCACTCCCAAGCAGGAGGACTCACACGAAGAAACGTCCCCAGATGGGGTCATGGTGCTGTGAGGCCCTCCACGTGTACGACAGCCAGGTCAGAATAGAAACACCATTTAGTCAGGTACCAGGTAATTAAAGTCATTTAATACAGTTTCTGTTTCGAGCGCTTTAAGGTACTATAAAGGCTCCCAAGCGTTTCTACACCTTAAATGCGCTACGTTTTCTAATTAGACGCGTTAATTAAGTGTGTTACGTTTTATGATTAAAAGCGCTTTAAGGCGCTTTAAATGCTGGGGTAGTTTAAATAGCGCTGAGAATGTTGGGAACGGGGTTCGGACTTTTGGCAAATTTTCCAGAAACTCTCTAGTTGCTTGCTCGAGCCTTGGGGTTACGCACAAGGGACTAGGGAAAGATCTTTGCCAGAACGAGAAAATATACACTAGACACAGTTCCTTTTTACCACCTTCAGAGTACCATACGCGGTGCTCCGATACGGAGGTGCACAGTTTTGGTGTTTCTTGCTGGCTGACTTGAGCGTCGGAGTGCAAACGGCCGCTAGGGCGCCCCTTTGTCCTTTTTTGCAGGAATCCACAGGTAACCAGTGGGAAGGAGTCCCTAGCTGACGGTTGAGGTCGCGCACAAGGACGTCCCAGGTCAACCGGACGGAACAGATCTTGACCACCTCAAGAGCACACAACACTCCTTGGCAACACAACACCAGAAATACAGTAGGTTGAGAAGGGATTACACTTGTTTACAATACAAACTAAAATCAATACAATTGCAATCCTATTCCATTCTCTTTGAAAACCCAAAGCTTGATGTGAATGTTGAAATCTTTTAATCAACTTTGTCACAATTGAAAAACTCAAATCGGTTTCTCTTGCTAAACCCTAAACATAAACAAACCATTTATATTTTCTAAAGATTGGTCAAAGCAATTAATGAAGAAGCGTATTCAGTTGGAAATCATTTAAAGCACATTCAACAACCAAAACAAAATTTTGTTAGTATTTTCAAAGAAACACTAGGTTGAAACCACGAAACAACCGATTGTTTGGTTTGGCAGTTACGTTAACCAAACTAAAACAGTTTTCAACCTTTTCAAAAACTCCTAAGAGTAAAACAACCGGTTGATTCGACAAAACAACAGGTTGTTTTTCACTTAGTTAGAAAAACACTTTATTTTCTAAAAGGTTTTAAATCACATTAGTTTTAGATTCAACAAAGGAGTGGATCACATTCTATTCTACCCAGATCCCTCCCAAAACACAGCAGCAACACCAGCCTTGCATCAAACACATAGGATTTGAATTCTTCAAAGCACTTGATCACTCTTGATCAACAATCTCCCCCTATTTGATGAAGACAAATCTCTGGTTGCTTGTGTTGATCTTGATTGAATCTGAAACTGTACCTGCAAAACAAAAACTATGCAATCCAGAGCATCTCTCATAGCAGGTTATGATCATACATCAACTAGTTTTCTGCATAATCACAAAAACCAGAAAAACCAGCCAAAAAAAAGCAAAAACCAGGTTCATACAAACCAATAATGCAGCAGAAATTAAAAACAAAATAATAGCAGAGTTATAACAATTTGTAAGACAACACAAACACCATATTCTCCCCTTATTTGTCTTCACAAATAGACTTTAGGAAGAGATTAAACAAAATAGTTCAAAATAAAGCAATACAAAGATAGAAAGAACAACAAAGCCTTGACTTTCATGCTTAACAATCGGTTGTTTCGAGCAATCAACCGGTTGTTTTTCTTCAGTCTTCCTTTCCATACTACAACTCAAAAATCTTATTCTGAACAGCTTCAATCTGTTCATCAAGAGTTTGAAACCTTGTATCCATGCTTTGAAATCTATTATCAAAGTTCTGAAAGTTTGAAACACAGAGATCATGTAGATTCCTTTGATTTTCTGCAAAGCCATCTAGCCTATTCACCATGTACCTCTGAAAGGAAGACATTGAAGGAGTCCTATCTCCTTGATGTCCAACACTTGTCCCAGCACCAAAATCAGTAGCAGGTTGATCTGTATCTGGAATATCCATGTCTGCACCTTCATCATCTTCTTGATCTTCCTCACCATGTTCAGCATGAAGGCCACTTGAGGAACCACCTTGTTCACCATCCTTACTCACCCATTTTCCATTGATCTTGGTAAAACCCATCTTGCATAGTGATCCATTGTTCACTTCAAAGGTTGACTTCACCAGATCATATATTTCACCCTCAAGATTCACTTCAAAATAATGTAAGAATTTAGAAATCAAGATAGCATAAGGGTAATGATAATCACTTAACCTCATAGATTTTTGCATAAGCTCCTTGATGATAAGAATCCAATTAATCTTGACTTTGTTCATTATGCAGTATACGTAGACAAGATCTTCCTAAGTTAGAACTGAATGGTTGCTTCCTCTTGGTGTTAGAATCCAAGTGACAAAGAGAGCCACCAATCTTTCATTTAATTTCAGCCCTCCAACCGAGCAAGTTCTTACTTGTGCATGAGGATTCTTCAAACAACTTTTGTAATATTGAATTTTGTTGAAGTTTTCCACCACACCAATGTTCCCTTTGTTAATTCTCAACCCAGCATACTTTAGGCCAGTCACAGCAGCCCACACCTCATGAGTGATCTCCATATCCACACCCTTGACATGAGAAAAAAGATTGTTACCTTCAAACTTCAAGATGGTGTAGAAAATCGGAATAAGATCTGGATAGATGTTTCCTTTCATCTCCAAGAACCTCTTCAACAACTGTTCTTTGAGAAGCCCTCTCACATCATTCAACTTTTTACTCTTCAACCAACCAAAAGAGACAACTTTTGGGTTGTTTATCATTTTTCTACTTGTTTCAAAGCGATATCTCTCAATCAATTAATTGTCTCCTAAAAACCAGCCCTCAAGACGTCCTCTTGATCTCACAGACCTGGTTTTAACCCTTTTTTATGTTGGAGGAGTGGAATTCATGAAAACAGAATGAGAAAAGGCACACACACAAAGAAGAGTATTAGATGCAACAAGAGATGAGCCAATGGGTTGTTTTTGTGAAGGAAAACAACTGTAGAGGGTTTTATAGCAAAACAAAATCCCTCTTTGATCCTTTGGTTGAAGTGGGTTTCATTCTTCAAGGTAGAAAATTGGTCCAACTTTTGCACAGAACAGTGTTAGCACATAGCATAAAAAGACATGGTCAGCACATGTGACTTTGACTAGACATAAAGGCACTTGAATTTCCAATATATGGAATATATTCCTTTATGACAAGAAGTAACTTCCTTCAGAACCAAATCAGGCTTTCAGGACTGCTTTATCGACTTAAAAACTCTTTAAGATTGAAATCTGTAAAAGATAGAATGCATAAAGAAATTAAATCTATTTATGCAATGCTGTCAGAGAAGAAACAATCGGTTGTTTCGAGAAAACAATCGGTTGTTTTTCTACAGCAGCAACGGTGTATGAATTTTAAGCAAAAACAAAAAAAAGTTTAAAACAAATGAAATTGTTCATATGCAGATGAAGAATTTAATATGAATTTATAATAGAAAAGCAGAGACAAGGAAGGTCTTATCCTTTTGTCATGAAGTTCCTTCAATGAGTCCTTGTTTGTGATCAAGAATGCTTCTTTTGGCTTTCAAGACATCTTGAGCTGGTACATACCCTTAGTTCAGTTCCAGACATACTTCTTTTCTTCCAAAAGCTTGATCAGATAACTCAAGACTTCATGCTTCTCTTAGTATCCCTGCAACATAATGAATTCAAGCAACAAGATTTGGTCCCCTCACAAATGTGGGTCATTTTGATTAAACTTTATTATTGGAAACCTCACAACCTTTGGGAATCCATTTTAAAATACCTTTAGGAACAAAATATTTTTTAATTTTACAGAATCTAATTGAGGGGCCTCTCTTTATGCAGTAAAAGCATGTAACAACCGGCTGTTTAGATCTTTCAATCGGTTGTTTTTCTAGCGCTTTTGAAAAAGGCTTTGAAATCCCATTTTTCTTGTTTTGAGGATGTTCCTGCCGGTTGACCGGGAACGTCTTCGTGCGTAGATAAGGCTCGCGTATCAAGGACTCCTTCGTCTTTGTTCCAAATCCCCACCCTTAGCCGTCGTGAGTAGCTGAAACAGAGATGTTCCCGACGGTTGACCGGGATCGTCTTTGCGCGTGGCTTGTCCCTGCGAGCTAGGGCACCTTCGTCTTGCTCCGTCTGTGAGTACCTGAAAGAAGTGAACAAAGGGGCGCCCTCGCGGCCGTTTGCACTTTGACGATCAAGTCAGCTAGCGAGAAACATCAAAGGGGACACACCTTTGAGAGGTGGTCGAAAAAACTGTACGGAATAACTGAAACTGTGTGGCTAGAATTGTGTCGCCCTAATTGCCTTGTGCTCACTGTGAGTGCGCCGCGAAGACAACTAGGGTTTGCTCTGTGTATCTGTGTGTATTAGATTAAAAATCTCCCCCTCCTCAAATGCTCCCAAGGTCCCTTTTTATACCCTTCTCATCTTTCCAGCGCATCAAAGCGCATTGAAAGCGTATAAAAACATTCCTTGGAACAATCGAATCTTAACTGAATTAACGCGTACCTTGGCAAACTTTCGCTGAAACCTTTAATGAGCACGTGTGCCTTGCCACCTGCCCTTCTGACTTGACTATTTCTCCACGAAGTTCTGGAATCTCGGCGAGCTCTCCTGGATCTCCACTGGAATCATTGCGTCGCATCCATAGACCAGGCTGAACGGGGTCTCATGGGTCCCTGACTGCTCGGTGGTGTGGTACGCCCAAACTATACGGGGTACCTCCTCAGCCCAACTTCCTTTGGCTTTCTCTAGCTTTCTCTTCAACCCTCTCAGCAGCACCTGATTGGCTGACTCTACTTGGCCATTCGTCTGAGGGTGCTCGACGGATGCAAATACTTGTTGAATTCCCACCCCTTCGCACAGCTTCTTCAACAGGTGACTTGCAAACTGAGTCCCATTGTCCGACACCAGGCACACCAAACCGGCACACAATGTTCTTCCACAGAAAACCCTCGATCTTGTGTGCGGTGATCTGGGCCACTGGTTCTGCTTCGATCCACTTGGTGAAATATTCAATCGCCACCACCAAGTACTTCATCTGCCTGATCGCCAGCGGGAATGGTCCCAGGATGTCGATTCCCCATGTGTGAAACGGCCAAGGACTGTAAATCGACTTCAACTCCTCAGGAGGCGCCTTGTGCCAATCGGCGTGCTGCTGGCATTGTTTGCAGCACTGCGCATACCTCTTGCAATCTTCTCTCATTGTTGGCCAATAGTAACCTGCACGGAGAGTCCTTGCGGCCAGAGCTCGACCCCCGACGTGGCTTTCGCATATCCCTTCATGGAGCTCTGCCATAATTCTTGTACATTTTTCCCCGTGCACACATTCCAGGAGTGGGTGAGTGAACCCAAACCTATACAACTCGCCGTCAATCATTGTGAACTTGCTAGAATTCTTCTTTATCTTCCTAGCCTCCGTCGGATCCAGCGGGAGAAGGCCATCCGCCAGGCACCGCTTGTACTGTGTTACCCAGGTGTCTGGCTCATGGGTCGTGCAGACCTGCGTCATGTTCACCTTCTCTCCCCGACATGCTCTTATTCTTGGCGACCTCAAGGTCTCTTGAGTCAGGGATCTGTGACTCCTCGCCGCTTTCTCCGTCGACTTGCTTATCTGAAGAACCAGGTGATCTGCTACAAATGCTCTCGGCGTCTTCAGAGTTTCTTGAATCACCGTCCTCTGCCTACCCCCCTTGCCTGAACTAGCGAGCTTAGCTAGCAAGTCAGCTCGGGCATTCTGCTCTCTGGGCACATGCACCACTTCAAAGGAGACAAAGGAACTCTTCAATTCCTGTACATACTCCAGGTAAGCCGCCATTTGTGGATCTTTAGCCTGGAACTTGCCTGTTACTTGTCCCGTGACTAACAGCGAGTCACTCTTAGCCATCAGCACCCTAGCTCCCATCTCTTTAGCCAGCAAGATACCGGCGATCAGCGCCTCATATTCTGCTTGATTGTTGCTGGCTTTGAAGGCAAACCTCAAGGATTGTTCGATCAGCACGCCGTTGGGTCCCTCCAAGATGACCCCAGCATCGCTACCCTGCTGGTTCGACGATCCATCCACTGAAAGCACCCAACGAAAGTCATCCCCCTCAACTCGTGTCGCCTCAGATGAGAGCTCGACCACGAAATCTGCGAAGATCTGCCCCTTAATCGGACCTCGGGGCTCATACTTAATATCAAACTCCAACAGCTCCACTGCCCACTTCACCATCCTCCCAGCAACGTCAGGCTTCTTCAAAACCTTCTGGATGGGCAAGTCGGTCATCACCAGTATCGTGAAGCTATGGAAATAGTGGCGTAACCTCCTCGCCGAAAAGACTACTGCCAGTGCAGCCTTCTCCAGGGCCTGATACCTCGTTTCGGGGCCCTGCAGTACCTTACTAACAAAATAAATAGGCTTTTGAGCCTGATCTTGGTCCTGGGCGAGCACCGCACTCACCGCCCTCTCAGTTACAGCAAAATACAACCTGAGAGGGGTTCCCACCAGCGGTTTGCACAAAACCGGCGGGCTCGCCAGATACTCCTTAAGCTTGACGAAGGCTTCTTCACACTCCTTCGTCCAGGCAAATTTGTTGTTCCGCCTTAAGCACTGAAAGTACGGATGGCCCTTCTCTCCACTAGCTGACACGAAACGAGACAGGGCGGCCATCCGACTCGTAAGCTGCTGCACTTCCTTCACGGTAGTCGGGCTCCTCATCGCCAAGATGGCGGCGCACTTATCAGGGTTGGCTTCTATTCCTCTTTCAGTCAAGAGGAAACCCAAGAACTTCCCAGCCTCCACGCCAAAGATGCACTTCTCGGGATTCAGCTTCAACCTAAACTTGGCGATCGTAGTGAACAACTCCTCCAAGTCCGCAACGTGCTTGCTCTTCTCCGGCGAGGTCACGACCATGTCATCCACGTACGCCTGCACATTCCTTCCCAACATTGGTGCAAGTACTCGATCCATCAACCTCTGGTACGTGGCCCCCGCGTTCTTCAGCCCAAAAGGCATCACCTTGTAGCAGTAGCACGATCTCTCGGTCATGAAGGCAGTCTTCTCTTCATCCATGGGATGCATCTTTATCTGGTTGTACCCCGAGAAGGCATCCAGAAAACTCAGCAACTTACACCCTGTAGCACTGTCCACCAGGGCGTCTATGCTTGGCAAAGGGTACGAATCCTTTGGGCAAGCCTTGTTCAAATCGGTGAAGTCGACGCACATGCGCCATTTCCCGTTGCTCTTCTTCACCAGCACGACATTGGCCAGCCACTCAGGGTACTGGACTTCCTTGATGTGGCCTGCAGCGAGGAGTTTCTGTGTTTCGTCCCTGATCGCCTGCCTCCTCTCCTCATTGAACTTCCTTCTCCTCTGTCGTACTGGTCTCACCTGGTTGTCCATCGCCAAATGATGGCACAAGAAGTCGGGATCAATTAACGCGTACCTTGGAAAACTTTCGTTGAAACCTTTAATGAGCACGTGTGCCTTGCCACGTGCCCTTCTGACTTGACCGTTTATTCTGTGCAGAGGGTTCCACAACGCTGCAACCCAACTTAGGGTTATTCCCTCGTGCGAGCCCTCTTTCCTGTGAAGTGTTTTTGGCACGTGGGTTGAATTTCTCGGCGACAACTCATGCGCCCCAATCATTAGCTGCTTGCCCTGGGGGTGGGTCCACCCTTCCCTCGTACCATGCACGTGGTTCTCCCCTGGTTATGGCCCTCTCATGGGCCGTATCTGTTCCAGGGTCTCCCAATGGTAGCAGGGGTACTTCACGAGTCAGGATATCCCCTTCTGGTGCTAGACTTATGGCCTTGAAGCCACCTTTCTCTTCTCCTTACTGTTGTTCTGTATGGTCGAGGCTCGAGGCCTATCGGGCGATGTCTTTGCTCGTCGATGTTTCTCTTTAGGCGAGGCCCCTCTTGGGCGACGCCTTTCATGGGCGATGCCTCAACGAGGCAATGACTCGAGCGACCAACCTGTTGACTTCTCTTCCTCGGGTCCCTTGAGGGATCCCACCATGCGTTGACCCTGACCTTTGGTCAACACCCGGGGACGGGACGGTACAAGAGAGAACAAAGGGCGCCCTCGCGGCCGTTTGCACTCCGACGCTCAAGTCAGCAAGCAAGAAACATCAAAAGACACACCTCCGTATCGGAACACCGTGAATCGATGCTCTGAAGGTGGTGAAATAACTGAATAACTAACTTTTCTCCCTAATCGCTTGAGCGCACTGCGAGCAAGCAACTAGAGTGTGTGTATGTAAAACTCAGTCTGGATCCTTGTCTCAAACGTCTAAAGCCTCTTTTAAACGTCTAAAGCATTTAAAGCGTCTTAAGGCGCATTTAAAGCGTTTAGAAACGTTCAACGCGTTTAAAACGTTCAAAGCATTTAAAGCATTTAAAGTGCTTTAAAGCGTTCAAAATGTAAACTGAATAAAAATATACCTTAGCAAACTTTCAGGGAAACTTATACACCTTGATGTTGCAGTACTTACTGCCATGTGTTCTTCTGACTTGATCGCTATTCTACATGGAGGGCATTTCAGCGCCGTAACCCAATCTTAGGGACATTCCATCATGTAAGTCCTCCTTCCTCGAAGTGCATTTGGCCCAGGGGGTGACTTTCTGGGTGCTAACTCATGCGCCCCAGCCTCTAGTCACTCGTCCTGGGAGTATCTACCTTCCTCTTGTACCACGCACATGGTTCGCCCCTGGGCATGGCCCTCTCATGGGTCATATCTATCCCAGAGGTCTCTCGGAGGTGGCGTGGGTACTTCACAAGTTAGGTTACCCCCTACTGGTACTAGAACTATGGCCTTGGAGCCACCTTTCTCTTACTGTTCTGAGGTACCGGGGCCCGAGGCCTCCTCGTTCGTACCTTGGCCCCTTGTGGTGTCGCCCCCCCTACGGTCTTTCCTACCCCTGGGTATCGGGGAGTGACACCGTCGACGCCTTAACCTGGCGACGCCTCAACCTGGCGACGCCTCACCCGGGCGACGCCTCAACCTGGTGACGCCTCCCCCGGGCGACGCCTCATTCTGGCGACGCCTCAAGCGGTCAACCCGTTGACTTTCTTCCTTGGGCCCCTTGATGGGTCCCACCATACGCCTGACTTTGGCCTTGACTTTGACTTTGGTCAACGCCCGAGGATGGGACGGTACAGAGGATAAAACCCCAAACCAGATTTTCCAAAAACACATTTTTGGGATGCCAATACAGTTTCAAAGTTGGATTTACCCTTTGAAAGTTTATCCACAGTTCTAACAAGATAGTGTACCTTACTCTCAAGAGTTTTACAATTTTTACAAATCTTGGAGTCACTCAAGTGAAAAGAATTTTTGCAATGCATTTCAAGTTTTTCAAAATCAATTTTTGACTTTTCCAATTCTTGTTCAAGAGTCTTGACTCTGTTTTCAAGCCAGTTATTCAACCCTTTCAATCGGTTGTTTGAGAGAGGCAATCGATTAGCTTCTTCATGAGTTTCTTTAAAAGCTTGAAGTAATTGACTATAATCAGCACTTAAGGAAACACAAGAACTTACACTGCTTGAGGTGCTTGAATCATCATCTCCTTCTACCATTAAACATGGATTGGATTTTTCATCTTCACTTGATGAGGAGCTTGATGAAGAGACTTCATTTTCATCCTGATCCTGCCTGTTCACCGGGACGCAAGAACCTTGCCTCGTCAAACCTGGATCGACTTCTGCGCCGTGTTAGCCTCCGTCCTTCACCGCGATTCACCTTAAGAACCTGCAAAAGACAGAACGGCGCCGCTGCGGCCGATCACGCTCCGACGCCCAAGTCAGCGACTGAACCACCAAATACTAAGAGAAAACTCAAGAACTCTCAGGAACCGTGCAAGATTCTCTCTCAGCGTACTCAAGTTCTCGCAAGCGTAAAAGAAGTAATCTAAACGCGTGCGTACCTCAAAGTTCGTTAGAAACTCTTATATACCTGTGCACTTTCTCGCTCCTGACAGTTACACATCTGGACACGTGGCTTGCATCCAGCTGTACACGTGTCACCATCTGGAGCATCCTTGACTTGGGCGCCACTTCTTACTTTTCAGGCTTTTGGCTAAGTTACTTACGCATGGAACAACTCAGCGCAAAGCTGCCTTGGACCCTGATCTCTTCTGCATGGCGAGTACGGGTGCCTTCATACGCACCTTCCCTGTGGTCTTGCCGGCCGCTTTCATGATCTACTTCACTTGCTTCATCGTGCATGTCCAGGCGAGCTGTTCCCTGACCTCAACCTCCGGCGAGCTAGGACATGACTATCTGACCACTTTATCCTTTGCTTCGAGGGCCTGGAACAAGCTTCCCAAATCCTTCGGCGATGCCCTTCTTTCGGCAATCTCTAACCATCAGGTCGTCTGGGTTCGCATCCGGCGACTTCATCTCAAACCCGGTGACCGCCGGTTTAGGCACGCTAGAAATCGGAGCACGCCAACTTAATAACTGGCGACCACACGAGCCCCCCGACTTCCTTCCCTTCTGCCAGCCATGGGCCCTGCTCAACACGCCTTCATAATAGCTTGCTGCCACGTCATCACTTCCGACTACCAGGGCGGTACACAAGCCCCCCAGTCTTAAGCGAAGACTTGTCTAGCGAAAAGACTAGAGAAGTCACGTCATTACCAATCTACGTGGCGCTGGCGCAGAATTCCAAACGTTCGTACTTTCTGCTTTCCTGACGCTCCACCAAACACCCTTCCAATCGCTCGACACGTGGCTTCATCAACGGTCATTTTTAGCTGTCGTTTACGCTTCCAAAAATCATTTTGAAAAACCCTTAAACCCATTTCATTTTTACTGTTTCATCATCTTCCTGCCTTCGAAACGCTCTGAGTCTTCTTCTGCAAACCCACGACGCTCTTCAACTCCCTCAATCCCTAACTCCCTTCAACGTTTATCCGATCATCGTAAGGTACATCTTTTACTTCCTCTGTTGATATTTGCTGCATTTTAATCGATTCACATCATCCATTAACTGTCTGGTGCATACGCTGTGGGTTGTTTCTTCTTCTTCCCCCTTTTCGTAACTTAGGGCTTCGTCTTCCATTACTTTCGTCACAACTTGCTCTGTGCAGATCTCATGCTGGGCAAAGGCAAGCTAGCTGAATTGAAGGCGCTCGCCCGCACCCACAAATTGGCATCGGGGTCTCAAACCGTGCCAAACTCAGTGGTGGAGATCGCCGCTGCCCAGGGCAGATCGCCCCCCAAAGGCTCGACTCCTCCAAAAGCTCTGCCCGCTCCTCAACGAAAGAAACTCATCTTGAGGAAACCAAAGAGGAACACTCCTCAAGTGGTCCAAGAAGATGAAGAAGAGGACGATGATGCAACAGAGGATGGCCTTATCACCAAAAGGAGAAGGGTGGCACCTCCTTCACCACCTGTTCCACCTGCCCTTCCAACGCCAACACCACCTTCTCCCCCAGCTCCAACACCAACACCACCTTCTCCCCCAGCTCCAACGCCGCCAGTCCAAGCAGTACCTTTGGCGGTTGCACTTCCCGCGGTTGAGGATAACGAGCCCAACTTCATGGAGAACCCTCCGAGCGCCTCCACGCCGTTTGTATCCGCTGGAGAGGGTCCTCCTTCAACTGCCTCAATCGCCGAGGCTGCGCCAGGTGGGGATGAGGGCGCTCACAACTCGCCGATAATCATCACCGAGTCCCCCACGTCGCCACCACGCCAAGAAGCCCAAACTCAGCAACCAATTCAAGAGGGTGGTGGCGAGAACCAGCACCAGGCTCCTCCAGTGCCTCCACCAACAGCGGTTGCAAACCTTCCCCTCGCGGTCCAAGGGATCTGGGGGCCCTTCACAGCCAGGCTCAAAATGATGGCAGAGGACCTCCCCTCTATCATAACAAAAGCTGTGGAGAGCTCCAACAAGAAGCTTCAAGGTGATATCTCCATACTCGAAGAGGAGAATTGCTTGATAAGGATCGAGGCGGAGAAATTATCTTGCAACCTTATGATGGCGGAAATCGAACATTCAAGGGTGGAGGACGCCATGAGCACCGAGCTGAGTGTGGCGCGTAAGGAGGCCATCGATCTGCGCCATAAGTTGCACCTCCTAGCTCAAGAGAAAATCGAGCTGGAGAGCAAGCTGGTCCCCTACCGTCTCAAGGTGGCTGACCTGGAGGCATCAATCAGGCGGATGCAGCCAAGGTAGAGAACCTTGAGAAGAGGTCGGTAGATCGGGAGGTTCTCCTAGGAAAAGTTGAAAAGGAGAGGGATGAAGCCGTGGCTGAGCTCGCCGAAGCTAGGGCGGAAAATGCAAAGATCGCTGCCGAGCTGGCCCAAGCGCGGGAGGAAAACCAGAAGGTTGCTGAAGACCTCGCTCAGACTCGCAGGGAAACTGAAGAACTGAAAGAGTGAGCTGACGAGCTGAAGCAGCAAACCGAGGGGCTCAAGTAACAAAACGAAGAGCTTGAGCTGAGCTCTGTCTAAGTCCTCGCCGCCGGGTTTGACGCTGCCATAGAGCAATTCGCTTGCCAGTACCCCGAGCTTGACCTCTCCATGATATCAATTTGTAACGAGGTGGTGGATGGGAAGATCGTCCCTTCTGAAGATTAGCTGCTTCCCTCCATCACTTATCTGCCTATTCGCTTTGTACAAACTTTGTAAAAACCTTCTTTCTTTGTATTTGAACTGATGCCACTTTTATCATAGGTTTCCCTGCTTCTTCATACGATTTCTCTTGTTTGCCTTGCTTTTCCTTGCAAAAATCGCTTAAACGAAATTGACTTAGCAATTCTGCGGGCGCAACTGTTTACTTACTGCTTCGAACCCGATCAAACTACCAACTCTCGAACGATAGTATCTTAATAACTCGTGAACTTTAAAGCAACGAACTTCATCGTAAAACTACTCACTAAACAGCAAGTTTCAGTTCAACTGATAGCTTAAGGCATAGTTCACCTGATCTGCCCCATCAAATGGGCCCTTACTTATGCCATCGCCTGAATTTCTTCTGATCGCCAGAGGGTCTTGGCGATGTATGCTTCCTCTTGCCTTCACAACTTGGCCATTGTTCCCTCATCTGGGGGTAGAGGCGCCTTTCGAATCCTTCTCTACCCCCCTGAGCTTCAGAACAAGGAACCGGGTGGCTGGGTGTTCTCTTCGAACCTACCTTAGCCACTCTCTGAACTTCTTCCACCCTTTACACTATACCTGAACTCATTCAAGACGAGAAGGATTTTATCTTGCCTGAACTCGCTCGACGGCGAGAAGGTCTTTAACTCGCCTGAACTCGCTCGACGGCGAGAAGGTCTTTAACTCGTGCCTCTGCATTGCCCCAGGGGCTACATCTTCTCTCCCCTGGAGGCACTGAGGACTTTTCACTGGTGCCTCTACATTGCCCGGGGCTACATCTTCTCTCCCCTGGAGGCACTGAGGACTTTTCACTGGTGCCTCTACATTGCCCGGGGCTACATCTTCTCTCCCCTGGAGGCGCTGAGGACTTTTTCTCTTTCTCGCCTGCACTCGCTCGACGGCGAGGAGGTCTTTAAAACGTTGCTAGTGCCTCCGATCGCCGAAAAACGATGAGGACTTTTAACTTTAACTGATGCCGCCAATCGCCGAAAAACGATGGGGACTTAAAAACTTTTTAGAAAGCATGCAGTATATCTTCAAACTTGCCTTAAATCACATGCGAGTGACAAGGTCTTTCTTCAAAACTTTCGCAACAACAACAAGCATGCAATCTAAAACACTTCAAACTTTGAAAACTCTTCTTTATTGGGTGGCCTCATTAAAAACCCTCCTTAGGGAAAAAAGAGTGCCCCCTTCAAACTGTTTTAACAGAAACATTGCAAAGCTCTTCGTGTTTGTTTTTACTTACAAAACTTTTAACTGTAATACAACTTGAGGTGCGTGGCGTTCCAAGTGCGAGGAATCGCCCCTCCTTCTAATGTTTCCAAGCGGTAGGCGCCGTTCCCGAGCGCCTCGGTTATTCTGAACGGTCCCGTCCACTTAGGCGACAACTTGTTCTCCATCTCGTACTGGTGGGCCTTCCTCATCACCAGGTCGCCTTCTTTAAACTGCCTTGGCATCACCTTCGAGTTATATCTTCGTTCAATCCTTCTTTTCACTGCCTCAGCTTTTAATCTCGCCTCCTCCCTGATCTCATCTAGCAAATCCAGATTCAACCTTCTTTCCTCGTTCGAGTCTTCCGCTACAAAGTTCTGGAATCTCAGCGAGCTCTCCTGGATCTCCACTGGAATCATTGCGTCGCACCCATAGACCAAGCTAAACGGGGTCTCATGGGTTCCTGACTGCTCGGTGGTGTGGTACGCCCAAACTATACGGGGTACCTCCTCAGCCCACGATCCCTTGGCTTTCTCTAGTCTTCTCTTCAAGCCTCTTAGCAATACCCGATTGGCGGACTCTACTTGGCCATTTGTTTGGGGATGCTCGACGGATGCAAATACTTGTTGAATTCCTACCCCTTCGCACAGCTTTTTCAACAGGTGACTTGCAAACTGAGTCCCGTTGTCCGACACCAGGCGCTTAGGCACACCAAACCGGCACACGATGTTCTTCCATACAAAACTCTCGATCTTGTGTGTGGTGATCTGAGCTACTGGTTCTGCTTCGATCCACTTGGTGAAATATTCAATTGCCACCACCAAGTACTTCATCTGCCTGATTGCCAGCGGGAATGGTCCCAGGATGTCGATCCCCCATGTATGAAACGGCCAAGGGCTTTAAATTGACTTCAACTCTTCGGGAGGCACTTTGTGCCAATCGGCGTGCTGCTGACATTGCTTGCAGCACTGCGCATACTTCTTGCAGTCCTCCCTCATTGTTGGCCAGTAGTAACCTGCACGGAGGGTTCTTTTGGCCAGAGCTCGACCCCCGACGTGACTTCCGCATATCCCTTCATGGAGCTCTGCCATAATTCTTGTACACTTCTCTCCGTGCACACATTCCAGGAGTGGGTGTGTGAACCCAAACCTATACAACTCGCCATCAATCATCGTGAACTTGCTAGAATTCTTCTTTATCTTTCTAGCCTCTGTCGGATCCAGCGGGAGAAGGCCATCTGCCAAGCACCGCTGGTACTGTGTTATCCACGTGTATGGCTTATGCGTAGCGCAGACCTGCGTCATGTTCACCCTCTCTCCCCGACATGCTCTTATTCTCGGCGATCTCAAGGTCTCCTGAGTCAAAGACCTGTGACTCCTCGCCGCTCTTTCTGTCGACTTGCTTATTTGAAGAACCAGGTGATCTGCCACAAATGCTCTGGGCGTCTTCAGAGTTTCTTGGATCACCGTCCTCTGCCTACCCCCCTTGCCTGAACTGGCGAGCTTAGCTAGCAAGTCAGCTCGGGCATTCTGCTCTCTGGGCACATGCACCACTTCAAAGGAGACAAAGGAACTCTTCAACTCCTGCACATACTCCAGGTAAGCCGCCATTTGTGGATCCTTGGCCTGGAACTCGCCTGTCACTTGTCCCGTGACTAGCAGCGAGTCACTCTTAGCCATCAGCACCCTGGCTCCCATCTCCTTGGCCAGCAAGATTTCGGCGATCAGCGCCTCATATTCTGCTTGATTGTTGCTGGCTTTGAAGGCGAACCTCAGGGACTGCTCAATCAGCACGCCGTTGGGCCCTTCCAAGATGACTCCAGCACCGCTACCCTGCTGGTTCGACGATCCGTCCACCGAGAGTACCCAACGGAAATCATCCCCCTCAACTCGCGTTGCTTCTGACGAGAGCTCGACCACGAAATCAGCGAAAATCTGCCCCTTGATCGGACCCCGGGGCTCATACTTGATGTCGAACTCCGACAGCTCCACCGCCCACTTCACCATCCTCCCATCTACGTCAGGCTTCTTCAGAACCTTCTGGATGGGCAAGTCGGTCATCACCAGTATGGTAAAACTGTGGAAATAGTGGCGCAACCTCCTCGCCGAAAATACCACAGCCAGCGCAGCTTTCTCCAAGGCCTGATACCTCACCTCCGGGCCCTGCAGCACCTTGCTGACGAAGTAAATGGGCTTCTGAGCCTGGTCTTGGTCTTGGGCGAGCACTGCACTCACGGCCCTCTCAGTCACAGCAAAATACAACCTGAGAGGGGTCCCCACCAACGGTTTGCACAGAACCGGCGGGCTCGCCAGGTACTCTTTAAGCTTGACGAAGGCCTCTTCACATTCCTTCGTCCAGGCAAACTTGTTATTCCGCCTTAAACACTGAAAGTACGGATGGCCCTTCTCTCCGCTAGCCGATACGAAACGAGACAGGGCGGCCATCCGACCCGTAAGTTGCTGCACCTCCTTCACGGTAGTCGGGCTCCTCATCGCCAAGATGGAAGCACACTTATCAGGGTTGGCTTCTATTCCTCTCTCAGTTAAGAGGAATCCCAAAAACTTCCCTGCCTCCACGCCAAAGATGCACTTCTCGGGGTTCAGCTTTAACCTGAACTTGGCTGATCCGATCGGTCATCGGTAGTCGATGACGTCAGCAGCAGAAAACCACGTGGACCACTCGAAGGGTGACACGTGGACCAGGTGGCAGAGAGGTCGGGGGGACGATCGCCAAGAGAGGTGATCGGTGGTCAGTAACCAAGTTACCACCGACAGATCAGGCGGCAGAGAGGTCGGGGGATAGATCACCCAGAATGGTGATCGGTGGTCAGTAGCCAAGTGACCACCAGCAGACCAGTTCCCAGACTCGCGCCTGGAGGCAGAGCGCGATAAGCGAATAAACACTGATCAGTCATCGAGTTTACTGTCATCGGGGTCTCGTGTTACACGCAGTTAAACTGGGACTAAGGTTCCCAGCGAGAGCGTTACGCATGGACCTCGCATGAGCACACCCCATGGAATCATGCACGAGAGTGGCCTGAGGGAACTAGTAAGCCAGTCGGTGATTGGTGATTCCCTCAACCCATTACGTGCGTGGCATCGTGAAGGGTAAGTCGCCTACGCAGAGAGTAACGTTTGGTGAGTGTGCCTAGACCAGCCACACCCGACGTTCTCCTAAGAGTATGCGATTTACCCAGATAAGAGAAGCATCCTAAGTTACTCCGCAAGGGCGTAACTTAGGCAGACAAAGAGAGGCGCTAGAGCCCTTCCAGTAAGTGACACGTGTGTGGTTAGATGTGAGTTGCAGGCCTCCACGTGTCATCATCTGAGAGGGGTGCGGTCCAGACAAAAGAGCACTCCGTACCACTAAAGGTACAGACAGGCGCAGCCAAGCGCAGACATGCGCAGACTGTCACGCTCCCCATTGATGATTCTGAAGGTACGCTTTCTCTGAAAAGCATAACAGGGTTCTGACACATGCCAGAAAAGCATAACAGAATTCTGTTATGCCCAGAAGTAGGGAAAGAGAGATAAAAGAGAGAATCAGAGTGAGGGTGAGGAAGGATAAAAAAGAGAGACGAAAAACAGAGTGCAAGTTTTTCTCACACACACATTACTAGTTTCCAGTTTCTGGTGGTTCTGTTTGACTAACTTGATCGTCGGAGTGCAAACGGCCGCTAGAGGCGTCGTCTGTGTGTTTTGCAGGTCACATTTGAAGACATCTGAGAGAAAGTTCGGAGGGTGATTCTGCAGGAGACACAGTCGTGTAGACAGGGCAGAGAGTGCTACGAAGCGATTCGTCCACGTTCGAGTTGCCGGCAGGATCATTGGCGATTGTGGTGAACAATTCCTCCAGGTCCGCAACGTGCTTGCTCTTCTCCGGCGAGGTCACGACCATATCATCCACGTACGCTTGCACATTCCTCCCCAGCATCGGTGCAAGGACCCTATCCATCAACCTCTGGTACGTGGCCCCCGCGTTCTTCAGCCCGAAGGGCATCACCTTATAGCAGTAGCACGACCTCTCGGTCATGAAGGCGGTCTTCTCTTCATCCCTAGGATGCATCTTTATCTGGTTGTACCCCGAGAAGGCATCCAGGAAACTCAGCAACTTACACCCTGCAGCATTGTCGACTAGGACATCTATACTTGGCAAAGGATACGAATCCTTTGGGCAGGCCTTGTTCAGATCAGTGAAGTCCACGCACATGCGCCACTTCCCATTGCTCTTCTTCACCAGCACGACGTTGGCCAGCCACTCGGGGTACTGCACCTCCCTGATATGGCCTGCAGCGAGGAGCTTCTGGGTTTCGTCTCTAATCGCCTGCCTCCTCTCCTCGTTGAACTTCCTTCTTCTCTGTCGTACCGGTCTGACCTGGTTGTCCATTGCCAAATGATGGGACAAGAAGTCGGGATCGATCCCGGGCATGTCCGAAGCGGACCATGCAAAAGCATCCAGATGCTGCTCTATCACCTTGGCGATCTGGTCCTGGAGCTCAGCCTCTAGAGATCTTCTCAGCTTGAAGACCTTTCCCCCGATCTCCCTCTCGAGCCACTGCTCGACGGGTTTTGGTCTGGTTTCCCTGGCGATCACCGCCCTGGCGATTCCCAGCTCCCTCGCTTCCTCGGGGAGGTTCCTCGCCTCTCCCTCTCGACCGGCGTTCTCCTCCCTCAACTCAGCATCCACCATCACCACATCGCTTCCGGCGGTCTCCTCTATTACCGTCGGCCTGGGCTTCACACCGGGAGGCGGGGTGGTTGTCACGTAACTCACTGACCTCTTATTCTTCAGGCTATTTTCATAGCACTTCTTTGCTTCTTTCTGGTCGGATTTGATGGTGATCACCACCCCCTCCATAGATGGCAACTTCACCTTCATGTGCCTAGTCGAGGGTATAACGCCTATTCTGTTGAGCGTGGGTCTTCCCAACAGAATGTTGTATGCTGAAGGAGCGTTCACGACAAGGTACTTGATTTTCTCCGTTCTCGAGCCCGCCTCATCCGTGAACGTAGTTCTCAACTCAATGTACCCCCTGACCTCCACCTGGTCGCCCGCAAAACCATACAAACACCCTCCATAGGGCCTCAGCTGGTCAAGGGGTAGCTCTAACTGTGTGAAAGTCGGCCAGAACATCACATCTGCCGAGCTTCCTTGGTCCACCAGAACCCTGTGGACCTTCCTTCCCGCCGTAACCAGCGAGATGACTATAGGGTCGTTGTCATGAGGCACAACGTCCCGAAGATCTTGCTTTGTGAACGTAATGTCGACATCCGGCGAGTGATCTTCGAACATGTCCACCGTCATCACAGATCTCGCGTACTTCTTCCTCTGTGACGCGGTGCATCCACCACCCGAGAAACCTCCTGCGATGGTGTGGATCTCTCCATGAGTGGGCATCTCATGCTGCTGAGCCTCACCACCCGCCGGCTGAGAGCTCGATGCGCCCCCCGTTCTTCTGTCCAGCAGGTAATCGCTCAGGAAACCGCTCTTGACCAGGTCGTCGAGCTGGTATCCCAATGCTAAACATGAATCAACGGTGTGACCAAAGCCCTGGTGGAATTCGCACCAGGCGTCTGGCTTTGGTCCCAACACCTTGTCGCCCACCTTCTCCGGCGCCTTCAGCCTGGCTGCTATATTGGGGATGGCAATCAGGTCCGCCAATCCCATCACAAACTTATGCTTCGGTGGGCGATTGTACTCCCTGGGGCGCCCTGGGCCCCTGCCCTTGTTTTTCCTGGGATCATAAGGATGGCGGGTCCTTTAATCCCTCCTGGCCGCCGCTGTCTCCAGCACCCTCTGCGGCTGGATCCTGGTCTGGGCACGTGGCCTAGCGGGGGCCACGCTCCCTCTTTTCTCGGCAACCTCGCTCTCATCGGCGATGTGGGCCACCGCTAGTCGCCTAACTTCAACAATTTTGTGGTAGAGCTGAAAGACCTGATCGCCGTGCCTAACATAGCTGAGAGGCTGAGGCGACCGACGAAGACCGACAAGGTGTTAGGGCCTCGTAAAGACTCTTGGTGCGAATTCCACGAGGCTTTCGGGCACCATATTGATAATTGCCTGTCGTTGGGCTACCAGCTTGATGAGCTGGTGAGGACTGGGTTTTTGAAGGATTATGTCGCGGAGCCCACGACGACCGCCACCTTGTCGCCGCCGCAGGCGAAAGAACCAGCACACGAGATGCCTGTGCTTGGCGAGGTGCACACCATTGCTGGAGGTTTTTCCGGCGGGGGACCCACCGCCTCCCAGCGGAAGAAGTACGCGAGGGGGGTCAATTCAATCAAAGAGAGACTCTCGGGGGAGCCGTGGGAGTCGGATCTCGTGTTCACAAGAGGAGACCTCCGAGATGTGGTACCCCACGACAACGACCCCGTTGTCATCTCAGTCGTCACAGCCGGAAGGAAGGTGCACAGAGTGCTTGTTGACCAAGGAAGTTCGGCAGACGTCATGTTTCTGTCGACCTTTAATAAGTCACGAGTCCCTATACGGGATGCCTATATGGGTTCGGGGATAACCAAGTGGAAGTCCGGGGTTACCTGGAGTTGAGGACTACGTTCACAGACGGAGAGGCCTCCCGTACCGAAAGCATCAGGTACCTGGTCGTGAACGCCAACTCCGCCTACAATATTTTGCTGGGCAGGCCGGCGTTAAACCGTTTGAACGCGGTGTCCTCCACACACCACATGAAGATGAAGCTGTCGGACCTCAATGGCTAGGTGATAGTCATCAGGTCAGACCAGGAGGAGGCAAGGAAATGCTATGAGAACAGCCTGAAAACGAAAAGAGGCGTGTTCATGGTGTACGAACGTCCGCCGAGCGCGGACACGACGATGATTGAGGCGACGCCTGCTGGGTCGACGCCTAATGAAGTTATACCGGAGAGGGCGATGCCCGAAGCAGATGCGCCTATGGAGGAAGGCCCTGACGACGCGGCGCCCGTGGAAGAGGCGGCGCCCGTCGAAGATGATAGCAGGGAACAGCCCGCGGCTAACGCCGTAGAAAGGGAGATTGGTGGCAAGACATTCATGTTAGGAAGTTCGCTGAGCCCAGAAGAACGGGAAGGGATGGCGGAAGTGATTTCACGCCACCTGGATGCCTTCGCATGGTCCGCCTCGGATATGCCCGGCATCGATCCCGATTTCCTGTGTCACCACCTCAGCATGGACGCCACGGTCCGCCCCGTGCGTCAGAGAAGGAGAAAGTTCAATGAGGAACGACAGCAGGTGGTGAAAGACGAAACGCAGAAGCTGTTGAGTGCTGGCCACATCAGGGAGATTCAGTACCCTGAGTGGCTTGCCAACGCCGTTTTGGTGAAAAAGGCGAACGGAAAGTGGAGGATGTGTGTTGACTTCACGGACCTGAATAAGGCATGCCCGAAGGACTCGTACCCACTGCCCAGCATCGACGCCTTGGTAGACAGTGCGTCCGGCAGCAAGGTGCTGAGTTTCTTGGACGCCTTCTCAGGGTATAACCAGATCAAGATGCACCCCAGAGATGAGAACAAAACTGCATTCATGACTGAGACTTTCAGTTACTGCTATAAGGTGATGCCCTTTGGGCTGAAAAACGCGGGCGCCACGTACCAGAGGTTAATGGACAAGGTCCTGGCGCCCATGCTCGGGAGGAATGTGTACGCCTATGTCGACGACATGGTGGTGGCGTCGCAGGATAGGGCGCAGCATATGACGGATCTGGAGGAGTTGTTCGTCACAATATCCAAATACCGCCTCAAGTTAAACCCTGAAAAGTGTGTTTTCGGGGTAGAGGCCGGTAAGTTCTTGGGTTTTATGCTCACAGAAAGGGGGATAGAGGCGAACCCCGACAAATGCGCGACGATTATTGCCATGCGAAGCCCGACGTCGGTAAAGGAGGTGCAACAGCTGACAGGGCGGATGGCGGCGCTCTCAAGGTTTGTTTCCGCCGGGGGAGAGAAGGGGCATCCATATTTCCAGTGCCTCAAGAGAAACAGTCGCTTTGCATGGACTGATGAGTGCGGAGCGGCTTTCATTAAGCTGAAGGAGAACCTGGCGACGCCACCGGTCCTCTGCAAACCGGTAGCGGGCGTGCCCCTCCAGTTATATTTTACTGTAACGGAGCGAGCCATTAGTTCTGTGTTAGTCCAGGAGCAGGACCAGAGTCAGAAGCCCATCTATTTTGTAAGCAAGGCATTACAGGGGCCTGAGACGAGGTATCAAGCGCTGGAGAAGGTGGCGCTAGCGGTAGTGTTCTCCGCCAGGAGGCTCCGTCATTACTTCCACAGCTTTACGGTGGTGGTGATGACAAACCTCCCTATACAGAAGGTGCTGCAGAAGCCTGATGTGGCGGGAAGAATGGTGCGCTGGGCGGTGGAACTGTCAGAATTCGACATCCAGTATGAGCCCAGAGGATCCATCAAAGGGCAAGTGTACACAGATTTTATAGCGGAACTTTCGCCCGGAGGTGAGCAAGAGGTGGAAGTGGGCTCGCAGTGGCTGCTCTCAGTTGATGGCTCTTCCAACCAACAAGGGAGCGGTGCGGGAATAGTCTTGGAGGGACCCGACGGCATATTGATCGAGCAGGCCCTGCGCTTCGCCTTCAAGGCAAGTAACAATCAGGCATAATATGAAGCCCTGATAGCAGGAATGCTCCTGGCCAAGGAGATGGGCGCGCAGAACCTCCTGGTAAAAAGCGACTCCCAGCTAATTACGGGGCAGGTGTTGGGTGAGTTCCAGGCGAAGGACCCACAGATGGCGGCGTACCTGAAATACGTCCAGTTGTTAAAGGGAGCATTTAACGCTCTTGAGCTGATACATGTCCCGAGGGAGCAGAATGCCAGAGCTGACCTGCTTGCAAAGCTGGCCAGTTCAGGCAAGGGGGGTAGACAGAGGACAGTGATCCAAGAGACCCTCAAAGCTCCGCGTAGATTCGTGGAAGACAAAAGAGTGGATGTCCTCCAGATTTATGCAACAAGGGGAAAGCCGAGGAGTCATTGCTCTTTGACCCAAGATACGTAGAGGGCGCCCCGCATCAGCATGTACGCAGAGGTGCCCGAAGGAGAGCAGATGCAGGTATGCGTTTTGACCCAGGGAAACACCTGGATGACGCCCTACAAACGGTACCTGGCGGATGGGACTCTCCCAGTAGAGCCTGAAGAGGGTAAAAAGGTCAAAAGAAATGCCGCAAGGTACACCCTGGTGGATGGGGTGTTGTTCAGGCACGGTTTCACTCACCCTATCCTAACATGTGTAAGTGGCGACGAGTGCACCAGGATAATGGCAGAGCTACACGAAGGCATCTGCGGGAGCCACGTAGGGGGAAGGTCCCTAGCCTCCAAAGTAATACGCGCAGGTTTCTTCTGGCCAACAGTGAAAGAAGACTGCGCGCGACACGCCCGGCGGTGCAGACAATGCCAAAAGCACGCCGACTGGCATAAGGCGCCGCCAGAAGAATTGCGGTCCATATACAGCCCGTGGCCTTTCCATACATGGGGAATCGACATCCTGGGCCCGTTCCCACTGGCAATCAGGCAGATGAAGTATCTGATCGTCGCCATCGAATACTTCACTAAGTGGATAGAGGCAGAGCCTGTAGCACAGATCATTGCGCACAAGGTACAGCATTTTGTGTGGAAGAACATTGTATGCCGCTTTGGCGTACCTAGGCGCTTGATATCCGATAACGGGACCCAGTTTGCCAGTCAGCAGTTGAGAAATCTGTGCGCTGAGGTAGGAATCAAACAGGTGTTCGCATCGGTTGAACACCCCCAGACCAACGGACAAGTGGAGTCAGCAAACAGAGTTCTGCTGAGGGGGTTAAAAAGAAGGTTAGAAAAAGCCAAAGGGGCGTGGGCGGAAGAGGTTCCAAGAATCGTATGGGCATACCACACCACGCCCCAATCCTCTACTATGGAGACGCCTTTCAGTTTGGTGTACAGGTCGGACGCGATGATTCCAGTAGAAATACATGAAAGCTCACCACGTTTTCAAAACTTTGTGGTGGAGGAATCCAATTAAGAGAGGCGGGTAAACCTGGATCTGCTAGATGAGGCCAGGGAAGAAGCTAGAATAAAAGATGAAGCGATAAAGAGAAGAGTAGAGCGGCAATATAGCTCTAAGGTAAAGCCGCGACAGTTTCAGGTCGGCGACCTAGTGATGAGGAAAGCTCACCCATACGAGTTGGAGAATAAGCTGTCTCCCAAGTGGACCGGACCCTTCAGAGTTACTGAGGCTAAGGGCCACGGTTCGTACAACCTGGAGACTTTGGATGGAGGTCCTATCCCGCGCAGTTGGAATGCAGCCAACTTAAAATTTTATTTCAGTTGACTTGTGTAAGCAGTATGTAACAATTTAGTTGAAGGGGACGCTCTTTTTCCCTCTCGGGGGTTTTTTAATGAGGTCACCTAAATAAAAGGTAAAACCAGTTTGAGAAAAAGAAGTGCCTTGGTTTTCAGCCTTTATCTTTCTCCGTTTGAAGTAATGTGATGCGTCGCCAAGAAAGAAGGCGTCGCCTAGGTCATGGCGTCGCCAAGAAAGAGGGCGTCGCCTAGATAAAGGCGTCACCCTGACAAAGGCGTCGCCCTGGTGAAGGCGTCGCCCAGGTGAAGGCGTCGCCTAGATGGAGGCATGCACCGTTGGAAAAACAGGACGAAAGAAAAGCGCGCGGTATGCGAAACATATGCAAAGTAAAGTGGCGTTGCAAAAAATCAAGTATGATATAGAAAAGTTGTTGTTACAAGCAATGTTCGATACAATGGGAGTAACACGAATGGAGCAAACACTACAGATCATGCAAAAACACGAACAAGCCATTTCTCAGTGGCCATCGGAATCAGCACTGGAGGAAGGCGAAACCCCATTCCTAGCCCGCAGAGCTCGAGTAAGTCGTGTCCTCCTCTCTTGGTTTATTTTCGAGCCTTCACCAAGGGAGATAAATGTGTCAGAAATACCATGAAGCAAGACATGCACGTTTGGAAAGCGATAAAGGCCAAAGTTTTTAGGGCAGTGACTCTTACATATGTACTTTTCGAGAGTCCCAGCGTTGAACTCCAGGCTGATCAAAGTGGCAGAGTCAAAACCTCCCGCCTCAGCAAGAATCCGGCAAGCTATTTGATCACTTGGAGCCAGCTTCTTGAAGGGTTTGGTTTTGAGGGCCCTCGTCTCTCTCACCCAGTACAGCGGAAACCCATCCAGAGCGTCGGGAACAAGGTCAGTACGACAGATCTTGAAGAACCGGCCTTTCCAGTCGGTGAACGAGCTTTGGAAGGGTGTGAAGAGAACTCTCCCGGGTACATTACTGAGAGTTACCCAGAGGTTGTGTCTCTGCCTCTTCACCTCAAAAAAGTGAAGAAAGAGGTCAACCGAGGGTGCACAACCCAAAAACCCGAAGAGAATGTCGAAGGCTTTGACAAAGGCCCAGCTGTTGGGATATAACTGGGCCGGAGCAACGTTGATCTCTGTCAGCAGTTCCTTCTCGAACCAGGAGAAGGGTAGGCGCACTCCGATGGTCTTGAACACCACCTGGTAAAAGTAAAAGAAAGGGACCCCTTCGTTGGCCCGTTCGTCTCCACATACTGGCTCCCCTAGAGTGCAAGGGAGCACAGCGATGTCGTCGTCATGCCTCCTCGCGAAGGCCCGGTGGTCATAGGAACACGAGTCCCCTTTGTGCTCCCTTATGGCCCTGGTAGCGAGTAAGCATGAACACTCGTCAAGAAGTTCACTCGAAGCCCAAGGGTACAAGTCCTTGGGATTGACCCTGGAGGAAGCAGCTTGAGAAGACATTCTTTAACAAGATCAGGGATTGTCAAGGGTGTAGGGACAGCCGGAAATGCAAGGGTTGAGCGAGGGGAGCGAATGCTAGAACAACCCTACGTGAGAAAAGAAAGGGTGCAAGAAGGAAGGGTGTAAGAAGAAACAACGTAAGTAGGTTATGAAGAGTGAGAAAATGATGAGGATAGTTTCAGAGTTTGAAGAGTTAAATAAAGCGGTTAGAGCGCCAAACGACGCGAATGGACGCACCGCACGATTGAGCCATGTACCGCCCTGGTAGTCGGAAGTGATGACGTGGCATCAAGCTATTGTATAGGCGTGTTGATGGGACGCCTGGCTGGCAGAAGGGAAGGAAGTCGGGGGGCTCGTGTAGTCGCCAGTTATTAAGTTGGCGTGCTCCGATCTCCAGCACACCAGAACCGGCGGTCACCGGGTTAAAGATGAAGTCGCCAGATGTAAACCCAGGCGACCAAGTGATTAGAGATCGCCGAAACAAGGACATCGCCGGAGATGAAGGCAGATAGACATTTCCCAGCTGGCCAGAGGATGAGGTCGGGGGACAGCTTGCTTGAGCATACACGGTGAAACAGGTGGTGCAGATCATGAAGGCGACCGGCGAGACCACAGAGAAGGTGTGTGCGAAGGCACCCTAACTCGCCAATCCAGTAGAGATCGCGCTCCAAGACAACTATGCACTGAGTAGTATCATGCATAAGTAACTTAGCCAAAGGAGAGTCAGAAGTAGCGCCCAAGTCAAGGATGCTCCAGATGATGGCACGTGTACAGCTGGATGCGAGCCACGTGTCCAGATGTGTAACTGCCAGGAGAGAGAAAGTGCCCAGGTATATAAGAGTTCTCAACGAACTTCTAAGGTACGCACGTTCAGATTGTCTTCTTTACGCTTGCGAGTTCTTGAGTATACTGAGAGAGAACTGGTTCACGGTTCCTTAGAGTTCTTGAGTGTTACTCTTAGTAATTGGTGGTTCAGTCACTGACTTGGGCGTTGGAGTGCGATCGGCCGCAGCGGCGCCGTTTCGTCTTTTGCAGGTTCTTGAGGTGGATCGCGGCGAAGGACAGAGGCAAACACGGCGCATACGTCGATCCAAGTTTGACGAGGCAAAGCTCCAACGTTTTGGTCAACAGGCAGGATCATCAGGCGCCCACCGTGGGGCCGTGTAAAACCTGTTCCAATCCACAGCGTGAGTTCTTGGAGGTTTTTGCAGTTTTCTGTGTGGTTGTGTGCTGGTGCAACCATTGTCCGCTGTTCGTCTAGGTTTTGTTCGGTAATTTCGCGTTTTCCACCGTTCGTTTGGGTTTTTGTTCGGTGAGGTGAAGTTTTCTGCTGCTTACGCGAGATTTGTTCGGTGAGATCTGAGTTCTTTGGCTCGTTTGGTTTTTCGTGGAAGAAGTGCTGGTTTTTGGTGGAGTTGCGGGTTTCTATGGAGGTTTTCTGTGTTCTTGAGGTTTCTTTCGAAGTTTCGCGAAGTTCTGACCGATTGATCGCTGAGTCGGTCGTCGCTGAAGGAGGTATTGTTCATTGCACTCTGTGATTTGCCAAGTTTTCATGAGAAAAATGAGAAGCAACCGTTCAAGTCCAGTTGCGCCCATTGCTGCTGAAGGCGCCATGACTATGGCGCAGATGGTGGAAATCATGCGTTCGTTGCAGGCGAATGTGGAAGCCTCGCGTATAGAGCAGGCGAGAATGCATGAGGACCTGGTCGCCTCTCGGGCCAGGAATGACGAGCTTAGCAAAGTGACTGAAGAACTGCGTCAAGCTCTGCAGGAGTAGCGAGGGCGCTCAGTCGCTGAAGAGGTCGCGCCGTCAACGCCGCCTCGTGTTTTTCCTATGCCTTTCGCTCAGGCGATTACCGACACGCCCATTCCCGCGAGTGTGGTACCTGTGAAGGCTGTTTTTACCGGCGTGGAGGATCCTGAGGCACATCTCACCACGTTTCATACACAGATGATGCTGTCAGGAGGATCAGACGCCGTGTACTGCAAGATGTTTGTGAGCACACTCCAGGGAACGGCGCTGGAATGGTTTGTGAGCCTGCCTACAGGTCACATAACCAACTTCCAACAGTTTTCAAAGATCTTCGTCGAGCAGTACATCGTGAACAAGGCACCGCCCAGGGTGTCTTATGATTTGTTTGACATAAGGCAGTATCAGGGAGAGTCCCTCAGGGACTACCTGAATCGTTTTGGGGCGCAGATGGTCCGATCGCCAGCCAAAGATGAAGAGATGCTGGTCTACGCATTCAAGAAGGGCGTGCTGCCGGGACCATTCTGCGAGGCATTGATCAGGGCTCACCCTGCCACGTTTGCTGAGGTTAGGCGACTTGCGGTGGCCCACATCGCCGATGAGAGTGAAGTCGCCGAGAAGAGGGGCAGCGTGGCTCCCGCCAGGCCACGCGCCCAGACCAGGATCCAGCCACAGAGGGTGCTGGAGACGGCGGCGGCCAGGAGGGATTAGAGGACTCGCCATCCTTATGATCCAAGGAAGAACAAGGGCAGGGGCCAAGGGCGCCCGCAACCAGCACGCCAGGAGTACAATCGCCCGCCAAAGCACAAATTTGTCATGGGATTGGCGGATCTGATCGCCATTCCCAATATATCAGCTAGGTTGAAAGCGCCCGAGAAGGTGGGCGACAAGGTGCTAGGACCAAAGCCAGACGCCTGGTGTGAGTTTCACCAAGGCTTTGGCGACACCGTGGACTCGTGCTTGGCTTTAGGATACCAGCTCGACGATCTGGTCAAGAGCGGGTTCCTAAACGACTACTTGCTGGACAGAAGGACGGGGGGCGCGTCGAGCTCCCAACCAGCAGGTGGAGAGGCTCAGCAGCACGAGATGCCTACCCACGGGGAAATCCACACCATTGCAGGGGGTTTCTCGGGTGGTGGATGCACCGCGTCACAAAGGAAGAAGTACGCGAGGTCTGTGATGACGGTGGATATGTTTGAAGACCACTCGCTGGATGTGGACATTACGTTCACAAAGCGAGATCTTCGGGACGTTGTGCCTCATGACAACAACCCCATAGTCATCTCGCTGATCACAGCAGGAAGGAAGGTCCACATGGTTCTGGTGGACGAAGGAAGCTCGGCAGACGTGATGTTCTGGCCGACTTTCACGCAGTTGGAGTTACCCCTTGACCAGCTGAGGCCCTATGGAGGGTGTTTGTATGGTTTCGCTGGTGCCCAGGTGGAGGTTAGGGGGTACATCGAGTTGAGGACTACGTTTACAGATGAGGCGGGTTCGAGAACAGAGAAAATCAAATACCTTGTCGTAAATGCCCCTTCAGCATACAACATTCTGCTGGGAAGACCCACGCTCAACAGAATAGGCGCTATACCGTCGACCCGACACATGAAGGTGAAGTTGCCGTCTATGGAGGGGGTGGTGATCACCATCAAATCTGAACAGAAAGAAGCGAAGAAGTGCTATGAGAATAGCCTGAAGAACAAGAGGTCGGTGAGTTACGTGACAACCACCCCGCCTCCTGGTGTGAAGCCCAGACCGACGGTAATGGAAGAGACCGCCAGAAGTGACGTAGTGATGGTGGACGCTGAGCTGGGAGAGGGGAACGCCGGTTTAGAGGAAGAAGAGGCAAGGAATCGCCCTGAGGAAGCGAGGGAGCTGGGAATCGCCAGGGTGGTGATCGCCAGAGAAACCAGGCCAAAACCCGTCGAGCAGTGGCTCGAAAGAGAGATCGGAGGAAAGATTTTCAAGCTGGGAAGATCTCTGGAGGTCGAGCTCCAGGACCAGATCGCCAAGGTGATAGAGCGGCATCTGGATGCGTTTGCATGGTCCGCTTCGGACATGCCCGGGATCGATCCCGACTTCTTGTGCCATCATTTGGCGATGGACAACTTGGTGAGACCAGTGCGGCAGAGGAGAAGAAAGTTCAACGAGGAGAGGAGGCAGGCGATTAGAGACGAAACCCAGAAGCTCCTCGCTGCAGGCCACATCAGGGAAGTCCAGTACCCTGAATGGCTGGCAAATGTCGTACTGGTGAAGAAGAGTAATGGGAAATGGCGCATGTGCGTCGATTTCACTGACCTGAATAAGGCTTGCCCAAAGGACTCATATCCTTTACCAAGCATAAACGCCCTGGTGGACAGTGCTGCAGGGTGTAAGTTGTTGAGTTTCCTGGATGCCTTCTCGGGGTATAACCAGATCAAGATGCATCCCATGGATGAAGAGAAGACTGCCTTCATGACCGAGAGATCATGCTACTGCTACAAGGTGATGCCTTTTGGGCTGAAGAACGCGGGGGCCACGTACCAGAGGTTGATGGATTGAGTACTTGCACCGATGCTGGGAAGGAATGTGCAAGAGTACGTGGATGACATGGTCGGGACCTCGCCAGAGAAAAGCAAGCACGTTGCAGACTTGGAGGAGTTGTTCACTACGATCGCCAAGTGTAAGTTGAAGTTGAATCCTGAGAAGTGCATCTTTGGCGTGGAGGCTGGAAAGTTCTTGGGTTTCCTCTTGACTGAGAGAGGAATAGAAGCCAACCCTGATAAGTGCGCCGCCATCTTGGCGATGAGGAGCCCGGCCACTGTGAAGGAAGTACAACAGCTTACAGGTCGGATGGCCGCCCTGTCTCGGTTCGTGTCGGCTAGCGGAGAAAAGGGCCATCCATATTTCCAGTGTTTAAGGCGCAATAACAAATTTGCCTGGACGAAAGAGTGTGAGGAAGCCTTCGTCAAGCTTAAGGAGTATCTGGCGAGCCCGCCGGTTTTGTGCAAACCGCTGGTGGGAACCCCTCTCAGGTTGTATTTTGCTGTAACTGAGAGGGCGGTGAGTGCGGTGCTCGCCCAGGACCAAGATCAGGCTCAAAAGCCTATTTATTTTGTTAGTAAGGTGCTGCAGGGCCCCGAAACGAGATATCAGGCCCTGGAGAAGGCTGCACTGGCTGTGGTATTTTCGGCGAGGAGGTTCCGCCACTATTTCCACAGTTTTACAATACTGGTAATGACCGACCTTCCCATCCAGAAGGTCTTGAAGAAGCCCGATGTTGCGGGAAGGATGGTGAAGTGGGCAGTGGAGCTGTCGGAGTTTGATATTAAGTATGAGCCCCGAGGCCCGATCAAGGGGCAGATCTTCGCAGACTTCGTGGTCGAGCTCTCGTCTGAAGCAGCACGAGTTGAGGGGGATGATTTCCGTTGGGTGCTTTCGGTGGACGGATCGCCGAACCAGCAGGGTAGCGGTGCTGGAGTCATCTTGGAGGGACCCAACGGCGTGCTGATCGAACAATCTTTAAGGTTTGCCTTCAAGGCCAGCAACAATCAAGCAGAATATGAGGCGCTGATCGCCGGGATCTTGCTGGCCAAGGAGATGGGAGCTAGGGTGCTGATGGCAAAGAGTGACTCGCTGCTAGTCACGGGGCAAGTAACAGGCGAGTTCCAGGCTAAAGATCCACAAATGGCGGCTTACCTGGAGTATGTACAGGAATTGAAGAGTTCCTTTGCCTCCTTTGAAGTGGTGCATGTGCCCAGAGAGCAGAATGCCCGAGCTGACTTGCTAGCTAAGCTTGCCAGTTCAGGCAAGGGGGGTAGGCAGAGGACAGTGATTCAAGAAACTCTGAAGACGCCGAGAGCATTTGTGGCAGATCACCTGGTTCTTCAGATAAGCAAGTCGACGGAAAAAGCGGCAAGAAGTCACAGGTCTTTGACGCAAGAAACCTTGAGATCGCCGAGAATAAGAGCATGTCGGGGAGAAAAGGTGAACATGACGCAGGTCTGCGCGACCCATGAGCCAGACACCTGGGTAACACAGTACAAGCGGTGCCTGGCGGATGGCCTTCTCCCGCTGGATCCGACGGAGGCTAGGAAGATAAAGAAGAATTCTAGCAAGTTCACAATGATTGACGGCGAGTTGTACAGGTTTGGGTTCACTCACCCACTCCTGGAATGTGTGCACGGGGAAAAATGTACAAGAATTATGGCAGAGCTCCATGAAGGGATATGTGGAAGCCACGTCGGGGGTCGAGCTCTGGCCGCAAGGACTCTCCGTGCAGGTTACTACTGGCCAACAATGAGAGAAGATTGCAAGAAGTATGCGCAGTGCTGCAAGCAATGCCAGCAGCACGCCGACTGGCACAAGGCGCCTCTCGAGGAGTTGAAGTCGATTTACAGCCCTTGGCCGTTTCATACATGGGGAATCGACATCCTGGGACCGTTTCCCCTGGCGATCAGGCAGATGAAGTACTTGGTGGTGGCGATTGAATATTTCACCAAGTGGATCGAAGCAGAACCAGTGGCCCAGATCATCGCACACAAGATCGAGGGTTTCGTGTGGAAGAACATTGTGTGCCGGTTTGGTGTGCCCAAGCACCTGGTGTCGGACAATGGGACCCAGTTTGCAAGTCACCTGTTGAAGAAGCTGTGCGAAGGGGTGGGAATTCAACAAGTATTTGCATCCGTCGAGCACCCTCAGACGAATGGCCAAGTAGAGTCAGCCAATCGGGTGTTGCTAAGAGGTTTTAAGAGAAGGCTAGAGAAAGCCAAAGGAAGTTGGGCTGAGGAGGTACCCCGTATAGTCTGGGCGTACCACACCACCGAGCAGTCAGGAACCCATGAGACCCCGTTCAGCTTGGTCTATAGGTGCGACGCAATGATTCCAGTGGAGATCCAGGAGAGCTCGCCGAGATTCCAGAACTTCGTGGAGGAAGACTCGAATGAGGAGAGAAGGTTGAACCTGGACCTACTGGATGAGGTCAGGGAAGAGGCGAGATTGAAAGCTGAGGCGGTGAAGAGAAGGATTGAACGAAGATATAACTCGAAGGTGATGCCAAGACAGTTCAGAGAGGGCGACCTGGTGATGAGGAAAGCCCACCAGTACGAGATGGAGAATAAGCTGTCGCCTAAGTGGACGGGACCGTTCAGAATAACCGAGGCGCTCGGGAACGGCGCCTACCGCTTAGAAACATTGGAAGGAGGGGCGATTCCTCGCACTTGGAACGCCACGCACCTCAAGTTATATTACAGTTAAGAACTTTGTAAGTAAAACAAACACGAAGAGCTTTACAATGTTTCTGTTAAAACAGTTTGAAGGGGGCACTCTTTTTTCCCTAAGGAGGGTTTTTAATGAGGCCACCCAATAAAGAAGAGTTTTCGAAGCTTAAAGTTGTTTTAGATTGCATGCTTGTTGTTTTCCGAAAGTTTTGAAGAAAGACCTTGTCACTTATATGTGATTTAAGGCAAGTTAAAGATATATTGCATGCTTTCTAAAAAGTTTCTATGTCCCCATCGTCTTTTGGCGATTGGCGGCATCAGTTAAAGTAAAAGTCCTCATCGTCTTTCGGCGATCGGAGGCACCAGTTAAAAGACCTCAACGCCCTCGCGCGTCCTGAGGCGAGATAAAGACCTCCTCGCCGTCGAGCGAGTGCAGGCGAGGAAGAGTAAAAAGTCCTCAGTGCTTCCAGAGGAGAGAAGATGTAGCCTCTGAAGCAATGTAGAGGCACCAGTAAAAAGTCCTCAGTGTTTCTGGGGGAGAGAAGATGTAACCCCTGGGGCAACGTAGAGGCACCAGTAAAAAGTCCTCAGTGTTTCTGGGGGAGAGAAGATGTAACCCCTGGGGCAACGTAGAGGCACCAGCAAAAAGTCCTCAGTGTTTCTGGGGGAGAGAAGATGTAACCCCTGGGGCAACGTAGAGGCACCAGCAAAAAGTCCTCAGTGTTTCGGGGGGGGAGAAGATGTAACCCCTGGGGCAATGTAGAGGCACGAGTTAAAGACCTTCTCGCCGATGAGCGAGTTCAGGCGAGTTAAAGACCTTCTCGCCGATGAGCGAGTTCAGGCGAGTTAAAGACCTTCTCGCCGATGAGCGAATTCAGGCAAGAGAAAATCCTTCTCGTCTTGAACGAGTTCAGGTATGGTGTGGAGGGTGGAAGAAGTTTGGAGGGTGGCTAAGGTAGGTTCGAAGAGAACGCCTAGCCCCCCGGTCTCTTGTTCTGAAGCTCAGGGAGGTAGAGAAGGATCCGAAAGGCGCCTTTACCCCCAGATAAAGGAACAATGGCCAAGTTGTGAAGCCAGGAGGAAGCTGATATCGCCAAGAGTCCTTGGCGACCAGGAGAAATTCAAGCAATAGCGAGAAAGTCAAGACCCGTTATGATAAGGCAGATCAGATGAGCGGTGTCTTAAGCCATTTAGTTGACTTGAAGTTACAAGTTGTTAGAGTATTATTGTTCGAAAGTTGATGGTTCGTAGCGGGTAGTATATAATTGCGCTTACGAAGTTACTAAGTTAATTTCGTTGAAGTGAATTATACAAGAAGAGATAAAGCAGACAGAGAAGTTATAAGAAGAAGTACAAAGACTTTATCATAAGGTATAATCAGTTCGAGATACATGTACAAGAAAAGAGAAAGTTTATTACAAGGTAGGTATATCTAAAGGAGAAAGCATAAGAATCGTGGATGGAGGGAAGCAATCAGTCTTCAGAAGGAACAACCTTCCCGTCCACCACCTCGTTGTTGAGAGACACCATGGAAAGGTCCAAGTCGGGGTACAGGCAGGCGAACTGTTCCCGGGCGGCCTCGAATCCAGCAGCGAGAATCTGGGCAGAGCTCAGCTCAAGTTCTTCAATCTGTTTCTTTAGCCCCTCGTTCTGCTGCTTCAGCTCTTCAGCTTGTTTCTTGAGTTCTTCAATTGTTTCCCGAGCTTGAAGAAGGTCTTCAGTAACCTTCTTGGATTCCGCCTGCACCTGGGCCAGCTCTGCGGCGATCTTCCCGTTTTCTTCGTTGGCTTCGGCGAGCTTGGCCATGATGTCGTCTCTCTCCTTCTCCACCTTCCCCAAGAAGACCTCCCGATCGGCTGACCTTTTCTCGAGGTTCTTCACCTTGGCGGCGTCTGCTTTGATCAACGCCTCCAGGTCAGCCACTTTGACGCGATAGGGTACCAGCTTGCTCTCCAGCTCAATCTTCTCTTGAGCCAAGAGCTGCACCTTATGGCGTAGATCAGTGGCCTCCTTGCGTGCCACCCGGAGCTCGGTGCTCATAGCATCTTCCACTCGGGAGTGATCTATCTCGGCGAGCGTTAGATTGCAGGATAACCTCTCCGCCTCAATCCTTATGGAGCGATTCTCAGCTCGGAGCGTGAAGATGTCATCCTGGAGCTTCTTGGTGGAACTCTCCACAGCTTTGGATATGATGGAGGTGAAATCCTCCGCCATCATCTTCAGTTTTGCTGAGAAGGGCTCCCACACCCTTTTGACCTCAAGAGAGAGGTTTGCTTGTGGAGGCACCGGGGGGCTTGTTGTTGGTTCTCGCCGCCACCTTCTTGAGTTGGTTGTGGAATGAGCGCTTCTTGGCGTGGTGGCGACGTCGGGGATTCAGTGATGATGATAGGTGAATTGTGAGCACCCTCATCCCCGACTGGTGCAGCATTTGCGGTTGAGGCGTTTGAAGGAGGACCCCCTCCAGCTGATACATAGGGCGTGGAGGCGCTCGGGGGGTTCTCCATGAAGTTAGGCTCGGCGGCCTCAACCACAGGAAGTGCAGACGCCAGAGGAACCGCTTGGACTTGCGAGGTGGGAGCTGGTGGAGGAAGCAGTGTTGGAGGCGGAGCGGGTGTGGAAGGTGGTGTTGATGTTGGAGGAGGAGGTGGAGCAGATGGTGAAGAAGGCGCCACCCTCTTCCTCTTGGTGATGAGGCCATCTTCAGTCGCCTCATCGTCTTCTTCTTCTTCCTCATGAACCACTTGAGGGGTTTTCCTCTTTGGTTTCCTGAGGATAAGCTTTTTGCGCTGATTGGCGGGCTGGGCCTCGGAAGGAGTTGGGCCTTTGGGTGGCGATCTGCCCTGTGCAGCGGCGATCTCCACCACTGAGTTTGGCACAGTCTGGGAACCCGACGCCAACCCGTGGGCTCGGGCGAGCGCCCTCAGTTCAGCTAGTTTTCCCTGGCCCAACATACGATCTGCATAATGCAAAGACACATGGGCTAGCTCAGAGAGAAAGATAAACGCATAACTCAGTATGCAGCAAAAGCAGATAAGTGGTGCAGAAAATAAAACCAAAGTCTTGTGCACAACAGACAAGACGCCCAGAAACAATTAGCAGAAGTAACGACAAGTGTAATGACTTAGACACTGAGGTGAGCTCTAACCTATGCGAACTTCGAGTTGATCTTCGAAGAACTCGAAGGAGATGAGCGTAGTGGTGAGGAAGGTAATATTGGCGTCTGCCACGCTCTTCCAGAAGAAGCACAGATCCTTGTCCAAAGCACCCATGCTGTCAGGACTTCTTGGCCTCCTGAAGCTCCCCTTGTACTCTTTATTCCCCTTGTTTACCCAATACAAGGGGAAGCCGTCGAGCAGCGAGGCGTCCTTGTCGTTCCGGCGCACCTGGACAAACTTGCCTTTCCAATCTTTGTAGGATTGCTGGAAGATAGAGAGGATCGACCTCCCAGCAATCCCGTTCAGACTCACCCACAGGCGATCTCCCGGGTGTTTGGCTTCGAAAAGGAAAAGAAAAACGTCCACTGACGCTGGCAGCCCCAGATGGTCGCACATGATCTGGAACGCCCGCACGAATGCCCAGCTGTTGGGATGAAGCTGAGCAGCGGCGATGTCGAGCTCGGTCAGTAGCTCCCTTTCAAAGCGAGTGAAGGGAAACCTAAGTTTCACCTTCTTGAACAGGGTGGTGTATACGAAGCAGAACAACCCGCCGTTGTTCCCTTTGTCGTCGGCGCACACTGGCATGTCGGGGGGGCAAGGTAGCACCATCATCTTGTCGTCATGCTCCTTGTGGAACGACAGGTGAGGCTCGTCCCCTTTCTTCAATCGAAAACAAGGTCGGGGTGGCCCATGGGTATAATTTTTTGAAGTCTGAGGAGGGAACGGAGGCTCCTCCGGCGACAGGTGGAGTAGCCTGAGCCAGGTTAGGGCGGGAGGTTGCAAGCCTCTCAGCCTGGGAAGAAGAAGCACTAGCTGCTCGCGGTGGGTTGTGAGCTTGAGATGAAGGGTTTCGTGACGAGGGAGGAGGATTTGGGGTGATCTTTGAGCGAGCCATCGCGGAAACTGCAAAGGAAAAGGAAAAGAAAAGGTGATCAGGGTTCGCAGAGGCTGACTCGATCGTGAAAGAAGGGTGAAAAACGAACGAACGAAGGTTCGTTGTAACGAAGACGAAGCCCTAAGTTACGAGAAAGGAGAAATAGAAGAAACAGCCCACAACGTATGCACCAGACAGTTAATGGATGATGCGAATCGGTTAAAATGCAGGAAAAATCAGCGGAAGAAGTAAAGGGAGTACCTTTTTATGATCGGAAGAACGATGAAGGAGGTTGAGGATTCAGGAGGTTGAAGAGCGTCGTGAGCTTTTGCAGAAGAAACTTGAAGCGTTTGAGGAAACGAAGAAGTAATGGAACAGTAGAAGCGAAATGGGTTTAAGGGTTTTTCGAATGGGTTTGGGAAGCGCAAACGACAATTAAAGGTAACCGTTGATGAAGCCACGTGTCGAGCGATTGGAGGAGTGTTTGGTGGAGCGTCAGGAAAGCAGAAAGTACAACCGCTTGGAATTCTGCGCCAGCGCCACGTAGATCGGTATTGACGTGACTCCTTTAGTCTTTTCGCTGGACAAGTCTTTGCTTAAGACTGGGGGGCTTGTGTACCGCCCTGGTAGTCGGAAGTGATGACGTGGCATCAAGCTATTGTATAGGCGTGTTGATGGGACGCCTGGCTGGCAGAAGGGAAGGAAGTCGGGGGCTCGTGTAGTCGCCAGTTATTAAGTTGGCGTGCTCCGATCTCCAGCACACCAGAACCGGCGGTCACCGGGTTAAAGATGAAGTCGCCAGATGTAAACCCAGGCGACCAAGTGATTAGAGATCGCCGAAACAAGGACATCGCCGGAGATGAAGGCAGATAGACATTTCCCAGCTGGCCAGAGGATGAGGTCGGGGGACAGCTTGCTTGAGCATACACGGTGAAACAGGTGGTGCAGATCATGAAGGCGACCGGCGAGACCACAGAGAAGGTGTGTGCGAAGGCACCCTAACTCGCCAATCCAGTAGAGATCGCGCTCCAAGACAACTATGCACTGAGTAGTATCATGCATAAGTAACTTAGCCAAAGGAGAGTCAGAAGTAGCGCCCAAGTCAAGGATGCTCCAGATGATGGCACGTGTACAGCTGGATGCGAGCCACGTGTCCAGATGTGTAACTGCCAGGAGAGAGAAAGTGCCCAGGTATATAAGAGTTCTCAACGAACTTCTAAGGTACGCACGTTCAGATTGTCTTCTTTACGCTTGCGAGTTCTTGAGTATACTGAGAGAGAACTGGTTCACGGTTCCTTAGAGTTCTTGAGTGTTACTCTTAGTAATTGGTGGTTCAGTCACTGACTTGGGCGTTGGCGGCGCCGTTTCGTCTTTTGCAGGTTCTTGAGGTGGATCGCGGCGAAGGACGGAGGCAAACACGACGCATACGTCGATCCAAGTTTGACGAGGCAAAGCTCCAGCGTTTTGGTCAACAGGCAGGATCAAGCCACGTGGCAGAAGATGAAAGGATGGCCCTGGCACCGCTGGTTAAACTCAGAGAACGTCGTATCAACAGAATGCCCAGTGGTACGATGCGCCGTCGAAAGTGGGTCAGGGGCACAGTAGGAGTCAGGATCAAGTCGAATGACTGAACGTCCCATCAGCCATACAAGAAGCGCCACGTGGATCAAGTCGAATGGTTGAATGTCCCATCAGCCATACAAGAAGCGCCACGTGGATGGCGCGGGCAAAACCTTGAGCTCTTCGCTGTCCTCAGGCGTCGACCAAGGCCAAGGTCAAAGTCAATGTCAAGGTAAAGATGGCGCCCAAGGCGGCGCCAGCATGAGACGCCCGAGGCGTCGCCTGGAAGGACGCAAAGGGCGACGCCAGCGTGAGACGTTGCGGGCGTCGCCAACCAAAATATTAGCAGGGTCGCCTCCCCGACACCCACAGGTAGGAAAGACTGTGGAGGGAGACGAAATCAAATAAGGCAAAGTTAGTTACTGGCGTCGCCTCCCCGATACCCACAGGTAGGAAAGACTATGGAGGGACACGAAATCAAAGAAGGCAAAGTTAGTTACTGGCGTCGCCTCCCCGATACCCACAGGTAGGAAAGACTGTGGAGGGAGATAAGACCGCCAAACGCCAGCGAATCGCTGGCAGGGTGTTCCCCGATACCTATGGGAAGGAAAGGCCATAGAGGGAACAACCCCCCCAGAGCACTCGGCGTTTTAGACACCCGGGACGATACGGTGCTGCTGTAGCAGGCCTCTCCTTAGGCGTGGGCGCCGGGCGTTAAGGATCAGGGAAAGGACCGTTTCGGTGTTAGAGACACCCTGTGGACGATACGGCTTCACTGGGCGAGCATCTCCATGGGCGTGGGCATTGGCACGTGACCTTTCCTGGCCGCCCAACGAAGTGAAAGAAACAGGCAAAACACAAATAAAATAACCGAAGCGCGCGAAGGCAAAGGATGAGAATAAAATCGCACATGCAGAATTCTATGTAGCGAGGATATGAAAGTAATTATAACAAAGTTCCAGAGTTGTGTCAAGAGTGCAGATGATTCAAAGAATTACAAATTTGTCAGAGAAGCTTAAAACAAGTGTAAAGGAATGGGCTAATGATCGGGGGGCGGCGGCTCAGTCGTCTATCTCCAAGGGCACGACCTTTCCATCAACAATGTGGTGAGTGGGATCGCAACTGGAAATGTCAATCCCCGGATTCGTGCAGATTGCTTGAGCCAAAGCTTCTTGGAACCCCTCCTCGAAAGTACCCGCCATCTCCTGGATGAGGGCCTTTTTGTCCTTCTCTAGCTCCTCGATGGCGGCGTTCCCCGAGGCTACCTGCTTCTCCAAAGCCTCCTGTTCCACGCGAAGCCGACTGACCTCGGCCTGTAGTTTGTCGTAGTCAGCTTGGAGAAGGCCCATAGCCTTGGCTTGGGTGGCCATTTCCCCCTCCATCCGCTCCATCTTGTCAGCCTGCTCACAGCAACGGTCCTTCAGGTCCTTTTGAACTTCTGCATCAGCTTTGACCAATTCCTGAAGGCCTGTTATCTGAACTTGGAGGGCGACCTCCCGAGTATAAAAGTCAGCCTGGAACTCCAATGCCTCCGCTAGTTGCCTCTCAGCTTCTGCTTTGGACTCTTGCGCTTGCTTCAGAGAGGTTTGGTAAGCTTCGTTCTGGCGTCCCAGGGTCCTCATTTCCTCCTCCAGAGCAATCGCCTTTGTTTCCAAGGCCTGGAGAGTTTGAGCTTGCAGGACCGCGTTTCTGGCCTGGGCGCGCCATTCAAGGGCCACCGCCAAGAAGGCCCCCAAGTAGAAAGGCATGCCTTCCTTCCTGTCGGTACCCTCTGGCATAGTTCCGCCACTGAAGCCCCTCATCAGATGCATGATTGGAGGAGGGATGGCGATGAAATCGGGGGCGGCAGCGACGGGAGTAGGGGAAGCAATGACTTCTGCCGGCGGCGGAGGCGGGGCAGATTCGGCGCCTTCGCCCCCTTCCTCCTGGAGTGTCGTGGGGGGGAGTGAGGTCGCACTTGGGGGGTTGTCCATGAAGGAGTTCCCTCCCTGAGGCGACGCCTCTACCAGAAGAGGAACCCGCGCAGATTTTCTCCTCTTGAAGGGTGCCACGCCTTCTGAGTCCTCATCATCTGATAGAATCTCCAAGACCCGTTTCCCTTTGTCAAGGGGGGTTGGAGCCGGTGACGAGGCCGCGGCTAGGGGAACGGCGGCGATGGGCGGAGGAGAGCTGGGAGTTGGAAGCGCCTCGGGGCTATGTGGAGATGACGGAGATGAGCTCAAGGGAGCTTCGGCAGTGACCGGAGGTGGCGGTGACAGAGTTGGCGGGGGGATTGGAGCAGCAGCAGGAACGGAGGAGGCACGAGCCTCCTTCATTGCTCTCGCCAGCATCATCCTTTTAGAAGCGTCCATCACCGATCCTACATCAAAACAGACCAAGCAGCAGAAATTAGGACCAAAGCAGATATGCAAATTTACAATACACACAGAGGCGTGAGATGCAAGTAACATGGCACAATATAAAACTAGTAGAATAGTCTGGGGGAACAACATCCGGTAGCGGGGTGTTCACAACAAGAAGGATGAGGGGAGAGTCCCCTTATCAAAGTAGGTGGTCAGGGCGTGAGCATTGTACTCACTAGCAACAAGCTTTAAGGTATTAAAAACGATCCCCAACCCAGCCAAGGCTTTGCTTACCTCCCTGTCGGCGGGAGATAGCTCTTCCAAGGTTTTGGCCCTGAGCAGTTTAGGGCGCTCCGTCCAGTAAAGGGGGAAGCCATCCAAGGCTGTGGGATCGTGCTTGGCGCTGCACACCCTAAAGAACTTCCCTTTCCAGTTCTTGTAAGAGTTTTGGAAGAGGGAGAGGAGGATCCTGCCCGCGATCCCATAAAAGCTTACCCAGAAGCTTTTCCCCTGCTTTTTCACCACAAAGAAATGCAGGAAGACGTCTACGGAAGGGAGGATACCCAGGTGTCCGCAAAGAATTTGAAAACCCCTCACGAATGCCCAGCTGTTGGGATGGAGCTGGGCGGGGGCGGTATTGATCTCAGTGAGGAGTTCCCGTTCAAAGAGGGGCCCAACGGTGTGTTGATAGAACAATCTCTAAGGTTTGCCTTCAAAGCTAAGAATAATCAAGCGGAGTATGAGACTTTGATCACTGAAATTTTGTTGGCAAAGGAAATGGGAGCAAAGGTGTTGGTGGCCAAGAGTGACTCGTTATTGGTCATTGGGCAGGTAACTAGCGAGTTTCAGGCCAAAGATCCGCAAATGGCGACTTACCGGGAGTATGTGCAAGAGTTAAAGCGGTCTTTTGCTTTGTTTGAACTGGTACACGTGCCAAGGGAGAAGAATGCCCGAGCTAACTTGCTAGCCAAGCTCGCCAGTTCGGGCAAGGGGGGCAGGCAGAGGATCGTCATACAAGAAACTTTGAAGACACCTCGAGCATTTGTGGCAGATCACCAGGTTCTTGAAATTTGCAAATCGATGGAAGGGATGGCGAGGAGTCATAGATCCTTGACTCAGGAGACCTTGAGGACGCCGAGGGTTAGAGCACATCCAGTGGGAGAGGTAAAAATGATGCAAGTTTGTGCTATCCATGAGCCAGATACATGGATAACGCCATACCAGCGCTACATGGCGGATGGTGTGCTCCCAATGGACCCGACAGAAGCTAGAAAGATAAAGAAGAACTCTAGCAGATTCACCCTCATTGATGGCGAGTTGTACAGGTTTGGGTTTACACATCCTCTTTTGGTGTGTGTGCACGGAGAGAAGTGCATGAGAATTATGGCTGAGCTCCATGAGGGGATTTGTGGGAGTCACATTGGGGGCGAGCTTTGGCAACAAGAACTCTCCGTGCAGGTTATTATTGGCGCACAATGAGGGAAGATTGTAAGAAATATGCCCAGTGTTGCAAGCAATGCCAGCAGCACGCCGATTGGCAAAAGGCGCCTCCAGAAGAGCTAAAGTCAATTTACAGCCCTGGCCGTTTCCATACGTGGGGAATTGATATTCTGGGACCCTTTCCATTGGAGACCAGGCAAACGAAGTACTTGGTTGTGGCGATCAAATACTTCACGAAGTGGATTGAAGCAGAACCAGTAGCCCAGATCACCGCGCACAAGATTCAGAGTTTCGTGTGGAAGAATGTTGTGTGTTGGTTTGGTGTGCTTAAGCGTTTGGTATCGGATAATGGGACTCAATTTGCAAGTCACCTGTTGAAGAAGCTGTGCGGGGATGTTGGAATACAACAGGTGTTTGCTTCTGTGGAGCACCCACAAACAAATGGGCAAGTGGAGTCAGCCAATCGGGTTTTGTTGAGAGGCTTGAAGAAGAGGTTGGAAAAGGCCAAGGGGTCTTGGGCTGAAGAAGTTCCCCGTATAGTGTGGGCATATCATACCACTGAGCAATCGGGAACCCATGAAACCTCGTTTAGTTTGATGTATGGGTGTTATGCGATGATTCCAGTTGAAATCCAGGAAAGCTCGCCGAGATTCCAGAACTACGTGGCGGAAGACTCGAATGAAGAAAGGGGAATGAACTTGGATTTGCTAGATGAAGTCAGGGAGGAAGCACGGGTGAAGGCAGAAGCAGTGAAGAGAATAGTTGAACGCAAGTACAACTCTAGAATAAGACCAAGGCAATTCAGAGATGGCGACCTGGTGATGAGGAAGGCCCACCAGTATGAGATGGAGAAAAAATTGTCGCCCAAGTGGACAGGACCGTTTAGAATAACCGAAGCACTCGGGACGGCGCCTACCGCTTGGAGACACTGGAAGGAGGGACAATTCCTCGTACTTGGAACGCCACCCATCTCAAGTTTTATTACAGTTAAAGCATTGTAAGTAGTGATTAACTTGAACAGTTTAAAGCAGTTTCAGTTAAAACAGTTTTTCAAGGGGCACTCTTTTTTCCCTATGGAGGGTTTTTAACGAGGCCACCCAATAAAGAAGGTTTCGAAGTTTATCAAAGTTTCCAAGTTCATTAAGTTTGCATGCTTATCGTTTTTAAGTTTTCGGAAAAGAGACCTTGTCTCCCTTGTGTAATTTAAGGCAACGGTGAACTCAGATCGCATGCATTCTGATCCGATCGGTCATCGGTAGTCGATGACGTCAGCATCAGAGAACCACGTGGACCACTCGCAGGGTGACACGTGGACCAGGTGGCAGAGAGGTAGGGGGACGATCGCCAAGAGAGGTGATTCCCTCAACCCATTACGTGGCCTGAGGGAACTAGTAAGCCAGTCAGTGATTGGTGATTCCCTCAACCCATTACGTGCGTGGCATCGTGAAGGGTAGGTCGCCTACGCAGAGAGCAACGTTTGGTGAGTGTGCCTAGACCAGCCACACCCGACGTTCTCCCAAGAGTATGCGATTTACCCAGATAAGAGAAGCATCCCAAGTTACTCCGCAAGGGCGTAACTTAGGCAGATGAAGAGAGGCGCTAGAGCCCTTCCAGTAAGTGACACGTGTGTGGTTAGATGTGAGTTGCAGGCCTCCACGTGTCATCATCTGAGAGGGGTGCGGTCCAGACAAAAGAGCACTCCGTACCGCTAAAGGTACAGACAGGCGCAGCCAAGCGCAGACATGCGCAGACTCTCACGCTCCCATTTGCTGATTCTGAAGGTACGCTTTCTCTGAAAAGCAGGACAGGGTTCTGACACATGCCAGAAAAGCATAACAGAATTCTGTTATGCCCAGAAGCAGGAAAAGAGAGAAAAAGGCAGAATCAGAGTGAGAGTGAAAAGGGGGAGAAAAGAAGAAAAAGATAGAGGAAAAACAGAGTGCAAGTTTTTCTCACACACACATTTTTACTAAGTTTCCAGTTTTCTGGTGGTTCTGTTGAACTAACTTGATCGTCGGAGTGCAAACGGCCGCTAGAGGCGCCGTCTGTGTATTTTGCAGGTCACATTTTGAAGACATCTGAGAGAGAGTTCAGAAGGTGATTCTTCAGGAGACGCAGTCGCGAAGACAGGGCAGAAAGTGTTACGAAGCGATTCACCCACGTTCAAGTTGCCGGCAGGATCATTTGGCGCCCACCGTGGGGTCCGAGTGAATCGTTGTCCCATATATACCACAGTTTTAAAGCTCACCAGAGTTTGATCAGTTTCTTTGATAGAGAAGATGCCTAGAAACAGACAACCATCACCTGCGCCATCCGCTGATGAAGGAGCTGTGACAATGGCGCAGGTCCTGGAAATGGTGCGCACGCTGCAGGATAACGCTGCAGCGTCGAAAGTCGAACAAGAAAGGATGCAGACGGAGTTGGCTGCGTCGCAAAGCAGGAACGACGAACTGAATCGTGTCAACGAAGAGTTGAGAAGAACGCTGCAGGCGCAGAGGGAGCACGTTGTTGACGAAAGGGTGTCTAGGCAGCCTTCACCTCCAAGGGCATTTCCCATGCCATTCTCCCCTGAGATTATGGGAACCATGGTGCCTCCCAACCTGGTGGGGGTAAAAGCGTCGTTCAAAGGGGTAGAAGACCCGGAGGCGCATCTGACGGCATTCCACACCCAGATGATGTTGTCTGGGGGCTCAGACGCTGTATACTGCAAGATGTTCATGAGCACACTGAGCGGAATCGCCATGGAGTGGTTCGTGAGTTTACCAGAAGGGCATATCACGTCGTTCTCTCAGTTCTCGAAGCTCTTCATTGAACAATACATCGTCAACAAGGCACCTGCAGTGGTGTCCTACGACCTGTTCGACGTGCGCCAATACCAGGGGGAGTCGCTGAAAGACTACCTCAACCGTTTTGGAGCACAAGTGGTTAGACTACCCAGCAAAGATGAAGATATGCTTGTGCACGCATTTAAGAAGGGAGTGCTGCCTGGCCCTTTCAGTGAGTCTCTCATCAGGAGCCATCCCAGCACCTTTGCAGAGATCCGACGGCGTGCGGTGGCGCACATAGTGGCAGAAACAGAGGTTTCTGAGAAGAGGGGAAGTGCTGCACCACCCAGACCGCGTGGAGGGCAAGGAAAACCACAGCAAGCAAGGGTGCATGAGGCCAAAGAGGGGAAGAAGGTGCGGGAAAAACCTCGTCCCTATGCACCAGGCAAAGACCAGAGTAAGGGGCGTGCAAGGGAGAATAACGCACCCCCGAGATACAACTTCATGGTGGGGTTGGCGGATCTCATCGCCCTTCCTGCCGTAGCAGCAAGACTAGGAGTACCAGAGAAGACAGACAAGGTACTCGGAAGGAAGAAGAATGAATGGTGTGAGTTTCATCAGGCCTTTGGCCATACACTTCATTCCTGTTTGGCGCTGGGACACCAACTGGCAGAGTTGGTGAAGTCTGGTTTTCTAGCAGATTACCTGCGTGAGCCACAGGGTGATCGCGCGTCAGGATCCCAAACTGGAGAGCAACAGCATGAAGTCCCTGTGCACGGGGAAGTGCAGACGATCGCTGGAGGCTTCTCTGGTGGGGGATGCACAGCTTCACAAAGAAGGAGATACACTCGATCTGTGATGGCGGTAGATGCAGTGAATGAGAGTCATTACCCTGAGGTGGACATTGTCTTCAGGAAAGCTGACCTACGAGACGTTGTCCCGCACGACAACGACCCTGTGGTCATTTCTCTCATCACAGCAGGAAGACGGGTGCATAGAGTACTCGTAGATCAAGGAAGCTCGGCGGATGTCATGTTCTGGCCAACATTCAACAAGCTACAGTTGTCCCCTGATCAGTTGAGACCGTATACTGGTTGTCTCTACGGTTTTGCAGGGGATCAGGTAGAAGTGCGGGGATACATCGAGCTGAGGACAACGTTCACTGACGGAACGGCAGCCCGCACGGAAAAGATAAAGTACCTGGTGGTGAACGCCCCTTCTGCGTACAATGTCCTGTTGGGGAGGCCAACGCTCAATAGACTGGGCGCAATACCATCGACAAGGCATATGAAGTTGAAGCTGCCGTCGATGGAAGGGGCCGTGATAACCATCAAGTCGGATCAGGCTGAGGCAAGACGCTGTTATGAGAACAGTTTGAAGCAAAAAAGAAGTGTGTGCCATGTCACCACAAAACCACCACCAGGCGTGCGCGAAGAGCGATTGGCGGTCAGGGAGACACAAGGCGCTCAGAGGATGGAGAACGCTGCGGTGGGGGGCTCCCAGGTGGCTCAAGTCGAGGAAGAGGAGGAAGGCACGATCACTCCTCGCGAGTCAGGGATCGCGAGAGCGGTCATTGCCAGTGAAAGGAGGCCCCACCCAGCTGAAGGATGGGTCGAGGTGGACATCAGGGGAAGAAAATTCAAGTTGGGGGGATCCCTCATTGAAGAAGAGCGAAGGCTGATCATGGGTGTGATTGAGAAGCACATGAATGCCTTTGCATGGTCATCATCCGACATGCCAGGAATCGACCCCGATTTCCTCTGCCATCGTCTATCAATGGACCCCATGGTTCGACCGGTGCGGCAGAGAAGAAGGAAATTCAACGAGGAGAAGAGGAAGGTGATCCACGACGAAGCGCAGAAGCTCCTTGTCGCAGGGCATATCAGAGAAATCCAGTACCCCGAGTGGCTAGCAAATGTGGTACTGGTGCGGAAGGCAAGCGGCAAGTGGAGAATGTGCGTGGACTTCACTGACCTCAATAAGGCGTGCCCCAAGGATTCTTACCCCTTACCCAGTATAGATGCTCTAGTCGATAGCGCCTCGGGGGGAAAGCTACTCAGCTTCTTGGACGCTTTCTCAGGGTATAACCAGATCAGGATGCACCCAATGGACGAATGCAAGACCGCGTTTATGACGGAACGGTCTTGCTACTGCTACAAGGTCATGCCATTTGGGTTGAAGAATGCGGGAGCTACCTACCAGCGGCTCATGGATAGGGTGCTCTCGCCCATGCTGGGAAGGAACGTACACGCCTATGTAGATGACATGGTGGTTACGTCCCAAGAGAAGAAGCATCATGCAGCTGATCTGGAAGAGCTATTCACCACCATTGCCAAGTATAGGCTGAAGCTCAACCCTGAGAAATGCATATTCGGTGTGGAGGCTGGGAAGTTCTTGGGTTTCCTCTTGACAGAGCGAGGAATCGAAGCTAACCCGGAGAAGTGTGCGGCGATCGTGGCGATGAGGAGCCCAACGACGGTGAAGGAGGTGCAGCAGCTCACCGGTCGCTTGGCAGCACTGTCCCGATTTATGTCTGCTGGTGGGGAAAAAGGTCACCCATACTTCCAGTGTCTCAAGCGCAACAGCAGATTTCTCTGGACGCAGGAGTGCGAGGAGGCCTTCATTAAGTTGAAGGGGTATCTGGCAAGCCCCCCAGTCTTGCGAAAGCCCCAGGTAGGCATCCCTCTTCGTCTATACTTTGCTGTTACGGAGAGGGCAGTCAGTTCAGTCCTGGTGCAAGAGCAGGACCAGGCCCAGAGGCCTGTTTACTTCGTAAGTAAGGTGTTGCAAGGCCCTGAAACCAGGTACCAGGCCCTCGAGAAGGCTGCTCTAGCGGTGGTATTCTCAGCCAGAAGACTCAGGCATTATTTCCACAGCTTCACAGTGGTGGTGATGACTGATCTGCCTATCCAGAATGTATTGAAGAAACCTGATGTGGCAGGAAGGATGGTCAAGTGGGCTGTAGAATTGTCGGAATTCGATATTCAGTACGAGCCCCGAGGACCGATCAAGGGGCAGGTGTTCGCGGACTTCGTAGTCGAGCTATCATCCATCGCGACACCTGCAGAAGGGCTAGATTTCCGATGGGTGTTATCGGTGGATGGCTCCTCTAATCAGCAGGGAAGCGGCGCTGGAGTCATCCTGGAAGGGCCAAACGGAGTGCTGATCGAGCAGTCCCTCCGTTTCGCCTTCAAAGCTAGCAACAATCAGGCGGAGTACGAGGCCCTGATCGCGGGAATGTTGCTAGCAAGGGAAATGGGAGCAAGAAATCTGCTGGCCAAGAGCGATTCGTTACTGGTCACCGGGCAGGTTACCGGGGAGTTCCAAGCAAAGGACCCCCAGATGGCAGCCTACCTGGAGTATGTGCAGCTCCTGAAGACGTCTTTCGCCGAGTTTGAGTTGGTGCATGTACCAAGAGAGCAGAACGCCCGAGCAAACCTGCTTGCCAAGCTGGCCAGCTCAGGCAAAGGGGGGAAGCAGAGGACTGTCATTCAGGAGACCCTGAAGGTGCCGCGCGCGTTTGTGTCAGACAACCAGGTGCTTCATGTATACAAGTCAATGGAGCGTCTAACGATCGGTCATCGGTCGCTGACTCAAGAGACGCTGAGAGCGCCGAGCGTGAGATCGCAACCCTCAAAGATCGGTGAGTCGATGGAGGTCCACGCGGAGAAGGAACCCCACACCTGGATGACGCCATACCGGCTATACTTAGAAGATGGTGTACTCCCGCTCGATCTGGCAGAGGCAAAAAGAATAAAGAGGGGTTCAAGTAAGTTTACTCTCATAGATGGAAGCCTATTTAGATTTGGATTTTTCTCACCCTGTGCAGATCTGTGTACACGGCGAGCAATGCACCAGACTCATGTCTGAGCTGCACGAGGGGGTGTGCGGAAGCCATGTAGGTGGTCGCGCTTTGGCAAGTAGAGTACTCCGCGCGGGGTACTACTGGCCGAAGCTGAAGGAAGATTGCATAAGGTTTGCTCAGCGATGCAAACAATGTCAGCTGCATGCAGATTGGCACAAGGCACCCCCTGAGGAGTTGAGGTCCATCCATAGCCCGTGGCCATTCCATACATGGGGGATTGACATCCTAGGACCTTTTCCCCTGGCGACAAGGCAGATGAAGTTCCTCATTGTGGCCATCGAATATTTCACTAAGTGGGTGGAAGCAGAGCCAGTTGCACACATCACCGCACAGAAAGTTGAACACTTCGTCTGGAAGAACACTGTCTGCCGCTTCGGAATACCCAAGAGGCTGGTTTCCGACAATGGCACCCAGTTCACAAGTCATCAGCTGAGGAAAATGTGTGAAGAGTTAAAGATACAACAGGTCTTCGCATCAGTGGAGCACCCACAAACAAATGGGCAGGTGGAGTCAGCAAATCGAGTGCTGCTCAGGGGGCTGAAGCGAAGACTAGACAAGGCCAAAGGGGGCTGGGCAGAGGAGGTCCCCAGAATTGTGTGGTCTTATCACACCACCCCACAGTCCAGCACCCATGAGACACCCTTCAGCCTTGTCTATGGGACAGACGCCATGATTCCTGTAGAGATACAGGAGAGCTCCCCCAGATTCTTGAACTTCGTTGCTGAAGAGTCCAATGAAGAGCGTAAGGTGAATCTGGATCTGCTAGACGAAGTGCGAGAAGAGGCCAGAGTCAGTGCTGAAGCCGTGAAGAGAAGAGTAGAGCGGAGGCACAACTCTAAAGTGAGGCCCAGGCGCTTCCAGGAAGGTGATCTGGTGATGAGAAAGGCGCATCAGAATGACATGCAGAACAAGTTATCCCCGAAGTGGACAGGCCCGTACAGAGTGGTGGAGACATTAGAGAACGGAGCCTATCGCCTAGAGACTTTGGAAGGAGGAGCAATCCCCAGAACGTGGAACGCCACCCATTTAAAATTTTATTTCAGTTAAAATTGTACAGTAATGGCGTTCTCACGCTAAAAGACACATGCTTTGTTTGTGGTGGAAACAGTCGAACAGACAAGGGGGCACTCTTTTCCCTAAAGAGGGTTTTTAACGAGGCCACCCAATTAAAGGAAAATTTCCAGCATATAAAGTGTGCTTAAGTATTAAAGTTAAAATCCTCCTTGCCCCAGGTGCAAGTGCAGGTGAGTGGTTAGGCCCTACTTGCCCTAGGCGCAAGTACTGGCACCGATCTAAGTCTTCCTCACCCCAGGTGTGAGCGCAAGCAGAAAGGTTTGAAAAGCCAGGGGTGCTAGTAAGACCAAGAGAGGGAAAGGAAAGGTTTTGACAAAACGTCCTTACCCACTTGGCATACACCAATATTGGCCCAGTAAGACTCTCAGTCAGAAACCTTTCTCACCCCAGGAGTGAGACAGGGAATGAGCGACTCAACCCGCCAAAGGATGATGACCTTGGGGAAAGGGAAAGGGGTTAGCGAGAGACACTTTCTTTTCCCAAGACGAGGCATCACTTTGAGCGATCGATGTCAAGGTCCTTTATGCACTTAGCGCTAGAGCGACAGAGAAAGCTAAGTAAGGACTAAAGAGCGATCACTGATGAGTTGTCGGTAATTGGCTAGTAGTGCAAAGCAGCGCACGAGGACCGTTAAACACCAAGCTGAGGGAATAGCCAGTCGTGATCAAGCAGATCGCGCTAAGCCTAAGCTGGTTAACACTTAGTCGCGCGCAAAGAGTAAGAGAAGCAGATCGCGCTAAGCCTAAGCTGGTTAACACTTAGTCGCGCGCAAAGAGTAAGAGAAGCAGATCGCGCTAAGCCTAAGCTGGTTAACACTTAGTTGTGTGCGAAAGGAAAGGTAAAGCCCAAGATCGCGCTGAACCTAAACTAGCTAACAGTTAGTCGCGCACATAAAGATAAGTGAAGTCCAAAGAAAATACAAGAGAAAATTGAGCAGTTGAAATCAAGGCATATCACCAGAGATGTTCATACAATTGTCAGTTACAAAGAGTTGAATGGTGCAGAAACATAAGGTTACAGAAGAAGTCAAATTTACAAAAGGGAAGAGATTCAGGGAGTAGGAGGCCTAAGTTTTCCATCTACCACCGAGTGATGAATGCTGAATTGCGAAAGGTACAGTTCTGGGAGGACGCAGCGGACTTGCTCGAGCGCCAGGTCGAATCCATCAATGAGGGAATCAGCGCCCACGTTCATCAAGTCCTCTTTCTCCGCCTCCAGACTTCGCCTCGAAGCCTCTGCAGCATCCCTCTGCGTGGTAAGGGCAGCAAGGGAGGAGGCAGCCTCAGACAGCTTGCCCACTGCCTCCTCAAGCTTCTTTTCAGCAGCAGCAGTTGCCTCTTTGGCGGCCTTGAGCATCTCCACCCGCTGAGAATCCTGTTGGCGTAGGGAGGCGTTCTCAGCCTGTAACTCCTCCACCATCTGACTCCGTTCGCGCAAGGAAGAATTCTCAGCCTGTAGCTTTGCCACCTTGCAGTCCAGAGGACCAACAGTCTGCCCCATCAAGATCTCCATCTTGATGGTCTCCTGGACCTGCAGCAAATACTCCCTCCTGGCCTTCTCCACCATGCCTCGCATCAGCTCAACAGACCCCTGAGCGGCTTCAAGGTCACTGTGCAGCGACTCATTGTCGTGCTCAAGTTCCTTCACCCTTTTTTCTAGGGCTTTCTGCTTGCGATGCTGGGTGGAGAACTCCAGCGAGAGCACCACCTGCTTGGCAAGGTGTGCATCTATCTCCTCCCCGCTCCAGTCGACGAGCTCCCCGTTGCTGATGTGCTGTCGCACCATGGAGATAACTCTGCTGAAGTTCTCATGGTTGGCTCCAGTGTTGCTTGGGCGCGAGCCAGACCCACCATGTTCAGCATTGGCGGTGGAGATTGTTAGTGGAGGCGGGGCACACTCGTTTTGAGCAGAAACACCCCCAGCAGGGTGAGCGGATGGGCCAGGTGATTGGCCTGCTGGGGGGGAAGTTGGCGGTTGAGAGATTGGGGGCGATTTTTGGCTAGGAGAAGGTGGGCATGCGGGCTCTGGGGCAGGTCGAGTAGAGGGAGGGGGAGGTGGTGAACCTTCCTCTACCTCTACCACCTCGATCTCTCCAGGCTGGAGAGACGAGACCCCCTCAACCACTGGTTTCTTCCTCTGGCGGTGAATGAGGGGGGAGCCGGAGCTTTCCTCTTGCACTGAGGCAGCAGCAGCAGGTGCAAGCAAAGAAGCCTTCACCAGTCTTTTCCTTTTCTTCCCTTGCTCGGGGCCTTCGGCTGGCGCGACCGAGAGTGGAGGGGCTTCAATTGGCTCAGTGGTGGAAGAGGAAGAGCCAGTCCCTTTGGCCGCTCGGCGTTTAGCAAGCTCTAACACCGCCAACCTCCTATCTTTCCCTGACATTGAATCTGCATAGGCAAGCAAGGGGAAAATTAGACAGCTAAGAGACGCAAGCAAGGTGAAGCGTATAAGAGCATGCATGAGGAGGTATAAGTGTCCTAAGGAGCGGCAGAGAAAGAACTACCTATATATTTCTTCAGGGAAACCACATCAAACTCATCCTTGATGAGGCGAGCGGAGTCATACTTAGCCCCCAGGAGCAGCCCACACAGCTCGCGCTCGTAGGGGGCCATGGTCTCGAGGTCCTTGGGTTTTTTAAATTGAACCTGGGGGACCCAGTAGAGGGGGTACCCCTCGAGCAGATGAGGGCTTTGTGGGGTGGCGGATATCATATAAAATCTGCCCTTCCAGTCTTTGAAGGACTGCTGGTACAGGCCCAGAAGCACCCGTCCAGCAACCCCGTTCAGGCTGACCCAAAACCTATCCCCTGGTTTCTTCGCCTCAAAGAAGTAAAGGAACACCTCCACCGAGGCGTTGTGCCCAAAGTGGTTGCACAGGATCTGAAACGCCCGGATGAAGGCCCAGGCGTTGGGGTGGAGTTGGCAGGGCGCGACGTTCAACTCCATCATCAGCTCTTTCTCGAAGAAGGTGAAGGGGAGTCGCAGCTTCAACCTTTTGAAGATCGCGGAGTAAACAAAAACGAAGGGCACCCCATTGGTGGCCCTGTCGTCAGCGCAAATGGGCATCCCTCGGGGAGGGATGTGAACTCGGATGTGGAAGTCGTTTTCCCTGTCTATGGAACACGAGGGTTCGTCCGGATCGTGGCTCAGAAGTGAGTTAAGATGGTCCTCAGGTAGCAAGATGGATGTTTCAGATAGCAACGCCAGAGGGGCCCAGTCATAGACCTTGGCGTTGTCATGGAATGAGGTGACAACAGGCGGTGGCGAAGCTGGTGCACTCGCGGAGGGCTATGCACCAGAAGAAGAGGCAATAACACGAGCGGTCTGCTTCAAGCGAGCCATCGAGAGATAGCTGCAATGGAGGAAAACGAAGGGTCAGAAATAGAAAGGGAGAGAGTGATGGATGGTTCGGTGAAAAACAGAGAGGGGGAATGAGGAAGAAATGCCCAGGTAAAGGAGAAAGAAGGGGAGGCAGAAGTCAAAGCGGAAACATGAGAAAAACCCTAGCGCGGGTTGAGAAGAAGAAAAACAGGGAAGATGGATGCATGATAACTAGAATGATAAATGCAATCGGTAAAGATGACCAGAAAGGGGCCAGGGAAAAGAAAAACCATACCTTTGAATGATCGTAAGAGTTTAGGATCACAGAGAATTTGAAGAAAGATGGGTGCGCAGAAGAGAAGTTCGCAGAGAGTCTGGGAGTCAAATGAAGAAGATGAAGGAACAGTGGAAGGGCGCGCCAATTTGAATGAAAGAAGCGCTAGCGACGCACAACGCTGGCCGTTGATGGGGCCACGTGTCGCGAGATTAAGAAAGGAAGTCCAAACGTTAAAGAAGCAGCACGTGAGGTGGCACGTGAGGCGGCCCCACTTGCCACGTGGACTGAGGGCACGACCACTTAGTCTCTTCACTGAGAACGAGTTCTCGACTCGAGACTGGGGGGCTTGTGATCCGATCGGTCATCGGTAGTCGATGACGTCAGCATCAGAGAACCACGTGGACCACTCGCAGGGTGACACGTGGACCAGGTGGCAGAGAGGTAGGGGGACGATCGCCAAGAGAGGTGATCGGTGGTCAGTAACCAAGTTACCACCGACAGATCAGGCGGCAGAGAGGTCGGGGGATAGATCACCCAGAATGGTGATCGGTGGTCAGTAGCCAAGTGACCACCAGCAGACCAGTTCCCAAACCCGCGCCTGGAGGCAGAGCGCGAGTAGCGAATAAACACTGATCAGTCATCGGGTGTATTGTCATCGGGGTCTCGTGTTACACGCAGTTAAACTGGGACTGAGGTTCCCAGCGAGAGCGTTACGCATGGATCTCGCATGAGCACACCTCAGGGAATCATGCACGAGAGTGGCCTGAGGGAACTAGTAAGCCAGTCAGTGATTGGTGATTCCCTCAACCCATTACGTGCGTGGCATCGTGAAGGGTAGGTCGCCTACGCAGAGAGCAACGTTTGGTGAGTGTGCCTAGACCAGCCACACCCGACGTTCTCCCAAGAGTATGCGATTTACCCAGATAAGAGAAGCATCCCAAGTTACTCCGCAAGGGCGTAACTTAGGCAGATGAAGAGAGGCGCTAGAGCCCTTCCAGTAAGTGACACGTGTGTGGTTAGATGTGAGTTGCAGGCCTCCATGTGTCATCATCTGAGAGGGGTGCGGTCCAGACAAAAGAGCACTCCGTACCGCTAAAGGTACAGACAGGCGCAGCCAAGCGCAGACATGCGCAGACTCTCACGCTCCCATTTGCTGATTCTGAAGGTACGCTTTCTCTGAAAAGCAGGACAGGGTTCTGACACATGCCAGAAAAGCATAACAGAATTCTGTTATGCCCAGAAGCAGGAAAAGAGAGAAAAAGGCAGAATCAGAGTGAGAGTGAAAAGGGGGAGAAAAGAAGAAAAAGATAGAGGAAAAACAGAGTGCAAGTTTTTCTCACACACACATTTTTACTAAGTTTCCAGTTTTCTGGTGGTTCTGTTGAACTAACTTGATCGTCGGAGTGCAAACGGCCGCTAGAGGCGCCGTCTGTGTATTTTGCAGGTCACATTTTGAAGACATCTGAGAGAGAGTTCAGAAGGTGATTCTTCAGGAGACGCAGTCGCGAAGACAGGGCAGAAAGTGTTACGAAGCGATTCACCCACGTTCAAGTTGCCGGCAGGATCACATTCAGTACAAAGTTTCAAAGTATAAAGTTTTAAGTCTTCATCGCCATCTGGCGATCGGAGGCATAAGCATAAAGTTTTTAAGTCCTCATCGCCATCTGGCGATCGGAGGCACAAGCATAAAGTTTTTAAGTCCTCATCGCCATCTGGCGATCGGAGGCACAAGTATAAAGTTTTTAAGTCCTCCTCGCCTTGAGCGGGTGCAGGCAAGAAGAGATTGAAAAGACCTCCTCGGCTTAAGCGAATACAGGCAAGAACAGATTGCAAGACCTCTTTGCGTAAGCAAATTGAGGCAAGTTTGAAAGTCCTCAGTGCATCCATGGGAGGAGGAGATGTAAGTTGAGGCATCAGGAAAAGTCTTTCTCACCCTCAAGTGAGTTCTGGCAAGATGAAACTGAAAAGTCAGGGGTGTTAATGATCTTAAGTATGGGAAAGGAAGGTTGATGGAAAACGCCTTTTCCCTTGAGTGAAACATCAATATTGACCTAGTAAGACCGGTAAAAACTTCCACGCTTGCGGGCGTTGGGAAGGTAGATAAAATCCTCCTCGTCTTGAACGAGTTCAGGTACGGTGTGAAGGGTGAAAGAAGTTAAAGGATGGCTAGGGAGGGTTCGCAGAAGACACCTCACCATCCAGATCATTGTTCTAGATCTCAGGGAGGTAGGGAAGGATCCGATAGGCGGCTCTACCCCTAGATGAGGGGACAATGATCAAGTTATATCAGGTTAAAAACTCAGGGAAGGTAGAGGGAGATCCGAAAGGCAGCTCTCCTCCCAGTCGAGCAAAGATGAAGTCATAAAAAGTTATAAGGTAGCTCTGCGAAGAACGCTTTCCAGTTAAAAGGAAAATGACATCGCCAAAAGACTATGGCTTTGAGATTGAGATAGTAAGAAGATTACGCGGCAAAAACTAGATCAGCGAAGTTTTAGGCGATGACATAGAAGTACACATGTCACTTGGCGGATCAGGCAAGCGATATTTCAGTTACTAAGATTGACCTACGCCTACTGCCCAGTAAGTGATTTCGTGATAAATGTTATTACTATAGACTAACAGTTTTGTTCAGGTTGAGTTGATTTCCAGAGAATTAAGCATCGATTTGTGCTAAGTTAATTGGGTTGAGTAAAAACTAGCCAGTTAAATCAGATGATCGCACAACAGATAAAGTTAGAGCCATATATATACATGTATATCAAAGCAGTTCGAACGGAATGAAAGCTATTACAGATAAGTCAAAGTAAAATACAAGAGTTTTCAAAATGATAAAATTGAAGTGGAAAATGGGAGCAGTTAAGTTGAAGGCATGATCTTGCCATCCACCACTTCATTGTACACTGAAAACTTGGAGAGGTCGAGATCAGGGAATTCGCACGCAAACTGCTCCAAAGCAGCCCCAAAGTCTGAGGTAAGAACCTGGGCAGCCTCAAGTTCAAGCTCGTCGATCTTCTTCTTGAACACACTGTTCTCCTCACGAACCTGGGCAGTCTCAAGTTCAAGCTCGTCGATCTTCTTCTTGAACCCGCTGTTCTCCTCACGCACTTGGGCAAGCTCTGCGGTAGTTTCGCTCAGTTCTTTGGATTTCTTGTCTCGATCCGCTTCGACTTGCCGCAGAAGGGTTTCTCTCTCGGTTGATCTCTTCTCCAGTTTAGCCATCTTGGCCTCGCCAGCTTTTTGGGCTTCCTCCAGCTCAGCTATTCTGGCCCTCATAGGAACGAGCTTACTCTCTAACTCAGCAGCGTCTTGATGTTTGGCGTGCAGTTTCTGGCGTAATTCAGCTTTATCCTTGCGCAAACTTCGAAGCTCATCGTTGAGAGCATTTTCCACCCACGAGAACTCTAGCCCTTGCATCAGTATGTCACATTTGATTTTATCAACTTCGGCTCTCGCGTTGCTCGCCTCATCCTAATGAATACGGTTGTCGATTTCGAACTTGCTTAGGGAGTCCTTCAAACCTTCACTGACGACTTGAGGAAGGTTCTCGACAACCATGACATTTAGGTGCGCGGTGAAGGACTTCAGAGCTTCCTGGAGAGGGGCTGGAAAAGCTGGAGTTGGAGGAGGTGGTGAAGGTTGATTCTCGCCACCACCCTCACAAGATTGGATGGCGAGGGGAATCTCGTGGCGTGGTGGTGAGGCAGGTAGCTCTGCTGCAGGTTGAGGGGAAGCTTGTGTATCCGCAAGCTGTTCCTGTGTAGCTCCAGCAGCTGAGGCGTTTGAAGGGAGAACATCCCCGGCAGACTCGAAGGGTGTGGAGGCGCTGGGGGGGTTCTCGGCGTAGTCGGGGGCGGTGCCTTCAGCTGCTGGTGGCTCAGCTACAGTCACCCTTTTTCTCTTACAGACTAGCCCATCTTCGGTGCTTTCGTCTTCCTCCTCGTCCGACACCACCCTGGGGGCCTTCCTCTTAGCCCTTTTTGGTGGCAGCTTCTTTCGCTCAGGGGCAGGAAGAGCGACGACAATGGATGGGCCAATCTGTGGAGATTTGCCTTGGGCAGCAGCGGCTTCTGCAACAGAGTTGGGAATGGTTTGGGAGCCCGCCGCCAGATTGTGAAGTTTGGCAATGGAGCGCAGCTTAGCCATCTTTTCTTTCCCCAACATTGTATCTGCATAAAGAAACCAATGATCACAAACCAGTCCAATTCAAGCAATTGATGATACACAAGAAAATAAGCAGTGTGAGCTAATGCACGGACTAACTAGTCAAGACTACATGCAAATCAGAATGACACAAGCAACATCAATATAAAAAATAGGGTGATGCGAATTCAGGGAAAGGGAACTTGGAGATGAGGGGAAGACAAACCTATATGAAAGTCCAGTTGACTTTCGTGGAATTCGTAGGTGATGATGGAGGAGGTAGCCAAGGTTATGTTGGAGGATTCAGTTTAGGGTTTAGGGTTTAGGGTTTAGGGTTTTGATTGAGGATTCCGTTTTTCCAAAACAAACAGCAAAAGCACAAAGCTGGAAAAACAATCGGTTGTTTTAGCGAAACAATCGGTTGTTTATACCAGTCTCAAAAAGACAAAACTGAATTTAAAGTGATAGGGATAGAGAAATTGTACACAGTTGTTTATACTGGTTCACTCCAAACAAGAGCTACATCCAGTCTTCTCAAAAATCCTGAGGATAACCACTAAGCAATCACCACTTGATCACTTACACCACAACCAAGAGAATAACCTTGAACACCTCAAGAAACACACTCTCCTTGGCCAACACTAAGATTGCTGATCTTGAACACCTCAAGAACACACAACCAATCTCAGCAAAACACACAAACAAATTGTTCAGCAGTTTACAAAGATTACACTTGTTACAGATGAATATCTGAAATCAATACAAGTAGAATCCTATACCAGCACCTTGATCAATCTCTCAACTCTTAAGCAATCTCATAACTCTTTGAAAAACTCTTGGTTTAAAAACTTTGTCTCAAGATTCTTAATCCTTAAAAACATTTTTTCAGAATATATTCAAGGATATAGTTTGTTATCAAATCTTAACAAACTCTTAATTGCATTTAAGATAGATTGGTCAAAGCATTTAATGACTGGAGCGTATTCAGTTAAAGCATTTAAGGCTCAGTCAAAGAAAATAGTTTTTTTGTTATGGTTTCAAAACAAACAATCGATTGTTTCCTCGAATCAATCGGTTGTTTTGTTACTTAACAGATTTCACCATTCAAAAACAGTTTTCAAACTTTCTCAAAACACCTAAGTATAAACAATCGGTTGTTTCTGTACCGCCCTGGTAGTCGGGAGTGATGACGTGGCATCCTGCTACAGTGTAGGCGTGTTGACAAGGCGCCAGGGTGGCAGAAGGGAAGGAAGTCGGGGGGCTCGTGTAGTCGCCAGTTGTTAAATTGGCGTGTTCTGATCACCAGGTTAAAGATGAAGTCGCCAGATGTAGATTCAGGCGACCTAGTCATTGGAGATCGCCAGAGCAAGCACATCGCCAAAGATGAAGGAGAAGCAGATTATGAAGGCGGCCGGCGAGACCACAGGGAAGGTGTATGAAGGCCCCTAACTCGCCAGTTCCAGTAGAGATCGCACTCCCAAGTTAGCTATGCACTGGGCAGTACCATGCATAGGTAACTTAGCCGAAATGAGAGTAGAAGCAGCGCCAAGTCAGGGAGCCTCCAGATGATGGCACGTGTACAGTTGGATGCGAGCCACGTGTCCAAGTCTGTAACTGCCAGGAGAGAGAAAGCTACCAGGTATATAAGAGTTCTTAACGAACTTTCTGAGGTACGCGCGTTCAGATTATACTCTTTACGCTTGCGAGTTATAGAGCTTACTGTCAGAGAGGATTTGCACGGTTCTTGTTCTCTTAGTATTTGGTAATACCGTCACTGACTTGGGCGTTGGAGTGCGATCGGCCGCAGCGGCGTCGCTCTGTTTGTTTGCAGGTTCTTGAGGTGGATCTCGAAGAGGAACGGAGGTTCGAAGCGGTGCACACGTTGATCCTTTGACGAGGCAGTTTCCAGCGTTCCGGTCAACAGGCAGGATCAGTTTCGACAAAACAATCGGTTGTTTCAACTTAGTTTGAAAAACATTTTACTTTGATAAAGATTGAGATGCTAATTGCTTGAGATTTAATCTAAGGGTGGATGACAATATTAAACTACCCCAGAACAAAGCTTAAATCAGCACAGCAACACCAAGCAAAGCAGAGGCTTCAACATCCTTCCAAGGATTTGGATTCTTCAAAACATTGAACACCACTTGGTTCAACACTAGACTCTTCCTAAAGGTAATGTCTAAAGATGCTTTACACAAGAGGTATCGTTAGGTTTCCCTCTTAGCACCTACCTAAACACTACTCTATGTATTTTAAATTTTATACCAAACTACAAAAAGAGAAAACATTTGAACTTTACCTCCTAATTCTTTAAATTTGCTCCTTGTAATCCTTTGAGGTAAAACGGATGATGAGCTAATATTTTTGTGAGCATCTTCAACTTGTACCTCTTTCTCTTCTTCTTCTTGATCTCCATCATTAGCTCCTCTTTGTCAAAGGTTTTTCCAAGACTCATTAGATGGTTGATGATGTGAGTAAATCTCTTTTGTACTTCAACAATCAATTCTCCCTTGAGCATTTTAAACATCTCATACTCTTGTATTAGAGTATGTTTCCTTGCTCTTTTCACATCATTTGTTCCTTCACAGGTGACTTCTGCAATATCCCACATTTCCTTAGCCGATGCACATTGTGAGATCCTGAAAAATTCATTCGAATTCAAAGAAGAGGTTATGATATTCTTGGCAATACAATCAAACTTGGCCTTTTTATTTTTCTGCATCACCCCATTGGGACCATGGTTTTTCAATAGAAGATCCATCCTTTTCAAATTTAGGAATAAAAGGGTCATTTTCAATTTCATCCCAAATTCCTATATCAAGAGATTCAACAAAGATTTTCATTCTAACTTTCCAAAACTGATAATTCAAACCACAAAACAAAGGTGGTCTGTTAACTAAAGCACCCTCCCCAAAAGGTAGTTTTTCAGCCATAAAAAAATTTTAGGATCAAACTTGAATATTTTTCAAGTACCAAGCTCTTGATGCCAATTGTTAGAATATACGGCCTTAAACGAGAGGGGGGTGAATTGTTTAAGAGAGGTTTTTTAGTACTTTTCGAGATTTAATAAAATTATTTGCCTGAATCCAGAATAGGAATCAAGTTAGCCAAGAATATAAGCAATTAAACAGCAAAGCAACAGGAAAACAATCGGTTGTTTATACCAGAAAAGCTTAAAACAGAATTTAAATGAGTTTAGGGTAAGAGAGAGATACACCAACAGTTTATACTAGTTCGCTCTTAAGCCAAGAGCTACATCTAGTCCCCAGAAAACCACTGGGTAATGCACTAAGTAATCAAACCAGATTACAACACACAAACCACCAAAGTAGTGACCTTGAACCCTTCAAGAAACACACTCCCTTTTGCAAAACACACCAAGAGTATTGATCTTGACCACCTCAAGAGCACACACCACTCCTTGGCAACACAAAACCAAAAATATAGTAGGTTGAGAAGGGATTACACTTGTTTACAATACAAATTGAAATCAATACAATTTCAATCCTATTCCACTCTCTTTGAAAACCCAAAGCTTGATATGAATGTTCAAATCTTTTAATCAACTTTTTCACAACTAAAAAACTCAAATTTGTTTCTCTTTCTTGTTTGAAAACATAAATAAACCATTTATATTTTCCAAAGATTGGTCAAAGAAATTAATGAAGGAGCGTATTCAGTTGGAAATCATTTAAAGCACATTCAACAACCAAAACAGAATTTTGTTAGTAGTTTCAAAGAAAAAATCGGTTGAAACCATGAAACAACCGATTGTTTGGTTTGGCAGTTAAGTCAACCAAACTAAAACAATTTTCAACCTTTTCAAAAACTCCTAAGAGTAAAACAACCGGTTGATTCGACAAAACAACAGGTTGTTTTTCATTTAGTTGGAAAAACACTTTATTTTCTAAAATGTTTTAAATAACATTAGTTTTAGATTCAACAAAGGAGTGGATCACATTCTATCCTACCCAGATCCCTCCCAAAACACAGCAGCAACACCAACCTTGCATTAAACACATAGGATTTGAATTCTTCAATGCACTTGATCACTCTTGATCAATAGCTTGATGGTTGTGATTGATGATGAAGGAGAAGCGAGAGCGTTCGAAGATAAGAGAGAATGATCGAAGAGAGTTTTAGTGAAGTGATGGAACAATGAAGAAGCGCGGGTTTTTGAAAGAGTTAACGTAAACGAGGGAACGCAAGCGGCAATATGTCCTAGCCATTAATATAGCCACGTGTGGGCAGATTAAAATAGGTACGGAGAAGCGTCACTTTGGTGCACTGTTCACGTCCCTTCACACAATGCCACGTAGGTCGCCAAGGGCGACGACTTAGTCTCTTCGCTGAACATGTTAACAGCTCGAGACTGGGGGGCTTGTGTACCGACCAGTCCTCGGACATCGTTGACTGCTAGTGATGGTGGGCCACGTAAGCTGGGTCCCACAAGCGGCATGAGCTAGTGTCTCGCAAGCGGCACGAGCTAAGGAGCCGACTAGTGGTTGGATGTCGATCACCAGGATGTCCCGATGTGTCTTCGGCAACAGAGTAAGGCCCATGTGATATCAGGCATCGATGATTCAACCAGCAAAATTGGTCCACGAAAGGTCGGTCACAGAAAATGTTCCGTCCGGTTGACCGGGACGTCTTCGTACACGACCTCAACAGTCAGCTGGGGACTCCTTCCCGCTGGTTGCCCGTGGATTCCTGCAAAAAAGAGGACAAAGAGGCGCCCTAGCGGCCGTGTGCACTCCGACGCTCAAGTCAACCAGCAAGAAACACCAAAAAATTATCCACCCACGTATCTGAGCACCGCGTATGGCACTCTGAAGGTGGTAAAAGAAATGTGTATATGTGTGTGTGTTGTCTCCTTCAGGCAAAAATATTCTCCAGTCACTTGTACATAACCTTAAAGCACGGGCAAGCAACCAAAGAGTTTCTCGTAAATTTGCCAAAGGTTCCAACCCTTTTTCCGACATTCTCAGCGCTATTTAAACTGTCCCCAGCATTTAAAGCGCCTTAAAGCGCCTTTAATCTCAAACGTAACGCACTCATTAAAGCGCTTAATTACGAAACGTAGCGCATTTAAGACGTTGAAAGTCTTGGGAGCCATAATAGTACCTGAATGCTCGAAAGGGAAACTGTATTGAATGTCTTTAATTACCTGGCACCTGACTAGAGGGTGTTTCTATTCCGGTATGGCTGTCGTACACGTGGAGGGCCTCACGACGCCATGACCCCATCTGGGGGCGTTTCTGCCCATCTGGGGACGTTTCTACGTGTGGGTCCTCCTGCTTGGGAGTGCTACTGCGCTAGGGGTGGCTTTTTGGGTGCCAACTCATGCCCCCAAGTATCTAGCCACTTACTCTGAGAGCGTATCTGCCTTCCTCTCACACCCTGCACCCGGTTATCCTAGGCGTGACCTTCCTCTTGGGTCGTATCTGCCCCGAAGGCGTCTCTGGGGCGGCAGGGGTACTTCGCGAGTCAGGCTGCCCTTCATTGGTACTATCACTATGGCCTTGAAGCCACCTTTTCCTTCTCTTTATCACTTTCCCGAGACATCGAGACCTGAGGCTTTCCCACGACGTCGCTCCCTCCATGGTCTTTCCTACCCATGGGTATCGGGGAACCACACCGTGATGGCCATGTTTTTACACTGTTTGATCTGGCGACGCCCTCACCTGGGCGACGCCTTCACCTAGGCGACGCCTTCACCTAGGCGACGCCTTGCGTTGACTTTGACTCTTCAGCCGTTGACTTTGACCTTAACTTAGTCAACGCCCCGATACGGGACGGTACAGAAAACACATCAGTTATCAGTAATACCATCCAGAGTTAAGGGAGAGGCCCTAGGTCATGAAGAGTCCATGCGTGAGGTGTGAATAGCGCATTCAGGCGCAGCACGAGTAAAGAACCACTGAAGGCGCTAAGGCCCGTTAGGGTTATGTTTCCCAGGGGCAGGCTGCATGCATGGCACGTGAACAGTTAGGGCACCCCCAAGACGGATGGCCTTAGAGATTAGGTGCACAAGTTGGTACCCAGGTGACCATTCCGTTAGAGGTTGCACTCCAGTAAGGGAGCCTTACGCGCTACATTGCACTATGATTGGGTAATAGCGACGCAAGGGCATTTCCCCAGAAACCCTAAATGCGAGTAACAGAAATAGACGAAACCCTAGACTATATAAAGGGAAGTAAGAGAACCCACAAGGTATGCAGCTCTTGAGACTAAACCTATTACACACATTACTGTGTCTTAGCCCTAATATTGACTTGAGCGTCGGAGTGCAAACGACCTCTAGGGTGCCCCTTTGTCTCTGCAGGTACAAAGTGTTTTGATCAAAGGAAAGCACGAACCAAGGCAGATAGAATCGGGTGTATGATCGTCGTTAGAGGCACGAGGGCAATTGAGTCAACCGACAAGAACATTTCCTGATCCTGCCGGTTGACTTAGCGCAAGAGGGTTGCCTCGTCACGATCTTCCTCACCAGCTTGACACCACGTGCCCTCCAAGTCCACTCCACAGATAGCCTCTCTGAGAACCTGAAAAACACACAGTGGCGCCTCTGCGGCCGGTGGCGCTCCGACGCTCAAGTCAGATCACAGAATCACTCGAAAATAATGTGTGTAAAAACAGCGTGTAAAAAACTCCCCTCTGAATCTCACTCTGATTCTCTTTTATGCCTCCCTCTGTACCTGCGCCTAACAGAATTCTGTTATGCCTCTCTGGCATGTGTCAGAACCCTGTTATGCTTTTCTGTGGCAGCGTACCTCCAGAATCAGTAGAACGTGAGCGTCTGCGCGTGTCTGCGATTGTCTGTACCTTCAGCGGCACGGAGTGCACCTTTGTCTGGACCGCGTCCCTCTCAGATGATGACATGTGGAGGCATGCAACTAACCACACACGTGTCACTACTTGAAGGCTCTAGCGCTTCTCACTGCGTGTCTAAGTTATTCCTTGGCGGAGTAACTTAGCGCATTCCTTTCACCTGGGTAAATCGCATACTCTCAGGAGAACGCTAGGTGTGGCTGGTCTAGGCACACTCACCAAGCATTGCTCTCTGCGCAAACGATTCCCCCTTCGCGATGTCATGCACGTAATGGGTTGAGGGAGTCACCAATCACTGACCGGTATACTAGCCCCCCTCAGGCCACTCTCATGCACGATTCTCTGGGACATGTTCATGCGAGGTTCGTGCGTAACGCTCTTGTTGGGAACCTCAGTCGCAGCTTAACTGCGTGTAACACGAGCCCCCGATGACCATGCACTCGATGACTGATCGGTGCTCTATTGCTTCTCGCGTTCTGCCCCCAGGTGTTCATATGGGAACTAATCCGTCGATGACCGCTTGGTTACTGGCCGCCGATCACCGTTCTGGGTGATCTGTCCCCTGACTTCTCTGCCAACTGGTCTGTCGGTGGCCACTTGACTACTGACCACCGATCACCTCTTTGGATGACCTCTGATCACCGCTCTAGGTGATCTGCTCCCTGATCTCTCTGTCACCCGGTCCACGTGTCACCCTACGAGTGGTCCACGTGATTGTCTTCTGCTGACGTCATCAACCACCGATGACCGACCGGATCACAAGCCCCTCAGTCTCGAGCTGTGAACTCGTTCTCAGCGAAGAGACTAAGTGGTCGCGACCTTGGTCCACGTGGCAAGTGGGCCCACGTCACGTGCTGCCCTTTAACGTTATGACTACCTCCCTTAATCTCGCGACACATGGGCGCATCAACGGTCAGCGTGGAGTGTCGCTAGCGCTTCCGTTCTTTTCAAATAGGCGCGCGCCTTTACTGTTTCTTCATCTTCTTCAATCAACCCCCAAACTCTCTGCGAATCCCCTCTTGCGCTTCCATCTTTCTTCCAGCTTTCAACCTTCAGAACTTTCGCGATCATTCAAAGGTATGGTTTTTCTTCTTTCTTGGTCCATTTAGGTTCTTTTCATCGATTGCATTCGTCCCTTTCATCATCATGCATCCATCTTCTCCGTTTTTCCTCTTCTCGACCCAGGCTAGGGTTTTCGCATTCTTCACTCTGCTCTCTGCTTCTCCCTCTTCCTCTTTCCACCTGGACCTTTCTCTCCTTCCCTTCCTCTGTTTTTCACCGAACTGTTCATCATTCCCTCTCCTTCCATTCATTCTGACTTTTCGCTTTTCCCCCACTGCAGCTATCTATCAATGGCTCGCTTGAAACAGACCGCTCGAATCATCGCCTCGTCTTCTGGTGCACAGCCTTCCGCAAGTGCTCCAGCTCCACCACCACCCGTTGCAACCTCCTACCACGACAACGCCAGGGTCTATGACTGGGCTCCCCTGGCGTTGCTCGCCGAAACCTCTACCTTGCTGCCGCAAGGGCACCTAAAATCCCTCCTGAGCAGCGACTCGGATGAGCCCTCTTGCGCCATCGATCGGGAAAACGACTTCAACATCCGCGTCTGCATTCCTCCTCGAGGGATGCCCATCTGCGCGGACGATAGGGCCACCAATGGGGTGCCCTTCATCTTCGTCTACTCCGCCATCTTCAAAAGGTTGAAGCTACGCCTGCCCTTCACCTTTTTCGAGAAGGAGCTGATGATGGAGCTGAACGTCGCACCCTGCCAACTCCATCCAAATGCCTGGGCTTTCATCCGGGCATTTGAAATTCTCTGCAATTACTTCGGGCATAACGCCTCCGTGGACGTGTTCCTCTACTTCTTCGAGGCGAAGAACCCCGGGGACAGGTCCTGGGTTAGTCTGAATGGGGTTGCTGGACGGGTGCTCTTAGGCCTGTATCAGCAATCCTTCAAAGATTGGAAAGGCAGGTTCTACATGATATCTGCCACCCCACAAAGTCCAACATTGCTCGAGGGGTACCCCCTCTACTGGGTTCCTGTGGTTGAGTTCAAGAAACCCCGGGATCTCGAAGCCATGGCCCCCTACGAGCGCGAGCTGTGTGGGCTGTTCCTGGGGGCCAAGTACAACTCTGCACTCCTCATCAAACATGAGTTTGATGTGTTGGCTCTGAAAAAATACAAAGGTAGCTCTTCTTCTTTCACCTCTTAGGATACTTGCGCATTCTCATGCATGCTTGCATACATTTTGACTTACTTGCATAACTAGGCCACTTGACTCTTCTTTTTCCCTTCGATGTAGATACGATGTCAGGGAAGGATAGGAGGAAAGCTTTGTTGGAGCTTGCCAAAATTCGGGGGACCAAAGGGACTGGCTCCTCTTCTTCCACCACCGATCCTATTGCAGCCCCTCCCCTCTCGGTCGCGCCAGCTGAAGGCCCTGAGCCAGGAAGGAAAAGAAGGAAGCTGGTGAAGGCCTTTCCTTCATCTGCTGCTGCTGCTCCTGCTCCCTCAACCGAAGAGGAGAGCTCTGGCTCTCCTCTCATACACCGCAAGAGGACACTTCCAGCGGTTGGGGGGGCTTCATCTCTTCAGCCTGGGGAGATTGAGGTAGTGGAGATAGAGCAAGGTTCACCCTCGCCCCCCTCTATTCAACCTGCCCCAGTGCCAACATGCTCTCCCTCCCCCCAACAACTGCCATCCCCAATTCCTCGATCGCCATCTCCTCCCCCAGCAGGCCAACCACTTGGTCAGTCCACTCCACCTGCTGGGGGTGATTCTGCTCGCTCGGGGGATCTCCCGGGGCCTCTCGTGTCGCCACCACCACTGCCAACCTCCGCTGCTACCGCTGAAGGTGGTGGGGCCAGCTCTCCACCAAGCGGCTCTGGAACAAGTAATGAGAACTTCAGCCGAGTCATTGCTCTGGTTCGACAGCTCATTCGCAGCCGGGAGCTTATCGAGTGGACCGGGGAGGAGGTGGACATGCACCTGGCGAAGCAGATTGTGCTTTCCTTGGAGTTTTCCACCCAGCACCGCAAGCAAATAGCCCTGGAGAAGAGGGTAAAGGAGCTTGAGCATGACAAGGAGTCACTGCAAAGTGACTTCGAAGCTACCCAAGGGTCCATAGCCATGATGAGGGGTATGGTGGAAAAGTCTAAGGGAGAGCACTTCGCGCAAGTCCAAGAGACCATCAAGACTGAGATCATGATGGGGCAAGCTGTCAACTCCCTGGACTGCGAGGTGGCGCAACTGCGGGCCGAGACCTCCTCCCTACGCCAACTGAACTCACAACTAGTGGGGGAGCTCGAGTCCACTAGGGAAGCGGCCGCTATTGGGGAGAAGAAACTTGAGGAGGTGGTGGGCAAACTGTCTGAAGCAAAGGGCCAGTTGGAAGAAGCTGCCTCTTCCCTTGCTGCCCTTACCACCGAGAAAAATGCTGCTGAGGCCTCAAAGCAAAAATTAGAGGCTGAGAACGCCGATTTTATGAATGTGGGTGCTGACGCCCTTACTGACGGATTCGAGCTGGCGCTCGAGCAGATCTAATGCGTTCTCCCTGATTTGGACCTCTCACAGTTCAGCATTTATCACGAAGTGGTAGATGGAAAACTCACCCCTCCTCCTTGAGCTCTTTCTCTCTTTTTTCTTTGTAATTTTACACTTCTGCACAATTTGTTGTACTTGAACTTGTATAAACTTTGTCGCTTAATATATACTAGTTTCAGACGCATATCTTTTTCTTCGCATTTTCTTAAGCTTTGTCTTCCTCTTTGCACACGACTAAATGTTAACCAGCTTTGGCTTAGCGCGATCTTCCTTCTTTGATCTTGGCCTCTACTTTGATCGAGACTAACAACTCCCTTAGCTTCGTCCTTAACAGCTCTTGTACACTGCTTTGTACTGGGTGACTGACAAGGCGTAGCCTGTCTGCTAGCTTGTTGTGTAGGAATTTGTTTGGAAAAGTTTCCTCCGACAAGGCAAGACTGATCAATTCCTGTCTCCTTAGAACTCAAGGATACAGAGGTACGAGCCTATAGAACAGATCCGGTCGGTCATCGTTCTTCAAGCAGCGTACCCACCAACAACTCATCAGTCATCGTTCTTTGTACTTCACTTTGCTTGTCTATCGCTCTAGCGCTAAGTGCATAGAGGGCATCGATCGTCAGAGGTGATGCCTTGTTTGGCGAAACTTGCTCAACTGCGTGAACTCAGCAATACTTGAAGTTGACCCTCCATGCACCGCTTTTAACTCGAGCAAGTTGTTTAACCTTATAACAAACTTGGCAAACCGTTAACTCAAAGTAAACTTGAGCAACTATCAATTCTTCGGCGATGACGTTCAATAAAACTTGTGAACTTAAGGCAACAAACCCTAACATAAAATCACTTACTAGGCAGCAGGTTTTGACTCTAACTAGTATTAAAATACAGTTTACCTGATCTGCCAAGTGAGATCCTCCCTACCTCTGTCATCGCCTGGAACTCTTCTGATCTGGTACTCGCCGCACAACCCCTTCACTGTCTCAACTTTCACGCCGTGAGGTTCTGGCGATGTTACCTTTCTTCTTTTCCTTGACCTGATCATCGTTCCCTCATCTGGGATAGAGGCGCCTTTCGGATCCTTCTCTACCTCCCTGAGTTTCAGAACAATGATCTAGTCTTACTGGGTCAACGTTGATGTTTCACTTAAAGGGGGAAAGGCATTTTCCTTCCCTTCCCACCATTTAAGGTCACAAACACCCCTGACCTTTCAGCTCATTTTGCCTGAACTCGCTCAACGGCGAGAAGGACTTTATCTGGTGCCTCTACTTTGCCCAGAGGTTACATCTCCTCTTCCCTGGACACACTGAGGACTTTTAATCTTGCCTCTATCTGCTGGTGCAGAGAGGTCTTTTCATCTGATCTCGCCTGCACTCGCGCAAAGTCGATGAGGACTTTATCTGGTGCCTCTACTTTGCCCAGAGGTTACATCTCCTCTTCCCTGGACACACTGAGGACTTTTAATCTTGCCTCTATCTGCTGGTGCAGAGAGGTCTTTTAATCATTGCTGGTGCCTCCGATCGCCGAAAGACGATGAGGACTTTAAAACTTTAACTGTGCCGCCGATCGCCGAAAAGCGATGGGGACTTTAAAACTTTTAACTGAGAGCATGCAATACGATTTTACTGTTGCCCTAGATCACATACGAGCAACAAGGCCCCTTTCCTAAAACTCTCGAAGCCAAAAGCATGCAAACATAGAAGCTTTAAACTTTGAAAAACTCTTCTTTATTGGGTGGCCTCATTAAAAACCCTCCTTAGGGAAAAAAGAGTGCCCCCTTGAAATTGTTTTAACAGAAACTATTCGAATCTCTTCATATTCGTCTTTACTTACAAGGCTTTAACTGTAATACGACTTGAGATGTGTTGCGTTCCAAGTGCGAGGAATCGCCCCTCCTTCTAATGTCTCCAAGCGGTAGGCGCCATTCCCGAGCGCCTCGGTTATTCTGAACGGTCCCGTCCACTTGGGCGATAACTTGTTCTGCATCTCATACTGATGGGCCTTCCTCATCACCAGATCGCCGCTTCTAAACTGCCTTGACGTTACCTTAGAGTTGTACCTTCGCTCAACTCTTCTCTTTACCGCTTCGGCTTTCACTCTCGCCTCCTCCCTGACCTCATCCAGCAAATCCAGATTCATTCTTCTTTCTTCGTTCGAGTCTTCCGCCACGAAGTTCTGGAAGCTCGGCGAGCTTTCCTGGATTTCGACTGGAATCATCGCATCACATCCATAAACCAAACTAAAGGGGGTCTCGTGGGTTCCTGACTGCTCAGTGGTATGGTATGCCCAAACTATGCGGGGTACCTCTTCAGCCCACGATCCCTTAGCTTTCTCCAATCTTCTCTTTAAACCTCTCAGCAACACCCGATTGGCAGACTCCACTTGGCCATTCGTCTGTGGGTGTTCGACAGATGCAAACACCTGTTGTATCCCCACCTCTTCGCACAGCTTTTTCAAGAGGTGACTTGCAAACTGAGTCCCATTGTCTGACACCAAGCGTTTAGGCACACCAAACCGGCACGCTATGTTCTTCCATATAGGGGCTTGCACAGAACTGGAGGGCTCCCCAAATATTCCTTGAGCTTTACGAAGGCCTCCTCACACTCCTTTGTCCAAACAAATCTGTTGTTTCTCTTCAAACATTGGAAGTATGGGTGGCCCTTCTCTCCGCTTGCCGATACGAATCGAGACAGGGCGGCCATCCGCCCCGTGAGTTGCTGCACCTCCTTCACATTGGCGGGGCTCCTCATTGCCAAAATGGCGGCGCACTTCTCGGGGTTAGCCTCAATTCCCCTCTCTGACAGAAGCAACCCCAGAAATTTCCCTGCTTCTACACCAAAAACGCACTTTTCAGGATTCAGTTTTAGCTTGTACCTGGCTATCGTGGTGAACAACTCTTCCAAGTCTGCGACGTGCTTGTCTTTCTCCAGGGACGTCACGACCATGTCGTCGACGTATGCCTGCACATTCCTTCCGAGCATGGGCGCGAGCACCTTGTCCATCAACCTTTGGTACGTGGCTCCTGCATTCTTCAACCCGAAGGGCATCACTCTGTAGGAATAACATGACCTTTCCGTCATGAAGGCGGCCTTCTCTTCGTCCATGGGGTGCATTTTGATTTGGTTGTACCCCGAGAAGGCATCCAGAAAACTGAGCAGCTTGCACCCTGATGCACTGTCTACTAGGGCGTCAATGCTAGGCAAGGGGTAAGAGTCCTTCGGGCAGGCCTTGTTCAAGTCTGTAAAGTCAACGCACATCCGCCATTTTCCGCTGCTCTTCTTGACCAGGACGACGTTAGCGAGCCATTCTGGATATTGGATTTCCCTGATGTGGCCCGCTGCCAGTAGTTTCCGAGTCTCTTCTTTGATCGCCTGTCTCTTCTCCTCATTGAATTTTCTTTTCTTTGACGGGTGGGCCTGACTTGGGGGTCCATCGCCAAACGATGGCACAAGAAGTCGGGGTCGATCCCCGGCATATCTGAAGCAGCCCACGCAAACGCATCCTAGTGTCTACTTATTACCTCAGCGATCTGGTCTTGCATCTTGCTATCCAGGGTTCTTCCCAACTTAAACACTTTACCGCTGATCTCCTTCTCAAGCCACTCCTCTACTGGCTGAGGTTTCTTCTCGCTGGCGATCAGCGCCCTCGTGATACCGGTTTCTCTGGCGATCTCCGAGCAGTTTCTCTCGGATCTCGCCTCCATATCCTCCATCGGCACATTGCCCTCGACGACCACTTCTAACGCCGCATCCGAAGCTCGTCGGGGTTCCGGTTCCACGCCAGGGGGAGGCGTGGTGGTTACGTGGCACACAGACCTCTTGTTCTTGAGGCTGTTTTCGTAACACTTCTTTGCGTCCTTCTGGTCGGAGCAAATAGTGATGATCATACCCTCCATAGACGGCAGCTTGACCTTCATGTGCCTTGTCGAAGGCACAACTCCTGTTCTGTTGAGCGTTTACAACAAGGTACCTGACCTTCTCCGTTCGTGAGGCCAAGCCGTCGGTGAAGGTCGTCCTCAGCTCGATATACCCCCTCACCTCCACTTGGTCGCCGGCAAACCGTACAAGCAGCCCCCATATGGTCTTAGCTGATCAGGGGACAGTTGTAACTTCTCAAAGGTTGGCCAAAACATCACGTCTGCTGAGCTTCCTTGGTCGACCAGCACCCGGTGGACAGTCCTTCCCGCCGTGACAAGCGAGATCACGATAGGGTCGTTGTCGTGAGGCACCACGTCCCTGCGGTCCTCCTTGGTGAACGTGATGTCCACGTCGGGCGAGTGATCCTCGAAGGCTTCCACTGACATTATCGGCCTCGCATACCTCTTTCGTTGCGACGCTGTGCACCCCCCGCCGGAGAATCCGCCAGCTATGGTGTGGATCTCGCCGTGGATAGGCACCTCGTGCTGTTGCCCTCCGCTGCTCGCCGGTTGAGACCCTGATGCTTGGTCCGCTTGCTTCTCTAACAAGTAATCCTTCAGGAAACCACATTTGACCAGCTCGGCGAGCTGGTGCCCCAGGGCCAAACACGAATTGATAGAGTGGCCAAAGCTCTTGCGGAACTCGCACCATGCGTCTGGCTTTGGCCCCAAAATCTTCTCCGTCGTTTTCTCAGGAACTTCGAGCCTAGCAGCTATGTTTGGGATGGCGATCAAATCAGCCAAACCCATCACAAACTCATACCTCGGGGGGCGATTACCCTCCCTGGGGCGATTACTCTCCCTGGGACGCCCTGGCCCCTTGCTTTTATTTTTCTTAGGGTCGTAAGGGTGACGCGTCCTTTGATCCCTCTTTCCCGCCGCCGCCTCCATTACCCTCTGAGGTTGTACCCTCGTTTGGGTGCGCGGTTTAGCTGGGGCCACATTTCCTCTCTTCTCTGTGACCTCGCTCTCAGCGGCGATGTGAGCCACCGCACGTCGCCGGATTTCGGCGAACGTGGCGGGGTGGCTCCTGATGAGCGACTCACTAAAGGGCCCAGGCAATACACCTTTTTTGAAGGCGTGCACGAACATTTCCTCGTCCTTTCCTGGCAAACGGACTATCCGAGCCCCAAATCTGTTCAGGAAATCCTTCAAGGACTCCCCTTGGTACTGCCTTATATCAAACAAGTCGTAAGACACCAGAGGTGGCGCCTTGTTCACTATGTACTGCTCAACAAACATCTTGGAAAATTGTTGGAACGTGGTAATATGGCCAGTGGGTATACTGACGAACCAGTCCAACGCCGTTCCGCTCAAGGTGCTCATGAACACCTTACAATACACCGCGTCTGAGCCCCCTGAGAGCATCATCTGAGTATGAAACGCCGTGAGATGGGCTTCAGGGTCCTCCACCCCAGTGAAAGACGCTTGCACTGCCACAGTGCTAGCCGGGACTACTGAGTCCATGATCTCTTGGGAAAATGGCATAGGAAAACTGCGTGGTGGGGATGGGGGTGCGGATCTGTCCCCTGTCGCACGCTCCTCCCGCTCCTGAAGGGCTTTGCGCAGCTCTTCGTTGATCCTGTTGAGCTCTTCGTTCCTTCCTTGCGAGGCCACCAGCGCCTCATGCATCCTTTCCTGCTCAGAACGCGATGCAGCCACGTTCTCCTGCAGCGTCCTCATCATGTCCATCACTTGCGTCATGGACACAACATCTTCGTCGGTTGATGGCGCAACTGAACTGGAGCGCGTTGTCCTCATCCTTCCGCAGCAAACTCAGCAGCTCAAAGGACTCCAAACAAACGGTGAAAACCCCAGGAGTCGACTGAGATAGCGAGCAGCTGAACAGAAAACACTCGAAGCACCACCAACACAAACTATGGTTGGGAATCACGTTTTATACGTGCCCCACGGTGGGCGCCAAATGATCCTGTCGGTTGACTTAGCGCAAGAGCGTTGCCTCGTCACGATCTTCGTCACGATCTTCCTCACAGATAGCCTCTCTGAGAACCTGAAAAACACACAGTGGCGCCTCTGCGGCCGGTGGCGCTCCGACGCTCAAGTCAGATCACAGAATCACTCGAAAATAATGCGTGTAAAAACAGCGTGTAAAAAACTCCCCTCTGAATCTCACTCTGATTCTCTTTTATGCCTCCCTCTGTACCTGCGCCTAACAGAATTCTGTTATGCCTCTCTGGCAAGTGTCAGAACCCTGTTATGCTTTTCTGTGGCAGCGTACCTCCAGAATCAGTAGAACGTGAGCGTCTGCGCGTGTCTGCGATTGTCTGTACCTTCAGCGGCACGGAGTGCACCTTTGTCTGGACCGCGTCCCTCTCAGATGATGACACGTGGAGGCATGCAACTAACCACACACGTGTCACTACTTGAAGGCTCTAGCGCTTCTCACTGCGTGTCTAAGTTATTCCCTGGCGGAGTAACTTAGCGCATTCCTTTCACCTGGGTAAATCGCATACTCTCAGGAGAACGCCAGGTGTGGCTGGTCTAGGCACACTCACCAAGCATTGCTCTCTGCGCAAACGATTCCCCCTCCGCGATGTCATGCACGTAATGGGTTGAGGGAGTCACCAATCACTGACCGGTTTACTAGCCCCCCTCAGGCCACTCTCATGCACGATTCTCTGGGACATGTTCATGCGAGGTCCGTGCGTAACGCTCTTGCTAGGAACCTCAGTCCCAGCTTAACTGCGTGTAACACGAGCCCCCGATGACCATGCACTCGATGACTGATCGGTGCTCTATTGCTTCTCGCGTTCTGCCCCCAGGTGTTCATCTGGGAACTAATCCGTCGATGACCGCTTGGTTACTGGCCGCCGATCACCGTTCTGGGTGATCTGTCCCCTGACTTCTCTGCCAACTGGTCTGTCGGTGGCCACTTGACTACTGACCACCGATCACCTCTTTGGATGACCTCCGATCACCGCTCTAGGTGATCTGCTCCCTGATCTCTCTGTCACCCGGTCCACGTGTCACCCTACGAGTGGTCCACGTGATTGTCTTCTGCTGACGTCATTAAGCACCGATGACCGACCGGATCATTTCCCTTTTTGGTAAGCTTCACATATATGATATTTTTTAAACTTAAGCTTAGGTAGCCGTGCAACAAGATCATTAGCTATCAGTTTGTTCAAGAGATGTATATTAATATGAGCAATTCTTCTATGCCAAAGCCATGATTCTTCATGCTTGGTTAAAAGCCAACCAATAGATGTGGGATTTGATATGTCAAGAAGGTAAAAGTTATTAACTATTTTACAACCAACAACACTTCCTATGAATTAGATAAACGAATTTCACAATTGTTAGGTTTGAAAGTCACTTGATACTGTTTATCACACAGTTGGCTTATGCTGAGAAGATTATGCTTAAGTCCTTCCACATGTAGAACATCATGAATCAAGAACTTGTTTTCATTTCCTATAGTGCATTTCCCAAGAATCTTCGCTTTTTTTTTATCCCCATAGGTAACATGACCTTCTTGCTTGAGGATGATGTTGAAAAACTTGGATATATCTCTTGTCATGTGTTTGGAACAACCACTATCCAGCTACCACATATGGTTGCTCTTCATCAAGGAATCATGCAAAAGACAAAATCAAGTGGCAAGGTTTGGTCCCCTAACAAATTTGGGTCCATAGAGGTTAACTTGTTTATTAGGAACCTTAGGATTCTTAGGAACCCATTTTAAAATACCCTTGAGAGCAGAAACTTTTCGAATTTTATAGAACCTGATTGAGTGAACCTTTCTCATATAGTAGAAGCAAGAAACAACCGGTTGTTTCGACTTTTCAATCGGTTGTTTTTCTACAATGGTTGAAAAGGGTTTTGAAAAGCTAGTGTTTTTCCTCTGTGGATTAAAACCAAGTCCAAATTTTCCGAAACACAATTTTGAGATGAAAGTACAGCCTCAAAGTTGGATTTTCCTTTAAAAAGTCCACAGTTTTCACAAGATACAAAACTTTCTTTTGAAGAGAATCACAGTTTACACAAGAAGTAGAATCACACTTGCAAGAAGAATTTTGATAAATCATTTCCAAGTTTTGAAAATCAGTTTTTGAATTGTTTAATTCTTATTCCAAGATTTTGACTCTATTTTCCAACTAGATGTTTTTACTTTTCAACTAATTGTTCAAAAGGGTCAACTTATAAGCTTCTTCACGAGTCTTCTTAAAAGCCTCAAGAAGTTGATAGTAATTTTCATCATTAAAGGAAGAGTTTGTACTTACACTGCTTGATGTAGATTTTGCCTTTGTTATCAAACACAAATTGGGTTTTGTAACTTCTGAAGATGAACCTGAAAAAGATATGTCATTATCTTGCCAAACAGTTCCACTTAAACCTTCATGAGTGCTTTGAAGAGTGTGCCACATGTCCTTCGCTAAAACGCACTTTGAAACTCTGAGAAACTCATTAGAATCAAGAGCAGATATTATGACATTTTTAGCAATGCAATCAAGTTAAACCTTTTTACTTTCGCTCTTAGTCCATTTGGACCAAGGTTTTTTAGAAGAAACTTTATCTTTTTCACACATAACCATAAACGAATCATTTATGATAGCATCCCAGATTTTTCTATCAATAGATTCAACAAAGTTTTTCATTCTCATCTTCCAGAGTTGATAGTTTTCACCACAGAACAGAGGTGGTCTATTTATAGAAGCACCTTCCCCAAAAGGTAGTTTGTTAGCCATGAAAAAAAAATTGAATCAAAACTTGAGTAACTTTCAATAACCTAGCTCTGATACCAATTGTTGGAATTATTTTCGCAAATCCTAAACAAGAATGAATATTAATGTAGAATCACAAAAGAAGCAATCAGATAAGCCAATCAACAAAATTGTTTTAATTTGATTCCAGAAAATCAATCGATTATTTATACGAATCAATCGATTGTTTTTATCAGTACTTTGAAAATGACAGATCAAACAGTTTTACAAGCAGTGAGAGATATAGAGATTGAACACACAAGGATTATACTGGTTCACTCTTAATATGAGATACATCTAGTCCCCAGAAACCCCTAGGTATTTCACTAAGCAATCAAATACATATTACACAACACAAGCACCAAAGAGGTGATTTTGAACCCTTCAAGAACACTCACCCTCTTTGAAATACAACCACTACAGGTCAGAACACCCTCTGACTGTAAACACCAGTTTCTCACACTTTTACAAAAGGAATTAAACAAGAACAAAGAATAGGAGGGATCACACCTGATACAAAAATGAATATAGCAAACCTACTTCACTCTTAACCAATGCAAAGCTTTTAGCAATCTTGCAATCTTTGGAAAATCTCTTTGATCTTTTGTAATCTGGTCTGTCTCTTAATTAGAGATTCAAAAACCAGTTATATTGCCTTAAAAAATAACTATTTTAGACTATCAATCAGAGTCCAAAACAGATTTGAAATAAGCAAAAACAGTTTTAACAGATTTAACCAATTTTGTTATGTTTTCCAAAAAATAAATCGATTGAAAGTGTGAATCAATCGATTGAAATGGCTTTGACAGTGAGGTCAGCGAATTTCAGCTTTCAAATCCTTTCCAAAACTGCTAAGTGTAAATCAAACGATTGAAACGACAAATCAACAGGTTGTTTTTCACTTACTTTGAAAAACACTTTTTCTTTTAAAGAACATGATTCATTTAGTTTTGGATCAAGTTAAGAGTGGATTGACAAATTCTAATATACCCAAGACCCATGCCCACAAGGAACAACCTAGTCTTCAAGCAAACTTCATAGATTTGGAGACATCAAAGCTTCAAGTTCAACACTTTCTTCCCATAAGATCTCTTCATGCCTTCCTCTTTTATCTTTAATTTACGCCTCCTTCCATTCCATACATGTCTTTTTCTAATCTTTAATTTGTTCTTTTCTTTGTTCTTGTTCTTTACTTATTCCTTGTCTTATTTTTGTTGCTTCATTTGTTACCTTATAATTATCTTTTTCTCTTTGCCCTTCTGTAGTGAACCTTCACACTTACTTAACCACTTGGATAAGTTCGTGTCCAGTGGGAATCTTCTTAGGGTTCACACCATAATTGCTAAATAAAAAATCATAAAGAAAGAGCAACCAATAAAATGTGCAATCCTAATATCAACTTACAACAGAAAAGCCTGTGGGACCCTTACTTCGACGTCCCAACTCATGGAAAAGCTTTCTTTTTGCCCAGCAAAGACAAAGTTAGGTTAATGGTGCATGACGAAACCACCTTCGTCATGACACCTTGAAGCTGTAGGCCAAGCGTTTGCCTTAGCTTGCCTAGTTGACAACAAGGCGCAGGATTGAAAGGCGTCCGAAGATCAAAAGGCCAAGGAAATCATGGAGCTTCGTAAAGGCATGGAACATCTCTAAATGGAGATTAGCCGGATGAATAAACTGAACCAAGAAGTTTAGCGTCTCCATCAAAAAGCCAAGCGTATCCAAATGGAGAAGACTCAAGAGGCCCTGAGCCTATCCGAAGAGAGGAGCAAGCTCTTGGGTGAGATTGAAGGCTTAAAGAAAGAGATGGCTCTCAAGGAAGAAAACTCTGCCAAAATCATTGACTCTCTCAATGAAAATGCCACCCAGTCCTTTCTGGTCGGTTTTGAAACCGCTCTAAAGCAAGCAACGATAATCCAACCCACTATCAATCTCTCTGAGCTAAACCCGGGCAAGACCGTGGTCGACGACAAACTTGTGGAGATTAACTTTAAGTTTTATGGATTGTAATATTTGTTCATCTCTCACACTTATCTGATACATTGAACCTTTACTTATATTTATCCAATGCTCTTAACTTCTTTTACACATACTGCCTTTTGGATTTCAAAAGAGTTTATTTTCATCTCAACAAATGCATGCACTAATGCTTTTGTCAATTAACTTAACCCACTTAACACAAAAAATATAACAGTGTTTTGCCAACTTAAGCGTGGAAAACAATAACTTATTTCTCTTGATAGAAAAGTCTAACCTTTGATAAGCAACGCCTTCGTGGTTAAGACAACCTTTAACTTCAACTTGACATGCGCCCTCTTTCTATCTGCGCATTCACTTCATAACTTTATTTCTCATGTTAGGTAAAGGTAAAGGGCATGATACCTTGAATTCTCTATATCACTCCAAACTCGGGCATGGTTGAGTCACCATGTCCTTTGAGTCAAGATATTTTCCAATGTGAATCTAGGGACTCCTTCGTGCGCGACCTCAACCGTCAGCTAGGGACTCCTTCCCACTGGTTACCTGTGGATTCCTGTAAAAAAGAGGACGAAGAGGCGCTCTAGCGGCCGTTTGCACTCCGACGCTCAAGTCAGCCAGCAAGAAACACCAAAACTGTTCACCTACGTCTCTGAGCACCGCGTATGGCACTCTGAAGGTGGTAAAAAGAACTGTGTATATGTGTGTGTGTGTGTTTTCTCCCTCAGGCAAAGATCTTTCCCCAGTCCCTTGTACGTAACCTCAAGCACGAGCAAGCAACTAGAGAGTTCTCTGGTAAATTTGCCAAAAGTTTGAACCCACCCCGTTTCCAACATTCTCCGCGCTATTTAAACTACCCAAGCATTTAAAGCGCCTTAAAGCGATTTTAATCACAAACGTAACGCACTCATTAAAGCGTTTAATTTAGAAAACGTAGCGCATTTAAGACGTTGAAATGCTTGGGAGCCATCATAGTACCTGAACGCTCGAAACGGAAACTGTATTGAATGACTTTAATTACCTCGCACCTGACTGGAGGGTGTTTCTATTATGACATGGCTGTCGTACACGTGGAGGGCCTCACGACGCCATGACCCCATCTGGGGGCGTTTCCGCGTGTGAGTCCTCCTGCTTGGGAGTGCTACTGTACTAGGGGTGACTTTTTGGGCGCCAACACATGCCCCCAATTATCTAGTCACTTACTTTGAGAGCGTATCTGCCTTCCTCTCGTACCCTGCATCCGGTTACCCTGGGCGTGACCTTCCTCTTGGGTCGTATCTGTCCCGAGGGCGTCTCTGGGGCGGCAGGGGTACTTCACAAGTCAGGCTGCCGTACGCTGATGCTATCACTATGGCCTTGAAGCCACCTTTTCCTTCTCTTTATCGCTCTCCCGAGCTATCGGGACCTGAGGCCTTCCCACGGCGTCGCTCCCTCCATGGTCTTTCCTACCCATGGGTATTGGGGAACCACACTGTGATTGCCTTGCTTTAGCACTGTTTGATCTGGCGACGCCCTGGTTGGGCGATGCCTTCACCTAGGCGACGCCTTGTCTTGGCGACGCTTCCTCTTGGCGATGCTGGCACTTGGCGTCTCTCCACATAGGCGACGCCCTGCGTTGACTTTGACGCTCCAGTCGTTGACTTTGACGCTCCAGTCGTTGACTTTGACCTTGACTTAGTCAACGCCCGGATACGGGACGGTACATAAGCCCCCCAGTCTTAAGCCGAAGACTTGTCTTCAGCGCAAAGACTAAAGCCTCGCCCACGCCGTCCACGTGCCATCCTGATGACGTGTCATTCCCTGCTGACTCAACAATTCTCGAATTGTTGACGTGACGCACTCTGAACCCTAGGAGCGCTCTTACTGACTGATTGGACCTCCTCTGAAATGGTGATAATAACACCTTTTGGGGCTACCCTTGATCGCGCGCCACGTGGCCCATCGCACGGCTAGCCTCTCGAGACCCTTGCGTTTCCCTGGGGTGATTGATCCTTTGACGCGTGGTACAATCTCACGGCCCTTAGTTAGCGCCTCTTGAGTTGCGAAATGTAACGTTTAAGTTACTCCAAACCCCGCGCTCACCCTACTGTTACATTCATCCCCTCTGCGTTTCTGCACTGTTCGTCGTCTTCAAACCCCTTTTCTCCGCGGTTGCTGCTCTCCCCTTCCGGTGCTCTTCTTCCATCTTCCCTTCGATAGCAAAGGTATGATTTTCGAACACTCACGACCCTTCCCTTTCGTCGCATTGTATGATTTGTTGAACTGCCTGGGACTGTTGTTATTCATGCATTGCTGCGTTCTTCCGCTTCTCCTTCCTTCTCTGGGTTTTCTCGCGTGGGTGATGTTTCCTGGGGTTCACTCCCCTTCCTGCCATGGCTACACTTGCTAAACCCTCTTTCCTCTCTTCTTTCTCCAGCTATTTATTTACACCATGACGCGCACGAACGCGGAGCCTGATTCCTCCCCAAAGACCCCCAAGTCCAACTACAAAGCCTTCTACCCATGGGCCCCCGACGAGCTCCTGAGCGAATGTACCAGCCTGACTTCCTTCCAGGACCTGGAAACTCATCGTGGGGATCCCCATTTGTACAACTTTAACACTTTCTGCCGTACACACGACGCCCACATATCCGTCCGTCCCGGCAGGCCTGGGGAACCTGTCTGTTTGGATGACAGACCTAGAAAGGGGAAACCCTTCTTCTTCATGTACCAGACCGTGTTCAAACGCGTAGGAGTGCGTCTCCCATTCACCCCCTTTGAACGGGAACTCCTCACTGAAATCAATACCGCCCCCGCCCAATGTTCCGACCTCAAGTCGTTGGGCAGCATCGCTAGGGTCAATCACCGCATTCGAGGTATTGTCCGCTTTGGAGGTCGGTGCTCCGTCACGGTTTTGTCCTTAAAAGGCGCCTCGAAGGGTGAAGGGAGAAGGGAGTATATAAACTGCCCTTGGCCTCGATTCCTGAACGATGTGGGACTGTATTGGCATACGGGAACAAGCCCCCCAGTCGAGGTCTAAGGGGAGTTTGTCCCCCTAGTTGAGGGGCGAAGGAGCCTCTTCGGCCCCACGGTGGGCGCCAAATGTTCCGTCCGGTTGACCGGGACGTCTTCGTGCGCGACCTCAACCGTCAGCTAGGGACTCCTTCCCACTGGTTACTTGTGGATTCCTGCAAAAAAGAGAACAAAGAGGCGCCCTAGCGGCCGTTTGCACTCCGACGCTCAAGTCAGCCAGCAAGAAACACCAAAACTGTTCACCTACGTCTCTGAGCACCGCGTATGGCACTCTGAAGGTGGTAAAAAGAACTGTGTATATGTGTGTGTGTGTATTTTCTCCCTCAGGCAAAGATCTTTCCCCAGTCCCTTGTACGTAACCTCAAGCACGAGCAAGCAACTAGAGAGTTCTCTGGTAAATTTGCCAAAAGTTTGAACCCACCCCGTTTCCAACATTCTCCGCGCTATTTAAACTACCCAAGCATTTAAAGCGCCTTAAAGCGCTTTTAATCACAAACGTAACGCACTCATTAAAGCGTTTAATTTAGAAAACGTAGCGCATTTAAGACGTTGAAACGCTTGGGAGCCATCATAGTACCTGAACGCTCGAAACGGAAACTGTATTGAATGACTTTAATTACCTGGCACCTGACTGGAGGGTGTTTCTATTCTAACATGGCTGTCGTACACGTGGAGGGCCTCACGACGCCATGACCCCATTTGGGGGCGTTTTCGCGTGTGAGTCCTCCTGCTTGGGAGTGCTACTGTACTAGGGGTGACTTTTTGGGCGCCAACTCATGCCCCCAATTATCTAGTCACTTACTTTGAGAGCGTATCTGCCTTCCTCTCGTACCCTGCATCCGGTTACCCTGGGCGTGACCTTCCTCTTGGGTCGTATCTGTCCCGAGGGCGTCTCTCGGGCGGCAGGGGTACTTCACGAGTCAGGCTGCCGTACGCTGATGCTATCACTATGGCCTTGAAGCCACCTTTTCCTTCTCTTTATCGCTCTCCCGAGCTATCGGGACCTGAGGCCTTCCCACGGCGTCACTCCCTCCATGGTCTTTCCTACCCATGGGTATCGGGGAACCACACTGTGATTGCCTTGCTTTAGCACTGTTTGATCTGGCGACGCCCTGGTTGGGCGATGCCTTAACCTAGGCGACGCCTTGTCTTGGCGACGCTTCCTCTTGGCGATGCTGGCACTTGGCGTCTCTCCACCTAGGCGACGCCCTGCGTTGACTTTGACGCTCCAGTCGTTGACTTTGACCTTGACTTAGTCAACGCCCGGATACGGGACGGTACAATTCCCTTGTTTAACTAATATCTGTCGCATAGTGCTTATACTCGGGTAGTCGGACATACACCAAGCTAAGTGGTCCAACTATGCACCAACATAAATCCATCTTCACAGGGCGCCTATACTAGGTCGTCTTACCGTGTACTAAATCATCAAATACATTCACCTCACAGGGAACCTATGCTCGGGTAGTCGTACTTACACCGAATTAGGTCATCTTACCATGTACTTTAAATCAAATAAATTCATCTCATAGGGCACCTATACTCGGGCAGTCGTACTTACGTCGAGTTAGGTCGTCTTACCATGTACTTAAATCAAATAAATTCATCTCACAGGGCACCTATACTCGGGCAGTCATATTTATGCCGAGTTAGGTCGTCTTACCATGGACTTAAATCAAATAAATTCATCTGACAGTGCGCCTATACTCGGGCAGTCATATTTACACTGAGTTAGGTCATCTTACCATCTACTTAGATCAAAAAAATTCATCTCACAGGGAGCCTATACTCGGGCAATCGTACTTAGGCAGAGTGAGGTCATCTTACCGTGTACTTAAATCAAATAAATTCATCTCACAAAGAGCCTATACTCAGGCAGTCGTACTTATGTCGAGTTAGGTCGTCTTACCAATACTATATACACTATTTAATTCGAGCTAAACTTATATCACACATCATTTTCCAAGAACAAATTTATTACTAGGTGACCTCGTTAAAAAACTCCTTTTTGGGGAAAAAAAGCGTCACCTCAAAAGCATAATGTTCAAAGGAAAAGAATAAAGATCTGAATGTCTTAACTGAAATAAAACTTGAGGTTTGTTGCATTTCACGTTCGCGGATGGCTCTTCCCTCCAAGGTTTCCAGCTTGTATGCACCGTTTCCTAGTACGTTGACTACACGGAACAGACCAGTCCACTTTGGAGACAACTTATTCTCAATTTGATAGGGGTGGGCCTTTCGCATCACCAAGTTGGCAACCTTGAACTGTCGAGGTTTCCTCTTGGTCTTGTGCCTTAATTCCACCCTTCTCTTCAAAGCTATTGAGTTGATACGAGCGTGATCGCGTACCTCGTCCAGTGAATCCAGATTCACTTTTCTTCACTCATTGGATTCTTCAACAGCAAAACTTTAGAACCTATGAGAACTGATCCTGCCGGTTGACCTGAGTGCAAGAGTCTTGCCACGTCAAGGATGCTCTTCTCGATCATCTTCGCACCACGCTAGCCTTCGATCTTCACGTCTCAATTCCTCGTAAGAACCTGAAGAAAACAAAGAAACAGAGTGGCGCCGCTGCGGCCGATCGCGCTCCGACGCTCAAGTCAGTGACGGAATCACCAAAAACTCAGAGAGAATATCTAAACTTATGGAACCGGGCGCAGTGAATCTCAGTGTACTGAAGTGTTATAGAAATCCGTACCTCAAAAGTCTGTTAGAGTTCCTTATATACCTAAGCACTTTCTCTCTCCTGACGGTTACACCTCTGGACACGTGGCTCGTATCCAGTTGTACACGTGTCACCATCTGGAGCCCCCTCCACTTGAGCGTCACTTCTACTCTTCAAGCTATTCGACTAAGTTACCCATGCAAGGAGTAACTTGGTGCACAGCTTTCCTTGGAGCGCGACCCCTTTAAGTGGCGAGCACGGGGTGTCACCATGCACACCTCCTCTGTGGTCTCGCCTGCCGCTATCACGATCTGCTTCACTTGCACATCATGCATGTTCTGGGAAACTATTCCCTTGCCTTGACCTCTGGCTAGGGAATGATCATCTGATAACCTCATTTTCCGTGCTTGTACCTCTTGAAAGCCTTAAGCAAGCCTTCCTGATCTCTCGGCAACATGCCCCTTTCGGCGGTCTCTAGCCACCTGATCTCCTAGAACTCACATACGGTGACTATGACGCAAGCCTGGTGACCGCCGGTTATACATACTGAAGATCGGAGAACGCCAAACCAACAATTGGCGACTACACAGGCTTCCCGATGTACTTCCCTTCTGTCAGCCAGGTGTCCCGTTCAACACGCCTATATTATTGCTTGCTGCCACGTCATCACTTCCGATCACCTGATCGGTACACAAGCCCCCCAGTCTTAAGCTGAGACTTGACCAGCGAAAAGACTAAGAGGTCACATTGTTGTCGATCTACGTGGCGCTCGTACGGATTTTCCGTACGTCCATACTCTCTGCCTTTCTGACGCTCCACCAACCCCCTTTTCAATCACACGACACGTGGCTTCATCAACGGTCGTTTTTAACTGTCGTTTGCGCTTCTTAAAACGTTCGAAAACCCTTAAACCCTTCGCACTTTTCACTGTTCCATCATCTTCCTTCATTCTCAAGCATCCCAAACGTTTTCTCTGCGAACCACGAAGCTCTTCGTCTTCCTCAATCTTCAACTTTCTTCATCGCTCATCCGATCATAAAAAGGTAACCCTTTTACTCCTCCCATGGGTATTTGTTGCATTTTAATCGGTTTGCATCATCCATTATCTGTCTGAAGCATACGTTGTGGGCTGTTTTTTCTTTTTCTCGTAACCTAAGTTTTCGTTCTTGATAATGTCTATCCCAGCGAACCCTTAGTTGTTCGTTCTATCTTCTTCGTCCCCAATCGAGTCATTCTCTGCTATCTTCATTTCATCCCTTTCTCTTTCCTTTGCAGTTCCTGCGATGGCTCACACAAAGTCCACCGCTAACCCTCCTCCTTCATCGCGAAACCCTCCACCCAAACCTCGTAGGGTTGCCCCTGGGGCAAATCCTCCACCAGCGCGCAACCCATCACGAGCCTCTGGTGCTCCCTCTACTCAGGCTGAGAGGCCTACCTCTTCTCACGCCAACCCTACTCAGGCAACTCCACCAGTCACCGGAGGAGCCTCCCTTCTTCCACGAGACTACAAAGAACTCTACCCCTGGGCCACCCCACTTCTGCTGAAAGAGACCTCTTCAGTAAACACTGCGTTGGGGGTGCTACGGTTGAAGAAAGGGGATCAACCCGACCTCTCGTTCCACAAGGAGCATGACAAGAAGATGACTGTGCTTCCTTGCCCCCCTGAAGTACCAATCTGCACGGATGATAAGGGGAACAATGGCGGGTTGTTCTGCTTTGTCTACACCACGCTGTTCAAGAAAGTGAAACTCAGGTTTCCTTTCACTCGCTTTGAAAGAGAGCTGCTGACCGAGCTCAACATCGCCCCTGCCCAGCTTCATCCCAACAACTGGGCATTCATGAGGGCGTTCCAGGTTATCTGCGCGCACTTGGGGCTTCCGGCTTCGGTGGATGTTTTCTTTTTCCTGTTCGAGGCTAAGAACCCCGGAGATCGCCCCTGGGTTAGCTTGAATGGGATTGCTGGGAGGTCAATCCTCTCGATCTTCCAGCAATCCTATAAAGACTGGAAGGGGAAGTTCGTCATGGTGTGTCAGAATGACCAAGACCCCTCACTGCTCGACGGCTTCCCCTTGTATTGGGTAAACAAGGGGAATAAAGACTCTAAGGAAAGCTTCAGGAGGCCAAGAAGTCCTGACAACATGGGGGAGTTGGACAAGGACCTCTGCCTTTTCTGGAAGAGCGTGGCTGATGCCAACGTCAACCTTCCCACTTCCTCAATAATCACCTTCGAATTCCTCCAGAGCCAACTCGAGATGCACATAGGTCAGCCCACATCTCAACACCTAGTTTAACACTACCTTAGCATTTTTACCATTCTATTTTGGCATTCCATTATTAATCCATGTGCTGCTTGTGTTATCTCTGCATAAATATACTCGTATTCTCTACATATGCCTTGGTTGCTCATCTGTTCTTTACCTTGTGCAAATAAAATGTTGGGGAAAGGGAAATTGGCAGAATTGAGGGCGATCGCCAAATCCCATAAGCTTGCGGCGGGCTCCCAGACTGTGCCCAACTCGGTGGCGGAGATCGCCGCTGCCCAAGACAAGACCCCTCCCCAAGGTCCGACTTCTTCTGGGGTACTGCTCGCCCCACAAAGGAAGAAACTAGTCTTGAGGAAACCCAAGAGGAAGGCTCCTCAAATGGTGCAAGAGGAAGAAGAGGATGACGAAGAGACTGAGGATGGCCTCATTACCAAGAGGAAGAGAGTGGTCACCTCTTCACCACCTGCACTCCAAACACCAACACCGCCCTCACCTCCAGCTCCACTACCACCAGTCCAAGCGATGCCCTTGGCCGCCACACCCCAGTGGTCGAAAGCAGCGACCCCAACTACATAGAGAACCCTCCAAGCGCCTCCACACCGTTCGTATCTGTTGGAGAGGGTCCTCCTTCTACCACATCTATTGTTGGGGCCGCGTTAGGAGGAGATGAGGGCGCTCAGATCGCCGACCTCACCACCACGCCAAGAAGCCCCACTTGCCCTACAAACTGAAGAGGGTGGTGGTGAAAGTCAGCACCAAACCCCCCCAGCACCTCCAGCAACAACCTCAAGCCTCCCAACCTCCTTCGAAGAGATCTTGGGACCCTTCACAGCCCGACTGAAGATGATGGCGGAGGATCTTCCCTCGATTGTATCGAGAGCCGTGAAGGACTCACTCAAGAAGCTCCAAGATGAGAACTCCGCGCTTAAGGAGTCAAACTTGATGATAAGGGCTGAGGCTGAAAAACTGACGTGCAACCTGATGATGGTGGAGATTGAACATTCAAGGCTGGAGGATGTCGTGGATGCTGAGCTAAGAAGCACGCGCAAGGAAGCCTCCGACCTGTGCCAAAAACTGCATCTCCAAGTCCAAGAGAAGATCGACTTGGAAAGCAAGCTGGTCCCTTATAGGCTCAAGGTGGCAGACTTGGAGGCTGCAAAAAAGGCGAACGCGACCAAGGTGGAAAACCATGAGAAAAGATCAGCAGATCGAGAGGTTCTCCTTGGGAAGGTCGAAAAAGAAAGGGACGATGCTCTTGCTGAGCTCGCCGAAGCTCGAGAGGAGGCCAAGAAGATTGCTGCAGAGCTGGCCCAGGCTCGGGACGAAGGCAAAAAAGCTGCTGAAGACCTCGCTCGAGCTCGTGAGGAAAAGGAAGAGCTGAAGAAACAAACACACGAGCTCGAGCAGAGCGCTGCCCAAGTCCTTTCCGCCGGGTTTGACGCCGCTCTGGAGCAAATCGCATGCCAATACCCAGAGCTCGACCTTTCCATGGTGTCGATCTGCAACGAGGTGGTGGATGGGAAGATTGTACCTTCTGAAGACTAGCTGCCTCTCCCCATCACCTTTTCTTCGAAGCTTGCCGTTCATCTTTTGTTTGTAATAGCTGTTTGTGTATAAACTTGTATTGACATTGCTTTATATAATTTTCATTTCTTCAACATCGTCTTTCTATTTACTTTACGCGCCTTACATGCCTCTTATTCGCTGTGTGGTTAACCAGCACAACCGGCGAAACTTACTCAAACGAATGAATTCGTCAATACTCGGGCTCAACCACTCCCACACTGCTTTGATTTTGAATAAACTGTTAATCTTGTAACAACTCATCAAACTGTTAACTCAAAGAGAAACTTGAGCAACTATTAACTTTCAAGCGATGACATTTAATATAACTTGTGAACTCAAGGCAACAAACCTTAACATAAGTTACTTACTAGGCAACAGGTTTTAACTCAAACTAGTATCAAAATACAGTCTACCTGATCTGCCCAGCAAAGTGAGCCCTTACTCCTGTCATCGCCTGGGATTCTTCTAATCGCCGTAGGGTTCTGGCGATGTGACCTTTCTTACCTTCATAACTTGACCATTATTCCCTCATCTGGGGGTAGAGGCGCCTTTCGGATCCTTCTCTACCTCCCTAAGTTTCAGAACAATGATCTGGTCTTACTGGGTCAATATTGATGTTTCACTTAAAGGGGAAAAGGCGTTTTCCTTCCCTTCCCACCGTTTAAGGTCACGAACACCCCTGACTTTTCAGTTCATCTTGCCTGAACTCACTCTGAGGTGAGAAGGACTTTTTCTGGTGCCTCAGCTTGCCCAGGGTGTATATCTCCTCCTTCCTGGACGCGCTGAGGACTTTCAATCTTGTCTCTATCTGCTTGCGCAGAGAGGTCTTTCGATCTGTTCTTGCCTACACTCGCTCAGAGGCTCGGAAGACTTCTTCTGTTCTTGCCTGCACTTGCTCAAAGGCAAGGAGGACTTCTTCTTGCCTGCACTTGCTCAAAGGCAAGGAGGACTTCTTCTTGCCTCAAGACGCACGAGAGCGTTGAGGTCTTTAGTCATCACTGGTGCCTCCGATCGCCGAAAGACGATGAGGACTTTAAAACTTTAACTACTGCCGCCGATCGCCGAAAAGCGATGGGGACTTTAAAACTTTTAACAGATGCCACCGATCGCCGAAAAACGATGGGGACTTTTAAACTTTTAACTGATGCCGCCGATCGCCGAAAAACGATGGGGACTTTAAAACTTTTAACTAGAAAGCATGCGGCATAACTTGGTCGTTGCCTTAGATCACGTTCGAGTGATAAGGTCTCTCTTCTGAAAACTTTCAAAACCATAAGCATGCAATCTCAGAGACTTTAAACTTTGAAAACTCTTCTTTATTGGGTGGCCTCATTAAAAACCCCCCTTAGGGAAAAAAGAGTGCCCCCTTCAAACTGTTTTAACAGAAAGCATGTAAATCTCTCCATGTTCGTTCTTACTTACAAAGCTTTAACTGTAATATAATTTGAGATGTGTGGCGTTCCAAGTGCGAGGAATCGCCCCTCCTTCTAACGTCTCTGAGCGGTAGGCGCCGTTCCCGAGCACCTCAGTTATTCTGAACGGTCCTGTCCACTTAGGCGATAACTTGTTCTCCATCTCGTACTGGTGGACCTTCCTCATCACCAGGTCGCCCCCTCTAAACTGCCTTGGCATTACTTTAGAGTTATACCTTCGCTCAATCTTCCTTTTTACTGCCTCAACCTTTACTCTTGCCTCCTCTCTGACCTCATCCAGCAAATCCAGATTCAATCTTCTTTCTTCGTTTGAGTCTTCCGCCACAAAGTTCTGGAATCTCGGCAAGCTTTCCTGGATTTCAACTGGAATCATTGCATCACATCCATAAACCAGGCTAAACGGGGTCTCGTGGGTTCCTGACTGTTCAGTAGTGTGGTACGCCCAAACTATGCGGGGTACCTCTTCAGCCCACGATCCCTTAGATTTCTCTAGCCTTCTTTTTAAACCTCTCAGCAACACTCGATTGGCAGACTCTACTTGGCCATTTGTCTGTGGGTGCTCAACGGATGCAAACACCTGTTGTATTCCCACCTCTTCGCACAGCTTCTTCAATAGGTGACTTGCAAACTGAGTCCCATTGTCCGACACCAGGCGCTTAGGCACACCAAACCGGCACACGATGTTCTTCCATACAAAGCTCTCGATCTTATGTGCGGTGATCTGGGCTACTGGCTCCGCTTCGATCCACTTGGTGAAGTATTCGATCGCCACCACCAAGTACTTCATCTGCCTGACCGCCATTGGGAAAGGTCCCAGAATGTCAATTCCCCAAGTATGAAACGGCCAAGGGCTATAAATTGACTTCAGCTCTTCTAGAGGCGCCTTGTGCCAATCGGCGTGCTGCTGACATTGCTTGCAACATTGTGCATACTTCTTGCAGTCCTCCCTCATCGTTGGCCAGTAATAACCTGCACGGAGAGTTCTTGCAGCCAGAGCTCAACCCCCGATGTGACTCCCACATATACCTTCATGGAGCTCGGCCATAATTCTTGTACATTTTTCTCCGTGCACACATTCTAGGAGTGGGTGTGTAAACCCAAACCTGTATAGCTTGTCGTCGATCAAGGTGAACTTGCTAGAGTTCTTCTTTATCTTCCTAGCCTCCGTCGGATCCAGTGGGAGAACGCCATCTGCCAGGCAGCGCTGGTATTGCGTTATCCATGTGTCTGGCTTATGCGTAGCGCAGACCTGCGCCACGTTCACCCTCTCCCCTCGACATGCTCTTATTCTCGGCGATCTCAAGGTCTCCTAGGTCAAGGACCTGTGACTCCTCGCCGCTTTCTCCGTCGACCTACTTATCTGAAGAACCTGGTGGTCTGCCACAAACGCTCTAGGCGTCTTCAGAGTTTCTTGGATAACTGTCCTCTGCCTACCCCCCTTGCCCGAACTGGCGAGCTTGGCTAGCAAGTCAGCTCGGGCATTTTGCTCTCTGGGTACATGCACCACTTCAAACGAGACAAAGGAACTCTTCAACTCCTGCACATACTCCAAGTAAGCCGCCATTTGTGGATCCTTGGCCTGGAACTCGCCTGTTACTTGTCCCGTGACCAACAATGAATCACTCTTGGCCATCAACACCCTAGCCCCCATCTCCTTAGCCAACAAGATACCGGCGATCAACGCCTCATATTCTGCTTGATTGTTGCTAGCTTTAAAGGCAAACCTCAGGGACTGTTCTATTAGCACGCCATTGGCCCCTTCCAGAATGACTCCATCACCGCTACCCTGCTAGTTAGACGATCCGTCCACCGAAAGTACCCAACGAAAATCGTCCCCCTCAACTCGTGCTGCTTCCGACGAGAGCTCGACCACAAAATTCGCGAAAATCTGCTCCTTGATCAATCCTCGGGGTTCGTATTTGATGTCGAACTCCGACAGCTCCACCACCCACTTCACCATTCTTCCAGCTACATCAGGCTTCTTTAAGACTTTCTGGATAGGCAAGTCGGTCATCACCAGCACCGTAAAGCTGTGAAAATAGTGGCGCAACCTCCTCGCCAAAAATAGTACAGCCAGTGCAGCTTTCTCCAAGGCCTGATACCTTACCTCCGGGCCTTGTAACACCTTGCTGACGAAATAAATAGGCTTCTGGATATGATCTTGATCTTGGGCGAGCACCGCACTCACCGCCCTCTCAGTTACAGCAAAATACAACCTGAGAGGTGTTCCTACCAAGGGTTTGCACAGAACCGGCGGGCTCGCCAGATATTCCTTAAGCTTTGAGAAAGCTTCTTCACATTCCTTCGTCCAGACAAACCTATTGTTTCGTTTCAAGCATTGGAAATACGGATGGCCTTTCTCTCCACTAGCTGACACAAAACGGGATAGGGCGGCCATCTGACCTGTAAGCTGCTGCACCTCCTTCACGGTAGTCGGGCTCCTCATCGCCAAGATGGCAGCACACTTATCAGGATTTGCCTCAATTCCTCTCTCAGTCAAGAGGAAACCCAGGAACTTCCCTGCCTCTACGCCAAAAATGCACTTCTCGGGGTTCAGCTTCAATTTGTACTTGGCGATTGTGGTAAACAACTCCTCCAGATCTGAGATGTGCTTGCTCTTTTCTAGCGAAGTCACGACCATATCATCCACGTACGCTTGCACATTCCTTCCCAGCATCGGTGCAAGTACCTTGTCCATCAACCTTTGGTACGTGGCCCCCACATTCTTCAGCCCGAAGGGCATCACCTTGTAGCAGTAGCACGATCTCTCAGTCATGAAGGCGGTCTTCTGTTCATCCATAGGATGCATCTTTATCTGGTTGTACCCCGAGAAGGCGTCCAAAAAACTCAGCAACTTGCACCTTGCTGCATTGTCGACCAGGGCATCTATGCTTGGCAAAGGGTATGAATCCTTGAACAAGCCTTGTTTAAGTCTGTGAAGTCGACGCACATGCGCCACTTCCCGTTGCTCTTCTTCACCAGTACGACATTAGCTAACCACTCAGGGTACTGGACCTCCCTGATATGGCCTGCGACGAGGAGCTTTTGCGTTTCATCCCTAATCGCCTGTCTTCTCTCCTCATTAAACTTCCTTCTTCTCTGTCGCACTAGTCTGACCTGGGTGTCCATTGCCAGATGGTGACACAAGAAATCGGGGTCAATTCCCGGCATGTCTGAAGCAGACCATGCAAAAGCATCAAGATGCCTTTCTATCACCTTGGCGATCTGGTCTTGTAGCTCACCTTCCAAAGATCTTCCCAACCTGAAGACCTTGCCCCCGATCTCCCTCTCGAGCCACTCCTCGACGGGTTTGGGCCTTGTTTCACTGGCGATCACCGCCCTGGCGATTCCCGACTCCCTAGCTTCCTCTGGGCGGTTTCTCACTTCTTCTTCCCGACCGGCGTTCTCTCCCCCTGCTTCGGCGTCTACCATGACGACGTCGCCTTCGGCGGTCACTTCCATCGCCGCATTGACAACTCGCCCTTCTGTTGTCCTGTAGCTCACTGACCTCTTATTCTTGAGGCTATTTTCGTAGCACTTCTTTGCCTCCTTCTGGTCAGATCTTATGGTGATCACCTCCCCCTCCATTGATGGAAACTTAACCTTCATGTGCCTGGTTGATGGCACAGCTCCTATTCTGTTGAGGGTCGGTCTTCCCAACAGAATGTTATACGCTGAGGGGGCATTCACGACGAGGTACTTGATCTTCTCCGTCCTCGAGGCCGCCTCGTCGGTGAACGTAGTTCTCAACTCAATGTACCCCCTGACCTCCACCTGGTCGCCAGCGAACCCATATATGCATCCTCCATAGGGTCTTAACTGGTCAAGGGGTAGTTGTAGCTTGGTGAAAGTCGGCCAGAACATCACATCTGCCGAGCTTCCTTGGTCCACCAGTACTCGGTGGACCTTCCTTCCTGCCGTGACCAATGAGATAACAATGGGATCGTTGTCATGAGGCACAACGTCCCTGAGATCCTCCTTTGTGAACGTAATGTCCACATCCGGCGAGTGATCTTCGAACACATCCACTGCCATCACAGACCTGGCATATTTCTTCCTCTGTGATGCAGTACATCCACCACCTGAGAAACCTCCAGCGATGGTGTGGATTTCGCCGTGCGTGGGCACTTCATGCTGCTGGCCCTCACCGCTCGCCGACTGGGAGCTCGACGCTTGCCCCGTTCTCTTGTCCAGCAGGTAGTCATTCAAGAAGCCACTCTTTGACCAAGTCGTCGAGCTGGTAACCCAGGGCCAAACACGAATCAAGGGTGTGACCAAAACATTGGTGGAATTCACACCATGCATTCGGTTTTGGTCCCAACACCTTGTCTGAGACCTTCTCAGGCGCCTTAAGCCTGGCAGCTATGTTAGGAATGGCGATCAGGTCCGCCAATCCCATGACAAACTTGTACCTTGGCGGGCGATTGAACTCCCTAGGGCGCCCTGGGCCCCTTCCTTTGTTTTTCTTTGGATCGTAGGGATGTCGAGTCCTTTGATCCTTCTTAGCCGCCGCCGTTTCCAGCACCCTCTGCGGCTGAATTCTAGTCTGGGCCCGTGGCCTAGCAGGAGCCACGCTTCCTCTCTTTTCGGCGACGTCACTCTCGTCGGCGATGTGGGTCACAGCAAGTCGCCGAACTTCAGCAAAGGTGGCGGGGTGGCCCCTGATTAGCGCCTCGCAGAAAGGTCCCGGCAGCACACCCTTTTTGAAGGCGTACACCAACATCTCCTCGTCTTTGGCAGGCGAGCGGACCATCTGCGCTCCAAATCAATTCAGATAGTCCCTGAGGGACTCTCCCTGATACTGCCTCACGTCGAACAGGTCGTAAGACACCCTAGGTGGCGCATTGTTCACAATGTACTGGTCGACGAAAAGCTTCGAAAACTGCTGGAAATTGGTTATGTGACCTGTAGGTAGGCTAACGAACCATTCCAGCACCGTCCCCTGAAGCGTGCTCATAAACATCTTGCAATAAACTGCATCTGAGCGTCCTGACAGCATCATCTGCGTGTGGAACGCAGTGAGATGTGCTTCAGGATCCTCCACGCCGGTGAAGGAAGGTTTCACAGGTACCACGCTCACAGGGATCGGCGTGTCCGTGATCGCCTGAGCAAACGGCATCGGAAACACGCGCGGTGGCGATGACGGCGCAACTTCTTCCACGATTGTGCGTCCTCTCTGCTCGTGAAGAGCTTGACGCAATTCCTCAGTGACCTTGCTGAGCTCCTCATTTCTGGCCTGAGAGGCGACCAGGTCTTCGTGCGTCTTTGCCTGCTCTACGCGCGATGCTTCCACATTTTCTTGCAACGCGTGCATGATCTCCATCATTTGCGCCATGGTCATGGCGCCTTCTGCAGCAGTTGGCACAACGGGACTTGAACGCGTACTTCTCATCTTTCTCATGAAATATCAGCAGATCAAACTACAACAAACAAAACCTTCACCGGCGAAACGATCGATCCAGCAATCAATCGGTCGAAACATCTTAAACTCCAAAGAACTTCCAAGAACGCAACCACAACAGCACGCCGATTGATTCAAATGCCAAAACCTCCTCAGAAACTTGCAATCTTAACACGAACCTACCGCTTCTCCACCAAAACTCCCGATTCACCGGTCAGAAACACGAACGAACGGTAAAGACTTCGATTTACCGATTGGAACTCGCACAAGCGGTAAGAAACTTCAATTCACCGATAGAAAGCTCAAACAAACGGTGGAAAACGTCAAACTACCGATCAAAACTCAAACGAACGGTGAAAAACGCCGAAAATGGTTGCACCAGCACGCAACCACACAAGAACTACAGAAACTTCAAGAACCTACACTGTGGATGGGAGACACGTTTTACACGGCCCCACGGTGGGCGCCTGATGATCCTGCCGGTTGACCTGAGTGCAAGAGTCTTGCCACGTCAAGGATGCTTCTCTCGATCAGCTTCGCACCACGCTAGCCTTCGATCTTCACGTCTCAATTCCTCGTAAGAACCTGAAGAAAACAAAGAAACAGAGTGGCACCGCTGCGGCCGATCGCGCTCCGACGCTCAAGTCAGTGACGGAATCACCAAAAACTCAGAGAGAATATCTAAACTTATGGAACCGTGCGCAGTGAATCTGAGTGTACTGAAGTGTTCTAGAAATCCGTACCTCAAAAGTCTGTTAGAGTTCCTTATATACCTAAGCACTTTCTCTCTCCTGACGGTTACACCTCTGGACACGTGGCTCGTATCCAGCTATACACGGGTCACCATCTGGAGCCCCCTCCACTTGAGCGTCACTTCTACTCTTCAAGCTATTCGACTAAGTTACCCATGCAAGGAGTAACTTGGTGCACAGCTTTCCTTGGAGCGCGACCCCTTTAAGTGCCAAGCACGGGGTGTCACCATGCACACCTCCTCTGTGGTCTCGCCTGCCGCTATCACGATCTGCTTCACTTGCACATCATGCATGTTCTGGGAAACTGTTCCCTTGCCTCGGCCTCTGGCTAGGGAATGATCATCTGATAACGTCATCCTCCGTGCTTGTACCTCTTGAAAGCCTTAAGCAAGCCTTCCTGATCTCTCGGCGACGTGCCCCTTTCGGCGGTCTCTAGCCACCTGATATCCTATAACTCACATACGGCGACTATGACGCAAGCCTGGTGACCGCCGGTTATACATACTGAAGATCGGAGAACGCCAAGCCAACAATTGGCGACTACACAGGCTTCCCGATGTACTTCCCTTCTGTCAGTCAGGTGTCCCGTTCAACACGCCTATATTATCGCTTGCTGCCACGTCTTCACTTCCGATCACCTGATCGGTACAAGAACTCTCTTGTATTTCGACTGGTATCATGGCATCTGACCCATATACCAAACTGAATGGTGTCTCCTTCGTTGTTTATTGCAGGGTGGTGTGATAACACCACGAGATTCTCGAAATTTCCTCCAACCAGTTTCCCTTTGCATTTTCCAATCTCCTCTTCAACCCCTCAAAAGGACCCTGTTTGCCGACTCTGCATGCCCATTTGTTTGTTGGTGTTCTACCAAGGCGAATACCTACTTTATTCTAAGCTTTGTTGATACAAACCGATAGATAACTAAGGACACAACAAACACTTCCCAAAAGGGTCAGTCATTTTAAGATACAAGGTCAGGCCCACCAAGCCTCGAGAAAGAATCGACAAAAGAAAAAGAAGTTATAAACCCGAATATAAGAAGTTCTTCCTTTTTGGTCTTCTTAAAAAATAGAAATGTTTGTAAATAATTTTGGCTCACTTTAGAGGTCCAAATAGCAAAGATAAGCTAGAATAAGGTGCCTTTAGTATAATAGGGGGTGTAGGTAGCATTTTAGCTTGTTCTAGCCCTTTTGGAAGGCATTTTGACCTAGTTTCTAGAAGGACAAACCTAAGATGCGGGTTTGACTTAGTCAAACCCTAAGGCTGCCCATTTTTATCCCTTTTCCCATCCTACCCCTTTAGCTTGTTCTCCAAGGCTCCTTTACCAATAAATAGGAGGCCTACCTATTGTAGTTTTCATGTTGAAATAAATAGAAGAAAAGTTACTCTGCACAAATTGTGTGAGGTGTTAGTGAGGCTTGATTCCTCTTAGCATTTAGGTCTTATCTTTTGTGTAATTGAGAGTTCTCAAGTGGCGGCTAGCAACACTTATCTTAGAGGCCAATCACACTCCAAGTGGCATGTTCCACTTCTCAAATCCATCACATAAGCTTTCTCCTTCCTTCATCTCTTCTTCCATTTTTCATTCCGTTTTTTACTCTTGTGTTATGTTCTTGCTTTGTTTCATTCTTCCATTCGGAGATTCTTATTTGTCTTTCCTTTACATGTTCTTCAATTCTGCACCTATTGGCATCATATTCACCTTGTAATTGTCTTTTCCTTTTGCTCTTGTGAAGTGAACCTTCACACTTACTTAACCACTTGGTTAAGTTCGTGTCCAATGGGGATCTTCTTAGAGTTCTCACCATATACTTGCTTAAAATCTCAATCTAAGTAAAGTGTCACACCATAAAATGAACAATCCTAAAATCAACTACATCATTTGTGCACAACTTTCCCAATTGTTGACTAGAGAATTAGGTTCCATTTTCATATGCTAAATGCTTAGGAATCCTGAAGCGACACACAATACTCTTCCATACAAAATGCTGGACTTTGTGAGCAGTTATTTGCGCAACCGGCTCAGCTTCAATCCACTTGGTAAGTACTCAATGGCATATGAGGTACTTCATTTGACGTATGGCCAGAGGGAAATGACCCAAAATATCTATTCCTAATGTATGTAAAAGTCATGGGCTATAAATAGATCGCAACTCTTCAGCTGGTGCATGGCACCAATCAATGTGCTTTTGACATTGCTCACAACGCTGGACATATCTCCCACAGTCCTCCTTCATGGTCAGTCAATAGTACCCTGCTCGGATGACTTTTAGCAAGAGAGCTTGTCCTGCTATGTGGTTGCCGCAAATACCCTCACGGAGCTCGGATATGATCTGAGTGCAGTGGTCCCCAATCACACATGTGAGGAGTGGGTGAGTTTAACCGTAACGAAATAGGTTCCCATCTATCAGGGTGTACCTTTGCGAGTTTCTCTTGACAATTTTGGCCTTTGCGGGTTCAGAAGGACGTAATCCATTAGTGAGGTACCGTTTATAAGGTGTCAACCAGGTCTCCTCACCTTTGACATGAATGACCTTAGAATGTTCATCTTCAAGGGACTCGCATGTAGTTATCCTCGGGACCTTCAACATTTCCTGGATCATCGAGCCATGTCTTCTTCCTTGCTCCAGGATGACCTACCCAATCTCTAGGTGACCTACCCTCGACAACTCATCTGTATTTTTCCTAGGTTGCTTCAAGGTCTCTTGGATTACCAACCTCTACCTACCTCCCTTTCCCGAGCTAGCCAATTTGGACAATAAGTCTGCTCGAGAATTTTGCTCTTTAGAAACATGAATAAGATTGAATGCTGTACCGCCCTGGTAGTCGGAAGTGATGACGTGGCATCCAGCTACAGTATAGGCGTGTTCCGATCTCCAGCATACCAGAATCGGTGATCACCGGGTTAAAGATGAAGTCGCCAGATGTAAACTCAGGCGACCTAGTGATTGGAGATCGCCAGAGCAAGCACATCGCCAGAGATGAAGGTGGTGCAGATTATGAAGGCGGCCGGCGAGACCACAGGGAAGGTGTATGAAGACACCCTAACTCGCCAGTTCCAGTAGAGATCGCACTCCCAAGTTAGCTATGTACTGGGCAGCACCATGCATAAATAACTTAGCCAAGAAGAGAGTCAGAAGCAGCGCCCAAGTTAAGGAGGCTCCAGATGATGGCACGTGTACAGTTGGATGCGAGCCACGTGTCCAAGTCTGTCACTGCCAGGAGAGAGAAAGTAACCAGGTATATAAGAGTTCTCAACGAACTTTCTGAGGTACGCACGTTCAGATTACACTCTTTACGCTTGCGAGTTATAGAGCTTACTGTGAGAGAGAATTTGCACGGTTCCTGTTCTCTTAGTATTTGGTGATTCGGTCACTGACTTGGGCGTTGGAGTGCGATCGGCCGCAGCGGCGCCGCTCTGTTCCTTTGCAGGTTCTTGAGGTGGATCTCGAAGAAGAACGGAGGTTTGAAGCGATGCGCACGTCGATCCTTTGACGAGGCAGTTTCCAACGTCCCGGTCAACAGGCAGGATCATCAGGCGCCCACCGTGGGGCCGTGTAAAACTTGCTCCCATCCACAACGTGAGTTCTTGAAGGTTTTCGAAGTTTTCTGCGTGGTTGTGTGCTGGTGCAACCATCGTTCGCTGTTTGCTTGAAATTTGTTCGGTGAATTCGCGTTCTATACCGTTCGTTTGGGTTTTCGATCGGTGAAGTGAGGTTTTCCTGCTGTTTGCTTGTAATTTGTTCGGTGGAGTTGAGTTCTTTCGCTCGTTTGGCTATCCGTAGGAAGAGCAGTGGTTTCTGGTGGAGTTGCAAGTTTCTTTGAAGGTTTGCGGAGTTCTTGAGTTTTCTTGCGGAGTTTCGCACAGTTTCTTCCGATTGATCGCTGAATCGATCGTAGCTGAAGTAGGTGCCGTTCGCTGCATTCTGTGATTCGCTAAGTTCATGAGAAAAATGAGAAGCAATCGTTCAAGCCCCGTGGCGCCTGTCGCTGCCGAAGGCGCGAATGCATGAGGACCTGGCCGCCTCTCGGGCCAGGAATGATGAGCTTACCAAGGTGACTGAGGAGCTGCGTCAAGCTCTTCAGGAGCAGCAAGGGCGTCCTATTGCTGAAGAGGTCGCGCCGTCGTCACCACCTCGTGTTTTTCCTATGCCTTTCGCTCAGGCGATTACTGACACGCCTATTCCTACGAGCGTGGTCCCTGTCAAGGCTGTCTTTACCGGCGTGGAGGATCCAGAGGCTCATCTAACCACGTTCCATACACAGATGATGCTGTCGGGAGGGTCAGACGCCGTGTATTGCAAGATGTTCGTGAGCACGCTCTAGGGAACGGCGTTGGAGTGGTTTGTGAGCCTACCTAACGGTCACATAACCAATTTTCAGCAGTTCTCGAAGGTTTTCGTCGAGCAATTCATCGTGAACAAGGCACCGCCCAGGGTGTCTTATGATTTGTTTGATATAAGGCAGTACCAGGGAGAGTCCCTCAAAGACTACCTGAATCGCTTTGGAGCGCAGATGGTCAGATCGCCGGCCAAGGATGAAGAAATGCTGGTCTATGCATTCAAGAAGGGCGTGCTGCCAGGACCATTCTGCGAGGCCTTGATCAGGGCTCACCCTGCAACGTTTGCTGAGGTGAGGCGACTTGCGGTGGCTCACATCGCCGACGAGAGTGAGGTCGCCGAGAAGAGAGGGAGCGTGGCTCCCGCTAGGCCACGCGCCCAGACCAGGATCCAGCCGCAAAGGGTGTTGGAGACAGCGGCGGCGGCCAGGAAGGACCAGAGGACTCGCCATCCTTATGATAGGAGGAACAAGGGGAGGGGCCAGGGACGCCAGCAACCAGCACGCTGGGAATACAATCGCCCGCCTAAGCACAAGTTTGTTATGGGATTGGCGGACCTGATCGCCATTCCCAATATATCGGCTAGGTTGAAAGCGCCTGAGAAGGTGGGCGACAAGGTGCTGGGACCAAAGCCAGACGCCTGGTGCGAGTTTCACCAGGGCTTTGGCCACACTTTGGGCTCGTGTTTGTCCTTAGGCTATCAGCTCGATGATCTGGTTAAGAGCGGGTTCCTAAATGACTATCTGCTGGACAGGAGGACGGGGGGAGCGTCGAGTTCCCAGCCAGCGGGTGGAGAAGCCCAGCAACACGAGATGCCTATCCACGGGGAAATCCACACCATTGCAGGAGGCTTCTCAGGTCGTGGATGCACCGCATCGCAGAGGAAGAAGTACGCGCGGTCGGTGATGACAGTGGATATGTTTGAAGATCACTCGCCGGAGGTGAACATTACGTTCACCAAGCAGGATCTTCGGGACGTTGTGCCCCATGACAACGATCCCATAGTCATTTCGTTCATTACGGCGGGAAGGAAGGTCCACAGAGTTCTGGTGGACCAGGAAAGCTCGACAGACGTAATGTTCTGGCCGACTTTCACGCAGCTGGAGTTGCCCCTTGACCAGCTAAGGCCCTATGGAGGGTGCCTGTATGGGTTCGCTGGTGACCAGGTGGAGGTCAGGGGGTACATTGAGTTGAGAAGCACGTTTACAGATGAGGCTGGTTCGAGGACGGAGAAAATCAAGTACCTCATTATAAACGCTCCTTCAGCATACAACACCCTGTTGGGAAGGCCCACGCTTAACAGGATAGGCGCCATTCCGTCGACTCGGCACATGAAGGTGAAGTTGCCGTCTATGGAGGGGGTGGTGATCACGATCAAGTCTGATCAGAAAGAAGCAAAAAAGTGCTATGAGAATAGCCTTAAAAAAAAGAGATCAGTGAGTTATGTAACAACCACCCCACCTCCCGGTGTGAAGCCCAGGTCGACGGTAACAGAAGAGACCGCCAGAAGGGACGTGGAGATGGTGGACGCTGGTCTGGAGGAGGAAGAGGCGCGAAATCGCCCTGAGGAAGCGAGAGAGCAGGGAATCGCCAGGGCGGTGATCGCCAGAGAATCCAGGCCAAAACCTGTCGAGCAGTGGCTCGAGAAAGAGATCGGGGGAAAGATCTTCAAGCTGGGAAGATCTCTGGAGGTCGAGCTCCAGGACCAGATCGCCAAGGTGATTGAGCGGCATCTGGACGCGTTTGCATGGTCCGCTTCGGACATGCCCGGGATCGATCCCGACTTCCTGTGCCATCATCTGGCGATGGACAACTTGGTGAGACCAGTGCGACAAAGAAGAAGAAAGTTCAACGAGGAGAGGAGGCAGGCGATTAGAGATGAAACACAGAAACTCCTTGCTGCAGGCCACATCAGGGAAGTCCAGTACCCTGAATGGCTAGCAAATGTCGTGCTGGTGAAGAAGAGTAACGGGAAATGGCACATGTGCGTCGATTTCACCGACCTGAACAAAGCTTGCCCAAAGGATTCGTATCCTTTACCAAGTATAGACGCCCTGGTTGACAGTGCTGCAGGGTGTAAGTTGCTGAGTTTCCTGGATGCCTTCTCGGGGTATAATCAGATCAAGATGCATCCCATGGATGAAGAGAAGACAGCCTTCATGACGGAGAGGTCGTGCTATTGCTACAAGGTGATGCCGTTTGGGCTGAAGAACGCGGGGGCCACGTACCAGAGGCTGATGGATCGAGTACTTGCACCAATGCTGGGAAGGAACGTGCAAGCGTACGTCGATGACATGGTCGTGACCTCACCGGAAAAGAGCAAGCACGTTGCCGACTTGGAGGAATTGTTCACAACGATCGCCAAGTTCAGATTGAAGCTGAATCCAGAGAAATGTATTTTCGGCGTGGAAGCTGGGAAGTTTTTGGGTTTCCTCTTGACTGAAAGAGGCATAGAGGCCAACCCTGATAAGTGTGCCGCCCTCTTGGCGATGAGGAGCCCAGCTACGGTGAAGGAGGTTCAACAGCTAACAGGTCGGATGGCAGTGCCTCAGAGGAGAGAAGGGACATCCCTACTTTCAGTGCTTGAGGCGCAATAACAAGTTTGTTTGGATGAAGGAATGCGAGGAAGCCTTCGTTAAGCTGAAGGAGTATCTGGCGAGCCCGCCGGTTCTGTGCAAGCCGCTGGTGGGAACCCCTCTCAGGTTGTATTTTGCTGTAACTGAGAGGGCGGTGAGTGCGGTGCTCGCCCAGGATCAAGATCAGGCTCAGAAGCCTATTTATTTTGTTAGTAAGGTGTTGCAGGGCCCCGAAACGAGATATCAGGCCCTGGAGAAGGCTGCGCTGGCTGTGGTGTTTTCGGCGAGGAGGTTGCGCCACTATTTCCATAGCTTCACCATACTGGTGATGACTGACCTGCCCATCCAGAAAGTTTTGAAGAAGCCCGACGTTGCGGGAAGGATGGTGAAATGGGCAGTGGAGCTGTCAGAGTTTGACATCAAGTATGAGCCCCGAGGCCCGATCAAGGGGCAAATCTTTGCAGATTTCATGGTCGAGCTCTCATCTGAGGCAACGCGAGTCGAAGGGGACGACTTCCGTTGGGTACTCTCGGTGGATGGATCGTCGAACCAGCAGGGTAGCGGTTCTGGAGTCATTTTGGAAGGACCCAACAGCGTGCTGATCGAGCAATCTTTGAGATTTGCCTTCAAAGCCAGTAACAATCAAGCAGAGTATGAGGCGCTGATCGCCGGAATTTTGCTGGCCAAGGAGATGGGAGCTAGGGTGCTGATGGCTAAGAGTGACTCACTGCTAGTCACGGGGTAAGTAACAGGCGAGTTCCAGGCTAAAGATCCACAAATGGCGGCCTATCTGGAATATGTGCAGGAGTTGAAGAGTTCCTTTGCCTCCTTTGAAGTAGTGCATGTGCCCAGAGAGCAGAATGCCCGAGCTGACTTGCTAGCTAAGCTCGCCAGTTCAGGCAAGGGGGGTAGGCAGAGGACGGTGATCCAAGAAACTCTGAAGACACCGAGAGCATTTGTGGCAGATCACCTGGTCCTTCAGATAAGCAAGTCGACGGAGAAAGCAGTGAGAAGCCATAAGTCCCTGACGCAAGAAACTCTGAGATCGCCGAGAATTAGAGCATGTCGGGGAGAGAAGGTGAACGTGATGCAGGTCTGCGCTACCCATGAGCCAGACACTTGGATAACACTGTACAAGCGGTGCCTGGCAGATGGCCTTCTCCCACTGGATCCGACTGAGGCTAGGAAGGTAAAGAAGAATTCTAGCAAGTACACCCTGATTGATGGCGATCTGTACAGGTTTGGGTTCACTCACCCGCTCCTGGAATGTATACATGGCGAAAAGTGCACGAGAATCATGGCGGAGCTCCATGAAGGTATATGCGGAAGCAACGTCGGGGGTCGAGCTCTGGCTGCGAGGACTCTTCGTGCAGGTTACTACTGGCCATCGATGAGAGAAGACTGCAAGAAGTATGCCCAATGTTGCAAGCAATGCCAACAGCACGCCGATTGGCACAAGGCGCCTCCTGAGGAGTTAAAGTCGATCTACAGCCCTTGGCCGTTTCATACCTGGGGAATCGACATCTTGGGACCTTTTCCGCTGGCGATCAGGCAGATGAAGTACTTGGTGGTGGCAATTGAATATTTCACCAAGTGGGTCGAAGCAGAACCAGTGGCCCAGATCACCGCACACAAGATCGAAGGTTTCGTGTGGAAGAACATCGTGTGCCGGTTTGGAGTGCCTAAGCGCCTGTTGTCGGACAATGGGACTCAGTTTGCAAGCCACCTGTTGAAGAAGCTTTGCGAAGGGGTGGGAATTCAACAAGTGTTTGCATCCGTCGAGCACCCTCAGACAAATGGCCAGGTGGAGTCAGCTAATCGGGTGTTGTTGAGAGGTTTGAAGAGAAGGCTAGAAAAAGCCAAGGGAAGCTGGGCTGAGGAGGTGCCCCGTATAGTCTGGGCATACCACACCACTGAGCAGTCAGGAACCCATGAGACCCCGTTCAGTTTGGTCTATGGGTGTGATGCGATGATTCCAGTAGAGATCCAGGAGAGCTCGCCGAGATTCCAGAACTTTGTAGAGGAAGACTCGAATGAAGAGAGAAGGCTGAACCTGGACCTACTGGATGAGGTCAGGGAAGAGGCGAGACTGAAGGCTGAAGCGGTGAAGAGAAGGATTGAACAAAGGTACAACTCGAAGGTGATGCCAACGCAATTTAGAGAAGGCGACCTGGTGATGAGAAAAGCCCACCAGTACGAGATGGAGAATAAGCTGTCACCCAAGTGGACTGGACCGTTCAGAATAACCGAGGCGCTCGGGAACGGCGCCTACCGCTTAGAGACGCTGGAAGGAGGGGCGATTCCTCGCACCTGGAACGCCACGCACCTGAAGTTGTACTATAGTTAAGAGCTTTGTAAGTAAAGACAAACACAAAAGTTATATTACAATGTCTCTGATAAAACAGTTTGAAGGGGGCACTCTTTTTTCCCTAAGGAGGGTTTTTAATGAGGCCACCTAATAAAAGAAGAGTTTTCGAAGTATAAGGCGTTTTCAGATTGTATGCTTGCTGTTTTCTCCAAAAAAGTTTTGAAGAAAGACCTTGTCACTTGTACGTGACTCAAGGCGAGTTAAAGATATATTGCATGCTCTCTAAAAAGTTTTAAGTCCTCATCATTTTTCGGCGATCGGAGGCAGCAGTTAAAGTTTTTAAGTCCTCATCGTTTTTCGGCGATCGGAGGCATTAGATAAAGTTTTTAAGTCCTCATCGTTTTTCGGCGATCGGAGGCACTAGTTAAAAGACTTCAACGCCCTCGCGCGTCCTGAGGCTAGTAAAAGACCTCCTCGCCGTCGAGCGAGTGCAGGCGAGAAAGAGTAAAAGTCCTCAGTGTTTCTGGGGGCGAGAAGATGTAACCCCTGGGGCAATGTAGAGGCACCAGTAAAAGTCCTCAGTGTTTCTGGGGGCGAGAAGATGTAACCCCTGGGGCAATGTAGAGGCACCAGTAAAAGTCCTCAGTGTTTCTGGGGGCGAGAAGATGTAACCCCTGGGGCAATGTAGAGGCACTAGTAAAAGTCCTCAGTGTTTCTGGGGGCGAGAAGATGTAACCCCTGGGGCAATGTAGAGGCACCAGTGAAAAGTCCTCAGTGTTTCTGGGGGGGGGGGGGAGGAGATGTAACCCCTGGGGCAATGTAGAGGCACGAGTTAAAGACCTTCTCGCCTATGAGCGAGTTCAGGCGAGTAAAGGACCTTCTCGCCTATGAGCGAGTTCAGGCGAGTAAAAGACCTTCTCGCCTATGAGCGAGTTCAGGCGAGTTAAAGACCTTCTCGCCTATGAGCGAGTTCAGGCAACACAAAATCCTTCTCGTCTCGAACGAGTTCAGGTATGGTGTAGAGGGTGGAAGAAGTTCTGAGGGCGGCTAAGGTAGGTTCGAAGAGAACGCCTAGCCACCCGGTCTCTTGCTCCGAAGCACAAGGAGGTAGAGAAGGATCCGAAAGGCGCCTCTACCCCCAGATGAAAGAGCAATGGCCAAGTTGTGAAGGCAGGAGGATGCTGGTGTCGCCAAGAGTCTCTGGCGACTAGGAAACATTCAAGCAATGGCGAGAAGTCAAAGACCCGTTTGGTGAAGCAGATCGGGTGTAAGGACGTTATAAAGCCAGGGGTTGAGTTAAAGTCCATTGTTTGTGATCCTGCCTATTGACCGGAACGCTGGAAACTGCCTCGTCAAAGGATCGACGTGCGCACCGCTTTGAACCTCCGTTCCTCTTCGAGATCCACCTCAAGAACCTGCAAAGAAACAGAGCGGCGCCGCTGCGGCCGATCGCACTCCAACGCCCAAGTCAGTGACCGAATCACCAAATACTAAGAGAACAGGAACCGTGCAAATCCTTTCTCACAGTAAGCTCTATAACTCGCAAGCGTAAAGAGTGTAATCTGAACGTGCGTACCTCAGAAAGTTCGTTGAGAACTCTTATATACCTGGTTACTTTCTCTCTCCTGGCAGTTACAGACTTGGACACGTGGCTCGCATCCAACTGTACACGTGCCATCATCTGGAGCCTCCTTGACTTGGGCGCTGCTTCTGACTCTCTTTTTGGCTAAGTTATTTATGCATGGTGCTGCCCAGTACATAGCTAACTTGGGAGTGCGATCTCTACTGGAACTGGCGAGTTAGGGTGCCTTCATACACCTTCCCTGTGGTCTCGCCGGCCGCCTTCATAATCTGCACCACCTTCATCTCTGGCGATGTGCTTGCTCTGGCGATCTCCAATCACTAGGTCGCCTGAGTTTACATCTGGCGACTTCATCTTTAACCTGATGATCGCCGATTCTGGTATGCTGGAGATCGGAACACGCCAACTTAATAACTGGTGACTTCACGAGCCTCCCGACTTCCTTCCCTTCTGCCAACCTGGCGCCTTGTCAACACGCCTATATTGTAGCTAGATGCCACGTCATCACTTCCGACTACCAGGGCGGTACACAAGCCCCCCAGTGTTAAGCGAAGACTTGTCCAGCGAAAAGACTAGAAGAGTCACGTCAACACCGGTCTTCGTGGCACTGACGCAGAATTCCAAGCGGTTGTACCTTCTGCTTCTCTGACGCTCCACCAAACCCCTCGCTCATCACTCGACACGTGGCTTCATCAACGGTTACCTTCAGTTACCGTTTGCGCTTCCCAAACCCATTTCGAAAAAACTCTTAAACCCATTTTCACTCCACACTGTTCCATCAGTTTTCTTCGTATTCACAAACGCTCTAACTTCCTTCTACAAAAAACTCTCAGCGCTCTCCAACATTCTGAATCACCATCATCCTTCGTCGTCATCCTGATCATCAAAAGGTACCTACTTTCCTCCTTCTGCTGGTTTTTCTTGCATTTTAACCGATTCGCATCATCCTGTAACTGTCTGGTGCATACGCTGTGGGTTGCTTTTTCCATTTCTCCTTCTACGTAACTTAGGGCTTCGTCAATCATCGCAACGAACCTACGTTCGTTCGTTTTTCACCTTCCTTCCATGATCGAGTCAGCCTCTGTGACCCCTGACCATTTTTCCTTTTCTTCTTCCTTTGCAGCTGCAACAATGACTCGCACAAAGATCACCCCGAATCCTCCTCCTTCATCACGAAACCCCTCTTCACAAGCACACGACCCACCACGAGTTCGTGGCGCTTCATCTTCCCAGGCTGAGAGGCCTGCGTCTTCCCGCCCTAACCTGGCCCAGGCGACTCCACCTATCGCCGGAGGAGCCCCCGTTCCCTTGCCAGACTTCAAAACCCTGTATCCCTGGGCCAACTCGACCCTCTTGAGGGAAACATCTTTTGTGAACACTGCTGGAGCAGTTTTGCGGCTGACAAAGGGGGATGAGCCTCACCAAACATTTCATAAGGAGCACGATGAAAAGATGATAGTGCTACCTTGCCCCCCCGATCTGCCCGTTTGTGCCGACGATAAGGTGAGCGCTGACGGGCCCTTCTGCTTCGTCTACACAACCTTATTCAAGAAGGTGAAGCTCAAGTTCCCTTTCACCCGTTTCGAAAGGGAGCTCCTTACCAAGCTTAACATCGCCGCCGCCCAGCTCCATCCCAACAACTGGGCGTTTGTGCGTGCGTTCCAAGTGATGTGCGACCATCTGGGGTTGCCCGCATCCGTAGATGTATTTCTATTTCTCTTCGAAGCCAAGCTCCCGGGAGACCGCCTGTGGGTTAGCTTGAATGGGATTGCTGGCAGGAGCTGCTTCAGGAGACCCAGAAGTCCTGACAGCATGGGGGCGTTGGACAGAGATCTTTGCCTTTTCTGGAAAAGGGTCGCGGATGCCAACATCACCTTCCTTACCACCACCCTGATCTGCTTCGAATTCTACGAGGACCAACTTGAAATTCGAATAGGTTAGAACATTTAAATTGTTGTTTTAATACTGCTTCTGTTTAACTGTTTTTGGGCGTCTTGTGCGTTATGCGCAAGACTTTGGTTTTATTTTTCTGCACCGATCATCTGCTTTGCTGCATACTGCCTTATGCGCTTATTTTCTCCTTGAGTTAACCCATGCATTTTCGTTCTATGCAGATAACATGTTGGGCAAGGGTATGCTCGCCGAATTGAGGGCGCTCGCCCGAACCCACGGGCTAGCGACGGGCTCTCAAACAGTACCGAATTCGGTAGTGGAGATCGCCATCGCCCAGGGTCGATCGCCACCTAAGGGCCCAGCTCCCTCCGATGTCCAGCCCGCCGCCCAACGTAAGAAACTCGTTCTCAAAAGGCCTAAGAGGAAAGCTCCTCAAGTCATCCACGAGGAGGAAGAGGAGGACGACGAGGCCACTGAAGATGGCCTGGTCACGAAGAGGACGACGACCAACTGCACCACCCCCTCTTCCCACGTCAACGCCACCATCCACGCCTGCCCCTCCTCCATCATCGCCACCCCCTCAAGCTCCTGTTTCACCAGTCCAAGCGATCCCGCTGGCCACTGCGCTACCTGTGGTTGAGGCCCAAGAGCCAAACTTCATGGAGGACCCCCCGAGCGCCTCCACGCCACATGTATCAGCTGGAGGGGGTCCCCCTTCAAATGCCTCAGCCGCAGAGGTTGCTCCAATCGGGGATGAGGTTGCTCATACCTCTCCGATTCTGATCACTGAATCCCCGATGTCGTCACCACGCCAAGAAGTGCCTACTGAAGAACCAGCTAAGGAAGGTGGCGACGAAAACCCACAACAGGCCCCCACAGTGCCTCTAGTGCCTCTACAAGCAGCGAACCTCCCTCTTGAGGTCACGAGGATGTGGGAGCCTCTATCTACTAAGCTGAAAACGATAGCAGAATACATCCCTGCCATCATAACCAGAGCGGTGGAAAGCTCCACCAGGAGGCTCCAAGACGACCTCTTCACCCTCAAAACCGAGAATAGCACCATCAGGGTCGAGGTGGAGAAGTTGTCTGCCAATCTGACACTCGCGGAGATTGAGCACTCCCGAGTAGAGGATGCGATGAGCACCGAGCTCAGGTTGGCGCGCAAGGAGGCCACTGATCTCCGCCATAAGGTGCAGCAACTGGCTCAAGAAAAAATTGAACTGGAAAGCAAGATTGTGCCTTATCGCGTCAGGGTGGCTGACCTGGAGGCTCTCATAAAAGCTGACGCCGCCAGGGTGAAGAAATTGGAGAAAAGGTCAGCCGACCGAGAGACCCTCCTTGGGCAGGTGGAAAAGGCGAGGGATGACGCCATGGCTGAGCTCGACGAGGCCAACAAGGAAAAAGGGAAACTTGCTGCCGAATTGGGACAAGCGCAAGCAGAATCCAAGAAGGTTGCTGAAGACCTTCTCCAGGCTCAAGAAACCAATGAACAACTCAAGAAGCAAGTTGAAGAGCTGGAGCAGCAGAATAAGGAGCTGAAAGAACAAACTGAAGATCTCAAGAAACGGATTGAGGAACTTCAGAAGCAGATTGAAGAACTCAAGCTGAATTCTGCTCAAATTCTGGCCGCTGGATTCGAAGCTGCGCGGGAACAATTTGCCTGCTTGTTCCCCGACCTGGACCTCAGCATGGTGTCTCTTGATAACGAGGTAGTGGATGGAAAAGTGGTTCCTGCTAAAGACTAATCGATTCTCTCCATCTGCTACCTTCGTGCCTTTCCCTTGTATATAATTCTGTAATAAACTCGTATTTTCTTGTACACGTATTTTTGAGCTTGATACTTTACTTAATGAAATTACTTTTGCATTTCTTCTTGCAACCTCTTCGTCTACCTTTAACTTTCCTTGCGTGATTTACTTCAAAGAAATAACTTAGTAATCTCGTAGGCACGATCTTGTACTTAGCCGTTTCGAACCATCTCAACTTCGACTAATAATCACATTAATCAACTCGTAAACTTAAGGCAATGAACCTTAGCGTAAAATGATACTTCAGGCAATGGACTTTAACTCCACCCCTGGCTTTATAACATCGCTACACCCGATCTGCTTCATCAAAACGGGTCTTTGACTTCTCGCCATTGCTTGAACGTTTCCTGGTCGCCAGAGACTCTTGGCAACACCAGCTTCTTCCTACCTTCACACCTTGGCCATTGCTCTTTCATCTTTGGGTAGAGGCGCCTTTCGGATCCTTCTCTACCTCCTTGTGCTTCAGAGCAAGAGACCGGGTGGCTAGGCATTCTCTTCGAACCTACCTTAGCCACCCTCAGAACTTCTTCCACCCTCTACACCATACCTGAACTCGTTCGAGACGAGAAGGATTTTATCTTGCCTGAACTCGCTCATAGGCGAGAAGGTCTTTAACTCGCCTGAACTCGCTCATAGGCGAGAAGGTCTTTTACTCGCCTGAACTCGCTCATAGGCGAGAAGGTCTTTTACTCGCCTGAACTCGCTCATAGGCGAGAAGGTCTTTAAATAGTGCCTCTACACTGCCCCAGGGGTTACATCTCCTCCCCCCCCAGAAACACTGAGGACTTTTACTTGCCCCTACATTGCCCCAGGGGTTACATCTTCTCGCCCCCAGAAACACTGAGGACTTTTACTTGCCTCTACATTGCCCCAGGGGTTACATCTTCTCGCCCCCAGAAACACTGAGGACTTTTACTTGCCTCTACATTGCCCCAGGGGTTACATCTTCTTGCCCCCAAAAACACTGAGGACTTTTACTCTTTCTCGCCTGCACTCGCTCGACGGCGAGGAGGTCTTTTACTTGCCTCGGAACGCGCGCGGGCGTTGAGGTCTTTTAACTGGCGCCTCCGATCGCCGAAAGACGATGAGGACTTTAGCTTTAACTGGTGCCTCCAATCGCCGAAAGACGATGAGGACTTAAAACTTTTTTAGAAAGCATACAATATATCTTTACTTGCCTTGAGTCACGTACAAGTGACAAGGTCTTTCTTCAAAACTTTTTGGAAAACAGCAAGCATGCAATCTGAAAACGCCTTATACTTCGAAAACTCTTCTTTTATTGGGTGGCCTCATTAAAAACCCTCCTTAGGGAAAAAAGAGTGCCCCCTTCAAACTGTTTTATCAGAGACATTGTAATATAACTTTTGTGTTTGTCTTTACTTACAAAGCTCTTAACTATAGTACAACTTCAGGTGCGTGGCGTTCCAGGTGCGAGGAATCGCCCCTCCTTCCAGCGTCTCTAAGCGGTAGGCGCCGTTCCCGAGCGCCTCGGTTATTCTGAACGGTCCAGTCCACTTGGGTGACAGCTTATTCTCCATCTCGTACTGGTGGGCTTTTCTCATCACCAGGTCGCCTTCTCTAAATTGCCTTGGCATCACCTTCGAGTTGTACCTTCGTTCAATCCTTCTTTTCATCGCCTCAGCTTTCAGTCTCGCCTCTTCCCTGACCTCATCCAGTAGGTCCAGGTTCAACCTTCTCTCTTCATTCGAGTCTTCCTCTACAAAGTTCTGGAATCTCGACGAGCTCTCCTGGATCTCTACTGGAATCATCGCATCACACCCATAGACCAAACTGAACGGGGTCTCATGGGTTCCTGACTGCTCGGTGGTGTGGTATGCCCAGACTATACGGGGCACCTCCTCAGCCCAGCTTCCCTTCGCTTTTTCTAGGCTTCTCTTCAAACCTCTCAACAACACCCGATTAGCTGACTCCACCTGGCCATTTGTCTGAGGGTGCTCGACGGATGCAAACACTTGTTGAATTCCCACCCCTTCGCAAAGCTTCTTCAACAGGTGACTTGCAAACTGAGTCCCATTGTCCGACACCAGGCGCTTAGGCACTCCAAACCGACACACGATGTTCTTCCACACGAAACCTTCGATCTCGTGTGCGGTGATCTGGGCCACTGGTTCTGCTTCGATCCACTTGGTGAAATATTCAATCGCCACCACCAAGTACTTCATCTGCCTGATCGCCAGCGGGAAAGGTCCCAGGTTGTCGATTCCCCACGTATGAAACGGCCAAGGGCTGTAAATCGACTTCAACTCCTCGGGAGGCGCCTTGTGCCAATCGGCGTGCTGTTGGCACTGTTTGCAACACTGCGCATACTTCTTGCAGTCTTCTCTCATCGATGGCCAGTAGTAGCCTGCACGGAGAGTCCTTGCGGCCAGAGCTCGACCCCCGACGTGGCTTCCGCATATACCTTCGTGGAGCTCCGCCATGATTCTCGTGCACTTCTCGCCATGTATACATTCCAGGAGCGGGTGAGTGAACCCAAACCTGTACAGATCGCCATCAATCAGGGTGTACTTGCTAGAATTCTTCTTTACCTTCCTAGCCTCAGTCGGATCCAGCGGGAGAAGGCCATCTGCCAGGCACCGCTTGTACTGTGTTATCCAAGTGTCTGGCTCATGGGTAGCGCAGACCTGCATCACGTTCACCTTCTCTCCCCGACATGCTCTAATTCTCGGCGATCTCAGAGTTTCTTGTGTCAGGGACTTATGGCTTCTCGCTGCTTTCTCCGTCGACTTGCTTATCTGAAGGACCAGGTGATCTGCCACAAATGCTCTCGGCGTCTTCAGAATTTCTTGAATCACCGTCCTCTGCCTACCCCCCTTGCCTGAACTGGCGAGCTTAGCTAGCAAGTCAGCTCGGGCATTCTGCTCTCTGGGCACATGCACTACTTCAAAGGAGGCAAAAGAACTCTTCAACTCCTGCACATATTCCAGATAGGCCGCCATTTGTGGATCTTTAGCCTGGAACTCGCCTGTTACTTGCCCTGTGACTAGCAGCGAGTCACTCTTAGCCATCAGCACCCTAACTCCCATCTCCTTGGCCAGCAAAATTCCGGCGATCAGCGCCTCATACTCTGCTTGATTGTTACTGGCTTTGAAGGCAAATCTCAAAGATTGCTCGATCAGCACGCCATTGGGCCCTTCTAAAATGACTCCAGCACCGCTACCCTGCTGGTTCGACGATCCATCCACCGGGAGTACCCAACGGAAGCCGTCCCCCTCAACTCGTGTCGCCTCAGACGAGAGCTCGACCACGAAATCTGCAAAGATTTGCCCCTTGATCGGGCCTCGAGGCTCATACTTGATGTCAAACTCTGACAGCTCCACTGCCCATTTCACCATCCTTCCCGCAACGTCGGGCTTCTTCAACACTTTCTGGATGGGCAGGTCAGTCATCACCAGTATGGTGAAGCTATGGAAATAGTGGCGCAACCTCCTTGCCGAAAACACCACAGCCAGCGCAGCCTTCTCCAGGGCCTGATATCTCGTTCTCTCCGCTAGCTGACACGAAGCGAGACAGGGCTGCCATCCGACCTGTTAGCTGTTGAACCTCCTTCACCGTAGCTGGGCTCCTCATCGCCAAGATGGCGGCACACTTATCGGGGTTGGCCTCTATGCTTCTTTCAGTCAAGAGGAAACCCAAAAACTTCCCAGCCTCCACGCCGAAAATGCATTTCTCTGGATTAAGTTTTAATCTGAACTTGGCGATCGTTGTGAACAATTCCTCCAAGTCGGCAACATGCTTGCTCTTTTCCGGCGAGGTCACGACCATGTCATCGACGTACGCTTGCACGTTCCTTCCCAGCATCGGTGCAAGTACTCGATCCATCAGCCTCTGGTACGTGGCCCCCGCGTTCTTCAGCCCAAACGGCATCATCTTATAGCAATAGCACGACCTCTCCGTCATGAAGGCTGTCTTCTCTTCATCCATGGGATGCATCTTGATCTGATTATACCCCGAGAAGGCATCCAGGAAACTCAGCAACTTACACCCTGCAGCATTGTCCACCAGGGCGTCTATACTTGGTAAAGGATACGAATCCTTTGGGCAAGCTTTGTTCAGGTCGGTGAAATCGACGCACATGCGCCATTTCCCGTTACTCTTCTTCACCAGCACGACATTTGCCAACCATTCAGGATACTGAACTTCCCTGATGTGGCCTGCAGCGAGGAGTTTCTGTGTTTCGTCCCTGATCGCCTGCCTCCTCTCTTCGTTGAACTTTCTTCTTCTTTGTCGCACTGGTCTCACCAAGTTATCCATTGCCAGATGATGGCACAAGAAATCGGGATCAATCCCGGGCATGTCTGAAGCGGACCATGCAAACGCGTCCAGATGCCGCTCAATCACCTTGGCGATCTGGTCCTGGAGCTTGACCTCCAGAGATCTTCCCAGCTTGAAGATCTTTCCCCCGATCTCTTTCTCGAGCCACTGCTCGACAGGTTTTGGCCTGGATTCTCTGGCGATCACCGCCCTGGCGATTCCCTGCTCTCTCGCTTCCTCAGGGCGATTCCGCGCCTCTTCCTCCTCTAGACCTGCGTTTCCCTCCCCCAGCTCAGCGTCCACCATCTCCACGTCCCTTCCGGCGGTCTCTTCTGCTACCGTCGATCTGGGCTTCACACCGGGAGGTGGGGTGGTTGTTACATAACTCACTGATCTCTTGTTTTTCAGGCTATTCTCATAGCACTTTTTCGCTTCTTTCTGATCAGACTTGATCGTGATCACCACCCCCTCCATAGACGACAACTTCACCTTCATGTGCCGAGTCGACGGTATAGCGCCTATCCTGTTAAGCGTGGGCCTTCCCAACAGGATGTTGTATGCTGAAGGAGCGTTTACAATGAGGTACTTGATTTTCTCCGTCCTCGAACCAGCCTCATCTGTAAACGTGGTTCTCAACTCAATGTACCCCCTGACCTCCACCTGGTCACCAGCGAACCCATACAGGCACCCTCCATAGGGCCTTAGCTGGTCAAGGGGCAACTCCAGCTGCGTGAAAGTCGGCCAGAACATCACGTCTGCCGAGCTTCCCTGGTCCACCAGAACTCTGTGGACCTTCCTTCCCGGCGTAATCAACGAAATGACTATGGGATCGTTGTCATGGGGCACAACGTCCCGAAGATCCTGCTTGGTGAACGTAATGTCCACCTCCGGCAAGTGATCTTCAAACATATCCACTGTCATCACCGACCGCGCGTACTTCTTCCTCTGCGATGCGGTGCATCCACCACCTGCGATGGTGTGGATTTCCCCGTGGATGGGCATCTCGTGTTGCTGGGCTTCTCCACCCGCTGGCTGGGAACTCGACGCTCCCCCCGTCCTCCTGTCCAGCAGATAGTCATTTAGGAACCCGCTCTTAACCAGATCATCGAGCTGATACCCTAAGGACAAACACGAGTCCAAAGTGTGGCCAAAGCCCTGGTGAAACTCACACCAGGCATCTGGCTTTGGTCCCAGCACCTTGTCGCCCACCTTCTCAGGCGCTTTCAACCTAGCAGATATATTGGGAATGGCGATCAGGTCCGCCAATCCCATAACAAACTTGTGCTTAGGCGGGCGATTGTATTCCCGGCGTGCTGGCTACTGGCGTCCCTGGCCCCTCCCCTTGTTCCTCCTATCATAAGGATGGCGAGTCCTCTGGTCCTTCCTGGCCGCCGCCGCTGTCTCCAGCACCCTTTGCGGCTGGATCCTGGTCTGGGCGCGTGGCCTAGCGGGAGCCACGCTCCCTCTCTTCTCGGCGACCTCACTCTCGTCGGCGATGTGAGCCACCGCAAGTCGCCTGACCTCAGCGAACGTTGCAGGGTGAGCCCTGATCAAGGCCTCGCAGAATGGTCCTGGCAGCACGCCCTTCTTGAATGCATAGACCAGCATTTCTTCATCCTTGGCCGGCGATCTGACCATCTGCGCTCCAAAGCGATTCAGGTAGTCTCTGAGGGACTCCCCCTGGTACTGCCTTATATCAAACAAATCATAAGACACCCTGGGCGGTGCCTTGTTCACGATGTATTGCTCGACGAAAACCTTCGAGAACTGCTGAAAATTGGTTATGTGACCGTTCGGTAGGCTCACAAACCACTCCAACGCCATTCCCTGGAGCGTGCTCACGAACATCTTGCAGTACACGGCGTCTGACCCTCCCGACAGCATCATCTGTGTATGGAACGTGGTTAGATGAGCCTCTGGATCCTCCACGCCGGTAAAGACAGCCTTGACAGGGACCACGCTCGTAGGAATAGGCGTGTCAGTAATCGCCTGAGCGAAAGGCATAGGAAAAACACGAGGTGGCGACGACGGCGCGACCTCTTCAGCAATAGGACGCCCTTGCTGCTCCTGAAGAGCTTGACGCAGCTCCTCAGTCACCTTGGTAAGCTCATCATTCCTGGCCCGAGAGGCGGCCAGGTCCTCATGCATTCGCGCCTGCTCTATGCGCGAGGCTTCCACAGTCGCCTGCAACGAGCGCATAATATCTACCATCTGCGCCATGGTCATGGCGGCGTCGCCTTCAGCAGCGACAGGCGCCACGGGGCTTGAACGATTGCTTCTCATTTTTCTCATGAACTCAGCGAATCACAGAATGCAGCGAACGGCACTTACTTCAGCTACGATCGATTTAGCGATCAATCGGAAGAAACTGTGTGAAACTCCGCAAGAAAACTCAAGAACACTGCAAACCTTCAAAGAAACTTGCAACTCCACCAGAAACCACTGCTCTTCCCACGGACAACCAAACGAGCGAAAGAACTCAACTCCACCGAACAAATTACGCGTAAACAGCAGGAAAACCTCACTTCACCGATCGAAAACCCGAACGAACGGTATAAAACGCGATTTCACCGAACAAATTTCAAGCAAATAGCGAACGATGGTTGCACCAGCACACAACCACGCAGAAACTTCGAAAACCTTCAAGAACTCACGCTGTGGATGGGAGCAAGTTTTACACGGCCCCACGGTGGGCGCCTGATGATCCTGCCTGTTGACCGGAACGCTGGAAACTGCCTCGTCAAAGGATCGACGTGTGCACCGCTTCGAACCTCCGTTCCTCTTCGAGATCCACCTCAAGAACCTGCAAAGAAACAGAGCGGCGCCGCTGCGGCCGATCGCACTCCAACGCCCAAGTCAGTGACCGAATCACCAAATACTAAGAGAACAGGAACCGTGCAAATCCTTTCTCACAGTAAGCTCTATAACTCGCAAGCGTAAAGAGTGTAATCTGAACGTGCGTACCTCAGAAAGTTCGTTGAGAACTCTTATATACCTGGTTACTTTCTCTCTCCTGGCAGTTACAGACTTGGACACGTGGCTCGCATCCAACTGTACACGTGCCATCATCTGGAGCCTCCTTGACTTGGGCGCTGCTTCTGACTCTCTTTTTGGCTAAGTTATTTATGCTTGGTGCTGCCCAGTACATAGCTAACTTGTGAGTGCGATCTCTACTAGAACTGGCGAGTTAGGGTGCCTTCATACACCTTCCCTGTGGTCTCGCCGGCCGCCTTCATAATCTGCACCACCTTCATCTCTGGCGATGTGCTTGCTCTGGCGATCTCCAATCACTAGGTCGCCTGAGTTTACATCTGGCGACTTCATCTTTAACCTGATGATCGCCGATTCTGGTATGCTGGAGATCGGAACACGCCAACTTAATAACTGGCGACTTCACGAGCCCCCCGACTTCCTTCCCTTCTGCCAACCTGGCGCCTTGTCAACACGCCTATACTGTAGCTAGATGCCACGTCATCACTTCCGACTACCAGGGCGGTACAGTTTGAAGTATCATTTTACGCTAAGGTTCAGTGCCTTAAGTTTACGAGTTGATAAATGTGATTATTATTCGAAGTTGAGATGGTCCGAAACAGCTAAGTACAAGATCGTGCCTACGAGATTACTAAGTTATTTCTTTGAAGTAAATCACGCAAGGAAAGTTAAAGGTAGACGAAGAGGTTACAAGAAGAAATGCAAAAGTAATTTCATTAAGTAAAGTATCAGCTCAAAAATACGTGTACAAGAAAATATGAGTTTATTACAGAATTATATACAAGGGAAAGGCACGAAGGTAGCAGATGGAGAGAATCGATTAATCTTCAGCGGGAACCACTTTTCCATCCACTACCTCGTTATCAAGAGACACCATGCTGAGGTCCAGGTCGGGGAACAAGCAGGCAAATTGTTCCCGCGCAGCTTCGAATCCAGCGGCCAGAATTTGAGCAGAATTCAGCTTGAGTTCTTCAATCTGCTTCTGAAGTTCCTCAATCCGTTTCTTGAGATCTTCAGTTTGTTCTTTCAGCTCCTTATTCTGCTGCTCCAGCTCTTCAACTTGCTTCTTGAGTTGTTCATTGCTTTCTTGAGCCTGGAGAAGGTCTTCAGCAACCTTCTTGGATTCTGCTTGCGCTTGTCCCAATTCGGCAGCAAGTTTCCCTTTTTCCTTGTTGGCCTCGTCGAGCTCAGCCATGGCGTCATCCCTCGCCTTTTCCACCTGCCCAAGGAGGGTCTCTCGGTCGGCTGACCTTTTCTCCAATTTCTTCACCCTGGCGGCGTCAGTTTTTATGAGAGCCTCCAGGTCAGCCACCCTGACGCGATAAGGCACAATCTTGCTCTCCAGTTCAATTTTTTCTTGAGCCAGTTGCTGCACCTTATGGCGGAGATCAGTGGCCTCCTTGCGCGCCAACCTGAGCTCGGTGCTCATAGCGTCTTCTACTCGGGAGTGCTCAATCTCCGCGAGTGTCAGATTGGCAGACAACTTCTCCACCTCGACCCTGATGGTGCTATTCTCGGTTTTGAGGGTGAAGATGTCGTCTTGGAGCCTCCTGGTGGAGCTCTCCACCGCTCTGGTTATGATGGCAGGGATGTCTTCTGCTATCGTCTTCAGTTTAGCAGATAGAGGCTCCCACATCCTCGTGACCTCAAGAGGGAGGTTTGCTGCTTGTAGAGGCACTGTGGGGGCCTGTTGTGGGTTTTCGTCGCCACCTTCCTTAGCTGGTTCTTCAGTAGGCATTTCTTGGCGTGGTGACGACATCGGGGATTCAGTGATCAGAATCGGAGAGGTATGAGCAACCTCATCCCCGATTGGAGCAACCTCTGCGGCTGAGGCATTTGAAGGGGGACCCCCTCCAGCTGATACATGTAGCGTGGAGGCGCTCGGGGGGTCCTCCATGAAGTTTGGCTCTTGGGCCTCAACCGCAGGTGGCGCAGTGGCCAGCGGGATCGCTTGGACTGGTGAAACAGGAGCTTGAGGGGGTGGCGATGATGGAGGAGGGGCAGGCGTGGATGGTGGCGTTGACGTGGGAAGAGGGGGTGGTGCAGGTGGTGAAGAAGGTGCCACCCTCTTCCTCTTCGTGACCAGGCCATCTTCAGTGGCCTCGTCGTCCTCCTCTTCCTCCTCGTGGATGACTTGAGGAGCTTTCCTCTTAGGCCTTTTGAGAACAAGTTTCTTACGTTGGGCGGCGGGCTGGACATCAGAGGGAGCTGGGCCCTTAGGTGGCGATCGACCCTGGGCGACGGCGATCTCCACTACCGAATTCGGTACTGTTTGAGAGCCCGTCGCCAGCCCGTGGGTTCGGGCGAGCGCCCTCAATTCGGCGAGCATACCCTTGCCCAACATGTTATCTGCATAGAACGAAAATGCATGGGTTAACTCAAGGAGAAAATAAGTGCATAAGGCAGTATGCAGCAAAGCAGATGATCGGTGCAGAAAAATAAAACCAAAGTCTTGCGCATAACGCACAAGACGCCCAGAAACAGTTAAACAGAAGTGTACCGCCCTGGAGGTCGGATGCGATGACGTGGCATCCTGTTACAGTGTAGGCGTGTTGATAAGGCGCCAGGTTGACAGTTGGGAAGCAAGTCGGGAGGCACGTGTAGTCGCCAATAGTTAAGTTGGCGTGTTCCGGTCTCCAACGTACCAGAATAGGCGATCGCCAGTTTGGGGATGAAGTCGCCAGATGCAGATTCAGGCGACCAGACAGCCGGAGATCGCCAGAACAAACACATCGCCGAAGTTAAAGGAGAAGCAGATTATGAAGGCGGCCGGCGAGACCACAGGGAAGGTGTATGAAGGCCCTACCTCGCCAGTTTCAGCAGAGATCGCACTCCTGAGTTAGCTATGCACTGGGTAGTACCATGCATAGGTAACTTAGCCAAAATGAGAGTAGAAGCAGCGCCAAGTCAGTGAGCCTCCAGATGATGGCACGTGTACGGTTGGATGCAGGCCACGTGTCCAGGCCTGTAACTGCCAGGAGAGAGAAAACCACCAGGTATATAAGAGTTCCTAACAGATTTTCTAAGGTACGCACGTTCAGTTCATACACTTTACGCTTGCGAGTGACAGAGCTGTTTGTGAGAGAGATTTGCACGGTTCCAGTTCCTAGTATTTGGTGATACCGTCACTGACTTGAGCGTCGGAGTGCGATCGGCCGCAGCGGCGCCGTATCGTTTCTTTGCAGGTTCTTGAGATAGATCCAGAGGAGGAACGGAAGTGAGAAGCGGCGCGCACGTCGATCCTTTGACGAGGCATTCTCCAGCGCTCCGGTCAACAGGCAGGATCATCAGGCGCCCACCGTGGGGCCGTGTAAAACGTGCTCCCATCCACAGCGTGAGTTCGTGGAGGTTTTCGAGGTTTTCTGCGCGGTTGTGTGCTGGTGCAACCGCCGTTCTTGGTTTCTCTGAGTTTCGTTCGGTGAAGTTTGTGTTTTAAACCGTTCGTTTGGTTTTTCGATCGGCGGATTCGAGTTCTTTCGAGTGGTTGTTTGGTTCGCGGGGAAACGGTGATTTTGGTGAAGCTGCGTTTTTCTTTGAAGGTTCGCGGTTTCTTGAAGTCCTTGCGCAGTTTCTTGAATCTTCTCCGATCGGTCGCTGATTCGTTCGTGGTTGAAGTGTTATTTGCTGTACTTCTGTGGTTCGCTGAAGTTAATGAGAAAGATGAGAAGCAATCGTTCCAGTCCCGTGGCTCCCGTCGCAGCTGAAGGCGACGCCGCCATGACCATGGCGCAGATGGCAGAAATGATGCGCTCATTGCAGGCCACTGTAGAAGCCTCGCGCGTCGAGCAGGCGAGGATACATGAAGACCTGGTCGCCTCTCGCGCCAGGAACGAGGAGCTCAGCAAAGTAGCTGAAGAGCTACGTCGAGCTCTTCAGGAGCAGCAGGGTCGTTCTTCAGCTGAAGAGGTGGCACCGTCGACGCCGCCTCGTGTGTTCCCAATGCCTTTCGTTCAGGCGATTACCGACACGCCAATTCCCACGAGCGTGGTTCCGGTTAAAGCTGTGTTTACCGGCGTGGAGGATCCAGAGGCTCATCTGACCACGTTCCACACGCAGATGATGCTGTCGGGAGGGTCGGATGCCGTCTATTGTAAGATGTTCGTGAGCACGCTCCAGGGAACGGCGATGGAGTGGTTTGTGAGCCTGCCTAATGGCCACATAACTAATTTTCAGCAATTCTCGAAAATATTTGTCGAGCAGTATATTGTGAACAAGGCACCGCCCAGGGTGTCCTATGACCTGTTTGATATAAGGCAGTACCATGGGGAGTCCCTCAGAGACTACCTCAACCGCTTCGGAGCGCAGATGGTCAGGTCGCCGGCCAAGGATGAGGAAATGCTGGTTTATGCCTTCAAGAAGGGCGTGCAGCCAGGGCCATTCTGCGAAGCCTTGATCAGGGCTCATCCAGCGACGTTTGCTGAAGTCACATCGCCGACGAGAGTGAGGTCGCCGAGAAGAGAGGCAGTGTGGCTCCCGTCAGGCCACGCGCCCAGACCAGGATCCAGCCACAGAGGGTGCTGGAAACGGCAGCGGCGGCCAGAAAGGATCAAAGGACTCGCTATCCTTACGATAGGAGAAACAAGGGAAGAAGCCAAGCGCGCCAACCGCCAGCACGCCAACAACCAGCACGCCGGGAATACAATCGCCCACCTAAGCACAAATTCGTCATGGGGCTAGCGGACCTGATCGCTATCCCTAACATATCAGCCAGATTGAAGGCGCCCGAGAAGGTGGGCGACAAGGTGCTGGGGTCGAAGCCGGACGTCTGGTGCGAGTTTCACCAGTGCTTTGGCCACAACCTGGACTCGTGTTTGTCTTTAGGATACCAGCTCGACGATCTGGTCAAGAGTGGGTTCCTAAACGACTATCTGCTGGACAGAAGGACCGGAGGGGCGTCGAGTTCCCAGCCGGCAGGTGGAGAAGCCCAGCAACATGAGATGCCTATCCATGGGGAGATCCACACCATTGCAGGGGGTTTCTCAGGGGGTGGATGCACCGCGTCGCAGAGGAAAAAGTACGCGCGATCGGTGATGTCAGTAGACATGTTTGAAGATCACTCGCCCGAAGTGGACATTACGTTCACCAAGCAGGATCTTCGGGACGTTGTGCCTCATGACAACGACCCCATTGTTATTTCGTTGATCACGGCGGGGAGGAAGGTCCACCGAGTTCTGGTGGACCAAGGAAGTTCGGCAGACGTGATGTTCTGGCCGACTTTCACGCAGTTGGAATTGCCCCTTGACCAGCTAAGGCCCTATGGAGGGTGCTTGTATGGGTTCGCTGGCGACCAGGTGGAGGTCAGGGGGTACATTGAGCTGAGAACCACGTTTACCGATGAGGCTGGGTCGAGGACGGAGAAAATCAAGTACCTCATCGTAAACGCCCCTTCAGCATATAACATCCTGCTGGGAAGGCCCACTCTCAACAGGATAGGCGCAATCCCATCGACTCGGCACATGAAGGTGAAGCTGCCGTCCATGGAAGGGGTGGTAATCACGATAAAGTCTGATCAGAAGGAAGCGAAAAAGTGCTATGAAAATAGCCTGAAAAATAAAAGATCAGTGAGCTATGTCACAACCACCCCACCGCCCGGTGTGAAGCCCAGACCGCCGATAATGGAGGAGGCCGCTGGAAGGGACGTAGAGATGGTAGATGCTGAGCTGGGGGAGAGGAATGCTGCCCTGGAGGAGGAAGAGGCGCGGAATCGCCCGGAGGAAGCAAGGGAACTCGGAATCGCCAAGGCGGTGATCGCCAGAGATTCCAGGCCCAAACCCGTCGAGCAGTGGCTCGAGAAAGAGATCGGGGGGAAGGTTTTCAAGCTCGGAAGATCTCTGGAGGTCGATCTCCAGGACCAGATCGCCAAGGTGATTGAACGGCATCTGGATGCGTTTGCCTGGTCCGCTTCGGACATGCCCGGGATCGATCCCGACTTCTTGTGCCATCATCTGGCGATGGACAACATGGTGAGACCGGTGCGGCAAAGAAGGAGGAAATTTAATGAAGAAAGGAGGCAGGCGATCAAGGATGAGACCCAGAAACTCCTCGCTGCAGGCCACATCAGGGAAGTCCAGTACCCTGAGTGGCTGGCAAATGTCGTGCTGGTAAAGAAGAGCAACGGGAAATGGCGCATGTGCGTCGATTTCACCGACCTGAATAAGGCTTGCCCGAAGGATTCGTATCCTTTACCAAGCATTGATGCCCTGGTTGATAGTGCTGCAGGGTGCAAGCTGCTGAGTTTCCTGGACGCCTTCTCGGGCTATAATCAGATCAAGATGCATCCCATGGATGAAGAAAAAACAGCTTTCATGACGGAGAGGTCGTGCTACTGCTATAAGGTGATGCCGTTCGGGCTGAAGAACGCGGGGGCCACGTACCAGAGGCTGATGGATCGAGTACTTGCACCGATGCTGGGAAGGAACGTGCAAGCTTACGTCGATGACATGGTCGTGACCTCGCAGGAGAAAAGCAAGCACGTTGCAGACTTGGAAGAATTGTTCACGACGATCGCCAAGTTCAAGTTGAAGCTCAACCCGGAGAAATGCATTTTCGGCGTGGAGGCTGGAAAATTTTTGGGTTTTCTCTTGACTGAAAGAGGGATAGAGGCCAACCCGGACAAGTGTGCCGCCATCTTGGCGATGAGAAGCCCGACTACAGTGAAAGAGGTCCAGCAGCTGACGGGTCGGATGGCGGCCCTATCCCGCTTCGTGTCAGCAAGCGGAGAAAAGGGACATCCCTATTTCGAGTGTCTGCGGCGCAATAACAAGTTCGCTTGGACGAAAGAGTGCGAGGAAGCTTTCGTCAAGCTGAAGGAATATTTGGCGAGCCCGCCGATTTTGTGCAAACCACTGGCGGGAATCCCTCTCAGGTTGTATTTCGCTGTGACTGAGAGGGCGGTGAGTGCTGTGCTCGCCCAGGACCAGGATCAGGCTCAGAAACCTATTTATTTCGTGAGTAAAGTGTTGCAGGGCCCAGAAACGAGATATCAGGCCCTAGAGAAGGCTGCATTGGCTGTGGTGTTTTCGGCGAGGAGGTTGCGCCACTATTTCCACAGTTTCACAATATTGGTGATGACTGACCTGCCCATCCAGAAGGTCTTGAAGAAACCTGACGTTGCAGGAAGAATGGTGAAGTGGGCAGTCGAGTTGTCAGAGTTTGACATTAAATATGAGCCTCGAGGCCCGATCAAAGGGCAAATCTTTGCAGATTTTGTAGTCGAGCTCTCTTCAGAGGCGACGCGGGTTGAAGGAGATGATTTCCGTTGGGTACTCTCGGTGGATGGATCGTCAAACCAGTAGGGTAGCGGTGCTGGAGTCATATTGGAAGGACCCAACGGCGTGCTGATCGAACAATCGTTGAGATTCGCCTTCAAAGCCAGCAACAATCAAGCAGAGTATGAGGCGCTGATCGCCGGGATTCTGCTGGCTAAAGAGATGGGAGCCAGAGTGCTGATGGCTAAGAGTGACTCGCTGCTAGTCACAGGGCAAGTAACAGGCGAGTTCCAGGCTAAAGATCCACAAATGGCGGCTTACTTGGCGTATGTGCAGGAATTGAAGAGTTCCTTTGCCTCTTTTGAAGTGGTGCATGTGCCCCGAGAACAGAATGCCCGAGCTGACTTGCTTGCTAAGCTCGCCAGTTCGGGCAAGGGGGGTAGGCAGAGGACGGTGATTCAAGAAACTTTGAAGACGCCGAGGGCATTCGTAGCAGATCACCTGGTCCTTCAGATAAGCAGGTCGACAGAGAGAGCAGCGAGAAGCCATAAGTCTTTGACGCAAGAAACCCTGAGATCGCCAAGAATTAGAGCTTGTCGAGGAGAGAAGGTGGACGTGATGCAGGTCTGCGCCACCCATGAGCCAAACACGTGGATAACACAGTACAAGCGATGCCTGGCGGATGGCCTCCTCCCGTTAGATCCAACAGAAGCTAGGAAGGTAAAGAAAAATTCCAGCAAGTATACACTGATTGATGGCGATCTGTACAGGTTTGGGTTCACTCACCCACTCCTGGAATGTATACACGGCGAGAAGTGCACGAGAATTATGGCAGAGCTCCACGAAGGAATATGTGGAAGTCACGTCGGGGGTCGAGCTCTGGCCGCCAGGACTCTCCGTGCAGGCTACTACTGGCCATCCATGAGAGAAGATTGCAAGAAGTATGCCCAGTGCTGCAAGCAATGCCAGCAGCACGCCGATTGGCACAAGGGGCCTCCCGAGGAGTTGAAGTCGATCTATAGCCCTTGGCCGTTTCATACCTGGGGAATCGACATCCTGGGACCTTTTCCACTGGCGATCAGGCAGATGAAGTACTTGGTGGTGGCGATTGAGTATTTCACCAAGTGGATTGAAGCAGAACCAGTGGCCCAGATCACCGCGCACAAGATCGAAGGCTTCGTATGGAAGAATATTGTGTGCCGGTTTGGAGTGCCTAAGCGCCTGGTATCAGATAATGGGACTCAGTTTGCGAGCCACCTGTTGAAGAAGCTTTGCGAAGGGGTCGGAATTCAGCAAGTGTTTGCATCCGTCGAGCACCCTCAGACTAATGGCCAGGTGGAATCAGCTAATCGGGTGTTGCTGAGAGGTTTGAAGAGGAGGCTCGAGAAAGCCAAGGGGAGCTGGGCTGAGGAGGTGCCCCGAATAGTTTGGGTGTACCACACCACCGAGCAGTCAGGAACCCATGAGACCCCGTTTAGCTTGGTCTATGGGTGTGATGCCATGATTCCAGTCGAGATTCAGGAGAGCTCGCCGAGATTCCAGAACTTTGTAGAGGAAGACTCGAATGAAGAGAGAAGACTGAACCTGGATCTGCTGGACGAAGTCAGGGAGGAGGCAAGGCTGAAGGCTGAGGCGGTGAAGAGAAGGGTCGAGCGAAGGTACAACTCAAAGGTGATGCCAAGGCAGTTTAGAGAAGGCAATCTGGTGATGAGAAAGGCCCACCAGTACGAGATGGAGAATAAGCTATCACCCAAGTGGACTGGACCGTTCAGAATAACCGAGGCACTCGGGAACGGAGCCTATCGCTTGGAGACGTTGGAAGGGGGGGCGATCCCTCGTACCTGGAACGCCACACACCTGAAGTTGTACTATAGCTAAGAGCTTTGTAAGTAAAGACAAACACAAATATTACATTGCAATGTCTCTGTTAAAACAGTTTTAAGGGGGCACTCTTTTTTCCCTAAGGAGGGTTTTTAATGAGGCCACCCAATAAAAGAAGAGTTTTCGAAGTATAAGGTGTTTTCGGATCGCATATGTGTTATTTCCAAAAGTTTCGAAGAAAGACCTTGTCATTCGTACATGATTTGAGGCACAAAAAGATATGTCGCGTGTTTTCTAAAGTTTTAAAGTCCTCATCGTTTTTCGGCGATTAGAGGCACCAGTTAAGTTTTAAAGTCCTCATCGTTTTTCGGCGATTAGAGGCACCAGTTAAGTTTTTAAAGTCCTCATCGTTTTTCGGCGATCGGAGGCACCAGATGGAAGACCTCAACGCCCTCGCGCGTTTTGAGGCAAGTTAAAGACCTCCTCGCCGTTGTGCGGGTGCAGGCGAGAAAGAGAAAGGTCCTCCATGTTTCTGGGAGCGAGAAGATGTAACTCCCGGGGCAACGCAGAGGCAAGTTAAAGACCTCCTCGCCGTTGTGCGGGCGCAGGCGAGAAAGGTCCTCAGTGCATCCAGGGGGGAGGAGATGTACGCCCTGGGCAAGTTGAGGCACCGGATAAAGTCCTTATCGCCGTTGTGCGAACTAAGGCCCATCAAAGACCTCCTCGCCGTCGAGCGAGTGCAGGCGTGAGAAAGAAAAGGTCCTCAGTGCATCCGGGGGGGAGGAGATGTACACCCTGGGCAAGTTGAGGCACCTGGCAAAGTCCTTCTCGCCGATGAGCGAGTTCAGGCGAGTAAAAGTCCTTCTCGCCGATGAGCGAGTTCAGGCGAGTTAACAGACCTTCTCGCCTGTGCGCGAGTATAGGCAAGGTAAAATCCTTCTCGTCGTGAACGAGTTCAGGTATGGCGAAGAGGGTGGAAGAAGCTTGAAAGGTGGCTAAGGTAGGTTCGAAGAGAACGCCTAGCCAGCCAGTCTTTACCTCTGAGGTTCGGGGGAGGTAAAGGAAGGTCCCAAAGGGCATTTCTGCCTCAGATAAAGAGATGACTGCCAAAGCCTGAGGCTAAGGAAAGCTGGTGTTGCCAAGAGGTCTAGGTGATCGCGAAAGTTCAAGCGCGGCGAGAAGGTTGAAAGACTTGTTTGATAAAGCGGGTCAGGTAGGACGTTGTTGAACCAATGATTGAATCACAGTTCATTGCTTGGAACTTTTCTTACGATCAGGTTAGTGCCTCAGGGGTACAAGTTGTTTAAAGCGATCTTTGCTTAAGTTTGAATCAGCTCGAAGAAGTTACGCCAAAGGTAGTGTTTGCAAAATCACTAAGTTAAGCGTAGCAGAGTTAGGCATACAAAGAAAGTAAAGCGCACAAGAGAAGTCGGAAGACATATCCAAATTTCGCTATTAAAATAAGTAGCTGTTCAAAATACATGTGCAAGAGTTTTTACAAGATAAATACAAGTGAATTCATAAAGAGGCAGATGGGGTAGAGTTGGTTGAGCCTTCGGCGGGAACGACCTTCCCATCTACTACTTCGTTGTCTAACGACACCATGCTAAGGTCAAGATCAGGGAAGAGGCATGCAAACTGTTCTCGAGCGGCGTCAAACCCAACAACCAGAATCTGAGCAGAGCTTAGCTTAAGTTCTTCAATTTGCTTTTGAAATCCTTCAACCTGCTGCTTAAGCTCCATGTTCTGCTGCTCCAGCTCTTCGACCTGTTTTTGAAGTTGTTTGTTGGTCTCTTGAGCTCGAAGAAGGTCGTCAGCCACCTTCTTAGATTCTGTTTGAGCCTGGGCCAACTCGGCAACCATCTTCACCTTCTCTTTGTTTGCCTCGGAGAGATCGGCCATGGCGTCGTCTCTTGCTTTCTCTACTTGCCCAAGTAGCTTCTCGCGGTCGATCGACCTCTGCTCCAGCTTCTGTACCTTGTCGGCATTGGCTTGAATTTGAGCCTCCAGGTTGCTCGCCTTGGTACGCAGAGGCACGATTCTGCTTTCAAGTTCGACCTTTTCTTGGGCAAGTTCGTGGACTTTGCGGCGCAGGTCGACAGCTTCCTTGCGCGCAAGCCTGAGCTCGGTGTTTAGGGCATCCTCTACTCGAGAATGTTCCATTTCCGCGAGCGTCAGGCTGAATGACACCTTCTCCACCTCGACCTTCATTGTGCTGTTCTCGGTCTTGAGGTTGTAGATGTCATCCTGTAGCCGCCTGGTGGAGCTCTCCACAGCTCTCGTTATGATTGATGGGATATCCTCTGCAATGGTCTTGAGTTTAGCAGTCAGAGGTTCCCACATCCTCGTCACCTCGAGGGAAAGATTTGCAGCTTGGAGAGGCGCCAGGGGGGCTTGTTGGGGGTTCTCGTCGCCGCCTTCCTTAGCAATATTTTCGGTGTTTGCTTCTTGGCGCGGCGACGCAATCGGGGACTCGGTGATTAGGATTGGAGAGGTGTGAGCGACCTCATCCCCGATTGGAATGACTCCTGCAGCTGAGGTGTTGGAAGGAGGGCCCCCTCCTGCTGATATATGTGGAGTAGAAGCGCTCGGGGGGTCCTCTAAGAAGTTTGGCTCTTGGGCCTCAGTTGCAGGTGGCGCAGTGGCCAATGGGACTGCTTGGACTGGTGGTGAAGGGGCTTGTGGTGCTGGTGGTGAAGGAGGAGGAGCGGGTGTTGATGGTGGTGTTGAAGCTGGAAGAGGGGGCGGGGCAGGTGGGGAAGATGGTGCCACCCTCTTCCTTTTCGTGACAAGGCCATCCTCTGTGACCTCGTCGTCCTCTTCCTCATCCTCTTGGACAACTTGGGGGGCTTTCCGCTTTGGCCTCTTAAGGACCAGTTTCTTTCGTTGAGTGGGCGCCTTAGGCGGTGATCGCCCCTGGATGATGGCCTTCTCGACCGCCGAGTTGGGAACCGTCTGGGAGCCGGTCGCCAACCCGTGGTTGCGGGCGAGCGCCTTTAGATCGGCGAGCATATTCTTTCCCAACATGGTATCTGCGTGAAATGAAAGTGCATAAGTTAGCTTAAAGGAGAATGGAGTAAGTGTACAAGGCAATGAAACAGCAAAAGCAGGCATATGCAGAAAAGTTAAAACCAAAGTCTTGTGTGTGTCGCACAAGACGCCCAGAAACAATATCAGAAGCATGTCAAGACAAGGATGTAGCGTCCTAACCTATTTGGAATTCCAACTGGTCCTCAAAGAACTCGAAGGAAATCAGGGTGGGGGTCAAGAATGTTATGTGAGCATCTGCCACCCTCTTCCAGAAGAGACAAAGGTCTCTGTCCAAAGCTCCCATGCTGTCAGGACTTCTGGGCCTCCTGAAGCAGCTCTTGGACTCTTTTTTCCCCTTGTCCACCCAGTACAAGGGGAAACCGTCGAGAAGGGAAGGGTCTTTGTCGTTTGCGCGGACCTGGATGAACTTCCCCTTCCAATCCTTATACGACTGCTGGAAGATGGTGAAGATGGATCTCCCAGCAATGGCGTTCAGACTGACCCAAAGGCGATCGCCTGGGTGTTTGGCCTCAAACAGAAATAAAAATACGTCCACTGACGCAGGCAACCCCAGGTGGGCGCACGTTACCTCAAAAGCTCGGACGAACGCCCAGCTGTTGGGGTGAAGCTGGGCGGCGGCGATATTGAGCTCGGTTAAGAGTTCCCTCTCAAATCGAGTAAGAGGGAACCTAAGTTTAACTTTCTTAAAGAGAGTGGTGTAGACGAAGCAGAAGGGCCCGTCGGCGCTCACTTTCTCATCAACGCACACTGGCAGGGTGGCTGGGCAAGGCAGCACCATCATTCTCTCATCGTGCTCCTTGTGGAATGATTGGTAGACCTCGTCCCCATTGGTCAATCGCAGAACCGCTCCCGCGGTGTTCACCGACGACGTTTCCTTTAAAAGGGTTGAGTTAGCCCATGGGTATAACGTCTTGAAGTCTGGCAGTGGGGTGGGGGCTCCTCCAGCGATTGGTGGAGTCGCCTGGGCCAGAGTGGTTTGAGAGGGCGCGGGCCTCACAGCCTGCGAAGAGGGGGCACCACGAACTTGCATAGAGTCGTGTGCTTGAGAAGGAGGGTTTCGCGCTGACGGAGGGGGGTTCGGGGTGATCTTCGTGCGGGTCATGGTAGCAAACTGCAAACGAAGAAGAAAGGAAAAATAATCAGGAGGGTTACGAAGGCTGACTCGATCAGGGAGGGAAGGTGAAAGACGAACGAATGTGAGTTCGTTGCGACGATCGGCAGAGCCCTAAGTTGCGAGAAGGAGAAATGGAAAACAGCCCACAGCGTATGCACCAGACAGTTACAAGATGATGCAAATCGGTGAAAATGCGAGAAAACACAGCAGATGAGAGAAAGTAGTTACCTTTCGATGATCGGGAGAATGTTGAAGGGAGGTGGTGATCTAGAGCGTCGAGGAACGTCGAGAGCTTTCGCAGAGGGAAATAAGAGCGTACGCAAGTGTGAAGAAAGTGATGGAACAGTAGGAGCGTAAGGGGTTTAAGGGTTTTCGAAACGGTTTGGGGAAGCGCTAACGACAGATGAAGATAGCCGTTGATGAGAGCCACGTGTCAAGCGATGCGCGAAGGGTTTGGTGGAGCGTCAGAGCAGCAGAAAGTACTATCTCTTGGAATTCTGCGCCCCATGCCACGTAGACCGGTGTTAACGAAGGCTTCTTCAGTCTTTTCGCTAGACAAGTCTTCGCTTAAGACTGGGGGGCTTGTGTACCGCCCTGGAGGTCGGATGCGATGACGTGGCATCCTGTTACAGTGTAGGCGTGTTGATAAGGCGCCAGGTTGACAGTTGGGAAGCAAGTCGGGAGGCACGTGTAGTCGCCAATAGTTAAGTTGGCGTGTTCCGGTCTCCAACGTACCAGAATAGGCGATCGCCAGTTTGGGGATGAAGTCGCCAGATGCAGATTCAGGCGACCAGACAGCCGGAGATCGCCAGAACAAACACATCGCCGAAGTTAAAGGAGAAGCAGATTATGAAGGCGGCCGGCGAGACCACAGGGAAGGTGTATGAAGGCCCTACCTCGCCAGTTTCAGCAGAGATCGCACTCCTGAGTTAGCTATGCACTGGGTAGTACCATGCATAGGTAACTTAGCCAAAATGAGAGTAGAAGCAGCGCCAAGTCAGTGAGCCTCCAGATGATGGCACGTGTACGGTTGGATGCAGGCCACGTGTCCAGGCCTGTAACTGCCAGGAGAGAGAAAACCACCAGGTATATAAGAGTTCCTAACAGATTTTCTAAGGTACGCACGTTCAGTTCATACACTTTACGCTTGCGAGTGACAGAGCTGTTTGTGAGAGAGATTTGCACGGTTCCAGTTCCTAGTATTTGGTGATACCGTCACTGACTTGAGCGTCGGAGTGCGATCGGCCGCAGCGGCGCCGTATCGTTTCTTTGCAGGTTCTTGAGATAGATCCAGAGGAGGAACGGAAGTGAGAAGCGGCGCGCACGTCGATCCTTTGACGAGGCATTCTCCAGCGCTCCAGTCAACAGGCAGGATCAAGAAGAAGTATTAAAACAACAGTTTAAATGTTCTAACCTATTCGAATTTCGAGTTGGTCCTCGTAGAATTCGAAGCAGATCAGGGTGGTGGTAAGGAAAGTGATGTTGGCATCCGCGACCCTTTTCCAGAAAAGGCAGAGATCTCTGTCCAACGCTCCCATGCTGTCAGGACTTCTGGGTCTCCTGAAGCAGCTCTTGGACTCTTTCTTCCCCTCGTCCACCCAGTACAAGGGGAAGCCGTCGAGTAGGGAGGCGTCCTTGTCGTTAGGGCGCACTTGGACGAACTTCCCTTTCCAGTCTTTATAGGATTGCTGGAAGATGGCGAAGATTGACCTCCCAGCGATCCCATTCAAGCTAACCCACAGGCGGTCTCCTGGGTGCTTGGCTTCAAAGAGAAATAGAAATACGTCTACGGATGCAGGCAACCCCAGATGGTCGCACATCACTTGGAACGCTCGCACAAACGCCTAGCTGTTGGGATGGAGCTGGGCGGCGGCGATGTTGAGCTCGGTAAGGAGCTCCCTTTCGAAACGGGTGAAAGGGAACTTGAGCTTCACCTTCTTGAATAAGGTTGTGTAGACGAAGCAGAAGGGCCCGTCAGCGCTCACCTTATCGTCGGCACAAACGGGCAGATCGGGGGGGCAAGGTAGCACTATCATCTTTTCATCGTGCTCCTTATGAAATGTTTGGTGAGGCTCATCCCCCTTTGTCAGCCGCAAAACTGCCCCAGCAGTGTTCACAGAAGATGTTTCCCTCAGGAGCGTCGAGTTGGCCCAGGGATACAGGGTTTTGAAGTCGGGTGGGGGAACGGAGGCTCCTCCGGCGATAGGTGGAGTCGCCTGGGCCAGGTTGGGGCGGGAAGATGCAGGCCTCTCAGCCTGGGAAGATGAAGCACCGCGTGCTCGCGGTGGGATGAGTGCTTGAGAAGAGGGGTGTCGCGATGAAGGAGGAGGATTCGGGGTGATCTTTGAGCGGGTCATTATCGAAGCTGCAAAGGAAGAAGAAAAGGAAAAATGATCAGGGTTCGCAGAGGCTGACTCGATCGTGGGAGAAGGGTGAAGAGCGAACGAACGAAGGTTCGTTGCGACGATTGACGAAGCCCTAAGTTACGTAGAAGGAGAAATGGAAAAAGCAACCCACAGCGTATGCACCAGACAGTTACAGGATGATGCGAATCGGTTAAAATGCAAGAAAAACCAGCAGAAGAAGGAAAGTAGGTACCTTTTGATGATCAGGAAGACGATGAAGGATGATGGTGATTCAGAATGTTGGAAAGCGCTGAGAGTTCTTTGCAGGAGGAAGTTAGAGCGTTTGTGAATACGAAGAAAAGTGATGGAACAGTGTGGAGTGAAAATGGGTTTAAGAGTTTTTTCGAAATGGGTTTGGGAAGCGCAAACGGTAACTGAAGGTAACCGTTGATGAAGCCACGTGTCGAGTGATGAGCGAGGGGTTTGGTGGAGCGTCAGAGAAGCAGAAGGTACAACCGCTTGGAATTCTGCGTCAGTGCCACGTAGACCGGTGTTGACGTGACTCTTCTAGTCTTTTCGCTGGACAAGTCTTCGCTTAAGACTGGGGGGCTTGTGTACCGCCCTAGTAGTCGGAAGTGATGACGTGGCATCCAGCTACAGTATAGGCGTGTTGACAAGGCGCCAGGTTGGCAGAAGGGAAGGAAGTCGGGGGGCTCGTGAAGTTGCCAGTTATTAAGTTGGCGCGTTCCGATCTCCAGCATACCAGAATCGGCGATCACCGGGTTAAAGATGAAGTCGCCAGATGTAAACTCAGGCGACCTAGTGATTGGAGATCGCCAGAGCAAGCACATCGCCAGAGATGAAGGTGGTGCAGATTATGAAGGCGGCCGGCGAGACCACAGGGAAGGTGTATGAAGACACCCTAACTCGCCAGTTCCAGTAGAGATCGCACTCCCAAGTTAGCTATGTACTGGGCAGCACCATGCATAAATAACTTAACCAAGAAGAGAGTCAGAAGCAGCGCCCAAGTCAAGGAGGCTCCAGATGATGGCACGTGTACAGTTGGATGCGAGCCACGTGTCCAAGTCTGTAACTGCCAAGAGAGAGAAAGCCACCAGGTATATAAGAGTTCTTAACGAACTTTCTGAGGTACGCACGTTCAGATTATACTTTTTACGCTTGCGAGTGATAGAGCTTACTGTGAGAGAGGATTTGCACGGTTCTTGTTCTCTTAGTATTTGGTGATACCGTCACTGACTTGGGCGTTGGAGTGCGATCGGCCGCAGCGGCGCCGCTCTGTTTCTTTGCAGGTTCTTGAGGTGGATCTCGAAGAGAAACGGAGGTTTGAAGCGGTGCACGCGTCGATCCTTTGACGAGGCAGTTTCCAGCGTTCCGGTCAACAGGCAGGATCATCAGGCGCCCACCGTGGGGCCGTGTAAAACTTGCTCCCATCCACAGCGTGAGTTCGTGGAGGTTATCGAAGTTTTTGCGTGGTTGTGTGCTGGTGCAACCATCGTTCGCTGTTTGTCTGAGTTTCGTTCGGTGAATTTGCATTTTTCCACCGTTCGTTTCGAGTTTTGTTCGGTGAAGCGAGGTTTCCTGCTGTTTGCGCGCGATTTGTTCGGTGGAGTTTGAGTTCTTTCGCTCAATCGGTTGTTCGTAGGGTTTCTGGTGAAGTTGTGGTTTTCTTTGAAGGTTTACGGTGTTCTTGAGTTTCTTGCGTAGTTTCGCACAGTTTTCTCCGATTGATCGCTGAGTCGATCGTAGCTGAAGTAAGTGTCGTCCGCTGCATTCTGTGATTCGCTGAGTTTCATGAGAAAAATGAGAAGCAATCGCTCAAGTCCAGTTGCGCCCGTGGCGCCTGTTGCTGCTGAAGGCGCCGCTGCCATGACCATGGCGCAGATGGCGGAGATGATGCGTTCGTTGCAGGCAACTGTGGAAGCCTCACGCGTAGAGCAGGCGAGAATGCATGAGGACCTGGTCGCCTCTCGCGCCAGGAACGAGGAGCTCAGCAAGATGACTGAGGAGCTGCGTCAAGCTCTTCAGGAGCAGCAAGGGCGTTCTGCCGCTGAAGAGGTTGCGCCATCGTCGCCACCTCGTGTTTTTCCCATGCCTTTTATTCAGGCGATCACGGACACGCCCATTCCCGCGAGCGTGGTTCCGGTTAAGGCTGTTTTCACCGGCGTGGAGGATCCTGAGGCTCACCTCACCACGTTCCATACGCAGATGATGCTGTCAGGAGGATCAGACGCCGTCTACTGCAAGATGTTCGTGAGTACGCTCCAGGGAACGGCGTTGGAATGGTTCGTGAGCCTGCCTAACGACCACGTAACCAATTTTCAACAGTTCTCGAAGATTTTTGTCGAGCAGTACATCGTGAATAAGGCACCGCCCAGGGTGTCTTATGATCTGTTTGATATAAGGCAGTACCAGGGCGAGTCCCTCAGAGAATACCTGAATCGTTTTGGGGCGCAGATGGTCAGATCGCCGGCCAAGGATGAAGAAATGCTGGTCTATGCCTTCAAGAAGGGCGTGCAGCCAGGACCATTCTGCGAGGCCTTGATCAGGGCTTACCCCGCGACGTTTGTTGAAGTCAGGCGACTTGCGGTGGCTCACATCGCTGACGAGAATGAAGTCGCCGAGAAGAGAGGAAGCGTGGCTCCCGCCAGGCCACGCGCCCAGACCAGGATCCAGCCGCAGAGGGTGCTGGAGACAAGCAGCGGCGGCCAGGAAGGACCAGAGGACTCGCCATCCTTACGATAGGAGGAACAAGGGAAGGAGCCAAGCGCGCCAGCAACCAGCACGCCGGGAGTACAATCGCCCGCCTAAGCACAAGTTTGTCATGGGACTGGCGGATCTGATCGCCATTCCTAACATATCTGCTAGGTTGAAAGCGCCTGAGAAGGTGGGCGACAAGGTGCTGGGGTCAAAGCCGGACGCCTGGTGTGAGTTCCACCAGTGTTTTGGCCACACTTTGGACTCGTGTTTGTCCTTGGGATATCAGCTCGACGATATGGTTAAGAGCGGGTTCCTGAATGACTATCTACTGGACAGAAGGACGGGGGGAGCGTCGAGTTCCCAGCCAGCAGGTGGAGAAGCCCAGCAACACGAGATGCCTATCCACGGGGAGATCCACACCATTGCAGGGGGTTTCTCAGGTGGTGGATGCACCGCATCGCAGAGGAAGAAGTACGCGCGATTGGTGATGACGGTGGACATGTTTGAAGATCACTCGCCGGAAGTGGACATTACGTTCACCAAGCAGGATCTTCGGGACGTTGTGCCTCATGACAACGATCCCATAGTTATTTCGTTGGTTACGGCGGGAAGGAAGGTCCACAGAGTTCTGGTGGACCAAGGAAGCTCGGCAGACGTGATGTTCTGGCCGACTTTCACGCAGCTAGAGTTGCCCCTTGACCAGCTAAGGCCCTATGGAGGGTGCCTATATGGGTTCGCTGGTGACCAGGTGGAGGTCAGGGGGTACATAGAGCTGAGAACCACGTTTACTGATGAGGCTGGGTCGAGGACGGAGAAAATCAAGTACCTCATCGTAAACGCTCCTTCAGCATATAACATCCTGTTGGGAAGGCCCACGCTTAACAGGATAGGCGCCATTCCGTCGACTCGGCACATGAAGGTAAAGTTGCCGTCCATGGAAGGGGTGGTGATCACGATCAAGTCTGATCAGAAAGAAGCGAAAAGGTGCTATGAGAATAGCCTGAAAAACAAAAGATCAGTGAGTTATGTAACAACCACCCCACCTCCCGGTGTGAAGCCCAGATCGACGGTAACAGAGGAGGCCGCCGGAAGAGATGTGGAGATGGTGGACGCTGAGCTGGGCGAGAGGAATGCTGGCCTGGAGGAGGAAAAGGAGCGGAATCGCCCTGAGGAAGCGAGGGAGCAGGGAATCGCCAGGGCGGTGATCGCCAGAGAATCCAGGCCAAAACCTGTCGAGCAGTGGCTCGAAAAGGATATCGGAGGAAAGATCTTCAAGCTGGGAAGATCTCTGGAGGTCGAGCTCCAGGACCAGATCGCCAGGGTGATTGAGAGGCATCTGGACGCGTTCGCATGGTCCGCTTCGGACATGCCCGGGATTGATCCCGACTTCTTGTGCCATCATCTGGCGATGGACAATTTGGTGAGACCGGTGCGACAGAGAAGAAGAAAGTTCAACGAGGAGAGGAGGCAGGCGATTAGAGATGAAACACAAAAACTCCTCGCTGCAGGCCACATCAGGGAAGTCCAGTACCCTGAATGGCTGGCAAATGTCGTGCTGGTAAAGAAGAGTAACGGGAAATGGCGCATGTGCGTCGATTTCACCGACCTGAACAAAGCTTGCCCAAAGGATTCGTATCCTTTGCCAAGCATTGATGCCCTGGTCGATAGTGCTGCAGGGTGTAAGTTGCTGAGTTTCCTGGATGCCTTCTCAGGATATAATCAGATCAAGATGCATCCCATGGATGAAGAATAGACAGCCTTCATGACGGAGAGATCGTGCTACTGCTATAAGGTGATGCCGTTTGGGCTGAAGAACGCGGGGGCCATGTACCAGAGGCTGATGGATCGAGTACTTGCACCAATGCTGGGAAGGAACGTGCAAGCTTACGTCGATGACATGGTCGTGACCTCGCAGGAAAAAAGCAAGCACGTTGCAGACTTGGAAGAATTGTTCACGACGATCGCCAAGTTCAAGTTAAAGCTCAATCCGGAGAAATGCATTTTCGGCGTGGAGGCTGGAAAGTTTTTGGGTTTCCTCTTGACTGAAAGAGGAATAGAAGCCAACCCAGACAAGTGTGCCGCCATCTTGGCGATGAGGAGCCCAGCCACGGTGAAAGAAGTCCAGCAGCTAACAGGTCGGATGGCAGCCCTATCTCGCTTCGTGTCAGCTAGCGGAGAAAAGGGGCATCCCTATTTTCAGTGTCTGCGGCGCAATAATAAGTTCGTTTGGACGAAAGAGTGCGAGGAAGCTTTCGTCAAACTGAAGGAGTATCTGGCGAGCCCGCCGGTTCTGTGCAAACCGCTGGTGGGGATCCCTCTCAGGTTGTATTTTGCTGTAACTGAGAGCGCACAGGATCAAGATCAGGCTCAGAAGCCTATCTATTTTGTGAGCAAGGTGTTGCAGGGCCCAGAAACGAGATATCAGGCCCTGGAGAAGGCTGCGCTGGCTGTGGTGTTTTCGGCGAGGAGGTTGCGCCACTACTTCCATAGCTTCACAATACTGGTGATGACTGACCTGCCCATCCAGAAGGTGTTGAAGAAACCTAACGTTGCGGGAAGGATGGTGAAGTGGGCTGTAGAGTTGTCAGAATTTGATATTAAATATGAGCCCCGAGGCCCGATCAAGGGGCAAATCTTTGCAGATTTCGTGGTTGAGCTCTCATCAGAGGCAACGCGAGTTGAAGGAGACGATTTCCGTTGGGTACTCTCGGTGGATGGATCGTCGAACCAGCAGGGTAGCGGTGCTGGAGTCATTTTGGAAGGACCCAACGGCGTGCTGATAGAACAATCTTTGAGATTTGCCTTCAAAGCCAGCAACAATCAAGCAGAGTATGAGGCGCTGATCGCCGGGATTTTGCTGGCCAAAGAGATGGGAGCCAGGGTGCTAATGGCTAAGAGTGACTCGCTGCTAGTCACGGGGCAAGTAACAGGCGAGTTCCAGGCTAAAGATCCACAAATGGCGGCTTATTTGGAGTATGTGCAGGAATTGAAGAGTTCCTTTGCCTCCTTTGAAGTAGTACATGTACCCAGAGAGCAGAATGCCCGAGCTGACTTGCTTGCTAAGCTCGCCAGCTCAGGCAAGGGGGTAGGCAGAGGACGGTGATTCAAGAAACTCTGAAGACGCCAAGGGCATTTGTAGCAGATCACCTGGTCCTTCAGATAAGCAAGTCGACGGAGAAAGCAGCGAGAAGCCATAAGTCCTTGACGCAAGAAACTCTGAGATCGCCGAGAATTAGAGCATGTCGAGGAGAGAAGGTGAATGTGATGCAGGTCTGTGCCACCCATGAGCCAGACACTTGGATAACACAGTACAAGCGGTGCCTGGCAGATGGCCTTCTCCCGCTGGATCCAACTGAGGCGAGGAAGGTAAAGAAGAATTCTAGCAAGTACACCTTGATTGATGGCGATCTGTACAGGTTTGGGTTCACTCACCCACTCCTGGAATGCGTACACGGCGAGAAGTGCACGAGGATCATGGCAGAGCTCCACGAGGGTATATGCGGAAGCCATGTTGGGGGTCGAGCTCTGGCCGCGAGGACTCTCCGTGCAGGCTACTACTGGCCATCGATGAGAAAAGACTGCAAGAAGTATGCCCAGTGTTGCAAACAATGCCAACAGCACGCCGATTGACACAAGGCACCTCCCGAGGAGTTGAAGTCGATCTATAGCCCTTGGCCGTTTCATACTTGGGGAATCGACATCCTGGGACCTTTCCCGCTGGCGATCAGGCAGATGAAGTACTTGGTGGTGGCGATTGAGTATTTCACCAAGTGGATTGAAGCAGAACCAGTGGCCCAGATCACCGCACACAAGATCGAAGGTTTCGTGTGGAAGAACATCGTGTGCCGATTTGGAGTGCCTAAACGCCTGGTGTCGGATAATGGGACGCAGTTTGCAAGCCACCTGTTGAAGAAGCTTTGCGAAGGAGTGGGAATTCAACAAGTGTTTGCATCCGTCGAGCACCCTCAGACAAATGGCCAGGTGGAGTCAGCTAATCGGGTGTTGTTGAGAGGTTTGAAGAGAAGGCTTGAGAAAGCCAAGGGAAGTTGGGCTGAGGAGGTACCCCGTATAGTCTGGGCGTACCACACCACCGAGCAGTCAGGGACCCATGAGACCCCATTCAGCTTGGTCTATGGGTGTGACGCAATGATTCCAGTAGAAATTCAGGAGAGCTCGCCGAGATTCCAGAACTTCGTAGAGGAAGACTCGAATGAAGAGAGAAGGCTGAACCTGGATCTACTGGATGAGGTCAGGGAAGAGGCGAGATTAAAGGCTGAGGCCGTGAAGAGAAGGATTGAACGAAGATACAACTCGAAGGTGATGCCAAGGCAGTTTAGAGAAGGCGACTTGGTGATGAGGAAGGCCCACCAGTACGAGATGGAGAATAAACTGTCACCCAAGTGGACTGGACCGTTCAGAATAACCGAGGCGCTCGGGAACGGCGCCTACCGCTTAGAGACGCTGGAAGGAGGGGCGATTCCTCGCACCTGGAACGCCACGCACCTGAAGTTGTACTATAGTTAAGAGCTTTGTAAGTAAAGACAAACACGAAGTCATATTACAATGTCTCTGATAAAACAGTTTGAAGGGGGCACTCTTTTTTCCTTAAGGAGGGTTTTTAACGAGGCCACCCAATAAAAGAACAGTTTTCGAAGTATAAGGTGTTTTCAGATTGCATGTGTGCTATTTTCCAAAAGTTTTGAAGAGAGACCTTGTCACTTGTACGTGATTTAAGGCTAGTAAAGATATGTCGCGTGCTTTCTAAAAGGTTTTTAAGTCCTCATCGTTTTTCGGCGATTGGAGGCATCAGTTAAAGTTTTTAAGTCCTCATCGTTTTTCGGCGATTGGAGGCAGCAGTTAAAGTTTTTAAGTCCTCATCGTTTTTCGGCGATTGGAGGCATCAGTTAAAGTTTTTAAAGTCCTCATCGTTTTTCGGCGATCGGAGGCACCAGTTAAAAGACCTCAACGCCCTCGCGCGTCCTGAGGCAAGCAAAAGTCCTCCGTGTTTCTGGGGGCGAGAAGATGTAACCCCTGGGGCAATGTAGAGGCAAGTTAAAGACCTCCTCGCCGTGGAGCGAGTGCAGGCGAGAAAGAGAAAAAGTCCTCCGTGTTTCTGGGGGCGAGAAGATGTAACCCCTGGGGCAATGTAGAGGCAAGTTAAAGACCTCCTCGCCGTTGAGCGAGTGCAGGCGAGAAAGAGAAAAAGTCCTCCGTGTTTCTGGGGGCGAGAAGATGTGACCCCTGGGGCAATGTAGAGGCAAGATAAAGACCTCCTCGCCGTCGAGCGAGTGCAGGCGAGAAAGAGAAAAAGTCCTCCGTGTTTCTGGGGGTGAGGAGATGTAACCCCTGGGGCAATGTAGAGGCACCAGTAAAAAGTCCTCCGTGTTTCTGGGGGCGAGAAGATGTAACCCCTGGGGCAACGTAGAGGCGAGTTTAAAGACCTTCTCGCCGATGAGCGAGTTCAGGCGAGTTTAAAGACCTTCTCGCCGATGAGCGAGTTCAGGCGAGTTCAAAGACCTTCTCGCCTACATGCAAGCTTAGGCAAGATAAAATCCTTCTCGTCTCGAACGAGTTCAGGTATGGTGCAGAGGGTGGAAGAAGTTTGGAAGGTGGCTAAGGTAGGTTCGAAGAGAACGCCTAGTCACCCGGTCTTTCGTTCTGAAGTTCAGGGAGGTAAAGAAGGATCCCAAAAGGCGTTTTGATCCGATCGGTCATCGGTAGTCGATGACGTCAGCATCAGAGAACCACGTGGACCACTCGCAGGGTGACACGTGGACCAGGTGGCAGAGAGGTAGGGGGACGATCGCCAAGAGAGGTGATCGGTGGTCAGTAACCAAGTTACCACCGACAGATCAGGCGGCAGAGAGATCGGGGGATAGATCACCCAGAATGGTGATCGGTGGTCAGTAGCCAAGTGACCACCAGCAGACCAGTTCCCAGACTCGCGCCTGGAGGCAGAGCGCGAGTAGCGAATAAACACTGATCAGTCATCGGGTATATTGTCATCGGGGTCTCGTGTTACACGCAGTTAAACTAGGGACTAAGGTTCCCAGCGAGAGCGTTACGCATGGACCTCGCATGAGCACGCCTCAAGGAATCATGCACTAGAGTGGCCTGAGGGAACTAGTAAGCCAGTCGGTGATTGGTGATTCCCTCAACCCATTACGTGCGTGTCATCCTGAAGGGTAAGTCGCCTACGCAGAGAGTAACGTTTGGTGAGTGCGCCTAGACCAGCCACACCCGACGCTCTCCTAAGAGTATGCAATTTACCCAGATAAGAGAAGCATCCTAAGTTACTCCGCAAGGGCGTAACTTAGGCAGACAAAGAGAGGCGCTAGAGCCCTTCCAGTAAGTGACACGTGTGTGGTTAGATGTGAGTTGCAGGCCTCCACGTGTCATCATCTGAGAGGGGTGCGGTCCAAACAAAAGAGCACTCCGTACCGCTAAAGGTACAGACAGGCGCAGCCAAGCGCAGACATGCGCAGACTCTCACGCTCCCCATTGCTGATTCTGAAGGTACGCTTTCTCTGAAAAGCATGACAGAGTTCTGACACATGCCAGAAAAGCATAACAGAATTCTGTTATGCCCAGAAGCAGGGAAAGGGAGATAAAAGGCAGAATCAGAGTGAGAGTGAGGGGAGAAAAAAAAGATAGACGAAAAACAGAGTGCAAGTTTTTTCTCACACACACATTACTAGTTCCCAGTTTCTGGTGGTTCTGTTGGACTAACTTGATCGTCGGAGTGCAAACGGCCGCTAGAGGCGCCGTCTGTGTATTTTGCAGGTCACACTTTGAAGACATCTGAGAGAAAGTTCAGAAGGTGATTCTTCAGGAGACACAGTCGCGAAGACAGGGCTGAGAGTGTTACGAAGCGATTCACCCACGTTCGAGTTGCCGGCAGGATCATTTGGCGCCCACCGTGGGACCCGAGTGAATCGTTGTCCCATATATACCACAGTTTTAAATCTCACCAGAGTTTTATCAGTTTCTTTGATAGAGAAGATGCCTAGAAACAGACAACCATCACCTGCGCCATCCGCTGATGAAGGAGCTGTGACAATGGCGCAGGTCCTGGAAATGGTGCGCACGCTGCAGGATAACGCTGCAGCGTCGAAAGTCGAACAAGAAAGGATGCAGACGGAGTTGGCTGCGTCGCAAAGCAGGAACGACGAACTGAATCGTGTCAACGAAGAGTTGAGAAGAACGCTGCAGGCGCAGAGGGAGCACGTTGTTGACGAAAGGGTGTCTAGGCAACCCTCACCTCCAAGGGCATTTCCCATGCCATTCTCCCCTGAGATCATGGGAACCATGGTGCCTCCCAACCTGGTGGGGGTAAAAGCGTCGTTCAAGGGGGTAGAAGACCCGGAGGCGCATCTGACGGCATTCCACACCCAGATGATGTTGTCTGGGGGCTCAGACGCTGTATACTGCAAGATGTTCATGAGCACATTGAGCGGAATCGCCATGGAGTGGTTCGTGAGTTTACCAGAAGGGCATATCACGTCTTTCTCTCAGTTCTCGAAGCTCTTCACTGAACAATACATCGTCAACAAGGCACCTGCAGTGGTGTCCTACGACCTGTTCGACGTGCGCCAATACCAGGGGGAGTCGCTGAAGGACTACCTCAACCGCTTTGGGGCACAAGTGGTTAGACTACCCAGCAAAGATGAAGATATGCTTGTGCACACGTTTAAGAAGGGAGTGCTGCCTGGCCCTTTCAGCGAGTCTCTCATCAGGAGCCATCCCAGCACCTTTGCAGAGATCCGACGACGTGCGGTGGCGCACATAGTGGCAGAAACAGAGGTTTCTGAGAAGAGGGGAAGTGCTGCACCACCCAGACCGCGTGGAGGGCAAGGAAAACCACAGCAAGCAAGGGTGCATGAGGCCAAAGAGGGGAAGAAGGTGCGGGAAAAACCTCGTCCCTATGCACCAGGCAAAGACCAGAGTAAGGGGCGTGCAAGGGAGAATAACGCGCCCCCGAGATACAACTTCATGGTGGGATTGGCGGATCTCATCGCCCTTCCTGCCGTAGCAGCAAGACTACGAGTACCAGAGAAGACAGATAAGGTACTCGGAAGGAAGAAGAATGAATGGTGTGAGTTTCATCAGGCCTTTGGCCATACACTTCATTCCTGTTTGGCGCTGGGACACCAACTGGCAGAGTTGGTGAAGTCTGGTTTTCTAGCAGATTACCTGCGTGAGCCGCAGGGTGATCGCGCGTCAGGATCCCAAACTGGAGAGCAGCAGCATGAAGTCCCTGTGCATGGGGAGGTGCAGACGATCGCTGGAGGCTTCTCTGGTGGGGGATGCACAGCTTCACAAAGAAGGAGATACACTCGATCTGTGATGGCGGTAGATGCAGTGAATGAGAGTCATTACCCTGAGGTGGACATTATCTTCAGGAAAGCTGACCTACGGGACGTTGTCCCGCACGACAACGACCCTGTGGTCATTTCTCTCATCACAGCAGGAAGACGGGTGCATAGGGTACTCGTAGATCAAGGAAGCTCGGCGGACGTCATGTTCTGGCCAACATTCAACAAGCTGCAGTTGTCCCCTGATCAGTTAAGACCGTATACTGGTTGTCTCTACGGTTTTGCAGGGGATCAGGTAGAAGTGCGGGGATACATCGAGCTGAGGACAACGTTCACTGACGGAACGACAGCCCGCACTGAAAAGATAAAGTACCTGGTGGTGAACGCCCCTTCTGCGTACAATGTCCTGTTGGGGAGGCCAACGCTCAATAGACTGGGCGCAATACCATCAACGAGGCACATGAAGTTGAAACTACCGTCGATGGAGGGAACCGTGATAACCATCAAGTCGGATCAGGCTGAGGCAAGACGCTGTTATCAGAACAGCTTGAAGCAGAAAAGAAGTGTATGTCATGTCACCACGAAACCACCACCAGGCGTGCGCGAAGAGCGATCGGTGGTCAGGGAGACACAGGGCGCTCAGAGGACGGAGGATGCTGCGGTGGGGGGCTCCCAGGTAGCCCAAGTCGAAGAAGAAGAGGAAGGCGCGATCACCCCTCGCGAGTCAGGGATCGCGAGGGCGGTCATCGCCAGCTAGAGAAGGCCCCACCCAGCTGAGGGATGGGTCGAAGTGGACGTCGGGGGAAGAAAGTTCAAGTTAGGGGGATCCCTCGCTGAAGAAGAGCGAATGCTGATCATGGGTGTGATTGAGAGGCACATGAATGCCTTTGCATGGTCAGCATCCGACATGCCAGGAATCGACCCCGATTTCCTCTGCCATCGTCTATCGATGGACCCCATGGTTCGACCGGTGCGACAGAGAAGAAGGAAATTCAACGAGGAGAAGAGGAAGGTGATCCACGACGAAGCGCAGAAGCTCCTTGTCACAGGGCATATCAGAGAAATCCAGTACCCCGAGTGGCTAGCGAATGTGGTACTGGTGCAGAAGGCCAGCGGCAAGTGGAGGATGTGCGTGGACTTCACTGACCTCAACAAGGCGTGCCCCAAGGATTCTTACCCCCTACCCAGTATAGATGCTCTAGTTGATAGCGCCTCCGGGGGAAAGCTACTCAGCTTCTTGGACGCTTTCTCAGGGTATAACCAGATCAGGATGCACCCAATGGACGAATGCAAGACCGCGTTTATGACGGAACGGTCTTGCTATTGCTACAAGGTCATGCCATTTGGGTTGAAGAATGCGGGGGCTACCTACCAGAGGCTCATGGATAGGGTGCTCTCGCCCATGCTGGGAAGGAACGTACACGCCTATGTAGATGACATGGTGGTTACATCCCAAGAGAAGAAGCATCATGCAGCTGATCTGGAAGAGCTATTCACCACCATTGCCAAGTACAGGCTGAAGCTCAACCCTGAGAAATGCATATTCGGTGTGGAGGCTGGGAAGTTCTTGGGTTTCCTCTTAACAGAGCGGGAAATCGAAGCTAACCCGGAGAAGTGCGCAGCAATTGTGGCAATGAGGAGCCCGACGACGGTAAAGGAAGTGCAGCAGCTCACCGGTCGCTTGGCAGCCTTGTCCCGGTTTATGTCCGCTGGAGGGGAGAAAGGTCACCCATACTTCCAGTGTCTCAAGCGCAGCAGCAGATTTCTCTGGACGCAGGAGTGCGAGGAGGCCTTCATTAAGTTGAAGGGGTATCTGGCAAGCCCACCAGTCTTGCGAAAGCCCCAGGTAGGCATCCCTCTTCGTCTATACTTTGCTGTTACGGAGAGGGCAGTCAGTTCAGTCCTGGTGCAAGAGCAGGACCAGGCCCAGAGGCCTGTTTACTTCGTAAGTAAGGTGCTGCAAGGCCCTGAAACAAGGTACCAGGCCCTCGAGAAGGCTGCTCTGGCGGTGGTATTCTCAGCCAGAAGACTCAGGCATTATTTCCACAGCTTCACAGTGGTGGTGATGACCGATCTGCCTATCCAGAATGTATTGAAGAAACCTGATGTGGCAGGAAGGATGGTCAAATGGGCAGTAGAATTGTCAGAATTTGACATTCAGTACGAACCCCGAGGACCGATCAAGGGGCAGGTGTTCGCGGACTTTGTAGTCGAACTATCATCCATCGCGACACCTGCAGAAGGGCTAGATTTCCGATGGGTGTTATCGGTGGATGGCTCCTCTAATCAGCAAGGAAGCGGCGCTGGAGTCATCCTGGAAGGACCAAACGGGGTACTGATCGAGCAGTCCCTCCGTTTCGCCTTCAAAGCTAGCAACAATCAGGCGGAGTATGAGGCCCTGATCGCAGGAATGTTGCTAGCAAGGGAAATGGGAGCAAGAAATCTGCTGGCCAAGAGCGATTCGTTACTGGTCACCGGGCAGGTTACCGGGGAGTTCCAAGCAAAGGACCCCCAGATGGCAGCCTACCTGGAATATGTGCAGCTCCTGAAGACGTCCTTCGCCGAGTTTGAGTTAGTGCATGTGCCAAGAGAGCAAAACGCCCGAGCAGACCTGCTTGCCAAGCTGGCCAGCTCAGGCAAGGGGGGGAAGCAGAGGACTGTCATTCAGGAGACCCTAAAGGTGCCGCGCGCGTTTGTATCAGACAACCAGGTGCTTCATGTATACAAGTCAATGGAGCGTCCAACGATCGGTCATCGGTCGTTGACTCAAGAGACGCTAAGAGCACCGAGGGTGAGATCGCGACCCTCAAAGATCGGTGAGTCGATGGAGGTCCACGCGGAGAAGGAACCCCACACCTGGATGACGCCATACCGGCTATACTTAGAAGATGGTGTACTCCCGCTCGATCTGGCAGAGGCAAAAAGAATAAAGAGGGGTTCAAGTAAGTTCACTCTTATAGATGGAAGCCTATTTAGATTTGGATTTTCTCACCCTGTGCAGATCTGTGTACACGGCGAGCAATGCACCAGACTCATGTCTGAGCTGCACGAGGGGGTGTGCGGAAGCCATGTGGGTGGTCGCGCTTTGGCAAGTAGAGTACTCCGCGCGGGGTACTACTGGCCAAAGCTGAAGGAAGATTGCATAAGGTTTGCTCAGCGATGCAAACAATGTCAGCTGCATGCAGATTGGCACAAGGCACCCCCTGAGGAGTTGAGGTCCATCCATAGCCCGTGGCCATTCCATACATGGGGGATTGACATCCTAGGACCTTTTCCCCTGGCGACAAGGCAGATGAAGTTCCTCATTGTGGCCATCGAATATTTCACTAAGTGGGTGGAGGCAGAGCCAGTTGCACACATCACCGCACAGAAAGTCGAACACTTCGTCTGGAAGAATATTGTCTGCCGCTTCGGAATACCCAAGAGGCTGGTTTCCGACAATGGCACCCAGTTCACCAGTCATCAGTTGAGGAAGATGTGTGAAGAGCTAAAGATACAACAGGTTTTCGCTTCAGTGGAGCACCCACAAACAAATGGGCAGGTGGAGTCAGCAAATCGAGTGCTGCTCAGGGGGCTGAAGCGAAGACTAGACAAGGCCAAAGGAGGCTGGGCAGAGGAGGTCCCCAGAATTGTGTGGTCTTATCACACCACCCCACAGTCCAGCACCCATGAGACACCCTTCAGCCTTGTCTATGGGACAGACGCCATGATTCCTGTAGAGATACAGGAGAGCTCCCTCAGATTCTTGAACTTCGTTGCTGAAGAGTCCAATGAAGAGCGTAAGGTGAATCTGGATCTGCTAGACGAAGTGCGAGAAGAGGCCAGAGTCAGTGCTGAAGCTGTGAAGAGGAGAGTAGAGCGGAGGCACAACTCTAAAGTGAGGCCCAGGCGCTTCCAGGGAGGTGATCTGGTGATGAGAAAGGCGCATCAGAATGACATGCAGAACAAGTTATCCCCAAAGTGGACAGGCCCGTACAGAATGGTGGAGACATTAGAGAACGGAGCCTATCGCCTAGAGACTTTGGAAGGAGGAGCAATCCCCAGAACGTGGAACGCCACCCATTTAAAATTTTATTTCAGTTAAAGTTGTACAGTAATGGCGTTCTCGCGCTATGAGACACATGCTTTGTATGTGGTGGAAACAGTCGAACAGACAAGGGGGCACTCTTTTCCCTAAAGAGGGTTTTTAACGAGGCCACCCAATTAAAGAAAAATTTCCAGCATATCAAGTGTGCTCAAGTATTAAAGTTAAAATCCTCCTTGCCCAAGGTGCAAGTGCAGGTGATTGGTTAGGCCCTACTTGCCCTAGGCGCAAGTACTGACACCGATCTAAGTCTTCCTCACCCCAGGTGTGAGCGCAAGCAGTTAAAGGTTTGAAAAGCCAGGGGTGCTAGTAAGACCAAGGGAGGGAAAGGAAAGGTTTTGACAAAACGTCCTTACCCACTTGGCATACACCAATATTGGCCCAGTAAGACTCTTAGTCAGAAACCTTTCTCACCCCAGGAGTGAGACAGGGAATGAGCGACTCAACCCGCCAAAGGGTGATGACCTTGGGGAAAGGAAAAGGGGTTAGCGAGAAACACTTTCTTTCCCCAAGAAGAGGCATCACTTTGAGCGATCGATGTCAAAGTCCTTTATGCACTTAGCGCTAGAGCGACAGAGAAAGCTAAGTAAAGACTAAAGAGCGATCACTGATGAGTTGTCGGTAATTGGCTAGTAGTGCAAAGCAGCGCACGAGGACTGTTAAACACCAAGCTGAGGGAATAGCCAGTCGTGATCAAGCAGATCGCGCTAAGCCTAAGCTGGTCAACGCTTAGTCGCGCGCAAAGAGTAAGAGAAGCAGATCGCGCTAAGCCTAAGCTGGTTAACACTTAGTCGCGCGCAAAGAGTAAGAGAAGCAGATCGCGCTAAGCCTAAGCTGGTTAACACTTAGTCGTGCGCAAAGTAAAAGACGAAGCTCAAGATCGCGCTAAGCCTAAGCTGGTTAACACTTAGTCGTGTGCGAAAGGAAAGGTAAAGCCCAAGATCGCGCTGAACCTAAACTAGCTAAGAATTAGTCGCGCACATAAAGATAAGTGAAGTTCAAAGAAAATACAAAGAGAAATTGAGCAGTTAAAATCAAGGTATATCACCAGAGATGTTCATACAATTGTCAGTTACAATGAGTTGAATGGTGCAGAAACGTAAGGTTACAGAATGAAGCTTTGTACAGAAGAAGTCAAATTTACAAAAAGGAAGAGATTCAGGGAGTAGGAGGCCTAAGTTTTCCATCTACCACCGAGTGATGAATGCTGAATTGTGAAAGGTCCAGTTCTGGGAGGACGCAGCGGACTTGCTCGAGCGCCAGCTCGAATCCATCAATGAGGGAATCAGCGCCCACGTTCATCAAGTCCTCTTTCTCCGCCTCCAGACTTCGCCTCGAAGCCTCTGCAGCATCCCTCTGCGTGGTGAGGGCACCAAGGGAGGAGGCAGCTTCAGACAGCTTGCCCACTGCCTCCTCAAGCTTCCTTTCAGCAGCAGCAGTTGCCTCCTTGGCAGACTTGAGCATCTCCACCCGCTGAGAATCCTGTTGGCGTAGGGAGGCGTTCTCAGCCTGTAACTCCTCCACCATCTGACTCCGTTCGCGCAAGGAAGAATTCTCAGCCTGTAGCTCTGCCACCTTGCAGTCCAGAGGACCAACAGTCTGCCCCATCAAGATCTCCATCTTGATGGTCTCCTGGACCTGCATCAAATACTCCCTCCTGGCCTTCTCCACCATGCCTCGCATCAGCTCAACGGACCCCTGAGCGGCTTCAAGGTCACTTTGCAGCGACTCCTTGTCGTGCTCAAGTTCCTTCACCCTTTTTTTCTAGGGCCTTCTGCTTGCGATGCTGGGTGGAGAACTCCAGCGAGAGCACCACCTGCTTGGCAAGGTGTGCATCTATCTCCTCCCCGCTCCAGTCGACAAGCTCCCCGTTGCTGATGTGCTGTCGCACCATGGAGATAACTCTGCTGAAGTTCTCATGGTTGGCTCCAGTGTTGCTTGGGCGCGAGCCAGACCCACCATGTTCAGCATTTGCGGTGGAGATTGTTAATGGAGGCGGGGCACACTCGTTTTGAGCAGAAACACCCCCAGCAGGGTGAGCGGATGGACCAGGTGATTGGCCTGCTGGGGGGAAGTTGGCGGTTGAGAGATTGGGGGCGATTGTTGGCAAGGAGAAGGTGGGCATGCGGGCTCTGGGGCAGGTCGAGTAGAGGGAGGGGGAGGTGGTGAACCTTCCTCTACCAGAGCTGTGGATATCCCATCGATCATAACAAGGGCTGTGGAGAGCTCCACCAGGAGGCTTCAAGACGATCTCTTCAACCTCAAGACCGAAAACAGCACTATGAAGGTCGAGGTGGAGAAATTGTCTTTCAGCCTGACGCTCGCAGAAATCGAACACTCCTGAGTGGAGGATGCAATGAATACCGAGCTCAGGCTGGCGCGCAAGGAGGCTACTGACCTTCGTCGCAAAGTTCACGAACTTGCCCAAGAGAAAGTCGAGCTGGAAAGCAAAATCGTGCCTCTTCGCGCCAAGGCGGTCGACCTGGAGGCTCTCATGAAAGCTGACGCCGCTAAGGTGCAAAAACTGGAGCAGAGGTCGATCGACCAAGAGAAACTACTTGGGCAAGTAGAAAAGGCGAGGGACGACGCCATGGCTGATCTCGTCGAGGCCAACAAAGAGAAAGGAAAGGTGGCTGCCGAGTTGGCCCAAGCACAATCGGAATCCAAGAAGGTTACTGAAGACCTTCTCCAGGCTCAAGCGACCAACGAACAACTCAAAAAACAGGTTGAAGAGCTGGAGCAGCAGAATAAAGAGCTCAAGAAGCAGATTGAGGAACTTCAAGGGCAAATTGAAGAACTCAAGCTAAACTCTGCTCAGATTCTGGCTGCTGGATTCGAAGCTGCTCGGGAACAATTCGCTTGCCTATTCCCTGATCTCGATCTCAGCATGGTGTCGCTGAACAACGAAGTAGTAGATGGAAAGGTCGTTCCTGCTGAAGACTAATCAACCCTTCTTCATCTGCTACTTTATGATTTCCCTTGTAATATAACTTGTAACAAACTTTTATGTTCCTCGTATATATGTTCTAAACTGTTATCCACCGTTGCCTATTAATGACAAAGGTTTTCGTTTTCCCTTTCATAACTTCTTCACTCACCTCAGCTTTCCTTGCTTGCTTAACTTTATCGGATTTAACTTAGTGATTTTGCAAACGCGACTTTTCACTTAACTGCTTCGAACCACTTCAGACTTAAGCAATAATTACTTTAACCAACTTGTACTCTTAAGGCACTGACCTTATCGTAAGAATACCTTTCAAGCAACGAACTGTAACTCAGTTATTGGCTCAAAACACCTTCCCACTCGACCTGCTTCATCAAACAGGTCTTTTAACCTTCTCGCTGCCGTTTGGACTCTTCCCGATCGCCAAGAACTCTTGGTAACATCAGCCTCTTTCTGGCCTCATGCTTTGGCAATTGTTTCTTTATCTGGGGTAGAACCGCCCTTTGGGGCCTTTCTTTGCCCCCCTGAACTTCAGAGCGAAAGACCGGCTGACTAGGCGTTCTCTTCGAACCTACCTTAGCCACCTTCCAAACTTCTTCCATCCTCTGCGCCATACCTGAACTCGTTCGAGACGAGAAGGATTTTATCTTGCCTATGCTCGCATGTAAGCGAGAAGGTCTTTATCTTGCCTGTACTCGCTCAACGGCAAGAAGGACTTTATCTGGTGCCTCAACTTGCCCAGGGTGTACATCTCCTCCCCCCTGGATGCACTGAGGACCTTTTCTCTTTCTCGCCTGCACTCGCTCAACGGCGAGGAGGTCTTTATCTGCCTCAAAACGCGCGAGGGCGTTGAGGTCTTTCATCTGATGCCTCCGATCGCCGAAAGACGATGAGGACTTTAAAAACTTAACTGGTGCCTCCAATCGCCGAAAGACGATGAGGACTTTAAAACTTTAACTGATGCCTCCAATCGCCGAAAAACGATGAGGACTTTAAAAACTTTAACTGGAAAACATGCAACATATCTTTTCTTGCCTTAAATCACTTACAAGTGACAAGGTCTTTCTTCAAAACTTTTGGAAAACAGCAAACATGCAACCAGAAAACGCCTTATACTTCGAAAACTCTTCTTTTATTGGGTGGCCTCATTAAAAACCCTCCTTAGGGAAAAAAGAGTGCCCCCTTTCAAACTGTTTCATCAGAGACATTGTATTATGACTTTGTGTTTGTCTTTACTTACAAAGCTCTTAACTATAGTACAACTTCAGGTGTGTGGCATTCCAGGTGCGGGGAATCGCCCCTCCTTCCAGCGTCTCTAAGCGGTAGGCTCCGTTCCCGAGCGCCTCGGTTATTCTGAACGGTCCAGTCCACTTGGGTGACAGTTTATTCTCCATCTCGTACTGGTGGGCCTTTCTCATCACCAGATCGCCTTCTCTAAACTGCCTTGGCATCACCTTTGAGTTGTATCTTCGTTCGATCCTCCTCTTCACCGCCTCAGCCTTCAGCCTCGCCTCTTCCCTGACTTCATCCAGTAGATCCAGGTTCAGCCTTCTCTCTTCATTCGAGTCTTCCTCTACGAAGTTCTGGAATCTCGGCGAGCTCTCCTGGATCTCTACTGGAATCATGGCGTCACACCCATAAACCAAGCTGAACGGGGTCTCATGCGTTCCTGACTGCTCGGTGGTGTGGTACGCCCAGACTATACGGGGCACCTCCTCGGCCCAATTTCCCTTGGCTTTCTCAAGCCTTCTCTTCAAACCTCTCAGCAACACCCGATTAGCTGACTCCACCTGGCCATTTGTCTGAGGGTGCTCGACGGATGCAAACACTTGTTGAATTCCCACCCCTTCGCAAAGCTTCTTCAACAGGTGGCTTGCAAACTGCGTCCCATTATCTGACACCAGGCGTTTAGGCACTCCAAACCGGCACACGATGTTCTTCCACACGAAACCTTCGATCTTGTGTGCGGTGATCTGGGCCACTGGTTCCGCTAAAATCCACTTGGTGAAATACTCAATCGCCACCACTAAGTACTTTATCTGCCTGATCGCCAGCGGGAAAGGTCCCAGGATGTCGATTCCCCAAGTATGAAACAGCCAAGGGCTATAGATCGACTTCAACTCCTCGGGAGGTGCCTTATGCCAATCGGCGTGCTGTTGGCATTGTTTACAACATTGGGCATATTTCTTGCAATCTTCTCTCATGGATGGCCAGTAGTAGCCTGCACGGAGAGTCCTCGCGGCCAGAGCTCGACCCCCGACGTGGCTTCCGCATATACCTTCGTGGAGCTCTGCCATGATTCTCGTGCACTTCTCACCGTGTATACATTCCAGGAGTGGGTGAGTGAACCCAAACCTGTACAGATCGCCATCAATCAGTGTGTACTTGCTGGAATTTTTCTTTACCTTCCTAGCTTCTGACGGATCCAGCGGGAGGAGACCATCTGCCAGGCACCGCTTGTACTGTGTTATCCAAGTGTCTGGCTCATGGGTGGCGCAGACCTGCATCACATTCACCTTCTCTCCTCGACATGCTCTAACTCTCGGCGATCTCAGAGTTTCTTGCGTCAAGGACTTATGGCTTCTCGCTGCTCTCTCCGTCGACTTACTTATCTGAAGGACCAGGTGATCTGCTACAAATGCCCTTGGCGTCTTCAGAGTTTCTTGAATCACCGTCCTCTGCCTACCCCCCTTGCCTGAGCTGGCGAGCTTAGCAAGCAAGTTAGCTTGGGCATTCTACTTCAAAGGAGGCAAAGGAACTCTTCAATTCCTGCACATACGCCAAGTAAGCCGCCATTTGTGGATCTTTAGCCTGGAACTCGCCTGTTACTTGCCCCGTGACTAGCAGCGAGTCACTCTTAGCCATCAGCACCCTAGCTCCCATCTCCTTGGCCAGCAAAATTCCGACGATCAGCGCCTCGTACTCTGCTTGATTGTTGCTGTCTTTGAAGGCGAACCTCAGAGATTGTTCGATCAGCACGCCGTTGGGCCCTTCCAAAATGACTCCAGCACCGCTACCCTGCTGGTTCGACGATCCATCCACCGAGAGTACCCAACGGAAATCGTCTCCTTCAACCCGCGTCGCCTCTGATGAGAGCTCAACCACGAAATCTGCAAAGATTTGCCCTTTGATCGGGCCTCGGGGCTCATATTTAATATCAAACTCTGACAACTCTACCGCCCACTTCACCATCCTTCCCGCAACGTCGGGTTTCTTCAAGACCTTCTGGATGGGCAGGTCAGTCATTACCAGTACTGTGAAACTGTGGAAGTAGTGGCGCAACCTCCTCGCCGAAAACACCACAGCCAGCGCAGCCTTCTCCAGGGCCTGATATCTCGTTTCTAGGCCCTGCAACACCTTGCTCACGAAATAAATAGGCTTCTGAGCCTGATCTTGATCCTGGGCGAGCACCGCACTCACCGCCCTCTCAGTTACAGCAAAATACAACCTGAGAGGGATCCCCACCAGCGGTTTGCACAGAACCGGCGGGCTCGCCAGATATTCCTTGAGTTTGACGAAAGCTTCCTCGCACTCTTTCGTCCAAACGAACTTGTTATTGCGCCGCAGACACTGAAAATAGGGATGCCCCTTCTCTCCGCTAGCTGACACGAAGCGAGATAGGGCCGCTATCCGACCTGTTAGCTGCTGGACTTCTTTCACCGTAGCCGGGCTCCTCATCACCAAGATGGCGGCACACTTGTCCGGGTTGGCTTCAATTCCTCTTTCAGTCAAGAGGAAACCCAAAAACTTTCCAGCCTCCACGCCGAAAATGCATTTCTCCGGATTCAGCTTCAATCTGAACTTGGCGATCGTTGTGAACAATTCTTCCAAGTCTGCAACGTGCTTGCTCTTTTCCGGCGAGGTCACGACCATGTCATCGACGTAGGCTTGCACGTTCCTTCCCAGCATCGGTGCAAGTACTCGATCCATCAGCCTCTGGTACGTGGCCCCCGCGTTCTTCAGCCCAAACGGCATCACCTTATAGCAATAGCACGACCTCTCCGTCATGAAGGCTGTTTTCTCTTCATCCATGGGATGCATCTTGATCTGATTATATCCTGAGAAGGCATCCAGGAAACTCAGCAACTTACACCCTGCAGCACTATCAACCAGGGCATCAATGCTTGGTAAAGGATACGAATCCTTTGGGCAAGCTTTGTTCAGGTCGGTGAAATCGACGCACATGCGCCATTTCCCATTACTCTTCTTCACCAGCACGACATTTGCCAACCATTCAGGGTACTGGACTTCCCTGATGTGGCCTGCAGCGAGGAGTTTCTGTGTTTCATCCCTGATCGCCTGCCTCCTCTCCTCGTTGAATTTTCTTCTCCTCTGTCGCACCGGTCTCACCATGTTGTCCATCGCCAGATGATGGCACAAGAAGTCGGGATCAATCCCGGGCATGTCCGAAGCGGACCATGCAAACGCGTCCAGATTGCGCTCAATCACCTTGGCGATCTGGTCCTGGAGATCGACCTCCAGAGATCTTCCCAGCTTGAAGATTTTCCCTCCGATCTCCTTTTCGAGCCACTGCTCGACGGGTTTAGGCCTGGATTCTCTGGCGATCACCGCCCTGGCGATTCCCTGCTCTCTCGCTTCCTCAGGGCGATTCCGCGCCTCTTCCACCTCCAGACCAGCATCCCCCTCGCCCAGCTCAGCGTCTACCATCTCTACATCTCTTCCGGCGACCTCCTCTGTTACCGTCGATCTGGGCTTCACACCGGGAGGCGGGGTGGTTGTTACATAACTCACTGATCTTTTATTTTTCAGGCTATTCTCATAGCACCTTTTCGCTTCTTTCTGATCAGACTTGATCGTGATCACCACCCCTTCCATGGACGGCAACTTTACCTTCATGTGCCGGGTTGACGGAATGGCGCCTATCCTGTTGAGCGTGGGCCTTCCCAACAGGATGTTATACGCTGAGGGGGCGTTTACGTTGAGGTACTTGATTTTCTCCGTCCCCGAACCAGCCTCATCTGTAAACGTGGTTCTCAGCTCAATGTACCCCCTGACCTCCACTTGGTCGCCAGCGAACCCATATAAGCACCCTCCGTAGGGCCTTAGCTGGTCAAGGGGCAATTCCAGCTGCGTGAAAGTCGGCCAGAATATCACGTCTGCCGAGCTTCCTTGGTCCACCAGAACCTTGTGGACCTTCCTCCCCGCCGTAACCAACGAAATAACTATGGGATCGTTGTCATGAGGCACAACGTCCCGAAGATCCTGCTTGGTGAACGTAATGTCCACTTCCGGCGAGTGATCTTCAAACATGTCCACCGTCATCACCGATCGCGCGTACTTCTTCCTCTGCGATGCGGTGCATCCACCACCTGAGAAACCCCCTGCTATGGTGTGGATCTCCCCGTGGATAGGCATCTCGTGTTGCTGGGCTTCTCCACCTGCTGGCTGGGAACTCGACGCTCCCCCCGTCCTCCTGTCCAGCAGATAGTCATTTAGGAACCCGCTCTTAACCAGATCGTCGAGCTGATATCCCAGCGACAAACACGAGTCCAAAGCGTGGCCAAAACACTGGTGGAACTCGCACCAGGCTTCCGGCTTTGACCCCAGCACCTTGTCGCCCACCTTCTCAGGCGCTTTCAACCTAGCAGATATGTTAGGGATGGCGATCAGGTCCGCTAGTCCCATGACAAATTTGTGTTTAGGCGGGCGATTGTATTCCCGGCGTGCTGGTTGCTGGCGCGCTTGGCTTCTTCCCTTGTTCCTCCTATCGTAAGGATGGCGAGTCCTCTGGTCCTTCCTTGCCGCCGCTGCTGTCTCCAGCACCCTCTGCGGCTGAATCCTGGTCTGGGCGCGTGGCCTGGCGGGAGCCACGCTTCCTCTCTTCTCGGCGACTTCATTCTCGTCAGCGATATGAGCCACCGCAAGTCGCCTGACTTCAGCAAACGTCGCAGGGTGAGCCCTGATCAAGGCCTCGCAGAATGGTCCCGGCTGCACGCCCTTCTTGAAGGCATAGACCAGCATTTCTTCATCCTTGGCCGGCGATCTGACCATCTGCGCTCCAAAGCGATTCAGGTACTCTCTGAGGGACTCTCCCTGGTACTGCCTTATATCAAACAGATCATAAGACACCCTGGGCGGTGCCTTATTCACGATGTACTGCTCGACAAAAATCTTTGAGAACTGTTGGAAATTGGTTACGTGGCCGTTAGGCAGGCTCACGAACCATTCTAACGCCGTTCCCTGGAGCGTACTCACGAACATCTTGCAGTAGACGGCGTCTGACCCTCCTGACAGCATCATCTGCGTATGGAACGTGGTGAGATGAGCCTCAGGATCCTCCACGCCGGTAAAAACAGCTTTAACCGGAACCACGCTCGCGGGAATGGGCGTGTCCGTGATCGCCTGAATAAAAGGCATGGGAAAAACACGAGGTGGCGATGATGGCGCAACCTCTTCCGCGGCAGAACACCCTTGCTGCTCCTGAAGAGCTTGACGCAGCTCCTCAGTCATCTTGCTGAGCTCCTCATTCCTGGCGCGAGAGGCGACCAGGTCCTCATGCATTCTCGCCTGCTCTACGCGTGAGGCTTCCACAGTTGCCTGCAACGCGCGCATCATCTCCGCCATCTGCGCCATGGTCATGGCAGCGGCACCTTCGGCAGCGGCAGGCGCCACGGGCGCAACCGGACTTGATCGATTGCTACTCATTTTTCTCATGAACTTCAGCGAATCACAGGAATGCGGCGAACAACACTTCAACCGCGATCGAATCAGCGATCAATCGGAGAAAACAGTGCAAAGCTGCGCAAGAAAACTCAAGAACACCGTAAGCCTTCAAAGAAACCACAACCTCACCGGAAATCCTACGAACAACCGATCGAGCGAAAGAACTAAAACTCCGCCGAACGAATCACGCGCGGACAGCAGGAAACCTCACTCCACCGATCGAAAAGCCAAGCGAACGGTACAAAACGCAAATTCACCGAACGAAACTCAGACAAACCGTGAACGATGGTTGCACCAGCACACAACCACGCAGAAAACTTCGAAAACCTCCACGAACTCACGCTGTGGATGGGAGCAAGTTTTACACGGCCCCACGGTGGGCGCCTGATGATCCTGCCTGTTGACCGGAACGCTGGAAACTGCCTCGTCAAAGGATCGACGTGCGCACCGCTTCTCACCTCCGTTCCTCTTCGGGATCTACCTCAAGAACCTGCAAAGAAACAGTACGGCGCCGCTGCGGCCGATCGCACTCCAACGCTCAAGTCAGTGACGGGATCACCAAATACTAAGAGAACAAGAACCGTGCAAATCCTCTCTCACAGTCAGCTCTAACTCGCAAGCGTAAAGTGTATGAACTGAACGTGCGTACCTCAGAAAGTTCGTTAAGAACTCTTATATACCTGGTGGCTTTCTCTCTCCTGGCAGTTACAGATTTGGACACGTGGCTTGCATCCAACTGTACACGTGCCATCATCTGGAGGCTCCCTGACTTGGCGCTGCTTCTACTCTCATTTTGGCTAAGTTACTTATGCATGGTACTGCCCGGTGCATAGCTAACTTGGGAGTGCGATCTCTACTGGAACTGGCGAGTTAGGGGCCTTCATACACCTTCCCTGTGGTCTCGCCGGCCGCCTTCACAATCTGCTTCTCCTTCATCCTCGGCGATGTGCTTGCTCTGGCGATCTCCAACGACTAGGTCGCCTGAATCTACATCCGGCGACTTCATCCTTGAACCTGGCGACTTCATCCGATTCTGGAAAGCTGGAAATCGGAGCACGCCAATATAACACCTGGCGACTACACGGGCCCCCCGACTTCCTTCCCTTCTGCCAACCTGGCGCCTTGTCGACACGCCTATACTGTAGCAGGATGCCACGCCATCACACCCGACCACCAGGGCGGTACAATTTTATTTGGCAAATTGATTTCAACCTTGCGGAATTTTTATCCTTTTGCTTTGACAATTTCTAAAGATAGGATAACTTCATTGTTAAAGGTTTAGTAAGTGTCTTAGATTCTTTTTGGGTGCTTTTCTTGCTTTTCTTTCTTTAATGTTTTGTCATCATCTTTTTTTTTTCCCAACTTGGTTTAGCTTCTTTGTTTTGAGCTTTTCTTATTTGTGTTTTAAAATTATTTAGTTTTGTTGTGGTTCTTTTGATATCAAGTGTTAAGGGCTTTGTCCTTTTTCATTTGAGAGCTTGCAACACCAAGATAGACCTTTGTTGAGACAAATTTCTTTTTGAGTGCTGATCCTGCCGGTTGACTTAGCGCAAGAGCGTTGCCTCGTCACGATCTTCCTCACCAGCTTGACACCACGTGCCCTCCAAGTCCACTCCACAGATAGCCTCTCTGAGAACCTGAAAAACACACAGTGGCGCCTCTGCGGCCGGTGGCGCTCCGACGCTCAAGTCAGTGACAAGAACACCGAAAAACTAAGAGAGAATATGCTCTGTAGGACCGTACTGTAGGCACACAACCCTAGCAGTATCAGCCGTAATGAAAACGTACCTCTGCAAATTCTGTTAAGGTTACCTTTATAGCTAGGTTTCTTCTCTCTCTAGGCCGTTATGCCTTTGGACGCGTGGCTCGCATCCAGCCCTGCACGTGTCACCATCTGGACTGGGATAGCAGGTAGCGCCCAGCCCTACACGTGTCGTCATCTGAGCCAAGGCAACTTGAGCGTCATTTCTCCATTTCTCCCAACCCTACACGTGTCATCATCTAGGTTGGAGTAACTGGTAACATCCAACCCTACACGTGTCGTCATCTGGATTGGGGCAACTTGAACGTCATTCTTGTGTAGTAACCAGCCACACAGCTAAGTCCTCCACTCAAGGAGCAAGCTAGCGCACAATGCGCTGTGAAACATCACCCGACAAGGCGAGTATCGGATGCAACAAAGTGCATCATCTCTGTGATATCGCTCGTCGAAAGTGCCACCTTCCTTACTGCTACGCCATGCATGCTCTAGCTGAGGAAACATTGCCACCAATGAATGTCCCCTCTGGGAATCCTGTCGCTGATGAGCAATCTGTTCCCTTCAACCCACTCAGCCTTCACGCCCCATGCTGGCGCAACAGTCATCTTACTGAACTTACACGCTTGAGATTACCCTTCCGGGCCTCTAACAGTTTTAACTGAGTTTACTGGGAGATCCGGCGACGTGTAAACCACCCGAGCTCCTAGCATTCTTCGGTGATCTCTCACCACCTGATCTCCTAGCACTCTCATATGGCGATTGCGTCGTAACTCTGGTGACCGCCGGTCACGCACACTAGAGATCGGAGAACGCCAATTCAGTGTAACCGGCGACTGCGACGTAAGTCTGGCGACCGCCGGTCACGCACACTAGAGATCGGAGAACGCCAATTCAGCGTAACCGACGACTATGCTCACTTCTGGACCATTCATCTTTTCTAGCCTACGTGTTCCACTAAGCACGACCCACCCGGGGACGCGCAAGGCACGTCATCGCACCCGATGACCTGGTCGGTACACAAGCCCCCAGTCTCGAGCTGTGACTTGTTCAGCGAGGAGACTAAAGAGGTTTAAAACTGGCGGCTTACGTGGCTTTGCGCGTTGGCGCTAAGACTGTTCACTGACTCGACATTTCACCAACTCCTCCGATCAGTCGACACGTGGACCCATCGACGGCCATTGTTCACTGCCGTTTGCGCTTCCCACAACGTTCGAAACCCTTAAACCCTTCGCGCTATGCACAGTTTCATTATTGATCCTGCCGGTTGACTTAGCGCAAGAGCGTTGCTTCGTCACGATCTTCCTCACCAGCTTGACACCAAGTGCCCTCCAAGTCCGCTCCACAGATAGCCTCTCTGAGAACCTGAAAAACACACAGTGGCGCCTCTGCGGCCGGTGGCGCTCCGACGCTCAAGTTAGGGATCTATGACTTCTCGCCGGTCTTCCCATTGATCTGCAAACATGGAGAACTTGATGGTCTGCCACGAATGCTCGAGGCGCTTTCAAAGTTTCTTGAATGACAGTCCTCTGCCTACCCCCCTTGCCTGAACTGGCGAGCTTGGCTAGCAAGTCAGCTCGGGCATTCTGTTGTCTTGGCACGTGCACCACTTCAAATGAAGCGAAAGATCTTCTCAGCTCCTGCACGTACTCCAAGTAGGCTGCCATCTGCGGGTCCTTGGCTTGGAACTCGCCAGTTACTTGTCCCGTGACCAACAGCGAGTCGCTCTTGGCCATTAGCACTCTCGCCCCCATTTCCTTAGCCAGCAAGATTCCAGCGATCAAAGCCTCATACTCCGCTTGGTTGTTGCTTGCTTTGAAAGCGAACCTCAATGATTGCTCTATCAACACTCCATTGGGCCCCTCCAAGATGACCCCAGCCCCGCTGCCCAGCTGGTTGGACGACCCATCAACAGAGAGTACCCAGCGAAAGTCACCCTCGGCGTTCTGTGCCACCTCGGAGGACAACTCGACCACGAAATCGGCGAAGGCTTGCCCTTTGATCGATCCTCGGGGTTCATACCTGATGTCGAACTCGGAAAGCTCGACCGCCCACTTCACCATCCTTCCAGCCACATCGGGCTTCTTCAAAACCTTCTGGATCGGCAGATCAGTCATCACCAGTACCGTGAAGCTCTGAAAGTAATGGCGCAATCTCCTCGCCGAGAATACAACCGCTAATGCTGCCTTTTCTAGGGCCTGGTACCTCACCTCCGGGCCTTGCAACACCTTGCTAACGAAATATATAGGCCTTTGGGTCTGGTCCTGATCCTGCACTAGCACTGCACTGATCGCCCTCTCAGTTATGGCAAAGTACAGCCTGAGGGGTGTTATGTCTTGGGGCTTGCACAGAACTGGAGGGCTCGCCAAATATTCCTTGAGCTTTACGAAGGCCTCCTCACACTCCTTTGTCCAAACAAATCTGTTGTTTCTCTTCAAACATTGGAAGTATGGTGGCCCTTCTCTCCGCTTGCCGATACGAAAAGAGACACGGCGGCCATCCGCCCCGTGAGTTGCTGCACCTCCTTCACATTGGCGGGGCTCCTCATTGCCAAAATGGCGACGCACTTCTCGGGGTTAGCCTCAATTCCCCTCTCTGACAGAAGAAACCCCAGAAATTTCCCTGCTTCTACACCAAAAACGCACTTTTCAGGATTCAGTTTTAGCTTGTACCTGGCTATCGTGGTGAACAATTCTTCCAAGTCTGCGACGTGCTTGTCTTTTTCCAGGGATGTCACGACCATGTCGTCGACGTATGCCTGCACATTCCTTCCGAGCATGGGCGTGAGCACCTTGTCCATCAGCCTTTGGTACGTGGCTCCTGCATTCTTCAACCCGAAGGGCATCACGCTGTAGCAATAACATGACCTTTCCGTCATGAAGGCGGTCTTCTCTTCGTCCATGGGGTGCATTTTGATTTGGTTGTACCCCGAGAAGGCATCCAGAAAACTGAGCAGCTTGCACCCTGATGCACTGTCTACTAGGGCGTCAATGCTAGGCAAGGAGTAAGAGTCCTTCGGGCAGGCCTTGTTCAAGTCTGTAAAATCAACGCACATCCGCCATTTTCCGCTGCTCTTCTTGACCAGGACGACGTTAGCGAGCCATTCTGGATATTGGATTTCCCTGATGTGGCCCGCTGCCAGTAGTTTCCGAGTCTCTTCTTTGATCGCCTGTCTCTTCTCCTCATTGAATTTTCTTCTTCTTTGACGGGTGGGCCTGACTTAGGGGTCCATCGCCAAACGATAGCACAAGAAACCGGGGTCGATCCCCGGCATATCTGAAGCAGCCCACGCAAACGAATCCATGTGTCTACTTATTACCTCAGCGATCTGGTCTTGCGTCTTGCTATCCAGGGTTCTTCCCAACTTAAACACTTTACCGCTGATCTCCTTCTCGAGCCACTCCTCTACTAGCTGAGGTTTCTTCTCGCTGGCGATCAGCGCCCTCGCGATACTGGTTTCTCTAGCGATCTCCGAGCAGTTTCTCTCGGATCTCGCCTCCATATCCTCCATCGGCACATTGCCCTCGGCGACCACCTCTACCGCCGCATCCGAAGGTCGTCGGGGTTCGCGCTCCGGCTCCACGCCAGGGGGAGGCGTGGTGGTTACGTGGCACACAAACCTCTTGTTCTTGAGGCTGTTTTCGTAACACTTCTTTGCCTCCTTCTGGTCGGAGCAAATAGTGATGATCATACCCTCCATGGACGGCAGCTTGACCTTCATGTGCCTTGTCGAAGGCACAGCTCCTGTTCTGTTGAGCGTTGGCCTCCCCAGCAGTATGTTGTATGCTGATGGGGCGTTTACAACAAGGTACCTGACCTTCTCCGTTCGTGAGGCCAAGCCGTCGGTGAAGGTCGTCCTCAGCTCGATATACCCCCTCACCTCCACTTGGTCGCCGGCAAAACCGTACAAGCAGCCCCCATATGGTCTTAGCTGATCAGGGGACAGTTGTAACTTCTCAAAGGTTGGCCAAAACATCACGTCTGCTGAGCTTCCTTGGTCGACCAGCACCCGGTGGACGGTCCTTCCCGCCGTGACAAGCGAGATCACAATAGGGTCGTTGTCGTGAGGCACCACGTCCCTGCGGTCCTCCTTGGTGAACGTGATGTCCACGTCGGGCGAGTGATCCTCGAAGGCTTCCACTGACATTATCGACCTCGCATACCTCTTTCGTTGCGACGCTGTGCACCCCCCGCCGGAGAATCCACCACCTATGGTGTGGATCTCGCCGTGGATAGGCACCTCGTGCTGTTGCCCTCCGCTGCTTGCCGGTTGAGACCCTGATGCTTGGTCCGCTTGCTTCTCTAGCAAGTAATCCTTCAGGAAACCACATTTGACCAGCTCGGCGAGCTGGTGCCCCAGGGCCAAACACGAATTGATAGAGTGGCCAAAGCTCTGGTGGAACTCGCACCATGCGTCTGGCTTTGGCCCCAAAATCTTCTCCGTCGTTTTCTCAGGCACTTTGAGCCTGGCAGCTATGTTTGGGATGGCGATCAAATCAGCCAAACCCATCACAAACTCATACCTCGGGGGGCGATTACCCTCCCTGGGGCGATTACTCTCCCTGGGGCGCCCTGGCCCCTTGCACTTATTTTTCTTAGGGTCGTAAGGGTGACGCGTCCTTTGATCCCTCTTTCCCGCCGCCGCCTCCATTACCCTCTGAGGTTGTACCCTCGTTTGGGTGCGCGGTTTAGCTGGGGCCACATTTCCTCTCTTCTCTGTGACCTCGCTCTCGGCGGCGATGTGAGCCACAGCACGTCGCCGGATTTCGGCGAACGTGGCGGGGTGGCTCCTGATGAGCGACTCACTAAAGGGCCCAGGCAATACACCCTTTTTGAAGGCGTGCACGAACATTTCCTGGCAAACGGACTATCCGAGCCCCGAATCTGTTCAGGAAATTCTTCAAGGACTCCCCTTGGTACTGCCTTATATCAAACAGGTCGTAAGACACAAGAGGTGGCGCCTTGTTCACTATATACTGCTCAACAAACATCTTGGAAAATTGTTGGAACGTGGTAATATGGCCAGTGGGTATACTGACGAACCAGTCCAACGCCGTTCCGCTCAAGGTACTCATGAACACCTTACAGTACACCGCGTCTGAGCCCCCTGAGTATGAAACGCCGTGAGATGGGCTTCAGGGTCCTCCACTCCAGTGAAAGACGCTTTCACTGCCACAGTGCTAGCCGGGACTACTGAGTCCATGATCTCTTGGGAAAATGGCATACGAAAACTGCGTGGTGGGGATGGGGGTGCGGATCTGTCCCCTGTCGCACGCTCCTCCCGCTCCTGAAGGGCTTTGCGCAGCTCTTCGTTGATCCTGTTGAGCTCTTCGTTCCTTGCTTGCGAGGCCACCAGCGCCTCGTGCATCCTTTCCTGCTCAGAACACGATGCAGCCACGTTCTCCTACAGCGTCCTCATCATGTCCATCACTTGCGTCATGGACACAGCATCTTCGTCGGTTGATGGCGCAACTGAACTGCAGCGCGTTGTCCTCATTCTTCCGCAGCAAACTCAGCAGCTCAAAGAACTCCAAACAAACGGTGAAAACCCCAGGAGTCGACTGAGATAGCGAGCAGCTGAACAGAAAACACTCGAAGCACCACCAACACAAACTATGGTTGGGAATCACGTTTTATACATGCCCAACGGTGGGCGCCAAATGATCCTGCCGGTTGACTTAGCGCAAGAGCGTTACCTCGTCGCGATCTTCCTCACCAGCTTGACACCGTGTGCCCTCCAAGTCCGCTCCACAGATAGCCTCTCTGAGAACCTGAAAAACACACAGTGGCGCCTCTGCGGCCGATGGCGCTCCGACGCTCAAGTCAGTGACAAGAACACCCAAAAACTAAGAGAGAATATGCTCTGTAGGACCGTACTGTAGGCACACAACCCTAGCAGTATCAGCCGTAATGAAAACGTACCCCTGCAAATTCTGTTAAGGTTACCTTTATAGCTAGGTTTCTTCTCTCTCTAGGCCGTTATGCCTTTGGACGCGTGGCTCGCATCCAGCCCTGCACGTGTCACCATCTGGACTGGGATAGCAGGTAGCGCCCAGCCCTACACGTGTCGTCATCTGAGCCAAGGCAACTTGAGCGTCATTTCTCCATTGCTCCCAACCCTACACGTGTCATCATCTAGGTTGGAGTAACTGGTAATGTACCGTCCCGTATCCGGGCGTTGACTAAATCAAGGTCAAAGTCAACGGCTGAAGAGTCAAAGTCAACGCAAGGCGTCGCCTAGGTGGAGAGACGCCAAGTGCCAGCATCGCCAAGAGGAAGCGTCGCCAGGGCAAGGCGTCGCCCAACCAGGGCGTCGCCAGAGCAAACAGGGCATGAAGCAAGGCAATCACAGTGTGGTTCCCCGATACCCATGGGTAGGAAAGACCATGGAGGGAGCGACGCCGTGGGAAGGCCTCAGGTCCCGATAGCCCGGGGCAGTGGTAAAGAGAAGGAAAAGGTGGCTTCAAGGCCATAGTGATAGCATCAGGGTAGGGCAGCCTGACTCGTGAAGTACCCCTGCCGCCCCAGAGACGCCTTCGGGACAGATACGACCCAAGAGGAAGGTCACGCCCAGGGTAATCGGGTGCAGGGTACGAGAGGAAGGCAGATACGCTCTCAGAGTAAGTGACTAGATGATTGGGGGCATGAGTTGGCGCCCAAAAAGTCACCCCTAGCGCAGTAGCACTCCTAGCAGGAGGACTCACACGTAGAAACGTCCCCAGGTGGGCAGAAGCGCCCCCAGATGGGGTCATGGCGTCATGAGGCCCTCCACGTGTATAACAGCCATGTCAGAATGGAAACACCCCTTGGTCAGGTGCCAGGTAATTAAAGTCATTCAATACAGTTTCCGTTTCGAGCGTTCAGGCACTATGATGGCTCCCAAGCGTTTCAACGTCTTAAATGCGCTACGTTTTCTAATTAAACGCTTTAATGAGTGTGTTACATTTGTGATTAAAAGCGCTTTAAGGCGCATTAAATGCTTGGGAGGTTTAAATAGCGCGGGGAATGTTGGAAACGGGGTTGGAACTTTTGGCAAATCGACCAGAGAACTCTCTAGTTGCTTGCTCGTGCTTCAAGGTTACGTACAAGTGACTGGGGAATATTTTTGCCTGAAGGAGACAACACACATAGATATACACAGTTCTTTTTATCACCTTCAGAGTGCCATACGCGGTACTCAGAGACGTAGGTGGATAGTTTTGGTGTTTCTTGCTGGCTGACTTGAGCGTCGGAGTGCACACGGCCGCTAGGGCGCCTCTTTGTCCTCTTTTTTGCAGGAATCCACAGGCAACCAGTGGGAAGGAGTCCCTAGCTGACGGTTGAGGTCGCGCACGAAGACGTCCCGGTCAACCGGACGGAACATTTGGCGCCCACCGTGGGGCCGATATAAAACATCAGCCCCATCACAAGTTCGAGAAAATCTACGAAGTCACAGTAACGTTGGAGGAGGTTGGAGTGACAATGGCCCCCACCAGACGAAGCACAGCACGCGCAGCCCCAGCGGACCTATCCATGCAACAGGTCCTAGAGATAATGAGGGGGCTGCAGCAGGACATGGCGGATTCGAAAATGGAACAGGAACGCATGCAGGCAGACCTTGACGCCACGCATGAGCGGAACGAAGAGCTCCACCGTGTGAATGAGGAGTTGCGCCAGGGCCTGAGAAATGATCAGAGGCGGCCTGGGCATGATGAGATGGAGAACCATTCCCCACCAAGGGAGTTTTCCACTCCTTTCTCGTAGGAGATCCTAGATGCAGCGAACCCGAACACGTTCGCGGGACCCAAGGTGATCTTCACCGGGATGGAGGACCCAGAGACACACCTTGCTGCATTCCACACACAGATGGTCCTGATAGGCGGTTCTGATGCTGCCAAGTGCAAGCTCTTCATGAGCACCCTGACCGGGATGGCTATGGACTGGTTCATTAGCCTCCCAGAGGGTCATATCACATCTTTCCACCAATTGTCGCGATTGTTCAGGGAACAATACTTGGCAAACAAGGCCCCGCCGCCAGTCTCTTACGATCTGTTCGATGTGAAGCAGTACCAAGGGGAGACCCTGAAGGAGTATATCAATCGCTTCGGGGCCCAGGTCGTGAAGGTTGGTACGACAGAGGAGCCTATGATCGTGTACGCGTTTGTGAAAGGCGTATGCACCAGACCTTTTGGAGAATCCATCATCCGCAACCGCCCTAGGACTTTCGCTGAACTACGGTGTAGGGCGGTAGAACATATCGCTTCTGAAGGAGAGGTGTGCGTGAAGCGCACCAGCGTCGCGCCCTCACGCCCGAGGGGACCAACACGAGCCCAACCCGTCAGGGTCAATGAGACCACGACGGGAAGAAAGAAGCCAGAGGCGAGACGCCCTTACGAGGCCAGAAAGCCCCAGCCCAGGGGTCCGGCAGGAGGCGATCGCCCGGCCAGAGAAAGAGCGAGACCGGCGAGGTACAACTTCGTGGTTGAGTTGAAGGATTTGATCGCCGTGCCTAACATAGCTGAGAGGCTGAGGCGACCGGCGAAGACTGACAAGGTGTTGGGGCCTCGTAAAGACTCTTGGTGTGAATTCCACGAGGCTTTCGGGCACCACATTGACAACTGCCTGTCGTTGGGTTACTAGCTGGATGAGCTGGTGAGAACCGGATTCTTGAAGGACTATGTCGCGGAGCCCGCCACGACCGCCACCTTGCCGCCGCCGGCAGAAGAACCAGCACACGAGATGCCTGTGCTTGGCGAGGTCCACACTATTGCTGGAGGTTTCTCCGGCGGAGGGCCCACCGCCTCCCAGCGGAAAAAATACGCAAGGGGGGTAAATTCAGTCGAAGAGAGGCTCTCGGGGGAGCCATGGGATTCGGATATCGTGTTCACTAGAAGAGACCTCCGAGATGTGGTACCCCATGACAACGACCCCGTTGTCATCTCAGTCGTCACAGCCGGAAGGAAGGTCCACAGAGTTCTTGTTGACCAAGGAAGTTCGGCAGACGTCATGTTTCTGTCGGCCTTTAATAAGTTACGGTTGTCCCCCGATCTGCGGAGTCCCTATACGGGGTTCCTGTATGGGTTCGGGGATAACCAGGTGGAAATCCGGGGTTACCTGGAGTTGCAGACTACGTTCACAGACGGAGAGGCCTCCCGTACCGAAAGCATCCGGTACCTTGTCGTGAACGCCAACTCTGCCTACAATATTTTGCTGGGCAGACCGGCATTAAACCGTCTGAACGCGATATCCTCCACCCGTCACATGAAAATGAAGCTGCCGGACCTCAGTGGCCAGGTGATAGTCATCAGGTCAGACCAGGAAGAGGCAAGGAAATGCTACGAGAACAGCCTAAAAACAAAGAGAGGCATGTTCATGGTGTATGAACGTCCGCCCAGCGCGGACACAACGATGCTTGAGGCGGCGCCCGCTGTGCCGACGCCGGACGAGGCCCTACCAGTGGAGGCGACGCCCGAAGCTGACGCACCAATGGAGGAAAGCCCTGAGGACGCGGCGCCCGTAGAAGAGGCGACGCCTGTCAAAGATGATAGCAGGGAACAACCCGCGGCTAACGCCGTAGAAAGGGAGATTGGCGGCAAGGCTTTCAAGTTAGGAAGTTCGCTGAGCCCAGAATAACAGGAAGGGGTGGCAGAAGTGATTTAACGCCACCTGGATGCCTTCGCATGGTCCGCCTCGGATATGCCAGGCATTGATCCTGATTTCCTGTGTCACCACCTCAGTATGGACGCCACGGTCCGCCCCGTGCGTCAGAGGAAGAGAAAGTTCAATGAGGAACGACAGCAGGTGGTGAAAGACGAAACGCAGAAGCTGTTGAGTGCTGGCCACATCAGGGTGATCCAATACCCTGAGTGGCTCGCCAACGTCGTCTTGGTGAAAAAGGCGAACGGAAAGTTGAGGATGTGCGTTGACTTCACGGACCTGAACAAGGCATGCCCAAAGGACTCGTATCCGCTGCCCAGCATCGACGCCTTGGTAGACAGTGCGTCCGGCAGCAAGGTGCTGAGTTTCCTGGACGCCTTTTCAGGGTACAACCAAATCAAGATGCACCCAAGAGACGAGAGCAAGACCGCATTCATGACAGAGACCTGGAGCTACTGCTATAAGGTAATGCCTTTTGGGCTGAAGAATGCGGGCGCCACGTACCAAAGGTTAATGGACAGGGTCCTGGCGCCAATGCTCGGGAGGAATGTGTACGCCTATGTAGACGACATGGTGGTGGCGTCGCAGAATAGGGCGCAGCACGTGGCGGACCTGGAGGAGTTGTTCGTCACAATATCCAAGTACCGCCTCAAGTTAAACCCTGAGAAGTGTGTTTTCGGGGTAGAGGCCGGTAAGTTTTTGGGTTTTATGCTCACAGAGAGGGGGATAGAGGCGAACCCCGACAAATGCGCGGCGATTATCGCCATGCGGAGTCCGACGTCGGTAAAGGAGGTTTGTTTCCGCCGGAGGAGAGAGGGGCACCCATATTTCCAGTGCCTCAAGAGAAACAGTCGCTTTGCATGGACTGATGAATGCGAAGCGGCTTTCATTAAGCTGAAGGAGTACCTGGCGACGCCACCGGTCCTCTGCAAGCCGGTAACGGGCGTGTTATATTTTACCGTAACGGAGCGGGCCATTAGTTCTGTGTTGGTCCAGGAGCAGGACCAAAGTCAGAAGCCCATCTATTTCGTAAGCAAGGCGTTACAGGGAGCTGAGACGAGGTACCAAGCGCTAGAGAAGGCGGCGCTAGCGGTGGTATTTTCTGCCAGGAGGCTCCGTCATTACTTCCGCAGCTTCACGGTGGTGGTGATGACCAACCTCCCTATACAGAAAGTGCTGCAGAAGCCTGATGTCGCGGGAAGAATGGTGCGCTGGGCGGTAGAACTGTCAGAATTCGACATCCAGTATGAGCCTAGAGGATCCATCAAAGGGCAGGTGTACGCAGATTTTATAGCGGAACTGTCGCCCGGAGGCGAGCAGGAGGTGGAAGTGAGTTCGCAGTGGCTGCTCTCGGTTGATGGCTCTTCCAACCAGCAGGGGAGCGGTGCGGGAATAGTCTTGGAGGGACCCGACGGCATACTGATCGAGCAGGCCTTGCGTTTCGCCTTCAAGGAAAGTAACAATCAGGCAGAATATGAAGCCCTGATAGCAGGAATGCTCTTGGCCAAGGAGATGGGCGCACAGAACCTCCTGGTGAAGAGCGACTCTCAGTTGATTACGGGGCAGGTGTCGGGTGAGTTCCAGGCGAAGGACCCACAGATGGCGGCGTATCTGAAATACGTCCAGTTGTTGAAGGGGGCGTTCAACGCTCTTGAGCTGATACATGTCCCGAGGGAGCAGAATGCCAGAGCTGACCTGCTCGCAAAGCTGGCCAGCTCAGGCAAGGGGGGTAGACAGAGGACAGTGATCCAGGAGACTCTCAAAGCTCCGCATAGATTCGTGGAAGACAACAGGGTGGATGTCCTCCAGATTTATACATCAAGGGGAAGACCGAGGAGTCACTGCTCTTTGACCCAAGATACGCAGAGGGCGCCCCGCATCAGCATGTACGCGGGCGTGCCTGAGGAAGAGCAGATGCAGGTATGTGTTTTGTCCAAGGGAGACACCTGGATGACACCCTATAAGCGATACCTGGCGGATGGGGCTCTTCCAGTGGACCCTAAAGAGGGTAAAAAAGTCAAAAGAAATGCTGCAAGATATACTTTGGTGGATGGGGTGCTGTTCAGGCACGGTTTCGCTCACCCTATCCTAACATGCGTCAGTGGCGATGAGTGCACCAGGATAATGGCGGAGCTACATGAAGGCATCTGCGGAAGCCACGTAGGGGAAAGATCCTTAGCCTCCAAGGTAATACGCGCAGGTTTCTTCTGGCCAACAGTGAAAGAGGATTGCGCACGGTACGCCCAGCGGTGTAGGCAATGCCAAAAGCACGCCGACTGGCATAAGGCACCGGCAGAAGAATTGCGATCCATATACAGCCCGTGGCCTTTCCATACATGGGGAATTGACATCCTGGGCCCTTTCCCACTGGTAATCAGGCAGATGAAGTATCTGATCGTCGCCATCGAATACTTCACTAAGTGGATAGAGGCGGAGCCCGTGGCACAGATCACTGCGCATAAGGTACAACATTTTTTGTGGAGAAACATTGTATGTCGCTTTGGTGTACCTAGGCGCCTGATATCTGACAACGGGACCTGGTTTGCCAGTCAGCAGTTGAGAAATCTGTGTGCTGAAGTAGGAATCAAACAAGTGTTCGCGTCGGTTGAACACCCCCAGACCAATGGACAAGTAGAGTCGGCAAACAGAGTTCTGCTGAGGGGGTTAAAAAGAAGGTTAGAGAAAGCCAAAGGGGCGTGGGCGGAAGAGGTGCCAAGGATTGTATGGGCATATCACACCACGCCCCAATCCTCTACTATGGAGACGCCCTTCAGTTTGGTGTACGGGTCGGACGCGATGATTCTAGTAGAAATACATGAAAGCTCACCACGTTTTCAAAACTTTGTGGTGGAGGAATCCAATGAAGAAAGGCGGGTAAACCTGGATCTGCTAGAAGAGGCCAGGGAAGAAGCTAGAATAAAAGCTGAAGCGATGAAGAGAAGAGTAGAGCGGCAATATAGCTCTAAGGTAAAGCTGCGACAGTTTCAGGTTGGCGACCTGGTGATGAGGAAAGCTCACCCATACGAGTTGGAGAATAAGCTGTCTCCCAAGTGGACCGGGCCCTTCAGAGTTACTGAGGCTAAGGGCAACGGTTCGTACAACCTGGAGACTTTGGATGGAGGTCCTATCCCGCGCACTTGGAATGCAGCCAACTTAAAATTTTATTTCAGTTGACTTATGTAAGCAGTATGTAACAATTTAGTTGAAGGGGACGCTCTTTTTCCCTCTTGGGGGTTTTTTAATGAGGTCACCCTAATAAAAGGAAAAACCAATTTGAGAAAAAGAAGTGCCTTGGTTTTCAGCCTTTATCTTTCTCTGTTTGAAGTAATGTGATGCGCCGCCTAGGTCATGGCGTCGCCAAGAAAGAAGGCGTCGCCTAGGTCATGGCGTCGCCCAGAAAGAAGGCGTCACCTAGATAGGGGCGTCGCCCCTGAGAAGGCGTCGCCCAAATGAAGGTATGCACCGTTGGAAGAACAGGACGAAAGGAAAGTGCGCAGTACATGAAGCATATGCAAAGTAAAGTGGCGTTGCAAAAAATCAAGTATGATATTGAAAAGTTGTTGTTACAAGCAATGTTCAATACAATGGGAGTAGTACAAACGGAGCAAACGCTACAAATCATGCAAAAACACGAACAAGCCATTCCTCAGTGGTCATCAGAGTTATCACTGGAGGAAGGCGAAGCCCCTTTCCCAGCCGGCAGAGCTCGAGTAAGTCGTGTCCTCTTTTCTTGGTTTATTTTCGAACCTGCACCAAGGGAGAAGATGTGTTAGAGACACCATGAAGCAAGACATGCACGTACAGAAAGCAATGAAGGCCGAGTTTTCTAAGGCAGTGGGTCTTACATATGTACTTCTCAAGAGTCCCAGCGTTGAACTCCAGGCTGATCACTGTGGCAGAGTCAAAACCTCCCGCCTCAGCAAGAATCCGGCAAGCTATTTGATCACTTGGAGCCAGCTTCTTGAGGGGTTTGGCTTTGAGGGTCTTCTCCTCTCTCACCCAGTACAGCGGAAACCCATCCAGAGCGTCGGGAACAAGGTCAGTACGGCAGATCTTGAAGAACCGGCCTTTCCACTCGGTGAACGAGCTTTGGAAGGGTGTAAAGAGAACTCTCCCGGGTACATTACTGAGAGTTACCCAGAGGTTGTGTCTCTGCCTCTTCACCTCAAAGAAGTGAAGAAAGAGGTCAACCGAGGGTGCACAACCCAGAAACCCGAAGAGAATGTCGAAGGCTTTGACAAAGGCCCAGCTGTTGGGATACAACTGGGCCGGAGCAACGTTGATCTCCGTCAGCAGTTCCTTCTCAAACCAGGAAAAGGGTAAGCGCACTCCGATGGTCTTGAACACCACCTGGTAAAAGTAAAAGAAAGGGACCCCTTCGTTGGCCCGTTCGTCTCCACACACTGGCTCCCCTAGAGTGCAAGGGAGCATAGCGATGTCGTCGTCATGCCTCCTCGTGAAGGCCAGGTGGTCATAGGAACACGAATCCCCTTTACGCTCCCTTATGGCCCTGGTGGAGAGTAAGCATGAACACTCGTCAAGAAGTTCGCTCGAAGCCCAAGGGTACAAGTCTTTGGGACGGACCCTGGAGGAAGCAGCGTGGGAAGACATTCCTTAACGAGATCAGGGATTGTCACGAGTGTAGAGACCGCAAGAAATGCAAGAGTTGGGCGAGGGAAGCGAATGCTGGAACAACCCTGTGTGAAAAAGAAGGGGTGCAAGAATGAGAGTATGCAAGAAGAAAGAATGCAAGTAGATTGTGAAGAGTGAGAAAGTGATGCGGATAGTTTCAGAGTTTGAAGAGTTAAATAAAGCGGTTAGAGCGCCAAACGACGCGAATGGATACACCGCACGATTGGTCCACGTGGCAGAAGATGGAAGGATGACCCTGGCACCACTGGTTAAAATCAGAAAACGTCGTATCAACAGAATATCCAGTGGTACGATGCGCCATCGAAAGTGAGTCAGGGGCACAGCAGGAGTCAGAACTTAATGGAATGACTGAATGCCCCATCAACCATACAAGCAGCGCCACGTGGATCAAGTCGAATGACGGAACGTCCCATCAGCCATACAGGAGGTGCCACGCGGAGGGCACGGACAAAACCTTGAGCTCTTCGCTGTCATCAAGCGTCGACCAAGGCAGGGACCAAAGTCAACGTCGAAGTAAAGGTAACGCCCGAGGCGTCGCCTGGAAGGACGCAAAGGGCGACGCCAGCGAGAGATGTCGCGGGCGTCGCCAACCAAAATATCAGCAGGGTCGCCTCCCCGATACCCACAGGTAGGAAAGACTGTGGAGGGAGACGAAATCAAAGAAGGCCAAGTTAGTCACTGGCGTCGCCTCCCCGATACCCACAGGTAGGAAAGACTGTGGAGGGAGACGAAATCAAAGAAGGCAAAGTTAGTCACTGGCGTCGCCTCCCCGATGCCCACAGGTAGGAAAGACTGTGGAGGGAGATGAGACCGCCAAACGCCAGCGAATCGCTGGCAGGGCGTTCCCCGATACCTATGGGAAGGAATGACCATGGAGGGAACAGACCCCCCCCCAGAGCACTCAGCGTTTTAGACACCCGGGGACGATACGGTGCTGCTGTAGCAGGCCTCTCCTTAGGCGTGGGCGCCGAGCGTTAAGGATCAAGGAAAGGACCTTTCGGTATCAGAGACATCCCGTGGACGATACGGCGTCACTAAGTGAGCCTCTCCATGGGCGTGAGGGTTGGCGTGCGAACCTTTCCCGGTCATACAAAGCCGCCCAACGAAGCGAAAGAAGCAAGTATAATGCAAACAAAACAACCGAAGCATAAGAAGGCAAAAGATGAGAATGAGATCGCACAAGCAGAATCGTATATGGCAAAGACACAAAGGCAATCATACGAACACCCCAAATCAGTAACAAGAGTACGGATAGTTCAAAGAATTACAAGTTTTAACAGATAAAATAAAAAACGAAGGTAATGTATAAAGCAGTTAAGCTTGAAGCTGAAGGTGGCGGGTGAGAGACAGCGGTTCAGTCTTCCAAGTCCATGGGCACGACTTTCCCGTCGACGACATGGTGAGTGGGGTCGCAGTTCGAAATATTGATGCCTGCGTTCTCGCAGGACGCCTGGGCCAGAGCCTCTTGGAAACCCTCCTCAAACACCCCCGCCATCTCCCCAGTCAGTTCTTGAACCTCCCCCTCTAGTTCGGTAATCCTGGAATCCTTGGATGTCAATTGCTTCTCCAGGAATTCCTTCTCCACCCGGAGCTTATTAGCCTCGGCTTGTAGAAGGCTCAAAGCTTCAACCTTAGCAGTCAAGGCGTCCTCTCTTTCACCCAGCTTCTGCCTCCAAGCAGCATCCAACTCATCAAGTTTTTTCCGCTGCACCTCGGTTGTGAGAGCCGCCTCCTGGAGGCCAATGTTTTGGATTTGATAGGAGGTGAGTTGGGCTAGTTGAGCGGCATGCGCCTGTTCCAGTTCTCGCGCGTACGCCTCAGCTCCCTCCCTACCCTCATGGACCAGTTTTAGCAGAGATTGGGAAGCTTCCTCCTTGAGTCCCCAGTTTTGCTTCTCCTCCTTCAACGCCACCACCTCTTGTCTCAGCTTGCGAAGAACCTCCCTCCCTTTGATAGCATTTCGAGCCTGAGTGCGCCACTTGATTGCCACCGCCAGGAAGGCTCCCATATAGTAAGGCATGCCTCCCCCTTTTTGAGGATCAGTCGGCGTCATTCCTTCGGTGAAGCCCTGCGTCAACTCCCTATGAATGGAGCGAGGAATCCGGGGTTTGCGCGAAGTCGAGCCAGGGACTGATACAGGAGGGGCGGAGCCCGACGCTTCAGTTGCGTCACGATGCGGCAACGGCGAAGGTGGGGGAACCAAGTCAATCCTTTCCTCTCGCTCCTCGTGGGCTGGCGGAGGCGGCGGTGAGGTGGCACTGGGAGGATCGTCCCTGAGAGAGTTTCCATCGCCGGGGGGCGCGGCGGGTGAGGCAATGAGACCCGTAGCCCTCCTCTTATGGGAAACCAGGGCAGAACCCGAGCCTTCGCTGTCGGAATCCACTATCAACACCCTTTTCCCTTTGTTAGGGCGCGCTGAGGCAGGGGTTGACGCCATGGCTAACGGAACCGCAACAATGGGAGGAGGAGAGGCAGATGGTGGAGGGATCGGCAGGGAAGCAACGGTGGGCACGTCGAAGGCGACGACGTCCCCACCTTCCTTGGTAGATTTTGCCTTCTTCAAAAATTTGGCAAGAGCCAGCCGTCTCGAGGAAGTCATCACTGAACCTTCAACAGCGAAAAATAGTAGAGTAAAGGTTGGCTCAGATGAAGCAGAAGGGAAATTCTATGGCCAAACACACGCAGATAACCACAACAACTAATGTATCATAAACAATCAAGGGCAGATACCAAAGTAGGTAGAAAGCCCATGGGCGTTGAATTCGTTCGCGATGAGTTTGGCGGTATCGAAGACTATCCCCAGTCCCGCCAAGGCTTTGCACACATCCCGGTCGGAGGGGGTAAGCTCATCCAAAGCCAGGGCCTTCATGGTTATGGGCTTATCCGTCCAGTATAGGGGAAAGCCCTCTAGGATGGTAGGATCGTGCTTGGTCGCACGTACCTTGAAGAATTTCCCCTTCCATCCCTTGAACGAATTTTGGAAGAGCGTAAGACTGATGCGCCCGGCGATGCCAGAAAAGCTCATCCATAGGCTCTTCCCCTGCTTCTTTACCTCGAAAAAGTGAAGAAAAACGTCTACAGAAGAGGGAACACCTAGATAGCCGCAGAGAATTTGGAACCCCCTCACGAAAGCCCAACTGTTGGGGTGGAGCTGGGCGGGAGCAGTGTTTATCTCTGTAAGTAGCTCTTTTTCGAAAGAAGTGAGGGGCAGACGCAGGCCCACCCTCTTGAGCACCATTTGATAGAGGAAGAAGAAGGGGCATCCCCCAGTATCCCGTGAGTCCGCACAAACGGGCATCCCAGGTCGCACCCGGCTTACCAGGACATGGGAGTCGTGATTTTTGTGAAAAGCGTTGAAATTATAAAGCGCAGGGTCCCCCCTGTGAGCCTCCACGTCCTCAACAGAGTTTAGAAGGGAACATTCGTCCAGAAGTTCGTCGGGAGCCCAGTCGTATTTGCCCTTATAATAAGACTTAGGGAGTGGGGGAGGCGCGGCGGTCTTAGATTTCGCCATCAATGCCAAAGCTGAAGATCAAAGGAAAAAGAAAGGGTTCAGAGAAAAGGGGTTGGGAGAAGAAAAGGGGAAAAAATGGAAGAACCCTAGGAGCGCCCTACCCACACGAGAGCGAAGGGGAACGAGAGGAACAAAGAAGCATACAAACAATATCCAGAGAAATGCGGTAATATGGACAGTCCCAGGCAGTTCATACAGTGAAGAGAGTCATCAAGGAGGGAAAAAACCGTACCTTTGGGGGCTGAAGGGCGTGGAGAGCGGAAGCACGAATGAACAGGGGTCGCGAGAGAAGGGATTCAGAGAAGATGAACAGTGAGAAAGGGCAGAGAAAGTGGATGTAACAGTAGTGGCAAGCACGGGGTTTGGGTAACTTAAACGTTACAAGAAGCGCGAGGGACAACAAATGATAACCGTGTGATGATGCCACGTGTTGCAAGATTAAGCGCTCAAGGGGAGCGCAAGAGGTTCTTAAAGACGACCGCACGATGAACCACGTGGCACGCGATTAAGCGCAGCTTCAAAGGACATTATTTTTCCCATTTCAGGGGATGTCCAATCAGCCATTAAGAATACCCCTGTGGTTCAGAAAGTGTCATGTCAGTAATTCGAAGAATTGCTGAGTCAGCAGAGAATGACACGTCATCAGGAGGGCACGTGGACGGCGTGGGCGAGGCTCTATTCTTTGCGCTGAAGACAAGTCTTCGGCTTAAGACTGGGGGGCTTGTGTACCGTCCCGTATCCGGGCGTTGACTAAATCAAGGTCGAAGTCAACGGCTGAAGAGTCAAAGTCAACGCAAGGCAACGCCTAGGTGGAGAGATGCCAAGTGCCAGCATCGCCAAGAGGAAGCGTCGCTAGGGCAATGCGTCGCCAAGGCAAGGCGTCGCCCAGGTGAAGGCGTCGCCCAACCAGGGCGTCGCCAGAGCAAACAAGGCATGAAGCAAGGCAATCACAGTGTGGTTCCCCGATACCCATGGGTAGGAAAGACCATAGAGGGAGCGACGCCGTGGGAAGGCCTCAGGTCCGATAGCCCGGGGCAGTGATAAAGAGAAGGAAAAGGTGGCTTCAAGGCCATAGTGATAGCATCAGGGTAGGGCAACCTGACTCGTGAAGTACCCGTGCCGCCCCAGAGACGCCTTCGGGACAGATACGACCCAAGAGGAAGGTCACGCCCAGGGTAATCGGGTGCAGGGTACGAGAGGAAGGCAGATACGCTCTCAGAGTAAGTGACTAGATGATTGGGGGCATGAGTTGGCGCCCAAAAAGTCACCCCTAGCGCAGTAGCACTCCCAGCAGGAGGACTCACACGTAGAAACGTCCACAAGTGGGCAGAAGCGCCCCCAGATGGGGTCATGGCGTCATGAGGCCCTCCACGTGTATAACAGCCATGTCAGAATGGAAACACCCCTTGGTCAGGTGCCAGGTAATTAAAGTCATTCAATACAGTTTCCGTTTCGAGCGTTCAGGCACTATGATGGCTCCCAAGCGTTTCAACGTCTTAAATGCGCTACGTTTTCTAATTAAACGCTTTAATGAGTGCGTTACGTTTGTGATTAAAAGCGCTTTAAGGCGTTTTAAATGCTTGGGAGGTTTAAATAGCGCAGGGAATGTTGGAAACGGGGTTGGAACTTTTGGCAAATCGACCAGAGAACTCTCTAGTTGCTTGCTCGTGCTTCAAGGTTACGTACAAGTGACTGGGGAATATTTTTGCCTGAAGGAGACAACACACACAGATATACACAGTTCTTTTTATCACCTTCAGAGTGCCATACGCGGTACTCAGAGACGTAGGTGGATAGTTTTGGTGTTTCTTGCTGGCTGACTTGAGCGTCGGAGTGCACACGGCCGCTAGGGCGCCTCTTTGTCCTCTTTTTTGCAGGAATCCACAGGCAACCAGTGGAAAGGAGTCCCTAGCTGACGGTTGAGGTCGCGCACGAAGACGTCCCGGTCAACCGGACGGAACATTTGGAGCCCACCGTGGGGCCGATATAAAACATCAGTCCCATCACAAGTTCGAGAAAATCTACGAAGTCACAGTAACGTTGGAGGAGGTTGGAGTGACAATGGCCCCACCAGACGAAGCACAGCACGCGCAGCCCCAGCGGACCTATCCATGCAACAGGTCCTGGAGATAATGAGGGGGCTGCAGCAGGACATGGCGGATTCGAAAATGGAACAGGAACGCATGCAGGCAGACCTTGACGCCACGCATGAGCGGAACGAAAAGCTCCACTGTGTGAATGAGGAGTTGCGCCAGGGCCTGAGAAATGATCAGAGGTGGCCTGGGCATGATGAGATGGAGAACCATTCCCCACCAAGGGAGTTTTCCACTCCTTTCTCGCAGGAGATCGTAGATGCAGCGATCCCGAACACGTTCGTGGGACCCAAGGTGATCTTCACCAGGATGGAGGACCCAGAGACACACCTTGCTGCATTCCACACACAGATGGTCCTGATAGGCGGTTCTGATGCTGCCAAGTGCAAGCTCTTCATGAGCACCCTGACCGGGATGGCTATGGACTGGTTCATTAGCCTCCCAGAGGGTCATATCACATCTTTCCGCCAATTGTCGCGATTGTTCAGGGAACAATACTTGGCAAACAAGGCCCCGCCGCCAGGTCGTGAAGGTTGGTACGATAGAGGAGCCTATGATCGTGTACGCGTTTGTGAAAGGCGTATGCCCCGACCCTTTTGGAGAATCCATCATCCGCAACCGCCCTAGGACTTTCGCTGAACTATGGCGTAGGGCGGTAGAACATATCTCTTCTAAAGAAGAGGTGTGCGTGAAGCGCACCAGCGTCGCGCCCTTACGCCCGAGGGGACCGACACGAGCCCAACCCGTCAGGGTCAATGAGACCACGACGGGAAGAAAGAAGCCAGAGGCGAGACGCCCTTACAAGGCCAGAAAGCCCCAGCCCAGGGGTCCGGCAGGAGGCGATCGCCCGGCCAGAGAAAGAGCGAGACCGGCGAGGTACAACTTCGTGGTTGAGTTGAAGGATTTGATCGCCGTGCCTAACATAGCTGAGAGGCTGAGGCGACCGGCGAAGACCGACAAGGTGTTGGGGCCTCGTAAAGACTCTTGGTGTGAATTCCACGAGGCTTTCGGGCACCACATTGACAACTGCCTGTCATTGGGTTACCAGCTGGATGAGCTGGTGAGAACCGGATTCTTGAAGGACTATGTCGCGGAGCCCGCCACGACCGCCACCTTGTCGCCGCCGGCAGAAGAACCAGCACACGAGATGCCTGTGCTTGGCGAGGTCCACACTACTGCTGGAGGTTTCTCCGGCGGAGGGCCCACCGCCTCCCAGCGGAAAAAATACGCAAGGGGGGTAAATTCAGTCGAAGAGAGGCTCTCGGGGGAGCCATGGGAGTCGGATATCGTGTTCACTAGAAGAGACCTCCGAGATGTGGTACCCCATGACAACGACCCCGTTGTCATCTCAGTCGTCACAGCCGGAAGGAAGGTCCATAGAGTGCTTGTTGACCAAGGAAGTTCGGCAGACGTCATGTTTCTGTCGACCTTTAATAAGTTACGGTTGTCCCCCGATCTGCTGAGTCCCTATACGGGGTTCCTGTATGGGTTCGGGGATAACCAGGTGGAAGTCCGGGGTTACCTGGAGTTGCGGACTACGTTCACAGACGGAGAGGCCTCCCGTACCGAAAGCATCCGGTACCTTGTCGTGAACGCCAACTCTGCCTACAATATTTTGCGGGGCAGACCGGCATTAAACCGTCTGAATGCGGTATCCTCCACCCGTCACATGAAAATGAAGCTGCCGGACCTCAGTGGCCAGGTGATAGTCATCAGGTCAGACCAGGAAGAGGCAAGGAAATGCTACGAGAACAGCCTAAAAACAAAGAGAGGCGTGTTCATGGTGTATGAACGTCCGCCCAGCGCGGACACAACGATGCTTGAGGCGGCGCCCGCTGTGCCGACGCCTGACGAGGCCCTACCAGTGGAGGCGACGCCCGAAGCTGACGCACCAATGGAGGAAAGCCCTGAGGACGCGGCGCCCGTAGTAGAGTTGGCGCCCGTCGAGGATGATAGCAGGGAACAACCGGCAGCTAACGCCGTGGAGAGGAAGAACAGGAAGGGGTGGCAGAGGTGATTTCACGCCACTTGGATGCTTTCGCATGGTCCGCCTCGGATATGCCCGGCATCGACCCTGATTTCTTGTGTCACCATCTCAGCATGGACGCCACGGTCCGCCCCGTGCGCCAAAGAAGGAGAAAGTTTAATGAAGAAAGGCAGCTGGTGGTAAAGAATGAAACGCAGAAGTTGTTGAGTGCTGGCCACATCAGGGAGATTCAATACCCTGAGTGGCTAGCTAACGTCGTCTTAGTGAAGAAGGCGAATGGGAAGTGGAGGATGTGCGTGGACTTCACGGACCTGAATAAGGCGTGCCCGAAGGACTCGTACCCACTACCCAGCATCGACGCGTTGGTGGATAGTGCATCCGGCAGCAAGGTGTTGAGCTTCCTGGACGCATTCTCGGGGAACAACCAGATCAAGATGCACCCGAGAGATGAGAGTAAAACTGCATTCATGACCGAGACATGCAGTTATTGTTATAAGGTGATGCCTTTTTGGCTGAAAAACGTGGGCGCCACATACCAAAGGCTAATGGACAAGGTCCTGGCGCCCATGCTAGGGAGGAATGTATACGCTTACGTGGACGACATGGTAGTGGCGTCGCAGGATAGGGCACAGCACATGGCAGACCTGGAGGAGTTGTTCGTCACTATATCCAAGTATCGCCTCAAGCTAAACCCTGAGAAGTGTGTCTTCGGGGTAGAGGCCGGTAAGTTCTTGGGTTTTATGCTCACAGAGAGGGGGATAGAAGCGAACCCCGACAAATGCGCAGCGATCATTGCCATGCGAAGCCCGACGTCGGTAAAGGAAGTGCAGCAGCTGACAGGACGGATGGCGGCGCTCTCAAGGTTTGTTTCCGTCGGGGGAGAGAAGGGGCACCCATATTTCCAGTGCCTCAAGAGAAAGAGTCATTTTGCATGGACTGATGAATGCGAAGCGGCTTTCATTAAGTTGAAAGAGTACCTGGCGATGCCACCGGTCCTCTGCAAACCGGTAACAGGCGTGCCCCTCCGGCTATACTTCACGGTAACGGAGCGGGCTATAAGCTCTGTGCTGGTCCAGGAGCAGGACCAGAGTCAAAAGCCCATCTATTTTGTGAGCAAGGCATTACAAGGCGCTGAGACAAGATACCAGGCGCTGGAGAAGGCAGCGTTAGCAGTGGTGTTTTCAGCCAGGAGGCTCCGTCATTACTTCCACAGCTTTACGGTGGTAGTGATGACAAACCTCCTTATACAGAAGGTGCTGCAGAAGCCTGACGTGGCGGGAAGAATGGTGCGCTGCGCGGTGGAGCTGTCAGAATTCGACATCCAGTATGAGCCTAGAGGATCCATCAAAGGGCAAGTGTATGCAGATTTCGTAGCGGAACTCTCGCCCGGAGGTGAACAAGAGGTGGAGGTGGGCTCGCAGTGGTTGCTCTCGGTTGATAGCTCTTCCAACCAACAAGGGAGTGGTGCAGGAATAGTCTTGGAGGGACCCAACGGCGTGCTGATTGAGCAAGCTCTGCACTTCGCCTTTAAGGCAAGTAATAACCAGGCGGAATACGAAGCTCTGATCGCAGGAATGCTCCTGGACAAGGAGATGGGCGCACAGAACCTCCTGGTGAAAAGCGATTCCCAGCTGATTACGGGGCAGGTGTCGGGTGAGTTCCAGGAGAAGGACCCACAGATGGCGGCGTATCTGAAATACGTCCAGGTATTGAAGGGAGCAGTCAACGCTCTTGAGCTGATACATGTCCCAAGGGAGCAGAATGCTAGAGCTGACCTGCTTGCAAAGCTGGCCAGCTCAGGCAAGGGGGGTAGACAGAGGACAGTGATCCAAGAGACGCTCAAAGCTCCGCGTAAATTCGTGGAAGATAACAGGGTGGATGTCCTCCAAATTTATACAACAAGAGGAAGGCCAAGGAGTCATCGCTCTTTGACCCAAGATACGCTGAAGGTGCCCCGCATCAGCACGTACGCGGGTATGCCCGAAGAAGGAGAGCAAATGCAGGTATGTGTCTTAACCGAGGGAGACACCTGGATGACGCCATACAAACGGTACCTGGCAGATGGGGCTCTCCCAGTGGAGCCTGAAGAGGGTAAGAAGGTCAAGAGAAATGCCGCAAGATATACTGTGGTGGACGGGGTGTTGTTCAGGCACGGTTTCACTCACCCTATCCTAACGTGTGTATTTGATCGTTGCCATCGAGTACTTCACCAAGTGGATAGAGGCAGAGCCCGTGGCACAATCACTGCGCACAAGGTACAACACTTTGTGTGGAAGAACATTGTGTGTCGCTTTGGTGTACCTAGGCGCTTGATATCCGATAATGGGACCCAGTTTGCTAGCCAGCAGTTAAAAAATCTGTGCGCTGAGGTAGGTATCAAGCAAGTGTTCGCATCAATCGAACACCCCCAGACCAACGGGCAAGTGGAGTCAGCAAACAGAGTTTTGCTGAGGGGGTTAAAGAGAAGGTTAGAAAAGGCCAAAGGGGCGTGGGCGGAGGAAGTGCCAAGGATCGTATGGGCATACCACACCACGCCCCAATCCTCTACTATGGAGACGCCTTTCAGTTTAGTGTATGGGTCGGATGCGATGATCCCCGTAGAAATACATGAAAGCTCGCCACGCTTTCAAAACTTTGTGGTTGAAGAATCCAACGAAGAAAGGCGGGTAAACCTGGATCTACTAGACGAAGCCAGGGAGGAGGCCAGAATAAAAGCCCAAGCGGTAAAGAGAAGAGTAGAACGACAATATAGCTATAAGGTAAAGCCGCGACAGTTTCAGATTGGCGACCTAGTGATGAGGAAGGCCCACCCATACGAGCTGGAGAATAAGTTGTCTCCCAAGTGGACCGGACCCTTCAGAGTTACCGAGGCTAAGGGCAACGACTCGTACAACCTAGAGACCTTAGAAGGGGGTCCCATCCCGCGCAGTTGGAATGCAGCCAATCTGAAGTTTAATTTTAGTTGACTCATGTAAAGCAGCTATCTAACAGTCTTGATAAAGGGGACACTCTTTTTCCCCTTCCGGGGTTTTTTAATGAGGTCACCCAAATAAAAGAAAAACAAGTTTCAGAAAAACCTTGCCTTGGTTTTCATTCTTTATCTTTTCTCCGTTCGAAGTAGCGAGAGGCGTCGCTAATAAAGAGGGCGTCGCCAAGAAAGAAGGCGTCGCCAAGGAGAAAGGCGTCGCCAAGAAGAAGGGCGTCGCCAAGAAAGAAGGCGTCACCAAGGAGAAAGGCGTCGCCTGAGCGCAGGCGCTGCTAAGAAACATGACGGAGGAAAAACGCACAATATATGAGACGTATGCAAAGTAAAAGTGGCATTACAGAAACCAAATGTGGCGTAGTGAAGTTGATTTTACAAGCAGTGTTCGATACAGATGGGAGTAACGCGAGTAGGGCAAACATTACAACTCATACAAAAACACAAACGAACCACTTCTCAGTGGCCATCGGAGTCAGCACGGGAAGAAGACGAAGCCCCGCTCCCAGTCCGCAGAGCTCGGGTAAGTCGTGTCCTCCGCTCCTGGTTTATTTTCGAACCTGCACCAAGGGAGATGAATGTGTTAGACCCACCATGAAGCAAAACACGCACAGATAGAAAGCAATAAAGGCGGAAGTTTCTAGGGCAGTGACTCATACATATATACTTTTTGAGAGTTCCAGCGTTGAACTCCAAACTGATCAAGGTGGCGGAGTCAAAACCTCCCGCCTCAGCGAGAATCCGGCAAGCCACCTGGTCACTCGGAGCCAGCTTTTTGAAGGATTTGGATTTGAGGGCCCTCGCCTCCCTCACCCAGTACAGTGGAAAACCATCCAGGGCGGAGGGAACGAGGTCAGTGCAACAGATCTTGAAGAATCGGCCTTTCCACCCAGTGAATGAGTTTTGGAAGGGGGTTAGGAGAACTCTCCCAGGAACGTTACTGAGAGTTACCCAGAGGTTGTTCCTTTGCCTCTTCACCTCAAAGAAGTGAAGAAAGATGTCAACCGAGGGTGCACAACCCAGAAACCCGAAAAGGATGTCAAAGGCCTTGACAAAAGCCCAGCTGTTGGGATATAACTGGGCCGGAGCGGCATTGATTTCCATCAGCAGTTCCTTCTCAAACCGGGAGAAGGGCAGGCGCACGCCGACGGTCTTGAAAACCACCTGATAGAAGTAAAAGAAGGGGACCCCGTCGTTGGCCCATTCGTCTCCACATACTGGCTCCCCTAGAGTGCAAGGGAGCACAGCAATGTCTTCGTCGTGCCTCCTCGCGAAGGCACGGTGATTATAGGAGCATGAATCCCCTTTGTGTTCCCTTATGGCCCTGGTGGAGAGTAAGCATGAGCATTCGTCAAGAAGCTCACCCGAAGCCCAAGGATACAGATCCTTGGGGTTGGCCCTGGGGGGAGTGGCATGAGAGGACATTCTTGAACAGAATCAGGGAGGTTCGAAGGCGGGTGGCCCACTGGTAACGCAAGGGTAAAACGCTGGTGGGAACGAACACTGGAAGAACTCTTCGCGAGAAGAGAAAGGGTGCAAGAAGAGAGGGTGCAAGTAGGTTACGAAAAGCGCAAAAATGATGAGGACAGTTTCAAAGTCTTGAAGAGTTAAATATTGCGGTTAGAGCGCCAAACGACGCAAATGGGAGTATTGCACTTATAGCACTAAACGACGCGAATGGATGCACCGCACGATCGAGCCACGTGGCAGAGGATGAAAGGATGGCCCTGGCACCACTGGTTAAACTCGGAAAATGTCGTATCAACAGAATGCCCAAGGGTACGATGCGCCGTCGAGAGTGGGTCAGGGGCACAGTAGGAGTCAGGTCCAGGTCAAGTGACTGGACGTCCCATCAGCCATGCAAGAAGCGCCACGTGGAGTGTACAGGTGAAACCTTGAGCTCTTCGCTATCCGCAGGCGTCGACCAGGGTCAAGGTCAAAGTCAATGCCCAGGTAAAGATAACGCCCAAGGCAACGCCAGCAGGAGACGCCCGAGGCGTTGCCGGGAAAAGCGTAAAGGGCGACGCCAGCAAGAGACGTTGCGGGCGTCGCCAACCCAAGTATCAGCAGTGCCGCCTCCCCGATACCCACAGGTAGGAAAGACTGTGGAGGGAGACGAAGTCGAAGAAGTCGAAACTAGTTACTAGCGGCGTCGCCTCCCCGATACCCGCAGGTAGGAAAGACTGTGGAGGGAGACGAGATCGCCAAACGCCAGCGGATCGTTGGCAGGGCCGTTTCCCGATACCGGTGGGAACGAAAGACCATGGAAGGAACGACCCCCCCCCCCCCCCCAGAGTACTTGGCGTTTTTAGACACCCTGGGACGATACGGCGCTGCTGTAGAAGGCCTTTCCTTAGGAGTGGGGGCCGGGCACCAAGAACCAAGGGACGAATCGCTTCGGTGGTTGAGACACCCCGTGGACGATACGGCCCCGATAGGCGAGCCTCTCCACGGGCGTGGGCATCGACGCGCGACCTTTCCCGGGCATACAGGGTCGCCCAACGCAGTGAAAGAAACGGGCAAGGTACAGGCAAAACAATCGAAGCACGCGAAGGCAAAAAACGAGAGTAAAATCACACAGGCGGAATTCTATATCTCGATGGCACGAAAGTAGTCATGCAGGAACCCAAAGTTGTAACGAAAGTGCAAACTGTTCAAAGAATTACAAGTTTATCAAAGAGGGTCAAAAAGAAATGTAAAGTGTAAAGAAATAAAGAGATGGTCGAGGGCGGCGGTTCAATCATCCAGCTCCAAGGGCACGACTTTTCCATCAACGATGTGGTGAGTGGAATCGCAGTTGGAAATGTCGATACCCGGGTTCTCGCAGACGGCCTGGGCTAGAGCCTCTTGGAACCCCTCCTCGAAGGTACCCGCCATATCATCGATGAGGGACTTCTTGTCCTTGTCTAGCTCCTCAATGGTGGCGTCCCCTGAGGCCACTTGTTTCTCCAAGCTTTCCTTCTCCACTTGGAGTCGGCTGACTTCGGCCTGCAGTTTGTCGTAGTCAGCCTGGAGAAGGCCCATAGTCTTGGCCTGTATAGCCATCTCCCCCTCCGCGCGCGCCAGTCTGTCAGCCTGCTCGCTACACCGGCTCTTCAAGACCTTTTGGACTTCGTCGGAAGTTTCGACCATGCCCTGGAGGCCTGTGACTTGGACTTGAAGAGTGACTTCCCAAGTGTAGGAGTCCACCTGCAGCTCCGCCACTTCTGCCAGTTGTTTTTCAGCCTCTGCTTTGGCCTCTTGCGCCTGCTTCAGGGTGGTCTGGTAAGTCTCGTTTTGGCGTCCCAGAATCTTCTTTTCCTCCTCCAGGGCAGCAACCCTTGTTTCCAAGGCCTGGAGGGTGTGGGTTTGCAAAGCAGCATTTCTGGCCTGGGCGCGCCATTCAAGGGCCACCGCCAAGAAGGCCCCCAAGTAGAAGGGCATGCCCTCCTTCCTGTCGGATCCTTCTGGCATTGCCCCACCGCTGAAGCCCCTCATCAGATGCATAATTGGAGGGGGGAAGGCGATAAGATCGAGGGCGGCAGCGACGGAGGCAGGAGAAGCAGAGACCTCTGCCGGTGGCGGAGGTGGAGCAGATTCGGCACCTTCGCCTGCTTCCTCTTGGACTGTTGTGGGGGGAAGGGAAGTGGCGCTTGGAGGGTTGGCCCTGAAAGAATCCTCTCTCTGGGGCGACACCGCTCATAGGAGGGGAACCTTTGCAGATTTCCTCCTTTTGAAGGGAGCCACGCCATCCGAGTCCTCATCATCCGATATGATCTCCAAGACCCGTTTCCCTTTGTCAAGGGGGGTTGGAGCCGGTGACGAGGCCACGGCTAGAGGAACGGCGGCGATTGGAAGAGGAGAGCCGGAGGTCTGAAATGCCTCGGGGCTATGTGGAGATGGTGGAGATGAGCCTAGTGGGGCTTCGGTAGTGGTCGGCGGTGGCGGAGGCAGAGTTGATGGGGGGTTCGGGTCAGCAGCAAGGGCGGAGGAGGCGCCTGCTTTGGCAGCGCGAGCGTCCTTCATCGCTTTCGCCAGCATCATCCTTTTGGAGGCGTCCATCACCGATCCTACATCCAGAAAAACCAAGCAGCAGGAATCAAAGCCAAAGCAACCATACAAAACCACAAAGCGTGTGGATGCGTGAGACGCAAGTCACATGGTACAATGAAAACAGGTGGAAGAGGCTGAAGGAACAAACATTCGGTAGTAAGGTGTTGACAACAAAGAGGATGAGGGAAGAGTCTCCTTACCAAAGTATGTGGTCAGGGCGTGAGCGTTGTATTCGCTCGCAACAAGCTTCAATGTATCAAAAACGATCCCCAGCCCAGCCAAGGCCTTGCTTACCTCCCTGTCAGCAGAAGATAGCTCTTCCAGGGCTTTGGCCCTGAGCAGTTTAGGGCGCTCCGTCCAATACAGAAGGAAGCCATCCAAGACTGTGGGGTCGTGCTTGGAGCTGCACACCCTAAAGAATTTACCTTTCCAGTTTTTGTAAGAATTTTGGAAGAGGGAGAGGAGGATCCTGCCTGCGATCCCGGAAAAGCTTACCCAAAAGCTTTTCCCCTGCTTCTTCACTTCGAAGAAATGCAGGAAAACATCCACGGAGGGAAGGATGCCTAGGTGCCCGTAGAGAATTTGAAAACCCCTTACAAATGCCTAGCTGTTGGGGTGGAGCTGGGCGGGGCCTGTATTAATCTCGGTGAGGAGTTCCCTCTCAAAGGGGGTAAATGGGAGACGCACCCATACGCGTGTAAACACCGTCTGGTACATAAAGAAGAAAGGTTCCCCTTTCTAGGTCTGTCATCCACGCAGACAGGTTCCCCAGGCCTGCCGGGGCGGACAGATATGTGCGCGTCGTGAGTGCGGCAGAAAGGGTTAAAGTTGTACAAGTGGGGATCCCCACGATGAGCTTCCAGGTCCAGGAAGGTAGTCAGGCTGGTGCACTCGTTCAAGAGCTCGTCGGGGGCCCAGGGGTAGAAGGCTTTGTAGTTGGACTTGAGGGTCTTGGGGGAGGAATCAGACTTCGCGTTTGTGCGCGTCATGGTGTGAATAAATAGTTGGAGAAAGAAGAAAGGAAAAAGGTTTTTAACAAGTGATGCCAAGAGAGGAAAGGGAGTGAACCCCAGGAAATACCACCCACGCGAGAAAACCCAGAAAGAAGGAGAAGGGAACAGAGAAGAAAGGAGAAGCGGAAGAATGCAGTTGATCCCGCCGGTTGACTTAGCGCAAGAGCGTTGCCTCGTCACGATCTTCCTCACCAGCTTGACACCACGTGCCCTCCAAGTCTGCTCCACAGATAGCCTCTCTGAGAACCTGAAAAACACACAGTGGCGCCTCTGCGGCCGGTGGCGCTCCGACGCTCAAGTCAGATCACAGAATCACTAGAAAATAATGTGTGTAGAAACAACGTGTAAAAAACTCCCCTCTGAATCTCACTCTGATTCTCTTTTATGCCTCCCTCTGTACCTGCGCCTAACAGAATTCCGTTATGCCTCTCTGGCATGTGTCAGAACCCTGTTGTGCTTTTCAGTGGCAACGTACCTCCAGAATCAGTAGAACGTGAGTGTCTGCGCGTGTCTGCGATTGTCTGTACCTTCAGCGGCACAGAGTGCACCTTTTTCTGGACCGCGTCCCTCACAGATGATGACACGTGGAGGCATGCAACTAACCACACACGTGTCACTACTTGAAGGCTCTAGCGCTTCTCACTGCGTGTCTAAGTTATTCCCTGGCGGAGTAACTTAGCGCATTCCCTTCATCTGGGTAAATCGCATACTCTCAGGAGAACGCCAGGTGTGGCTGGTCTAGGCACACTCACCAAGCATTGCTCTCTGCGCAAACGATTCCCCCTTCGCGATGTCATGCACGTAAAGGGTTGAGGGAGTCACCAATCACTGACCGGTTTACTAGCCCCCTTCAGGCCACTCTCATGCACGATTCTCTGAGACATGTTCATGCGAGGTCCGTGCGTAACGCTCTTGCTGGGAACCTCAGTCCCAGCTTAACTGCGTGTAACACGAGACCCCGATGACGATGCAATCGATGACTGATCGGTGCTCTATTGCTTCTCGCGTTCTGCCCCCAGGTGTTCATCTGGGAACTGATCTGTCGATCACCGCTTGGTTACTGGCCACCGATCACCGTTCTGGGTAATCTGTCCCCTGACTTCTCTGCCAACTGCTCTGTCGGTGGCCACTTGACTACTGACCACCGATCACCTCTTTGGATGACCTCCGACCACCGCTCTAGGTGATCTGCTCCCTGATCTCTCTGTCACCCGGTCCACGTGTCACCCTACGAGTGGTCCACGTGATTGTCTTCTGCTGATGCCATCAACCACCGATGACCGACCGGATCACAAGCCCCTCAGTCTCGAGCTGTGAAATCGTTCTCAGCGAAGAGACTAAATGGTCGCGACCTTGGTCCACGTGGCAAGTGGGCCCACGTCACGTGCTACCTCACGTGCTGCCCTTTAACGTTACGACTACCTCCCTTAATCTCGCGACACGTGGGCGCATCAACGGTCAGCGTGAAGTGTCGCTAGCGCTTCCCTTCTTTTCAAATAGGCGCGCACCTTTACTGTTTCTTCATCTTCTTCAATCAACCCCCAAACTCTCTGCGAATCCCCTCTTGCGCTTCCATCTTTCTTCCAGCTTTCTACCTTCAGAACTTTCGCGATCATTCAAAGGTATGGTTTTTCTTCTTTCTTGGTCCATTTAGGTTCTTTTCATCGATTGCATTCGTCCCTTTCCTCATCATGCATCCATCTTCTCCGTTTTTCCTCTTCTCAACCCAGGCTAGGGTTTTCGCATTCTTCACTCTGCTCTCTGCTTCTCCCTCTTCCTCTTTCCAACTGGACCTTTCTCTCCTTCCCTTCCTCTGTATTTCACCGAATTATTCATCATTCCCTCTCCTTCCATTCATTCTGACTTTTCGCTTTTCCCCCACTGCAGCTATCTATCAATGGCTCGCTTGAAACAGACCGCTCGAATCATCGCCTCGTCTTCTGGTGCACAGCCTTCCGCAAGTGCTCCAGCTCCACCACCACCCGTTGCAAACTCCTACCATGACAACGCCAGGGTTTATGACTGGGCTCCCCTGGCGTTGCTCGCCGAAACCTCTACCTTGCTGCTGCAAGGGCACCTAAAATCCCTCCTGAGCAGCGACCCGGATGAGCCCTCTTGCGCCATCGATCGGGAAAACGACTTCAACATCCGTGTCTGCATTCCTCCTCGAGGGATGCCCATCTGCGCGGACGATAGGGCCACCAATGGGGTGCCCTTCATCTTCGTCTACTCCGCCATCTTCAAAAGGTTGAAGCTACGCCTGCCCTTCACCTTTTTCGAGAAGGAGCTGATGATGGAGCTGAACGTCGCACCCTGCCAACTCCATCCAAATGCCTGGGCTTTCATCCGGGCATTTGAAATTCTCTGCAATTACTTCGGGCATAACGCCTTCGTGGACGTGTTCCTCTACTTCTTCGAGGCGAAGAACCCTGGGGACAGGTCCTGGGTTAGTCTGAATGGGGTTGCTGGACGGGTGCTCTTGGGCCTGTATCAGCAATCCTTCAAATATTGGAAAGGCAGGTTCTACAGGATATCTGCCACCCCACAAAGTCCAACATTGCTCGAGGGGTACCCCCTCTACTGGGTTCCTGTGGTTGAGTTCAAGAAACCCCGGGATCTCGAAGCCATGGCCCCCTACGAGCGCGAGCTATGTGGGCTGTTCCTGGGGGCCAACTACAACTCTGCACTCCTCATCAAACATGAGTTTGATGTGTTGGCTCTGAAAAAATAGATAGGTAGCTCTTCTTCTTTGACCTCTTAGGATACTTGCACATTCTCATGCATGCTTGCATACATTTTGACTTACTTGCATAACTAGGCCATCTAACTCTTCTTTTTCCCCTCGATGTAGATACGATGTCAGGGAAGGATAGGAGGAAAGCTTTGCTGGAGCTTGCCAAACTCCGGGGGGCCAAAGGGACTGGCTCCTCTTCTTCCACCACCGATCCTATTGCAGCCCCTCCTCTCTCGGTCGCGCCAGCTGAAGGCCCCGAGCCAGGAAGGAAAAGAAGGAAGCTGGTGAAGGCCCTTCCTTCATCTGCTGTTGCTGCTCCTGCTCCCTCAACCGAAGAGGAGAGCTCTGGCTCCCCTCTCATACACCGCAAGAGGACACTTCCAGCGGTTGGGGGGGCTTCATCTCTTCAGCCTGGGGAGATTGAGGTAGTGGAGATAGAGGAAGGTTCACCCTCGCCCCCCTCTATTCAACCTGCCCCAGTGCCAACATGCTCTCCCTCCCCCAAACAACTGCCATCCCCAATTCCTCGATCGCCACCTCCTCCCCCAGCAGGCCAACCACTTGGTCAATCCACTCCACCTGCTGGGGGTGATTCTGCTCGCTCGGGGGATCTCCCGGGACCTCTCGTGTCGCCTCCACCACTGCCAATCTCCGCTGCTACCGCTGAAGGTGGCGGGGCCAGCTCTCGACCAAGCGGCTCTGGAACAAGTAATGAGAACTTCAGCCGAGTCATTGCTCTGGTTCGACAGCTCATTCGCAGCCGGGAGCTTATCGAGTGGACCGGGGAGGAGGTGAACATGCACCTGGCGAAGCAGATTGTGCTTTCCTTGGAGTTTTCCACCCAGCACCGCAAGCAAATCGCCCTCAAGAAGAGGGTAAAGGAGCTTGAGCATGACAAGGAGTCACTGCAAAGTGACTTCGAAGCTGCCCAAGGGTCCATAGCCATGATGAGGGGTATGGTGGAAAAGTCCAGGGGAGAGCACTTCGCGCAAGTCCAAGAGACCATCAAGACTGAGATCTTGATGGGGCAAGCTGTCAACTCCCTGGACTGCGAGGTGGCGCAACTGCGGGCCGAGACCTCCTCCCTACTGAACTCACAACTAGTGGGGGAGCTCGAGTCCACCAGGGAAGCGGTCGCTACTGGGGAGAAGAAACTTGAGGAGGTGGTGGGCAAGCTGTCTGAAGCAAAGGGCCAATTGGAAAAAGCTGCCTCTTCTCTCGCTGCCCTTACCACCGAGAAAAATGCTGCGGAGGCCTCAAAGCAAAAATTAGAGGCTGAGAACGCTGATCTTATGAATGTGGGTGCTGACGCCCTTACTGACGGATTCGAGCTGGCGCTCGAGCAGATCCGATGCGTTCTCCCAGATTTGGACCTCTCACAGTTCAGCATTTATCACGAAGTGGTAGATGGAAAACTCACCCCTCCTCCTTGAGCTCTTTCTCTCTTTTTTCTTTGTAATTTCACACTTCTGCATAATTTGTTGTACTTGAACTTGTATAAACTTTGTCGCTTAATATATACTAGTTTCAGACGCGTATCTTTTTCTCCGCATTTTCTTAAGCTTTGTCTTTCTCTTTGCACACGACTAAATGTTAACCAGCTTAGGCCTAGCGCGATCTGCCTCCTTTGATCTTGGCCTCTACTTTGATCGCGACTAACAACTCCCTTAGCTTCGTCCTTAACAGCTCTTGTGCACTGCTTTGTACTGGATGACTGACAAGGCGTAGCCTGTCTGCTAGCTTGTTGCGTAGGAATTTGTTTGGAAAAGTTTCCTCCGACAAGGCAAGACTGATCAGTCATTGTTCTTCAAGCAGCGTACCCACCCAACAACTCATCAGTCATCGTTCTTTTTACTTCACTTTGCTTGTCTATCGCTCTAGCGCTAAGTGCATAGAGGGCATCGATCGTCAGAGGTGATACCTTGTTTGGCGAAACTTGCTCAACTGCGTGAACTCAGCAATACTTGAACTTGACCCTCCATGCACCGCTTTTAACTCGAGCAAGTTGTTTAACCTGATCTGCCAAGTGAAATCCTCCCTACTTCTGTCATCGCCTGGAACTCTTGTGATCTGGTACTCGCCACACAACCCCTTTACTATCTCATCTTTCACGCCATAAGGTTCTGGCGATGTTACCTTTCTTCTTTTCCTTGACCTGATCATCGTTCCCTCATCTGGGGATAGAGGCGCCTTACGGATCCTTCTCTACCTCCCTGAGTTTCAGAACAATGATCTGGTCTTACTGGGTCAATCGTTGATGTTTCACTTAAAGGGGGAAAGGCATTTTCCTTCCCTTCCCACCATTTAAGGTCACAAACACCCCTGACCTTTCAGCTCATTTTGCCTGAACTCGTTCAACGGCGAGAAGGACTTTATCTGGTGCCTCTACTTTGCCCAGGGTTTACATCTCCTCCTCCCTGGATGCACCGAGGACTTTTAATCTTGCCTCTATCTGCTGGTGCAGAGAGGTCTTTTCATCTGATCTCGCCTGCACTCGCTCAAAGTCAAGGAGGACTTTATCTGGTGCCTCTACTTTGCCCAGGGGTTACATCTCCTCTTCCCTGGACGCACTGAGGACTTTTAATCATTGCTGGTGCCTCCGATCGCCGAAAGACGATGAGGACTTTAAAACTTTAATTCTGCCGCCGATCGCCGAAAAGCGATGGGGACTTTAAAACTTTTAACTGAGAGCATGCAATACGATTTTACTGTTGCCCTAGATCACATACGAGTAATAAGGCCTTTTTCCTAAAACTCTCGAAGCCATAAGCATGTAAACATAGAAGCTTTAAACTTTGAAAAACTCTTCTTTATTGGGTGGCCTCATTAAAAACCCTCCTTAGGGAAAAAAGAGTGCCCCCTTGAAATTGTTTTAACAGCAACTATTCGAACTCATCATATTCGTCTTTACTTACAAGGCTTTAACTGTAATACGACTTGAGATGTGTTGTGTTCCAGGTGCGAGGAATCGCCCCTCCTTCTAATGTCTCCAAGCGGTAGGCGCCATTCCCGAGCGCCTCAGTTATTCTGAACGGTCCCGTCCACTTGGGCGATAACTTGTTCTGCATCTCATACTGATGGGCCTTCCTCATCACCAGATCGCCGCTTCTAAACTGCCTTGACGTTACCTTAGAGTTGTACCTTCGCTCAACTCTTCTCTTTACCGCTTCGGCTTTCACTCTCGCCTCCTCCCTGACCTCATCCAGCAAATCCAGATTCATTCTTCTTTCTTCGTTCGAGTCTTCCGCCACGAAGTTCTGGAATCTCGGCGAGCTTTCCTGGATTTCGACTGGAATCATCGCATTGCATCCATAAACCAAACTAAAGGAGGTCTCGTGGGTTCCTGACTGCTCAGTGGTATGGTATGCCCAAACTATGCGGGGTACCTCTTCAGCCCACGATCCCTTAGCTTTCTCCAATCTTCTCTTTAAACCTCTCATCAACACCCGATTGGCAGACTCCACTTGGCCATTCGTCTGTGGGTGTTCGACAGATGAAAACACCTGTTGTATCCCCACCTCTTCGCACAGCTTTTTCAAGAGGTGACTTGCAAACTGAGTCCCATTGTCTGACACCAAGCGTTTAGGCACACCAAACCGGCACACTATGTTCTTCCATACAAAGCTCTCGATCTTGTGTGCGGTGATCTAGGCCACTGGCTCCGCTTCGATCCACTTGGTGAAGTATTCGATCGCCACCACCAAGTACTTCATCTGCCTGATCGCCAATGGGAAGGGTCCCAGAATGTCAATTCCCCAAGTATGGAACGGCCAGGGGCTGTAAATCGACTTCAGCTCTTCTGGGGGTGCCTTGTGCCAATCAGCGTGCTGCTGGCATTGCTTGCAACGCTGGGCGTATCTCTTGCAATCTTCTCTCATCGTGGGCCAGTAATAGCCTGCACGGATAGTCCTTGTCGCCAGCGATCGACCTCCAATGTGGCTCCCGCAAATTCCCTCATGGAGCTCAGCCATAACCCTCGTGCACTTTTCTCCGTGTATGCATACAAGAAGGGGGTGCGTGAATCCAAACCTGTACAGCTCGCCGTCAATAAGGGTAAACTTGCTGGAGCTCTTCTTTATTTTTCTGGCCTCAATTGAGTCAACTGGAAGCACACCATCCGCTAAATAACGTTGGTAAGGCGTTATCCACGTGTCTGGCTCGTGGACAGCGCAAATCTGCATCGATCATGCCCCTTCTTCTGCTGGGCGCGCTCTGACCCTCGGCGCCCTCAGAGTTTCCTGCGTTAGGGATCTATGACTTCTCGCCGGTCTTCCCATTGATCTGCAAACATGGAGAACTTGGTGGTCTGCCACGAATGCTCGAGGCGCTTTCAAAGTTTCTTGAATGACAGTCCTCTGCCTACCCCCCTTGCCCGAACTGGCGATCTTGGCTAGCAAGTCAGCTCGGGCATTCTGTTCTCCTGGCACGTGCACCACTTCAAATGAAGCGAAAGATCTTCTCAGCTCCCACACGTACTCCAAGTAGGCTGCCATCTGCGGGTCCTTGGCTTGGAACTCGCAAGTTACTTGTCCCGTGACCAACAGCGAGTCGCTCTTGGCCATCAGCACTCTCGCCCCCATTTCCTTAGCCAGCAAGATTCCAGCGATCAAAGCCTCATACTCCGCTTGATTGTTGCTTGCTTTGAAAGCGAACCTCAATGATTGCTCTATCAACACTCCGTTGGGCCCCTCCAAGATGACCCCAGCCCCGCTGCCCAGCTGGTTGGACGACCCATCAACAGAGAGTACCCAGCGAAAGTCACCCTCGGCGTTCTGTGCCACCTCGGAGGACAACTCGACCACGAAATCGGCGAAGACTTGCCCTTTGATCGATCCCCGGGGTTCATACTTGATGTCGAACTCAGAAAGCTCGACCGCCCACTTCACCATCCTCCCAGCCACATGGGGCTTCTTCAAAACCTTCTCGATCGGCAGATCAGTCATCACCAGTACCGTGAAGCTCTAGAAGTAATGGCGCAATCTCCTCGCCGAGAATACAACCGCTAATGCTGCCTTTTCTAGGGCCTGGTACCTTACCTCCGGGCCTTGCAGCGCCTTGCTAACGAAATATATAGGCCTTTGGGTCTGGTCCTGATCCTGCACTAGCACTGCGCTGATCGCCCTCTCAGTTATGGCAAAGTACAGCCTGAGGGGTGTTATGTCTTGGGGCTTGCACAAAACTGGAGGGCTCGCCAAATATTCCTTGAGCTTCACGAAGGCCTCCTCACACTCCTTTGTCCAAACAAATCTGTTGTTTCTCTTCAAACATTGGAAGTATGGGTGGCCCTTCTCTCCGCTTGCCGATACGAATCGAGACAGGGCGGCCATCCGCCCCGTGAGTTGCTGCACCTCCTTCACATTGGCGGGGCTCCTCATTGCCAAAATGGCGGCGCACTTCTCGGGGTTAGCCTCAATTCCCCTCTCTGACAGAAGAAACCCCAGAAATTTCCCTGCTTCTACACCAAAAACGCAGTTTTCAGGATTCAGTTTTAGCTTGTACCTGGCTATCGTGGTGAACAACTCTTCCAAGTCTGCGACGTGCTTGTCTTTCTCCAGGGACGTCACGACCATGTCGTCGATGTATGCCTGCCAATTCCTTCCGAGCATGGGCGCGAGCACCTTGTCCATCAGCCTTTGCTACGTGGCTCCTGCATTCTTCAACCCGAAGGGCATCACCCTGTAGCAATAACATGACCTTTCCGTCATGAAGGCGGTCTTCTCTTCGTCCATGGGGTGCATTTTGATTTGGTTGTACCCCGAGAAGGCATCCAGAAAACTGAGTAGCTTGCACCCTGATGCACTGTCTACTAGGGCGTCAATGCTAGGCAAGGGGTAAGAGTCCTTCGGGCAGGCCTTGTTCAAGTCTGTAAAGTCAACGCACATCCGCCATTTTCCGCTACTCTTCTTGACCAGGACGACGTTAGCGAGCCATTCTGGATATTGGATTTCCCTGATGTGGCCCGCTGCCAGTAGTTTCCGAGTCTCTTCTTTGATCGCCTGTCTCTTCTCCTCATTGAATTTTCTTCTTCTTTGACGGGTGGTCCTGACTTGGGGTTCCATCGCTAAACGATGGCACAAGAAATCGGGGTCGATCCCCGGCATATCTGAAGCAGCCCACGCAAACGCATCCAAGTGTCTACTTATTACCTCAGCGATCTGGTCTTGCGTCTTGCTATCCAGGGTTCTTCCCAACTTAAACACTTTACCGCTGATCACCTTCTCGAGCCACTCCTCTACTGGCTGAGGTTTCTTCTCGCTGGCGATCAGCGCCCTCGCGATACCAGTTTCTCTGGCGATCTCCGAGGAGTTTCTCTCGGATCTCGCCTTGATATCCTCCATCGGCACATTGCCCTCGGCGTCCACTTCTAACGCCGCATCCGAAGCTCGTCGGGGTTCGCGCTCTGGCTCCACGCCAGGGGGAGGCGTGGTGGTTACGTGGCACACAGACCTCTTGTTCTTGAGACTGTTTTCGTAACACTTCTTTGCCTCCTTCTGGTCGGAGCAAATAGTGATGATCATACCCTCCATAGACGGCAGCTTGACCTTCATGTGCCTTGTCGAAGGCACAGCTCCTGATCTGTTGAGCGTTGGCCTCCCCAGCAGTATGTTGTATGCTGATGGGGCGTTTACAACAAGGTACCTGACCTTCTCCGTTCGTGAGGCCAAGCCGTCGGTGAAGGTTGTCCTCAGCTTGATATACCCCCTCACCTCCACTTGGTCGCCGGCAAAACCGTACAAGCAGCCCCCATATGGTCTTAGCTGATCAGGGGACAGTTGTAACTTCTCAAAGGTTGGGCAAAACATCACGTCCGCTGAGCTTCCTTGGTCGACCAGCACCCGGTGTGATGAGAATCAACTAAAGGTGGCTTTTTATAATGAAGAACAAGATCATTCGCCTTCACATTTAAAGTTTTTCTTGTTAATCTTTGCAAAAGATAAAGCCCAAGCCCAAGCCCAAGCCCAAGAAGGCCAAAGCCCACAAAAGCCCAAAGACCATCCCATGAAGGGCAAGGCCAAGTTTTAAATAAATTTTGTTTAGAAAGGTGCTTAGAGGGAAACATTAGAAACCTATATTGTTAAAGCATCTTTTAGTCTTTAGTTAAGAGTCTTAGGGGGGGTGTGTTAGTAGATAGGTGTAGGAGTAAATAAGGAGGTGCCAAAGTGAGAGAAAGGATCACACCTTCCTCATGCTTTGTTTTAGGCGCAAATTCTAGAAGCTTTTTGGGAGGGAGTTTTTTGAATTTGTGTAGCTTACATTTCAGCACCTTAGGCTATAAATAGAGGTGCTCTCTTTGTAAATTTCAGATTGGAATTAATCTAAGAAAACTCTACTCAAATTTTGAGTGAACTTTGGAGAGCTTTTGGAGCCTTCTTCTCTAGTCTTATCTTGATCGATCAATGGAGTCCTCAAGTGGCGGCATCACTCTTATCTAGGAGCATTCCACACTTCTAGTGGCGAGATCATCCAACATCCTTCCATCTTCATGAGCACTCTCTTCTCCTTCCTTCCTTCTCTTTCAATTGTTCATGTTGTCTTGTGTTCTTGAGTTGTTTGGTTCGGCTTTTCTATTTTTTCCAGCACCTATGTTCTGTTCTTGCCTTTTAATTACACTTTTGTTCGGTTCAACTGTTTGTGTTCCGTCCGGTTGACCTGGGACGTCTTCGTGCGCGACCTCAATCGTCAGCTAGGGACTCCTTCCCACTGGTTACTTGTGGATTCCTGAAAAAAAGAGGACAAAAGGGCGCCCTAGCGGCCGTTTGCACTCCGACGCTCAAGTCAGCCAGCAAGAAACACCAAAACTGTGCACCTCCGTCTCTGAGCACCACGTATAGCACTCTGAAGGTGATAAAAGAACTGTGTATTGTGTGTGTGTTTTCTCCCTCAGGCAAAGATCTTTCCCCAGTTCCTTGTACGTAACCTCAAGGCTCGAGCCAGCAACTAGAGAGTTCCTGGTAAATTTGCCAAATGTTCGAACCCCGTTTCCAACATTCTCAGCGCTATTTAAACTACCCAAGCATTTAAAGCGCCTTAAAGCGCCTTTAATTACAAATGTAACGCACTCAATCAGCGTATCTAATTAGAAAACGTACTGCATTTAAGACGTTGAAATGCTTGGGAGCCATTATAGTACCTGAACGCTCGAAACGGAAACTGTATTGAATGACTTTAATTACTTGGCACCTGACTAAAGGGTGTTTCTATTCTGACATGGCTGTCGTACACGTGGAGGGCCTCACGACACCGTGACCCCATCTGGGGGCGTTTCTGCCCATTTGGGGGCGTTTCTACGTGTGAGTCCTCCTACTTGGGAGTGCTACTGCGCTAGGGGTGACTTTTTGGGTGCCAACTCATGCCCCCAATCATCTAGTCACTTACTTTGAGAGCGTATCTGCCTTCCTCTCGTACCCTGCACCTGGCTACCCTGGGCGTGACCTTCCTCTTGAGTCGTATCTGTCCCAAAGGCGTCTCTGGGGCGGCAGGGGTACTTCACGAGTCAGGCTGCCCTACACTGGTGCAATCACTATGGCCTTGAAGCCACCTTTTCCTTCTCTTTATCGCTCCCCGGGTTATCGGGACTTGAGGCCATCCCACGGTGTCGCTCCCTCCATGGTCTTTCCTACCCATGGGTATCAGGGAACCACACTGTGGTTGCCTTGCCTTAGTAATATTTAGTCTGGCGACGCCCTGGTTGGGCGACGCCTTCACCCAGGCGACGCCTTGCCTTGGGCGACGCCTTCACCTAGGCGACGCCTTGCCTTGGGCGACGTCCCTTCTTGACGACGCTGGCACTTAGCGTCTCTTCACCTAGGCAACGCCTTGTGTTGACTTTGACCTTGACTTAGTCAACGCCCGGGTACGGGACGGTACACAAGCCCCCCAGTCTTAAGCCGAAGACTTGTCTTCAGCGTAAAGACTAAGGCCTCGCCCACGCCGTCCACGTGCCACTCTGATGACGTGTCGCTCTCTGCTGACTCATCAATTCTCGATTTATTGACGTGACACTCTCTGAACCATAGGAGCGCTCTTAATGATTGATTGGACATCCTCTGAAACGGGGGGGATAACACCCTTTGGGGCTGCCCTTGATCGCGCGCCACGTAGCCCATCGCACGGCCAGCCTTTAGAGACCCTTGCGTTTCCATTGGGCGATCGATCTTTGACACGTGGCACGATCTTGCGGCTCTTAATTAGCGCCTCTTGGGTTGCAAAATGTAACGTTTAAGTTACCCCAAACCCCGCACTCACCCCACTGCTACATTCATTCTCTCTGCGTCTTTGCACTGTTCATCGCCTTCAACCCCTTTCTCTGCAATTTCTGCTCTCTCCCTCCTGTGCTCTTCTTCCTCCTTCATTTCGACAGCAAAGGTATGATTTTCACATATCCATGACTCTTCCCTTCCGTCGCATTGCATGATTTATTGAACTGCCTGGGACTGTTGACGTTCATGCATTACTACGTTCTTCCGCTTCTCATTCCTCCTCTGTTCCCTTCTTCCTTCTGGGTTTTCTCGCGTGGGTGGTGTTTCCTGGGGTTCACTCCCCTTCCTGTCATGGGTACACTTGTTAAAACCTTTTTTCCTCTTCTTTCTTCAGCTATTTATTCACACCATGACGCACACGAACGCGGAGCCTGATTCCTCCCCCAAGACCCCAAAGTCCAACTACAAAGCCTACTACCCTTGGGCCCCCGACGAGCTCTTGACCGAGTGTACCAGCCTGACTACCTTCCAGGACCTGGAAGCTCACCGTGGGGATCCCCATTTGTATAATTTTAACGCTTTCTGCCGCACTCACGACGCCCACATATCCGTTCGTCCCGGCAGGCCTGGGGAACCTGTCTGCGTGGACGACAGACCTAGAAAGGGGAACCCTTTCTTCTTCATGTACCAGACGGTGTTTAAACGCGTAGGGGTGCGTCTTCCCTTCACCCCCTTTGAACGGGAACTCCTCACCGAAATCAATACCGCCCCTGCCCAGCTCCACCCCAACAGCTGGGCATTTGTAAGGGGTTTCCAAATTCTCTGTGGGTACCTGGGCATCATTCCCTCCGTAGACGTTTTCCTGCATTTCTTCGAAGTGAAGAAGCAGGAGAAAAGCTTCTGGGTAAGCTTTTCCGGGATCGCGGGTAGGATCCTCCTCTCCCTCTTCCAAAACTCTTACAAGAACTGGAAAGGGAAATTCTTCAGAGTGTGTTGCGCCAAGCACGACCCCACAGCCTTGGATGGTTTCCTCTCTATTGGACGGAGCGCCCTAAGCTGCTTAGGGCCAAAGCCCTGGAAGAGCTATCTCCTGCTGACAGGGAGGTAAGCAAGGCCTTGGCTGGGCTGGGGATCGTTTTTGATACTTTGAAGCTCGTTGCTAACGAGTACAATGCTCACGCCCTGACAACATACTTTGGTAAGGAGATTTTTCCCTTGTCCCCTTTACTGTGAACACCTCGCTACCGGATGCTTGTTCCCACTGCTTTCTCCCCCTGTTTTCCATTGTCCCATACTACTTGCATCTCACACATCTATACGCTTGTGATTTTGTATGATTGCTTTGGCCTTGATTTCTACTGCTTGGTCTATTTCAATGTAGGATCGGTGATGGACGCCTCCAAAAGGATGATGCTGGCGAAAGCGATGAAGGAGGCTCGTGCTGCCAAGGCAGGCGCCTCCTCCATCCCTGCTGCTGATCCAATTCCCCCACCAACTCTGTCACCGCCACCACCGATCACCACCGAAGCCCCCCTAGGCTCATCTCCGTCATCTCCACATAGCCCCGAGGAGCTTCAGACTGGCGGCTCTCCTCTGCCCATCACCGCCGTTCCTCTAGCCATGGCCTCGTCGCCGACTCCAACCCCCCTTGACAAAGGGAAACGGGTCTTGGAGATTATATCGAATGATGAGGAATCGGACGGCGTGGCACCCTTCAAGAGGAGGAAATCTGCGCGGGTTCCACTTCTGCTAGAGGTGTCGCCCCAGGGAGAGAATTCCTTCATGGACGACCCTCCAAGTGCGACCTCACTTCCCCCCACAACAGTTCAAGAGGAAGGGGGCGAAGGCGCCGAGTCTGCTCCGCCCCGGCCACCGGCAGAAGCCTCTGCTTCCCCTGCTCCCGTCGCTGCCGCCCCCGATTTCATCGCCATCCCTCCTCCAATCATGCATCTGATGCGGGGTTTCAGTGGCGGAACTATGCCAGAGGGCACCGACAGGAAAGAGGGCATGCCTTTTTACTTGGGGGCCTTCTTGGCGGTGGCCCTTGAATGGCGCGCCCAGGCCAGAAATGCTGTCCTGCAAGCCCAAACCCTCCAGGCCTTGGAAACAAGGGTAACTGCCCTGGAGGAGGAAAAGAAAACCCTGGGATGCCAGAACAAAACTTACCAAACCTCCCTGAAGCAGGCGCAAGAGTCTAAAACAGAGGCTGAGGGACAACTGGCAGAGGCGTTGGAGCTCCAGACCGACCTCTACGCTCGGGAAGTCGCCCTCAAAGTTCAGGTGACGAGCCTTCAAGGCACAATTGAAGGTTACGAAAAAGTTCAAAAGGACTTGAAGGCCCGCTGCCGTGAGCAAGCTGACGCGATGGAGCGGATGGAAAGAGAAATAGCGTCCCAAACCCAAGCTATGGGCCTTCTCCGGGCGGACTACGACAAACTGCAAGTCGAGGTCAACCGACTCCGCGTGGAGAAGGAGGCTTTGGAGAAGCAGGTGGCTTCCGGGGACGCCATCATTGGAGAACTAGAGAAGGACAAGAAGACCCTCATCCAGGAGATGGCGGGCACTTTCGAGGAGGGATTTCAGGAAGCTCTGGCCCAGGCAGTCTGTGTGAACCCGGGCATCAACATTTCCGGCTGTGATTCCACTCACCATATTGTTGATGGAAAGGTCGTGCCCCTGGAGATAGACGATTGAGCCGCCACCCTCGATCATCAGCCCATTCCTTTATACTTGTTTTAACCTTCTCTGACAAATTTGTAACTCTTTGAATCATCTGCACTCTTGCTACAACTCTGGGACTTTGTTATGATTACTTTCGTGTTTTCGCGACGTAGAAATCTGCTTGTGTGATTTACTCTCATCTTTTGCCTTCTCGTGCCTTGGTTGTTTTGCTTGCATTATACTCGCTTCTTTCACTTCGTTGGGCGGCCTTGTATGCCCGAGAAAGGTCACGCGCCAATGCCCACGCCCATGGAGAGGCTCACCTAATGGAGCCGTATCGTCCACGGGGCGTCTCTAACACCCAAACGGTCCTTCCTTTGATCCTTAACGCCCGACGCCCACACCAAGGAGAGGCCTGCCACAGCAGCACCGTATCGTCCTCGGTTGTCTGAAACGCCGAGTGCTTTGGGGGGGGTCGTTCCCTCCATGGTCTTTCCTTCCCATAGGTATCGGGGAACGCCCTGCTAGTGATTCGCTGGCATTTTGGTGGTCTTGTCTCCCTCCACAGTCTTTCCTACCTGTGGGTATCAGGGAGGCGACACCAGTAGCTAACTCTGCCCTCTTCGACTTCGTCTCCCTCCACAGTCTTTCCTACCTGTGGGTATCGGGGAGGCGACCCTGCTCATACTTTGGTTGGCGACTCCCGCGACGTTTCGCGCTGGCGTCGCCCTTTGCGTCCTTCTGGGCGACACCTCAGGCGTCTCGTGTTGGCGTCGCCCTGGGGCGTCATCCGTGCCTTGACATTGACTTTGACCTTGGCCTTGGTCGACGCCTGGGGACAGCGAAGGGCCCAAGATTCTCCCGTGCCATCCACGTGGCGCTTCTCGTATGGCTGATGGGACGTTCAGTCATTCGACTTGATCCACGTGGCGCTCCTTATATGGCTGATGGGACGTTCAGTCATTCGATTTGATCCTGACTCCTACTGTGCCCCTGATCCACTTTCGACGGCGCATCGTACCACTGGGCATTCTGTCGATACGACGTGTTCTGAGTTTAACCAGGGCTGCCAGGGCCATCCTTTCATCTTCTGCCACGTGGCTCGATCGTGCGGTGCATCCATTCGCGTTGTTTAACGCTCTAACTGCAATACTTCCACTTGCGTCGTTTGGCGCTCTAACCGCTTTATTTAACTCTTCAAACTCCGCAACTGTTTTCATCATTTCTGCACTCTTCGTAACCTACTTACACTCTCTCTTCTTGCACCCTTTCTTCTTGCACCCTTTCTTCTTGCACCCTTTCTTCTTGCACCCTCTCTTCTTGTGCCCTTTCTTCTTGCACCCTCTCTTCTTGTGCCCTTTCTTCTTGCACCCTCTCTTCTTGTGTCTGCTTTTACCTTTGCCAAAACTTCTTCCGAACTCCCTGAGCCTGTTCAAGAATGTCGTCTTGTGCTAACCCCCCCAGGGTCGACCCCAAGAACCTGTATCTGTGGGCTTCGAGGGAGCTTCTTGACGAATGCCCCTGCTTACTCTCCACCAGGGCCATAAGGGAACACAAAGGGGAGTCATGCTCCTATGATCACCGTGCCTTCGCGAGGAGGCACGACGATGACATTGCTGTGCTCCCTTGCACTCTAGGGGAGCCAGTATGCGGAGATGAACGGGCCAACGATGGGGTCCCCTTCTTTTACTTCTACCAGGTGGTTTTCAAGACCATCGGTGTGCGCCTACCCTTCTCCCGGTTCGAGAAGGAACTGTTGACGGAGATCAATGCCGCTCCGGCCCAGTTATACCCCAACAGCTGGGCCTTTGTCAAAGCCTTTGATATCCTCTTCGGGTTTCTGGATGGTGTACCCTCGGTTGACCTCTTTCTTCACTTCTTTGAGGTGAAGAGGCAGAGGCACAACCTCTGGGTAACTCTCAGCAACGTTCCTGGGAGGGTTCTCCTAACCCCCTTTCAAGACTCATTCACCGGGTGGAAAAGCCGGTTCTTCAAGATCTGCTGCACTGACCTCGTTCCCGACGCCCTGGAGGGTTTTCCACTGTACTGGACGAGAGAGGCGAGGGCCCTCAAAACCAAACCCTTCAAGAAGCTGGCTCCAAGTGATCAAATAGCTTGCCGGATTCTTGTTGAGGCGGGAGGTTTCGATTCCGCCACCGTGATCAGTTTGGAGTTCAACACTGGAACTCTCGAAAAGTATATAAGTATGAGTCGTTGCCCTAGGAAGTTCCACTTTTATTGCTTTCTAACTGTGCGTGTCTTGCTTCATGGCGTTTCTGACACATTTGTCTCCCTTGATACAGGTTCGAAAATAAACCAAGAGAGGAGGACATGACTTACTCGAGCTCTGCGGGCTGGGATCAGGGCTTCGTCTTCTTCCAGTGCTGACTCTGATGGCCACTAAAAGTGGCTCTCTTTGTGATTTGCATGAGTTGTAATATTTGCCCTAGCCGCATTACGCCCACTTGTATTGAACATTGCTTGTAACATCAACTTTTCTATGCCATACTTGATTTTTTGCAACGCCGCTTTACTTTGCATACATTTCGCATATTGTGCGCTTTCCTTCATCATGTTCCTCAACGACACCTTCTTTCCGGGCGACGCCTTCACCTAGGCAACGCCTTCTCCCTTGACGACTCCTTCACCTAGGCGACGCCTTCACCTAGGCGACGCCTTCATCTAGGCGACACCTTCACCTAGGCGACGCCTTCATCTAGGCGACACCTTCACCTAGGCGACGCCTTCTTTCTTGGCGACGCCTCACATTACTTCAAACGGAGAAAGATAAAGGTTGAAAACCAAGGCGCTTCTTTTTCTCAGACTGGTTTTTCTTTTATTTGGGTGACCTCATTAAAAAACCCCCGAGAGGGAAGAAGAGCGTCCCCTTCAACTAAACTGTTACATAACTGCTTACATAAGTCAACTGAAATAAAATTTTAAGTTGGCTGCATTCCAACTGCGCGGGATAGGACCTCCATCCAAGGTCTCTAGGTTGTACGAACCGTTGCCCTTAACCTCAGTAACTCTGAAGGGTCCGGTCTGTTGAAGATGGTTGCTGCCCCTTCAAGATTGTGTTTGATGAAGGCTTATATGTAGTGTTTGATGAAGACTTATATGTACATTTCATTTGTGTTTTGCTTTACTTTAAGTATGTCTTAGGTAGTGCTTAAAGGTTTTCTAAGAGTGGGCTTTTTGCTGAGTAACTCACCTCATAACCACTGGCCATGTGATAAGAACAAGCATAAGTTTTCTTAAACTGTTTTTCACATGTTTTACAAAAAACACGTTTACTGCATAAAAATAAATCTGTTCTTTTCTAAATAAACAGATTCATTTTTTACACTGATGCCTTGGCTAAGTCTTGTGAAAATTAGATTTTGTGCATCAGGTATTTTGACTAAGTCTTCTACCTTTCAAAACGACTGAGTTTTAAATAGTTAAACTTTCTCTGTTTTCGTTTTGGAAAATAAATCTGTTCATCTGTAAATGAATAGATTCTTTTTGTCTCTGGTGCCATGACAAGCTTAAACATTTTCAGTTTTATCTCTGCACCAGAATGGTTGACTAAAGTCTCCTCACTTAACAGATTCTCTAACTGTTTTTTGAAAATAAATCTGTTCATTTTATTTTCAATCTGTTCATTTTATAACAGCTTTAACTATTTTTCAAAACTCTGTTATAAGTTGGTTTTCTATAAAATGCAAACTTGTTTTCTGAGTTTAATAAGAATTCAAACAGTTCATACATTTGCAAAAACGAGTTTTACAGCAGAGAATCAAAAGTTTACAAAGGATTAGCATTTGTTCTTCAAAGATGTCAAAAATCACAAAGTGCTTGTTCTTGGTTTGGTTCCAAAAGCTTGGTGTGAGGTGCAGCTACTGTTCTAGCAATCTTGCATACTGGTTTAAGGCAGATCTGTGTATCCTCAATCAGATGTAGTCGTTTCACTTCTCATTTGTTGTAATAGTTTGGTTGAACACTCTTCTTGATAGGTGTTCTTGAAGAGTGGGTGTGTGTGTGCTGAAATAGGTTTTTTTCAGCAAGAGTACCTAAGTTCTTGTAGGTTTCAAGAACAGTGGGAATTGTACTTGGTTGTACTGTGTGTTAGTGATTTCCACCTGTTGTTGGTGAAGACTGGATGTAGCTCAGTTGAGTGAACCAGTATAATTGCTTGTGTTCATTCTCTCTCACTCTCTGCAATTTCGTTTTTGCATAATTGATAAAACAGCAAAGAAATAAATCTGTCCAATTGAAAATAAATCTGTTCTTTCTGGGCACTGTGCATACTGTTCTTAATTTCTGAAAAAGTTGTTTGAATCTGATAAGAACATATATAATCTGCTAAAAGCCATTGGAACAGATTGGCTGTGATTGGTTACTCAAGAAATTGTCAAAACTATTAATTGAACCTTAAACAATTGCTTAAAGTTGAAGCTTGCTGTTCTGGGATTCATTGTTCTTGATTTCTGAAAAACTATTTGGTTTCAATAAGAACACTGATAATCTGTTAAAGGCTAATAAAACAGGTTGTGTGTAATAGATTGTCTCACTAATTGTCAAGCCCTTAACTGAACCTAAATCACACGAATTGGAATTAAGGTTTGCTGTTTTTGTGTTACACTGCTTTTCAACTGATATCTGTGTGTGTGCATCTGGAAATTTTATCTGCATAATCTTCTGATTAACCTTGCTGAATTAAAAGCTTTTCAAACAAAAACAGTGCTGAAATAAATCTGTTCATTTTCACATAAATCGATTTATTTTCTGTAAAACTGTGTTAAACACTGTTTCTGCGAGAAAGTTTTAAAAGGTCAATTCACCCCCCCCCCCTCTTGAACTTTGGCACTATTAAACCCAACACGGTCCACTTGGGAGACAGCTTATTCTCCAACTCGTATGGGTGAGCTTTCCTCATCACTAGGTCGCCGATCCGAAACTGTCGCGGCTTTACCTTAGATCTATATTGCCGCTCTACTCTTCTCTTCGTCGCTTCAGCTTTTATTCTGGCTTCTTCCCTGGCCTCGTCTAGTAGATCCAGGTTTACCCGCCTTTCTTCATTGGATTCTTCCACCACAAAGTTTTGAAAACGTGGTGAGCTTTCATGTATTTCCACCGGAATCATCGCGTCTGACCCGTACACCAAACTGAAAGGCGTCTCCATAGTAGAGGATTGGGGCGTGGTGTGGTATGCCCATACGATCCTTGGTACCTCTTCCGCCCACGCCCCTTTGGCTTTCTCTAACCTTCTTTTTAACCCCCTCAGCAGAACTCTGTTTGCTGATTCCACTTGTCCGTTGGTCTGGGGGTGTTCAACCGATGCGAACACTTGTTTGATTCCTACCTCAGCGCACAGATTTCTCAACTGCTGACTGGCAAACTGGGTCCCATTATCGGATATCAACCGCCTAGGTACTCCAAAGCGGCACACAATGTTCTTCCACACAAAATGTTGTACCTTGTGCGCAGTGATCTGTGCTACGGGCTCCGCCTCTATCCACTTGGTGAAGTATTCGATGGCAACAATCAAATACTTCATCTGCCTGATTGCCAGTGGGAACGGGCCCAGGATGTCGATTCCCCATGTATGGAAAGGCCACGGGCTGTGTATGGATCGCAACTCTTCTGGCGGCGCCTTGTGCCAGTCGGCGTGCTTTTGGCATTGCCCGCACCGCCGGGCGTGTCGTGCGCAGTCCTCTTTTACTGTTGGCCAGAAGAAACCTGCGCGTATTACCTTGGAGGCTAGGGACCTTCCCCCTACGTGGCTCCCGCAGACGCCTTCGTGTAGCTCCGCCATTATCCTGGTGCACTCGTCGCCACTCACGCACGTTAGGATAGGGTGAGTGAAACCATGCCTGAACAACACCCCATCCACCAAGGTATACCTTGCGGCGTTTCTTTTGACCTTTTTACCCTCTTCAGGCTCTACTGGGAGAGCCCCATCCGCCAGGTATCGCTTGTAGGGCGTCATCCAGGTGTCTCCCTCGGTCAAAACGCATACCTGCATCTTCTCTCCCTCGGGCACATCCGCGTACGTGCTGATGCGGGGCACCCTCTGCGTATCTTGGGTCAAAGAGCAATGACTCCTCGGCCTCCCCCCTGTTGTATAAATCTGGAGGACATCTACCCTGTTGTCTTCCACGAATCTGCGCGGAGCTTTGAGAGTTTCTTGGATCACTGTCCTCTGCCTACCCCCCTTGCCTGAGCTGGCCAGCTTTGCAAGCAGGTCAGCTCTGGCATTCTGCTCCCTCGGGACATGTATCAGCTCGAGAGCATTGAATGCTCCTTTCAACAACTGGACGTATCTCAGATATGCCGCCATCTGTGGGTCCTTCGCCTGGAACTCACCCGACACCTGCCCCGTAATCAGCTGGGAGTCGCTTTTCACCAGGAGGTTTTGTGCGCCCATCTCCTTGGCCAGGAGCATTCCCACTATCAGGGCTTCATATTCTGCCTGATTGTTACTTGCCTTGAAGGCGAAGCGCAGGGCCTGCTCAATCAGTATGCCGTTGGGTCCCTCCAAGACTATTCCCGCTCCGCTCCCTTGTTGGTTGGAAGAGCCATCAACCGAGAGCAGCCACTGCGAGCCCACTTCCACCTCTTGCTCACCTCCGGGCGAAAGTTCCGCTATAAAATATGCGTACAACTGCCCTTTGATGGATCCTCTAGGCTCATACTGGATGTCGAATTCTGACAGTTCTACCGCCCAGCGCACCATTCTTCCCGCCACATCAGGCTTCTGCAGCACCTTCTGTATAGGGAGGTTTGTCATCACCACCACCGTGAAGCTGTGGAAGTAATGACGGAGCCTCCTGGCAGAAAATACTACCGCTAGCGCCGCCTTCTCCAGCGCTTGGTATCTCGTCTCAGCTCCTTGTAATGCCTTGCTTACAAAATAGATGGGCTTCTGAATCTGGTCCTGCTCCTGGACTAACACAGAACTGATAGCCCGCTCCGTTACAGTAAAATATAACCGGAGGGGCACTCCCGTCACCGGTTTGCAGAGGACCGGTGGCGTCGCCAGGTACTCCTTTAGCTTAATGAAAGCCGCTTCGCATTCATCAGTCCATGCGAAGCGACTGTTTCTCTTGAGGCACTGGAAATATGGATGCCCCTTCTCTCCCCCAGCGGAAACAAACCTCGAGAGCGCCGCCATCCGCCCTGTCAGCTGTTGCACCTCCTTTACCGACGTCGGGCTTCGCATGGCGATAATCGCCGCGCATTTGTCGGGGTTCGCCTCTATCCCCCTCTCTGTGAGCATGAAACCCAAGAACTTACCAGCCTCTACCCCGAAAACACACTTCTCAGGGTTTAACTTGAGTCGGTACTTGGATATCGTGACGAACAACTCCTCCATATCCGCCATGTGCTGCGCCCTATCCTGCGACGCCACCACCATGTCGTCTACATAGGCGTACACATTCCTCCCGAGCATGGGCGCCAGGACCTTGTCCATTAACCTCTGGTACGTGGCGCCCGCGTTTTTCAGCCCAAAAGGCATCACCTTATAGCAGTAACTGCACGTCTCAGTCATGAATGCAGTTTTGTTCTCATCTCTTGGGTGCATCTTAATCTGGTTGTACCCTGAGAAGGCATCCAGGAAACTCAGCACCTTGCTGCCGGACGCACTGTCTACCAAGGCGTCGATGCTGGGCAGTGGGTACGAGTCCTTTGGGCACGCCTTATTCAGGTCCGTGAAGTCCACGCACATCCTCCACTTTCCGTTCGCCTTTTTCACCAAGACGACATTGGCAAGCCTCTCAGGGTATTGAATCTCCCTGATGTGGCCAGCACTCAGCAGCTTCTGCGTTTCGTCCTTCACCACCTGCTGTCGCTCCTCATTGAACTTTCTCCTTCTCTGGCGCACGGGGCGGACCGTGGCATCCATGCCGAGGTGGTGACACAGGAAATCGGGGTCGATGCCGGGCATATCCGAGGCGGACCATGCGAAGGCATCCAGGTGGCGCGAAATCACTTCTGCCACCCCTTCCTGTTCTTCTGGGCTCAGCAAACTTCCTAACTTGAATGTCTTGCCGCCAATCTCCCTTTCTACGGCGTTAGCCGCTGGCTGTTCCCTATTATCGCCCTCGGCGGGCGCCGCCTCTTCCACGGGCGCCGCGTCGTCAGGGCCTTCCTCCATAGGTGCATCTGCTTCGGGCATCGCCCTCGCCGGTATGGCCTCATTAGGCGGTGACCCAGCGGGCATCGCCTCAATCATCGTCGTGTCCGTGCTCGGCGGACGTTCATATACCATGAACAAGCCTTTCTTCGTTTTTAGGCTGTTCTCATAGCATTTCCTTGCCTCCTCCTGGTCTGACTTAATGACTATCACCTGGCCACGGAGGTCCGACAGCTTCATCTTCATGTGGCGTGTGGAGGACACCGCGTTCAAACGGTTTAACGCCGGCCTGCCCAGCAAAATATTGTAGGCGGAGTTGGCGTTCACGACCAGGTACCGGATGCTTTCGGTACGGGAGGCCTCTCCATCCGTGAACGTAGTCCTCAACTCCAGGTAACCCCGGACCTCCACCTGGTTATCTGCAAACCCATACAGGCACCCCGTGTAGGGCCTCAACAGGTCAGGGGACAACCGTAACTTATTAAAGGTCGACAGGAACATGACGTCTGCCGAACTTCCCTGGTCGACAAGCACTCTGTGTACCTTTCTGCCGGCTGTGACGACTGAGATGACAACAGGATCGTTGTCGTGGGGTACCACATCGCGGAGATCTCCTCTCGTGAACACGAGATCTTACTCCCATGGCTCACCCGAGAGTCTCTCTTCAATTGAATTGACCCCCCTCGCGTATTTCTTCCGCTGGGAGGCGGTGGGTCCCCCGCCGGAAAAACATCCAGCAATGGTGTGGACCTCGCCAAGCACAGGCATCTCGTGCGCTGGTTCTTCCGCCGGCGGCGGCAAGGTGGCGGTCGTTGCGGGCTCCGCGACATAATCCTTTAAAAACCCAGTTCTCACTAGTTCATCCAGCTGGTAACCCAACGACAGGCAGTTATCAATGTGGTGCCCGAAAGCCTCATGGAACTCGCACCAAGAGTCTTTACGAGGCCCTAACACCTTGTCAGTTTTCGCCGGTCGCCTCAGCCTCTCAGCTATATTAGGCACGGCGATCAGGTCCTTTAGCTCTACCACAAAATTGTACCTGGCCGGTCTTGCTCTTTCTCTAGCCGGGCGATCGCCTCCCGTTGGACCCCGGGGCTGGGGCTTCCTAGCCTCGTAGGGGCGTCTCGCCTCTGGTTTCTTTTTTCCCGTCGTGGTCTCATTGACTCTGACGGGTTGAGCTCGCGCTGGTCCCCTCGGGCGTGAGGGCACGACGCTGGTGCGCTTCACACATACCTCCCCTTCAGAAGCGATATGTTCTACCGCCCTACGCCGTAGCTCAGCGAAATTCCTAGGGCGGTTGCGAATGATGGATTCTCCAAAAGGACCGGGGCATACGCCTTTCACGAATGCGTATACGATCATAGGCTCTTCTGTCGTACCAACCTTCACGACCTGGGCCCCGAAGCGATTGATGTATTCCTTCAGGGTCTCCCCTAGATACTGCTTCACATCAAACAAGTCGTAGGAGACCGGCGGCGCGGCCTTGTTTGCTAAATATTGCTCCCTGAACAGTCGTGACAATTGGCGGAAGGATGTGATGTGACCGTTCGGGAGGCTGATGAACCAGTCCATAGCCATCCCAGTCAGGGTGCTCATAAAGAGCTTGCACTTGGCAGCGTCAGAACTGCCTACCAGGACCATCTGTGTATGAAATGTAGCAAGGTGCGTCTCCGGGTCCTCCATCCCGGTGAAGATCACCTTGGGCCCCGCGAACGTGTTCGGGATCACTGCATCTAGAATTTCCTGCGAGAAGGGAGTGGAAAACTCCCTTGGTGGGGAATGGTTCTCCATCTCGTCATGTCCATGCCGCCCCCGATCATTTCTCAGGCCCTGGCGCAGCTCCTCATTTATGCGGTGGAGCTCTTCATTCCTCTCATGCGAGGCATCGAGATCTGCATGCATGCGTTCCTATTCCAGTTTCGACTCCGCCATATCATGCTGCAACCCCCTCATTATCTCCAGGACCTGCTGCATGGATAGTTCTGCTGGGGCTGCGCGTGCGGTACTTCTTCTGGTGGGGGCCATCGTCACTCCAACCTCCTCCAACGTTATTGTAACTTCGTAGATTTTCTCGAACTTGTGATGGGACTGATGTTTTATATCGGCCCCACGGTGGGCGCCAAATGTTCCGTCCGGTTGACCTGGGATGTCTTCGTGCGCGACCTCAACCGTCAGCTAGGGACTCCTTCACACTGGTTACCTGTGGATTCCTGCAAAAAAGAGGACAAAAGGGCGCCCTAGCGGCCGTTTGCACTCCGACGCTCAAGTCAGCCAGCAAGAAACACCAAAACTGTGCACCTCCGTCTCTGAGCACCGCGTATAGCACTCTGAAGGTGATAAAAGAACTGTGTATTGTGTGTGTGTTTTCTCCCTCAGGCAAAGATCTTTCCCCAGTTCCTTGTACGTAACCTCAAGGCTCGAGCCAGCAACTAGAGAGTTCCTGGTAAATTTGCCAAAAGTTCGAACCCCGTTTCCAACATTCTCAGCGCTATTTAAACTACCCAAGCATTTAAAGCGCCTTTAATTACAAATGTAACGCACTCAATCAGCGTATCTAATTAGAAAACGTACTGCATTTAAGACTTTGAAACGCTTGGGAGCCATTATAGTACCTGAACGCTCGAAACGGAAATTGTATTGAATGACTTTAATTACCTGGCACCTGACTAAAGGGTGTTTCTATTCTGACATGGTTGTCGTACACGTGGAGGGCCTCACGACGCCGTGACCCCATCTGGGGGCGTTTCTACGTGTGAGTCCTCCTGCTTGGGAGTGCTACTGCGCTAGGGGTGACTTTTTGGGTGCCAACTCATGCCCCCAATCATCTAGTCACTTACTTTGAGAGCGTATCTGCCTTCCTCTCGTACCCTGCACCCGGCTACCCTGGGCGTGACCTTCCTCTTGAGTCGTATCTGTCCCAAAGGCGTCTCTGGGGCGGCAGGGGTACTTCACGAGTCAGGCTGCCCTACCCTGGTGCTATCACTATGGCCTTGAAGCCACCTTTTCCTTCTCTTTATCGCTCCCCCGGGTTATCGGGACTTGAGGCCATCCCACGGCGTCGCTCCCTCCATGGTCTTTCCTACCCATGGGTATCGGGGAACCACACTGTGGTTGCCTTGCCTTAGTAATATTTAGTCTGGCGACGCCCTGGTTGGGCGACGCCTTCACCCAGGCGACGCCTTGCCTTGGGCGACGCCTTCACCTAGGCGACGCCTTGCCTTGGGCGACGCCTTGCCTTGGGCGACGTCCCTTCTTGACGACGCTGGCACTTAGCGTCTCTTCACCTAGGCAACGCCTTGTGTTGACTTTGACCTTGACTTAGTCAACGCCCGGGTACGGGACGGTACAGTTTGCTTATTCAATTCTGTTCGGTTCCTTTAATTGTACCTCTCTTTGTTGATTCAATTTGACAATATGTGGAGCATCCAAATGAGTTTGGGATTTGGTACTAGTTTTTGGTGAGTTCTTGTCTTAGAACAATGATCCAACTCTAAGAAAAGTGCCTCTATAATGTCCAGCTCAAGGTGATTCCTAAGAATGTCAAGAATCATTCTCTATATGGCTAGTGGAATCACATCATGTGGTATCATGAGTCTTAGGTTCTTCTTGTTTAATTGTTGAGTTGTGTAGCACTTTATGTCAAGAGCTCTTTAATTTTCTTGCAATTTAAGTTTCTGTTTTAGAATTTTACTTGAGTATTCTTGCTGTTTTTTTCTTTTACACCAAGTGCTTGTGAAAAGGTTTATGGCACTCATTCTTCTTATGAGTATGGTTGCTCTTTTGGAATGGCATTATCCTTCCTAGAGTTTACCTTAAGCTACCTTTCACTTGTTGTTAAAATTTGTGATATGTCTTTTAATTTTTGAATCATGTCAAGTTTTGTCTTAGTAATGTTTTTCCATAATTGTCATCACTTCTAGTAGTACTTTTATTGCTTTTGATTGTTTCTTGCTTTAGTGTCATATAATTTTCTGAATTGATATTGATCCTTTGTGCTTTTTCTTTTTAGAATTGAGTTCATACTTGTATTTTAGACCTATACAAGTTCCAATACATCATTTTCCATTATGTCTTTCCTAGTTCATAATTCTGTTTTTTTATTCCTCTTAAGATTCCTCTGTTTCTGAAAAAAGTGCTTACTGTTTTTCCTTATTGCAATTGATTTACGTACTGTAAAATTCTGAAATTCTGTATTTGAGATATTCAAAGTGTTAGAAAAGAATAGAAAAAAGAATCATTCAAAAATACGAAGTACACAAAAAATGATAAATAAAATAAAAAAAGTGTACATTCCTGCCGAAAAAAATACGGTAATCTGGCAGCGATTTTAAAAAATTTATTTCTCTCAATTGGCTTACTGTTTTTAATTGATTCCAGTGCCATTATTGAGTTAACATCTTGAAGTTTCAGTGGTTTAAATTTCAAAATCCAGTTCGCTCTACATCGTTCCAGTTAAATCAGTGAATATCAAGCACAGTTTGCTTGGTGAGTTACATGAAGCTCAAAGAACCATTAGACGGTTGGAGGAGAAATTGCAAAAGATGGAGGTGCAACAAGCTAGACCATCTCCTTCAATTCATGATGAGCATCATAGACCTTCAACAAGAGCTTCTTCCAATGATGTTGGCCGTGAAGATGAGCATAGGAGAAGGAGAACTCCACCTCAAGTCAATGGACAAAGACATCATCATCAAGGAGAAAGGCATCACTACGGCAATGGTTACTGTACCGACCTGGTAGTCGGGAGTGATGACGTGGCGTCGAGCTATTATATAGGCGTGTTGGATGGGACACCTGGCTGGCAGAAGGGAAGGAAGTCGGGGGGTTCGCGTAGTCGCCAGTTATTAAGTTGGCGTTCTCCGATCTCCATCATACCTAAACCGGCGGTCACCGAGTTGAAGATGAAGTCGCCAGATGTGAACCCAGGCGACCAAGTGATTAGAGATCGCCGAAACAAGGACATCGCCGAAGATGAAGGCAGATAGACACTTCCCAGCTGGCCAGAGGATGAGGTCGGGGGACAGCTTACTTGAACATATACGGTGAAGCAGGTAGGGCAGATCATGAAGGCGGCCGGCGAGACCACAGGGAAGGTGTGTACGAAGGCACCCGAACTCGTCATCCAGAACAGATCACGCTCCAAGGCAACTATGCACTGATTAGTATCATGCATAAGTAACTTAGCCAAAAAACCTGAAGAGTAAGAAGTAGCGCCCAAGTCAAGGATGCTCCAGATGATGGCACGTGTACAGCTGGATGCGAGCCACGTGTCCAGATGTGTAACTACCAGGAGAGAGAAAGTGCCCAGGTATATAAGAGTTTCCAACGAACTTCTGAGGGACGCGCACGTTTAGATTGTTTCTTTACGCTTGCGAGTCTTGAGTACGCTGAGAGAGAACTGGTCACGGTTCCTTAGAGTTCTTGAGTTTTACTCTTGAGTAATTGGTGGTTCAGTCGCTGACTTGGGCGTCGGAGCGCGATCGGCCGCAGCGGCGCCGTTTCGTCTTTTGCAGGTTCTTGAGGTGGATCGCGGTGAAGGACGGAGGCTGACACGGCGCAGAAGTCGATCCAAGTTTGACGAGGCAAAGCTCCAGCGTTTTGGTCAACAGGCAGGATCATCAGGCGCCCACCGTGGGGCCGTGTAAAACCTGTTCCCATCCACAACGTGAGTTCTTAGAGGTTTCTGCGGTTTCTGTTTGGTTGTGTGCTGGTGCAACCATTTTCTACCGTTCGTTTGGGTTTTGTTCAGTGCTGAGAGGTTTTCCACCGTTCGTTTGAGCTTTCGATCGGTTTTCTTGGAGTTTTTCGCTGTTTGCGCAAGTTTTAATCGGTGAGATCTAAGTTTCGCCGCTCGTTTGGGTTTTCGTGGAAGAAGCGTTGGTTTTTGGTGGAGTTGCGAGTTTCTGTGAAGGTTTGCTGTGTTCTTGAGGTTCTTCGAAGTTTTGCGAAGCTCTGACCGATTGATCGCTGAGTCAACCGTCGCTAAAGAAGGTGTTCTTTATCGCTCTTTGTGATCTGTCAAGTTTCATGAGAAAGATGAGAAGCAATCGTTCAAGTCCAGTTGCGCCAGTTGCTGCTGAAGGCGCCATGACTATGGCGCAGATGGTGGAGATCATGCGTTCGCTGCAGGCGAATGTTGAAGCCTCGCGCATAGAGCAGGCGAGGATGCACGAGGACCTGGTCGCCTCTCGGGCCAGGAACGAAGAGCTCAGCAAAGTGACTGAGGAGTTGCGCCAAGCTCTTCAGGAGCAGCGAGGGCGCCCAGTCGCTGAAGAGGTCGCGCCGTCAACGCCACCTCGCGTTTTTCCCATGCCTTTCGCTCAGGCGATTACAGACACGCCTATCCCTGCGAGTGTGGTACCTGTGAAGGCTGTTTTTACCGGCGTGGAGGATCCCGAGGCACATCTCACCACGTTCCATACGCAGATGATGCTGTTAGGAGGATCAGACGCCGTATACTGCAAGATGTTTGTGAGCACACTCCAGGGAACGACGCTGGAATGGTTTGTGAGCCTTCCTACAGGTCACATAACCAACTTCCAACAGTTTTCAAAGATCTTCGTCGAGCAGTACATAGTGAACAAGGCGCCGCCCAAGGTGTCTTATGATCTGTTCGACATAAGGCAGTATCAGGGAGAGTCCCTCAGGAACTACTTAAATCGTTTTGGGGCGCAGATGGTTCGCTCGCCGGCCAAGGACGAAGAGATGCTGGTCTACGCGTTCAAGAAGGGCGTGCTGCCGGGACCCTTCTGCGAGGCATTGATCAGGGCTCACCCCGCCACATTTGCTGAGGTTAGGCGACTCGCGGTGGCCCACATCACCGATGAAAGTGAGGTCGCCGAGAAGAGGGGAACCGTGGCCCCCGCTAGGCCACGCGCCCAGACCAGGATCCAGCCGCAGAGGGTGTTGGAGACGATGGCGGCAAAGAGGGATCAGAGGACTCGCCATCCTTATGATCCAAGGAAAAACAAGGGCAGGGGCCCAGGGCGCCCTCAACCAGCACGCCGGGAGTACAATCGCCCGCCAAAGCACAAGTTTTTCATGGGATTGGCGGACCTGATCGCCATCCCCAATATATCAGCTAGGCTGAAGGCGCCCGAGAAGGTGGGCGACAAGGTGCTGGGACCAAAGCCAGACGCCTGGTGCGAGTTCCACCAGGGCTTTGGCCACACCGTGGATTCATGCTTGGCTTTAGGATACCAGCTCGACGATCTGGTCAAGAGCGGGTTCCTCAACGACTACTTGCTGGATAAGAGGACGGGGGGCGCGTCGAGCTCCCAACCAGCAGGTGGTGAGGCTCAGCAGCACGAGATGCCCACCCACGGCGAGATCCACACCATTGCGGGAGGTTTCTCGGGTGGTGGATGCACCGCGTCACAGAGGAAGAAGTATGCGAGGTCTGTGATGACGGTGGATATGTTTGAGGACCACTCGCCGGATGTGGACATTACGTTCATAAAGCAAGATCTTCGGGACGCCGTGCCTCATGACAACGACCCCATAGTCATCTTGCTGATTACGGCGGGAAGGAAGGTCCACAGGGTTCTGGTGGACGAAGGAAGCTCGACAGACGTGATGTTCTGGCCGACTTTCACGCAGTTGGAGCTACCCCTTCACCAGCTGAGGCCCTACGGAGGGTGTTTGTATGGTTTCGCTGGCGACCAGGTGGAGGTCAGGGGGTACATTGAGTTGAGGACTACGTTTACGGATGAGGCGGGCTCGAGAACAGAGAAAATCAAGTACCTTGTCGTGAACGCTCCTTCAGCATACAACATTCTGTTGGGAAGACCCACGCTCAACAGAATAGGCGCTATACCCTCGACCCGGCACATGAAAGTGAAGCTGCCATCTATGGAGGGGGTGGTGATCACCATCAAATCCGACCAGAAAGAAGCAAAGAAGTGCTATGAGAATAGCGTGAAGAACAAGAGGTCCGTGAGTTACGTGACAACCACCCCGCCTCCCGGTGTGAAGCCCAGGCCGAGGGTAATAGAGGAGACCGCCGGAAGCGACGTGGTGATGGTGGATGCTGAGTTGGGGGGAAAGAACGCCGGTCCAGAGGAAGAAGAGGCGAGGAATCGCCCTGAGGAAGCGAGGGAGCTGGGAATCGCCAGGGCGGTGATCGCCAGGGAAACCAGACCAAAACCCGTCGAGCAGTGGCTCGAGAGGGAGATCGGGGGAAGGGTCTTCAAGCTAGGAAGATCTCTGGACACTGAGCTCCAGGACTAGATTGCCAAGGTGATAGAGCGGCATTTGGATGCTTCAGATAGCAGGTTTGGGTTCACTCACCCACTCCTGGAATGCGTGCACGGGGAAAAATGTACAAGGATTATGGCAGAGCTCCATGAAGGGATATGTGGAAGCCACGTCGGGGGTCGAGCTCTGGCCGCAAGGACCCTCCGTGCTGGTTACTACTGGCCTACGATGAGAGAAGACTGCAAGAAGTATGTGCAGTGCTGCAAGCAATGCCAGCAGCACGCCGATTGGCACAAGGCGCCTCCCGAGGAGTTGAAGTCGATTTGCAGCCCTTGGCCGTTTCATACATGCGGAATCGACATCCTGGAACCATTCCCGCTGGCGATCAGGCAGATGAAGTACTTGGTGGTGGCGATTGAATATTTCACCAGGTGGATCGAAGCAGAGCCAGTGGCCCAGATCACCGCACACAAGATCGAGGGTTTCGTGTGGAAGAACATTGTGTGCCGGTTTGGTGTACCCAAGCGCCTGGTGTCGGACAACGGGACTCAGTTTGCTAGTCACCTGTTGAAGAAGCTGTGCGAAGGGGTGGGAATTCAACAAGTATTTGCATCTGTCGAGCACCCCCAGACGAATGGCCAAGTAGAGTCAGCCAATCGGGTACTACTCAGAGGCTTGAAGAGAAGACTAGAGAAAGCCAAAGGAAGCTGGGCTGAGGAGGTACCCCGTATAGTCTGGGCGTACCATACCACCGAGCAGTCAGGAACCCATGAGACCCCATTCAGCTTGGTCTATGGATGCGACGCAATGATTCCAGTGGAAATCCAAGAGAGCTCGCCGAGATTCCAGAACTTTGTAGCGGAAGACTTGAATGAGGAAAGAAGGCTGAATCTGGATTTGCTGGATGAGGTCAGGGAGGAGGCAAGAGTGAAGGCTGAGGCAGTGAAAAGAAGGATTGAACGAAGGTATAACTCGAAGGTGATGCCAAGACAGTTCAGAGAAGGCGACCTGGTTATGAGGAAGGCCCGCCAGTACGAGATGGAGAACAAGCTGTCGCCTAAGTGGACGGGACCGTTCAGGATAACCGAGGCACTCGGGAACGGCGCCTACCGCTTAGAAACGTTGGAAGGAGGGGCGATTCCTCGCACTTGGAACGCCACGCACCTCAAGTTATATTACTGTTAAGAACTTTGTAAGTAAAAAAAAAACACGAAGAGCTTTACAATGTTTCTGTTAAAACAGTTTGGAGGGGGCACTCTTTTTTCCCTAAGGAGGGTTTTTAATGAGGCCGCCCAATAAAGAAGAGTTTCCAAAGTTTAACGTGTTTTAGATTGCATGCTTGTTGCTTTCTGAAAGTTTTGAAGAAAGACCTTGTCACTTATACGTGATTTAAGGCGAGTTGGAGTTATGTTGCATGCTTTCTAAAAAGTTTTCTAAGTCCCCATCGTCTTTCGGCGATTGGCGGCATCAGTTAAAGTTTAAAGTCCTCATCGTCTTTCGGCGATCAGAGGCACCAGTTAAAAGACCTCAACGCCTTCGCGCGTCCTGAGGCGAGATAAAGACCTCCTCGCCATCGAGCGAGTGCAGGCGAGAACGAGTAAAAAGTCCTCAGTGCTTCCAGAGGAGAGAAGATGTAGCCTCTGGAGCAATGCAGAGGCACCAGTAAAAAGTCCTTAGTGCTTCCGGAGGAGAGAAGATGTAGCCTCTGGGGCAATGTAGAGGCACCAGCAAAAAGTCCTCAGTGTTTCTAGGGGGGAGAAGATGTAGCCCCTGGGGCAATATAGAGGCACGAGATAAAGACCTTCTCGCCGATGAGCGAGTTCAGGCGAGTTAAATACCTTCTCGCCGATGAGCGAGTTCAGGCGAGTTAAAGACCTTCTCGCCGATGAGCGAGTTCAGGCAAGATAAAATCCTTCTCGTCTCGAGCGAGTTCAGGTATGGTGTAAAGGGTGGAAGAAGTTCGGAGGGTGGCTAAGGTAGGTTCGAAGAGAACGCCCAGCCACCCGGTTCCTTGTTCTGAAGCTCAGGGAGGTAGAGAAGGATCCGAAAGGCGCCTCTACCCCCAGATAAAGGAACAATGGCCAGGTTGTGAAGGCAAGAGGAAGCTAGTATCGCTAAGACTCTTTGGCGACCAGGAGAAATTCAAACGATGGCGAGAAGCCAAGGCCCGTTTTGATAAGGCAGATCAGGTGAGCTGTGTCTTAAGCCATTAGTTGGGTTGAAGCTCGTTACTTGAAAAGTGATTTCGCGCTGAGGTTCATTACCTTAAGGTTACAAGTTGTTAGAATGTTACCATTCGAAAATCGATGGTTCGAAGCAGTTAGTATACAGTTGCGCTCGCGGAGTTACTAAGTTAATTTCGTCTAAGAGATTTATGCGAGAAAGATAAAGTTGACAAGAGAGATTATGGAAAGGAGCGGGAAATGTCGTAACATAATAGCATCAGTTCAAAATACATGTGCAGAAAAAGGGAAAAATTTATTACAAGTAAGTATGTGTAAAGGAGAAAGCATTGGAATAATGGATGGAGGGAAGCAACTAGTCTTCAGAAGGAACAATCTTCCCGTCCACCACTTCGTTGTTCAGAGGCACCATGGAGAGGTCCAGATCAGGATATTGACAGGCGAACTGCTCCAAGGCGGCGTCAAACCCAGCAGCGAGAATTTGGGCGGAGCTTAGCTCGAGTTCTTCAATCTGCTTCTTGAGCCCCTCATTCTGCTGCTTCAGTTCTTCAGCCCCCTCCCGAGCTTGAAGGAGGTCTTCAGCAACCTTCTTGGACTCCGCCTGCGCCTGGGCCAGCTTTGTGGTGATCTTCCCATTTTCCTCTTTGGCCTCGGCGAGTTTGGCCATGGTGTCGTCTCTCTCCTTTTCAACTTTCCCCAAGAAGACCTCCCGATCTGCTGACCTCTTCTCAAGGTTTTTTACCTTGGCGGCATCTGCTTTGATCGACACCTCCAGGTCAGCCACCTTGACGCGATAAGGGACCAGCTTGCTCTCCAGCTCGATCTTCTCTTGAGCTAAGAGCTGCACCTTATGGCGTAGATCGGTGGCCTCCTTGCGCGCCACTCGCAGCTCGGTGCTCATGGCGTCCTCCACTAGGGAATGATCGATCTCCGCGAGCATAAGATTGCAGGACAACTTCTCCGCTTCGATCCTTATTAGGCGGTTCTCCTCTTGGAGCACGGAGATGTCATCCTGGAGTTTCTTGCTGGAACTCTCCACAGCTTTTGATATGATGGAGGGGAAATCCTCTGCCATCATCTTGAGTTCTGCTGAGAAGGGTTCCCACACCCTTTTGACCTCCAGGGAGAGGTTTGCTCGTGGAAGCACCGGGGGAGCCTGTTGCTGATTCTCGCCACCACCTTCTTGAGTTGGCTGTTGAGCTGGAGCTTCTTGACGTGGTGGTGACGAGGGGGACTCGGTAATGATAATAGACGAGTTGTGAGCACCCTCATCCCCGCCTGGTGCAGCTTCCGCAGTTGAGGCAGTTGAAGGAGGACCCCCTCCAGCAGATACATATGGCGTGGAGGCGCTCGGGGGGTTCTCCATGAAGTCGGGCTCAGCAGCCTCAACCACGGGAAATGCAGCTGCCAAGGGAACTGCTTGGACTGGTGATGCGGGAACTGGGGGAGGAGGCAGTGTTGGAGGTGGAGCTGGCGGAGAAGGCGGTGTTGATGTTGGAGGAGGAGGTGGAGCAGGTGGTGAGGAAGGCGCCACCCTCTTTCTTTTGGTGATGAGGCCATCTTCAGTTGCCTCATCGTCTTCTTCTTCATCCTCATGGACCACCTGAGGGGTTTTCCTCTTTGGCTTCCTGAGGACGAGCTTCTTGCATTGTTGGGGGGGCAAGGCTTCTGAAGGAGTTGGGCCTTTAGGGGGCGACCTGCCCTGAGCAGCGGCGATCTCCGCTACCGAGTTGGGCACAGTCTGGGAACCCGACGCCAACCCATGAGCTCGGGCGAGCGCCCTCAACTCGGCTAGTTTTCCTTTCCCAACATGAGATCTGCATAATACGAAGGTATGCAGGTCAGCTCAGAGACAAAGATAAACACGTGAGTAAGTATGCAAATGAGGCAAACAAGTGATGCAGAAAATAAAACCCAAGTCCTGTGCACAACAAACAAGACGCCCAGCAACAGTTAACAGAGGTACAACACAGGGCAAAGACTTAAGCGTTGAGATAAGCGCTAACCTATGTGAGCCTCGAGTTGATCTTCGAAGAACTCGAAGGAGATAAGCGCAGTGGTGAGGAAAGTGATGTTGGCGTCTGCCACGCTCTTCCAGAAGAGGCACAGATCTTTGTCCAAAGCGCCCATGCTGTCAGGGCTTCTTGGCCTCCTGAAGCTTCCCTTGGAGTCTTTGTTTCCCTTGTTTACCCAGTACAAGGGAAAGCCGTCGAGCAGCGAGGCGTCCTGGTCGTTCTGGCGCACTTGGACAAGTTTGCCTTTCCAATCCTTATAGGATTGCTGGAAGATAGAGAGGATCGACCTCCCAGCAATCCCGTTCAGACTCACCCAAAGGCGATCTCCTGGATGCTTAGCTTCCAAAAGGAAAAGGAAAACGTCCACTGACGCTGGCAGTCCCAGATGCGCGCATATGATTTGAAACGCCCGCACGAATGCCCAGCTGTTGTGATGGAGGTGGGCGGCGGCGATGTCGAGCTCGGTTAGTAGCTCCCTTTCAAAACGAGTGAAGTGAAACCTAAGTTTCACCTTCTTGAATAAGGTGGTGTATACAAAGCAGAAGAACTCGTCGTTGTTCCCTTTTTCGTCTGCACAAACTGGCACGTCGGGGGGGCAAGGTAGCTCCATCAGCTTGTCATCGTGCTCCTTGTGGAACGATAGGTGGGGCTCGTCCCCTTTCGTCAATCGAAGAACTGCCCCAGCAGAATTTACTGAGGAAGTTTCCTTCAGCAAAGTCGAAGTGGCCCATGGGTACAGCTTCTTGTAGTCTGGGAAGGAATGGAGGCACCTCCGGCGACCGGTGGAGTAGCCTGAGCAAGGTCGGGGCGAGAGGGTGCAGGCCTCTCAGCCTGGGAAGAGGAAGCACCAGGTGCTCGCGGGGGGTTATGAGCTTGAGATGAAGGGTTTCGTGATGAGGGAGGAGGATTCGGGGTGATCTTTGAACGAGCCATCGCGGAAACTGCAAAGGAAAAAGAAAGGGAAAGGTGAGCGAAGGTCACAGAGGCTGACTCGATTGTGAAAGAAAGATGAGAAACGAACGAACGAAAGTTCGTTGTAATGGAGACGAAGCCCTAAGTTGCGAAAAGGGGGAAGAAGAAGAAACAACCTACAGCGTATGCATCAGACAGTTAATGGATGATGCGAATCGGTCAAAATGCAGGAAAACTCAACAGAAGAAGTAAAGGGAGTACCTTTCGATGATCGGATGAACGCTGAAGGAAGTTGAGGATTCAGGAGGTTGAAGAGCGTCGTGGGTTTTTGCAGAAGAAGCTCGAAGCGTTTGAGAAGGCAAAGAGGTGATGGAACAGTAGAAGTGAAATGGGTTTAAGGGTTTTTCGAATGGTTTTTGGAAGCATAAACGACAACTAAAGATGACCGTTGATGAAGCCACGTGTCGAGCGATTGGAAGAATGTTTGGTGGAGCGTCAGGAAAGCAGAAAGTACTAACGTTTGAAATTCTGCGCCAGCGCCACGTAGATCGGTAGTGACGTGACTCCTTTAGTCTTTTCGCTGGACAAGTCTTCGCTTAAGACTGGGGGGCTTGTGTACCGACCTGGTAGTCGGGAGTGATGACGTGGCGTCGAGCTATTATATAGGCGTGTTGGATGGGACACCTGGCTGGCAGAAGGGAAGGAAGTCGGGGGGTTCGCGTAGTCGCCAGTTATTAAGTTGGCGTTCTCCGATCTCCATCATACCTAAACCGGCGGTCACCGAGTTGAAGATGAAGTCGCCAGATGTGAACCCAGGCGACCAAGTGATTAGAGATCGCCGAAACAAGGACATCACCGAAGATGAAGGCAGATAGACACTTCCCAGCTGGCCAGAGGATGAGGTCGGGGGACAGCTTACTTGAACATATACGGTGAAGCAGGTAGGGCAGATCATGAAGGCGGCCGGCGAGACCACAGGGAAGGTGTGTACGAAGGCACCCGAACTCGCCATCCAGAAGAGATCACGCTCCAAGGCAACTATGCACTGAGTAGTATCATGCATAAGTAACTTAGCCAAAAAACCTGAAGAGTAAGAAGTAGCGCCCAAGTCAAGGATGCTCCAGATGATGGCACGTGTACAGCTGGATGCGAGCCACGTGTCCAGATGTGTAACTACCAGGAGAGAGAAAGTGCCCAGGTATATAAGAGTTTCCAACGAACTTCTGAGGGACGCGCACGTTTAGATTGTTTCTTTACGCTTGCGAGTCTTGAGTACGCTGAGAGAGAACTGGTCACGGTTCCTTAGAGTTCTTGAGTTTTACTCTTGAGTAATTGGTGGTTCAGTCGCTGACTTGGGCGTCGGAGCGCGATCGGCCGCAGCGGCGCCGTTTCGTCTTTTGTAGGTTCTTGAGGTGGATCGCGGTGAAGGACGGAGGCTGACACGGCGCAGAATTCGATCCAAGTTTGACGAGGCAAAGCTCCAGCGTTTTGGTCAACAGGCAGGATCAGTTACTACCAAGATGCAAAGGCTAGGCTACCTTCGGTCAAGCTTCCTTGTTTTAATGGCTCTAGTGATCCTAATGTATATTTAGATTGGGAGGCTAAGTGTGAACAAATATTTGAGATCCATGAGATCCAAGATGAGCATAAGCTTAAGCTAGCCACCCTAGAGTTTAGTGATTATGCCATGAAATGGTGGCATGGAATTGTAAAGGACATTATCTATCACAAGGGTCCTCCCGTGGACTCTTGGAACTCTTTAAAGGATCAAATGCGCGCTAGATTTATGCCCCCACATTTTAGGAAAGACCTCATGTTGAGACTCCAACGGTTTCAACAAGGCACGCTAAATGTGGATGAATATTATAAAGAGCTAGAAACGCTTGTGCTTAAAATTGAATTAGAGGAAAGTGAGGAAGCTATGATTGCTAGGTTTGTGAGTGGTCTTAGGAAGGATATTCAAGACATTGTTGAGTTACAAGAGTATTCATCATTGGGCTCTTTAGTTCATCTTGCAATGAAGGTGGAAGCCCAACTTGCTAAGAAAAACTCTTTTAAAAATGCTTCCAATGATGGATACTACTTCAAGTCTTGGAGAAACAAAAATTCTTTTTCTAAACATCCTTCCAAAGATTCTTCTTTCAAACCCAAGGATCCTACGCCATCTACTTCTAGACCTAAATCCCCAATTAAATCGTCTAGTCAAAAGTGTTTTAAATGTTTGGGATATGGTCACATTGCTGCTAATTGCCCTTCTAAACGAAATATGTACATGCATGAAGGCATTGTAGTTAGTGAGCATGATTCTAATTCACCTAGGCATTCTTCACCTTCTAGATCATCAAGTGAAAATGAGAGTGAAAGTCCTTGTGAAGGTGACTTATTGATGGTAAGACGTATGTTGGGCACAATTCCAAAACCTTTGAATGATACTCAAAGAGAAAATATTTTTCACACCCGATGTCTTATCAACAACAAGTTATGTTCCTTGATTATTGATGGGGGAAGTTGCACTAATGTGGCTAGTACAAGAGTTGTGGAGAAGTTAGCCTTACCCACTATCTCTCATACCAAGCCCTACAAATTACAATGGCTTAGTGAAGTAGGTGAAATCATGGTGAATAAACAAGTCCTCATTAACTTTGAAATAGGAAAGTATAAAGATGAGGTTTTATGTGATGTTGTGCCCATGGAAGCATCTCATCTTCTTTTAGGAAGGCCTTGGCAATATGATAAACATGTTTTACATGATGGCCTATCAATACAATGTCTTTTTCCTTCCTAGGGCGCAAGGTTATATTAAAACCTCTCTCTCCCAAAGAGGTTCATGAGGACCAAATAAAAATGAAAACTAAAAGAGAAAATGAGAAAGAAAAAGAAGTAAGTACTACACCGAGTCACACTAATTTCTCCTTTAAATCCATCATGTTGACTCGTGCTATACCTCAAATGGACCCTCCAAGGTCTTCTTCTTCTTTATCTTTTTCATTACCCAAGGTTCCTATTTCAACACCACCTTGGTTAAAATATGTTAGGGATGATTTTTTCATACCTCCTAATGGGTTTCACCATTTAAGAGGTCTTTTTCCCAAAAATATCATCATTCCCAAACACATTTTTCCAACTTGGTCGATTTGTAGGACCTCCTTTTCTGCAATCCCTTTGGTTCCATCTGCTAAGTCATGTATTCCTTTTTCTTACACTTTTGATTGTAAAAGTAAACTGACTTTGTTATATGCAGGGATTCAGAATTCGTGGGCGAATTCTCTCCAACTCGGGGAGTATGATGAGAATCAACTAAAGGTGGATTTTTATAATGAAGAACAAGATCATTCGCCTTCACATTTAAAGTTTTTCTTGTTAATCTTTGCAAAAGATAAAGCCCAAGCCCAAGCCCAAGAAGGCCAAAGCCCACAAAAGCCCAAAGACCATCCCATGAAGGGCAAGGCCAGGTTTTAAATAAATTTTGTTTAGAAAGGTGCTTAGAGGGAAACATTAGAAACCTCTATTGTTAAAGCATCTTTTAGTCTTTAGTTAAGAGTCTTAGGGGGGGTGTGTTAGTAGATAGGTGTAGGAGTAAATAAGGAGGTGCCAAAGTGAGAGAAAGGATCACACCTTCCTCATGCTTTGTTTTAGGCGCAAATTCTAGAACCTTTTTGGGAGGGAGTTTTTTGAATTTGTGTAGCTTACATTTCAGCACCTTAGGCTATAAATAGAGGTACTCTCTTTGTAAATTTCATATTGGAATTAATCTAAGAAAACTCTACTCAAATTTTGAGTGAACTTTGGAGAGCTTTTGGAGCCTTCTTCTCTAGTCTTATCTTGATGGATCAATGGAGTCCTCAAGTGGCGGCATCACTCTTATCTAGGAGCATTCCACACTTCTAGTGGCGAGATCATCCAACATCCTTCCATCTTCATGAGCACTCTCTTCTCCTTCCTTCCTTCTCTTTCAATTGTTCATGTTGTCTTGTGTTCTTGAGTTGTTTGGTTCGGCTTTTCTATTTTTTCCAGCACCTATGTTCTGTTCTTGCCTTTTAATTACACTTTTGTTCGGTTCAAATGTTTGCTTATTCAATTCTGTTCGGTTCCTTTAATTGTACCTCTCTTTGTTGATTTAATTTGACAATATGTGGAGCATCCAAATGAGTTTGGGATTTGGTACTAGTTTTTGGTGAGTTCTTGTCTTAGAACAATGATCCAACTCTAAGAAAAGTGCCTCTATAATGTCCAGCTCAAGGTGATTCCTAAGAATGTCAAGAATCATTCTCTATATGGCTAGTGGAATCATATCACGGTGGACGGTCCTTCCCGCCGTGACAAGCGAGATCACAATAGGGTCGTTGTCGTGAGGCACCACGTCCCTGCGGTCCTCCTTGGTGAACGTGATGTCCACGTCGGGCGAGTGATCCTCGGAGGCTTCCATTGACATTATCGACCTCGCATACCTCTTTCGTTGCGACGCTGTGCACCCCCCGCCGGAGAATCCGCCAGCTATGGTGTGGATCTCGCCGTGGATAGGCACCTCGTGCTGTTGCCCTCCGCCGCTCGGCGGTTGAGACCCTGATGCTTGGTCCGCTTGCTTCTCTAGCAAGTAATCCTTCAGGAAACCACATTTGACCAGCTCGACGAGCTGGTGCCCCAGGGCCAAACACGAATTGATAGAGTGGCAAAAGCTCTTGTGGAACTCGCACCATGCGTCTGGCTTTGGCCCCAAAATCTTCTCCGTCGTTTTCTCAGGCACTTTGAGCCTGGAAGCTATGTTTGGGATGGCGATCAAATCAGCCAAACCCATCACAAACTCATACCTCGGGGGGCGATTACCCTCCCTGGGGCGGTTACTCTCCCTGGGGCGCCCTGGACCCTTGCTCTTATTTTTCTTAGGGTCGTAAGGGTGACGCGTCCTTTGATCCCTCTTTCCCGCCGCCGCCTCCATTACCCTCTAAGGTTGTACCCTCGTTTGGGTGCGCGGTTTAGCTGGGGCCACATTTCCTCTCTTCTCTGTGACCTCGCTCTCAGCGGCGATGTGAGCCACAGCACGCCGCCGGATTTCGGCAAACGTGGCGGGGTGGCTCCTGATGAGCGACTCACTAAAGGGCCCAGGCAATACACCCTTTTTGAAGGCGTGCACGAACATTTCCTCGTCCTTTCCTGGCAAATGGACTATCCGAGCCCCGAATCTGTTCAGGAAATCCTTCAAGGACTCCCCTTGGTACTGCCTTATATCAAACAAGTCGTTAGACACCAGAGGTGGCGCCTTGTTCACTATGTACTGCTCAACAAACATCTTGGAAAATTGTTGGAACGTGGTAATATGGCCAGTGGGTATACTGACGAACCAGTCCAACGCCGTTCCGCTTAAAGTGCTCATGAACACCTTACAATACACCGCGTCTGAGCCCCCTGAGAGCATCATCTGAGTATGAAACGCAGTGAGATGGGCTTCAGGGTCCTCCACCCCAGTGAAAGACGCTTTCACTGCCACAGTGCCAGCCGGGACTACTGAGTCCATGATCTCTTGGGAAAATGGCATAGGAAAACTGCGTGGTGGGGATGGGGGTGCGGATCTGTCCCCTGTCGCACGCTCCTCCCGCTCCTGAAGGGCTTTGCGCAGTTCTTCGTTGATCCTGTTGAGCTCTTCATTCCTTGCTTGCGAGGCCACCAGCGCCTCGTGCATCCTTTCCTGCTCAGAACGCGATGCAGCCACGTTCTCCTGCAGCGTCCTCATCATGTCCATTACTTGCATCATGGACACAGCATCTTCGTCGGTTGATGGCGCAACTGAACTGGAGCGCGTTGTCCTCATCCTTCCGCAGCAAACTCAGCAGCTCAAAGAACTCCAAAGAAACGGTGAAAACCCCAGGAGTCGACTGAGATAGCGAGCAGCTGAACAGAAAACACTCGAAGCACCACCAACACAAACTGTGGTTGGGAATCACGTTTTATACGTGCCCCACGGTGGGCGCCAAATGATCCCGCCGGTTGACTTAGCGCAAGAGCGTTGCCTCGTCACGATCTTCCTCACCAGCTTGACACCACGTGCCCTCCAAGTCCGCTCCACAGATAGCCTCTCTGAGAACCTGAAAAACACACAGTGGCGCCTCTGCGGCCGGTGGCGCTCCGACGCTCAAGTCAGATCACAGAATCACTAGAAAATAATGTGTGTAAAAACAACGTGTAAAAAACTCCCCTCTGAATCTCACTCTGATTCTCTTTTATGCCTCCCTCTGCACCTGCGCCTAACAGAATTCCGTTATGCCTCTCTGGCATGTGTCAGAACCCTGTTGTGCTTTTCAGTGGCAACGTACCTCCAGAATCAGTAGAACGTGAGTGTCTGCGCGTGTCTGCGATTGTCTGTACCTTCAGCGGCACGGAGTGCACCTTTGTCTGGACCGCGTCCCTCACAGATGATGACACGTGGAGGCATGCAACTAACCACACACGTGTCACTACTTGAAGGCTCTAGCGCTTCTCACTGCGTGTCTAAGTTATTCCCTAGCGGAGTAACTTAGCGCATTCCCTTCATCTGGGTAAATCGCATACTCTCAGGAGAACGCCAAGTGTGGCTGGTCTAGGCACACTCACCAAGCATTGCTCTCTGCACAAACGATTCCCCCTTCGCGATGTCATGCACGTAAAGGGTTGAGGGAGTCACCAATCACTGACCGGTTTACTAGCCCCCCTCAGGCCACTCTCATGCACGATTCTCTGAGACATGTTCATGCGAGGTCCGTGCGTAACGCTCTTGCTGGGAACCTCAGTCCCAGCTTAACTGCGTGTAACACGAGACCCCGATGACCATGCACTCGATGACTGATTGGTGCTCTATTGCTTCTCGCGTTCTGCCCCCAGGTGTTCATCTGGGAACTGATCTGTCGATGACCGCTTGGTTACTGGCCACCGATCACCGTTCTGGGTAATCTGTCCCCTGACTTCTCTGCCAACTGGTCTGTCGGTGGCCACTTGACTACTGACCACCGATCACCTCTTTGGATGACCTCCGACCACCGCTCTAGGTGATCTGCTCCCTGATCTCTCTGTCACCCGGTCCACGTGTCACCCTACGAGTGGTCCACGTGATTGTCTTCTGCTGACGCCATCAACCACCGATGACCGACCGGATCAGCAGTAATGCATAAATGTAAACAGTCCCAGGCAGTTCAATAAACCATGCAATGCGACGAAAGAGAAGAGTCGTGGATATGCAAAAATCATACCTTTGCTGTCAAAGTGAGGGAGGAAGGAGAGCACGGGGGAGAGAGCAAAAGTTGCAGAGGAAAGGTTTGAAGGCGATGAACAGTGCAGAGACGCAGAGGGAATGGATGTAACAGTGGGGTGAGCGCGGGGTTTGGGGTAACTTGAACGTTACATTTGCAACCCAAGAGGCGCTAACTAGGAGCCGTGAGATCCTGCCGCGTGTCAAAGGATCAAGCGCCCAAGGGGAACGCAAGGGACTCTAGACGCTGGCCGTACGATGAGCCACGTGGCGCACGATTAAGGGTAGCCACAAAAGGTGTTATTTTCCCCGGTTCAGAGGATGTCCAATCAGCCATTAAGAGCGCTCCTATGGTTCAGAGAGAGTCACGACAATAATTCGAGAATTGTTGAGTCAGCAGGGAATGACACGTCATCAGGGTGGCACGTGGACGGCGTGGGCGAGGCCTTAGTCTTTGCGCTGAAGACAAGTCTTCGGCTTAAGACTGGGGGGGCTTGTGTACCGTCCCGTATCCGGGCGTTGACAAAGTCAAGGTCAAAGTCAACACCAGGAGTCAAGGTCAACACAAGGCGTCGCCTAGGTGAAGAGACGCCAAGTACCAGCGTCGCCAAGAGGGAGCGTCGCCTGGGTGAAGGCGTCGCCTAGGTAAAGGCGTCGCCCAACCAGGGCGTCGCCAAGATGAAATATCGTTAAGGCAAGGCAATCACGGTGCGGTTCCCCGATACCCATGGGTAGGAAAGACCATGGAGGGAGCGACGCCGTGGGAAGGCCTCAGGTCCCGATGGTCCGGGGTAGTGATAAAGAGAAGAGAAAGGTGGCTTCAAGGCCATAGTGATGGCGCCGGTGTAGGGCAGCCTGACTCGTGAAGTACCCCTGCCGCCCCAGAGACGCCTTTGGGACAGATACGACTCAAGAGGAGGGTCATGCCCAGGGTAGTCAGGGGCAGGGTGCGAGAGGAAGGTAGATACGCTCTCAAAGCGAGTGACTAGATGATTGGGGGCATGAGTTGGCACCCAAAAAGTCACCCCTTACGCAGTAGCACTCCCAAGCAGGAGGACTCACACGAAGAAACGTCCCCAGATGGGGTCATGGCGCTGTGAGGCCCTCCACGTGTACGACAGTCAGGTCAGAATAGAAACACCATTTAGTCAGGTACCAGGTAATTAAAGTCATTTAATACAGTTTCTGTTTCGAGCGCTTAACGTACTATAAAGGCTCCCAAGCGTTTCAACGCCTTAAATGCGCTACGTTTTCTAATTAGACGCGTTAATTAAGTGCGTTACGTTTTATGATTAAAAGCGCTTTAAGGCGCTTTAAATGCTGGGGTAGTTTAAATAGCGCCGAGAATGTTGGGAACGGGGGTCGGACTTTTGGCAAATTTTCCAGAAACTCTCTAGTTGCTTGCTCGAGCCTTGGGGTTACGCACAAGGGACTAGGGAAAGATATTTGCCAGAACGAGAAAATATACACTAGACACAGTTCCTTTTTACCACCTTCAGAGTACCATACGCGGTGCTCCGATACGGAGGTGCATAGTTTTGGTGTTTCTTGCTGGCTGACTTGAGCGTCGGAGTGCAAACGGCCGCTAGGGCACCCCTTTGTCCCTTTTTGCAGGAATCCACAGGTAACCAGTAGGAAGGAGTCCCTAGCTGACGGTTGAGGTCGCGCACAAGGACGTCCCAGGTCAACCGGACGGAACAGGACCCCTCAAGTGAGCACAATTTATTTACAACTTGTTTTATTCTTAAGAAGACTAGCAAAAAGAATATTAGATTCTCTGGTCTTTGTCCAATTCTCCCTCTAGTGAGGTTTTCACTTAGAAGTGGAGATGACTTCTCATAGTGTGAATGGTAATTTGCATCCTTGGTCATGTCCTTGTTGGCTTGGTGTGTATCAGTTCCCGAACAGGACGTCGACCCTGTTGGCGCAAGCTTCTCCGTAGCTCCTTGTTGGTCCTACGCAACTCCTCACTGGCCTATGCATGCTTCTCCATAGTCATTCGAGAGAAAACGATCTTTGCCATAAGGCATGCCTGAAGACGTTCTTGGTCAGCTCGGGCCTCTACTCGTAGCCGCTCTTGCTCTGCCTTGGCTTCTTCTCGAATTTGCTCCTGCTCTCGTCGATATTTTTCATTTGCCTCCAGGAAAACAATCATGGTCTCTGATCCTGCCTGTTGACCGGAGCGCTGGAGAATGCCTCGTCAAAGGATCGACGTGCGCGCCGCTTCCCACCTCCGTTCCTCCTCTGGATCTATCTCAAGAACCTGCAAAGAAACGATACGGCGCCGCTGCGGCCGATCGCACTCCGACGCTCAAGTCAGTGACGGTATCACCAAATACTAAGAACTGGAACCGTGCAAATCTCTCTCACAAACAGCTCTGTCACTCGCAAGCGTAAAGTGTATGAACTGAACGTGCGTACCTTAGAAAATCTGTTAGGAACTCTTATATACCTGGTGGTTTTCTCTCTCCTGGCAGTTACAGACTTGGACACGTGGCTCGTATCCAACTGTACACGTGCCATCATCTGGAGGCTCCCTGACTTGGCGCTACTTCTACTCTCATTTTGGCTAAGTTACCTATGCATGGTGCTGCCCAATGCATAGCTAACTCAGGAGTGCGATCTCTACTGAAACTGGCGAGGTAGGGCCTTCATACACCTTCCCTGTGGTCTCGCCGGCCGCCTTCATAATCTGCTTCTCCTTTAACTTCGGCGATGTGCTTGCTCTGGCGATCTCCGACTGCCTGGTCGTCTGAGTCTGCATCTGGCGACTTCGTCCTCAACCTGGCGATCACCTATTCTGGTAAGCTGGAGATCGGAACACGCCAACTTAACTATCGGCGACTACACGTGCCTCCCGACTTCCTTCCCAACTGTCAACCTGGCGCCTTGTCAACACGCCTACACTGTAACAGGATGCCACGTCATCGCATCCGACCACCAGGGCGGTACAGTCTCCATGATTTGTTGTAAGGCAGGGGCCTCACTTCCTTCAGATCCTAATGGTACTTGCCTCGTATTTCTCATTATGCAGAATGCTCATTTGCGAATATGGGTGGGATCAAGTTTTATCGGGCCCCACGATGTCCAGAGCACTCCTGGCCAGTACAATAATAATGATATTAGGAGTAATAATAACAATAATTACAATATTAATAATCATAATGATATAAATAATTATAGTAATAATATTAATAATAAAAAATTATAAATATTTAATATTAATAATTTTAAAAGTAATACTAATAATATTAATTATTGATCCTGCCGCTAACTCTCGCGTGGAGGGAACGTTTTGTTGCTTCCCTTGCCCCGTCTATGCAACTGTGCAATCTGCAAGTGTGTACTCTCAGAACCTTCTCCGGGGACCTCGAATGGAACCTGCAAAACACACAGACGGCGCCGCTGGCGGCCGTTTGCACTCCGACGCTCAAGTTAGGTCACAGAATCACCAAAAATAATGTGTAGTAAAATGTGTGTGATCAAAAAGCCCTCCCTCTGAGTCTCACTCTGATTCCCTTTTATACTTCTCTCTGCATCTGCGCCTAACAGAATTCTGTTATGCTTTTCTGCAGAGACGTACCTCCGGAATCAGTGAAACATGAGCGTCTGTGCGTGTCTGCGCTTGTCTGTACCTTTAGCGACACGGAGTGCACCTTTCTCTGGGCCGCGCCTTACTCAGATGGTGACACGTGGAGGCATGCAACTCACATCTAACCGTACATGTGCCACCACCTGAAGGGCTCTAGCGCGTCTCTTTGTGCGCCTAAGTTATTCCCTTGCGGAGTAACTTAACGCGTTTCACTCATCTGGGTGAATAGCACACTCCCAGGAGAACGCCAGGTGTGGCTGGACTAGGCACACTCACAAAGCATTGCTCTCTGCGTAAACGATTTCCCCTCCGCGGTGTCATGCACGTAATGGGTTGAGGGAGTCACCAATCACTGACCGGTTTACTAGCTCCCTCAGTCCACTCTCGTGCACGACTCTACCGGCAAGCAACTCCTCTTTCTCTGAGATATGATCATACGAGGTCCATGCGTAACGCTCTCGCTGGGAACCTCAGTCCCAGTTTAACTGCGTGTAACACGAGACCCCGATGACCATGAACCCCGATGACTATTGATCCCCGATGACTGATCGGTGCTCTTCTACTTCTCGCGTTCTGCCCCCAGGTGTTCATCTGGGAACTGATCTGTCGGTGGCCACTTGGTTACTGACCGCCGATCACCGTTCTGGGTGATCGCCTCCCTGATCTCTCTGTCACCTGGTCCACGTGTCAGCCCATGAGTGATCCACGTGGTTATCTGCTGCTGACGTCATCGACTACCGATGACCGATCGGATCACAAGCCCCCCAGTCTCGAGCTGTGAACTCGTTCTCAGCGAAGAGACTAAGTGGTCGTGCCCTCAGTCCACGTGGCTAGTGGGGCCGCATCATGTGCCACCTCACGTGTTGCCTTTTAACGTTACAACTTCCTTTCTTAATCTTGCGACACGTGGCCGCATCAACGGCCAGCGTGGAGTGTCGCTAGCGCTTCCCTTATTCAAATAGGCGCGCGTCTTCACTGTTTCATCATCTTCTTCAACACTCTCAGGCTCACTTCGAATTCCCTCTCTGCGCGCCCATCTTCCTTCAAGCTTTCTACCTCCAAACCTTTCGCGATCACTCAAAGGTATGGTTTTTCTTCTTCCTTGGTCTATTTAGGCTCTTTTCACCGATTGCATTCGTCCCTTTCATTATCATGCATTCATCTTCTCTGTTTTTCCTCTTCTCGACCCGCGCTAGGGTTTTCGCGCCCCTCACTCTGCTTTCTGCTTCTCCCTCTTCCTCTTTTTCGCCTGGACATCTCTTTCTTCTTCCCTTCCTCTGTTTTTCACCGAACCATTCATCATTTCTTCTTCTTCCATTCCTCTGACCCTTCATTTTTCTCCATTGCAGTTATCTCGCAATGGCTCGCTTAAAACGGACCGCTCGAATCGTTGCCTCGTCCTCTGGTGCACAGCCTTTAGCAAGTGCACCGGCGCTGCCACCACCTGATGCAACCTCTTACCATGACAACGCCAGGGTCTACGACTAGGCTCCCCTGGCATTGCTGGCCGAAACCTCCACCCTACTACCGCAGGGTCACCTCCAATCCCTTCTGAGCAACGACCCAGATGAGCCTTCATGCGCTATCGACAGGGAGAACGATTTTAACATCCGCATACGCATTCCTCCTCGAGGGATGCCCATCTGTGCGGATGGTAGGGCCACCAATGGGGTGCCCTTCACCTTCGTCTACTCCGCCATCTTCAAGAGGTTGAAACTGCGCCTGCCCTTCACCTTCTTCGAGAAGGAGCTGATGATGGAGTTAAATGTCGCTCCCTGCCAACTCCATCCGAATGCCTGGGCTTTCATACGGGCATTCAAGATCCTCTGCAACTACTTCGGGCATAACGCCTCCGTAGATGTATTCCTATACTTTTTCGAGGCGAAGAACCCCGGGGATAGGTCCTGGGTCAGCCTGAACGGGGTCGCTGGACGGGTGCTCTTGGGCCTGTATCAGCAATCCTTCAAAGATTGGAAAGGCAGGTTCTATATGATATGTGCTACCCCGCAAAGTCCAACATTGCTCGAGGGGTACCCCCTTTATTGGGTTCCTGGAGTCGAGTTCAAGAAACCCCGTGGCCTCAAAGTCATGGCCCCCTACGAGCGCGAACTATGTGGGCTGTTCCTAGGGGCAAAATACAACTCAGCTCTTCTCATCAAACACGAGTTTCATGTGTTGGCTCTGAAGAAGTACATAGGTAGGCTCTTCTTCTTTCACTTCTTAGGATGCTTGCACATTCTCATGCATACTTGCATACATTTTGACCCACTTGCATAATTATGCCATCTAACTCTTCTTTTTTCCTTCGATGTAGACATGACTTCAGGGAAAGAAAGGAGGAAGGCATTGCTGGAGCTTGCTCGAGTACAGGGCGCCAAGGTGATTGGCTCTTCTTCTTCCACCACCGATCCCATCGCAGCTCTTCCTCTCTCGGTCGCGCCAGCTGAAGGCCCCGAGCCAGTGAGGAAAAGAAGAAGGCTAGTGAGGGCCTTTCCTTCATCTGCTACAGCTGTTCCTGCCCCTACCCCCTCAACCGAAGAGGAGAGTTCTGGCTCTCCTCTTGTACACCGCAAGAGGAAACTTCCAGAGGTTGGGGGGGCTTCATCCCTTCAGCCTGGGGAGATTGATGTAGTGGAGATAGAGGAAGGTCCAGCCTCGCCCCCTTCTGCTCAACCTTCCCCAGCGCCAACATCCTTCCCCTCTCCCCAACAACTACCATCTCCAGCTCCTCGACCAGCATCTCCAGCTCCACCTGCTGGGGGCGATTCTGCTCACTCGGGGGATCCCCCGGGACTTCTCACATCGCCACCACCACCGCTAACCTCCGCTGCTACCGTTGAAGGTGGTGGGGGCAGCTCGCGACCAAGCGGCTCTGGAGCTAGCAATGAGAACTTCAGCCGAGTCATTGCTTTGGTCCGACGGCTCATTCGCAGCCGGGAGCTTGTCGAGTGGAACGGGGAGGAGGTGGACATGCACCTGGCTAAGCAGATAGTGCTTTCCCTGGAGTTTTCCACCCAGCACCGCAAACAACTAGCCCTGGAGAAGAGGGTAAAAGAGCTTGAGCACGACAAGGGGTCGCTGCAGAGTGACTTCGAAGCTGCTCAAGGGTCCATAGTCATGATGAGGGGCATGGTGGAAAAATCCAGGGGAGAGTACTTCGCGCAGGTCCAAGAGACCATCAAGACTGAGATCTTGATGGGGCAAGCTGTCAACTCTCTGGACTGCGAGGTGGCGCAACTGCGGAGCAAGGTGACCCACCTGGAGGCCGAGGCCTCCTCCCTACGCCAACTGAACTCACAACTAGTGGGGGAGCTCGAGTCTACCAGGGAAGCGGCCGCTGTTGGGGAGAAGAAGCTTGAGGAGGTGGTGAGCGAGCTGTCTGAGGCAAAGGGCCAATTGGAAGAAGCTGCCTCTTCCATTGCTTCCCTTACCACCGAGAAGAATGCTGCGGAGGCCTTAAAGCAAAAATTCGAAGCTGAGAACGCCGACCTTATGAGCGTGGGTGCTGAAGCCCTTGCTGACGGATTCGAGCTGGCACTCGAGCAGATCCAATGCGTTCTCCCGGATTTGGACCTCTCGTAATTCAGCATTTATCATGAAGTGGTGGATGGAAGGCTCATTCCTCCTCCTTGAGCTCCTTTTCTTTTTTGTAATTTTATACTTCTGCACAACTTTTTGTACTTGGAATTTGTATAAAACTTGGTGTGAATACATACTCGTTTCAGCTATAAGCTTCTTCTCTTGTACTTTTTTGAGCTTCATCTTTCTTTATGCACACGACTAACTGTTAGCTAACTTAGGTTTAGCGCGATCTTGTACTCTTTGATCTTGGCCTCTACTTGATCACGACTAGCTTCTCCCTTAGCTTTGTATTTAACGGTTCTTATACATAGCTTTGTACTGGATGACTGACTAGGCGTAGTCTGTCTGCCTCGGCTTGTTGTGTAAGAATTTGTTTGGAAAAGTTTCCTCCGATAAGGCAAGACTGATCAGTCATCGTTCTTCAAGCAGCGTACCCACCAACAACTCATCAGTCATCGTTCTTCGGGCAGCGTACCCACCGACAACTCATCAGTCATCGTTCTTCGTACTTCACTTTGCTTCTCTGTCGCTCTAGCGCTAAGTGCATAGAGGACATCGATCGTCAGAGGTGATACCTTGTTTGGCGAAACTTGCTCAACTGCGTGAACTCAGCAATACTTGAACTTGACCCTCCATGTACCGCTTTTAACTCGAGCAAATTGTTTAACCTTATAACAAACTTGGCAAACTGTTAACTCAAAGTAAACTTGAGCAACTATCAACTCTTCGGCGATGACGTTCAATAAAACTTGTGAACTTAAGGCAATAAATCTTAACATAAAATCACTTACTAGGCAGCAGGTTCTGACTCAAACTAGTATTAAAATACAGTTTACCTGATCTGCCAAGTGAAATCCCCCCTACCTCTGTCATCGCCCGGAACTCTTCGGATCTGGTACTCGCCGCACAACCCCTTCACTGTCTCAACTTTCACGCCATAAGGTTCTGGCGATGTTACCTTTCTTCTTTTCATGACCTAATCATTGTTCCCTCATCTGGGGGTAGAGGCGCCTTTCGGATCCTTCTCTACCTCCCTGAGTTTCGGAACAATGATCTGGTCTTACTGGGTCAATATTGATGTTTCACTTAAAGGGGGAAAGGCATTTTCCTTCCCTTCCCACCACTTAAGGTCACAAACACCCCTGACTTTTCAGCTCATCTTGCCTGAACTCACTCGGTGAGAAGGACTTTATCTTGCCTGAACTCACTCTAAGGTGAGAAGGACTTTATCTGGTGCCTCAACTTGCCCAGGGTGTACATCTCCACCCCCCTGGATGCACTGAGGACTTTTAATCTTGCCTCTATCTGCTGGTGCAGAGAGGTCTTGCATTCTGTTCAGGCCTGCACCCGCTCTAGGCGAGGAGAATTTATCTCATAACTATTTAACTGACCTCAGCTTCGCTCGAGGGCGAGGAGGATTTATTTGATATCTGACCTCAGCTTCGTTCGAGGGCGAGGAGGATTTTCTCTGGTGCCTCAACTTGCCTAGGGGTTACATCTCCTCTTCCCCTGGATGCACTAAGGACTTTTAATCTCATCTCGTACCGGGGCTAGCTATTCATACTTGAGGAGGGGGCGTCCCGAAGGAATCCCTTAACCCCTGCTCAAGGACTAGGTGCCCGGATTTTAACTGTTATCTGGTACCGGGGCTAGCTATTCATACTTGAGGAGGGGGCGTCCCGAAGGAATCCCTTAACCCCTGCTCAAGGACTAGGCGCCCGGATTTTAACTCATACTGGACATACCCGTCATCTTGCTCTGAGCTCTCACTTATACTCGTTCTCGGCTCTGAACTTTCGCCTATACTCGTTCTTGGCGAGTAGGACTTCTTAATCTGTTCTCGCCTAAACTCGTTCTTGGCGAGTAGGACTTTTTAATCTGTTCTCGCCTAAACTCGTTCTTGGCGAGTAGGACTTTTTAATCTGTTCTCGCCTACACTCGTTATTGGCGAGTAGGACTTCTCAATCTGTTCTCGCCTAAACTCGTTCTAGGCGAGTAGGACTTAAAACTTAACTTTCACCTCCGATTGCCAGGTGGCGATGAGGGTTTAAAACTTTGTGCTTATGCCTCAAATCGCCAGATGGCGATGAGGACTTAAAAACTTTATGCTCCTGCCTGCGATCGCCAGGTGGCGATGAGGACTTATAAACTTATACTTGTTTTCCTCCGATCGCCAGGTGGCGATGAGGTCTTAAAACTTTATACTAGTGCCTCCGATCGCCAGGTGGCGATGAGGTCTTAAAACTTTATACTAGTGCCTCCGATTGCCAAGTGGTGATGAGGACTTAAAACTTAACTTGTGCCTCCAATCGCCAAGCAGCGATGAGGACTTGAAAACTTATGCTTTAAAACCTTGTACTGAATGTATGTCATAATCTTTAAACTGTTGCCTTGAATCTCATAAAAGCGATAAGGTCTTTTTTTTCTGAAAACTTAAAACGATAAGCATGCGAACTTAAATAACATGGAAACTTTGATAAAACTGTTTTAACTGAAACTACTTCTTAAAGAGTGCCCCTTGAAAAACTGCTTTAACTGAAATTACTTCTAACTATTACCTTGGCGATCTGGTCTTGTATCTCGCCGTCTAAAGTTTTCCCCAGCTTAAACGTCTTGCCGTTGATCTTCTTCTCAAGCCACTCCTCAACTGGCTGAGGCCTCTTCTCGTTGGTTAACTCCAATGGTAGACTTTAGCCCTTCTATCTCCGTCTGTTCAAAGGTTCGAACCACAACGGTGGCGAGCTGCGATCAAGGGTGCCCATGTCCAGATTGTCTCTCTTGTGCCCAATCACCGATGACCTCCCCCGAACCCTTGGGTCGAGCTGACGGGCTCTCCTGCATGGTACTCATGCCCCTGTCTTACCTGGCACTAGGTAACCATTTACTCACGGGGCGGCTATACTCGAGTGGTTGCACTGACACCGAGCTAGGCTGACTTTTCCTGTGTTGTGCTTAAACAAATCAACAAACAGATCAATTCCACAGAGCGCCTATGCTCGTACTTATACCGAGCTAGGCCAACTTATCATGTGCCAATTCAGATAAATCAACAAAGTTAAATGCATCATCTTCCAATAACAGATTTATCACACATTGTTCAAAGAGAAAGCATTAAGCACGAATATCTTAGCTGAAATACAACTTAAGGTTTGCCACATTCCACGCTCAAGGAATGGCCTTAACTGGTCAGCCTTGGCTTCTTCATTCACTGATCAGAGGGCTTCTCCACGATTTATTGTATGGTCATCTCTTCGCTCCTAGTGCGTGCCGGTCTCATGTTCGTGGTATCTGGAAGCCCCCTTTGACTATCTGCGATTTGAAGGCTGGAACTAGGTTGGAAACTGCAACTGGAACTGAAAAACTTGTGCGGTGGGACTGATGTTTTATATCGAGCCCCACGGTGGGCGCCAAATGATCCTGCCGCTAACTCTCGTGTGGAGGGAACGTTTTGTTGCTTCCCTTGCCCCGTCTATGCAACTGTGCAATCTGCAAGTGTGTACTCTCAGAACCTTCTCCGGGGACCTCGAATGGAACCTCCAAAACACACAGACGGCGCCGCTGGCGGCCGTTTGCACTCCGACGCTCGAGTTAGGTCACAGAATCACAAAAAATAATGTGTAGTAAAATGTGTGTGATCAAAAAGCCCTCCCTCTGAGTCTCACTCTGATTCCCTTTTATACTTCTCTCTGCATCTGCGCCTAACAGAATTCTGTTATGCTTTTCTGCAGAGACGTACCTCCGGAATCAGTGAAACATGAGCGTCTGTGCGTGTCTGCGCTTGTCTGTACCTTTAGCGACACGGAGTGCACCTTTCTCTAGGCCGCGCCTTACTCAGATGGTGACACGTGGAGGCATGCAACTCACATCTAACCGTACATGTGCCACCACCTGAAGGGCTCTAGCGCGTCTCTTTGTGCGCCTAAGTTATTCCCTTGCGGAGTAACTTAACGCGTTTCTCTCATCTAGGTGAATCGCACACTCCCAGGAGAACGCCAGGTGTGGCTGGACTAGGCACACTCACCAAGCATTGCTCTCTGCGTAAACGATTTCCCCTCCGCGGTGTCATGCACGTAATGGGTTGAGGGAGTCACCAATCACTGACCGGTTTACTAGCTCCCTCAGTCCACTCTCATGCACGACTCTACCGGCAAGCAACTCCTCTTTCTCTGAGATATGATCATACGAGGTCCATGCGTAACGCTCTCGCTGGGAACCTCAGTCCCAGTTTAACTGCGTGTAATACGAGACCCCGATGACCATGAACCCCGATGACTATTGATCCCCGATGACTGATCGGTGCTCTTCTGCTTCTCGCGTTCTGCCCCCAGGTGTTCATCTGGGAACTGATCTGTCGGTGGCCACTTGGTTACTGACCGCCGATCACCGTTCTGGGTGATCGCCTCCCTGATCTCTCTGCCACCTGATCTGTCGGTGGCCACTTGGTTACTGACCGCCGATCACCGTTCTGGGTGATCGCCTCCCTGATCTCTCTTTCACCTGGTCCACGTGTCACCCCGCGAGTGATCCACGTGGTTATCTGCTGCTGACGTCATCGACTACCGATGACCGATCGGATCAATTATAATAATAATAATGATATTAATAATTATAATAATAAAATTAATAATAAAAATATTAATAACAACATTAATAATAATAATAATTGTACCGAACAGGAGTGCTCGAGTGCTTGAGTGCTCGGGACCTCGATTTAGGCATGTGGGTATGGTCAGCTCGGCTATTAGGCCCAAAGGGTGGGTCATATGTTGATATAAGATTATTAGTTAAATAGAGAAAATAACATGTTGGTCATATGTTGATATAAGATTATTAGTTAAATATATATATATATATATATATATATATAAATATATATAAATATATTCATTAAGCTGTTAGAATAGAATATATGTGAATATAAGTAGAGTTGTTGGTAAATAAATATGTGCATGAAGTTGTTAATTGAATATATGGTGATATTAGTTAAATGGTGAGTATCCGAGAATAAGGGTGCACCAGATTGTTTTCTGCAAGTTAGCACTATGAGTAAAGGTGCTCATAGGCAGTGTTCCTGCCGGTTGACCCGATTGCCTTCGTACGTCTACGCCGATCACACGCCCAAATCTCTCTGCCTTCGTTCGTGCTTTCCTCTGATCAAACACCTGAAATTGCAAAGACAAAGGGGCGCCCTAGATGCTGTTTGCACTCCGACGCTCAAGTCAGTACTGGGGCTATGAAACACCAAAACACTTAGCCGTAAAAGCTCTAAGAAATTTGTGTGTGTATTCGCATAAATGTTGTGTACCTTATTAGGTTTGATACTACCCTTTATATACTCTAGGGTTTCCGCTGTTTTCGCTACCCGCATTTAGGGTTTCTGAGGGCATGCCTTAGCGCCGCTATCACCCACTCTTAGGGCAATCTAGCGCGTAAGGCTCCCGTGCTGGAGTGCAACCTCTGACGGGATGACCACCTGGGTACCAACTTGTGCACCTAATCTCTGGGGCCATCCGTCTTGGGAGTGCCCTAGCTATTCACGTGCCATGCATGCAGCTTGCCCCTAGAACATAACCCTAATGGGCCTTAGCTCTTCCTGGGGCTCATTACTTGTGCTATGCCTAAACGCGTCATTCACACCACACGCATGGACCCCTCGTGAACTAGGTTTCTCCCTACTGATAACTGGTGTGTTTTTTGGGACCCACCTCTCGTGGCCCAGCTTTGCTGTTTGAGTCACCGATGTCCGATGTCACATCGCCCTCACTGTATTGCCGAGGACACATCTGCACATCCTGGTGAATGACGTTTGACCACTCTTTGGCACCTTGGCTTATGTGCCTTGCGAGGCACTGGCCCATGTCGCTCGTGGGACCCAGCTTACGTGGCCCACCATTACTAGCGGTCAACGACGTCCGAGGACTGGTCGGTACACAAGCCCCCCAGTCTCAAGATGTTAACTTGTTCAGCGAAGAGACTAAGTCCTCGCCCTGGCGACCTACGTGGCTCTGTGTGACGGGACGTGAACAGTGCACCGAAGTGACACTTCTCTGTGCCTGTTTTAATCTACGCACACGTGTCTCGATCAACGGTCAGGACTTAACGCCGCTTGTGCTTCTTTGTTTACGTTAAGCATTCAAAAACGTGCGCTTCGATCACTGTTCCATCACTTTCAGCAACTCCTTTGCACGTTTCATCTTCTTCTTCGAACGTTCTCACTTTCTTTCTGCAAAAACCAAAACTTTCACTCTCTTTATGCATTATCACCCTTGTCTTTCGATTCCGCTGCTTGATAACTGCCTAGGACTGTTTAAATTTCTGTATTTTAGGTTTTCTCTGGTTTTTCTTTGTTCCTCTGTTTTTTGGGTTACTTCAAGTCTTCTGTCTTTCTGGTTCTACTGAGTTACACCATCGCCTTCTTCTAAACCTTCATTTTCTTCCTTTCTGTTCTTGTCGGTTGACTCGAGGGCCTTCGTACTTCTCACGATACTCCCATGTCCGATTCTCTGTGCCTTTGTTCGTGCCTTTCTTTCGATAAAACACCTGAAATCATAGAGACAAAGGGCGCCCTAGAGGTCGTTTGCACTCCGACGCTCAAGTCAATCTTAGGACTAGGAAACACCAAAACTCTTAAGTGTAAAAGCTCTGTGTGAACTGTGTGTGTGAAGCGGCGCAAATGAATAGCGTACCTTACTAGATTTATCCTTACCGTTTTTATAGTCCAGGGTTTCCGCTGTTTCCAATACCCAAAATAGGCTTTCTGAGGGTGGGCCCTAGCGCCACTATTACCCATTCTTAGGATAATCTAGCGCGTAGGGCTCACTAACTGGAGTGCGACCTCTTACGGGATGACCACCTGGATGCCACCTCGTGCACCTAATCTTTAGGGTCACCCGTCCTGGGAGTCCTCTAGCTGCTCACGTGCCATGCGTGCAGCTTCACCCCTGGAACGTGACCCTTACAGGTCGCATCTCTTCCAGCGGCTCTTTACCTGTGTTACGCCTGAACACGCCATTCCCACTGCACGCATGGGCTCTCATAGCCTAGGCTTCTCCCTCACTGATAACTGGTGTGTGGTCTGGGGTCCACCTTTTATGGCCCAGCTCTACTGTTTGAGTCACTGATGTCCGATCTCTCATCGCCCTCACTATACTGCCGAGGAATCATCAGTACATCCTAGTGATCGATGCTTGACCATTCCTCGGCACCCTGGGTTCACGTGCCTAACGAGACACTGGTCCACGCCGCTCGTGGAACCCAACTTACGTGGCCCCATCATTACTAGTGGTCAACGACGCCCGAGGACTGGTCGGTACACTTTCTTTTCTTGCTTTTTTAACTTTCTTTGAGATGGCTTGAATGAAAACCACATCCAATCCTCCTCCCAGCGTAGATTACAAAGACCTCTACCCTTGGGCTTTCGCTGAACTCCTCGCCGAGACCTCCACCCTTACCTCCAGCGAGGACGTGAGGAAGCACCGGGACGAAGAGCCCGACTGTAAAGGACGAGTGTTTGGAAGGGAGAGTGACGCGTACGTCTCGGTTCGTCCCTGTGTGAAGGGCGAACCCGTTTGCGCTGATGACCGTGCCAACGAAGGATAACCCTTCTTCTTCCTCTACTCTACCATTTTTAAACGGATCAAGCTTCGTCTCCCACTCACTGGCTTCGAGAGGGCCTTGCTGATGGAGATTAGCATGGCCCCCGCCCAACTGCATCCCAACAGTTGGGCCTTCATGAGGGCATTCACCATATTGTGCAACTACTTCGGAAACCCTCCCTCCGTCGACGTCTTCCATCATTTCTTCGAGGCCAAGAGCCTCAGGAAGAAACTGTGGGTGAGCTTCAGCGATGTGGCAGGAAGAGTCCTCCTCACGCTCTTCCAGCAATTCTATAAGGGCTTCAAAGGGAAGTTCTTTAGGGTGTGTTGCACCGAACACGACCCCACCCTACTAGATGGGTTTCCCCTTTACTGGGTGGGGAAGTTGAAACTTAAGAAGCCCAAGACCCTTGAGGAACTGGCCCTTCCTGATCGTGAAGTGTGCCAGGTTCTTGCCAGTCTAGGGGTGATGTTCAACACTGCCCAATTGATCAAGCACGAGTTCATCTCGTCGGGCCTCATGGGCTATATTGGTTTCTCTCTACTTCCTTTTTCACTTTGACTGTGTTTGTTTGTTATCATTTTGTTATGCTTGTATATTCTGCTTCTTCATGCTTATGTATTTACTGACCCCTTGTATTTTGATGACTACTTCCTTCTCATGTCTTCTTATCTTGGTGTAGGCATGGTACTGAACGAAGAGAAGAGGGCAAGGCTAGCTGATGCGCTTGCCTGCCGTCAAGGGGTGCTCGGTGGTGTGGGTGCCTCAGCTCCTTCTACCCCCATCGACATTGCCCAAGTCATGCCTACTCCAGCGTCTTCTGCTTCCATTGCTGCCATTTCTCTTGCCACTGCCCGAGCCTCGCCCATGCCGACCCCTCTTGAGAGGAACAAGAGTGTGGTGGCGATTGAATCTGATGAGGACGAGAACACCGGGGAAGGGCCCGTCTTCAAAAGGCGAAGGGCGCTCGCGGCGACGACCTCCCACTCTACCACCATTGGTTGATGTGATTCCAACAGCAAAGAAGAGAATGATTCTTGACATTCTTAGGAATCAACTTGAGTTGGACAATTGTTAGGCACTTTTTCTTAGAATTGGATCAATGTTCTAAGTCAAGAACTCACTAAAACTAGCACCAAATCCAAACTCATATGGAAGTTCCTCATATTGTCAAATTGAACCAACAAAAAGAGGTAAAAATCAAAAGCACCGAATAGAATTGAACAAGAACTAAAATGAACCGAACAAAATGAATTAAAAGGCAAGTGAACTGAAAAGGAGTGCTGGAAACAGAAATGCACCGAACCAAAAAACAGAGAAGAAGAAGAACAGCTGCTGGAAACATAAATCAACCGAACCAAAACTCAAGAACACAAGCTAAACTTGAACAATTGAAAGAGAAGGAAGGAAGGAGAAAATAATGCTCATGAAGATGGATGTAAGGTTGGATGATCACGCCACTAGAAGGATGGTTGCTCCTAGATGAGTGTGTTGCCGCCACTTGAGGACACCATGGATCCTTTAAGATAAGACTAGAGAAGAAGGCTCAAAAGCTCTCCAATGCTCACTCAAAAATTGAGTATAGTTTCTTTAATCTAAATTCAAATCTTCAATGTACAAGGGCAGCACCTATATTTATAGCTTAAAGGTGCTGAAATGCAAGCTAAATAAATTCAAAAACTCCCCCCAAATTCAAATGAAAGTGGCGCCTAAACAAGTCATGAGGAAGGTGTGATCCCTTCTCTCACTTTGGCACCTCCTTATTTACTCCTACACCTATCCACTAACGCACCCCCCCTAATACTCCTAACTAAGGACCTAAAGATGCTTTAACAAAAGAGGTTTCTTATGTTTTCCTCTAAGCACCTTCAAACAATATTCTTTATTTAAAACTTGGCCTTGCCCCTCATAGGATGGACTTGGGCTTGGGCTTGGGCTTTGGGCTTGGGCCTCTCTTTATTTTATGTCTTCTTTTAATTTTGAGAAGACTAGAAGGAAGAACTTCAAGTGTGATGGTGAATGGCCTCTTCTTTCATCAATAAAAACCTCCTTTTCTTGATTCTCATCATTGGTCGTCCTGCATCATTCAGGGACCATCCTCCGAGCACTTCCTCCCCTTGTGGACTCCTCGCACTCGAAGGCGGTGGTGAGAGAACCCCTGGAAATGAGCAAACTCCACCTACCCCCGAGCTACCCGTTGTCCTTCAGCATGCCCTAAAAAGCTTCCAAGAAAAAGGGGCAGCGGAGGACTTGGACGTGGAGATGAATAGGGAGCACATGGGTCGCGATCTAGGCGAACTCCCTGTCCACTCCAATGCCCTCGTAAGCAAGGCTGAGGCGAGGACTAAGGAGCAACTGGCTCTAGTGGAGGCAAAGGCAAAGGAAGATCTGGCCCTAGCGGAGGAGAAAAAGAAGGATGAGCTGGCCCAACAAGCACGGGCCTTCGCTGCTCGTGAGACTGCTTTGATGCAAGAACTAAGCTGTCTCCACCACTCTGAGAAGGACGCCAAGAAGCGGTTTTTCGACAAGGGTCAAGAGTACACCGAGCTTGAGTCGAAAGTCTTGCCTCTGCGCACCAGGGTGGTGGAGCTTGAAGAGAAGGCTGAGCAAACCAAGGCTAAGATGGCCAAACTTGAAGAGAGGGCTACCAATCAAGAGGTGCAACTTGGCCGGGTGGAGGGTGAACTCACCTAACAAGCTGAAGCCTTCAAGAAAACTGAGGTAGAACTCATCGAAGACGATGTCGACGCCTACGTGACAGGGTTCGAGGATGCCCTTGCTCAGGTTGCCTGCGTGCATCCTGAGATGGACACCTTACCCTTCATGACGTCGAACCGAGTCGTAGATGGGCAGGTTGTTCCTAGAGCCCCTCCCTCTTAACTTATATTTGGCCCCCTTATGAACAATTTCTTTAAATTTATGAATCGTTGTTGCCTTTAACTGCTTTGAACTGTTTTCTTGATCTTGTTGAATGCTACCTCTTTATCTCGCTGTTCCGTCCGGTTGATCGGGACGTCTTCGTGCGCGACCTCAACCGTCAGCTAGGGACTCCTTCCCCCCTGATTGCCTGTGAATTCCTACAAAAAAGAGGACAAAGAGGCACCCTAGCGGCCGTTTGCACTCCGACGCTCAAGTCAGCCAGCAAGAAACACCAAAACTGTTCACCTCCGTCTCTGAGCACCGCGTGTGGCACTCTGAAGGTGGTAAGAAATAACTGTGTATTGTGTCTATGTTCTCTCTCTCAGGCAAAAATATTCCCCAGTCCCTTGTTCGTAACCTTGAAGCACGAGCAAGCAACTAGAAAGTTCTGGTAAATTTGCCAAAAGTTCGAACCCTCTTTCCAACATTCTCCGCGCAATTTAAACTACCCAAGCATTAAAGCGCCTTAAAGCGCCTTTAATTACAAATGTAACGCACTCAATCAGCGTACTTAATTAGAAAACGTAGCGCATTTAAGACGTTGAAACGCTTGGGAGCCATTATAGTACCTGAATGCTCGAAAGGGAAACTACATTGAATGACCTTAATTACCTGGCACCTGACTAAAGGGTGTTTTCATTCTGACATGGCTGTTGTACACGTGGAGAGCCTCACGGCGCCGTGACCCCATCTGGGGGCGTTTCTGCCCATCTGGGGACGTTTCTACGCGTGAGTCCTCCTGCTCGGGAGTGCTACTGTGCTAGGGGTGACTTTTTGGGTGCCAACTCATGCCCCCAATCATCTAGTCACTTACTCTGAGAGCGTATCTGCCTTCCTCTCGTACCCTGCGCCCGGTTACCCTGGGCGTGACCTTCCTCTCGGGTCGTATCTGTCCCAAAGGCGTCTCTGGGGCGGCAGGGGTACTTCACGAGTCAGGCTGCCCTACACTGATGCTATCACTATGGCCTTGAAGCCACCTTTTCCTTCTCCTTATCACTGCCCCCGGGTTATCGGGACCTGAGGCCTTCCCACGGCGTCGCTCCCTCCATGGTCTTTCCTACCCATGGGTATCGGGGAACCACACGGTGATCGCCTTGCTTTAGTACTGTTTGATCTGGCGACGCCCTGGTTGGGCGACGCCATCACCTAGGCGACGCCTTGTCCTGGCGACGCTTCCTCTTTGCGATGCTGGCACTTGGCGTCTCTCCACCTAGGCGACACGTTGACACCTAGGCTTAACTGACCCCGCCGTTGCTTAAAGTCAGGAGAGGATTTAACTGTGAACTGCGCTACTCAGCCTTGGCGTTCTCACTCGAGGGGGAGGTGTTCTCTACAAACCTACCTTTCCCGCTCTCGAGACCTCGAACCCAAGGGAACAGCTTATAACTGACCTCTTCTCCGCTCAAAGGCCAAAGAGGATTTCACCGGCGAACCATACTTGTTCATTCTTGGTGTTCTCACTCGAGGGGGAGGTGTTCTCTGCGAACCTACCCTTCCCACTCTCGAGACTTCTAACCCAAACGAATGGTTTGTAACTGACCTCATCTTCGCTCAAAGGAGAAGGAGAATTTCAGTGGTGAACCATTTCGTTCAACCTTGGTGTTCTCACTCGAGGGGCAGGTGTTCTCTACAAACCTACCTTTCCCACTCTCGAGACCTCTAATGCAAGAGAACGGTTCATAGCTATATTGTACAAAACATTTGAGAATATACTTCAATCGAAATTTATTGGGTGACCTCCTTAAAAAACCCTTGTAAGGGAAAAAGAGTGTCCCCTAAAAACTATGTACAATGCTAAAGTTCAACTGAAGTAAAACTTGAGGTTGGTCGCGTTCCATGTACGAGGAATTGCGCCTCCCTCCAACGTCTCAAGCCTATATGCCCCATTCCCAAGGGCCTCTATCACTCTGAAAGGACCAGTCCACTTGGGGGACAACTTGTTCTCTAGCTGGTACGGGTGGGCCTTCCGCATCACCAGGTCGGCGACCTGCAACTGGCAAGGCTTCAGCTTTGACCTGTGCTTGTACTCCACCCTTCTCTTTAAAGCTTCAACTTTAATTCTTGTTTCCTCCCTGACTTCATCCAGTAGGTCCAGGTTCACCTTCCTCTCTTCGTTGGACTCTTCAGCCACAAAGTTCTGGAAGCATGGTGAGCTCTCCTGGATCTCCACGGGAATCATCGCGTCCGACCCATACACCAAGCTGAAGGGTGTTTCTCTGGTGGTGGACTGGGGAGTGCTGTGATAAGCCCACACGATTCTAGGGACCTCCTCTGCCCAAGTCCCTTTGGCCTTCTTGAGCCTTCTCTTCAGACCTCTGAGCAAGACTCGGTTGGCAGACTCGACCTGCCCATTCGTCAGGGGGTGCTCGACTGATGTGAACACCTGCTTTATTCCAACTTCTGTGCATAGATTGCCTAGTTGTTGGCTTCTAAACTGTGTCCCATTATCAGACACCAAACGCTTTGGTACCCCGAAGCGGCACACTATGTTCTTCCATACGAAGTGCTGGATCTTGTGGGTCGTGATTTGCGCCATTGGCTCAGCCTCTATCCACTTCATGAAGTACTTTATGGCGACCACGAGGTACTTCATCTGTCGTATCGCCAAGGGAAAGGGTACCAGGATATCGATTTCCCATGTATGGAAAGGCCAAGGGCTGTAAATCGACCTGAGCTCTTCTGGCGGCGCCTTGTGCTAGTCAGCGTGTTGCTGACACTACTTGCACTGCTGTGTGTAACTTGTGCAGTTTTCCCTTACGGTTGGCCAATAGTATCCCGCACGAATGGCCTTCGATGCTAGAGATCGACCCCCGATATCACTCCCACATATCCCTTCGTGGAGCTCTGCCATTATACGTGCGCATTGGTCGCCGCTTACACATACCAAGATTAGGTGGGTGAACCCGTGTCTGAACAGCTCTCCGTCAATGAGAGCGTACTTGGCAGAATTTTTCTTTATTTTCCTGGCCTCTGTGGGTTCCAACGGGAGTATCCCATCAGCCAGGTAGCGCTTGTAGGGCGTCATCCAGGTTTCTCCTCCTTCGACCAGGCAGACCTGCAATGATTCTTCCCCCATGACTGTATATGTGCTTACCCTGGGAGTTTTCAGTGTCTCCTGGGTCAGAGACCGATGACTCCTCGCCCCTCCTCTCGATGTGCTGATCTGATGGACCCTCACCAGATTATCTGCTGTGAAGGTTCGAGGTGTCTTCAAGATTTCTTGTATGACGGTCCTCTGTCTGCCCCCCTTGCCAGAACTGGTGAGCTTAGCTAGCAAGTCAGCTCGGGCATTCTGCTCTCTAGGAATGTGCACCAGCTCGAACATCGAGAACAAGCCCTTCAGAACTTGGACGTACCCTAGGTATGCGGCCATCTGCGGGTCTTTGGCCTGGTATTCTCCTGTCACCTGACCCGTGACAAGTAGGAAGTCACTCTTTGCCAACAAATTTTGCGCATCCATCTCCTTGGCTAATAGCATGCCAGCAATCAGGGCTTCATACTTCACTTGATTGTTGTTGTCTTTGAAGGCGAACCGTAAGGCCTGCTCGATCAATAGCTCGTTCGGTCCCTCCAAGATGACACCCGCTTCGCTGCCTTGCTGGTTAGAGGACCCATCTACAGAGAGCACCCATTGGAAGTTGGCTTCCTCTTGGTGTGCATCTGCCGAAGAGAGCTCTACCACAAAATCTGCGCAGACTTGGCCTTTGATAGGGCCTCGGGGCTCGTATTGGACATCGAACTCTGATAGTTCCACTGCCCATCATACCATCCTTCCCGCCACGTCTGGCTTTTGTAGGACCTTGTGGATAGACAGGTCTATCATCACCACCACGGTAAAACTCTAGAAATAGTGGCGAAGTCTCCTTGCCGGGAACACCACTGCTAGGGCTGCCTTTTCTAGGGCCTGGTCTCTTACCTCAGACCCTTGCAATACTTTGCTCACAAAGTATATAGACTTTTGCACGTGGTTCTGCTCCTGCACAAGGAATGAACTGATCACTCGTTCTGTCACTGCGAAGTACAGGCGGAGCGGCGTACCCAGTTGTGGCTTGCACAACACTGGGGATTGGCTAGGTACTCCTTCAGTTTCAGGAACGCCTCCTCACACTCCCTGGTCTAGAGGAACCTGTTGTTCCTCCTTAGACACTGGAAGTAAAGGTGACCCTTGTCTCCTCTAGCTAATACAAATCTAGACAGAGCGGCCATCCGCCCTGTCAACTATTGCACCTCCTTCACTGAGATCGGACTTCTCGTCGCGAGGATTGCAGCGCACTTCTCGGGGTTCACATCTATCCCACGCTCGGTGAGTAGGAAACCCAAGAACTTACCCGCTTCCACCCTGAACACGCACTTCTCGGGGTTCAGCTTCAATTTGTACTTAGTTATTGTCGTAAATAGCTTTTCTAGATCAGTTACATGCTGATCTTTCACCTGTGAGGTCACCACCATGTCATCCACATAGGCTTGCACATTTCGCCCTATCATGGGCGCGAGCACTCAGTCCATCAGCTTCTGGTAGGTGGCGCCTGCATTCTTCAGGCCAAAGGGCATCACTGTGTAACAGTAGCAAGACAGCTCTGTCATGAATGTTGTCTTGCATTCGTCCCTTGGATGCATCTTAATCTGGTTGTACCCAAAAAAAAGCATCCAGGAAGCTGAGCATCCTGCAGCCCAAGGCACTGTCCACCAAGGCGTCAATGCTTGGTAGAGGGTAAGAGTCCTTCGGGCAAGCTTTGTTGAGGTCCGTGAAGTCAACGCACATCCTCCACTTTCTGTTGGCCTTCTTCACTGATCCTGCCGGCAACTCGAACGTGGGTGAATCGCTTCGTAACACTCTCAGCCCTGTCTTCGCGACTGTGTCTCCTGAAGAATCACCCTCTGAACTTTCTCTTAGATGTCTTCAAAGTGTGACCTGCAAAATACACAGACGGCGCCTCTAGCGGCCGTTTGCACTCCGACGATCAAGTTAGTCCAACAGAACCACCAGAAACTGGGAACTAGTGATGTGTGTGTGAGAAAAAACTTGCACTCTGTTTTTCGTCTATCTTTTTTTCCTCCTCTCACTCTCACTCTGATTCTGCCTTTTATCTCCCTTTCCCTGCTTCTGGGCATAACAGAATTCTGTTATGCTTTTCTGGCATGTGTCAGAACCCTGTCATGCTTTTCAGAGAAAGCGTACCTTCAGAATCAGCAATGGGGAGCGTGAGAGTCTGCGCATGTCTGCGCTTGGCTGCGCCTGTCTGTACCTTTAGCGGTACGGAGTGCTCTTTTGTCTGGACCGCACCCCTCTCAGATGATGACACGTGGAGGCCTGCAACTCACATCTAACCACACACGTGTCACTTACTGGAAGGGCTCTAGCGCCTCTCTTTGTCTGCCTAAGTTACGCCCTTGCGGAGTAACTTAGGATGCTTCTCTTATCTGGGTAAATTGCATACTCTTAGGAGAGCGTCGGGTGTGGCTGGTCTAGGCGCACTCACCAAACGTTACTCTCTGCGTAGGCGACTTACCCTTCAGGATGACACGCACGTAATGGGTTGAGGGAATCACCAATCACCGACTGGCTTACTAGTTCCCTCAGGCCACTCTCGTGCATGATTCCTTGAGGCGTGCTCATGCGAGGTCCATGCGTAACGCTCTCGCTGGGAACCTTAGTCCCAGTTTAACTGCGTGTAACACGAGACCCCGATCACAATATACCCGATGACTGATCAGTGTTTATTCGCTACTCACGCTCTGCCTCCAGGCGCGAGTCTGGGAACTGGTCTGCTGGTGGTCACTTAGCTACTGACCACCGATCACCATTCTGGGTGGTCTATCCCCCGACCTCTCTGCCGCCTGATCTGTCGGTGGTAACTTGGTTACTGACCACCGATCACCTCTCTTGGCGATCGTCCCCCTACCTCTCTGCCACCTGGTCCACATGTCACCCTGCGAGTGGTCCACGTGGTTCTCTGATGCTGACGTCATCGACTACCGATGACCGATCGGATCACAAGCCCCCCAGTCTCGAGTCGAGAACTCGTTCTCAGCGAAGAGACTAAGTGGTCGTGCCTTCAGTCCACGTGGCAAGTGGGGCCGCCTCACGTGCCACCTCACGTGCTGCTTCTTTAACGTTTGGACTCCCTCTCTTAATCTCGCGACACGTGGCGCCATCGACGGCCAGCGTTGTGCGTCGCTAGCGCTTCTTTCATTCAAATTGGCGCGCCCTTCCACTGTTCCTTCATCTTCTTCATTCGACTTCCAGACTCTCTGCGAACTTCTCTTCTGCGCACCCATCTTTCTTCAAATTCTCCGCTTCCCAATCTCTTGCGATCATTCAAAGGTATGGTTTTTCTTTTCCCTGGCCCCCTTTTGGTCATCTTTACCGATTGCATTTATCATTCTAGTTATCATGCATCCATCTTCCCTGTTTTTCTTCTTCTCAACCCGCGCTAGGGTTTTTCTCGTGTTTCCACCTTGACTTCTACCTCCCCTTCTTTCTCCTTTACCTGGGCATTTCTTTCTCATTCCCTCTCTCTGTTTTTCACCGAACCATCCATCACTCTCTCCCTTTCTATTTCTGACCCTTCGTTTTCCTCCATTGCAGCTATCTCTCGATGGCTCGCTTGAAGCAGACCGCTCGTGTCATTGCCTCTTCTTCTGGTGCACAGCCTTCCGCGAGTGCACCAGCTTCGCCACCGCCTGTTGTCACCTCATTCCATGACAACGCCAAGGTCTATGACTGGGCCCCTCTGGCGTTGCTATCTGAAACGTCCATCTTGCTACCTGAGGACCATCTTAACTCACTTCTGAGCCACGACCCAGACGAACCCTCGTGTTCCATAGACAGGGAAAACGACTTCCACATCCGAGTCCGCATCCCTCCCCGAGGGATGCCCATTTGCGCTGACGACAGGGCCACCAATGGGGTGCCCTTCGTTTTTGTTTACTCCGCGATCTTCAAAAGGTTGAAGCTGCGACTCCCCTTCACCTTCTTCGAGAAAGAGCTTATGATGGAGTTGAACGTCGCGCCCTGCCAACTCCACCCCAACGCCTGGGCCTTCATCCGGGCGTTTCAGATCCTGTGCAACCACTTTGGGCACAACGCCTCGGTGGAGGTGTTCCTTTACTTCTTTGAGGCGAAGAAGCCAGGGGATAGGTTTTGGGTCAGCCTGAACGGGGTTGCTGGACGGGTGCTTCTGGGCCTGTACCAGCAGTCCTTCAAAGACTGGAAGGGCAGGTTTTACATGATATCCGCCACCCCACAAAGCCCTCATCTGCTCGAGGGGTACCCCCTCTACTGGGTCCCCCAGGTTCAATTTAAAAAACCCAAGGACCTCGAGACCATGGCCCCCTACGAGCGCGAGCTGTGTGGGCTGCTCCTGGGGGCTAAGTATGACTCCGCTCGCCTCATCAAGGATGAGTTTGATGTGGTTTCCCTAAAGAAATATATAGGTAGTTCTTTCTCTGCCGCCCCTTAGGACACTTATACCTCCTTATGCATGCTCTTATACGCTTCACCTTGCTTGCGTCTCTTAGCTGTCTAATTTTCCCCTTTCTTGCCTATGCAGATTCAATGTCAGGGAAAGATAGGAGGTTGGCGGTGTTAGAGCTTGCTAAACGCCGAGCGGCCAAAGGGACTGGCTCTTCCTCTTCCACCACTGAGCCAATTGAAGCCCCTCCACTCTCGGTCGCGCCAGCCGAAGGCCCCGAGCAAGGGAAGAAAAGGAAAAGACTGGTGAAGGCTTCTTCGCTTGTACCTGCTGCTGCTGCTGCCTCAGTGGAAGAGGAAAGCTCTGGCTCCCCCCTCATTCACCGCCAGAGGAAGAAACCAGTGGTTGAGGGGGTCTCGTCTCTCCAGCCTGGAGAGATCGAGGTGGTAGAGGTAGAGGAAGGTTCACCACCTCCCCCTCCCTCAACTCGACCTGCCCCAGAGCCCGCATGCCCACCTTCTCCTTGCCAACAATCGCCCCCAATCTCTCAACCGCCAACTTCCCCCCCAGCAGGCCAATCACCTGGTCCATCCGCTCACCCTGCTGGGGGTGTTTTTGCTCAAAACGAGTGTGCCCCGCCTCCACTAACAATCTCCACCGCAAATGCTGAACATGGTGGGTCTGGCTCGCGCCCAAGCAACACTGGAGCCAACCATGAGAACTTCAGCAGAGTTATCTCCATGGTGCGACAGCACATCAGCAACGGGGAGCTCGTCGACTGGAGCGGGGAGGAGATAGATGCACACCTTGCCAAGCAGGTGGTGCTCTCGCTGGAGTTCTCCACCCAGCATCGCAAGCAGAAGGCCCTAGAAAAAAGGGTGAAGGAACTTGAGCACGACAAGGAGTCGCTGCAAAGTGACCTTGAAGCCGCTCAGGGGTCCGTTGAGCTGATGCGAGGCATGGTGGAGAAGGCCAGGAGGGAGTATTTGATGCAGGTCCAGGAGACCATCAAGATGGAGATCTTGATGGGGCAGACTGTTGGTCCTCTGGACTGCAAGGTGGCAGAGCTACAGGCTGAGAATTCTTCCTTGCGCGAACGGAGTCAGATGGTGGAGGAGTTACAGGCTGAGAACGCCTCCCTACGCCAACAGGATTCTCAGCGGGTGGAGATGCTCAAGTCTGCCAAGGAGGCAACTGCTGCTGCTGAAAGGAAGCTTGAGGAGACAGTGGGCAAGCTGTCTGAAGCTGCCTCCTCCCTTGCTGCCCTCACCACGCAGAGGGATGCTGCAGAGGCTTCGAGGCGAAGTCTGGAGGCGGAGAAAGAGGACTTGATGAACGTGGGCGCTGATTCCCTCATTGCTGGATTCGAGCTGGCGCTCGAGCAAGTCCGCTGCGTCCTCCCAAAACTGGACCTTTCACAATTCAGCATTCATCACTCGGTGGTAGATGGAAAACTTAGGCCTCCTACTCCCTGAATCTCTTCCTTTTTGTAAATTTGACTTCTTCTGTACAAAGCTTCATTCTGTAACCTTACGTTTCTGCACCATTCAACTCATTGTAACTGACAATTGTATGAACATCTCTGGTGATATACCTTGATTTTAACTGCTCAATTTCTCTTTGTATTTTCTTTGAACTTCACTTATCTTTATGTGCGCGACTAATTGTTAGCTAGTTTAGGTTCAGCGCGATCTTGGGCTTTACCTTTCCTTTCGCACACGACTAAGTGTTAACCAGCTTAGGCTTAGCGCGATCTTGAGCTTCGTCTTTTACTTTGCGCACGACTAAGTGTTAACCAGCTTAGGCTTAGCGCGATCTGCTTCTCTTACTCTTTGCGCGCGACTAAGTGTTAACCAACTTAGGCTTAGCGCGATCTGCTTCTCTTACTCTTTGCGCGCGACTAAGCGTTGACCAGCTTAGGCTTAGCGCGATCTGCTTGATCACGACTGGCTATTCCCTCAGCTTGGTGTTTAACAGTCCTCGTGCGCTGCTTTGCACTACTAGCCAATTACCGACAACTCATCAGTGATCGCTCTTTAGTCTTTACTTAGCTTTCTCTGTCGCTCTAGCGCTAAGTGCATAAAGGACTTTGACATCGATCGCTCAAAGTGATGCCTCTTCTTGGGGAAAGAAAGTGTTTCTCGCTAACCCCTTTTCCTTTCCCCAAGGTCATCACCCTTTGGCGGGTTGAGTCGCTCATTCCCTGTCTCACTCCTGGGTGAGAAAGGTTTCTGACTAAGAGTCTTAGTGGGCCAATATTGGTGTATGCCAAGTGGGTAAGGACGTTTTGTCAAAACCTTTCCTTTCCCTCCCTTGGTCTTACTAGCACCCCTGGCTTTTCAAACCTTTAACTGCTTGCGCTCACACCTGGGGTGAGGAAGACTTAGATCGGTGCCATTATTTGCGCCTAGGGCAAGTAGGGCCTAACCAATCACCTGCGCTTGCACCTGGGGCAAGGAGGATTTTAACTTTAATACTTGAGCACACTTGATATGCTGGAAATTTTTCTTTAATTGGGTGGCCTCGTTAAAAACCCTCTTTAGGGAAAAGAGTGCCCCCTTGTCTGTTCGACTGTTTCCACCACATACAAAGCATGTGTCTCATAGCGCGAGAACGCCATTACTGTACAACTTTAACTGAAATAAAATTTTAAATGGGTGGCGTTCCACGTTCTGGGGATTGCTCCTCCTTCCAAAGTCTCTAGGCGATAGACTCCGTTCTCTAATGTCTCCACCACTCTGTACGGGCCTGTCCACTTTGGGGATAACTTGTTCTGCATGTCATTCTGATGCGCCTTTCTCATCACCAGATCACCTCCCTGGAAGCGCCTGGGCCTCACTTTAGAGTTGTGCCTCCGCTCTACTCTCCTCTTCACAGCTTCAGCACTGACTCTGGCCTCTTCTCGCACTTCGTCTAGCAGATCCAGATTCACCTTACGCTCTTCATTGGACTCTTCAGCAACGAAGTTCAAGAATCTGGGGGAGCTCTCCTGTATCTCTACAGGAATCATGGCGTCTGTCCCATAGACAAGGCTGAAGGGTGTCTCATGGGTGCTGGACTGTGGGGTGGTGTGATAAGACCACACAATTCTGGGGACCTCCTCTGCCCAGCCTCCTTTGGCCTTGTCTAGTCTTCGCTTCAGCCCCCTGAGCAGCACTCGATTTGCTGACTCCACCTGCCCATTTGTTTGTGGGTGCTCCACTGAAGCGAAAACCTGTTGTATCTTTAGCTCTTCACACATCTTCCTCAACTGATGACTGGTGAACTGGGTGCCATTGTTGGAAACCAGCCTCTTGGGTATTCCGAAGCGGCAGACAATATTCTTCCAGACGAAGTGTTCGACTTTCTGTGCGGTGATGTGTGCAACTGGCTCTACCTCCACCCACTTAGTGAAATATTCGATGGCCACAATGAGGAACTTCATCTGCCTTGTCGCCAGGGGAAAAGGTCCTAGGATGTCAATCCCCCATGTATGGAATGGCCACGGGCTATGGATGGACCTCAACTCCTCAGGGGGTGCCTTGTGCCAATCTGCATGCAGCTGACATTGTTTGCATCACTGAGCAAACCTTATGCAATCTTCCTTCAGCTTTGGCCAGTAGTACCCCGCGCGGAGTACTCTACTTGCCAAAGCGCGACCACCCACATGGCTTCCGCACACCCCCTCGTGCAGCTCAGACATGAGTCTGGTGCATTGCTCGCCGTGTACACAGATCTGCACAGGGTGAGAAAATCCAAATCTAAATAGGCTTCCATCTATAAGAGTGAACTTACTTGAACCCCTCTTTATTCTTTTTGCCTCTGCCAGATCGAGCGGGAGTACACCATCTTCTAAGTATAGCCGGTATGGCATCATCCAGGTGTGGGGTTCCTTCTCCGCGTGGACCTCCATCGACTCACCGATCTTTGAGGGTCGCGATCTCACCCTCGGTGCTCTTAGCGTCTCTTGAGTCAATGACCGATGACCGATCGTTGGACGCTCCATTGACTTGTATACATGAAGCACCTGGTTGTCTGATACAAACGCGCGCGGCACCTTTAGGGTCTCCTGAATGACAGTCCTCTGCTTCCCCCCCTTGCCTGAGCTGGCCAGCTTGGCAAGCAGGTCTGCTCGGGCGTTTTGCTCTCTTGGCACATGCACTAACTCAAACTCGGCGAAGGACGTCTTCAGGAGCTGCACATATTCCAGGTAGGCTGCCATCTGGGGGTCCTTTGCTTGGAACTCCCCGGTAACCTGCCCGGTGACCAGTAACGAATCGCTCTTGGCCAGCAGATTTCTTGCTCCCATTTCCCTTGCTAGCAACATTCCTGCGATCAGGGCCTCATACTCCGCCTGATTGTTGCTAGCTTTGAAGGCGAAACGGAGGGACTGCTCGATCAGTACCTCGTTTGGTCCTTCCAGGATGACTCCAGCGCTGCTTCCCTGCTGATTAGAGGAGCCATCCACCGATAACACCCATCGGAAATCTAGCCCTTCTGCAGGTGTCGCGATGGATGATAGTTCAACTACAAAGTCCGCGAACACCTGCCCCTTGATCGGTCCTCGGGGTTCGTACTGAATGTCAAATTCTGACAATTCTACTGCCCATTTGACCATCCTTCCTGCCACATCAGGTTTCTTCAATACATTCTGGATAGGCAGATCAGTCATCACCACCACTGTGAAGCTGTGGAAATAATGCCTGAGTCTTCTGGCTGAGAATACCACCGCCAGAGCAGCCTTCTCGAGGGCCTGGTACCTTGTTTCAGGGCCTTGCAGCACCTTACTTACGAAGTAAACAGGCCTCTGGGCCTGGTCCTGCTCTTGCACCAGGACTGAACTGACTGCCCTCTCCGTAACAGCAAAGTATAGACGAAGAGGGATGCCTACCTGGGGCTTTCGCAAGACTGGTGGGCTTGCCAGATACCCCTTCAACTTAATGAAGGCCTCCTCGCACTCCTGCGTCCAGAGAAATCTGTTGTTGCGCTTGAGACACTGGAAGTATGGGTGACCTTTCTCCCCTCCAGCGGACATAAACCGGGACAAGGCTGCCAAGCGACCGGTGAGCTGCTGCACTTCCTTTACCGTCGTCGGGCTCCTCATTGCCACAATTGCTGCGCACTTCTCCGGGTTAGCTTCGATTCCCCGCTCTGTTAAGAGGAAACCCAAGAACTTCCCAGCCTCCACACCGAATATGCATTTCTCAGGGTTGAGCTTCAGCCTGTACTTGGCAATGGTGGTGAATAGCTCTTCCAGATCAGCTGCATGATGCTTCTTCTCTTGGGATGTAACCACCATGTCATCTACATAGGCGTGTACGTTCCTTCCCAGCATGGGCGAGAGCACCCTATCCATGAGCCTCTGGTAGGTAGCCCCCGCATTCTTCAACCCAAATGGCATGACCTTGTAGCAATAGCAAGACCGTTCCGTCATAAACGCGGTCTTGCATTCGTCCATTGGGTGCATCCTGATCTGGTTATACCCTGAGAAAGCGTCCAAGAAGCTGAGTAGCTTTCCCCCGGAGGCGCTATCAACTAGAGCATCTATACTGGGTAGGGGGTAAGAATCCTTGGGGCACGCCTTGTTGAGGTCAGTGAAGTCCACGCACATCCTCCACTTGCCGCTGGCCTTCTGCACCAGTACCACATTCGCTAGCCACTCGGGGTACTGGATTTCTCTGATATGCCCTGCGACAAGGAGCTTCTGCGCTTCGTCGTGGATCACCTTCCTCTTCTCCTCGTTGAATTTCCTTCTTCTCTGTCGCACCGGTCGAACCATGGGGTCCATCGATAGACGATGGCAGAGGAAATCGGGGTCGATTCCTGGCATGTCGGATGCTGACCATGCAAAGGCATTCATGTGCCTCTCAATCACACCCATGATCAGCATTCGCTCTTCTTCAGCGAGGGATCCCCCTAACTTGAACTTTCTTCCCCCGACGTCCACTTCGACCCATCCCTCAGCTGGGTGGGGCCTTCTCTCGCTGGCGATGACCGCCCTCGCGATCCCTGACTCGCGAGGGGTGATCGCGCCTTCCTCTTCTTCTTCGACTTGGGCTACCTGGGAGCCCCCCACCGCAGCATCCTCCATCCTCTGAGCGCCCTGTGTCTCCCTGACCACCGATCGCTCTTCGCGCACGCCTGGTGGTGGTTTCGTGGTGACATGACATACACTTCTTTTCTGCTTCAAGCTGTTCTCATAACAGCGTCTTGCCTCAGCCTGATCCGACTTGATGGTTATCACGGTTCCCTCCATCGACGGTAGTTTCAACTTCATGTGCCTCGTTGATGGTATTGCGCCCAGTCTATTGAGCGTTGGCCTCCCCAACAGGACATTGTACGCAGAAGGGGCGTTCACCACCAGGTACTTTATCTTTTCAGTGCGGGCTGTCGTTCCGTCAGTGAACGTTGTCCTCAGCTCGATGTATCCCCGCACTTCTACCTGATCCCCTGCAAAACCGTAGAGACAACCAGTATACGGTCTTAACTGATCAGGGGACAACTGCAGCTTGTTGAATGTTGGCCAGAACATGACGTCCGCCGAGCTTCCTTGATCTACGAGTACCCTATGCACCCGTCTTCCTGCTGTGATGAGAGAAATGACCACAGGGTCGTTGTCGTGCGGGACAACGTCCCGTAGGTCAACTTTCCTGAAGATAATGTCCACCTCAGGGTAATGACTCTCATTCACTGCATCTACCGCCATCACAGATCGAGTGTATCTCCTTCTTTGTGAAGCTGTGCATCCCCCACCAGAGAAGCCTCCAGCGATCGTCTGCACCTCCCCATGCACAGGGACTTCATGCTGCTGCTCTCCAGTTTGGGATCCTGACGCGCGATCACCCTGCGGCTCACGCAGGTAATCTGCTAGAAAACCAGACTTCACCAACTCTGCCAGTTGGTGTCCCAGCGCCAAACAGGAATGAAGTGTATGGCCAAAGGCCTGATGAAACTCACACCATTCATTCTTCTTCCTTCCGAGTACCTTATCTGTCTTCTCTGGTACTCGTAGTCTTGCTGCTACGGCAGGAAGGGCGATGAGATCCGCCAATCCCACCATGAAGTTGTATCTCGGGGGCGCGTTATTCTCCCTTGCACGCCCCTTACTCTGGTCTTTGCCTGGTGCATAGGGACGAGGTTTTTCCCGCACCTTCTTCCCCTCTTTGGCCTCATGCACCCTTGCTTGCTGTGGTTTTCCTTGCCCTCCACGCGGTCTGGGTGGTGCAGCACTTCCCCTCTTCTCAGAAACCTCTGTTTCTGCCACTATGTGCGCCATCGCACGTCGTCGGATCTCTGCAAAGGTGCTGGGATGGCTCCTGATGAGAGACTCGCTGAAAGGGCCAGGCAGCACTCCCTTCTTAAACGCGTGCACAAGCATATCTTCATCTTTGCTGGGTAGTCTAACCACTTGTGCCCCAAAGCGGTTGAGGTAGTCCTTCAGCGACTCCCCCTGGTATTGGCGCACGTCGAACAGGTCGTAGGACACCACTGCAGGTGCCTTGTTGACGATGTATTGTTCAGTGAAGAGCTTCGAGAACTGAGAGAAAGATGTGATATGCCCTTCTGGTAAACTCACGAACCACTCCATGGCGATTCCGCTCAATGTGCTCATGAACATCTTGCAGTATACAGCGTCTGAGCCCCCAGACAACATCATCTGGGTGTGGAATGCCGTCAGATGCGCCTCCGGGTCTTCTACCCCCTTGAACGACGCTTTTACCCCCACCAGGTTGGGAGGCACCATGGTTCCCATGATCTCAGGGGAGAATGGCATGGGAAATGCCCTTGGAGGTGAGGGCTGCCTAGACACCCTTTCGTCAACAACGTGCTCCCTCTGCGCCTGCAGCGTTCTTCTCAACTCTTCGTTGACACGATTCAGTTCGTCGTTCCTGCTTTGCGACGCAGCCAACTCCGTCTGCATCCTTTCTTGTTCGACTTTCGACGCTGCAGCGTTATCCTGCAGCGTGCGCACCATTTCCAGGACCTGCGCCATTGTCACAGCTCCTTCATCAGCGGATGGCGCAGGTGATGGTTGTCTGTTTCTAGGCATCTTCTCTATCAAAGAAACTGATAAAACTCTGCTGAGCTTTAAAACTGTGGTATATATGGGACAACGATTCACTCGTGCCCCACGGTGGGCGCCAAATGATCCTGCCGGCAACTCGAACGTGGGTGAATCGCTTCGTAACACTCTCAGCCCTGTCTTCGCGACTGTGTCTCCTGAAGAATCACCCTCTGAACTTTCTCTCAGATGTCTTCAAAGTGTGACCTGCAAAATACACAGACGGTGCCTCTAGCGGCCGTTTGCACTCCGACGATCAAGTTAGTCCAACAGAACCACCAGAAACTGGGAACTAGTGATGTGTGTGTGAGAAAAAACTTGCACTCTGTTTTTCGTCTATCTTTTTTTCCTCCTCTCACTCTCACTCTGATTCTGCCTTTTATCTCCTTTTCCCTGCTTCTGGGCATAACAGAATTCTGTTATGCTTTTCTGGCATGTGTCAGAACCCTGTCATGCTTTTCAGAGAAAGCGTACCTTCAGAATCAGCAATGGGGAGCGTGAGAGTCTGCGCATGTCTGCGCTTGGCTGCGCCTGTCTGTACCTTTAGCGGTACGGAGTGCTCTTTTGTCTGGACCGCACCCCTCTCAGATGATGACACGTGGAGGCCTGCAACTCACATCTAACCACACACGTGTCACTTACTGGAAGGGCTCTAGCGCCTCTCTTTGTCTGCCTAAGTTACGCCCTTGCGGAGTAACTTAGGATGCTTCTCTTATCTGGGTAAATTGCATACTCTTAGGAGAGCGTCGGGTGTGGCTGGTCTAGGCGCACTCACCAAACGTTACTCTCTGCGTAGGCGACTTACCCTTCAGGATGACACGCACGTAATGGGTTGAGGGAATCACCAATCACCGACTGGCTTACTAGTTCCCTCAGGCCACTCTCGTGCATGATTCCTTGAGGCGTGCTCATGCGAGGTCCATGCGTAACGCTCTCGCTGGGAACCTTAGTCCCAGTTTAACTGCGTGTAACACGAGACCCCGATGACAATATACCCGATGACTGATCAGTGTTTATTCGCTACTCACGCTCTGCCTCCAGGCGCGAGTCTGGGAACTGGTCTGCTGGTGGTCACTTGGCTACTGACCACCGATCACCATTCTGGGTGGTCTATCCCCCGACCTCTCTGCCGCCTGATCTGTCGGTGGTAACTTGGTTACTGACCACCGATCACCTCTCTTGGCGATCGTCCCCCTACCTCTCTGCCACCTGGTCCACATGTCACCCTGCGAGTGGTCCACGTGGTTCTCTGATGCTGACGTCATCGACTACCGATGACCGATCGGATCATTCACCAAGACCATGTTTGCTAGCCACTTAGTGTATTGGATCTCCCTTATGTGTCTGGCGCTCAGCAACTTCTTCGTCTCTTCCTTTATGACTTGTCGCCTCTCCTCGTCGAACTTTCTTCTTCTCTGGTGGACAGGCCTGACCTGGGGGTTCATGGTGAGGCGATGGCATAGAAAGTTTGGGTCTATGTTAGGCATGTCCGAGGCGGACCATGTGAAGGCATCCAGATGTCGTGCTACGACCTCAGCAATCTGGTCTTGTGCCGTTTGGCCCAGAGACTTGCCAAGCTTGAAAGTTCTGCCACCGATCTCCCTCTCCAAGACGTCGCCAGCTGGTTCGGGTCGCCTCTCCCGGGCGATCTCTGCACGGGCGACCCCTTCTTCACTTGGTGCTCGAGTGGTAACTATGAACACTCTTCTCTTTGTCTTGAGGCTATTCTCGTAGCATCTTTTAGCCTCTTTCTAGTCTGACTTGATGGTGATCACCGTTCCTACCAAGTCAGGCAGCTTCATCTTCATGTGTCGCATTGACGCTACCGCCCTCAACCTATTCAGTGCAAGCCTACCCAACAGTATGTTATAAGCTGAGGGAGTGTTAACCACCAGGTACCTGATGTTCTCTGTACGGGACGCGACACCATCTGTGAAGGTGGTTCTTAGCACTAGGTGCCCCCGCACCTCTACCTGGTCTCCCGTAAAACCGTACAAACAACCAGTATAAGGCTTCAGTTGATCAGGAGACAACTGCAACTTGTTGAAGGTCGACCAGAACATCGTTGGCCGAGCTTCCCTGGTCCACTAATACACGATGTACCTTTCTCCCTATGGTCACTACTGAGATCACCACTGGGTCATTGTCATGGGGGACGACATCTCGGAGGTCGGCCTTGGTCAAGACAAGGTTGATGTCAAGGGCCTGATCTGCCTCTTGCGCCTCTACTGACATCACCGCTCGTGCATACTTTTTCTGCTGAGAAGCGGTGCATCCTCCACCCGAGAAACCCCCCGAGATGGTATGAACCTCGCCATGCACGGGCATCTCGTGCCCCTGATCTTCTCCTGGCGATGTCGAGTTCTGCACTCCACCAAGTAATCCTTCAGGAACCCGTTCTTCACCAGCTCGTCTAATTGGTGTCCCAGCGCCAAACAGTTACGTATGGGGTGGCCAAACGCTTGGTGGAACTTGCACCAGACGTTATTGTTAGGCCCCAACTTCTTGTCAGTCTTTGCGGGTATCTTCAATCTCTCCGCTATGTTGGGGACGGCGATCAGGTCCTTCAATTCTACTACGAATTTGTGCCTTGGTGGCATATTCTCCCTTGTGCGCCCCCTAATCTAGGGCTTCCTGGGCTCGTAAGGCTGCTGCTTCGCGGAGGCCCTCTTCTCCGTCGTTGCCTCATGCACCCTCATGAGTTGAAGTCAACCTGGTGCTCGCGGGCGCGAGGGAACAATGCATGTGCGCTTCTCGTTGACTTCTTCCTCCGCGACAATATGAGCCACCGCTCGACACCTAATATCGCCGAAAGTCTTGGGGTAGTTCCTGATGAGGGATTCATTGAAGGGTCCCAGCACGATCCCCTTCCTGAACGCGTGTACGATCATGGTCTCGTCCTTGGTGTTCAGCTTCACCATCTGTGCCCCAAAACGATTGAGGAACTCTTTCAGGGACTCTCCCTAATACTGTCTTACGTTGAAAAGATCGTAAGAAATTGGTGGGGGAGCCCGATTGCTATATACTGTTCTCTGAACAGCTTGGAAAGTTGCGCGAACGATGAAACGTGCCGATCAAGGAGGCTAAGGAACCAATCCAGCACCGTGCCCGCCAGCGTGCTCATGAAGAGCTTGCAACGCATCGCGTCAGAGCCCCCAACCAACATCATCTGTGTTTGGAAGGTCGTTAGGTGAGCCTCTGGGTCTTCTACACCTGTGAAGGTGGCTTTGGGCCCCACGAACGTGGCTGGTATCACGGCGTCCATGATCGCTTGTGAGAATGGCATTGGGAAATCCCTAGGTGGTGTGGTAGGTTCTTGCTCTTCTACCTCACGTTCCCCTGCCTGATTCTGCAAATCCCTGCGTAATTCCTCATTGGTTATGCGCAATTCTTCGTTTCTTGCTTGTGACGCAGCCAGATCAATCTGGATCCGCTCTTGATGCCGCCACCACTTCTTGGAGGGCCTGCATCATTTCCATGATCTGTTGCAGGGTGAGGCTCTCACCTCCATTTGGTGCAACGGATTCTTGCCTCGAGTTTCTCATCTTGATGGATCTTTTTTTTTTTGTTCTTGTGAATGGGAGAATGTTTTAAATCGTGCCCCACGGTGGGCGCCAAATGTTCCTGCCGGTTGACTCGATTGCCTTCGTACGTCTACGACGATCACACGCCCAAATCTCTCTACCTTCGTTCGTGCTTTCCTCCGATCAAACACCTGAAATTGCAAAGACAAAGGGGCGTCCTAGAGGCCGTTTGCACTCGGACGCTCAAGTCAGTACTGAGGCTAGGAAACATCAAAACACTTAGCCGTAAAAGCTCTGTGAAATTTGTGTGTGTATTTGCGTAAATGTTGCGTACCTTATTAGGTTTGATACTACCCTTTTATATACTCTAGGGTTTCCGCTATTTCTGCTACCCGCATTTAGGGTTTCTGAGGGCATGCCTTAGCGCCGCTATCACCCACTCGTAGGGCAATCTAGCACGTAAGGCTCCCTTGCTGGAGTGCAACCTCTAACGAGATGACCACCTGGGTACCAACTTGTGCACCTAATCTGTCCTAGGAGTGCCCTAGTTGTTCACGTGCCATGCATGCAGCTTGCCCCTGGAACGTAACCCTAATGGGCCTTAGCTCTTCCTGGGGCTCATTACTTGTGATACGCCTGAACGCGTCATTCATACCACACGCATGGACCCCTCGTGATCTAGGCTTCTCCCTACTGATAACTGGTGTGTTGTCTGGGACCCACCTCTCGTGGCTCAGCTCTGTTGTTTGACTCACCGATGTCCGATGTCACATCGCCCTCACTGTATTGTCGAGGACACATCGACACATCATGTGGTATCATGAGTCTTAGGTTTGTTCTTGTTTAATTTTGATTGTGTTGCACTTTTAATTCAAGAGCTCTATCTTCTTGTTGTTTCTTTTCTGTTTTTAGGATTATAATTGAGTATTCTTGCTGTTTTCTTAATTGTGCCTACCATGTGTTTGTGTTTTTTCTTTTTTGAATCCATATAAGTTTTGTCATAGTCATGTTTTTCCAAGAATGTCATCACTTCTTGTAGTACTTTTATTGCATTTTTTGTTTCTTGCTTTGGTGTAATACAGTTTTCTGCATTTGTATCTTGATCCTTTGTGCATTTTCTGTTTTAGAATTGAGTTCATACTTGTATTTTAGACCTATACAAGTTCCTATACATCATTTTCCATTATGTCTTTGCTAGTTCTTAATTCTGTTTTTCATTCCTGTTAGGATTCCTCTGTTTTCTGAAAACGTGCTTACTGTTTTTCCTTATTGCAATTGATTTACTCATTGGAAAATTCTTAAATTCTGGATTTGTGTTCTTCAAAGTGTTATAAAAGCATAGAAAAAAGAAGTACTCAAAAATTCAAAGTACACAAAAAATGATAAATAAAATACAAAAAGTGTACAATTCTGCCGGAAAAAAATACGGTAATCTGGGAGCGATTTTGAAAAATTTATCTCAATTAATTGGCTTACTGTTTTTAAGTAATTCCAGTGCCATTATTGAGTTAACATCTTGAAGTTTCTATGGTTTAAATTTCATAATCCAGTTCGCTCTATATCATTCCAGTTAAATCAGTGAACATCAAGCACAGTTTGCATAAAAAATATTTTCCAGTAGCTTGTTTTTGTTTTCTTCATCTACTCTAGTGCTTTTCTTTAGGTATTCTTTTGTGTGCCTACTTCTTCATTGAGTTCCTTATTTTCTTGCTTGTCTTTTATTCATTAATCTTTGAGTTTGTCATACATCTAGTTTTCCTTTTGTTATAGCCTTTCATTGCTTATACCTTTTCTTGTTTGTCTTTATTGCTTCCTTGGTTTTGTTGTGGTTGGCTTTGAGATTGATGTGCCTTGCTTTGACATCTTTCATTTGAGGATTCCAAGACCTCAAGATCAGATTGGTGCAGGGACATTATTTCTTTGAGAGTGACTTCTTGTCAAGCCAAATTCACTTCGGCAGTTTGCTACCAAATTACTTTTTGCTAACTTTGTTTGCTGTTTTGTTGTTTGCTGTTTTCTTTTATACATGGCTTCATATTACAGCAGTGGTTCTTCCAAACAGCATTCTTCTAGCAAAGCTGCTGCTCTTGATGAATTAAAAAAGGCAAAACGAACCATTAATCTCAATGATGAAGCTATAAGAAAGTTGGAGGAAAGATTACAAAGACTTGAAATGAAGCAAGCTAGGTCCTCTCATTCTATTATTGGAGAGCATCATCCTCATAGACCTTCATCAAGAGGCTCTTCCAATGATCATGGACGTGAAGAAGATCATAGAAGAAGGAGACCTCAACCCAACTTTCATGGATTTAGACCATCTCATGCTCATGAAGATAAACGTGAAGATGGCTACTACCGAAATGCAAAGGCTAGGCTACCTTCGGTCCAACTTCCTTGTTTCAATGGCTCTAGTGATCCTAATGTATATTTAGATTGGGAGGCTAAGTGTGAACAAATATTTGAGACCCATAAGATCCTTGATGAGCACAAATATAAGCTAGCCACCTTAGAATTTAGTGATTATGCCAAAGAATGGTGGCGTACAATTGTAATAGACATTATGTATCGCAAGAAACCTCCCGTGGTTTCTTGGAATACTTTGAAAGAGTATATGCGCGCGAGGTTTGTTCCTCATTCTAGGAAGGAACACTTGTTGAAGTTCCAAAGGCTTCCTCAAGGACATAGGATGGTAGATGAATACTTTAAAGATTTTGAAACCACTTTGACTAAAATGAATATGCATGCTAATGAAAAGTCAAAGATAAAATGGTTTGTCCGTGGTTTAAGAAGAGATATTAGAGAATTTATAGAATTAAATGAGTACTCTTCTTTGAAGCAAGTGCTTCGCATAGCCATCAAGATGGAATTATATCTTTTGAAAACCACGTCTGCAAAACAAGTTTCTACTACAAATTCTTCTACTCCTAAGTCACCTACCAAAACTTCCAATATAAAATGTTTTAAATGTTTAGGTTTTGGGCACATAGCTCTTCATTGTCCACAAAAAACCTTAATGACAAACAACGTAAAACAAGACCTACCTCACTCACCTCCCTCACGTAAAAATGAAAAAGACAAAGAAAGCCAAGTTGACATGAGTCTTATCCTTTCACCTCCAAGGTGTTTTCCTTCCTTAACTTTTTCATTACCCAAGGTTTCTATTTCAACACCATCTTGGTTAAAAAGTGTTAGGGATGATTTCATACCTCCTAATAGTTTTCACCATTTAAGAGGCCTTTTTCCAAAAGATATCATCATTCCCAAACAAATTTTTCCAACTTGGTCGATTTATAGAACCTCCTTTTCTGAAATCCCATTGTTTACAAATGATAAGTCATGTTTACATTTTTCTTCCACTTTTAATTGTAAAACTAAACTGACTTTGTTATATGCAGGGATTCAGAATTCGTGGACGAATTCTCTCCAACTCGAGGAGTATAATGAGAATCAAATAAAGGAGGCTTTTATTAATGAAGGGAGAGGTCATTCACCTACACATTTGAAGTTCTTCCTTCTAGTCTTTTCAAAATTAAAAGAAGACATAAAATAAAGAGAGGATCAAGCCTAAAGCCAAAGAAGTCTACAAGCCTTCAAAGAATGGGCTTCAAATAAATATCTCTCTTTATAGTTTCTTTTATAAAATGTAGAATGTTTAAATATATAGTTTTTAGGAAGGTGCTTAGAGGGAAACCTTAGATAACACTTCAAGAATTTTCTTTTGTAAAAGCATCTTTAGGCATTAGTTTAGAATTTTCTAGAAGGTGACTCTTCATGCTTAATTTTAGGTGCTAGAAGTGAGTAGCATGCAAGGGACTTTTGGTTAGCTTGTTTTGTAAGCTTCATGACCAGCCCTTGCTCCTATAAAAGGAGGGCTTAGGTCATTCACAATTCAGATTTGGAATTTGTAGTAAAGAAACTCTCCCAATTTGGTGATTGAGTGAGTGAGATTTGATTTCTCCTCTTCCTAGTCTCATCTTGAGAGCCTTGGTTCCCTCAAGTGGCGGCAATTCACACTTATCTTGGAGCAATCACACTTCAAGTGGCGTGTTCATCAACCAAGTTCTTCATCCACATAAGTTTCCTCTCTTCTCCATTTAGTTCTTCCATTTCCATGTCCATATGAACTCTAAAACAAGTGGAGTTTCTTTTATTCGGTTCATCTTCCTTTTCTTGCACTTTTGTTCGGTTCTTTTCAATTTCTTACTGTTTTAATTCAGTTCAGTAGGTCCTTTTCATGTTTTGTTCGGTTCAATTGCTTTCTTTAGAGTTTCAATCGATTGATTTACTTTCTTGTTCAATTTAATCGGTTCAATTGGCAAGAAATGGGTCTTCCATGTGAGTTTGGTGTTTGGTGCAAGTTTTGGTGAGTTCTTGAAACATAGAACATTGATCCATTTCTATTAAAAGTGCCTATTCGTTCTCCAACTCAAGTTGATTCCATAAAATGTCAAAGAATCATCTATATCTTGCTATTGGAATCATATCAACTCTTTGGCACCTTTGCTCACGTGCCTTACGAGGCACTGACCCATGCCGCTCGTCGGACCCAGCTTACGTGGCTCACCATTACTAGCGGTCAACGACGTCTGAGGACTGGTTGGTACAGGCAGAATATTGTTTTTGTTATGCTTTTAGTTGAGATTATATTCTCTTAAGAGAAAGTTGTTAAGAGATAGTTATAAAAAAGGCTTGAGACCCTCAGTAAAGGTAAGATATTTCTGAATATTAAACTGAAATTGAATACTTATCTTATTTTCGTAAGCTCTCACTAACTTGATTGTCGGAGTGTGATCAATAGGTAGAGCCCCCTCTATCCCAGTAGTGCCACGTTCCAGTGCACCGAGAACACGCATAACAGAATCTAGAGAAAACAGGTTAGAAGCGGAGCTTTCCACTCAAGTCAACCAGCGAAAAAGTCAACTTAGAAGCATTTTTTTTATCAGCAAAGAACCTTTCTCAATTTAGTATAAGCATAACCAAGTTGAGATGATAATTTTTCTCAACTAACCTCATTAAGATTGGTTGAAAATGATATTTAGCTCCCTGTTATTGCAATCTATGATTAGATATTGACAAAGACAGAAGTTAGAGAACAATTTTATCGAGAGAGATAGAATAGAAATAATTTTAAAGTAAAGAAAAGAATGGAAAGTAGGGGTGGCAAAGCGGGGCGGACTCAGTTTTTCAACCCGCTAACTTGCTTCAACCTGCCCCGCATAACCCGCAACCCGCGTGGGCCAACAGCGGGGCGGGGTAGTCTGACCCACTAGCCCGCAAAAGAAAAATTGTGTGTTGACTTGGGTTGGGCTTGGCAGGGATAACTTGGACTGGAAAAAGATATTAATGTTTTTGAATTAACTATATTACTTGTAGTGGTGTTTATATTTAATGTTTTTGAATTAGCTATTTTTAATGTTTTTTAAATGAAAGAATATTGATATTCAATTTTTATCTTAATTGAATTATTGATGTTTGAGTATGTGTGAAATGGAAGAAAAAAATATTGATATTTGATAGTAGCAAATATACATGTTCAATTTGGCAATTTTTCAAGGTAAAAAACATTTTCATTAAATTTCTAAAAAACAATCCAAATGCGGACTGACCCACAAACCCACGGGTTGGCCCTTATGCAAGGTGGGGCAGATAATCTAACCCACGTTCATTATGTGGGATAGATTAACCCGCCCCATATTTTACAGGCTAAGTACGGAGCAGGTATATGCGGGACGGGCTAACCCACTTTGCTATCCCTATGGGAAAGTAACGGGCATTGCCATTATATTATAGGCTAAATCTTAAATATAATAATAAAAATGGTAAAAAATTAAATGAAAACAATTATAAATATCAATTCATATTATTAATTATTAGTATATTTATTATAGGTATACAATTATGTAAAGGGAATACAATATTTTATAACTTTCTACAAATTTATTTATTTATTTAACAAAATAAGTAGAATAACTTCTGTTTATTTTTAAATAATTAAATAATCTTTCTTTTATAAAACAACCGCCACAAAAAAAATATATTATGTTTATAAAATTGTATTTATTTTTTAAATTATATTACTTTCATATATTTTAATTAATTACTCGTAAAAATAATAAATTTATGAAAATGAAATTAATGAAAATAATTTTTTTAAATTATAATATTTTATTATCATTTTAGTGACAGAATAAAGATGCGGGTACATATAAAACATGAACATCTTTTCCCAAGATAGACACATAGTGTAGAGACGTATCACAAATAAAACACAAACACTTTTTCAGAGGATATATGACAAAGCAAAGAAGCATGAGCAAATAAAGCACTAACACTTGCGAGAATATACAATAGAGTAAAGGGCATAGATAAATAAAATATGAATATTTTTATAAAATATACTACAGTGTATAGACGCGTGAATAAAGACAGTATGAACACATTTTTCTAGGATAAACAACAAAGAACTTTTCCCAGAATATACGAGTGATGAAGGCATAATATTAAAAGAAAAATATAATTTCATTTTATTGCTAATATTAAAAGAAGAAACAATACTTATTATAGCATCGCCATTTATACCAAAACTTAATTTGATTCAAGTTTCTATCTTGACTTATGTTACAAATGTAGAAGTAGTAGGCATTTTCTGAGAAAAATCATATGAACAAAAAATTACTAGAAAATGAGAGTCATTGATTAATGGAAGAACTTAATTTAAAAACAATTGAAACAACCATGTTGATCCAACTTTTCACAACACAACAAAAAGCATAATCTCTAGAACACTTTCCTAACAAACTTTAACCAAGACTCATAAACCAAATCAACTAAAACAAATAAAAAAGAAAATGTAATTCAAAGAGATCTTCATCAATTTCATTTATTTGTTTGACCTGAGTTCAACATCGTCACTTCCACACTGTTCATCAACCATGGATTCTTCAATTACTATAGTTGAAAGTTGTCAAGTCATCCCCGTTATTATTAAAATTAATAGGATCCTCACTACAATTTTCATTGTAATTTTCATCATCATCCTCGTCATCGCTTCCTTCGCCTTCAGGAACATATTTAAGAATTCTAGGGTTCTTGAAGGTGAAAATGGTCAAGATGACTTCCTTATATGCGATGACTCGACCACCAACATTACCACAAAAGACACGACCATGAGAGGTAGAGAAGTGAATCCCAAAGAAAAAGGAAGGTGGAGGGGTGGCTTCGGGAAAAAGGGTATATTGGTTGTCATAAAAGTAGCAACCGGTAAGAGAAAGAATGTTGAATGGCCCGTAGGCGACGATAGCAGGGACAACATTAGCGATGTTACGGAGGGTCACAGAGGCAATGGTACCAAAGACACTTTGGATGGCAAGGCTAGTTTGGTTTCTCCGAGCAACGTCAAAAATGGACTCAATGATGTCACATCCTGAAGCCACCTTGATAATGACAAGCCTTGTGGTGGGTGGTGGTGGTGGTATATGGGAGGATGATCCAATCTGATGCTCCCTAAAGGATTCAGAATCTGAGTTAGCAGAGAGAAAGTTCTGAGGAGGGAAGTCTACTATGGAGTTGTTTGTCATTGTGTCAAAACAAAAAGGTATGGATGGAAAAAAAGATAGATGAAGTGCTTTTTAGTGAGAAAAACTTAGATGGAGAAAGACAAAAGAGACTTGTTTATGGATGAATATATAGTTTGGAAGTGAGGGAGACTTGTTGAAAAAAAGTATTTAGGGGAAAAAGACCATAATATAGATGTTTATTATATGCATAATACAACATGTACGCATAATGCAACAAAATGTTTTTGATGATGGGTAATTTTATTTGCAAGTTGAGAAATAGTTGATGATTTTGAAATTTTAATTAATATTTTTTAAATACTTGTCAGATAATTTAATATTACAAAATATACTAGTTCTAATGTATTAAACTTTTGTTATTTATTTAATTAGATCAAATTTGAATTAAATTCATCGTTTACAAAATATAGATTAATTGGTGTGATTATTTTAACTTAATTAGCACTTTTGAGTTAAAATTATAGGTATGTGATAGTGTTTGATATTGAAATAAAATTCTTACAATTTATAGCTAATATAATATTAAATAGATTTTTTTCTTTTGTTATGACTCAGGTACACTATTTAAATTTAAGGAGGTGCAGTGAGTTTGGTATATATATTTTGTTACTGAGTCTATAATTAACTAATCAAACTGTGTATAATTAGTAATCAGTGGTCACAATTATAATTTATTACAATCAGAAAATAATGTTCTGTCCATAGTATTGTTTGAATCTAGTTTTAGTCCTTTTTCATCACACGTATAAAAATAATGATTAAAACGGTAAGTGCTGGTGTGTAGTTAGAAATTAATAATATAAATATAATTGTAATAAAAATATGAAATAGTTTACGACTGTATTTGTAAAATAATTCATTAATATACTTATTATTTTTAAATATTTTTTATTTACCTAAAAAATCATTAAGACCTGTTAAATAAGAAAAAAAAATCAATATGAAAAACATCACTACATAATTTCTGATTTGAATTTAATCTATATTAAAATATATATTCTGAAAATTCTCATAAAAATTAATCATTGGAGAAACAAAATACAATTATAGTTGTACCAGTATTTATAATAAAAAATTGAAGAACTATAATATTAAAAAAAAAATACATAGAAACTTCCATTTAAAATTAAAAAAAACACTCAAATTCTATATTTAATTTTATGTAATTTATTTTATCATAACATCACTTGAACATAATATATAATACATAATATATTTAATTATCTTACTTTTAAATAATGAAAAATCACCTAAAATAAAAATAATATACATATTATTATAAGATGAAATAATAAAAAACGCGAACATATTAGTTTCAATAACAAAATTAATTAAACTAAGATTTTAAATGTTTTACTAATATACCAAATGAAATTTTATTCTTTTTATCTATTTTTATTTTTTTTCTATTTATTAATACAAAACATAAATATTCAGAATAGGAATAAACAAGAAAAAAAAAACTTAAATTGCATATAAAAGTTATAAAACATTTTATAAAAATGTCAACAATTTCTTTTGAAACGTTCCTTATACTAAGCAGTTAGATTGATATTTAAAAAAATGTACATTATTTAATATATTTTCGTATTCAATCCCCATTATATATATTTAATAAATATTTAATGTACATTATAGTTTATTCTTTATTTATAAGTTATAACAATATAATATAATATGACATTAAATATTTTTGTTCTGCGTTTAATACTTTTATATTTAATGCCCTCTAGTATATATATATATATATATATATATATATTTATTTATTTTATGTAATCTTAATGATAGTCAAATAATTTATTTTATATATTTAATGCAAATTGAATTATATTGTTTTCATTGAATTGAATTATATATTTAACGTCCGTGTCCTCTTTTCTATTTTTTTTTTAAATATCTTTGTCAAATTTCATCTATTTTCAAATTTTATCATGTGTTGTAGTAGTTGAGAAGATAGGGATCATCGTTATCCGATCAGATAGTCAAACAGAGCATATTCATGTTTACTCGAAAGACATTAAAAAAAAAATTTTAACAGAAGTTAATATAACCCATTGATCCTGCCTGTTGACCGGAGCGCTGGAGAATGCCTCGTCAAAGGATCGACGTGCGCGCCGTCTCTCACTTCCGTTCCTCCTCCGGATCTATCTCAAGAACCTGCAAAGAAACGATACGGCGCCGCTGCGGCCGATCGCACTCCGACGCTCAAGTCAGTGACGGTATCACCAAATACTAAGAACGAGAACCGTGCAAATCCTCTCTCACTCGCAAGCGTAAAGTGTATGAACTGAACGTGCGTACCTCAGAAAGTCTGTTAAGAACTCTTATATACCTAGTGGTTTTCTCTCTCCTGGCAGTTACAGACTTGGACACGTGGCTCGCATCCAACTGTACACGTGCCATCATCTGGAGGCTCCCTGACTTGGCGCTGCTTCTACTCTTATTTTGGCTAAGTTACTTATGCATGGTACTGCCCAGTGCATAGCTAACTTAGGAGTGCGATCTCTACTGAAACTGGCGAGTTAGGGCCTTCATACACCTTCCCTGTGGTCTCGCCGGCCGCCTTCATAATCTGTTCCTCCTTCGTCTTCGGCGATGTGCTTATTCTCTGGCGATCTCCGACTGCTTGGTCGCCTGAGTCTACATCTGGCGACTTCATCTTCAACCTGGCGATCGCCTATTCTGGTAAACTGGAAATCGGAACATGCCAACTTAACAATCGGCGACCACACGTGCCTCCCGACTTCCTTCCTATCTGCCAACCTGGCGCCTTGTCAACACGCCTACACTGTAGCAGGATGCCACGTCATCACACCCGTCCACCAGGGCGGTACACAAGCCCCCCAGTCTTAAGCGAAGACTTGTCTAGCGAAAAGACTGAAAGAGCCCTCGTCAACACCGATCTACGTGGCACTGACGCAGAATTCCAAGCGATCGTACTTTCTGCTGCTCTGACGCTCCACCAAACCCTTCACCGATCGCTCGACACGTGGCTTCATCAACGGCTCTCTTCATCTGCCGTTAGCGCTTCCAAAACTTATTTCGAAAACCCTTAAACCCCTTACGCTCCTACTGTTCCATCACTTTCTTCACACTTGCATACGCTCTCACTTCCTTCTGCGAAAGCTCTCGACGTTCCTCGACGCTCTAGATCACCACCTCCCTTCAACGTTCTCCTGATCATCGAAAGGTAACTACTTTCCTTCATCTGCTGGGTTTCCTTGCATTTTCACCGATTTGCATCATCCTGTAACTGTCTGGTGCATACGCTGTGGGCTGTTTTTCCATTTCTCCTTCTGCGTAACTTAGGGCTTTGTCGATCGTCGCAACGAACTCACATTCGTTCATCTTTCACCTTCCTTCTATGATCGAGTCAGCCTTTGTAACCCTCCTGATTATTATTTTTTTCTCTTTCTTCTTCCTTTGCAGTTGCTACCATGACTCGCACCAAGATTACCCCGAACCCCCCTCCATCAGCGCGAAACCCTCCTTCACAAGCACACGACTCAACACAAGTTCGTGGTGCTTCCTCTTCGCAGGCTGTGAGGCCTGCATCTTCCCAAACTGCCCTGGCTCAGGCGACTCCACCTAACGCTGGAGGAGCCCCCATCCCTCTGCCAGACTTCAAGACTTTATACCCATGGGCTAACCCAACCCTTCTAAAGGAGACCTCGTCGGTGAACACCGCGGGAGCGGTTCTGCGGTTGACCAATGGGGACGAGGCCCACCAATCGTTTCACAAGGAGCACGACGAGAGAATGATGGTGCTGCCTTGCCCCGCCGCTCTGCCAGTGTGTGCCGATGACAAAGTGAGCACCGACGGGCCCTTCTGCTTCGTCTACACCACTTTCTTCAAGAAGGTCAGGCTCAGGTTCCCTCTCACTCGATTTGAGAGGGAACTCTTAACCGAGCTCAACATCGCTGCCGCCCAGCTTCACCCCAACAGCTGGGCGTTTGTCCGAGCCTTCGAAATAACGTGCGCCCACCTGGGGTTGCCCGCGTCAGTGGACGAGTTCTTATTCCTGTTTGAGGCCAAGCACCCAGGAGATCGCCTGTGGGTCAGCCTGAAGGCCATTGCTGGGAGATCCATTTTCACCATCTTCCAGCAGTCGTACAAGGAATGGAAGGGGAAGTTCATCCAAGTACGCGCAAATGATAAAGACACGTCCCTTCTCGACGGCTTCCCCTTGTACTGGGTGGACAAGGGGAAAAAGGACTCCAAGAGCTGCTTCAGGAGGCCCAGAAGTCCTGATAGCATGGGAGCTTTGGACCGAGACCTCTGTTTATTCTGGAAGAGGGTGGCAGATGCCAACATAACATTCCTGACCCCCACCCTGATCTCCTTCGAGTTCTTTGAGGACCAGTTGGAATTCCAAATAGGTTAGGACGCTACACTCTTGTCTTGATATTGCTTCTGATACTGTTTCTGGGCGTCTTGTGCGACACGCACAAGACTTTGGTTTTATCTTTTCCGCATATGCCTGTTTTTGCTGTCTCATTGCCTCATACACTTATCCTTTTCTCCTTTGAGCTAACTCATGCACTTTCGTTTCATGCAGATACCATGTTGGGTAAGAACATGCTCGCCGACTTAAAGGCGCTCGCCCGAAACCACGGGTTGGCGACCGGTTCCCAGACGGTGCCCAACTCGGCGGTCGAGAAGGCCATCATTCATGGGCGATCACCGCCCAAGGAGCCCACCCAACGCAAGAAGCAGGTCCTTAAGAGGCCTAAGCGGAAAGCCCCCCAAGTCGTCCAAGAGGAAGAAGAGGACGACGAGGCCACAGAGGATGGCCTTGTCACGAAAAGGAAGAGGGTGGCACCATCTTCTCCACCTGCTCAACCCCCTCTTCCAACCTCACCACCCCCATCAACGCCTGCTCCTCCTCCCTCATCGCCAACACCACAAGCCCCTTCACCGCCAGTCCAAGCAGTTCCATTGGCCACTGCGCCACCTGCAACTGAGGCCCCAGAGCCAAATTTCTTGGAGGACCCCCCGAGCGCCTCTACACCACATATATCAGCAGGAGGGGGCCCTCCTTCCAACACTTCAGCTGCAGGAATCGTTCCAATCGGGGATGAGGTCGCTCACACCTCTCCAATCCTAATCACCGAGTCCCCGATTGCGTCGCCACGCCAGGAAGCAACCACTGAAAATATTGCTAAGGAAGGTGGCGACGAGAACCCTCAGCAAGCCCCCCTGGCGCCTCTCCAAGCCGCAAACCTTTCCCTCGAGGTCACGAGGATGTGGGAACCTCTGACTGCTAAACTGAAAAACATAGCAGAGGATATCCCATCGATTATAACGAGGGCTGTGGAGAGCTCCACCAGGAGGCTTCAAGATGAACTCTTCAACCTCAGGACCGACAACTGCACCATGAGGCTCGAGGTGGAGAAGTTATCTGCCAATCTGACGCTCGCGGAAATGGAGCATTCCCGAGTAGAAGACGCGATGAGCACCGAGCTCAGATTGGCGCGTCAAGAGGCCACTGACCTTCGCCGCAAAATTCATGACCTTGCCCAAGAGAAAGTTGAGCTAGAAAGCAAAATTGTGCCTTTGCGCACCAAGGCGAGCGACCTGGAGGCTCACATTCAAGCTAGTGCCGATAAGGTACAAAAACTGGAGCAAAGGTCGATTGACCGCGAAAAACTACTTGGGCAAGTAGAAAAAGCAAGGGATGACGCCATGGATGATCTCACCGAGGCGATCAAGGAAAAAGGAAAGATGGCTGCCGAGTTGACCCAAGCTCAAGCGGAATCCAAGAAGGTTGCTGACGACCTTCTTCATGCTCAAGAGACCAACGAACAACTCCGAAAACAGGTCGAAGAGCTGGAGCAGCAGAACAAGGAGCTCAAGCAACAGGTTGAAGAACTTCAAAGGCAAATTGAAGAACTTAAGCTAAGCTCCGCTCAGATTCTGGTTGCTGGATTTGAAGCCGCTCGGGAACAATTCGCATGCCTATTCCCCGATCTCGACCTCAGCATGGTGTCGATAAACAACGAAGTAGTAGATGGAAAGGTCGTTCCCGCCGAAGACTCAACCAACTCCACCTCATCTGCTACTTTATAATTCTGCTTGTATATATCTTGTAACAAAACTCGTGCATATGTGTTTTGAACAGTTACTTATTTCAATCGCGAAACTTGGATATTCTTTCTTCTGACTCCTTTCGAGCGCTTTCACCTTCTTTGTATGTTTAACTTTGCCGAGTTTAACTTAGCGATTTTGCAAACACGATCTTTGGCGTAATTGCCTCGAGCCGATTCAAACTTAAGCAATAATCGCTTTAAACAACGTGTACTCTTGAAGCACTAACCTGATCATAAGAAAAGCTTTCAAGCAACGAACTGTAACTCAATCACTGGCTCAAACAACGTCCCACTCGACCTGCTTTATCAAACAAGTCTTTCAACCTTCTCACCATGTTTGAACTTTTCGCGATCGCCAAGACCTCTTGGTAACACCAGCTTTTCCCAGCCTCATGCTTTGGCAGTCATTTCTTTATCTGGGGCAGAAATGCCCTTTGGGATCTTCCTTTACCCCCCTGAACTTCAGAGCTGAAGACCGGCTGGCTAGGCGTTCTCTTCGAACCTACCTTAGCCACCTTTCAAGCTTCTTCCACCCTCTTCGCCATACCTGAACTCGTTCAAGACGAGAAGGATTTTATCTTGCCTATACCCGCACATAAGCGAGAAGGTCTTTAACTCGCCTGAGCTCGCACAACGGCGAGAAGGACTTTATTTGATGCCTCAACTTGCCCAGGGTGTACATCTCCTCCCCCCTGGATGCACTGAGGACCTTTTCTTTCTCTCGCCTGCACTCGCTCAACGGCGAGGAGGTCTTTAATTGGCCTTGGCTCGCACAACGGCGATAAGGACTTTATCCGGTGCCTCAACTTGCCCAGGGTGTACATCTCCTCCCCCCTGGATGCACTGAGGACCTTTCTCGCCTGCACCCGCTCGACGGCGAGGAGGTCTTTAACTTGCCTCTACGTTGCCCCGGGAGTTACATCTTCTCGCTCCCAGAAACACGGAGGACTTTTCCTCTTTCTCGCCTGCACTCGCTCGACGGCGAGGAGGTCTTTCATCTGGTGCCTCCGATCGCCGAAAAACAATGAGGACTTAAAACTTAACTGGTGCCTCTAATCGCCGAAAAACGATGAGGACTTTAAAACTTAACTGGTGCCTCTAATCGCCGAAAAACGATGAGGACTTTAAAAACTTAACTGGTGCCTCTAATCGCCGGAAATCGATGAGGACTTTAAAACTTAATTGGTGCCTCTAATCGCCGAAAAACGATGAGGACTTTAAAACTTTTAGAAAACACGCGACATATCTTTTCTTGCCTTAAATCATGTACGAATGACAAGGTCTTTCTTCGAAACTTTTGGAAATAGCACATATGCAATCTGAAAACACCTTATACTTCGAAAACTCTTCTTTTATTGGGTGGCCTCATTAAAAACCCTCCTTAGGGAAAAAAGAGCGCCCCCTTCAAACTGTTTTAACAGAGACATTGTAATGTAACATTGTGTTTGTCTTTACTTACAAAGCTCTTAACTATAGTACAACTTCAGGTGTGTGGCGTTCCAGGTGCGAGGAATCGCCCCTCCTTCCAGCGTCTCTAAGCGGTAGGCTCCGTTCCCGAGCGCCTCGGTTATTCTGAACGGTCCAGTCCACTTGGGTGATAGTTTATTCTCCATCTCGTACTGGTGGGCCTTCCTCATCACCAGATCGCCTTCTCTAAACTGCCTTGGCACCACCTTTGAGTTGTATCTTCGCTCGATCCTCCTCTTCACCGCCTCAGCCTTCAGCCTCGCTTCTTCCCTGACTTCATCCAGCAGATCCAGGTTTAGCCTTCTCTCTTTATTCGAGTCTTCCTCTACAAAGTTCTGGAATCTCGGCGAGCTCTCCTGGATCTCCACTGGAATCATGGCGTCACACCCGTAGACCAAGCTAAACGGGGTCTCGTGGGTTCCTGACTGCTCGGTGGTGTGGTACGCCCAAACTATACGGGGTACCTCCTCAGCCCAACTTCCCTTGGCTTTCTCGAGCCTTCTCTTCAAACCTCTCAACAACACCCGATTAGCTGATTCCACCTGGCCATTTGTTTGAGGGTGCTCGACGGATGCAAACACTTGTTGAATTCCCACCCCTTCGCAAAGCTTCTTCAACAGGTGGCTTGCAAACTGCGTCCCATTATCTGACACCAGGCGCTTAGGCACTCCAAACCGGCACACGATGTTCTTCCATACAAAACCTTCGATCTTGTGCGCGGTGATCTGGGCCACTGGTTCTGCTTCAATCCACTTGGTGAAGTACTCAATCGCCACCACCAAGTACTTCATTTGCCTGATCGCCAGCGGGAAAGGTCCCAGGATGTCGATTCCCCAAGTATGAAACGGCCAAGGGCTATAGATCGACTTCAACTCTTCAGGAGGTGCCTTGTGCCAATCGGCGTGCTGCTGGCATTGTTTGCAGCACTGGGCATATTTCTTGCAATCTTCTCTCATAGATGGCCAATAGTAGCCTGCACGGAGAGTCCTTGCGGCCAGAGCTCGACCCCCGACGTGGCTTCCACATATACCTTCGTGGAGCTCTGCCATAACTCTCGTGCACTTCTCGCCGTGTATACATTCCAGGAGTGGGTGAGTGAACCCAAACCTGTACAGATCGCCATCAATCAGTGTATACTTGCTGGAATTTTTCTTTACCTTCCTAGCTTCTGTTGGATCTAGCGGGAGGAGGCCATCTGCCAAGCACCGCTTGTACTGTGTTATCCAAGTGTCTGGCTCATGGGCGGCGCAGACCTGCATCACGTTCACCTTCTCTCCTCGACAAGCTCTAACTCTCGGCGATCTCAGAGTTTCTTGCGTCAAAGACTTGTGGCTTCTCGCTGCTCTCTCCGTCGACCTGCTTATCTGAAGGACCAGGTGATCTGCTACAAATGCCCTCGGCGTCTTCAGGGTTTCTTGAATCACCGTCCTCTGCCTACCCCCCTTGCCTGAGCTGGCGAGCTTAGCAAGCAAGTCAGCTCGGGCATTCTGCTCTCGGGGCACATGCACTACTTCAAAAGAGGCAAAGGAACTCTTCAATTCCTGCACATACGCCAAGTAAGCCGCCATTTGTGGATCTTTAGCCTGGAACTCGCCTGTTACTTGCCCGGTGACTAGCAGGGAGTCACTCTTAGCCATCAGCACCCTAGCTCCCATTTCCTTGGCCAGCAAAATCCCGGCGATCAGCGCCTCATACTCTGCTTGATTGTTGCTGGCTTTAAAGGCAAACCTCAAGGATTGCTCAATCAGCACGCCGTTGGGCCCTTCCAATATGACTCCAGCACCGCTACCCTGCTGGTTCGACGATCCATCCACCGAGAGTACCCAACGGAAATCGTCACCTTCAACCCGCGTTGCCTCTGATGAGAGCTCGACCACAAAATCTGCGAAGATTTGCCCCTTGATCGGGCCTCGAGGCTCATATTTAATGTCAAATTCTGACAACTCTATTGCCCACTTCACCATTCTTCCTGCAACGTCAGGTTTCTTCAAGACCTTCTGGATGGGCAGGTCAGTCATCACCAGTATTGTGAAACTGTGGAAGTAGTGGCGCAACCTCCTCGCCGAAAACACCACAGCCAGCGCAGCCTTCTCCAGGGCCTGATATCTCGTTTCTGGGCCCTGCAACACTTTACTCACGAAATAAATAGGCTTCTGAGCCTGATCTTGATCCTGGGCGAGCACCGCGCTCACTGCCCTCTCAGTCACAGCGAAATACAACCTGAGAGGGGTACCCGCCAGTGGTTTGCACAGAACCGGCGGGCTCGCCAGATACTCCTTTAGCTTGACAAAAGCTTCCTCGCATTCTTTCGTCCAAGCGAACTTGTTATTGCGCCGCAGGCATTGGAAATAGGGATGTCCCTTTTCTCCGCTCGCTGACACGAAGCGAGATAGGGCTGCCATCCGACCTGTCAGCTGCTGGACTTCTTTCACTGTAGCCGGGCTTCTCATCGCCAAGATGGCGGCACACTTGTCCGGGTTAGCCTCTATTCCCCTTTCAGTCAAGAGAAAACCCAAAAACTTTCCAGCCTCCACGCCAAAAATACATTTCTCCGGGTTGAGCTTTAACTTGAACTTGGCGATCGTCGTGAACAATTCTTCGAAGTCTGCAACGTGCTTGCTTTTCTCCTGCGAGGTCACGACCATGTCATCGACGTAGGCTTGCACGTTCCTTCCCAGCATCGGTGCAAGTACTCGATCCATCAACCTCTGGTACGTGGCCCCCGCGTTCTTCAGCCCAAACGGCATCACCTTATAGCAGTAGCACGACCTCTCCGTCATGAAGGCTGTTTTTTCTTCATCCATGGGATGCATCTTGATCCTGCCGGGAACTTGAACGTGGGTGGATCGCTTCGTAACACTTTCTGCCCTGTCTTCGCGACTGCGTCTCCTGAAGTATCACCTTCTGAACTCTCTCTCAGATGTCTTCCAAATGTGACCTGCAAAATACACAGACGGCGCCTCTAGCGGCCGTTTGCACTCCGACGATCAAGTTAGTTCAACAGAACCACCAGAAACTGGAAACTTAGTAAAAATGTGTGTGTGAGAAAAACTTGCACTATGTTTTTCTTCTCCCTCCTTTTCTCACTCTCCCTCTGATTCTGCGTTTTATCTCTCTTTCCCTGCTTCTGGGCATAACAGAATTCTGTTATGCTTTTCTGGCATGTGTCAGAACCCTGTCGTGCCTTTCAGAGAAAGCGTACCTTCAGAATCAGCAATGGGGAGCGTGAGAGTCTGCGCATGTCTGCGCTTGGCTGCGCCTGTCTGTACCTTTAGCGGTACGGAGTGCTCTTTTGTCTGGACCGCACCCCTCTCAGATGGTGACACGTGGAGGCCTTCAACTCACATCTAACCACACGCGTGTCACTTACTGGAAGGGCTCTAGCGCCTCTCTTTGTCTGCCTAAGCTACACCCTTGCGGAGTAACTTAGGATGCTTCTCTTATCTGGGTAAATTGCACACTCTTAGGAGTGGTCGTCGGGTGTGGCTGGTCTAGGCGCACTCACCGAACGTTACTCTCTGTTTAGGCGACTTACCCTTCTGGATGACACGCACGTAATGGGTTGAGGGAATCACCAATCACTGACCGGCTTACTAGTTCCCTCAGGCCACTCTCGTGCATGATTCCTTGAGGTGTGCTCATGCGAGGTCCATGCGTAACGCTCTCGCTGGGAACCTCAATCCCAGTTTAACTGCGTGTAACACGAGACCCCGATGACAATACACCCGATGACTGATCAGTGTTTATTCGCTACTCGCGCTCTGCCCCCAGGCGCGAGTCTGGGAACTGGTCTGCTGGTGGTCACTTGGCTACTGACCACCGATCACCATTCTGGGTGATCTATCCCCCGACCTCTCTGCCGCCTGATCTGTCGGTGGTAACTTGGTTACCGACCACCGATCACCTCTCTTGGCGATCGTCCCCCTACCTCTCTGCCACCTGGTCCACGTGTCACCCTGCGAGTGGTCCATGTGGTTCTCTGATGCTGATGTCATCGACTACCGATGACCGATCGGATCACAAGCCCCCCAGTCTCGAGTCGAGAACTCGTTCTCAGCGAAGAGACTAAGTGGTCGTGCCCTCAGTCCACGTGGCAAGTGGGGCCGCCTCACGTGCCAGCTCACGTGCTGCTTCTTTAACGTTTGGACTTCCTTCCTTAATCTCGCGACACGTGGCACCATCAACGGCCAGCGTTGCGCGTCGCTAGCGCTTCTTTCATTCAAAATGGCGCGCCCTTCCACTGTTCCTTCATCTTCTTCATTTGACTCCCAAACTCTCTGCGAACCTTTCTTCTGCGCACCCATCTTTCTTCAAATTCTCTGTGATCCTATACTCCTACGATCATTCAAAGGTATGGTTTTTCTTTTCACTGGCCCCCTTTTGGCCATCTTTACCGATTGCATTTATCGTTCTAGTCATCATGCATCCATCTTCCCTGTTTTCTTCTTCTCAACCCGCGCTAGGGTTTTTCCCATGTTTCCGCTTTGACTTCTGCCCCCCCCCTTCTTTCTCCTTTACCTGGGCATTTCTTCCTCATTCCCTCTCTCTGTTTTTCACCGAACCATCCATCACTCTCTCCCTTTCTATTTCTGACCCTTCGTTTTCCTCCATTGCAGCTATCTCTCGATGGCTCGCTTGAAGCAGACCGCTCGTGTCATTGCCTCTTCTTCTGGTGCACAGCCCTCCGCGAGTGCACCAGCTTCGCCACCGCCTGTTGTCACCTCATTCCATGACAACGCCAAGGTCTATGACTGGGCCCCTCTGGCGTTGCTATCTGAAACGTCCATCTTGCTACCTGAGGACCATCTTAACTCGCTTCTGAGCCACGACCCGGACGAACCCTCGTGTTCCATAGACAGGGAAAACGACTTCCACATCCGAGTCCGCATCCCTCCCCGAGGGATGCCCATTTGCGCTGACGACAGGGCCACCAATGGGGTGCCCTTCATTTTTGTTTACTCCGCGATCTTCAAAAGGTTGAGGCTGCGACTCCCCTTCACCTTCTTCGAGAAAGAGCTGATGATGGAGTTGAACGTCGCGCCCTGCCAACTCCACCCCAATGCCTGGGCCTTCATCCGGGCGTTTCAGATTCTGTGCAACCACTTTGGGCACAACGCCTCGGTGGAGGTGTTCTTCTACTTCTTTGAGGCGAAGAAACCAGGGGATAGGTTTTGGGTCAGCCTGAACGGGGTTGCTGGACGGGTGCTTCTGGGCCTGTACCAGCAGTCCTTCAAAGACTGGAAGGGCAGATTTTATATGATATCCGCCACCCCACAAAGCCCTCATCTGCTCGAGGGGTACCCCCTCTACTGGGTTCCCCAGGTTCAATTTAAAAAACCCAAGGACCTCGAGACCATGGCCCCTTACGAGCGCGAGCTGTGTGGGCTGCTCCTGGGGGCTAAGTATGACTCCGCTCGCCTCATCAAGGATGAGTTTGATGTGGTTTCCCTGAAGAAATATATAGGTAGTTCCTTCTCTGCCGCCCCTTAGGACATTTATACCTCCTCATGCATGCTCTTATACTTTTCACCTTGCTTGCGTCTCTTAGCTGTCTAAATTTCCTCTTTCTTGCCTATGCAGATTCAATGTCAGGGAAAGATAGGAGGTTGGCGGTGTTGGAGCTCGCTAAACGCCGAGCGGCCAAAGGGACTGGCTCTTCCTCTTCCACCACCGAGCCAATCGAAGCCCCTCCGCTCTCGGTCGCGCCAGCCGAAGGCCCCGAGCAAGGGAAGAAAAGGAAAAGACTGGTGAAGGCTTCTTCGCTGGTACCTGCTGCTGCTGCTGCCTCAGTGGAAGAGGAAAGCTCAGGCTCCCCCCTCATTCACCGCCAGAGGAAGAAAGCAGTGGCTGAGGGGGTCTCGTCTCTCCAGCCTGGAGGGATAGAGGTGGTAGAGGTAGAGGAAGGTTCACCACCTCCCTCTCCCTCTACCCGACCGGCCCCAGAGCCCGCATGCCCACCTTCTCCTGGCCAAAAATCGCCCCCAACCTCTCAACCGCCAACTTCCCCCCCAGCAGGCCAATCACCTGGTCCATCCGCTCACCCTGCTGGGGGTGTTTCTGCTCAAAAGGAGTGTGCCCCGCCTCCAATGACAATCTCCACCGCCAATGCTGAACATGGTGGGTCTGGCTCGCGCCCAAGCAACACTGGAGCCAACCATGAGAACTTCAGTAGAGTTATCTCCATGGTGCGACAGCACATCAGCAATGGGGAGCTCGTCGACTGGAGCGGGGAGGAGATAGACGCACACCTTGCCAAGCAGGTGGTGCTCTCGCTGGAGTTCTCCACCCAGCATCGCAAGCAGAAAGCCCTGGAGAAAAGGGTGAAGGAACTTGAGCACGACAACGAGTCGCTGCACAGTGACCTTGAAGCCGCTCAGGGGTCTGTCGAGCTGATGCGAGGCATGGTGGAGAAGGCCAGGAGGGAGTACTTGCTGCAGGTCCAGGAGACCATCAAGATGGAGATCTTGATGGGGCAGACTGTTGGTCCTCTGGACTGGAAGGTGGCAGAGTTACAGGCTGAGAATTCCTCTTTGCTCGAACGGAGTCAGATGGTGGAGGAGTTACAGGCTGAGAACTCCTCCCTACGCCAACAGGATTCTCAGCGGGTGGAGATGCTCAAGGCCGCCAAGGAGGCAACTGCTGCCGCCGAAAAGAAGCTTGAGGAGGCAGTGGGCAAGCTGTCTGAGGCTGCCTCCTCCCTTGCTACCCTTACCACGCAAAGGGATGCTGCAGAGGCTTCGAGGCGAAGTCTGGAGGCGGAGAAAGAGGACTTGATGAGCGTGGGCGCCGATTCCCTCATTGATGGATTCGAGCTGGCGCTCGAGCAAGTCCGCTGCGTCCTTCCAGAACTGGACCTTGCGCAATTCAGCATTCATCACTCGGTGGTAGATGGGAAACTTAGGCCTCCTACTCCCTGAATCTCTTCCTTTTGTAATTTTGACTTCTTCTGTACAAAGTTTCATTCTGTAACCTTATGTTTCTGCACCATTCAACTCTTTGTAACTGACAATTGTATGAACATCTCTGGTGATATACCTTGGTTTCAATTGCTCAATTTCTCTTTGTATTTTCTTTGGACTCCACTTATCTTTATGTGCGCGACTAACTGTTAGCTAGTTTAGGTTCAGCGCGATCTTGGGCTTTACCTTTCCTTTCGCACACGACTAAGTGTCAACCAGCTTAGGCTTAGCGCGATCTGCTTCTCTTACTCTTTGCGCGCGACTAAGTGTTAACCAACTCAGGCTTAGCGCGATCTGCTTCTCTTACTCTTTGCGCGCGACTAAGTGTTAACCAACTCAGGCTTAGCGCGATCTGCTTGATCTCGACTGGCTGTTCCCTCAGCTTGGTGTTTAACAGTCCTCGTGCGCTGCTTTGTACTACTAGCCAATTACTGACGACTCATCGGTGATCGCTCTTTAGTCCTTACTTAGCTTTCTCTGTCGCTCTAGCGCTAAGTGCATAAAGGACCTTGACATCGATTGCTCAAAGTGAGGCCTCATCTTGGGGAAAAGGAAGTGTTTCTCGCTAACCCCTTTCCCTTTCCCCGAGGTCATCACCCTTTGGCGGGTTGAGTCGCTCACTCCCTGTCTCACTCCTGGGGTGAGAAAGGTTTTCTGACTGAGAGTTTTACTGGGCCAATATTGGTGCATGCCAAGTGGGTAAGGACGTTTTGTCAAAACCTTTCCTTTCCTTCTCTTGGTCTTACTAGCACCCCTGGCCTTTCAAACCTTTCTGCTTGCGCTCACACCTGGGGTGAGGAAGACTTAGATCGGTGCCAGTACTTGCGCCTAGGGCAAGTAGGGCCTAACCAATCACCTGCACTTGCACCTGGGGCAAGGAGGATTTTAACTTTAATACTTGAGAACACTTTATATGCTGGAAATTTTTCTTTAATTGGGTGGCCTCGTTAAAAACCCTCTTTAGGGAAAAGAGTGCCCCCTTGTCTGTTCAACTGTTTCCACCACAAACAAAGCATGTGCCTTTTAGCGTGAGAACGCCATTACCGTACAATTTTAACTGAAATAAAATTTTAAATGGGTGGCGTTCCACGTTCTGGGGATTGCTCCTCCCTCCAAAGTCTCTAGGCGATAGGCTCCGTTCTCTAATGTCTCCACCACTCTGTACGGGCCTGTCCACTTCGGGGATAACTTATTCTGCATGTCATTCTGATGCGCCTTTCTCATCACCAGATCACCTTCCTGGAAGCGCCTGGGCCTCACTTTAGAGTTGTGCCTCCGCTCTACTCTTCTCTTCACAGCTTCAGCACTGACTCTGGCCTCTTCTCGCACTTCGTCTAGCAGGTCCAAATTCACCTTACGCTCTTCATTGGACTCTTCAGCAACGAAGTTCAAGAATCTGGGGGAGCTCTCCTGTATCTCCACAGGAATCATGGCGTCTGTCCCATAGACAAGGCTGAAGGGTGTCTCATGGGTGCTGGACTGTGGGGTGGTGTGGTAAGACCACACAATTCTGGGGACCTCCTCTGCCCAGCCTCCTTTGGCCTTGTCTAGCCTCCGCTTCAGCCCCCTGAGCAGCACTCGATTTGCTGACTCCACCTGCCCATTTGTTTGTGGGTGCTCCACAGATGCGAAAACCTGTTGTATCTTTAGCTCTTCACACATCTTCCTCAACTGATGACTGGTGAACTGGGTGCCATTGTCGGAAACCAGCCTCTTGGGTATTCCGAAGCGGCAGACAATGTTCTTCCAGACGAAGTGTTCGACTTTCTGTGCGGTGATGTGTGCAACTGGCTCTGCCTCCACCCACTTAGTGAAATATTCGATGGCCACAATGAGGAACTTCATCTGCCTTGTCGCCAGGGGAAAAGGTCCTAGGATGTCAATCCCCCATGTATGGAATGGCCACGGGCTATGGATGGACCTCAACTCCTCCTTAGGGAAAAAAGAGCGCCCCCTTCAAACTGTTTTAACAGAGACATTGTAATGTAACATTGTGTTTGTCTTTACTTACAAAGCTCTTAACTATAGTACAACTTCAGGTGTGTGGCGTTCCAGGTGCGAGGAATCGCCCCTCCTTCCAGCGTCTCTAAGCGGTAGGCTCCGTTCCCGAGCGCCTCGGTTATTCTGAACGGTCCAGTCCACTTGGGTGATAGTTTATTCTCCATCTCGTACTGGTGGGCCTTCCTCATCACCAGATCGCCTTCTCTAAACTGCCTTGGCACCACCTTTGAGTTGTATCTTCGCTCGATCCTCCTCTTCACCGCCTCAGCCTTCAGCCTCGCTTCTTCCCTGACTTCATCCAGCAGATCCAGGTTTAGCCTTCTCTCTTTATTCGAGTCTTCCTCTACAAAGTTCTGGAATCTCGGCGAGCTCTCCTGGATCTCCACTGGAATCATGGCGTCACACCCGTAGACCAAGCTAAACGGGGTCTCGTGGGTTCCTGACTGCTCGGTGGTGTGGTACGCCCAAACTATACGGGGTACCTCCTCAGCCCAACTTCCCTTGGCTTTCTCGAGCCTTCTCTTCAAACCTCTCAACAACACCCGATTAGCTGATTCCACCTGGCCATTTGTTTGAGGGTGCTCGACGGATGCAAACACTTGTTGAATTCCCACCCCTTCGCAAAGCTTCTTCAACAGGTGGCTTGCAAACTGCGTCCCATTATCTGACACCAGGCGCTTAGGCACTCCAAACCGGCACACGATGTTCTTCCATACAAAACCTTCGATCTTGTGCGCGGTGATCTGGGCCACTGGTTCTGCTTCAATCCACTTGGTGAAGTACTCAATCGCCACCACCAAGTACTTCATTTGCCTGATCGCCAGCGGGAAAGGTCCCAGGATGTCGATTCCCCAAGTATGAAACGGCCAAGGGCTATAGATCGACTTCAACTCTTCAGGAGGTGCCTTGTGCCAATCGGCGTGCTGCTGGCATTGTTTGCAGCACTGGGCATATTTCTTGCAATCTTCTCTCATAGATGGCCAATAGTAGCCTGCACGGAGAGTCCTTGCGGCCAGAGCTCGACCCCCGACGTGGCTTCCACATATACCTTCGTGGAGCTCTGCCATAACTCTCGTGCACTTCTCGCCGTGTATACATTCCAGGAGTGGGTGAGTGAACCCAAACCTGTACAGATCGCCATCAATCAGTGTATACTTGCTGGAATTTTTCTTTACCTTCCTAGCTTCTGTTGGATCTAGCGGGAGGAGGCCATCTGCCAAGCACCGCTTGTACTGTGTTATCCAAGTGTCTGGCTCATGGGCGGCGCAGACCTGCATCACGTCCACCTTCTCTCCTCGACAAGCTCTAACTCTCGGCGATCTCAGAGTTTCTTGCGTCAAAGACTTGTGGCTTCTCGCTGCTCTCTCCGTCGACCTGCTTATCTGAAGGACCAGGTGATCTGCTACAAATGCCCTCGGCGTCTTCAGGGTTTCTTGAATCACCGTCCTCTGCCTACCCCCCTTGCCTGAGCTGGCGAGCTTAGCAAGCAAGTCAGCTCGGGCATTCTGCTCTCGGGGCATATGCACTACTTCAAAAGAGGCAAAGGAACTCTTCAATTCCTGCACATACGCCAAGTAAGCCGCCATTTGTGGATCTTTAGCCTGGAACTCGCCTGTTACTTGCCCGGTGACTAGCAGCGAGTCACTCTTAAACCCTAGCTCCCATTTCCTTGGCCAGCAAAATCCCGGCGATCAGCGCCTCATACTCTGCTTGATTGTTGCTGGCTTTAAAGGCAAACCTCAAGGATTGCTCAATCAGCACGCCGTTGGGCCCTTCCAATATGACTCCAGCACCGCTACCCTGCTGGTTCGACGATCCATCCACCGAGAGTACCCAACGGAAATCGTCACCTTCAACCCGCGTTGCCTCTGATGAGAGCTCGACCACAAAATCTGCGAAGATTTGCCCCTTGATCGGGCCTCGAGGCTCATATTTAATGTCAAATTCTGACAACTCTATTGCCCACTTCACCATTCTTCCTGCAACGTCAGGTTTCTTCAAGACCTTCTGGATGGGCAGGTCAGTCATCACCAGTATTGTGAAACTGTGGAAGTAGTGGCGCAACCTCCTCGCCGAAAACACCACAGCCAGCGCAGCCTTCTCCAGGGCCTGATATCTCGTTTCTGGGCCCTGCAACACTTTACTCACGAAATAAATAGGCTTCTGAGCCTGATCTTGATCCTGGGCGAGCACCGCGCTCACTGCCCTCTCAGTCACAGCGAAATACAACCTGAGAGGGGTACCCGCCAGTGGTTTGCACAGAACCGGCGGGCTCGCCAGATACTCCTTTAGCTTGACAAAAGCTTCCTCGCATTCTTTCGTCCAAGCGAACTTGTTATTGCGCCGCAGGCATTGGAAATAGGGATGTCCCTTTTCTCCGCTCGCTGACACAAAGCGAGATAGGGCTGCCATCCGACCTGTCAGCTGCTGGACTTCTTTCACTGTAGCCGGGCTTCTCATCGCCAAGATGGCGGCACACTTGTCCGGGTTAGCCTCTATTCCCCTTTCAGTCAAGAGAAAACCCAAAAACTTTCCAGCCTCCACGCCGAAAATGCATTTCTCCGGGTTGAGCTTTAACTTGAACTTGGCGATCGTCGTGAACAATTCTTCCAAGTCTGCAACGTGCTTGCTTTTCTCCTGCGAGGTCACGACCATGTCATCGACGTAGGCTTGCACTTTCCTTCCCAGCATCGGTGCAAGTACTCGATCCATCAACCTCTGGTACGTGGCCCCCGCGTTCTTCAGCCCAAACGGCATCACCTTATAGCAGTAGCACGACCTCTCCGTCATGAAGGCTGTTTTTTCTTCATCCATGGGATGCATCTTGATCTGATTATAGCCCGAGAAGGCATCCAGGAAACTCAGCAGCTTGCACCCTGCAGCACTATCAACCAGGGCATCAATGCTTGGTAAAGGATACGAATCCTTCGGGCAAGCTTTGTTCAGATCGGTGAAATCGACGCACATGCGCCATTTCCCGTTACTCTTCTTCACCAGTACGACATTTGCCAACCATTCAGGGTACTGGACTTCCCTGATGTGGCCTGCAGCGAGGAGTTTCTGTGTCTCGTCCCTGATCGCCTGCCTCCTCTCTTCGTTGAATTTCCTTCTCCTTTGTCGCACCGGTCTCACCATGTTGTCCATCGCCAGATGATGGCACAAGAAGTCGGGATCGATCCCGGGCATGTCCGAAGCGGACCAAGCAAACGCGTCCAGATGCCGCTCAATCACCTTGGCGATCTGGTCCTGGAGATCGACCTCCAGAGATCTTCCGAGCTTGAAAACTTTCCCTCCGATCTCCTTCTCGAGCCACTGCTCGACAGGTTTGGGCCTGGATTCTCTGGCGATCACCGCCTTGGCGATTCCCAGTTCCCTCGCTTCCTCGGGGCGATTCCGCGCCTCTTCCTCATCCAGGCCAGCCTCTTTCTCCCCCAGCTCAGCGTCTATCATCTCTACATCCCTTCCAGCGATATCCTCTGCTACCGGCGGTCTGGGCTTCACACCGGGAGGTGGGGTGGTTGTTACATAGCTCACGGACCTTTTGTTTTTCAGGCTATTCTCATAGCACCTTTTCGCTTCTTTCTGGTCCGACTTGATCGTGATCACCACCCCTTCCATGGACGGCAGCTTCACCTTCATGTGCCGAGTCGATGGAATTGCGCCTATCTTGTTAAGAGTGGGCCTTCCCAACAGGATGTTATATGCTGAAGGGGCGTTTACGATGAGGTACTTGATTTTCTCCGTCCTCGACCCAGCCTCATCTGTAAACGTGGTTCTCAGCTCAATGTACCCCCTGACCTCCACCTGGTCACCAGCGAATCCATATAAGCACCCTCCATAGGGCCTTAGCTGGTCAAGGGGCAATTCCAGCTGCGTGAAAGTCGGCCAGAACATCACGTCCGCCGAGCTTCCTTGGTCCACCAGAACTCGGTGGACCTTCCTCCCTGCTGTTATCAACGAAATAACTATGGGATCGTTGTCATGAGGCACAACGTCCCGAAGATCCTGCTTTGTGAACGTAATGTCCACCTCCGGCGAGTGATCCTCAAACATGTCCACTGCCATCACCGATCGCGCATACTTTTTCCTCTGCGATGCGGTGCATCCACCACCTGAGAAACCCCCTGCAATGGTGTGGATCTCCCCGTGGATTGGCATTTCGTGTTGCTGGGCTTCTCCACCTGCTGGCTGGGAACTCGATGCTCCCCCCGTCCTTCTGTCCAGCAGATAGTCGTTTAGGAACCCGCTCTTAACCAGGTCGTCGAGCTGGTATCCTAAAGACAAACACGAGTCCAGGTTGTGGCCAAAACACTGGTGGAACTCGCACCAGGCGTCCGGCTTTGACCCCAGCACCTTGTCGCCCACCTTCTCAGGCGCCTTCAACCTAGCAGATATGTTAGGGATAGCGATCAGGTCCGCTAGACCCATGACAAATTTGTGCTTAGGCGGGCGATTGTATTCCCGGCGTGCTGGTTGTTGGCGTGCTGGCTGTTGGCGCGCTTGGCTTCTTCCCTTATTTCTCCTATCGTAAGGATAGCGAGTCCTTTGGTCTTTCCTGGCTGCCGCCGCCGTTTCCAGCACCCTCTGCGGCTGGATCCTGGTCTGGGCGCGTGGTCTGGCGGGAGCCACGCTGCCTCTCTTCTCGGCGACTTCACTCTCGTCGGCGATGTGGGCCACTGCAAGTCGCCTGACTTCAGCAAACGTCGCTGGATGGGCCCTGATCAAGGCCTCGCAGAATGGCCCTGGCTGCACGCCCTTCTTGAAGGCATAGACCAGCATTTCTTCATCCTTGGCCGGCGATCTGACCATCTGCGCGCCGAAGCGATTGAGGTAGTCTCTGAGGGACTCCCCATGGTACTGCCTTATATCAAACAGATCATAGGACACCCTTGGCGGTGCCTTATTCACAATGTACTGCTCGACAAAGATTTTCGAGAATTGTTGAAAATTGGTTATGTGGCCATTAGGCAGGCTCACAAACCACTCCATCGCCGTTCCCTGGAGCGTACTCACGAACATCTTGCAGTAGACGGCGTCTGACCCTCCCGACAGCATCATCTGCGTGTGGAACGTGGTCAGATGAGCCTCTGGATCCTCCACGCCGGTAAAAACAGCTTTAACCGGAACCACACTCGTGGGAATAGGCGTGTCGGTAATCGCCTGAATAAAAGGCATTGGGAACACACGAGGTGGCGTCGACGGTGCCACCTCTTCAGCAGAAGAACGTCCCTGCTGCTCCTGAAGAGCTCGCCGCAGCTCCTCAGTTACCTTGCTGAGCTCCTCGTTCCTGGCGCGAGAGGCGACCAGGTCCTCATGTATCCTTGCCTGCTCGACGCGCGAGGCTTCCACAGTGGCCTGCAACGAGCGCATCATCTCTGCCATCTGCGCCATGGTCATGGCGGCGTCGCCTTCAGCTACGACAGGCGCCACGGGACTGGAACGATTGCTTCTCATTTTTCTCATTAACTTCAGCGAACCACAGAAATACAGCAAACAACACTTCAACCACGATCGAATCAGCGATCAATCGGAGAAAACTCAAGAAACTGCGTAAGAACTCAAGAACACCGCAAACCTTTGAAGAAAACCACAACCTCACCAAAAACCACCGTTTCCCCGCGGACAACCAAACAAGCGAAAGAACTCGAACTTCCACCAAACAAATTGCGCGCAAGCAACAGAAGACCTCACTCCACCGATCGAAAGCCAAACAAACGGTACCAAACGCAAACTCACCGAACGAAATTCAGACAAACTGTGAACGATGGTTGCACCAGCACACAACCACGCAGAAAACTTCGTAAACCTCCAAGAACCCACGCTGTGGATGGGAGCAAGTTTTACACGGCCCCACGGTGGGCGCCTGATGATCCTGCCTGTTGACCGGAGCGCTGGAGAATGCCTCGTCAAAGGATCGACGTGCGCGCCGCCTCTCACTTCCGTTCCTCCTCTGGATCTATCTCAAGAACCTGCAAAGAAACGATACGGCGCCGCTGCGGCCGATCGCACTCCGACGCTCAAGTCAGTGACGGTATCACCAAATACTAAGAACGAGAACCGTGCAAATCCTCTCTCACTCGCAAGCGTAAAGTGTATGAACTGAACGTGCGTACCTCAGAAAGTCTGTTAAGAACTCTTATATACCTGGTGGTTTTCTCTCTCCTGGCAGTTACAGACTTGGACACGTGGCTCGCATCCAACTGTACACGTGCCATCATCTGGAGGCTCCCTGACTTGGCGCTACTTCTACTCTTATTTTGGCTAAGTTACTTATGCATGGTACTGCCCAGTGCATAGCTAACTTAGGAGTGCGATCTCTACTGAAACTGGCGAGTTAGGGCCTTCATACACCTTCCCTGTGGTCTCGTCGGCCGCCTTCATAATCTGCTCCTCCTTCGTCTTCGGCGATGTGCTTATTCTCTGGCGATCTCCGACTGCTTGGTCGCCTGAGTCTACATCTGGCGACTTCATCTTCAACCTGGCGATCGCCTATTCTGGTAAACTGGAAATCGGAACATGCCAACTTAAAAATCGGCGACCACACGTGCCTCCCGACTTCCTTCCTATCTGCCAACCTGGCGCCTTGTCAACACGCCTACACTGTAGCAGGATGCCACGTCATCACACCCGTCCATCAGGGCGGTACACCCATGAATGAATTTAATTAATGGAGGCTTTTTAATATTCAGTTTCAAAGGTTTAATCTAAAACCTTAGCAAAACTAGGATTTTTAACTTTCGTTAAGTTCCAAAAATTTATTCTAAAACTGTATTGGTCAAGAGTGGTCGGGACCTCGGTCCAAGCTCGATTTTTGAGCCAGTATGGACCCAAAAGGTGGGCCATGAGCTCGGCCCAGATGCAGGTAGACAGCTCGAAAAAGATAATTAAAATAAAAGAAATATTCTGGTTGTTTAAAATAAATACACAAATTAAATGCCAATAAAAGTTGTTAGGAATAAAGAATTTAGCACCCGAGAATAAAGATGCACATAAGCAATATGTTTTTCTGTTATGATTACATGTTTTTTGTTGAGATTATATTCTCCCTATTGAAATCTTGTTTTGTTGAGATTGGACAAAATTGTTGAAGGGATATTTATAAAAGGGGCTTGAGACCCCAAATAAAGGTATGTTGTTTCTTAATACTTGAGACTGAAACTAATTTGATATTTTTGAATGCTCTCACTGACTTGATCGTCGGAGTGTGATCAATAGGTAGAGCCCCCTTTGTCTCAATGGAGACAAATAAGAAGAAGAGCTTGCTCATTCAATCCGTTTGAGGTCAACCAGCGAGAACATTTGGCGCCCACCGTGGGACTCGATAAAACTTGATCCCATCCACATTTGTAATTGAGCTTTTCGATGTGATGAGAAACACAAGGCAAGGTCTGTTGGGATCTGAAGGAACCGATGCCCCCACCTTACAACAACTCATGGAGGCCATGAAAGCCCTCCAAGAAGCGAACAAAGAATATTGAAGAGAGAAAGAGTGAATCCAAGAGGAAGCCAAGGCCGAGCAAAAGTGGCTACAAGCACAAGCCTGAGTTGACCAAGAGCTTTTGAAAGATTGTCTGATGGTAGAAATCGAGACCTCTCGGATAATGATGTGAATTGTTCTTGCCGGTTGACTCTAACGACGATCACACGCCCTCTTATCTCTATCTAGGTTCGTGCTGTCCTTGGATCGAAACACTCTGTACCTGCAAAGACAAAGGGGGCCGTAGAGGCTGTTTGCACTCCGACGCTCAAGTCAATACTGGGGCAAAGAAACAAAATGTGTGTAGTAGTTCTAGTCTCAGAAACTGCGTACCTTGTGGGTTTTCTTACTACCCTTTATATAGTCTAGGGTTTTCTCTATTTCCGTTACCCGCATTTAGGGTTTCTGGAGGAATGCCCTTGCGCTGCTATTACCCAATCTTTGTGTAATCTAGTGCGTAAGGCTCCCCTTGCTGGAGTGCAACCTCTAACGGAATGGCCACCTGGGTATCAACTTGTGCACCAAACCTCGAGGGCCATCTGTCCTGGGGGTGCCCTAACTATTCACGTGCCATGCATGCGGCTTCCCTTGGAAACCCTAACCCTAATGGGCCGTCGTGGCTTCCAAGGCTCTTTACTCATGTCGTGCCCAGTTGCGCAATCCACACGACATGCAAGGGCACCTTGTGACCTAGGCTTTCCCCTAGGAGTTTTACTGATAATTGGTGTGCTTTCTGGGACCCACCTTTCATGGTCCAATTCAGCTGTTTGAATCGCCGATGCTCGATGTCACATGAGCCTTACTCTGTTGCCGAGGACACGTGGGCACACCCTGGTGATCGACATCCGACCATTAATCGGCACCCTGGCTCGTGCCGCTTGTGAGACACTGGCTCATTCCCCTTGTGGGACCCAGCTTACGTGGCCTACTATTACTTAGCAGTCAACGATGTCTGAGGACTGGTCAGTACACAAGCCCCCCAGTCTCAAGCTGTTAACTTGTTCAGCGAAGAGACTAAGTCATCGCCCTTGGCGACCTACGTGGCATTGTGTGAAAGGACGTGAACAGTGCACCAAAGTGACGTCTCTCCGTACTTGTTTTAATCTGCGCACACGTGGCTAGATCAACGACCAGGACTTATTGGCGCTTGCGCTCCCTTGTTTACGTTAACTCTTTCATAACCCCACGCTTCTTCACTGTTCCATCACTTCACTGAAAACTCTTTTTCGATCATTCTCTTTCTCTCGAGCGCTCTCTCTTCTTCTTCATCAATAACGACCTTCAACCCTCAACTGCTTAAAGGTATGATTTTTATCTCATGCCCTGCTCTTGTTGCATGATTCTGCTGCTCATAACATGTTATAACTGCTTTGGGTCTGTTTAAGATTTTTGCACTTTAGGTTTTCCTACATTGTACACTGTTGCGTTCTTCGCTTCTATTTTTTTGGTTCATTGAGCCACACCATCACTTCTTCTGAACCCTCGTCTTTCTTCCTTTCTCCTCTCCCTTTTTCAGCTTTTCTTCAAGATGGCCAGAACCAAAACCACCTTCAACCCTCCTCCCAACGTTGAGTACAAAGCCTTGTACCCTTGGGCTTCTGATGACCTCCTCATCGAGACCTCCACGCTCACCTCCAGCGAGGACGTGAAGAAACATCGAGATGAAGAGTCTGATCCCAATGGCCGCGTATTTGGGAGGGAAAGCGACGTTTACGTATCGATTTGACCTTGCATGAAGGGCGAACCGGTATGTGCTGACGATCGCGCCAGCGCTGGGGAACCCTTTTTCTTCTTATACTCCACCATTTTCAAGCGGATCAAACTCCGCTTGCCACTCATGGGGTTCGAGCGGACGCTCTTGACTGAAATCAACGTGGCCCCTGCCCAGCTGTACCCCAACAGCTGGGCCTTCATGAGGGCGTTCGCCATTTTGTTCAACCATCTAGGGCACACCCCTTTAGTGGATGTCTTCCTCCACTTCTTCGAGGCCAAAAGCCCAGGGAAAAATCTTTAGGTAAGCTTCAACGGGGTGGCGGGGAGAGTCCTCCTAACCCTCTTCCAACAATCTTATAAGGGCTTCAAAGGGAAGTTCTTTAAGGTGTGTTGTAGCGCCCATGACCCCACTCTGTTAGATGGGTTCCCACTCTACTGGGTGGAGAAGCTAATGTTCAAGAAGCCTAGGGGTCTCGAGGAGCTGTCTCCCCCTGATGGCGAACTGTGTCTGGTCCTTGCAAGCTTGGGAGCGGTGTTTAACACTGCAACTGATTAAGTATGAGTATAGCGCCTCAGGCCTCAAGGGCTATATTGGTATTGTTCCCTTCCCCTTGCCTGACTTTACTTATGCTTCTTGTTGCTGGGTGTATACTATGATTATCTCCTCATGTTTACTTATCTTGGTGCAGGTATGGTGCTTAACGAAGAGAAGAGGAACAGGTTGGCTGAGCTGATTGCTTGCTGTCAAGTGGCACTTACTGGTGCAGGTGGCTCAGCCAAGAATAAAGGGGTGGTGGCGATTGATTCCGAGGACGAGGACACCGAGGAGGGTCTTGTCTTCAAGAGGCCAAGGGTGGACGTCGCGACGATCTCACTCTCTGTTACTGATGGCGACCCCCTTTCTTTCAGAGACCATCCCCCCAGCGCCTCCTCTCCTCGTGGACTCCTCGCACTTGAAGGCGGTGAGGAGAGCAGTCCTGGGGGTGACCAAGTGCCCCCTACCCATGAGCTCCCCGCCATACTCCAGCATGCCCTCAAATGTTTCCAAGAGAAGGAGGCGACGAAGGCTTTGGTCGGAGACTTGTTGAGGGACCGCATGGGTCAGAGCCTCGGGGAGTTTCTCGTTAACTCCCTCGCCTTCGTGAGCCAGGTGGAGGCAAGGATGAATAGGAAACTTGCCCTACAAGCCCAAATCTTCGCCAACCGTGAAACAACCCTGAACCAAGAGCTGAGCAGCCTCCGCCAATCGGAGAAAGAGACCAAGAAGTTGCTCTTTGACAAGGGTCAGGAAGCCCTTCAGCTGGAGGCGAAGATCCTGCCTCTGCGAAATAAAGTGATCGACCTGGAAGAGCAGGCAGAGGAGGCGAAGGCCAAGATGGCCAAACTAGAAGAGAGAGCCATCGAATAAGAGGTCCATCTTGGGCGCGTGGAGGGTGAGCTGGCCTAATAGATCGAGTTGTTCAACAAGGCTGAGGCGGAGCTCATCGAGGACGCCGTTGACGCGTACGGAGCAGGGATCGAGGATGCCCTTGCTTAGGTTGCCTGCGTGCACCCTGAGATGGACATCTCCCCGTTTGCAGCGTCGAAGCGGGTTGTTGATGGGCAGCTCGCGTCTAGAATCTAGCTCGCTTAATTTGTAGGAACTTGGCCTTTTGATGAACAATTTATAATCTGTATATATACTTTGTCTTGTTTATGAATCTGTTTGTCTTAAGCTGCTACCTTTGTCTTGGTTGTTAACTGTCGTGTCTCAATAGGAATAGCATCTAGACATTAAGGAAAGCACGAGTTCCACCACGAGGCAGACGAAGTCTAAGCTCGCCTGCAGAAGTCTACCGGCGACCAAGTCAATCGGCAAGAACATTTGGCACCCACCGTGGGGCCTGATAAAACTAGGTCCCACCCACAATCGTGATCAGAGCTATCAGGCAATTTGAGGAATACGAGATAGGGGATATCTGGACATCAAGAAAGCGACAACGTTACCATGCAGCAAATCATGCATACCATGAGAGCCCTCCAATCAGTGAATGAAGAAGCCAAGGCTGACCAGTTAAGGCCATTCCTCGAGCGTGGAATGTGGCAAACCTCAAGTTGCATTTCAGCTAAGATATTCTTACTTAATGATTTCTTTTTGAACAATTAAATTTGTTCTTGGAAGATGATGCATTTAGCTTTGTTGATTTATTTGAATTGGCACATGATAAGTTGACCTAGCTTGGTATAAGTACGAGCATAGGCACTCTGTGGGATTGATTTGTTTGTTGATTTGCTTAAGCACAACACAGGTAAGTCAACCTAGCTCGGTGTCAATACAACCACTCAAGTATAGACGCCCCGTGAGTAAATTACCTAGTGGTAGGTAAGACAGGGGCATGTATACCATGCAGGAGAGCTCGTCATCTCGACCCAAGTGTTTAGGGGAGGTCATCTCGGTGTTTGGGCACGAGAGGTAAGTCGTGAGCTCGAATAAGATGTTGGTTAGCCCAGAAAAGGTAACAAAGATAAAGGAACATTTTATCTGTTGTGATATTATTCTGAAGATAGAAGACGAAAAAAATATTTTATTTGTTGTGATATTATATTTTATCTATTGCGATATTATATTTTACCTATTGTGATATTATATTTTATCTGTTGTGATATTATTATGAAGATAGAAGATGAAAGAGATATTTTATTTATTGTGATGTTATTGCAAAGATAAATTATTATTATTGATCCTGCCTGTTGACCGGAGCGCTGGAGAATGGCTCGTCAAAGGATCGACGTGCGCGCCGCTCCTCACCTCTGTTCCTCCTCTGGATCTGTCTCAAGAACCTGCAAAGAAACGATACGGCGCCGCTGCGGCCGATCGCACTCCGACGCTCAAGTCAGTGACGGTATCACCAAATACTAAGAACTGGAACCGTGCAAATCTCTCTCACAAACAGCTCTGTCACTCGCAAGCGTAAAGTGTATGAACTGAACGTGCGTACCTTAGAAAATCTGTTAGGAACTCTTATATACCTGGTGGTTTTCTCTCTCCTGGCAGTTACAGACTTGGACACGTGGCTTGTATCCAACTGTACACGTGCCATCATCTGGAGGCTCCCTGACTTGGCGCTGCTTCTACTCTCATTTTGGCTAAGTTACCTATGCATGGTACTGCCCAGTGCATAGCTAACTCAGGAGTGCGATCTCTACTGAAACTGGCGAGGTAGGGCCTTCATACACCTTCCCTGTGGTCTCGCCGGCCGCCTTCATAATCTGCTTCTCCTTTAACTTCGGCGATGTGCTTGTTCTGGCGATCTCCGACTGCCTGGTCGCCTGAGTCTGCATCTGGCGACTTTGTCCCCAACCTGGCGATCGCCTATTCTGGTAAGCTGGAGATCGGAACACGCCAACTTAACTATCGGCGACTACACGTGCCTCCCGACTTCCTTCCCAACTGTCAACCTGGCGCCTTGTCAACACGCCTATACTGTAGCAGGATGCCACGTCATCGCACCCGACCACCAGGGCGGTACACAAGCCCCCCAGTCTTAAGCGAAGACTTGTCTAGCGAAAAGACTGAAAAAGCCTTCGTTAACACCGGTCTACGTGGCATGGGCGCAGAATTCCAAGCGATAGTACTTTCTGCTGCTCTGACGCTCCACCAAACCCTTCGCGCATCGTTCGACACGTGGCTCTCATCAACGGCTATCTTCATCTGCCGTTAGCGCTTCCCAAAACCGTTTCGAAAACCCTTAAACCCCTTACGCTCCTACTGTTCCATCACTTTCTTCACACTTGCATACGCTCTCATTTCCTTCTGCGAAAGCTCTCGACGTTCCTCGACGCTCTAGATCACCACCTCCCTTCAACATTCTCCCGATCATCGAAAGGTAACTACTTTCCTTCATCTGCTGGGTTTTCTTGCATTTTCACCGATTTGCATCATCCTGTAACTGCCTGGTGCATACGCTGTGGGCTGTTTTTCCATTTCTCCTTCTGCGTGACTTAGGGCTTTGTCGATCGTCGCAACGAACTCACATTCGTTCGTCTTTCACCTTCCTTTCATGATCGAGTCAGCCTTTGTAACCCTCCTGATTATTTTTTCTTCCTCCTTCGTTTGCAGTTGCTATCATGACTCGCACGAAGATCACCCCGAACCCCCCTCCATCAGCGCGAAACCCTCCTTCACAAGCACACGACTCTACGCAAGTTCGTGGTGCTCCCTCTTCGCAGGCTGTGAGGCCTGCGTCTTCTCAAACCGCTCTGGCCCAGGTGACTCCACCAAACGCTGGAGGAGCCCCCCTCCCACTGCTAGACTTCAAGACGTTATACCCATGGGCTAACTCAACCCTCTTAAAGGAAACGTCGTCGGTGAACACCGCGGGAGCGGTTCTGCGATTGACCAATGGGGACGAGGCCCACCAATCGTTCCACAAGGAGCACGATGAGAGAATGATGGTGCTGCCTTGCCCCGCCACTCTGCCAGTGTGCGCCGATGATAAAGTGAGCGCCGACGGGCCCTTCTGCTTCGCCTACACCACTTTCTTCAAGAAGGTCAAACTCAGGTTCCCTCTCACTCGATTTGAGAGGGAACTCTTAACCGAGCTCAATATCGCTGCCGCCCAGCTTCACCCCAACAGCTGGGCGTTTGTCCGAGCTTTCGAGATAACGTGCGCCCACCTGGGGTTGCCCGCGTCAGTGGACGTGTTTTTATTCTTGTTCGAGGCCAAGCACCCGGGAGATCGCCTGTGGGTCAGCCTGAACGCCATTGCTGGGAGGTCCATTTTCACCATCTTCCAGCAGTCGTACAAGGATTGGAAGGGAAAGTTCATTCAGGTTCGCGCAAATGACAAAGACACTTCCCTCCTCGACGGTTTCCCCTTGTACTGGGTGGACAAGGGGAAAAAGGAGTCCAAGAGCTGCTTCAGGAGGCCCAGAAGTCCTGATAGCATGGGAGCCTTGGACAGAGACCTTTGTCTCTTCTGGAAGAGGGTGGCAGATGCCCACATAACATTCTTGACCCCCACCCTGATTTCCTTCGAGTTCTTTGAGGACCAGTTGGAATTCCAAATAGGTTAGGACGCCACATCTTTGTCTTGACATTGCTTCTGATATTGTTTCTGGGCGTCTTGTGCGACACACACAAGACTTTGGTTTTATCTTTTCTGCATATGCCTGCTTTTGCTGTCTCATTGTCTTGTACACTTACCCCTTTCTCCTTTGAGCTAACTTATGCACTTTCATTTCATGCAGACACCATGTTGGGTAAGAACATGCTCGCCGATTTAAAGGCGCTCGCCCGCAACCACGGGTTGGCGACCGGCTCCCAGACGGTTCCCAACTCGGCGGTCGAGAAGGCCATCATCCAGGGGCGATCACCGCCTAAGGCGCCCACCCAACGAAAGAAACTGGTCCTTAAGAGGCCAAAGCGGAAAGCCCCCCAAGTTGTCCAAGAGGATGAGGAAGAGGACGACGAGGTCACAGAGGATGGCCTTGTTACGAAAAGGAAGAGGGTGGCACCATCTTCTCCACCTGCCCCGCCCCCTCTTCCAGCTTCAACACCACCATCAACACCCGCTCCTCCTCCTTCATCACCAGCACCACAAGCCCCTTCACCACCAGTCCAAGCAGTTCCATTGGCCACTGCGCCACCTGCAACTGAGGCCCCAGAGCCAAATTTCTTGGAGGACCCCCCGAGCGCCTCTACACCACATATATCAGCAGGAGGGGGCCCTCCTTCCAACACTTCAGCTGCAGGAATCGCTCCAATCGGGGACGAGGTTGCTCACACCTCTCCAATCCTAATCACCGAGTCCCCGATCGCGTCGCCACGCCAAGAGGCAACCACCGAAAATATCGCTAAGGAAGGTGGCGACGAGAACCCTCAACAAGCCCCCCTGGCGCCTCTCCAAGCTGCAAATCTTTCCCTCGAGGTCACGAGGATGTGGGAACCTTTGACTGCTAAACTCAAAACCATCGCAGAAGACATCCCATCGATCATAACGAGAGCTGTGGAGAGCTCCACCAGGCGGCTACAGGATGATATCTACAACCTCAAGACCGAGAACAGCACAATGAAGGTTGAGGTGGAGAAGGTGGCCTTCAGCCTAACGCTCGCGGAAATGGAACATTCCCGAGTGGAGGATGCCCTAAACACCGAGCTTAGGCTTGCGCGCAAGGAAGCTGTTGACCTTCGCCGCAAAGTCCATGAACTTGCCCAAGAAAAAGTTGAACTTGAAAGCAGAATCGTGCCTCTACGTACCAAGGCGAGCGACCTGGAGGCTCAAATTCAAGCTAATGCCGATAAGGTACAAAGACTGGAGCAAAGGTCAATCGACCGCGAGAAGCTGCTTGGGCAAGTTGAAAAAGCAAGGGATGACGCCATGGCTGATCTCACCGAGGCGAACAAGGAAAAAGAGAAGATGGCTGCCGAGTTGACCCAAGCTCGAACGGAATCCAAGAAGGTTACTGACGACCTTCTCCATGCTCAAGAGACTAACAAACAAGTCCAAAAACAGATTGAAGAGCAGGGGCAGCAGAACAAGGAGCTCAAGAAACAAGCTGAAGAGCTGGGACAGCAGAACGAGGAGCTCAAGAAACAGGTTGAAGAGCTTCAAGGACAATTTGAAGAACTTAAGCTAAATTCTGCTCAGATTCTGACTGCTGGATTCGAAGCCGCTCGGGAGCAATTTGCATGCCTATTCCCTGATCTTGACCTCAGCATGGTGTCATTAAACAATGAAGTAGTAGATGGAAAGGTCGTTCCCGCCGAAGGCTCAACCAATTCCACCCCATCTGCTTCTTTATAAGTTCACCTGTATTTACCTTGTAAAAAACTCTTGCACATGTGTTTTGAACAGTTATTCATTTCAATAGCGAGACTTGGATATTTCTTCTGACTTCTTTTGAGCGCTTTACTTTCTTTGTATGTTTAACTCTGCTACGTTTAACTTAGCGATTTTGCAAACATGACCTTTGGCGTAACTGCTTCGAGCCGATTCACACTTAAGCAATAATCGCTTTAAACAACTTGTACCCCTGAGGCACTAACCTGATCATAAGAAAAGTTCCAAGCAACGAACTGTGATTCAATCATCGGTTCAAACAACGTCCCACTTGACCCGCTTTATCAAACAAGTCTTTCAACCTTCTCGCCGTGTTTGAACTTTTCGCGATCACCTAGACCTCTTGGTAACACCAGCTTTTCTTAGCCTCAGGCTTTGGCAGTCATTTCTTTATCTGAGGCAGAAATGCCCTCTGGGATCTTCCTTTACCTCCCTGAATCTTCAGAGCTAGAGACTGGCTGGCTAGGCGTTCTCTTCGAACCTACCTTAGCCACCTTTCAAGCTTCTTCCACCCTCTTCGCCATACCTGAACTCGTTCAAGACGAGAAGGATTTTATCTTGCCTACATTCGCATACAAGCGAGAAGGTCTTTTAACTCGCCTGAACTCGCTCATCGGCGAGAAGGACTTTTACTCGCCTGAACTCGCTCATCGGCGAGAAGGACTTTAAACGGCCTTAACTCGCTCGACGGCGAGAAGGACTTTGTCTGGTGCCTCAACTTGCCCAGGGTGTACATCTCCTCCCCCCTGGATGCACTGAGGACCTTTTCTTTCTCACGCCTGCACTCGCTCGACGGCGAGGAGGTCTTTGATGGGCCTTAGTTCGCACAACGGCGATAAGGACTTTGTCCGGTGCCTCAACTTGCCCAGGGCGTACATCTCCTCCCCCCTGGATGCACTGAGGACCTTTCTCGCCTGCGCCCGCACGACGGCGAGGAGGTCTTTAACTTGCCTCTACGTTGCCCCGGGAGTTACATCTTCTCGCTCCCAGAATCACGGAGGACTTTTCCTCTTTCTCGCCTGCACTCGCTCGACGGCGAGGAGGTCTTTCATCTGGTGCCTCCGATCGCCAATAAACGATGAGGACTTAAAAACTTAACTGGTGCCTCTAATCGCCGAAAAACGATGAGGACTTTAAAACTTAACTGATACCTCTAATCGCCGAAAAACGATGAGGACTTTAAAAACTTAACTGGTGCCTCTAATCGCCGAAAAACGATGAGGACTTTAAAACTTTTAGAAAACACGCGACATATCTTTTCGTGCCTTAAATCATGTACGAATGACAAGGTCTTTCTTCGAAACTTTTGGAAATAACACATATGCAATCTGAAAACACCTTATACTTCGAAAACTCTTCTTTTATTGGGTGGCCTCATTAAAAACCCTCCTTAGGGAAAAAAGAGCGCCCCCTTGAAACTGTTTTAACAGAGACATTGTAATGTAATATTTGTGTTTGTCTTTACTTACAAAGCTCTTAGCTATAGTACAACTTCAGGTGTGTGACGTTCCAGGTACGAGGGATCGCCCCCCCTTCCAGCGTCTCCAAGCGATAGGCTCCGTTCCCGAGTGCCTCGGTTATTCTGAACGGTCCAGTCCACTTGGGTGATAGCTTATTCTCCATCTCGTACTGGTGGGCCTTCCTCATCACCAGATTGCCTTCTCTAAACTGCCTTAGCATCACCTTTGAGTTGTACCTTCGCTCGACCCTTCTCTTCACCACCTCAGCCTTCAGCCTTGCCTCCTCCCTGACTTCGTCCAGCAGATCCAGGTTCAGCCTTCTCTCTTCATTCGAGTCTTCCTCTACAAAGTTCTGGAATCTCGGCGAGCTCTCCTGAATCTCGACTGGAATCATGGCATCACACCCATAGACCAAGCTAAACGGGGTCTCATGGGTTCCTGACTGCTCGGTGGTGTGGTACGCCCAAACTATACGGGGTACCTCCTCAGCCCAACTTCCCTTGGCTTTCTCGAGCCTTCTCTTCAAACCTCTCAGCAACACCCGATTAGCTGATTCCACCTGGCCATTCGTCTGAGGGTGCTCGACGGATGCAAACACTTGCTGAATTCCAACCCCTTCACAAAGCTTCTTCAACAGGTGGCTTGCAAACTGAGTCCCATTATCTGATACCAGGCGCTTAGGCACTCCAAACCGGCACACAATGTTCTTCCATACAAAGCCTTCGATCTTGTGCGCGGTGATCTGGGCCACTGGTTCTGCTTCAATCCATTTGGTGAAGTACTCAATCGCCACTACCAAGTACTTCATCTGCCTGATCGCCAGTGGAAAAGGTCCCAGGATGTCGATCCCCCAAGTATGAAACGGCCAAGGGCTATAGATCGACTTCAACTCCTCGGGAGGTGCCTTATGCCAATCGGCGTGCTGCTGGCACTGTTTGCAGCATTGGGCATACTTCTTGCAATCTTCTCTCATGGATGGCCAATAGTAGCCTGCACGGAGAGTCCTCGCGGCCAGAGCTCGACCCCCGACGTGACTTCCACATATTCCTTCGTGGAGCTCTGCCATAATTCTCGTGCACTTCTCGCCGTGTATACATTCCAGGAGTGGGTGAGTGAATCCAAACCTGTACAGATCGCCATCAATCAATGTATACTTGCTGGAATTTTTCTTTACCTTCCTAGCTTCTGTTGGATCTAGCGGGAGGAGGCCATCCGCCAGGCACCGCTTGTACTGTGTTATCCAAGTGTCCGGCTCATGGGTGGCGCAGACCTGCATCACGTCCACCTTCTCTCCTCGACATGCTCTAATTCTTGGCGATCTCAGAGTTTCTTGCGTCAAAGACTTATGGCTTCTCGCTGCCCTCTCCGTCGACTTGCTTATCTGGAGGACCAGGTGATCTGCTACAAATGCCCTTGGCGTCTTCAGAGTTTCTTGAATCACCGTCCTCTGCCTACCCCCCTTGCCTGAACTGGCGAGCTTAGCAAGCAAGTCAGCTCGGGCATTCTGCTCTCGGGGCACATGCACTACTTCAAAAGAGACAAAGGAACTCTTCAATTCCTGCACATACGCCAAGTAAGCCGCCATTTGTGGATCTTTAGCCTGGAACTCGCCTGTTACTTGCCCTGCGACTAGCAGCGAGTCACTCTTAGCCATCAGCACCCTGGCTCCCATTTCCTTAGCCAGCAGAATCCCGGCGATCAGCGCCTCATACTCTGCTTGATTGTTGCTGGCTTTGAAGGCGAATCTCAACGATTGTTCGATCAGCACGCCGTTGGGTCCTTCCAATATGACTCCAGCACCGCTACCCTGCTGGTTTGACGATCCATCCACCGAGAGTACCCAACGGAAATTGTCTCCTTCAACCCGCGTCGCCTCTGAAGAGAGCTCGACTACAAAATCTGCAAAGATTTGCCCTTTGATCGGGCCTCGAGGCTCATATTTAATGTCAAACTCTGACAACTCCACTGCCCACTTCACCATTCTTCCCGCAACGTCAGGCTTCTTCAAGACCTTCTGGATGGGCAGGTCAGTCATCACCAGTATTGTGAAGCTGTGGAAGTAGTGGCGCAACCTCCTCGCCGAAAACACCACAGCCAGCGCAGCCTTCTCCAGGGCCTGATATCTCATTTCTGGGCCCTGCAACACCTTGCTCACAAAATAGATAGGCTTCTGAGCCTGATCTTGGTCCTGGGCGAGCACCGCACTCACCGCCCTCTCAGTCACAGCAAAATACAATCTGAGAGGGATTCCCGCCAGCGGTTTGCACAGAACCGGCGGGCTCGCCAAATATTCCTTCAGCTTGACGAAAGCTTCCTCGCACTCTTTCATCCAAGCGAACTTGTTATTGCGCCGCAGACACTGGAAATAGGGATGTCCCTTTTCTCCGCTTGCTGACACGAAGCGGGATAGGGCTGCCATCCGACCTGTCAGCTGCTGGACCTCTTTCACTGTAGCCGGGCTTCTCATCGCCAAGATGGCGGCACACTTGTCCGGATTGGCTTCTATTCCTCTTTCAGTCAAGAGAAAACCCAAAAATTTTCCAGCCTCCACGCCGAAAATGCATTTCTCCGGGTTGAGCTTCAACTTGAACCTGGCGATCGTCGTGAACAATTCTTCCAAGTCTGCAACGTGCTTGCTTTTCTCCTGCGAGGTCACGACCATGTCATCGACGTAAGCTTGCACGTTCCTTCCCAGCATTGGTGCAAGTACTCGGTCCATCAGCCTCTGGTACGTGGCCCCCGCATTCTTCAGCCCAAACGGCATCACCTTATAGCAGTAGCACGACCTCTCCGTCATGAAGGCTGTTTTTTCTTCATCCATGGGATGCATCTTGATCTGATTATAGCCCGAGAAGGCATCCAGGAAACTCAGTAGCTTGCACCCTGCAGCACTATCAACCAGGGCATCAATGCTTGGTAAAGGATACGAATCCTTTGGGCAAGCCTTATTCAGATCGGTGAAATCGACGCACATGCGCCATTTCCCGTTGCTCTTCTTCACCAGCACGACATTTGCCAACCACTCAGGGTACTGGACTTCCCTGATGTGGCCTGCAGCGAGGAGTTTCTGGGTCTCATCCTTGATCGCCTGCCTCCTCTCTTCATTAAATTTCCTCCTTCTTTGCCGCACCGGTCTCACCATGTTGTCCATCGCCAGATGATGGCACAAGAAGTCGGGATCGATCCCGGGCATGTCCGAAGCGGACCAGGCAAACGCGTCCAGATGCCGTTCAATCACCTTGGCGATCTGTTCCTGGAGATCGACCTCCAGAGATCTTCCGAGCTTGAAAACTTTCCCCCCGATCTCCTTCTCGAGCCACTGCTCGACGGGCTTGGGCCTTGATTCTCTGGCGATCACCGCCTTGGCGATTCCGAGCTCCCTTGCTTCCTCCGGGCGATTCCGCACCTCTTCTTCCTCCAGGCCAGCATTTCTCTCCCCCAGCTCAGCATCTACCATCTCTACGTCCCTTCCGGCGGCCTCCTCCATTATCGGCGGTCTGGGCTTCACACCGGGAGGTGGGGTGGTTGTAACATAGCTCACTGATCTTTTATTTTTCAGGCTATTTTCATAGCACTTTTTCGCTTCCTTCTGATCAGACTTTATCGTGATTACCACCCCTTCCATGGACGGCAGCTTCACCTTCATGTGCCGAGTCGATGGAATTGCGCCTATCCTATTAAGAGTGGGCCTTCCCAGCAGGATGTTATATGCTGAAGGGGCGTTTACGATGAGGTACTTGATTTTCTCCGTCCTCGACCCAGCCTCATCGGTAAACGTGGTTCTCAGCTCAATGTACCCCCTGACTTCCACCTGGTCGCCAGCGAACCCATACAAGCACCCTCCATAGGGCCTTAGCTGGTCAAGGGGCAATTCTAGCTGCGTGAAAGTCGGCCAGAACATCACGTCTGCCGAACTTCCTTGGTCCACCAGAACTCGGTGAACCTTCCTCCCCGCCGTGATCAACGAAATAACAATGGGATCGTTGTCGTGAGGCACAACGTCCCGAAGATCCTGCTTGGTGAACGTAATGTCCACTTCGGGCGAGTGATCTTCAAACATGTCCACTGACATCACCGATCGCGCGTACTTTTTCCTCTGCGATGCGGTGCATCCACCACCTGAGAAACCCCCTGCAATGGTGTGGATCTCCCCATGGATAGGCATCTCGTGTTGCTGGGCTTCTCCACCTGCCGGCTGGGAACTCGACGCTCCTCCGGTTCTTCTGTCCAGCAGATAGTCGTTTAGGAACCCGCTCTTAACCAGATCGTCGAGCTGGTACCCTAAAGACAAACACGAGTCCAGGTTGTGGCCAAAGCACTGGTGAAACTCGCACCAGACATCCGGCTTTGACCCTAGCACCTTGTCGCCCACCTTCTCGGGCGCCTTCAATCTAGCAGATATGTTAGGGATAGCGATCAGGTCCGCTAGTCCCATGACGAATTTGTGCTTAGGCGGGCGATTGTATTCCCGGCGTGCTGGTTGTTGGCGTGCTGGCGGTTGGCGCGCTTGGCTTCTTCCCTTATTTCTCCTATCGTAAGGATAGCGAGTCCTTTGGTCCTTTCTGGCCGCCGCTGCCGTTTCCAGCACCCTCTGTGGCTGGATCCTGGTCTGGGCGCGTGGCCTGGCGGGAGCCACGCTACCTCTCTTCTCGGCGACTTCACTCTCGTCGGCGATGTGGGCCACCGCAAGTCGCCTGACCTCAGCAAACGTCGCTGGATGAGCCCTGATCAAGGCCTCGCAGAATGGCCCTGGCTGCACGCCCTTCTTGAAGGCATAGACCAGCATTTCTTCATCCTTGGCCGGCGATCTGACCATCTGCGCTCCGAAGCGATTGAGGTAGTCTCTGAGGGACTCCCCATGGTACTGCCTTATATCAAACAGATCATAGGACACTCTGGGCGGTGCCTTGTTCACGATATACTGCTCGACAAAGATCTTCGAGAATTGTTGAAAATTGGTTATGTGGCCATTAGGCAGGCTCACAAACCACTCCATCGCCGTTCCCTGGAGCGTGCTCACGAACATCTTACAATAGACGGCGTCCGACCCCCCTGACAGCATCATCTGTGTGTGGAACGTGGTCAGATGAGCCTCTGGATCCTCCACGCCAGTAAAAACAGCTTTAACCGGGACCACGCTCGTGGGAATTGGCGTGTCGGTAATCGCCTGAATGAAAGGCATTGGGAAAACACGAGGCGGCGTCGACGGTGCCACCTCTTCAGCAGAAGAACGAACCTGCTGCTCCTGAAGAGCTCGACGTAGCTCCTCAGCTACCTTGCTGAGCTCCTCGTTCCTGGCGCGAGAGGCGACCAGGTCTTCATGTATCCTTGCCTGCTCGACGCGCGAGGCTTCTACAGTGGCCTGCAATGAGCGCATCATTTCTGCCATCTGCGCCATGGTCATGGCGGCGTCGCCTTCAGCTGCGACGGGAGCCACGGGACTGGAACGATTGCTTCTCATCTTTCTCATTAACTTCAGCGAACCACAGAAATACAGCAAACGACACTTCAACCACTATCGAACCAGCGATCAACCGGAGAAAACTTCAAGAAACTGCGCAAGAACTTCAAGAACACCGCAAACCTTCGAAGAAGATCGCAGCTTCACCAAAAACCACCGTTTCCCCGCGAACCAAACAACCAAACGAAAGAACTCGAATCCACCGATCGAGAAGCCGAACGAACGGTTTAAGACACAAACTTCACCGAACGAAACTCAAAGAAACCAAGAACGACGGTTGCACCAACACACAACCGCGCAGAAAACCTCGAAAACTTCCACGAACTCACGCTGTGGATGGGAGCACGTTTTACACGGCCCCACGGTGGGCGCCTGATGATCCTGCCTGTTGACCGGAGCGCTGGAGAATGGCTCGTCAAAGGATCGACGTGCGCGCCGCTCCTCACCTCTGTTCCTCCTCTGGATCTGTCTCAAGAACCTGCAAAGAAACGATACGGCGCCGCTGCGGCCGATCGCACTCCGACGCTCAAGTCAGTGACGGTATCACCAAATACTAAGAACTGGAACCGTGCAAATCTCTCTCACAAACAGCTCTATCACTCGCAAGCGTAAAGTGTATGAACTGAACGTGCGTACCTTAGAAAATCTGTTAGGAACTCTTATATACCTGGTGGTTTTCTCTCTCCTGGCAGTTACAGACTTGGACACGTGGCTTGTATCCAACTGTACACGTGCCATCATCTGGAGGCTCCCTGACTTGGCGCTGCTTCTACTCTCATTTTGGCTAAGTTACCTATGCATGGTACTGCCCAGTGCATAGCTAACTCAGGAGTGCGATCTCTACTGAAACTGGCGAGGTAGGGCCTTCATACACCTTCCCTGTGGTCTCGCCGGCCGCCTTCATAATCTGCTTCTCCTTTAACTTCGGCGATGTGCTTGTTCTGGCGATCTCCGACTGCCTGGTCGCCTGAGTCTGCATCTGGCGACTTTGTCCCCAACCTGGCGATCGCCTATTCTGGTAAGCTGGAGATCGGAACACGCCAACTTAACTATCGGCGACTACACGTGCCTCCCGACTTCCTTCCCAACTGTCAACCTGGCGCCTTGTCAACACGCCTATACTGTAGCAGGATGCCACGTCATCGCACCCGACCATCAGGGCGGTACAATTATCTTTTAAGTCTGTTGTGATATTAGTCTGAAGATGAAAGATATAATTACAATTGTTTAAATATGTTATCATATTATCATGAAAATAACAGATATTTAAGACTTTGTTATCATGTTATTCTGAAGATGAAAGATATAATTATTATTGTTTAAATATGTTTTCATATTATCATGGAAATAACGAATATTTAAGAATTTGTTATCATGTTACTCTAAAGAGGATCCAAATGATTAGTGTACCGCCCTGGTAGTCGGAAGTGATGACGTGGCATCCAACTACAGTATAGGCGTGTTGACAAGGCGCCAGGTTGGCAGAAGGGAAGGAAGTCGGGGGGCTCGTGAAGTCGCCAGTTATTAAGTTGGCGTGTTCCGATCTCCAGCATACCAGAATCGGCGATCACCAGGTTAAAGATGAAGTCGCCAGATGAAAACTCAGGCGACCTAGTGACTGGAGATCGCCAGAGCAAGCACATCGCCAGAGATGAAGGTGGTGCAGATTATGAAGGCGGCCGGCGAGACCACAGGGAAGGTGTATGAAGGCACCCTAACTCGCCAGTTTCAGTAGAGATCGCACTCCCAAGTTAGCTATGTACTGGGCAGCACCATGCATAAATAACTTAGCCAAAAAGAGAGTCAGAAGCAGCGCCCAAGTCAAGGAGGCTCCAGATGATGGCACGTGTACAGTTGGATGCGAGCCACGTGTCCAAGTCTGTAACTGCCAGGAGAGAGAAAGTAACCAGGTATATAAGAGTTCTCAACGAACTTTCTGAGGTACGCAAGTTCAGATTACACTCTTTACGCTTGCGAGTTATAGAGCTTACTGTGAGAGAGGATTTGCACGGTTCCTGTTCTCTTAGTATTTGGTGATTCAGTCACTGACTTGGGCGTTGGAGTGCGATCGGCCGCACCGGTGCCGCTCTGTTTCTTTGCAGGTTCTTGAGGTGGATCTCGAAGAGGAACGGAGGTTTGAAGCGGTGCGCACGTCGATCCTTTGACGAGGCAGTTTCCAGCGTTCCGGTCAACAGGCAGGATCATCAGGCGCCCACCGTGGGGCCGTGTAAAACTTGCTCCCATCCACAGCGTGAGTTCTTGAAGGTTTTCGAAGTTTCTGCGTGGTTGTGTGCTGGTGCAACCATCGTTCGCTGTTTGCTTGAAATTTGTTCGGTGAATTCGCGTTTTATACCGTTCGTTTGGGTTTTCGATCGGTGAACTGAGGTTTTCCTGCTGTTTACGCGTAATTTGTTCGGTGGAGTTGAGTTCTTTCGCTCGTTTGGTTGTCCGTGGGAAGAGCAGTGGTTTCTGGTGGAGTTACAAGTTTCTTTGAAGGTTTGCGGTGTTCTTGAGTTTTCTTGCGGAGTTTCACACAGTTTCTTCCGATTGATCGCTGAATCGATCGTAGCTGAAGTAAGTGCCGTTCGCTGCATTCTGTGATTCGCTGAGTTCATGAGAAAAATGAGAAGCAATCGTTCAAGCCCCGTGGCGCCTGTCGCTGCTGAAGGCGACGCCGCCATAACCATGGCGCAGATGGTAGATATTATGCGCTCGTTGCAGGCGACTGTAGAAGCCTCGCGCATAGAGCAGGCGCGAATGCATGAGGACCTGGCCGCCTCTCGGGCCAGGAATGAGGAGCTCAGCAAGGTGACTGAGGAGCTGCGTCAAGCTCTTCAGGAGCAGCAAGGGCGTTCTTCTGCTGAAGAGGTTGCGCCGTCGTCGCCACCTCGTGTTTTTCCTATGCCTTTCGCTCAGGCGATTACTGACACGCCTATTCCTACGAGCGTGGTTCCGGTTAAGGCTGTCTTTACCGGCGTGGAGGATCCAGAGGCTCATCTAACCACATTCCATACGCAGATGATGCTGTCGGGAGGGTCAGACGCCGTGTATTGCAAGATGTTTGTGAGCACGCTCCAGGGAACGACGTTGGAGTGGTTTGTGAGCCTACCTAACGGTCACATAACCAATTTTCAGCAGTTCTCGAAGGTTTTCGTCGAGCAATACATCGTCAACAAGGCACCGCCCAGGGTGTCTTATGATTTGTTTGATATAAGGCAGTACCAGGGAGAGTCCCTCAGAGACTACCTGAATCGCTTTGGAGCGCAGATGGTCAGATCGCCGGCCAAAGATGAAGAAATGCTGGTCTATGCATTCAAGAAGGGCGTGCTGCCAGGACCATTCTGCGAGGCCTTTATCAGGGCTCACCCCGCAACGTTTGCTGAGGTCAGGCGACTTGCGGTGGCTCACATCGCCGACGAGAGTGAGGTCGCCGAGAAGAGAGGGAGCGTGGCTCCCGCTAGGCCACGCGCCCAGACCAGGATCCAGCCGCAAAGGGTGCTGGAAACAGCGGCGGCGGCCAGGAAGGACCAGAGGACTCGCCATCCTTATGATAGGAGGAACAAGGGGAGGGGCCAGGGACGCCAGCAACCAGCACGCCGGGAATACAATCGCCCGCCTAAGCACAAGTTTGTTATGGGATTGGCGGACCTGATCGCCATTCCCAATATATCTGCTAGGTTGAAAGCGCCTGAAAAGGTGGGCGACAAGGTGCTGGGACCAAAGCCAAACGCCTGGTGTGAGTTTCACCAGGGCTTTGGCCACACTTTGGACTCGTGTTTGTCCTTAGGGTATCAGCTCGATGATCTGGTTAAGAGCGGGTTCCTAAATGACTATCTGCTGGATAGGAGGACGGGGGGAGCGTCGAGTTCCCAGCCAGCAGGTGGGGAAGCCCAGCAACACGAGATGCCTATCCACGGGGAAATCCGCACCATTGTAGGAGGCTTCTCAGGTGGTGGATGCACCGCATCGCAGAGGAAGAAGTACGCGCGGTCGGTGATGACAGTGGATATGTTTGAAGATCACTCGCCGGAGGTGGACATTACGTTCACCAAGCAGGATCTTCGGGACGTTGTGCCCCATGACAACGATCCCATAGTCATTTCGTTGATTACGGCGGGAAGGAAGGTCCACAGAGTTCTGGTGGACCAGGGAAGCTCGGCAGACGTGATGTTCTGGCCGACTTTCACGCAGCTGGAGTTGCCCCTTGACCAGCTAAGGCCCTATGGAGGGTGCCTGTATGGGTTCGCGGGTGACCAGGTGGAGGTCAGGGGGTACATTGAGTTGAGAACTACGTTTACAGATGAGGCTGGTTCGAGGACGGAGAAAATCAAGTACCTCATTGTAAACGCTCCTTCAGCATACAACATCCTGTTGGGAAGGCCCACGCTTAACAGGATAGGCGCTATACCGTTGACTCGGCACATGAAGGTGAAGTTTTCGTCTATGGAGGGGGTAGTGATCACGATCAAGTCTGATCAGAAAGAAGCAAAAAAGTGCTATGAGAATAGCCTGAAAAACAGGAGATCAGTGAGTTATGTAACAACCACCCCACCTCCCGGTGTGAAGCCCAGATCGACGGTAACAGAAGAGACCGCCGGAAGGGACGTGGAGATGGTGGACGCTGAGCTGGGGGAGGGGAACGCTGGTCTGGAGGAGGAAGAGGCGCGGAATCGTCCTGAGGAAGCGAGAGAGCAGGGAATCGCCAGGGCGGTGATCGCCAAAGAATCCAGGCCAAAACCTGTCGAGCAGTGGCTCGAGAAAGAGATCGGGGGAAAGGTCTTCAAGCTGGGAAGATCTCTGGAGGTCGAGCTCCAGGACCAGATCGCCAAGGTGATTGAGCGGCATCTGGACGCGTTTGCATGGTCCGCTTCGGACATGCCCGGGATTGATCCCGGCTTCTTGTGCCATCATCTGGCGATGGACAACTTGGTGAGACCAGTGCGACAAAGAAGAAGAAAGTTCAACGAGGAGAGGAGGCAGGCGATTAGAGATGAAACACAGAAGCTCCTTGCTGCAGGCCACATCAGGGAAGTCCAGTACCCTGAATGGCTGGCGAATGTCGTGCTGGTGAAGAAGAGTAACGGGAAATGGCGCATGTGCGTCGATTTCACCGACCTGAACAAAGCTTGCCCAAAGGATTCGTATCCTTTACCAAGTATAGACGCCCTGGTTGACAGTGCTGCAAGGTGTAAGTTGCTGAGTTTCCTGGATGCCTTCTCGGGGTATAATCAGATTAAGATGCATCCCATGGATGAAGAGAAGACAGCCTTCATGACGGAGAGGTCGTGCTATTGCTACAAGGTGATGCCGTTTGGGCTGAAGAACGCGGGGGCCACGTACCAGAGGCTGATGGATCGAGTACTTGCACCAATGCTGGGAAGGAACGTGCAAGCGTACGTCGATGACATGGTCGTGACCTCGCCGGAAAAGAGCAAGCACGTTGCCGACTTGGAGGAATTGTTCACAACGATCGCCAAGTTCAGATTGAAGCTGAATCCAGAGAAATGCATTTTCGGCGTGGAAGCTGGGAAGTTTTTGGGTTTCCTCTTGACTGAAAGAGGCATAGAGGCAAACCCTGATAAGTGTGCCGCCATCTTGGCGATGAGAAGCCCAGCTACGGTGAAGGAGGTTCAACAGCTAACAGGTCGGATGGCAGCCCTGTCTCGCTTCGTGTCAGCTAGCGGAGAGAAGGGACATCCCTATTTTCAGTGCTTGAGGCGCAATAACAAGTTTTCCTGGACGAAGGAGTGCGAGGAAGCCTTCGTCAAGCTGAAGGAGTATCTGGCGAGCCCGCCGGTTCTGTGCAAACCGCTGGTGGGAACCCCTCTTAGGTTGTATTTTGCTGTAACTGGGAGGGCGGTGAGTGCGGTGCTCGCCCAGGATCAAGATCAGGCTCAGAAGCCTATTTATTTTGTTAGTAAGGTGTTGCAGGGCCCCGAAACGAGACATCAGGCCCTGGAGAAGGCTGCGCTGGCTGTGGTGTTTTCGGCGAGGAGGTTGCGCCACTATTTCCATAGCTTCACCATACTGGTGATGACTGACCTGCCCATCCAGAAAGTTTTGAAGAAGCCCGACGTTGCGGGAAGGATGGTGAAATGGGCAGTGGAGCTGTCAGAGTTTGACATCAAATATGAGCCCCGAGGCCCGATCAAGGGGCAAATCTTTGCAGATTTCGTGGTCGAGCTCTCGTCTGAGGCGACACGAGTTGAGGGGGACGGTTTCCGTTGGGTACTCTCGGTGGATGGATCGTCAAACCAGCAGGGTAGCGGTGCTGGAGTCATCTTAGAAGGGCCCAACGGCGTGCTGATCGAGCAATCTTTGAGATTTGCCTTCAAAGCCAGTAACAATCAAGCAGAGTATGAGGCGCTGATCGCCGGAATTTTGCTGGCCAAGGAGATGGGAGCTAGGGTGCTGATGGCTAAGAGTGACTCGCTGCTAGTAACAGGGCAAGTAACAGGCGAGTTCTAGGCTAAAGATCCACAAATGGCGGCCTATCTGGAATATGTGCAGGAGTTGAAGAGTTCCTTTGCCTCCTTTGAAGTAGTGCATGTGCCCAGAGAGCAGAATGCCCGAGCTGACTTGCTAGCTAAGCTCGCCAGTTCAGGCAAGGGGGGTAGGCAGAGGACGGTGATTCAAGAAACTCTGAAGACACCGAGAGCATTTGTGGCAGATCTCCTGGTCCTTCAGATAAGCAAGTCGACGGAGAAAGCAGCGAGAAGCCATAAGTCCCTGACGCAAGAAACTCTGAGATCGCCGAGAATTAGAGCATGTCGGGGAGAGAAGGTGAACGGGATGCAGGTCTGCGCTACCCATGAGCCAGACACTTGGATAACACAGTACAAGCGGTGCCTGGCAGATGGCCTTCTCCCACTGGATCCGACTGAGGCTAGGAAGGTAAAGAAGAATTCTAGCAAGTACACCCTGATTGACGGCGATCTGTACATGTTTGGGTTTACTCACCCGCTCCTGGAAAGTATACATGGCGAAAAGTGCACGAGAATCATGGCGGAGCTCCACGAAGGTATATGCGGAAGCCACGTCGGGGGTCGAGCTCTGGCTGCTAGGACTCTCCGTGCAGGCTACTACTGGCCAACGATGAGATAAGACTGCAAGAAGTATGCCCAATGTTGCAAGCAATGCCAACAGCACGCCGGTTGGCACAAGGCGCCTCCTGAGGAGTTGAAGTCGATCTACATCCCTTGGCCGTTTCATACCTGGGGAATCGACATCCTGGGACCTTTTCCGCTGGCGATCAGGCAGATGAAGTACTTGGTGGTGGCGATTGAATATTTCACCAAGTGGATCGAAGCAGAACCAGTGGCCCAGATCACCGCACACAAGATCGAAGGTTTCGTGTGGAAGAACATTGTGTGCCGGTTTGGAGTGCCTAAGCGCCTGGTGTCGGACAATGGGACTCAGTTTGCAAGTCACCTGTTGAAGAAGCTTTGCGAAGGGGTGGGAATTCAACAAGTGTTTGCATCCGTCGAGCACCCTCAGACAAATGGCCAGGTGGAGTCAGCTAATCGGGTGTTGTTGAGAGGTTTGAAGAGAAGGCTAGAAAAAGCCAAGGGAAGCTGGGCTGAGGAGGTGCCCCGTATAGTCTGGGCATACCACACCACCGAACAGTCAGGAACCCATGAGACCCCGTTCAGTTTGGTCTATGGGTGTGATGCGATGATTCCAGTAGAGATCCAGGAGAGCTCGCCGAGATTCCAGAACTTTGTAGAGGAAGACTCGAATGAAGAGAGAAGGCTGAACCTGGACCTACTGGATGAGGTCGGGGAAGAGGCGAGACTGAAAGCTGAGGCGGTGAAGAGAAGGATTGAACGAAGGTACAACTCGAAGGTGATGCCAAGGCAATTTAGAGAAGGCGACCTGGTGATGAGAAAAGCCCACCAGTACGAGATGGAGAATAAGCTGTCACCCAAGTGGACTGGACCGTTCAGAATAACCGAGGCGCTCGGGAACGGCGCCTACCGCTTAGAGACGCTGGAAGGAGGGGCGATTCCTCGCACCTGGAACGCCACGCACCTGAAGTTGTACTATAGTTAAGAGCTTTGTAAGTAAAGACAAACACAAAAGTTATATTACAATGTCTCTGATAAAACAGTTTGAAGGGGGCACTCTTTTTTCCCTAAGGAGGGTTTTTAATGAGGCCACCCAATAAAAGAAGAGTTTTCGAAGTATAAGGCGTTTTCAGATTGCATACTTGCTGTTTTCCAAAAAGTTTTGAAGAAAGACCTTGTCACTTATACGTGATTTAAGGCAAGTAAAGCTATATTGTATGCTTTCTAAAAAAGTTTTAAGTCCTCATCGTCTTTCGGCGATTGGAGGCACCAGTTAAAGCTAAAGTCCTCATCGTCTTTTGGCGATCGGAGGCGCCAGTTAAAAGACCTCAACGCCCGCGCGTGTTCCGAGGCAAGTAAAAGACCTCCTTGCCGTCGAGCGAGTGCAGGCAAGAAAGAGTAAAAGTCCTCAGTGTTTCTGGGGGCGAGAAGATGTAACCCCTGGGGCAATGTAGAGGCAAGTAAAAGTCCTCAGTGTTTCTGGGGGCGAGAAGATGTAACCCCTGGGGCAATGTAGAGGCAAGTAAAAGTCCTCAGTGTTTATGGGGGCGAGAAGATGTAACCCCTGGGGCAATGTAGAGGCAAGTGAAAGTCCTCAGTGTTTCTGGGGGCGAGAAGATGTAACCCCTGGGGCAATGTAGAGGCAAGTGAAAGTCCTCAGTGTTTCTGGGGGCGAGAAGATGTAACCCCTGGGGCAATGTAGAGGCAAGTAAAAGTCCTCAGTGTTTCTGGGGGCGAGAAGATGTAACCCCTGGGGCAACGTAGAGGCACGATTTAAAGACCTTCTCGCCTATGAGCGAGTTCAGGCGAGTAAAAGACCTTCTCGCCTATGAGCGAGTTCAGGCGAGTTAAAGACCTTCTCGCCTATGAGCGAGTTCAGGTATGGTGTACAGGGTGGAAGAAGTTCTGAGGGTGGCTAAGGTAGGTTCGAAGAGAACGCCTAGCCACCCGGTCTCTTGCTCTGAAGCACAAGGAAGTAGAGAAGGATCCGAAAGGCGCCTCTACCCCCAGATGAAAGAGCAACGGCCAAGGTGTGAAGGTAGGAAGAAGCTGGTGTTGCCAAGAGTCTCTGGCGACCAGGAAACGTTCAAGCAATGGCGAGAAGTCAAAGACCCGTTTTGATGAAGCAGATCGGGTGTAGCGATGTTATAAAGCCAGGGGTTGAGTTAAAGTCCATTGCCTGAAGTATCATTTTACGCTACGGTTCATTGCCTTAAGTTTACGAGTTGATTAATGTGGTTATTAGTCGAAGTTGAGATGGTTCGAAACGGCTAAGTACGAGATCGTGCCTACGAGATTACTAGGTTATTTCTTTGAAGTAAATCACGCAAGGAAAGTTAAAGGTAGATGAAGAGGTTACAAGAAGAAATGCAAAAGTAATTTCATTAAGTAAAGTATCAGCTCAAAAATACGTGTACAAGAAAATACGAGTTATTACAGAATTATATACAAGGGAAAGGCACGAAGGTAGCAGATGGAGAGAATCGATTAGTCTTCAGCGGGAACCATTTTTCCATCCACTACCTCGTTATCAAGAGACACCATGTTGAGGTCCAGGTCGGGGAACAAGCAGGCAAATTGTTCCCGCGCAGCTTCGAATCCAGCAGCCAGAATTTGAGCAGAGTTCAGCTTGAGTTCTTCAATCTGCTCCTGAAGTTCCTCAATCCGTTTCTTGAGATCTTCAGTTTGCTCTTTCAGCTCCTTATTCTGCTGCTCCAGCTCTTCAACCTGTTTCTTGAGTTGTTCATTGGTTTCTTGAGCCTGGAGAAGGTCTTCAGCAACCTTCTTGGATTCTGCTTGCGCTTGTCCCAATTCGGCAGCAAGTTTCCCTTTCTCCTTGTTGGCCCCGTCGAGCTCAGCCAGGGCGTCATCCCTTGCCTTTTCCACCTGCCCAAGGAGGGTCTCTCGGTCGGCTGACCTTTTCTCCAATTTCTTCACCCTGGCGGCGTCAGTTTTTATAAGAGCCTCCAGGTCAGCCACCTTGACGCAATAAGGCACAATTTTGCTCTCCAGTTCAATCTTTTCTTGTGCCAGTTGCTGCACCTTATGGCGGAGATCAGTGGCCTCCTTGCGCGCCAATCTGAGCTCAGTGCTCATTGCGTCCTCTACTCGGGAGTGTTCAATCTCCGCGAGCGTCAAGTTGAAGGACAACTTCTCCACCTCAACCTTCATGGTGTTGTTCTCTGTTTTGAGGTTGAAGAGGTCGTCCTGGAGCTTCCTGGTGGAGCTCTGCACCGCCCTAGTTATGATGACGGGAATGTCTTCCGCTATCGTCTTCAGCTTAGCGGACAAAGGCTCCCACATCCTCGTGACCTCGAGAGGGAGGTTTGCTGCTTGGAGAGGCGCTGATGGGGCCTGTTGTTGGTTTCCGTCGCCACCCTCTTTAGTTGGTTCTTCAGTGGGTGCTTCTGCTCGTGGTGGCGACGTCGGGGACTCGGTGATCAGAATCGGAGAGGTGTGGGCAACCTCATCCCCGATTGGAGCGGCATCTGCAGCTGAGGCGTTAGAGGGAGGACCCCCTCCAGCTAATACATGTGGTGTGGAGGCGCTTGGGGGGTCCTCCAAGAAATTGTCTTCGGCGGCCTCGACCGCAGGTGGCGCAGTTGCCAATGGAATGGCTTGGACTGGGGAGGCGGGAGCTGGTGGAGATGGCATTGTTGGAGGCGGAGCAGGTGTGGATGGCGGTGTTGAGGTTGGAAGAGGGGGCGGGGCAGGTGGTGAAGAAGGTGCCACCCTCTTCCTCTTTGTAACGAGGCCATCTTCAGTGACCTCGTCATCTTCTTCCTCATCCTCGTGGACTATCTGGGGAGCTTTCCTCTTAGGCCTCTTGAGGACAAGTTTCTTTCGCTGGGCGGCGGGTTGGACGTCAGAGGGAGCTGGGCCCTTAGGTGGCGATCGACCCTGGCCTGCGGCGATCTCCACCACCGAATTTGGCACTGTTTGAGTGCCCGTCGCCAGCCCGTGGGTTCGGGCGAGCGCCCTCAATTCAGCAAGCATACCCTTGCCCAACATGTTATCTGCATAGAACGAAAATGCATGGGTTAACTCAAGGAGAAAATAAGTGCATAAGGCAGTATGCAGCAAAGCAGATGATCGGTGCAGAAAAATAAAACCAAAGTCTTGCGCATAACGCACAAGACGCCCAGAAACAGTTAAACAGAAGCAGTATTAAAACAACAGTTTAAACGTTCTAACCTATTCGAATTTCGAGTTGGTCCTCGTAGAATTCGAAGCAGATCAGGGTGGTGGTAAGGAAGGTGATGTTGGCATCCGCGACCCTTTTCCAGAAAAGGCAAAGATCTCTGTCCAACGCTCCGATGCTGTCAGGACTTCTGGGTCTCCTGAAGCAGCTCTTGGACTCTTTCTTCCCCTTGTCCACCCAGTACAAGGGGAAGCCGTCGAGTAGGGAGGCGTCCTTGTAGTTAGGGCGCACTTGGACGAACTTCCCTTTCCAGTCTTTATAGGATTGCTGGAAGATGGCGAAGATTGACCTCCCAGCGATCCCATTCAAGCTAACCCACAGGCGGTCTCCTGGGTGCTTGGCTTCGAAGAGAAATAGAAATACGTCTACGGATGCAGGCAACCCTAGATGGTCGCACATCACTTGGAACGCACGCACAAACGCCCAGCTGTTGGGATGAAGCTGGGCGGCGGCGATGTTAAGCTCGGTAAGGAGCTCCCTTTCGAAACGGGTGAAAGGGAACTTGAGCTTCACCTTCTTGAATAAGGTTGTGTAGACGAAGCAGAAGGGCCCGTCAGCGCTCACCTTATCGTCGGCACAAACGGGCAGATCGGGGGGCAAGGTAGCACTATCATCTTTTCATCGTGCTCCTTATGAAAGGTTTGGTGAGGCTCATCCCCCTTTGTCAGCCGCAAAACTGCCCCAGCAGTGTTCACAGAGGATGTTTCCTTCAAGAGGGTCGAGTTGGCCCAGGGATACAGGGTTTTGAAGTCTGGCAGGGGAACGGGGGCTCCTCCGGCGATAGGTGGAGTCGCCTGGGCCAGGTTAGGGCGGGAAGACGCAGGCCTCTCAGCCTGGGAAGATGAAGCGCCACAAACTCGTGGTGGGTCGTGTGCTTGTGAAGAGGGGTTTCGTGATGAAGGAGGAGGATTCGGGGTGATCTTTGTGCGAGTCATTGTTGCAGCTGCAAAGGAAGAAGAAAAGGAAAAATGGTCAGGGTTCACAGAGGCTGACTCGATCATGGAAGGAAGGTGAAAAACGAACGAAGGTAGGTTCGTTGCGATGATTGACGAAGCCCTAAGTTACGTAGAAGGAGAAATGGAAAAAGCAACCCACAGCGTCTGCACCAGGCAGTTACAGGATGATGCGAATCGGTTAAAATGCAAGAAAAACCAGCAGAAGAAGGAAAGTAGGTACCTTTTGATGATCAGGAAGACGACGAAGGATGATGGTGATTCAGAATGTTGGAGAGTGCTGAGAGTTTTTTGTAGAAGGAAGTTAGAGTGTTTGTGAATACGAAGAAAAGTGATGGAACAGTGTGGAACGAAAATGGGTTTATGAGTTTTTTCGAAATGGGTTTGGGAAGCGCAAACGGTAACCGAAGGTAGCCGTTGATGAAGCCACGTGTCGAACGATGGGTGAGGGGTTTGGTGGAGCGTCAGAGAAGCAGAAGGTACAACCGCTTGGAATTCTGCGTCAGTGCCACGTAGACCGGTGTTGACGTGACTCTTCTAGTCTTTTCGCTGGACAAGTCTTCGCTTAAGACTGGGGGGCTTGTGTACCGCCCTGGTAGTCGGAAGTGATGACGTGGCATCCAACTACAGTATAGGCGTGTTGACAAGGCGCCAGGTTGGCAGAAGGGAAGGAAGTCGGGGGGCTCGTGAAGTCGCCAGTTATTAAGTTGGCGTGTTCCGATCTCCAGCATACCAGAATCGGCGATCACCAGGTTAAAGATGAAGTCGCCAGATGAAAACTCAGGCGACCTAGTGACTGGAGATCGCCAGAGCAAGCACATCGCCAGAGATGAAGGTGGTGCAGATTATGAAGGCGGCCGGCGAGACCACAGGGAAGGTGTATGAAGGCACCCTAACTCGCCAGTTTCAGTAGAGATCGCACTCCCAAGTTAGCTATGTACTGGGCAGCACCATGCATAAATAACTTAGCCAAAAAGAGAGTCAGAAGCAGCGCCCAAGTCAAGGAGGCTCCAGATGATGGCACGTGTACAGTTGGATGCGAGCCACGTGTCCAAGTCTGTAACTGCCAGGAGAGAGAAAGTAACCAGGTATATAAGAGTTCTCAACGAACTTTCTGAGGTACGCACGTTCAGATTACACTCTTTACGCTTGCGAGTTATAGAGCTTACTGTGAGAGAGGATTTGCACGGTTCCTGTTCTCTTAGTATTTGGTGATTCGGTCACTGACTTGGGCGTTGGAGTGCGATCGGCCGCAGCGGCGCCGCTCTGTTTCTTTGCAAGTTCTTGAGGTGGATCTCGAAGAGGAACGGAGGTTTGAAGCGGTGCGCACGTCGATCCTTTGACGAGGCAGTTTCCAGCGTTCCGGTCAACAGGCAGGATCAATTAGTTATCATTTAAAACTGTTGTGATATTGTTATCATAATCATGATCTCTCAAGGTAGAGAAGTTATTCTTGTTACTGGTTATAGAGCATAGTAGTGAAAAAGTACATCGCTAAGAAAGTTCTGGTGAGGAAAGACTTGGTATTTAAGCACGTCCATTGGTGACCTACCTCTCTTTCCTGGGAACTTACTTGGTGTACTAGTTCACGTCTACAACATGCAACAAAGATCAACTTTGACAAATTTTCCAAAACTCGTGTGTCGAGAATGACAAATGATTATGCCTTACCGTAGCTCGATGGTAAAGGGCAGTACAACATCAAACTTTTACACCATGCAGGGTCATAGAAGTGTTGGACGATGAAACCTATCGGTTGGAAATCCAAGATGATGGAGCCATTCCTCGGGCGGGGAACACGCCAAGCCTCAAGTTCTATTTCAGGTTTTTTTTTAACAAGGTCACCCAGTGGAGAATGATTTACGAAATATGTTTTGTCATTATACTCTATTGACATACAGGATGGCAACATGGTTGGAATAAGAAAAGGTACATTGCGACTCAAGTGCGCTGACCCTTGGCTCAGAGACAATCTGAACATGGGCACCCCTAGTCGCAGCTCGCCACCGTTGTGGCTCAAGCACTCGAACAGGTCCATAGCGACTCTCAAGTCGCAGCTCGCCACCGTTGTGGCTCGAGCACTTGAACAGATACATTGCAACTCAGGTGCGCTGACCCTTGGCTCAGAGACAATCTGGACATGGGCACCCCTGATCGCAGCTCGCCACCGCTGTGGTTCGAGCCTTCGAACAGGTACATTGCGACTCAGGTGTGCTGACCCTTGGCTTAGAGACAATCTGGACATGGGCACCCCTGATCGCAACTCGCCACCGTTGTGGTTCGAGCCTTCGAACAGGTACATGGCGACTCTCAAGTCGCAACTCGCCACCGTTGTGGCTCGAATGCCCAAACAGGCGCAAAGCAACTTAGTCTCTTCACTTAAACAAGTTCATGGACTTGTGTACCAGACAGAAACGCGGTCATGGACTTAGAGTCAAGGTAGCGACCTGTTTGGTTAATGGGCCTAGTTTTCTAATGATGTGCTATGATTTAAATTCAAGTTGCATGTGTTTAAAGATAAAATATAAGGAGATATTTTATAAAGATATAAGATAAAATATAAAGAGATATTTTATCTGTTGTGATTTGATCCTGCCTGTTGACCAAAACGCTGGAGCTTTGCTTCGTCAAACTTGGATCGACGTATGCGCCGTGTTTGCCTCCGTCCTTCACCGCGATCCACCTCAAGAACCTGCAAAAGACGAAACGGCGTCGCTGCGGCCGATCATGCTCCGACGCCCAAGTCAGCGACTGAACCACCAATTACTTAAGAGTAAAACTCAAGAACTCTAAGGAACCGTGACCAGTTCTCTCTCAGTATACTCAAGACTCGCAAGCGTAAAGAAGACAATCTGAACGTGCGTACCTCAGAAGTTCGTTGGGAACTCTTATATACCTGGGCACTTTCTCTCTCCTGGCAGTTACACATCTGGACACGTGGCTCGCATCCAGCTGTACACGTGCCTTCATCTGGAGCATCCTTGACTTGGGCGCTACTTCTGACTCTTCTTTTGGCTAAGTTACTTATGCATGATATACTCAGTGCATAGATGCCTTGGAGCGTGATCTCTTCTGGGTGGCGAGTTCGGGTGCCTTCGTACACACCTTCCCTGTGGTCTCGCCGGCCGCCTTCATAATCTGCGTTACCTGCTTCACCGTGTATGTTCAAGTGTGCTATCTCCCGAGCTTCATCCTCTGGCCAGCTGGGAAACGACCATCTGCCTTCATCTTCAGCGATGTCCTTGTTTCGGCGATCTCTAATCACTTGGTCGCCGAGATTCACATTCTGGCGACTTCATCTTCAACCCGGTGACCGCCGGTATAGGTATGATGGAGATCGGAGCACGCCAACTTAATAACTGGCGACCACGCAAACCCCCCGACCTCCTTCCCTTCTGCCAACCAGGTGTCCCATCCAACACGCCTATATCATAGCTCGACGCCACGTCATTACTCCCGCCTACCAGGGCGGTACACAAGCCCCCCAGTCTTAAGCGAAGACTTGTCCAGCGAAAAGACTAAAGGAGTCACGTCACTACCGATCTATGTGGCGCTGGCGCAGAATTCCAAACGTTTGTACTTTCCGCTTTCCTGACGCTCCACCAAACACTCTTCCAATCACTCGACACGTGGGTTCATCAACGGTTACCTTTAATTGTCGTTTGCGCTTCCAAAACCCATTCGAAAAACCCTTAAACCCATTTCACTTCTACTGTTCCATCACCTCTTTGCTTTCTCAAACGCTTCAAGCTTCTTCTGCAAAAACCCACTACGCTCTTCAACCTTCTGGATTCTCAACTTCCTTCATCGTTCTTCCGATCATAAAAAGGTACTCCCTTTACTTCTTTTGCTGAGTTTTCCTGCATTTTAACCGATTCGCATCATCCATTAACTGTCTGGTGCATACGCTGTGGGCTGTTTCTTCTATTTCTCCCTTCTCGTAACTTAGGGCTTCGTCTTCATTACAGCGAACCTTCGTTTGTTCTTTTTTTCACCCTTCTTTCACGATCGAGTCAGCCTCTGCGAACCCTGCTCACCTTTCCCTTTCTTTTTCCTTTGCAGTTTCCGCGATGGCTTGCTCAAAGATCACCCCAAATCCTCCTCCCTCGTCACGAAACCCTTCATCTCAAGCTCACAACCCACCACGAGCACCTGGTGCTTCTTCTTCCCAGGCTGAGAGGCCTGCAACCTCTCACCCTGACCTGGCTCAGGCTACTCCACCGGTCGCCGGAGGAGCCTCCGGCCCCACTCCAGATTATAGAAAACTTTACCCCTGGGCCAGCTCGGCACTGCTGAAAGAAACTTCTTCGATAAACTCTGCAACGGCGGTACTCCGACTAAGGAAAGGGGACCAGTCGGATCTTTCCTTTCACAAGGAGCACGATAGCAAGATGGTCGTGCTGCCTTGCCACCCTGAGGAGCCGATCTGTGCTGACGACAAAGCGAGCGGTGGCGAGTCGTTCTGCTTCCTCTACACAACGTTTTCCAAGAAGGTGAAGCTCCGACTTCCCTTCACTCGTTTCGAGCGAGAGCTGCTGACCGAGCTCGATATCGCCCCCGCCCAGCTTCACCCCAACAGCTGGGCGTTCGTAAGGGCGTTCCAGATCATTTGTGCACATCTGGGATTGCCAGCGTTAGTGGATGTTTTCCTCTTCCTTTTTGAAGCCAAACACATAGGAGATCGCCTTTGGGTGAGTCTGAACGGGATTGCTGGGAGGTCGATCCTTTCTATCTTCCAGCAATCCTATAAGGATTGGAAGGGGAAGTTCATTCAAATACATCAAAACGACCAGGATGCCTCGATGCTCGACGGATTTCCCTTGTACTGGGTAAATAAGGGAAAGAAAGACGCCAAGGGAAGCTTCAGGAGGCCAAGAAGTCCTGACAGCATGGGTGCTTTGGACAAGGATCTGTGCCTCTTCTGGAAGAGCGTGGCAGACGCCAATATCACCTTCCTCACCACTGCGCTCATCTCCTTCGAGTTCTTCAAAGATCAACTCGACGCTCGCATAGGTTAGAGCTCACCTCAGTATCTAAGTCATTACTCTTGGCGATACTTCTGCTAACTGTTTCTGGGCGTCTTGTCTGTTGTGCACAAGACTTTGGTTTTATTTTCTGCACCACTTATCTGCTTTTCTTGCATACTGACTTATGTGTTTATCTTTCTCTCTGAGCTGACCCACATACCTTTGCATTATGCAGATATTATGTTGGGCAAGGGAAAACTGGCTGAATTGAGGGCGCTCGCCCGAGCCCATGGGTTGGCGTCGGGTTCCCAGACCGTGCCAAATTCAGTGGTGGAGATCGCCGCTGCCCAGGGGAGATCGCCCCCCAAAGGCCCAGCTCCTTCCGAGGCCCAGCCCGCCCAACAACGCAAAAAACTCGTCCTCAGGAAACCAAAGAGGAAAACCCCTCAAGTGGTTCATGAGGACGAAGAAGAAGACGATGAGGCGACTGAGGATGGCCTTATCACTAAGAGGAAGAGGGTGGCGCCTTCTTCACCACCTGCTCCACCTCCTCTTCCAACGTCAACACCACCTTCCACACCGGCTCCACCTCCAATACTGCTTCCTCCCCCAGCTCCCACCTCGCCAGTCCAAGCAGTTCCCTTGGCGGCTGCATTTCCTGTGGTTGAGGCTACCGAGCCCAACTTTATGGAGAACCCCCCGAGCGCCTCCACGCCCTATGTATCAGCTGGAGGGGGTCCTCCTTCAAACGCCTCAACCGCAGATGCTGCACCAGGCGGGGATGAAGGTGCTCACAACTCGCCTATCATCATCACCGAATCCCCGTCGACGCCGCCTTGGAGCAGTTCGCCTGCCAATATCCCGATCTGGACCTCTCCATGGTGTCTCTCAACAACGAAGTGGTGGACGGGAAGATTGTTCCTTCTGAAGACTAACTGCTTCCCTCCATCCACGATTCCTATGCTTTCTCCTTTATATATACTTACTTGTAATAAACTTTCCCTTTTCTTGTACATGTATTCTGAACTAGTGTTACTTATGTTATGACATTTCCCGCTTCTTTTTATACTCTCTTCTTGTTAACTTTATCTTCCTTGCACAAATCTCTTTAGACAAATTAACTTAGTAACCTCGCAAGCGCAATTGTATACTAACCGCCTCGAACCATCAGCTTTCGAACAATAACACTCTAACAACTCGTAACCTCAAGGTAATGAACCTTAGCGTGAAATCGCTCTTCAAATAACGAACCTCAACCCAACTAATGGCTTAAGACACAGCTCATCTAATCTGCCTTATCAAAACGGGTCTTGACTTTCTCGCCATCGCTTGCATTTCTCCTGGTCGCCGAAGACTCTTGGCGATACCAGCTTCCTCTTGCCTTCACAACTTGGCCATTGCTCCTTTATCTAGGGGTAGAGGCGCCTTTCGGGTCCTTCTCTACTTCCCTGAGCTTCAGAACAAGGGACCGGGTGGCTAGGCGTTGTCTTCGAACCTACCTTAGCCACCCTCCGAACTTCTTCCACCCTTTACACCATACCTGAACTCGTTCGAGACGAGAAGGATTTTATCTTGCCTGAACTCGCTCATCGTCGAGAAGGTCTTTAACTCGCCTGAACTTGCTCATCGGCGAGAAGGTCTTTAACTCGCCTGAACTCGCTCATCGGCGAGAAGGTCTTTATCTTGCTTGAACTCGCTCATCGGCGAGAAGGTCTTTATCTTGCCTGAACTCGCTCATCGGCGAGAAGGTCTTTATCTTGCCTGAACTCGCTCATCGGCGAGAAGGTCTTTATCTCGTGCCTCTACATTGCCCCAGGGGTTACATCTTCTCTCCCCTAGAAACACTGAGGACTTTTTGCTGGTGCCTCTACATTGCCCCAGAGGCTACATCTTCTCTCCTCTGGAAGCACTGAGGACTTTTTACTGGTGCCTCTACATTGCCCTAGAGGCTACATCTTCTCTCCTCTGGAAGCACTGAGGACTTTTTACTCTTCCTCGCCTGCACTCGCTCGACGGCGAGGAGGTCTTTATCTCGCCCAAGCACGCGCGAGGGCGTTGAGGTCTTTTAACTGGTGCCTCCGATCGCCGAAAGACGATGAGGACTTTAACTTTAACTGATGCCGCCAGTCGCCGAAAGACGATGGGGACTTAGAAACTTTTTAGAAAGCATGCAACATAACTTCAACTTGCCTTAAATCACATATAAGTGACAAGGTGTTTTTCGCAAAACTTTCGGAAAACAACAAGCATGCAATCTAAAACACTTTAAACTTTGAAAACTCTTCTTTATTGGGCGGCCTCATTAAAAACCCTCCTGATCCTGCCGGCAACTCGAACGTGGAGGAATCGCTTTGTAGCACTCTCTGTCCCGTCTACGCGACTGCGATCTCTGCAGGGTCACCCTCAGAACCTTCTCTTGAACCTCCAAACGTGACCTGCAAAATACACAGACGGCGCCTCTAGCGGCCGTTTGCACTCCGACGATCAAGTTAGTCCACAGAACCACCAAAATGTGAAAACTAGTAGTGTGTGTGAAAAACTCTTGCTCTCTGTTTTTCGTCCCCCCCATCTCTCCCTGATTCCCTTTTTTATGTCTCTCTCTCTGTTTCTGGGCATAACAGAATTCTGTTATGCTTTTCTGGAATGTGTCAGAACCCTGTTATGCTTTTCAGAGACAGTGTACCTGCAGAATCAGTAGTGCGAGCGTGAGAGTCTGTGCATGTCTGCGCTTGGCTGCGCCTGTCTGTACCCTTAGTGGTACGGAGTGCACTTTTGCCTGGACCGCACCCCTCTCAGATGATGACACGTGGAGGCCTGCAACTCATATCTAACCACACACGTGCCACTTACTGGAAGGGCTCTAGCGCTTCTCTTTGTGTGCCTAAGTTACGCCCTTGCGGAATAACTTAGGATATTTCTCTCATCTGGGTAAACCGCATACTCTTAGGAGAACGTCAGGTGTGGCTGGTCTAGGCACACTCACCAAACGTTGCTCTCTGCGTATACAGCTTACCCTTCACGGTGCCACGCACGTAATGGGTTGAGGGAATCACCAATCACTGACTGGTTTACTAGTTCCCTCAGGCCACTCTCGTGCATGATTCCCTGAGATGTGCTCATGCGAGATCCATGCGTAACGCTATCGCTGGGAACCTCAGTCCCAGTTTAACTTCGTGTAACACGAGACCCCGATGACAATGCACCCGATGACTGATCAGTGCTTATTTGCTTCTCGCGTTCTGCCCCCAGGCGTTAGTCCGAGAACTGGTCTGTTGGTGGCCACTTGGCTACTGACCACCGATCACCGTTCTGGATGATCTGTCCCCTGACCTCTCTGCTGCCTGATCTGTCGGTGGTCACTTGGTTACTGACCCCCGATCACCGCTCTTGGCGATCGTCTCCCTGACCTCTCTGCCACCTGGTCCACGTGTCACCTTGCGAGCGGCCCACGTGGTCCTCTACTGCTGACGTCATCTACGACCGACGACCGATCGGATCACAAGCCCCCCAGTCTCGAGTCGAGAACTCGTTCTCAGCGAAGAGACTAAGTGGTCGTGCCCTCAATCCACGTGGCATGGGACCGCATCACGTGCCACCTCATGTGCTGCTTCTTTAACGTTTGAACTTCCTTCCTTAATCTCGCGACACGTGGCCCCATCGACGGCCAGCGTGGTGTGTCGCTAGCGCTTCTCTTATTCAAATTGGCGCGCTCCTTCACTGTTACTTTATCTTCTTCAATCGACTCTCAGACTCCCGGCGAACTCTTCCTCTGCGCACCTATCTTTCTTCAAATTTTCTGCTTCCAAACCTCTTGCGATCATCCAAAGGTATCGTTTTTCTTCTTCCTGGGTCTATTTAGATCATCTTTACCGATTGCATTTATCTTTCTTGTTATCATGCATTCATCTTCTCTATTTCCCTCTCTTGAACCCGCGCTAGGGTTTTTTCACGTTCTCGCTCTGACTTCTGCTTCTTCTTCTTCCTCTTTTCACCTGGGCATCTCTTTCTCCTTTACCCCCTCTGTTTTCACCGAAACATTCATCATTCCCTCTTCTTCCATTCATTCTGACTTTTCGTTTTTCCTCCATTTGCAGCTATCTCGCGATGGCTCGCTTGAAACAAACCGCGCGCATTATTGCCCCATCTTCTGGTGCACAGCCTTCCGCGAGTGCGCCAGCTCCACCACCGCCTGTGGCTACCTCCTACCACGACAATGCCAGGGTCTACGACTGGGCCCCCCTAGCGTTGCTGGCTGAAACCTCCACCCTACTGCCCCAGGGGCACCTCATGTCCCTGCTGAGCCACAACCCCGATGAGCCTTCCTGCGCCATCGACAGGGAGAATGACTTCAATATCCAAATCCGCATTCCTCCTCGAGGGATGCCCATCTGCGCAGACGATAGGGCCACCAATGGGGTGCCCTTCGTCTTCATCTACTCCGCTATCTTCAAGAGGTTGAAGCTGCGCCTCCCTTTCACCTTCTTCGAAAAGGAGCTGATGATGGAGTTGAACGTCGCGCCCTGCCAACTCCATCCAAATGCCTGGGCCTTCATCCGGGCATTTCAGATCCTCTGCAATTATTTCGGGCACAACGCCTCCGTGGACGTGTTCCTCTACTTCTTCGAAGCGAAGAACCCTGGGGACAGGTCCTGGGTTAGCCTGAACGGGGTTGCTGGACGGGTGCTCCTGGGCCTGTACCAGCAATCCTTCAAAGACTGGAAGGGCAGGTTCTACATGATATCTGCCACCCCACAAAGTCCAAATCTGCTCGAGGGGTACCCCCTCTATTGGGTTCCTGGGGTTGAATTCAAGAAATCCAGGGACCTCGAAGCTATGGCCCCCTACGAGCGCGAGCTATGTGGGCTGTTCCTGGGGGCCAAGTACAACTCTGCTCGGCTCATCAAAGATGAGTTCGATGTGGTGGCCCTGAAAAGTATATAGGTAGCTCTTCTTCCACCTCTTAGGATACCTGCACCTTCTCATGCATGCTTTTATATATTTTGACTTACTTGCATAACTTGGCCATCTAACTCTTCCTTTTCTCATCTATGCAGACTCAATGTCGGGGAAAGACAGAAGGCTAGCCTTGCTGGAGCTTGCCAAACGTCGGGGAGCCAAGGGAACTGGCTCCTCTTCTTCTACCACTGAGCCCATCGCAGCCCCCCCTCTCTCGGTCGCGCCAGCTGAAGGCCCCGAGCAAGGGAGGAAAAGAAAGAGACTGGTGAAGGCTTCTACTTCACTTGCTGCTGCTGCTGCTGCCTCAACTGAAGAGGAAAGCTCTGGCTCTCCTCTTGTACACCGCCAGAGGAAAATGCCAGTGGTCGAGGGGGCTTCGTCTCTCCAGCCTGGGGAGATCGAGGTGGTGGAGGTAGAGGAAGGTTCACCCCCTCCTCCCTCTACTCAACCTGCCTCAGAGCCCACATGCCTTCCTTCTCCAAGCCAGCAGTTGCCTCCAACTTCTCAACTGCCATCTTCCCCCCAGCAGGCCAATCACCTGGTCCATCTTCTCATCCTGCTGGGGGTGCTTCTGCTCAACCTGGGGGTCCACCACCACCACTGCCAATCTCTACCGCCACTGCTGAATGTGGTGGGTCCAGCTCGCGCCCAAGCGCTTCTGGGGCCAGCCACGAGAACTTCAGCAGGGTCATCACGCTGGTTCGACAGCTCATAAGCAACCGGGAGCTCGTCGAATGGAACGGTGATGAGGTGGACATGCACCTGGCCAGGCAGATGGTGCTCTCTCTGGAGTTTTCCACCCAGCACCGCAAGCAAATAGCCCTGGAGAAGAGGGTGAAAGAGCTTGAGCACGACAAGGAGTCACTGCGAAGTGACTTCGAAGCTGCTCAAGGGTCTGTGGAGATGATGCAGGGCATGGTGGAGAAAGCTAGGAGGGAGTACCTAGCGCAGGTCCAAGAGACCATCAAGGCGGAGATCTTGATGGGGCAGACTGTGAGCTCTTTAGACTGCGCGGTGGTGGAGCTACGGGCCGAGACCTCCTCCCTACGCCAACAGAACTCTCAACTAGTGGGGGAGCTCGAGTCCACCAAAGAAGCGGCTGCTGCTGGAGAGAAAAAGCTCGAGGAGGTGGCGGGCAAACTTTCTGAAGCCAAGGGCCAACTAGAAGAAGCCGCCTCCTCCCTTGCTGCCCTTACCACTGAAAGAGATGCTGCGGAGGCCTCAAAGCAAAAACTGGAGGCGGAGAAGGCTGATTTGATGAACGTGGGTGCTGATGCCCTTACTGACGGATTCGAGCTAGCACTCGAGCAAATCAGATGCGTTCTCCCGGACCTGGACCTCTCGCAGTTCAGCATCTATCACGAAGTGGTAGATGGAAAGCTCATCCCTCCTGCCCCTTAATCTCTTCTCTTCCTTGTAAATTTAACTTCTGCACAATTTTTCTTAGTACTTCAAAATTTGTATAAGACTTGGTTGTGAATATAAACTCTCAATTTGTATGAGCTTCTTCTCTTGTATTTTTCTCGAGCTTCACTTTTCTTTATGCGCGTGACTAACTGTTAGCTAGCTTAGGTTCAGCGCGATCTTAAGCTTTGTCTTTCCCTTCGCACACGACTAAGTGTTAACCAGCTTAGGCCTAGCGCGATCTGCCTCCCTTGTTCTTGGCCTCTACTTGGTCACGACTAGCTATTCCCTTAGCTTGGTGTTTAACAGTCCTTGTGCGCTGCTTTGCCCCACTAACCAATCACTGACGACTCATCAGTGATCGTTCTTTAGTCTTTACTTAGCTTCTCTGTCGCTTTAGCGCTAAGTGCATAGAAGACTTTGACATCATTCGCTCGAGGTGATGCCTCGTTTTGGGGAAAGAAAAGTGTTTCTCGCTAACCCCTCTTACTTTCCCCAAGGTCATCACCCTTCGGCGGGTTGAGTCGTTCATTCCCTGCCTCACTCCTGGGGTGAAAAGGGTTTCGGACTAAGAGCCTTACTGGGCCAATATTGGTGTATGCCAAGTGGGTAAGGACATTTTGTCAAAACCTTTCCTTTCCCTCCCTTGGTCTTACTAGCACCCCTGGCTTTTCAAACTTTTAACTGCTTGCGCTCACACCTGGGGTGAGGAAGACTTAGATCGGTGCCAGTACTTGCGCCTAGGGCAAGTAGGGCCTAACCAATCACCTGCACTTGCACCTAGGGCAAGGAGGATTTTAACTTTAATACTTGAGCACACTTGATATGCTGGAAATTTTTTCTTTAATTGGGTGGCCTCGTTAAAAACCCTCCTTAGGGAAAAGAGTGCCCCCTTGTCTGTTCACTGTTTCCACCACGTACAAAGCATGTATCTTTTAGCACGAGAACGCAATTACTGTACAACTTTAACTGAAATAAAATTTTAAATGGGTGGCGTTCCACGTTCTGGGGATTGCTCCTCCCTCCAAAGTCTCTAGGCGATAGGCTCCGTTCTCCAACGTCTCAACCACTCTGTACGGGCCTGTCCACTTTGGAGACAATTTGTTTTGCATGTCATTCTGATGTGCCTTTCTCATCACCAGATCACCTTCCTGGAAGCGCCTGGGCCTCACTTTAGAGTTGTGCCTCCGCTCTACTCTTCTCTTTACGGCTTCAGCACTGACTCTGGCTTCTTCTCGCACTTCGTCCAGCAGGTCTAGATTCACCTTACGTTCTTCATTGGACTCTTCAGCAATGAAGTTCAAGAATCTGGGGGAGCTCTCCTGTATCTCCACGAGAATCATGGCGTCTGTCCCATAGACAAGGCTGAAGGGTGTCTCATGGGTGCTGGACTGTGGGGTGGTATGATAAGACCATACAATTCTGGGGACCTCCTCTGCCCAGCCTCCTTTGGCCTTGTCTAGTCTTCGCTTTAGCCCCCTGAGCAGTACTCGATTTGCTGACTCCACCTGCCCATTGGTTTGTGGGTGTTCCACTAAAGCGAAAACCTGTTGTATTTTTAACTCCTCACACATCTTCCTCAGCTGATGACTCGTGAACTGGGTGCCATTGTCGGAGACCAACCTCTTGGGTATTCTGAAACGGCAGACGATGTTCTTCTACACGAAGTGCTCGACTTTCTGTGCGGTGATGTGTGCGACTGGTTCTGCCTCCACCGACTTGGTGAAGTACTCGATGGCCACGATGAGAAACTTCATCTGCCTTATCGCCAGGGGAAAAGGTCCTAGAATGTCGATCCCCCATGTGTGGAATGGCCACGGGCTATGGATGGACCTCAACTCCTCAGGGGGTGCCTTGTGCCAGTCTGCATGCAGTTGACACTGTTTGCATCGCTGAGCAAACCTTATGCAGTCTTCCTTCAGCTTTGGCCAGTAGTACCCCGCGCGGAGTACTCTACTTGCCAAAGCGCGACCACCTACGTGGCTTCCGCACACCCCCTCGTGCAGCTCAGACATGAGTCTGGTGCATTGCTCGCCGTGCACACAGATCTGCACAGGGTGAGAAAATCCAAATCTAAAGAGGTTTCCATCTATTAGAGTAAACTTACTTGAACTCCTCTTTATCCTTTTTGCCTCTGCCACGTCGAGTGGGAGTACACCATCTTCTAAGTATAACTGGTATGGCGTTATCCAGGTGTCGGGTTCCTTCTCCGCGTGGACTTCCATCGACTCATCGGTCTTCGACGGTCGCGCTCTCACCCTCGGTGCTTTCAACGTTTCTTGCGTCAACGACCGATGACCGATCGTTAGACGCTCCATTGATTTGCACACATGGAATACCTGGTTGTCCGACACGAATGCTCGCGGTACCTTCAAGGTCTCTTGAATGACGGTCCTCTACTTCCCCCCTTTGCCTGAGCTGGCCAGCTTGGCAAGCAGGTCTGCTCTGGCATTTTGCTCTCTTGGCACGTGTACCAATTCGAATTCAGTGAAGGACGTCTTCAGGAGCAGTACATACTCCAGGTAGGCTGCCATCTGGGGATCTTTTGCTTGGAACTCCCCTGTAACCTGCCCGGTGACCAGCAAAGAGTCGCTTTTGGCCAGCAGATTTCTTGCTCCCATTTCTCTTGCTAACAACATTCCTGCGATCAGGGCTTCATACTCCGCCTGATTGTTGCTAGCTTTGAAGGCAAAGCGGAGGGACTGCTCGATCAGTACCCCGTTTGGGCCTTCCAGAATGACTCCAGCGCCACTCCCCTGCTGATTAGAAGAACCGTCCACCGATAATACCCATCGGAAATCTAATCCTTCTGCAGGTGTCGCGATCGACGACAACTCGACTACAAAGTCCGCGAACACCTGCCCCTTGATCGATCCTCGGGGCTCGTACTGAATGTCAAACTCAGACAATTCCACCGCCCACTTGACCATCCTGCCTGCTACATCAGGTTTCTTCAGCATATTTTGGATAGGCAGATCAGTCATCACCACCACTGTGAAGCTGTGGAAGTAATGCCTGAGTCTTCTGGCTGAAAACACCACCGCCAGGGCAACCTTCTCGAGGGCCTGGTACCTTGTTTCAGGGCCTTGCAGCACCTTACTCACGAAGGGGGATGCCTACCTGAGGTTTTCGCTAGACTGGTAGGCTCGCCAGATACTCCTTCAGCTTGATGAAGGCCTCCTCGCACTCCTGTGTCCAAAGGAATCTGCTGTTGCGTTTGAGACACTGGAAGTATGGATGACCTTTCTCCCCTCCAGCGGACATAAACCGGGACAAGGCTGCCAAGCGACCGGTGAGCTGCTGCACTTCCTTTACCGTCGTTGGGCTCCTCATTGCCACGATTGCTGCAAACTTCTCTGGGTTAGCTTCGATTCCTCGCTCTGTTAAGAGGAAACCCAAGAACTTCCCAGCCTCCACCCCAAAAATACACTTCTCTGGGTTGAGCTTCAGCCTGTACTTGGCAATGGTGGTGAATAGTTCCTCCAGATCAGCTGCATGATGCTTCTTCTCTCGGGACGTAACCACCATGTCATCCACATATGCATGTACGTTCCTTCCCAGCATGGGTGAGAGTACCCTATCCATGAGCCGCTGGTAGGTGGCCCCCGCGTTCTTTAACCCGAATGGCATGACCTTGTAGCAATAGCAAGACCGTTCCGTCATAAACGCGGTCTTGCACTCATCCATGGGGTGCATCCTGATCTGGTTATACCCTGAGAAAGCATCCAAAAAGCTGAGTAGCTTTCCCCCCGATGCGCTATCAACTAGGGCATCTATACTGGGTAAAGGGTAAGAATCCTTGGGGCACGCCTTGTTGAGGTCAGTGAAGTCCACGCACATTCTCCACTTGCTGCTTGCCTTCTGAACCAGTACCACATTCGCTAGCCACTCGGGGTACTGGATTTCTCTGATGTGCCCTGCGGCAAGGAGCTTCTGCGCTTCGTCGTGGATCACCTTCCTCTTCTCCTCGTTGAATTTCCTTCGCCTTTGTCGCACAGGTCGAACCTTGGGATCCATCGACAGACGATGGCAAAGGAAATCGGGGTCGATCCCTGGCATGTCGGATGCTGACCATGCGAAGGCACCCATGTGCTTTTCGATCACACCAACGATCAGTTTTCGCTCTTCTTCAACGAGGGATCCCCCTAACTTGAACTTTTTCCCCCCGATGTCCGCTTCGACCCATCCTTCAGCTGGGTGGGGCCTTTTTTCGCTGGCGATGACCGCTCTCGCGATCCCTGACTCGCGAGGAGCGATCGCGCCTTCCTCTTCTTCTTCAACTTGGGCTACCTGGAAGCCCCCCACCGCAGCGTTCACCATCCTCTGAGCGCCCTGTGTCTCCCTAACCACCGATCGCTCTTCGCGCACGCCTGGTGGTGGTTTCGTGGTGACATGACATACACTTCTCTTCTGCTTCAAGCTGTTCTCATAACAGCGTCTTGCCTCAGCCTGATCCGACTTGATGGTTATCACGGTTCCCTCCATCGACGGCAGTTTCAACTTCATGTGCCCCGTTGATGGTATTGCGCCCAACCTATTGAGTGTTGGCCTACCCAACAAAATGTTGTACGCAGAAGGGGCGTTCACCACCAGGTACTTTATCTTTTCAGTGCGGGCTGTCGTTCCGTCAGTGAACGTTGTCCTCAGCTCAATGTATCCCCGCACCTCTACCTGATCTCCTGCAAAACCGTAGAGACACCCGGTATACGGTCTCAGCTGATCAGGGGACAACTGTAACTTGTTGAATGTTGGCCAGAACATGACGTTTGCCGAGCTTCCTTGATCTACGAGTACTCTGTGCACTCGTCTTCCCGCTATGATGAGGGAAATGACCACAGGGTCGTTGTCGTGCGGGACAACGTCCCGTAGATCAGCTTTCCTGAAGATAATGTCTACTTCAGGGTAATGACTCTCATTTACCGCATCTACCGCCATCACTGATCGAGCGTATCTCCTTCTATGTGACGCTGTGCATCCCCCACCAGAGAAGCCTCCCACGATTGTTTGCACTTCCCCATGTACAGGGACTTCATGCTGCTGTTCTCCGGTCTGGGACCCCGATGCGCGATCACCCTGCGGCTCACGCAGGTAATCTGTTAGGAACCCAGACTTCACCAACTCTGCTAGTTGATGACCCAACGCCAAACAGGAGTGAAGTGTGTGGCCAAAGGCTTGGTGAAACTCACACCACTCATTCTTCTTTCTACCAAGTACCTTATCAGTCTTCTCTGGTACGCGTAGTCTTGCTGCTACAGCAGGAAGGGCGATGAGATCCGCCAATCCCACCATGAAATTGTACCTTGGGGGCGCATTGTTCTCCCTTGCACGCCCCCTGCTCTGATCTTTGCCTGGTGCATAGGGACGAGGTTTTTTCCGCACCTTTTTCCCCTCCTTGGCCTCATGCACCCTTGCTTGCTGCGGTTTCCCTTGCCCTCCACGCGGTCTTGGTGGTGTAGCACTTCCCCTCTTCTTAGAAACCTCTGTTTCTGCCACTATGTGCGCCACCGCACGTCGTCGGATCTCTGCAAAGGTGCTGGGATGGCTCCTGATGAGAGACTCGCTGAAGGGGCCAGGCAGCACTCCCTTCTTAAACGTGTGCACCAGCATGTCTTCATCTTTGTTGGGCAGTCTAACCACTTGTGCCCCAAAGCGGTTGAGGTAGTCTTTCAGCGACTCACCTTGGTACTGACGCACGTCGAACAAATCGTATGACACCACTGCTGGTGCTTTGTTGACGATATATTGCTCAGTGAAGAGCTTTGAAAACTGAGAGAAAGACGTGATATGTCCTTCTGGTAAACTCACGAACCACTCCATGGCGATTCCGCTCAGTGTGCTCATGAACATTTTGCAGTATACAGCGTCTGAGCCCCCAGACAACATCATCTGGGTGTGGAACGCCGTCAGATGCGCCTCCGGGTCTTCTACCCCCTTGAACGACGCCTTCACCCCCACCAGATTGGGAGGCACCATGGTTCCCATGATTTCAGGGGAGAATGGCATGGGGAACGCTCTTGGGGGTGACGGCTGCCTAGACATCCTTTCGTCAACCACGTGTTCTCTCTGCGCCTGCAACGTCCTCCTCAACTCTTCATTGACGCGATTCAGCTCGTCGTTCCTACTTTGCGACGTGGCCAACTCCGTCTGCATCCTTTCTTGTTCAGCTTTTGACGCTGCGGCGTTATCCTGCAGCGTGCACACCATCTCCAGGACCTGCGCCATTGTCACAGCTCCTTCGTCAGCAGATGGCGCAGGTGATGGTTGTTTGTTTCTTGGCATCTTTTCCTATCAAAGAAGTTGGTAAAACTCTGGTAAGCTTCAAAACGGTGGTGTATATGGGACCACGATTCACTCGAGCCCCACGGTGGGTGCCAAATGATCCTGCCGGCAACTCGAACGTGGAGGAATCGCTTTGTAGCACTCTCTGTCCCGTCTACGCGACTGCGATCTCTGCAGGGTCACCCTCAGAACCTTCTCTTGAACCTCCAAACGTGACCTGCAAAATACACAGACGGCGCCTCTAGCGGCCGTTTGCACTCCGACGATCAACTTAGTCCACAGAACCACCGAAATGAGAAAACCAGTAGTGTGTGTGAAAAACTCTTGCTCTCTGTTTTTCGTCCCCCCCATCTCTCCCTGATTCCCTTTTTTATGTCTCTCTCTCTGTTTCTGGGCATAACAGAATTCTGTTATGCTTTTCTGGCATGTGTCAGAACCCTGTTATGCTTTTCAGAGACAGTGTACCTGCAGAATCAGTAGTGAGAGCGTGAGAGTCTGTGCATGTCTGCGCTTGGCTGCGCCTGTCTGCGCCTGTCTGTACCCTTAGTGGTACGGAGTGCACTTTTGCCTGGACCGCACCCCTCTCAGATGATGACACGTGGAGGCCTGCAACTCACATCTAACCACACACGTGCCACTTACTGGAAGGGCTCTAGCGCTTCTCTTTGTGTGCCTAAGTTACGCCCTTGCGGAATAACTTAGGATATTTCTCTCATCTGGGTAAACCGCATACTCTTAGGAGAACGTCAGGTGTGGCTGGTCTAGGCACACTCACCAAACGTTGCTCTCTGCGTATACAGCTTACCCTTCATGGTGCCACGCACGTAATGGGTTGAGGGAATCACCAATCACTGACTGGTTTACTAGTTCCCTCAGGCCACTCTCGTGCATGATTCCCTGAGATGTGCTCATGCGAGATCCATGCGTAACGCTCTCGCTGGGAACCTCAGTCCCAGTTGAACTGCGTGTAACACGAGACCCCGATGACAATGCACCCGATGACTGATCAGTGCTTATTTGCTTCTCGCATTCTGCCCCCAGGCGTTAGTCTGAGAACTGGTCTGTTGGTGGCCACTTGGCTACTGACCACCGATCACCGTTCTGGATGATCTGTCCCCTGACCTCTCTGCCGCCTGATCTGTCGGTGGTCACTTGGTTACTGACCCCCAATCACCGCTCTTGGCGATCGTCTCCCTGACCTCTCTGCCACCTGGTCCACGTGTCACCCTGCGAGCGGCCCACGTGGTCCTCTACTGCTAACGTCATCTACGACCGATGACCGATCGGATCACAAGCCCCCCAGTCTCGAGTCGAGAACTCGTTCTCAGCGAAGAGACTAAGTGGTCGTGCCCTCAGTCCACGTGGCATGGGACCGCATCACGTGCCACCTCACGTGCTGCTTCTTTAACGTTTGAACTTCCTTCCTTAATCTCGCCCCTCCTTCCAAAGTTTCTAAGCGGTAAGCGCCGTTCCCGAGCGCCTCGGTTATTCTGAACGGCCCCGTCCACTTAGGCGACAGCTTGTTCTCCATCTCGTATTTGTGAGCGTGCATCATTACCAGGTCGCCTTCTCTGAACTGTCTTGGCATCACCTTCGAGTTATATCTTCGTTCAATCCTTCTTTTCACCGCCTCAACTTTTAATCTTGCCTCCTCCCTGACCTCATCCAGTAAGTCCAGATTCAACCTTCTTTCCTCATTCGAGTCTTCCTCCACGAAGTTCTGGAATCTCGGCGAGCTCTCCAGGATCTCCACTGGAATCATTGTGTCGCATCCATAGACCAGGCTGAACGGGGTCTCATGGGTTCCTGACTGCTCGATGGTGTGGTATGCCCAGACTATACGGGGTACCTCCTCAACCCAGCTTCCTTTGGCTTTCTCTAGTCTTCTCTTCAAGCCTCTGAGTAACACCCGATTGGCTGACTCTACTTGGCCATTCGTCTGAGGGTGCTCGACGGATGCAAATACTTGTTGAATTCCCACCCCTTCACACAACTTCTTCAATAGGAGACTTGCAAACTGAGTCCCATTGTCCGACACCAGGCGCTTGGGCACACCAAACCGGCACACAATGTTCTTCCACACGAAACCCTCAATCTTATGTGCGGTGATCTGGGCCACTGGTTCTGCTTCAATCCACTTGGTGAAATATTCAATCGCCACCACCAAGTACTTCATCTGCCTGATCGCCAGCGGGAATGGTCCCAGGATGTCGATTCCCCATGTGTGAAACAGCCAAGGGCTGTAAATCGACTTCAACTCCTCGGGAGGCGCCTTGTGCCAATCGGCGTGCTGCTGGCATTGCTTACAACACTGCGCATATTTCTTACAGTCTTCTCTCATTGTTAGCCAGTAGTAACCTGCACGGAGAGTCCTTGCAGCCAGAGCACGACCCCCGACTTGGCTTCCGCATATCCCTTCATGGAGCTCTGCCATAATTCTTGTACATTTCTCGCCATGCACACATTCCAGGAGTGGGTGAGTGAACCCAAACCTATACAGCTCGCCATCAATCATTGTGAACTTGCTAGAATTCTTCTTTATCTTCCTAGCCTCCGTCGGATCCAGCGGGAGAAGGCCATCCGCCAGGCATCGCTTGTATTGTGTTACCCAGGTGTCTGGCTCATGGGTCGCGCAGACCTGCGTCATGTTCACCTTTTCTCCCTGACATGCTCTTATTCTTGGCGACCTCAAGGTCTCTTGAGTCAAGGATCAGTGACTCCTCGCCGCTTTCTCCGTCGACCTGCTTATCTGAAGAACCAGGTGATCTGCCACAAATGCTCTCGGCGTCTTCAGAGTTTCTTGAATCACCGTCCTCTGCCTACCCCCCTTGCCTGAACTGGCGAGCTTAGCTAGCAAGTCAGCTCGGGCATTCTGCTCTCTGGGCACATGCACCACTTCAAAGGAGATAAAGGAACTCTTCAATTCCTGTACATACTCCAGGTAAGCCGCCATTTGCGGATCTTTAGCCTGGAACTCGCCTGTTACTTGTCCCTGACTAACAGCGAGTCACTCTTAGCCATCAGCACCCTAGCTCCCATCTCTTTAGCCAGCAAGATACCGGCGATCAGCGCCTCATATTCTGCTTGATTGTTGCTGGCCTTGAAGGCAAACCTCAGGGATTGTTCGATCAGTACGCCGTTGGGTCCCTCCAAGATGACCCCTGCACCGCTACCCTACTGGTTCGACGATCCATCCACTGAAAGCACCCAACGAAAGTCATCCCCCTCAACTCGTGTCGCCTCAGATGAGAGCTCGACCACGAAATCTGCGAAGATCTGCCCCTTAATCGGACCTCGGGGCTCATACTTAATATCAAACTCCGACAGCTCCACCGCCCACTTCACCATCCTCCCAGCAACGTCGTGCTTCTTCAAGACCTTCTGGATGGGCAAGTCGGTCATCACCAGTATCGTGAAGCTATGGAAATAGTGGCGTAACCTCCTTGCCGAAAAGACTACTGCCAGTGCAGCCTTCTCCAGGGCCTGATACCTCGTTTCGGGGCCCTGCTGCACCTTACTAACAAAATAAATAGGCTTTTGAGCCTGATCTTGGTCCTGGGCGAGCACCGCACTCACCGCCCTCTCAGTCACAGCAAAATACAACCTGAGAGGGGTTCCCACCAGAGGTTTGCACAGAACCGGCGGGCTCGCCAGGTACTCTTTAAGTTTAATGAAGGCCTCTTCGCACTCCTTCGTCCAGGTAAACTTGTTGTTCCGCCTTAAGCACTGAAAATACGGATGGCCCTTCTCCCCGCTAGCTGACACGAAACGAGACAGGGCGGCCATCCGACCTGTAAGCTGCTGCACTTCCTTCACGGTAGCCGGGCTCCTCATCGCCAAGATGGCGACACACTTATCAGGGTTGGCTTCTATTCCTCTCTCAGTTAAGAGGAAACCCAAGAACTTCCCAGCCTCCACGCCAAAGATGCACTTCTCGGGATTCAGTTTCAACCTAAACTTGGCGATCGTAGTGAACAACTCCTCCAAGTCCGCAACGTGCTTGCTCTTCTCCGGCGAGGTCACGACCATGTCATCCACGTACGCTTGCACATTCCTTCCCAGCATTGGTGCAAGTACTCGATCCATCAACCTCTGGTACGTGGCCCCCGCGTTCTTCAGCCCAAAAGGCATCACCTTGTAGCAGTAGCACGATCTCTCGGTCATTGATGGATATCCACTAGGAGAGGATTTTATTAATGAAGGAAGAGGATTTTCACCTGCACATTTGAAGTTCTTCCTTCTAGTCTTCTCACAAATTAAAAGAAATCAAAGAGAAGATCAAGCCTAAAGATAAAGAAGTCTACAAACTCTCAAATAATAGGCTTCATATTAAATATCTCTCTTTATAGTTTCTTTTAAATTGTAAATAATATAGAATAATGTTTAGAAAGGTGCTTAGAGGGAAACATGAGACACCTCTTTTGTAAAAGCATCTTTAGGCTTTAGCTTAGCAAATTCTAGAAGCTTGGGGAGTGAGCTTAGTAAGGGGGGTGTGATCTTAGGAGTTTTTTGGGTAGCTTAGGGAATAAGCTATGTAAATGACCAACCCTTACTCCTATAAAAGGAGGGCTTAGGTCCTTCACAATTCAGATTGGAATTTTATAGTAGAGAGACTATACTCAATTTTGGAGAGAATTTGTGAGTTTTGAGTCTTCCTCTTCTTTGCCTTATCTTGTGAGCTATGGTGAGCTTCAAGTGGTGGCACTCCATCACTTATCTTGGTTCAAGGTTCCAAGTGGCGTGAATGGCTTCTTCCAATTCTCAAAATCCAGCAAGCATCTTATTTTATAAGTGTTCTTCTTCCCTTTTCTTCAATTTTCCATTCGGTAGTTTTGATTCCTAAAGTTTACTTCTTTTTCTACCGTTTAATTTTGTGTTTCCAGCATTGTGTTCTTAATTCTGTTTTGGTTCAGTAGCTATCATTTAAATTCTGTCCAGTTTTAATTCTTGTTCTTCTTTCCTTTTGTTTTGATTCAATTTGACAATACATGGACTTCCATATGAGTCTTGGTTGGTGCTTAGTTTTGGTGAGTTCTTGAATTTAGAACATTGATCCAATTCTAAAGTAAAGTGCCTTTCAAATCCAGCTTAAGTTGTTCCTAAGAATGTCAAGAATCATGTGTTCTTGTAGTTACATTCACATCATGTGGTATCTAGAGTCTAGGCTTGTTGTTGCTTAAATTTTGAGTTGTATTGCACTTTACTTTCAAGAGCTCTTAAATTCAAGTTGTTTACCATTCTGTTTTAGGATTTATTTTGAGTTTTCTTGCTGTTTTTTCTTTTGTTACACCATGTGTTTGTGAAAAGGTTTCTAGCACTCATTGTTCATATGAGTATGGCTGCTCTTGTGGAATGGCATTCTCCTTCCTAGAGCTGACCTTAAGCTTCCTTTCACTTGTGGTTATATCTTGTTATATGTCTTTTAATTTTGTAATCATGTCAAGTTTTGTCTTAGTCATGTTATTCCATAATTGTCATTACTTCTAGTAGTACTTTTATTGCTTTGATTGTTTCTTGCTTTGGTTTACTTTCTGTTTTTGAGTTTATTGCTTGATCCTTTGTGCATTTTCATTTTTTTAGACTTGAGTTCATGCTTGTATCTTCATTCTATACAAGTTCCTTTACATAAATTCCATTATGTCTTTGTTAGTTCATCATACTGTTTTTCATTCCTAAATAGGCTCCTCTGTTTTCTTACAAACGTGCTACTGTTTTCAATTTCCTGAAATTAATTGGCTCATGGGAAATTTGTGAAAATTTGGATTTACATTCTTCAATGTGTTACAAAAGCATAGAAAAAAGAATTACTCAAAAATTCCCAGTACACAAAAAATGATAAATAAAATACGAACAGTGTACAATTCTGCCGAAAAAATACGGTAATCTGGCAGCGATTTTGAAAAATTTATTTCTCTCAATTGGCTTACTGTTTTTACCTCATTCCAGTGCCATTATTGAGTTAAGACATTGAAGTTTCTGTGGTTAATTTTTCACATTCCAGTTCGCTTTCAATGAGTACAGTTAAATCTGTAAACATAGCACAGTTTGCATTTAAATTTTTTTTTTCCAGTAGGTGTTTTCTGTTTTCTTCAATCTACTCTAGCACTTTTCTTTAGGACTCTTTTTGTGTGCCTTCTTTATTCATTGAGTTCCTTATTTTCTTGATTGTCTTTCATTCATATTCTTTCTAGTTTGTCATACATTGCTCTCTGTTTTTGGTTTAGCTTTTATTGTTTACACCTTTTCTTGCTTGTCTTTTTGTTCTTCTTAAAGTTGTGTGGAGACTTGTTCTTAAGTAAGTTGGTTTGCTGTGACATATTTCACTTGAAGCTACTACATTCCACAAGCAAGGCTTGGTTGAGGACAGAATATTTTCTTGGAGTGGTTTGAGTGCTTTCTTGGGCATTTTCCAGCAAACTATATCTCACTGTTTTTAATTGTTTAACAAGTTTCTTTCACTGTTTTGTTTTCTGTTTTTGTGTATTTTCTGCTCATGGCTCATTTCTCTAATGGGGAGTCCTCCAAACCGTGCTCACCACAAAAGGCAGCCCTTTATGAAGACTTAAAGAATGCCAAGCAATCCAATGCTCACTATCTTGAGGTGATAAGGAAGATGGAAGCACGGCTCCAAAGTTTGGAGTTAAACCGAGAAGAAATGCATCAAAACCGTGAGAGAAGAACTCCTCCTCCTAGTCGGCATTCTTCAAGGCACTCCCATGGTTATTATGAAGACAATCCAAGGCCAAGACATCATCACCATGAAGAGAGGCACCAACATGTGGCTGGCTCTTGTTCTCCTAATGTAAAACTTCCTAGTTTTAGTGGTGAAAGTGATCCCAATGTATACTTAGGATGGGAGGCTAAGGTTGACCAAATTTTTGATGTAAATGGGGTTAGGGATGAGCATAGGGTTAAGTTAGCTTCTTTAGAATTTTTGGACTATGCCATGCAATGGTGGCATCGATATCTCATGGACATTGAACTACACAAGAGGCCGCCCGTGGTCTCTTGGAACGATTTGAAAGCTTGTTTACGCGCTAGATTCGTACCCCCACACTTTAGGAAAGACCTATTGTTGAAACTCCAACGGTTTCATCAAGGCGCGCTAAGTGTGGATGATTACTTTAAACAATTATACACGCTTTTAATTCGAGTTAATATGGATGAGAGTGAGGAAGCTAAGATAGCTAGGTTTGTGAGTGGCCTTCGAAGGGACATTCAAGACGTGGTAGAGTTACAAGAATATTCTTCTTTGGAAAATGTGGTGCACCTTGCTAGTAAAATTGAAAATCAACTTGCAAGGAAAAATGCTTTCAAAAATTCTTCTAAGGATAACTACTACCACTCTTCTTGGAAAAATAAAAATAACTCTTTTTCAAATATCCCTTCTAAGGACTCTACTTTCAACCCTAGAGAGTCTAAGCCTTCCATTTCCAATTCTAGGCCTAAATCACCACCTAAATCGTCTAGTAAGAAGTGTTTTAAATGTTTAAGCTATGGACATATTGCTTCTTATTGCCCTACTAAACGAACTATGTATATGCATGATGGGGTAGATAGTAGTGAGCATGAGTCCGAATCTTCTAGACATTCCTCACCTTCTAGATCCCCAAGTGAGAGTGGGAGTGAAAACCCACATGAGGGTGACCTATTAGTAATAAGACGCATGCTTAGTCAAGTTTTAAAACCTTTTGATGAAACTCAAAGAGAAAATATTTTTCATTCAAGGTGTCTTATTAATGATAGAGCATGCTCTTTGATTGTGGATGGGGGGAGTTGTGCGAATGTGGCAAGCACAAGAGTGGTAGACAAACTTGGATTACCTACCATCTCTCATGCCAAGCCCTACAAATTACAATGGTTAAGTGAGGTAGGTGAGATTGTTGTTAACAAGCAAGTCCTCATTACATTTTCTATTGGTAAATATAAAGATGAGGTCTTGTGCGATGTTGTCCCAATGGAAGCCACACATATTCTTTTAGGTAGGCCATGGCAATTTGATAGAAAAGTTTTTCATGATGGCTTTACCAACAAAATGTCTTTTAACTTCCATGGGCACAAAGTCATTCTTAAGTCTCTCTCTCCAAAGGAAGTTCATGAGGACCAAGTTAAAATGAGAGAAAAGAGAGAGAAAGAAAATGATATAAAAAATTCCAAGAGAAGCCTTCTCATGTCCACACAACAAGTCAAAAAGGTAATAGTTACTCACAAGCCTATTTTTTTAGCTATTCCTAGTACTATTGAATGTGAGTCGGCTAAGGATAGTCCCACATGTTTGGACAATTTGGTAAAAGAATATGAAGATATGTTTCAAGATCCTCCTAAAGGCTTACCACATCTAAGAGGGATTGAACACCAGATAGACTTTGATCCTGCCGGCAACTCGAACGTGGACGAATCGCTTCGTAGCACTCTCTGCCCTGTCTACACGACTGCGTCTCCTGCAGAATCACCCTCTGAACTTTCTCTCAGATGTCTTCAAATGTGACCTGCAAAACACACAGACGGCGCCTCTAGCGGCCGTTTGCACTCCGACGATCAAGTTAGTCCAACAGAACCACCAGAAACTGGAAACTAGTAATGTGTGTGTGAGAAAAACTTGCACTCTGTTTTTCGTCTCTCTTTTTCTCCTTCCTCACCCTCACTCTGATTCTCTCTTTTATCTCTCTTTCCCTACTTCTGGGCATAACAGAATTCTGTTATGCTTTTCTGGCATGTGTCAGAACCCTGTTATGCTTTTCAGAGAAAGCGTACCTTCAGAATCAGCAATGGGGAGCGTGAGAGTCTGCGCATGTCTGCGCTTGGCTGCGCCTGTCTGTACCTTTAGTGGTATGGAGTGCTCTTTTGTCTGGACCGCACCCCTCTCAGATGATGACACGTGGAGGCCTGCAACTCACATCTAACCACACACGTGTCACTTACTGGAAGGGCTCTAGCGCCTCTCTTTGTCTGCCTAAGTTACGCCCTTGCGGAGTAACTTAGGATTCTTCTCTTATCTGGGTAAATCGCATACTCTTAGGAGAACGTCGGGTGTGGCTGGTCTAGGCACACTCACCAAACGTTACTCTCTGCGTAGGCGACTTACCCTTCACGATGCCACGCACGTAATGGGTTGAGGGAATCACCAATCACCGACTGGCTTACTAGTTCCCTCAGGCCACTCTCGTGCATGATTCCTTGGGGTGTGCTCATGCGAGGTCCATGCGTAACGCTCTCGCTGGGAACCTTAGTCTCAGTTTAACTGCGTGTAACACGAGACCCCGATGACAGTACACCCGATGACTGATCAGTGTTTATTCGCTTATCGCGCTCTGCCTCCAGGCGCGAGTCTGGGAACTGGTCTGCTGGTGGTCACTTGGCTACTGACCACCGATCACCATTCTGGGTGATCTATCCCCCGACCTCTCTGCCACCTGGTCCACGTGTCACCCTTCGAGTGGTCCACGTGGTTTTCTGCTGCTGACGTCATCGACTACCGATGACCGATCGGATCAGACTTCATGTCCAGGGTTTCTTTACCAAATAGCCCTGCATATAGGACCAATCCCAAAGAAACTAAAAGAGAAAATGAAAAAACAAATGAAGTACATGATAAACCGAGTCATAATACCTTATCAACTAATTCAATTTTGTTGACTCGTGCTACGCTTACAAGGTATCCTTCTTCTTTGTCTTGTTCATTACCCAAGGTTCCTACTTATACACCATATTGGATGAAGAATGTTAAGGATGATTTTTTCATATCTCCTATTTTACCAAATAATATCATTCCTAAACAATCTTTTCCAACATGGTCTGTGTATAGACCATCTTTTTCTGAACTCCCAACATTTCAAAGTGATAAGTCATGTTTGCCCATTTCTTCTTGTCTTCTCTTATATAATAGCAAACTGACTTTGTTTTATGTAGGAGTACTGAATTCGTGGACGAATTCTCTCCAACTCGGGGAGTATGATGGATATCCACTAGGAGAGGATTTTCACCTACACATTTGAAGTTCTTCCTTCTAGTCTTCTCACAAATTAAAAGAAATCAAAGAGAAGATCAAGCCTAAAGATAAAGAAGTCTACAAACTCTCAAATAATAGGCTTCATATTAAATATCTCTCTTTATAGTTTCTTTTAAATTGTAAATAATATATGATCCTGCCTGTTGACCGGAGCGCTGGAGAATGCTTCGTCAAAGGATCGACGTGTGCACCGCTTCTCACCTCCGTTCCTCCTCGGGATCTATCTCAAGAACCTGCAAAGAAACGATACGGCGCCGCTGCGGCCGATCGCACTCCGACGCTCAAGTCAGTGACGGTATCACCAAATACTAAGAACTAGAACCGTGCAAATCCTCTCACAACTAGCTCTATCACTCGCAAGCGTAAAGTGCATGAACTGAACGTGCGTACCTCAGAAAGTTTGTTAAGAGCTCTTATATACCTGGTGACTTTCTCTCTCCTGGCAGTTGCAGACTTTGGACACGTGGCCCGCATCCAACCGTACACGTGCCATCATCTGGAGGTTCCCTGACTTGGCGCTGCTTCTACTCTCATTTTGGCTAAGTTACGTATGCATGGTACTGCCCAGTGCATAGCAAACTTAGGAGTGCGATCTCTACTGAAACTGGCGAGTTAGGGCCTTCATACACCCTCCCTTTGGTCTCGCCGGCCGCCTTCATAATCTGCTTCTCCTTCATCTTCGGCGATGTGCTTGTTCTGGTGATCTCCGACTGCTTGGTCGCCTGAGTCTACATCTGGCGACTTCATCTTGAACCTGGCGATCGCCTATTCTGGTAAACTGGAAATCGGAACACGCCAACTTAACAACTGGCGACTACACGTGCCTCCCGACTTCCTTCCCATCCGCCAACCTAGCGCCTTGTCAACACGCCTACACTGTAGCAGGATGCCACGTCATCATACCCGACTACCAGGGCGGTACACAAGCCCCCCAGTCTTAAGCGAAGACTTGTCTAGCGAAAAGACTGAAAGAGCCTTCGTTAACACCGATCTACGTGGCACTGACGCAGAATTCCAAGCGATTGTACTTTCTGCTGCTCTGACGCTCCACCAAACCCTTCACCCATCGTTCGACACGTGGCTTCATCAACGGCTCTCTTCATCTGCCGTTAGCGCTTCCTAAACTTATTTCGAAAACCCTTAAACCCATTACGCTCCACTGTTCCATCACTTTCCTTCATGCTTGCAAACGCTCCAACTTCCCTCTGCGAAAACTCTCGACGTTCCTCGACGCTCTAGATCACCATCTCCCTTCACTGTTTTCCTGATCATCGAAAGGTAACTACTTTCCTTCATCTGCTGGGTTTCCTTGCATTTTCACCGATTTGCATCATCCTGTAACTGCCTGGTGCATACGCTGTGGGTTGTTTTTCCATTTCTCCTTCTGCGTAACTTAGGGCTTTGTTGATCGTCGCGACGAACATACATTCGTTCGTTTTTTTTTTTTCACCTTCCTTCTGTGATCGAGTCAGCCTCTGTAATCCCCTGATCGTTTTTTCTTTCTTCTTCCTTTGCAGTTGCTATCATGACTCGCACAAAGATCACCCCGAACCCCCCTCCTTCAGCACGAAACCCTTCTTCACAAGCACACGACCCAACACAAGTTCGTGGTGCTTCCTCTTCGTAGGCTGAGAGGCCTGCATCTTCCCAAACTATCCCGGCTCAGGCGACTCCATCTAACGCTGGAGGAGCCCCCGCCCCTCTGCCAGACTTCAAAACGCTATACCCCTGGGCTAATCCAACCCTTCTGAAGGAGACCTCGTCGGTGAACACTGCGGGAGCAGTTTTGCGGTTGACAAAGGGGGACGAGGCCTATCAATCGTTTCACAAGGAGCACGACGAGAGGATGATGGTGCTGCCTTGCCCCGCCGCTCTGCCAGTGTGCGCTGATGACAAAGTAAGCGCCGACGGGCCCTTTTGCTTTGTTTACACAACTTTCTTCAAGAAGGTCAAGCTCAGGTTTCCCCTCACCCGATTCGAGAGGGAACTCTTGACCGAGCTCAACATTGCTGCCGCCCAGCTTCACCCCAACAGCTGGGCGTTTGTTCGAGCCTTTCAAATAACGTGCGACCACCTGGGGCTGCCCGCGTCGGTGGACGTGTTTTTGTTTCTTTTTGAGGCCAAGCACCCAGGAGACCGCCTGTGGGTCAGCCTAAATGCCATTGCTGGGAGATCCATTTTTACCATCTTCCAGCAATCGTACAAGGACTGGAAGGGGAAGTTCATTCAAGTACGCGCAAACGATAAAGACACTTCCCTTCTCGACGGCTTCCCCTTGTACTGGGTGGACAAGGGGAAAAAGGAGTCCAAGAGCTGCTTCAGGAGGCCCAGAAGTCCTGATAGCATGGGAGCTTTGGACCGAGACCTATGTCTATTCTGGAAGAGGGTGGCAGATGCCAACATAACATTCCTGACCCCCACCCTGATCTCCTTCGAATTCTTCGAGGACCAGTTAGAATTCCAAATAGGTTAGGACACTACACTCTTGTTTTGATATTGCTTCTGATACTGCTTCTGGGCGTCTTGTGCGATACGCACAAGACTTTGGTTTTACCTTTTCTGCATATACCTGTTTTGCTGTTTCATTACCTCATGCACTTATCTTTTTCTTCTCTGAGCTAACTCATGCACTTTCGTTTCATGCAGACACCATGTTGGGTAAGAACATGCTCGCCGACTTAAAGGCGCTCGCCCGAAACCACGGGTTGGCGACCGGTTCCCAGACGGTTCCCAACTTGACGGTCGAGAAGGCTATCGTTCATGGGCGATCACCGCCCAAGGAACCCACCCAGCGCAAGAAACTGGTCCTTAAGAGGCCAAAACGGAAAGCCCCCCAAATCGTCCAAGAGGAGGAAGAAGAGGACGACGAGGTCACAGAGGATGGCCTTGTCACGAAAAGGAAGAGGGTGGCACCACCTTCTCCACCTGCTCAACCCCCTCTTCCAACCTCACCACCACCATCAACACCTGCTCCTCCTCCCTCATCGCCGACACCACAAGCCCCTTCATCACCAGTCCAAGGAACTCCACTGGCCACTGCGCCACCAGCAGCTGAGGCTCAAGAGCCAAATTTTCTGGAGGACCCCCCAAGTGCCTCTACGCCTCATATCTCAGCTGGAGGGGGCCCCCCTTCAAACGCTTCAGCTGCAGAGAACGTTCCAATCGGGGATGAGGTTGCTCACACCTCTCCAATTCTAATTACCGAATCCCCGATTGCGTCGCCACGCCAGGAAGCAAACACTGAAAATCCTGCTAAGGAAGGTGGCGGCGAGAACCCTCAACAAGCCCCCCTGGCGCCTCTCCAAGCATCAAACCTTTCCCTTGAAGTCACAAGGATGTGGGAACCTCTGACTGCCAAACTCAAAACCATAGCAGAGGATATCCCATCGATTATAACGAGGGCTGTGGAGAGCTCCACCAGGCGGCTTCAAGACGATCTCTACAACCTCAAGACCGAAAATAGCACTATGAAGGTTGAGGTGGAGAAGGTGTCATTCAGCCTGACGCTCGCGGAAATGGAACACTCCCGAGTGGAGGATGCCCTGAGTACCGAGCTCAGGCTGGCGCGCAAGGAAGCTGCTGACCTTCGCCGCAAAATTCATGATCTTGCCCAAGAGAAAGTCGAGCTAGAAAGCAAGATCGTGCCTCTCCGCACCAAGGCGAGCGACCTGGAGGCTCACATTTAAGCTGATGCCGCCAAGTTGAAAAAGCTGGAGCAGAGGTCGGTCGAACGCGAGAAGCTACTTGGGCAAGTAGAGAAAGCGAGGGACGACGCCATGGCTGATCTCGCCCAGGCAAACAAGGAGAAAGGGAAGATGGCTGCCGAGTTGGCCCAAGCTCAAACGGAATCCAAGAAGGTTGCTGACGACCTTCTCCATGCTCAAGAAACCAACGAACAACTCCGAAAACAGGTCGAAGAGCTGGAGCAGCAGAACAAGGAGCTCAAGAAACAGGTTGAAGAACTTCAAGGGCAAATTGAAGAACTTAAGCTAAGCTCCGCTCAGATTCTGGTTGCTGGATTCGAAGCCGCTCGGGAGCAATTCGCATGCCTATTCCCTGATCTCGACCTCAGCATGGTGTCGTTAAACAACGAAGTAGTAGATGGAAAGGTCGTTCCCGCCGAAGGCTCAACCAACTCCACCCCATCTGCTACTTTATAATTTCGCTTGTACATACCTTGTAGTAAAAACTCGTGCATATGTGTTTTGAACAGATACTTATTTCAATCACAAAACTTGGGTATTCTTTCTTCTGACTTCCTTTGAGCGTTTTAGCCTTCTTTGTATGTTTAACTTTGTCGATTTTAACTTAGCGATTTTGCAAACGCGACCTTTGACGTAACTGCCTCGAGTCAATTCAAACTTAAGCAATAATCGCTTTAAACAACTTGTGCTCTTGAGGCACTAACCTGATCATAAGAATAGCTCCCAAGCAACAAACTGTAACTCAATCATTGGCTCAAACAACGTCCCACTCGACCTGCTTTATCAAACAAGTCTTTCAATCTTCTCGCCGTGTTCGATCTTTACCTGATCGCCAAGACCTCTTGGCAACACCAGCTTTTCCTAGCCTCATGCTTTGGCAATCGTTTCTTTATCTGGGGTAGAAACGCCCTTTGGGATCTTCCTTTGCCCCCTTGAACTTCAGAGCAAAAGACCGGCTGACTAGGCGTTCTCTTCGAACCTACCTTAGCCACCTTTCAAGCTTCTTCCACCCTCTTCGCCATACCTGAACTCGTTCAAGACGAGAAGGATTTTATCTTGCCTACGCTCGCATGTAAGCGAGAAGGTCTTTGACTCGCCTGAACTCGCTCATCGGCGAGAAGGACTTTTTACTCGCCTGAACTCGCTCATCGGCGAGGAGGACTTTTTACTCGCCTGAACTGGCTCATCGGCGAGAAGGTCTTTAAATGGCCTTAACTCGCTCAACGGCGAGAAGGAATTTATCTGGTGCCTCAACTTGCCCAGGGTGTACATCTCCTCCCCCCTGGATGCACTGAGGACCTTTCTTTCTCTCGCCTGCACTCGCTCGACGGCGAGGAGGTCTTTAACTGGCCTTAGCTCGCGCAACGGCGATAAGGACTTTATATGGTGCCTCAACTTGCCCAGGGTGTACATCTCCTCCCCCCCTGGATGCACTGAGGAACATTCTCGCCTGCACCCGCTCGACGGCGAGGAGGTCTTTAACTTGCCTCTACGTTGCCCCAGGAGTTACATCTTCTCGCTCCCAGAAACACGGAGGACTTTTTCTCTTTCTCGCCTGCACTCGCTCGACGGCGAGGAGGTCTTTTACTTGCCTCGGGACGCGCGAGAGCGTTGAGGTCTTTCATCTGGTGCCTCAGATCGCCGAAAGACGATGAGGACTTTGAAAACTTAATTGGTGCCTCCAATCGCCGAAAAACGATGAGGACTTAAACTTAACTGGTGCCTCCAATCGCCGAAAAACGATGAGGACTTAAAACTTAACTGGTGCCTCTAATCGCCGGAAAACGATGAGGACTTAAAATCTTTTAGAAAGCACGCGATATATCTTTTCTTGCCTTAAATCATGTACAAATGACAAGGTCTTTCTTCAAAACTTTTGAAAATAGCGCACATGCAATCTGAAAACACCTTATACTTCGAAAACTCTTCTTTTATTGGGTAGCCTCATTAAAAACCCTCCTTAGGGAAAAAGGAGTGCCCCCTTCAAACTGTTTTAACAGAGACATTGTAATATAACATTGTGTTTGTCTTTACTTACAAAGCTCTTAACTATAGTACAACTTCAAGTGTGTGGCGTTCCAGGTGCGAGGAATCGCCCCTCCTTCCAGCGTCTCTAAGCGGTAGGCCCCGTTCCCGAGCGCCTCGGTTATTCTGAACGGTCCAGTCCACTTGGGTGATAGCTTATTCTCCATCTCGTACTGGTGGGCCTTCCTCATCACCAGATCGCCTTCTCTAAACTGCCTTGGCATCACCTTTGAGTTGTATCTTCGCTCGATCCTCCTCTTCACCGCCTCAGCCTTCAGCCTCACCTCTTCCCTGACTTCATCCAGCAGATCCAAGTTCAGCCTTCTCTCTTCATTCGAATCTTCTTCTACGAAGTTCTGGAATCTCGGCGAGCTCTCCTGGATCTCCACTGGAATCATGGCGTCACACCCATAGACCAAGCTAAACGGGGTCTCGTGGGTTCCTGACTGCTCGGTGGTGTGGTATGCCCAAACTATACGGGGCACCTCCTCAGCCCAACTTCCCTTGGCTTTCTCAAGCCTTCTCTTCAAACCTCTCAACAACACCCGATTAGCTGATTCCACCTGGCCATTTGTTTGAGGGTGCTCGACGGATGCAAACACTTGTTGAATTCCCACCCCTTCGCAAAGCTTCTTCAACAAGTGGCTTGCAAACTGTGTCCCATTATCTGACACCAGGCGCTTAGGCACTCCAAACCGGCACACAATGTTCTTCCATACAAAGCCTTCGATCTTGTGTGCGGTGATCTGGGCCACTGGTTCTGCTTCAATCCACTTGGTGAAATATTCAATTGCCACCACCAAGTACTTCATTTGCCTGATCGCCAGCGGGAAAGGTCCCAGGATGTCGATTCCCCAAGTATGAAACGGCCAAGGGCTATAGATCGACTTCAACTCCTCGGGAGGTGCCTTATGCCAATCGGCGTGCTGCTGGCATTGTTTGCAGCATTGGGCATACTTCTTGCAATCTTCTCTCATAGATGGCCAATAGTAGCCTGCACGGAGAGTCCTCGCGGCCAGAGCTCGACCCCCGACGTGGCTTCCACATATACCTTCGTGGAGCTCTGCCATAATTCTCGTGCACTTCTCGCCGTGTATACATTCCAGGAGCGGGTGAGTGAACCCAAACTTGTACAGATCGCCATCAATCAATGTGTATTTGCTGGAATTTTTCTTTACCTTCCTAGCTTCTGTTGGATCTAGCGGGAGGAGGCCATCTGCCAAGCACCGCTTGTACTGTGTTATCCAAGTGTCTGGCTCATGGGCGGCGCAGACCTGCATCACGTCCACCTTCTCTCCTCGACATGCTCTAACTCTCGGCGATCTCAGAGTTTCTTGCGTCAAAGACTTATGGCTTCTCGCTGCTCTCTCCGTCGACCTGCTTATCTGAAGGACCAGGTGATCTGCTACAAATGCCCTCGGCGTCTTCAGAGTTTCTTGAATCACCGTCCTCTGCCTACCCCCCTTGCCTGAACTGGCGAGCTTAGCAAGCAAGTCAGCTCGGGCATTCTGTTCTCGGGGCACATGTACTACTTCAAAAGAGGCAAAGGAACTCTTCAATTCCTGCACATATGCCAAGTAAGCCGCCATTTGTGGATCTTTAGCCTGGAACTCGCCTGTTACTTGCCCTGTGACTAGCAGCGAGTCACTCTTAGCCATCAGCACCCTAGCTCCCATCTCCTTGGCCAGCAGAATCCCGGCGATCAGCGCCTCATACTCTGCTTGATTGTTGCTGGCTTTGAAGGCAAATCTCAACGATTGTTCGATCAGCACGCCGTTGGGTCCTTCCAATATGACTCCAGCACCGCTGCCCTGCTGGTTCGACGATCCATCCACCGAGAGTACCCAACGGAAATCGTCTCCTTCAACCCGCGTCGCCTCTGATGAGAGCTCGACCACAAAATCTGCAAAGATTTGCCCCTTGATCGGGCCTCGAGGCTCATATTTAATGTCAAACTCTGACAACTCCACTGCCCACTTCACCATTCTTCCCGTAACGTCGGGTTTCTTCAAGACCTTCTGGATGGGCAGGTCAGTCATCACCAGTATTGTGAAACTGTGGAAGTAGTGGCGCAACCTCCTCGCCGAAAACACCACAGCCAGCGCCGCCTTCTCCAGGGCCTGATATCTCGTTTCTGGGCCCTGCAACACCTTGCTCACAAAATAAATAGGCTTCTGAGCCTGATCTTGATCCTGGGCGAGCACCGCACTCACCGCCCTCTCAGTCACAGCGAAATACAACCTGAGAGGGGTACCCGCCAGCGGTTTGCACAGAACCGGCGGGCTCGCCAGATACTCTTTTAGCTTGACGAAAGCTTCCTCGCATTCTTTCGTCCAAGCGAACTTGTTATTGGGCCGCAGACATTGGAAATAGGGATGCCCCTTTTCTCCCCTAGCTGACACGAAGCGAGATAGGGCTGCCATCCGACCTGTCAGCTGCTGGACTTCTTTCACCGTAGCCGGGCTTCTCATCGCCAAGATGGCGGCACACTTGTCCGGGTTAGCTTCTAATCCTCTTTCAGTCAAGAGAAAACCCAAAAACTTTCCAGCCTCCACGTCGAAAATGCATTTCTCCGGGTTGAGCTTCAACTTGAACTTGGCGATCGTCGTGAACAATTCTTCCAAGTCCGCAACGTGCTTGCTTTTCTCCTGCGAGGTCACAACCATGTCATCGACGTAGGCTTGCACGTTCCTTCCCAGCATCGGTGCAAGTACTCGATCCATCAACCTCTGGTACGTGTCCCCCGCGTTCTTCAGCCCAAACGGCATCACCTTATAGCAGTAGCACGACCTCTCCGTCATGAAGGCTGTTTTTTCTTCATCCATGGGATGCATCTTGATCTGATTATAGCCCGAGAAGGCATCCAGGAAACTCAGCAGCTTGCACCCTGCAGCACTATCAACCAGGGCATCAATGCTTGGTAAAGGATACGAATCCTTTGGGCAAGCTTTGTTCAGGTCGGTGAAATCGACGCACATGCGCCATTTCCCGTTACTCTTCTTCACCAGCACGACATTCGCCATCCATTCAGGGTACTGGACTTCCCTGATGTGGCCTGCAGCTTAGTAAGGGGGGTGTGATCTTAGGAGTTTTTTGGGTAGCTTAGGGAATAAGCTATGTAAATGACCAGCCCTTACTCCTATAAAAGGAGGGCTTAGGTCCTTCACAATTCAGATTGGAATTTTATAGTAGAGAGACTATACTCAATTTTGGAGAGAATTTGTGAGTTTTGAGTCTTCCTCTTCTTTGCCTTATCTTGTGAGCTATGGTGAGCTTCAAGTGGTGGCACTCCATCACTTATCTTGGTTCAAGGTTCCAAGTGGCGTGAATGGCTTCTTCCAATTCTCAAAATCCAGCAAGCATCTTATTTTATAAGTGTTCTTCTTCCCTTTTCTTCAATTTTCCATTCGGTAGTTTTGATTCCTAAAGTTTACTTCTTTTTCTACCGTTTAATTTTGTGTTTCCAGCATTGTGTTCTTAATTCTGTTTTGGTTCAGTAGCTATCATTTAAATTCTGTCCAGTTTTAATTCTTGTTCTTCTTTCCTTTTGTTTTGATTCAATTTGACAATACATGGACTTCCATATGAGTCTTGGTTGGTGCTTAGTTTTGGTGAGTTCTTGAATTTAGAACATTGATCCAATTCTAAAGTAAAGTGCCTTTCAAATCCAGCTTAAGTTGTTCCTAAGAATGTCAAGAATCATGTGTTCTTGTAGTTACATTCACATCAGTCATGAAGGCAGTCTTCTCTTCATCCATGGGATGCATCTTGATCTGGTTATACCCCGAGAAGGCATCTAGGAAACTCAACAACTTACACCCTGCAGCACTGTCCACCAGGGCGTCTATGCTTGGCAAAGGATACGAATCCTTTGGGCAGGCCTTGTTCAGATCGGTGAAATCGACGCACATGCGCCATTTCCCATTGCTCTTCTTCACCAGTACGGCATTGGCCAGCCAATCAGGGTACTGCACCTCCCTGATATGGCCTGCAGCGAGGAGTTTCTGTGTTTCGTCCCTGATCGCCTGCCTTCTCTCCTCATTGAATTTCCTCCTCCTCTGTCGTACTAGTCTGACCTGGTTGTCCATCGCCAAATGATGGCACAAGAAGTCGGGATCGATCCCGGGCATGTCCGAAGCGGACCATGCAAACGCATCCAGATGCCGCTCTATCACCTGGGCGATCTGGTCCTGGAGCTCAACTTCCAGAGATCTTCCCAGCTTGAAGATCTTTCCCCCGATCTCTCTTTCGAGCCACTGCTCGACGGGTTTTGGTCTGGTTTCTCTGGCGATCACCGCCCTGGCGATTCCCAGCTCCCTCGCTTCCTCAGGGCGATTCCTCGCCTCTTCTTCCTTTAGACCGGCGTTCCCCTCCCCCAGCTCAGCATCCACCATCACCACGTCACTTCCGCCGGTCTCTTCTATTACCGTCGGCCTGGGCTTCACACCAGGAGGCGGGGTGGTTGTCACGTAACTCACCGACCTCTTGTTCTTCAGGCTATTCTCATAGCACTTCTTCGCTTCTTTCTGGTCGGATTTGATGGTGATCACCACCCCCTCCATAAACGACAACTTCACCTTCATGTGCCGGGTCGACGGTATAGCGCCTATTCTGTTGAGCGTGGGTCTTCCCAGCAGAATGTTGTATGCTGAAAGAGCGTTCACGACAAGGTACTTGATTTTCTCTGTTCTCGAACCCGCCTCATCTGTAAACGTAGTCCTCAACTCTATGTACCCCCTGACCTCTACCTGGTCACCAGCGAAACCATACAAACACCCTCCATAGGGCCTCAGCTGGTCGAGGGGTAGCTCCAACTGCGTGAAAGTCGGCCAGAACATCACGTCTGCCGAGCTTCCTTGGTCCACCAGAACCCTGTGGACCTTCCTTCCTGCTGTGATCAACGAGATGATTATGGGGTCGTTGTCATGAGGCACAACGTCCCGAAGATCTTGCTTTGTGAACGTAATGTCCACATCTGGCGAGTGGTCCTCAAACATATCCACCGTCATCACAGACCTCGCATACCTCTTCCTCTGTGATGCGGTGCATCCACCACCCGAGAAACCTCCTGCAATGGTGTGGATTTCTCCGTGGGTAGGCATCTCGTGTTGCTGAGCCTCACCACCTGCTGGGTGGGAGCTCGACGCGCCCCCCGTCCTTCTATCCAGCAAATAATCATTCAGGAACCCGCTCTTGACCAGGTCGTCGAGCTGGTATCCCAAAGCTAAACATGAGTCCACGGTGTGGCCAAAGCCCTGGTGGAATTCGCACCAGGCGTCTGGCTTTGGTCCCAACACCTTATCACCCACCTTCTTGGGCGCCTTCAACCTAGCTGATATATTGGGAATGGCGATCAGATCCGCCAATCCCATGACAAACTTGTGCTTAGGCGGGCGATTGTACTCCCGGCGTGCTGGTTGAGAGCGGCCTGGGCCCCTGCCTTTGTTCTTCCTTGGATCGTAAGGATAATGAGTCCTTTGATCCCTCTTGGCCGCTGCTGTCTCCAGCACCCTCTGTGGCTGGATCCTGGTCTGGGCGCGTGGCCTAGCGGGAGCCACGCTTCCCCTCTTCTCGGCGACCTCACTTTCATCGGCGATGTGGGCCACCGCAAGTCGCCTGACCTCAGCAAATGTGGCAGGGTGAGCCCTGATCAATGCCTCGCAGAATGGCCCCGGCAGCACGCCCTTCTTGAATGCGTAGACCAGCATATCTTCGTCTTTGGCTGGCGAGCGGACAATCTGCGCCCCAAAACGATTCAGGTAGTCCCTGAGGGACTCTCCCTGATACTGCCTTATGTCGAACAAATCATAAGACACCCTGGGCGGTGCCTTGTTCACGATGTACTGCTCGACGAAGATCTTTGAAAATTGTTGGAAGTTGGTTATGTGACCCGTAGGCAGGCTCACAAACCATTCCAGCGCCGTTCCCTGGAGTGTGCTCACAAACATCTTGCAGTACACGGCGTCTGATCCTCCTGACAGCATCATCTGCGTATGGAACATGGTGAGATGTGCCTCAGGATCCTCCACGCCGGTAAAAACAGCCTTCACAGGTACCACACTCGCAGGGATAGGCGTGTCAGTAATCGCCTGAGCGAAAGGCATAGGAAAAACGCGAGGCGGCGTTGACGGCGCGACCTCTTCAGCGACTGGACGCCCTCGCTGCTCCTGAAGAGCTTGACGCAGTTCTTCAGTCACTCTGCTAAGCTCATCATTCCTGGCCCGAGAGGCGACCAGGTCCTCGTGCATACTTGCCTGCTCTATACGCGAGGCTTCCACATTCGCCTGCAGCGAGCGCATGATTTCCACCATCTGCGCCATAGTCATGGCGCCTTCAACAGCAACGGGCGCAACTGGACTTGAACGGTTGCTTCTCATTTTTCTCATGAAAACTTGACAAATCACAGAGAGCGATGAACAACACCTTCTTCAGCGACGATCGATTCAGCGATCAATCGGTCAGAACTTCGCGAAACTTCGAAGAACCTCAAGAACACAGCAAACCCTCACAGAAACTCGCAACTCCACCAAAAAACAACGCTTCTTCCACGAAAATCCAAACGAGCAACAGAACTCAGATCTCACCGATCAAAACTCGCGTAAGCAGCAAAAAAACTTCACCTCACCAAACAAAAACCCAAACGAACGGTGGAAAACGCGAAATTACCGAACAGAACCTAGATGAACAGCGGACAATGGTTGCACCAGCACACAACCACACAGAAACTGCAGAAACCTCCAAGAACTCACGCTGCGGATGGGAACAGGTTTTACACGGCCCCACGGTGGGCGCCTGATGATCCTGCCTGTTGACCAAAACGCTGGAGCTTTGCCTCGTCAAACTTGGATCGACGTGTGCGCTGTGTTTGCCTCCGTCCTTCACCGCGATCCACCTCAAGAACCTGCAAAAGACGAAACGGCGCCGCTGCGGCCGATCACGCTCCGATGCCCAAGTCAGCGACTGAACCACCAATTACTTAAGAGTAAAACTCAAGAACTCTAAGGAACCGTGACCAGTTCTCTCTCAGTATACTCAAGACTCGCAAGCGTAAAGAAGACAATCTGAACGTGCGTACCTCAGAAGTTCGTTGGGAACTCTTATATACCTGGGCACTTTCTCTCTCCTGGCAGTTACACATCTGGACACGTGGCTCGCATCCAGCTATACACGTGCCTTCATCTGGAGCATCCTTGACTTGGGCCCTACTTCTGAATCTTCTTTTGGCTAAGTTACTTATGCATGATATACTCAGTGCATAGATGCCCTGGAGCGTGATGTCTTCTGGGTGGCGAGTTCGGGTGCCTTCGTACACACCTTCCCTGTGGTCTCGCCGGCCGCCTTCATAATCTGCGTTACCTGCTTCACCGTGTATGTTCAAGTGTGCTATCTCCCGAGCTTCATCCTCTGGTCAGCTGGGAAATGACCATCTGCCTTCATCTTCGGCGATGTCCTTGTTTCGGCGATCTCTAATCACTTGGTCGCCGGGATTCACATTCTGGCAACTTCATCTTCAACCCGGTGACCGCCGGTATAGGTATGATGGAGATCGGAGCACGCCAACTTAATAACTGGCGACTACGCAAACCCCCCGACCTCCTTCCCTTCTGCCAACCAGGTGTCCCATCCAACACGTCTATATCATAGCTCGACGCCACGTCATTACTCCCGACTACCAGGGCGGTACATGATTCTAGAGATAAAAGATAAAGAGATATTTTATCTGTTTGTTGCACATAAAATACATGTTGTTAACCCTAAAAAGATAGGGAGGTGTATGTATAATAGAATGTGGCCTGTAGTTTAGCACCGAAAGGTCATTGGTGAATGTGGCAGGTGGTTTTCTGTTAGAGATATAAGATAATGTGCTTATTGTTAGTTAATATTTGCTTATCTCAAGTGCAACTGCTGCATGTGCAGTTATAAAAAGGGGCTAAAACCCTACATTACGATACGCTGTTTCTAACGCTTGGCTAAAACTTTACTAAGCATTATATTAGATACTTCTTGTTTCTGTTGAACCAAGTGGTGTTCAAGCTTTGAAGAATCCAAATCCTTTGAAGGATGTTGAAGCCTCTGCTGTGCTTGATGTTGCTGTGCTGGTTTAAGCTTTGTTCTGGGGTAGTTTATATGTTGTAATCCACCCTATGATTAAATCTAAAGCATTAGCATTCTCAATCTTTGTGAAAAAAAATGATTTCAAACTAAGTAAAAACAACCGATTGTTTTGTCGAAACAACCGATTGTTTGTACTTAGGTATTTTAAGAAAAAGTTTGGAAACTGTTTTGAATGGTTAAACTGTTAAGTACCAAAACAACCGATTGATTCGAGGAAACAACCGATTGTTTGTTTTGGTACCATAACAGAAAAACTGTTTTCTTTGACTGAGCTTTAAATGATTTAACTGCTTACGCTCCAGTCATTAAATGCTTTGACCAATCTTTTAATGCAATTTAAGAGTTTGTGAAGATTTGATAACAAACTACATCTTTGAATATATTCAGAAAAACAGATTTAAGATTTAAGAATCTTTGACAAAGTTTTTCTAAGAGAGTTTTTCAAAGTGTTGAGATTGCTAAGTTGTTTGTGATTGATCAAAGTGCTGGAATAGGATTCTGCTTGTATTGATTTCAGATTATCTTCTGTAACAAGTGTAATCCTTGTACTCTGTTGAACAATTTCGTTTCTGTGGTTACTGAGATTGGCTGTGTGTTCTTGAGGTGTTCAAGATCAGCAATCTTTGTGTTGGCCAAGGAGAGTGTGTTTCTTGAGGTGTTCAAGGTCATTCTCTTGGTTGTGGTGTAAGTGATCAAGTGGTGATTGCTTAGTGGATATCCTCAGGGTTTCTGAGAAGACTGGATGTAGCTCTGGATTTGGAGTGAACCAGTATAAACAACTGTGTACAATTTCTCTATCCCTATCTCTTTAAATTCAGTTTTGTCAATTAAAAACTGGTATAAACAACCGATTGTTTCGGTAAAACAACCGATTGTTTTTCCAGTATTGTGCTTTTGCTTTATGTTTTGAAAAACTGAATTCTTAATCAAGGTTTTCTTGAAGTATTTTTCATTCTAGGCTTAAAAGTTTACGAAAATCCTTTTTAAACAATTCACCCCCCCTCTCGTTTAAGGCCATATATTCTAACAGTTTCTTATAAGCCCTGTACTGACTAGATCGTCGGAGTGCAATCGGCCGTTAGGGCGCCCTTTGTCTCAACAGGAACAACATCCAGACATCCAGACGTTAACTGAGCTTGCCTGCAGAAGTCTACTGGCGACCAAATCAACCGGCAAGAACATACATAGTTCTTAGGGGACACTCTTTTTCCCTTCTAAGGGTTTTTTAATGAGGTCACCAAATAAATTTCGATTGAAGTATATTCTCGAATGTTTTGTACAATGCAGTTATGAACTGTTCACTTGTGTTAGAGGTCTCGAGAGCGGGAAAGGTAGGTTCGTAAAGAACATCTCCCCCCTCGAGTGAGAGCGCCAAGGATAAACAAAATGGTTCGCCAGTGAAATCCTCCTTCGCCTTTGAGCGAAGATGAGGTCGGTTATGAACTGTTCGCTTGGGTTAGAAGCCTCGAGAGCGGGAAGGGTAGGTTTGTAGAGAATGCCTCCCCCTTGAGTGAGAACGCCAAGAATGAACAAGCATGGTTCAAAAGCAAAATCCTCATTCGCTTTGAGTGAAGATGAGGTCATTTATGAACCGTTCGCTTGGGTTAGAAGCCTCGAGAGCGGGAAGGGTAGGTTCGCAGAGAACACCTCCCCCTCGAGTGAGAACGCCATGAATGAACAAGTATGGTTCACCAGCGAAATCCTCCCTCGCCTTTGAGCGAAGACGAGGTCAGTTATAAGCTGTTTTCTTGGGTAAGAAGGCTCGGGGTCGGGAAAGGTAGGTTCGCAGAGAACACCTCCCCCCTCGAGGCTGAACGCCAAGGTTAAACCTTCCTGTTCCGTCCGGTTGACTGGGACGTCTTCGTGCGCGACCTCAACCGTCAGCTAGGGACTCCTTCCCACTGGTTACCTGTGGATTCCTGCAAAAAAGAGGACAAAGAGGCGCCCTAGCGGCCGTTTGCACTCCGACGCTCAAGTCAGCCAGCAAGAAACACCAAAATTGTTCACCTACGTCTCTGAGCACCGCGTATGGCACTCTGAAGGTGGTAAAAAGAACTGTGTATATGTGTGTGTGTTTTCTCCCTCAGGCAAAGATCTTTCCCCAGTCCCTTGTACGTAACCTCAAGCACGAGCAAGCAACTAGAGTGTTCTCTGGTAAATTTGCCAAAAGTTCGAACCAACCAACCCCGTTTCCAACATTCTCCGTGCTATTTAAACTCCCCAAGCATTTAAAGCGCTTTAAAGCGCTTTTAATCACAAACGTAACGCACTCAATAAAGCGTTTAATTAGAAAACGTAGCGCATTTAAGACGTTGAAACGCTTGGGAGCCATCATAGTACCTGAACGCTCGAAACGGAAACTGTATTGAATGACTTTAATTACCTGGCACCTGACTAAAGGGTGTTTCTATTCTGGCATGGCTGTCGTACACGTGGAGGTCCTCACGACGCCGTGACCCCATCTGGGGGCGTTCCTACCCATCTGGGGATGTTTCTACGCGTGAGTCCTCCTGCTCGGGAGTGCTACTGCGCTAGGGGTGACTTTTTGGGTGCCAACTCATGCCCCCAATCATCTAGTCACTTACTTTGAGAGCGTATCTGCCTTCCTCTCGTACCTTGCACCCGGCTGCCCTGGGCGTGACCTTCCTCTTGAGTCGTATCTGTCCCAAAGGCGTCTCGGGGGCGGCAGGAGTACTTCACGAGTCAGGCTGCCCTACACTGGTGCTATCACTATGGCCTTGAAGCCACCTTTTCCTTCTTTGTATCGCTGCCCCGGGCTATCGGGACTTGAGGCCTTCCCACGGCGTCGCTCCCTCCATGGCCTTTCCTACCCATGGGTATCGGGGAACCACACTGTGATTGCCTTGCTTTAGCGCTGTTTGATCGGGTGACGCCCTGGTTGGGCGACGCCATCACCTAGGCGACGCCTTGTCCTGCCGACGCTTCCTCTTGGCGATGCTGGCACTTGGCGTCTCTCCACCTAGGCGACGCCTTGCGTTGACTTTGATTCTCCAGTCGTTGACTTTAACCTTGACTTAGTCAACGCCCGGATACGGGACGGTACACAAGCCCCCCAGTCTTAAGCCGAAGACTTGTCTTCAGCGCAAAGACTAAAGCCTCGCCCACGCCGTCCACGTGCCATCCTGATGACGTGTCATTCCCTGCTGACTCAACAATTCTCGAATTGTTGACGTGACGCTCTCTGAACCCTAGGAGCGCTCTTACTGACTGATTGGACCTCCTCTGAAATGATGATAATAACACCTTTTGGGGCTACCCTTGGTCGCACGCCACGTGGCCCATCGCACGGCTAGCCTCTCGAGACCCTTGCGTTTCCCTGGGGTGATTGATCCTTTGACGCGTGGTACAATCTCGCGGCCCTTAGTTAGCGCCTCTTGAGTTGCGAAATGTAACGTTTAAGTTATCTCCAAACCCCGCGCTCACCCCACTGTTACATTCATTCCCTCTGTATCCTCGCACTGTTCGTCTTCTTCAAACCCCTTTTCTCCGCGATTGCTGTTCTTCCCTTCCTGTGCTCTTCTTCCATCTTCCCTTCGATAGTAAAGGTATGATTTTCGAACACTCACGACCCTTCCCTTTCGTCGCGTTGTATGATTTATTGAACTGCCTGGGACTATTGTTATTCATGCTTTACTGCGTTCCTCCACTTCTCCTTCCTCCTCTAGGTTTTCTCGTGTGGGTGATGTTTCCTGGGGTTCACTCCCCTTCCTGCCATGGCTACACTTGCTAAACCCTTTTTCCTCTCTTCTTTCTCCAGCTATTTATTTACACCATGACGCGCACGAACGCGGAGCCTGATTCCTCCCCCAAGACCCCCAAGTCCAACTACAAAGCCTTCTACCCATGGGCCCCCGACGAGCTCCTGAGCGAATGTACCAGCCTGACCTCCTTCCATGACCTGGAAGCTCATCGTGGGGATCCCCATTTGTACAACTTTAACGCTTTCTGCCGCACACACGACGCCCACATATCCGTCCGTCCCGGCAGGCCTGGGGAACCTGTCTGTTTGGATGACAGACCTAGAAAGGGGAAACCCTTCTTCTTCATGTACCAGACCGTGTTCAAACGCGTAGGAGTGCGTCTCCCCTTCACCCTCTTTGAACGGGAACTCCTCACTGAAATCAATACCGCCCCCGCCCAGCTCCATCCGAACAATTGGGCATTCGTGAGGGGTTTTCAAATTCTTTGCGGACACCTGGGTATCATCCCTTCTGTAGACGTCTTGCTGCATTTCTTTGAGGTGAAAAAGCAGGGGAAAAGCTTCTGGGTAAGCTTTTCCGGGATCGCGGGCAGGATCCTCCTCACCCCCTTCCAAAATTCTTACAAGAACTGGAAAGGGAAGTTCTTCAGGGTGTGCAGCGCCAAGCACGATCCCACAGCTTTGGATGGCTTCCCCCTTTACTGGACGGAGCGCCCAAAACTGCTCAGGGCCAAAACCCTGGAAGAGCTATCTCCCGCCGACAGGGAGGTAAGCAAAGCCTTGGCCGGGTTGGGGATCGTTTTTGATACCTTGAAGCTTGTTGCTAGCGAGTACAATGCTCACGCCCTGACCACCTACTTTGGTAAGGGGACTCTCCCCTCATCCTTCTTGTTGTGAACAGCCTGCTACCGGACGTTTGTTTCCCCAGACTATTCTACTCGTTTTATATTGTGCCATGTTACTTGCATCTCACGCCTCCATGTGTATTGTAATTTTGCATAGCTGCTTTGGTCCTAATTTTTGCTGTTTGGTCTGTTTTGATGTAGGATCGGTGATGGGCGCTTCTAAGAGAATGATGCTGGCGAAAGAAATGAAGGAGGCTCGCGCCGCCAAGGCGGGCGCCTCCTCCACCCCTGCTGCCGATCCGGTTCCCCCACCAACTCTGTCACCGCCGCCTCCGATCACCGCCGAAGCTCCCTTTAGTTCACCTCCGTCATCTCCACATAGCCCCGCAGCACTTCAGACTCCTAGCTCTCCTCCAGCCATCGCCGCTATTCCGCTAGCCGCGGCCTCGTCACCGGCTCCAACCCCCCTTGACAAAGGGAAACGGGTCTTGGAGATTCTATCAGATGATGAGGACTCAGAAGGCGTGGCACCCTTCAAGAGAAGAAAATCTGCGCGGGTTCCTCTTTTGGTAGAGGCGTCGCCCCAGGGAGGGAACTCCTTCATGGACAACCCCCCAAGTGCGACCTCACTTCCTCCCATGACACTCCAAGAGGAAGGGGGCGAAGGTGCCGAATCTGCCCCGCCTCCGCCGCCGGCAGAAGCCATTGCTTCCCCTGCTCCCGTCGCTGCCGCCCCCGATTTTATCGCCATCCCTCCTCCAATCATGCATCTAATGAGGGGCTTCAGTGGCGGGACTCTGCCAGAGGGCACCGACAGGAAGGAAGACATGCCTTTCTACTTGGGGGCCTTCTTGGCGGTGGCCCTTGAATGGCGCGCCCAGGCCAGGAACGCTGCCTTACAAACCCAAACTCTCCAGGCCTTGGAAACAAGGGTGACTGCTCTGGAGGAGGTGAAGAAAACCCTGGGATGCCAGAATGAAAACTACCAAACCTCCCTGAAGCAGGCGCAAGAGTCCAAAGCAGAAACTGAGAGGCAACTGGCAGAGGCATTGGAGCTCCAGGCTGGCTTTTATACTCGGGAAGTCGCCCTCCAAGTTCAGATAACGGGCCTTCAGGAATTGGTCAAAGCTGATGCAGAAGTTCAAAAGGACCTGAAGGACCGTTGCTGTGAGCAGGCTGACAAGATGGAGCGGATGGAGGGGGAAATGGCCTCCCAAGCCAAGGCTATGGACCTTCTCCAAACTGACCACGACAAACTACAGGCCGAGGTCAGTCGGCTTCGTGTGGAAAAGGAGGCTTTGGTTATTTTATTTGTGTTTTGCCTGTTTCTTTCACTTCGTTGGGCGGCCTTGTAAGCCCGGGTAAGGTCGCGTGCCAACCCTCACACCCATGGAGCGGCTCACCTAGTGACGTCGCATCGTCCACGGGGTGTCTCTAACACCGAAACAGTTCTTTCCTTGATCTTTAGCACCCGACGCCCACGCCTAAGGAGAGGCCTGCTACAGCAGCGCCGTATCGTCCCCGGGTGTCTAAAACGTCGAGTGCTTTGGGGGGGGGGGGGGGGTCGTTCCCTCTATGGTCTTTCCTTCCCATAGGTATCGGGGAACACCCTGCCAGCGATTCGTCGGTGTTTGGCGGTCTTATCTCCCTCCACAGTCTTTCCTACCCGTGGGTATCGGGGAGGCGACGCCAGCGACTAACTCTGCCCCCTTCAATTTCGTCTCCCTCCACAGACTTTCCTACCTGTGGGTATCGGGGAGGCGACCCTGTTGATATTTGGGTTGGCGACGCCCGCGACGTCTCACGCTGGCGTCGCCCTTCACGTCCTTCCAGGCGACGCCTCGGGCGTTACCTTTACTTCGACATTGACTTTGATTCTTGCCTTGGTCGACGCTTGATGACAGCGAAGAGCTCAAGGTTTTGTCCGTGCCATCCACGTGGCGCTTCTTGTATGGCTGATGGGACGTTCCGTCATTCGACTTGATCCACGTGGCGCTGCTTGTATGGATGATGGGACATTCAGTCATTCCACTGAGTCCTGACTCCTGCTGCGCCCCTGACCCACTTTCGACGGCGCATCGTACCACTGGATACTCTGTTGATACGACGTTCTCTGATTTTAACCAGCGGTGCCAGGGTCATCCTTTCATCTTCTGCCACGTGGATCAATCGTGCGGTGTATCCATTCGCGTCGTTTGGCGCTTTAACCGCTTTATTTAACTCTTCAAACTCTGAAACTATCCTCATCATTTTCTCACTCTTCATAACCTACTTATGTTCTTTCTTCTTGCACCCTTTCTTTTCTCACGAAGGGTTGTTCCAGCCTTCGCTCCCCTCGCTCAACCCTTGCATTTCCGGCAGTCCCTACACCCTTGACTATCCCTGATCTTGTTAAAGAATGTCTTCTCATGCTGCTTCCTCCAGAGTCAATCCCAAGGACTTGTACCCTTGGGCTTCGAGTGAACTTCTTGACGAGTGTTCATGCTTACTCTCTACCAGGGCCATAAGGGAGCACAAAGGGGATTCGTGTTCCTATGACCACCGGGCCTTCGCGAGGAGGCATGACGACGACATCGCTGTGCTCCCTTGCACTCTAGGGGAGCCAGTATGTGGAGACGAACGGGCCAACGAAGGGGTCCCTTTCTTTTACTTTTACCAGGTGGTGTTCAAGACCATCGGAGTGCGCTTACCCTTCTCCTGGTTCGAGAAGGAACTGCTGACGGAGATCAACGTTGCTCCGGCCCAGTTATATCCCAACAGCTGGGCCTTTGTCAAAGCCTTCGACATTCTCTTCTGGTTTTTGGGTTGTGCACCCTCGGTTGACCTCTTTCTTCACTTCTTTGAGGTGAAGAGGCAGAGACACAACCTCTGGGTAACTCTCAGTAATGTACCCGGGAGAGTTCTCTTCACACCCTTCCAAAGCTCGTTCACCGGGTGGAAAGGCCGGTTCTTCAAGATCTGCCGTACTGACCTTGTTCCCGACGCTCTGGATGGGTTTCCATTGTACTGGGTGAGAGAGACGAGGGCCCTCAAAACCAAACCCTTCAAGAAGCTGGCTCCAAGTGATCAAATAGCTTGCCGGATTCTTGCTGAGGCGGGAGGTTTTGACTCTGCCACTGTGATCAGCCTGGAGTTCAACGCTGGGACTCTCGAAAAGTACATATGTAAGAACCACTGCCTTAGAAACCTCGGCCTTCATTGCCTTCTAACTGTGCATGTCTTGCTTCATGGTGTCTCTGACACGTTTATCTCCCTTGGTGCAGGTTCGAAAATAAACCAAGAAAGGAGGACGCGACTTACTCGAGCTCTGCGGGCTGGGAAAGGGGCTTCGCCTTCCTCCAGTGCTGATTCTGATGACCACTGAGAAATGGCTTGTTCGTGTTTTGCATGATCTGTAGCGTTTTCTCCTTTTGTGCTACTCCCATTGTATTGAACATTGCTTGTAACAACTTTTTCTATATCATACTTGATTTTTTGCAACGCCACTTTACTTTGCATATGCTTCGCGTACCGCGCGCTTTTTCTTTCGTCCTGTTCTTCCAACGGTGCATGCCTTCACCTGGGCGACGCCTTCACATGGGCGACGCCTTTATCTAGGCGACGCCACCCCGTGGTTGCCTTGCTTTAGCACTGTTTGATCTGGCGACGCCATGACCTAGGCGACGCCTTCTTTCTTGGCGACGCATCACATTACTTCAAACGGAGAAAGATAAAGGCTGATAACCACGACATTTCTTTTTCTCAAACTGGTTTTACCTTTTATTAGGGTGACCTCATTAAAAAACCCCCGAGAGGGAAAAACAGCGTCCCCTTCAACTAAATTGTTACGTACTGCTTACATAAGTCAACTGAAATAAAATTTTAAGTTGGCTGCATTCCAACTGCGCGGGATAGGACCTCCATCTAAAGTCTCCAGGTTGTACGAACCGTTGCCCTTAGCCTCAGTAACTCTGAAGGGTCCGGTCCACTTGGGAGACAGCTTATTCTCCAACTCGTATGGGTGAGCTTTCCTCATCACTAGGTCGCCGACCTGAAATTGTCGCGGCTTTACCTTAGAGCTATATTGCCGCTCTACTCTTCTCTTTATCGCTTCAGCTTTTATTCTAGCTTCTTCCCTGGCCTCGTCTAGCAGATCCAGGTTTACCCGCCTCTCTTCATTGGATTCCTCCACCACAAAGTTTTGAAAACGTGGTGAGCTTTCATGTATTTCTACTGGAATCATCGCGTCCGACCCGTAAACCAAACTGAAAGGCGTCTCCATAGTAGAAGATTGGGGCGTGGTGTGATATGCCCATACGATCCTTGGTACCTCTTCCGCCCACGCCCCTTTGGCTTTCTCTAACCTTCTTTTTAACCCCCTCAGCAGAACTCTGTTTGCCGACTCCACTTGTCCATTGGTCTGGGGGTGTTCCACCGATGCGAACACTTGTTTGATTCCTACTTCAGCACACAGATTTCTCAACTGCTGACTGGCAAACTGGGTCCCGTTATCGGATATCAAGCGCCTAGGTACGCCAAAGCGGCACACAATGTTCTTCCACACAAAATGCTGTACCTTGTGCGCAGTGATCTGTGCTACGGGCTCTGCCTCTATCCACTTGGTGAAGTATTCGATGGCGACGATCAAATACTTCATCTGCCTGATCGCCAGTGGGAAGGGGCCCAGGATGTCGATTCCCCATGTATGGAAAGGCCACGGGCTGTATATGGATCGCAATTCTTCTGGCGGCGCCTTGTGCCAGTCGGCGTGCTTTTGGCATTGCCTACACCGCTGGGCGTGCCGTGCGCAGTCCTCTTTCACTGTTGGCCAGAAGAAACCTGCGCGTATTACCTTGGAGGCTAAGGATCTTCCCCCTACGTGGCTCCCGCAGATGCCTTCGTGTAGCTCCGCCATTATCCTGGTGCACTCATCGCCACTGACGCATGTTAGGATAGGGTGAGTGAAACCGTGCCTGAACAGCACCCCATCCACCAAAGTATATCTTGCGGCATTTCTTTTGACTTTTTTACCCTCTTCAGGGTCCACTGGGAGAGCCCCATCCGCCAGGTATCGCTTATAGGGCGTCATCCAGGTGTCTCCCTTGGACAAAACGCATACCTGCATCTGCTCTTCCTCAGGCACACCCGCGTACATGCTGATGCGGGGCGCCCTCTGCGTATCTTGGGTCAAAGAGCAATGACTCCTCGGCCTTCCCCTTGATGTATAAATCTGGAGTACATCCACTCTGTTGTCTTCCACGAATCTACACGGAGCTTTGAGAGTCTCCTGGATCACTGTCCTCTGTCTACCCCCCTTGCCTGAGCTGGCCAGCTTTGCGAGCAGGTCAGCTCTGGCATTCTGCTCCCTCGGGACATGTATCAGCTCAAGAGCGTTGAATGCTCCCTTCAACAAATGGACGTATTTCAGATACGCCGCCATCTGTGGGTCCTTCGCCTGGAACTCACTCGACACCTGCCCCGTAATCAGCTGGGAGTCGCTCTTCACCAGGAGGTTCTGTGCGCCCATCTCCTTGGCCAGGAGCATTCCTGCTATCAGGGCTTCATATTCTGCCTGATTGTTACTTGCCTTGAAGGCGAAGCGCAGGGCCTGCTCGATCAGTATGCCGTCGGGTCCCTCCAAGACTATTCCCGCACCGCTCCCTTGTTGGTTGGAAGAGCCATCAACCGAGAGCAGCCACTGCGAACTCACTTCCACCTCTTGCTCACCTCCGGGCGAAAGTTCCGCTATAAAATCTGCGTACACCTGCCCTTTGATGGATCCTCTAGGCTCATACTGGATGTCGAATTCTGACAGTTCCACCGCCCAGCGCACCATTCTTCCCGCCACATCAAGCTTCTGCAGCACTTTCTGTATAGGGAGGTTGGTCATCACCACCACCGTAAAGCTGTGGAAGTAATGACGGAGCCTCCTGGCGGAAAATACTACCGCTAGCGCCGCCTTCTCTAGCGCTTGGTACCTCGTCTCAGCTCCCTGTAACGCCTTGCTTACGAAATAGATGTGCTTTTGACTCTGGTCCTGCTCTTGGACTAACATAGAACTGATGGCCCGCTCTGTTACAGTAAAATATAACCGGAGGGGCACGCCCGTTACCGGCTTGCAGAGGACCGGTGGCGTCGCCAGGTACTCCTTCAGCTTAATGAAAGCCGCTTCGCATTCCTCAGTCCATGCAAAGCGACTGTTTCTCTTGAGGCACTGGAAATATGGGTGCCCCTTCTCTCCTCGAGAGCGCCGCCATCCGCCCTGTCAGCTGTTGCACCTCCTTTACCGACGTCGGGCTCCGCATGGCGATAATCGTCGCGCATTTGTCGGGGTTCGCCTCTATCCCCCTCTCTGTGAGCATAAAACCCAAGAACTTACCGGCCTCTACCCCGAAAACAAACTTCTCCGGGTTTAACTTGAGGCGGTACTTGGATATTGTGACGAACAACTCCTCCAGATCCGTCATATGCTGCGCCCTATCCTGCGACGCCACCACCATGTCGTCGACATAGGCGTACACATTCCTCCCGAGCATGGGCACCAGGACCTTGTCCATTAGCCTCTGGTACGTGGCGCCCGCGTTTTTCAGCCCAAAGGGCATCACCTTATAGCAGTAACTGCAAGTCTTAGTCATGAATGCAGTTTTGTTCTCATCTCTGAGGTGCATCTTGATCTGGTTATACCCTGAGAAGGCATCCAAGAAACTCAGCACCTTGCTGCCGGACGCACTGTCTACTAAGGCGTCGATGCTGGGCAGCGGGTACGAGTCCTTCGGGCAGGCTTTATTCAGGTCCGTGAAGTCAACACACATCCTCCACTTTCCGTTTGCCTTTTTCACCAAAACGACGTTGGCAAGCCACTCGGGGTACTGAATCTCCCTGATGTGGCCAGCACTCAACAGCTTCTGCGTTTCGTCTTTCACCACCTGCTGTCGTTCCTCATTGAACTTTCTCCTTCTCTGACGCACGGGGCGGACCGTGGCGTCCATGCTGAGGTGGTGACACAGAAAATCGGGATCGATGCCGGGCATATCCGAGGCGGACCATGCGAAGGCATCCAGGTGGCGTGAAATCACTTCCGCCACCCCTTCCTGTTCTTTTGAGCTCAGCGAACTCCCTAGCTTGAATCTCTTGCCGCCAATCTCCCTTTCTACGGCGTTAGCCGTTGGCTGTTCCCTGCTATCATCCTCGACAGGCGCCGCCTCTTCTACGGGCGTTGCATCCTCGGGGCTTTCCTCCATTGGTGCATCAGCTTCGGGCGTCGCCTTCGCTGGTAGGGCCTCGTCAGGCGTCGACCCAGCGGGCGCCGCCTCAACCATCGTCGTGTCCGCGCTGGGCGGACGTTCATACACCATGAACACGCCTCTCTTCGTTTTCAGGCTGTTCTCATAGCATTTCCTTGCCTCCTCCTGGTCTGACCTGATGACTATCACCTGGCCACTGAGGTCCGGCAGCTTCATCTTCATGTAAACACGAGATCCGACTCCCACGGCTCCCCCGAGAGTCTCTCTTCGATCGAATGGACCCCCCTCGCGTATTTCTTCCGCTGGGAGGCGGTGGGTCCTCCGCCGGAAAAACCTCCAGCAATGGTGTGGACCTCGCCAAGCACAGGCATCTCGTGTGCTGGTTCTTTTGCCTGCGGCGGCGACAAGGAGGTGGTCGTCGTGGGCTCCGCGACATAATCCTTCAAAAACCCAGTACTCACCAGTTCATCTAGCTGGTAGCCCAACGACAGGCAATTATCAATGTGGTGCCCGAAAGCCTCGTGGAATTCGCACCAAGAGTCTTTACGGGGCCCCAACACCATGTCGGTCTTCGCCGGTCGCCTCAGCCTCTCAGCTATGTTAGGCACGGTGATCAAATCCTTCAACTCAACCACGAAGTTGTACCTCGCCGGCCTCGCTCTTTCTCTGGCCGGGCGATCGCCTCCTGCTGGACCCCGTGGCTGGGGCTTTCTGGCTTCGTAGGGGCGTCTCGCCTCTGGCTTCTTTCTTCCCGTCGTGGTCTCATTGACCCTGACAGGTTGAGCTCGCGCCGGTCCTCTCGGGCGTGAGGGTACGACGCTGGTGCGCTTCACACACACCTCCCCTTCAGAAGCAATATGTTCTACCGCCCTACGCCGTAGTTCAGCGAAAGTCCTAGGGCGGTTGCGGATGATGGATTCTCCAAAAGGACCGGGGCATACGCCTTTCACAAATGCGTACACAATCATAGGCTCCTCTGTCATCCCGACCTTCACGACCTGGGCCTCGAATCGATTGATGTACTCCTTAAGGGTCTCCCCTTGGTATTGCTTCATATCAAACAAGTCGTAGGAAACTGGTGGCGGGGCCTTGTTTGCTAAGTATTGTTCCCTGAACAATCGTGACAGTTGGCGGAAAGATGTGATATGACCATCTGGAAGGCTGATGAACCAATCCATGGCCATCCCGGTCAGGATGCTCATAAAGAGCTTGCACTTGGCAGCGTCAGAACCGCCTACCAGGACCATCTGTGTGTGAAATGCAGCAAGGTGCGTCTCTGGGTCCTCCATCCCAGTGAAGACCACCTTGGGCCCCGCGAACGTGTTCGGGATCACTGCATCTAGGATCTCCTGCGAGAAGGGAATGGAAAACTCCCTTGGTGGGGAATGGTTCTCCATCTCGTCATGTCCAGGCCGCCTCCGGTCATTTCTCAGGCCCTGGCGCAACTCCTCATTTACGCGGTGGAGCTCTTCGTTTCGCTCATGCGAGGCGTCGAGATCTGCCTGCATGCGTTCCTGCTCCATTTTCGACTCCGCCATGTCCTGCTGCAACCCCCTCATTATCTTTAGGACCTGTTGCATGGATAGTTCTGCTGGGGCTGCGCGTGCTGTACTTCGTCTGGTGGGGGCCATTGTCAATCCAACCTCCTCCAACGTTACTGCGACTTAGTAGATTTTCTCGAACTTGTGATGGGACTGATGTTTTATATCGGCCCCACGGTGGGCGCCAAATGTTCCGTCCGGTTGACTGGGACGTCTTCGTGCGCGACCTCAACCGTCAGCTAGGGACTCCTTCCCACTGGTTACCTGTGGATTCCTGCAAAAAAGAGGACAAAGAGGCGCCCTAGCGGCCGTTTGCACTCCGACGCTCAAGTCAGCCAGCAAGAAACACCAAAATTGTTCACCTACGTCTCTGAGCACCGCGTATGGCACTCTGAAGGTGGTAAAAAGAACTGTGTATATGTGTGTGTGTTTTCTCCCTCAGGCAAAGATCTTTCCCCAGTCCCTTGTACGTAACCTCAAGCACGAGCAAGCAACTAGAGAGTTCTCTGGTAAATTTGCCAAAAGTTCGAACCAACCAACCCCGTTTCCAACATTCTCCGTGCTATTTAAACTCCCCAAGCATTTAAAGCGCCTTAAAGCGCTTTTAATCACAAACGTAACGCACTCATTAAAGCGTTTAATTAGAAAACGTAGCGCATTTAAGACGTTGAAACGCTTGGGAGCCATCATAGTACCTGAACGCTCGAAACAGAAACTGTATTGAATGACTTTAATTACCTGGCACCTGACTAAAGGGTGTTTCTATTCTGGCATGGCTGTCGTACACGTGGAGGTCCTCACGACGCCGTGACCCCATATGGGGGCGTTCCTACCCATCTGGGGACGTTTCTACGCGTGAGTCCTCCTGCTCGGGAGTGCTACTGCGCTAGGGGTGACTTTTTGGGTGCCAACTCATGCCCCCAATCATCTAGTCACTTTGAGAGCGTATCTGCCTTCCTCTCGTACCCTGCACCCGGCTGCCCTGGGCGTGACCTTCCTCTTGAGTCGTATCTGTCCCAAAGGCGTCTCGGGGGCGGCAGGAGTACTTCACGAGTCAGGCTGCCCTACACTGGTTCTATCACTATGGCGTTGAAGCCACCTTTTCCTTCTCTGTATCGCTGCCCCGGGCTATCGGGACCTGAGGCCTTCCCACGGCGTCGCTCCCTCCATGGCCTTTCCTACCCATGGGTATCGGGGAACCAGACCGTGATTGCCTTGCTTTAGCGCTGTTTGTTCGAGGACGCTCTGGTTGGGCGACGCCATCACCTAGGCGACGCCTTGTCTTGGCGACGCTTCCTCTTGGCGATGCTGGCACTTGGCGTCTCTCCACCTAGGCGACGCCTTGCGTTGACTTTGATTCTCCAGTCGTTGACTTTAACCTTGACTTAGTCAACGCCCGGATACGGGACGGTACACTTCCCTTGACTTTTATACAGCAAGGATGGGGTCAGTTATGAGTTTCTCCTTGGGCTAGAAGACTCGAACCGGGATAGCGCAGAGTGCGCCTCCCTCTTGATTGAGAAAGACAAGGCGAGGACAACACGGTTCACGAACGACATCAGCAAAGTTGGTTAGATGTCAGTGAGGTAGGAACAAAGTTAGTTAGAGGGTCTCTCTCTCTTCCTTGTCTTATGAAGTAGGCTTGAAGAGTGACTATCAGAAGTTCCCTCTCCTTTGTTTGACGGAGGTGAGTTCAGCTGAAGGTTCGCATGCGCACCTCTGCTGCCTTAAGTCATAATGAAGAGAGTAAGGTAGGGCGGGGGTGGATAGGCGTGCTACCTAGAGTATGAATGATTGTCAGAAGCATTGTTAGTAGATGGTTAGTACGAGGCACGACAATTAGCGATCAAGACGAAGAGGCAAACTAAAGTAAGATAAAGGAAATTTACAGGTCAAGATCAAGAAAGCAATTAAAGCAGTTAAAGGCAAACAAGCATTCATAAATATAAAGTAGATTGTTCGCCAACTGGCCAAATACAGATTAAGAAGAAGGGGCCCTAGGCACAAGCTGCCCATCTATGACCCAGTTTGACGTCGCGAAGGGTAAGGTGTCCATCTCAGGATGCACGCAGGAAACCTGAGCAAGGGCATCCTCGAACCCTGCTGCATAGGCGTCGACAACATCTTCAATGAGCTCCGCCTCGGTCTTCTTGAAGTCTTCAGCTTGCTGGGCAAGTTCACCCTCCACCCGGCCAAGTAACACTTCTTGGTTGGTGGCCCTCTCTTCAAGCTTGGCCATCTTGGCCTTAGTTCCCTCCGCCACTTCCTCCAGCTCGATCACCTTGGTGCGGAGGGGCATGATCTTTGCCTCCAGTTGGACAACCTCTTGACCCTTATCATAGAGCTACTTCTTGGTATCTTTTTCTGATTGACGCAGACAGCTCAGCTCTTGGGTCAGGGCGGTTTCACGAATGGCAAAGACCCGAGCCTGCTGGGCCAGCTCATCCTTTTTCCTCTCCTTAGCCAAGGCCAGCTCTTCCTTCAACTTTGCCTCCGCCAGGGCCAGTTGCTTCTTCATCCTCGCCTTTGCCTTGCTCCAAGGAATTCACCTAGACCGTGGCCCATGTGATCCCTTATCATGTCCTTGTCCAAAGCCTCCGCTGCCCCTTTTTCCTGGAAGTTCTGGAGGTCTCGGCGAGGAGTTCAGCGGAAGCCCAAGGGTAGAGGGCTTTGTAAGCTACGCTGGGAGGAGGATTGGATGTGGTTTTTGTTCAAGCCATCTCAAAGAAAGCTTAAAAATCAAGAAAAGAAAGGAAGAAAATGAAGGTTCAAAAGAAGGTGATGGCGTAACTTATTAAACCAAAAAGACAGAAGACTCGAAGAAACCCAGAAAAGCAGAGGAAACACAGAGAAAACCTGAAATTCAGAAATTTAAATAGTCCCAGAGGAGATTATCGCATGTATGAGTAGCGGAATAACAAAATAAGAGCAATAAATGCCTAAAGATCATACCTTTTGATCGATGTGGGTTCAAAGTTCTGGTTTTTGGAGAAAGAAAGAGAGAGCGTTCGAAGAGGAAGATGAAACGATCAAAGGAGTTTCAGAAAGTGATGGAACAGTGATCGAAACGTGCGTTTTTAAAAAGCTTAATGTAAACGAAAAAGCGCAAGCGACGTTAAGTCCTAGTCGTTGATCTAGACACATGTGCGCAGATTAAAGCGGGCACAGAGAAGTGTCACTTCGGTGCACTGTTCACATCTCGTCACACAGAGCCACGTATGTCGTCAGGGGCGAGGACTTAGTCTCTTCACTGAACAAGTTAACAGCTCGAGACTGGGGGGCTTGCATACTGACCAGTCCTCGGACTTCGTTGACTGCTAGTAATGGTGGGCCATGTAAGCTGGGTACCACGAGCGACATGGGCCAGTGTCATGCGGGCGACACGAGCCAAGGTGTCGAAGAGTGGTCAGACGTCGATCATCAGGATGTGTTGATGTGTCCTCGGCAACAGAGTGAGGGCGATGTGACATCGGACTTGGTGACTAAAACAACGGAGCTAGGCCACGAGAGGTGGATCCCAGACAACACACTAGTTATCAGTAGGCAGAAGCCTAGATCACGAGGGATTCATGCGCGTGGTGTAGCACAAGTAAAGAGCCACTAGAAGAGTTAAGGCCCGTGAGGGTTACGTTCCAGAGGTAGGTTGCATGCATGTCACGTGAACAACTAGGGCACTCCCAGGAGTTGGTACCCAGGTGATGTGAATGCAATAACAAGAATACATGATTCTTTGACATTCTTAGGAGCAACTTGAGTTGGTCATGAAATGGCACTTTACTTAGAATTGGATCAATGTTCTAATTCAAGAACTCACCAAGACTTTGCACCAACCAAAACTCATATGGAAGTCCATATATTGTCAAATGGAATCAAACAACAAAGAATGGAAGAACACAAAAGATAAACCGAACAGAAATTGGAAAGAATGAAACTGCACCGAACAGAAATTACAAAACAAAGCTGGAAACACAATTCTAATCGGTACAATTGAAAGGAAACACCAAGAAACTAAGAACTACCGAATGGAAATTGAAGAAAAGGAAGAAGGAACACTTATAGAATGAACTTGCTGGATTTTTGAGACTTGGAGAAGCCATTCACGCCACTTGGAACCTTGATCCAAGATAAGTGATGGAGTGCCGCCACTTGAAGCTCACTATTGCACACAAGATAACGCAAAGGAAGAAGAAGACTCAAAACTCACAATTTCTCTCTAAATTTGAGTATAGTCTCTCTACTTCAAAATTCCAATCTGAATTTTACAAAGGCAAGCACCTTATTTATATCCTAAGAGGTGCTGAAAAATGGGTGGGAAAATTCAAAATGAAACTCATTTGAAATTCCCACAAAAAACAAGTCACATGGGAGGTGTGACCTTTTTCTACTATGACACCTCCTAAAAACTACACCTACACCCCCCTACTAAGTCACATGGACAATGTGACTCTTTCTAATACATTCACACCTATTTATTTAATATCCACACCTCCTACAAGAGTCATTCAAATGATGCTCTTTTATTTAATGCTTGGCCTTGCCCCTCATGGTTTGGACTTGGGCTTGGGCTTGGGCTTGGGCCTCATCTTTTGCAAAGACTAATAAGAAGAACTTTAAATGCTTTGGCCCTTGTCCATTTTGGTTCTCATCATACTCCCCAAGTTGGAGAGAATTTGTCCACGAATTCAGGACTCCTGCATAAAACAAAGTCAATTTGCAATTAGATAAGAGAATACAAGAAGAAATAGGCAAACTTGACTTATCACTTTGAAACGTTGGGAGTTCAGAAAAAGATGTCCTATACATAGCCCATGTTGGAAAAGATTGTTTAGAAATGATATTATTTGGAAAACTAGAAGGTATGAAAAAATCATCCTTAACATTCCTTATCCAATATGGTGTATAAGTAGGAACCTTGGGTAATGAACAAGACAAAGAAGAAGGATACCTTGTAGGCGTAGCACGAGTCAAAAAAATTGAATTAGTTGAGAAGGTATTATGACTCGATTTATCATGTACTTCATTTGTTTTTTCATTTCCTCTTTTAGTTTCTTTGGAATTGGTCCTATATGCAGGGCTATTTGGTAAAGAAACCCTGGGCATGAAGTCTATTTGGTGTTCAATCCCTCTTAGAGGTGGTAAGTCTTTAGGAGGATCTTGAAACATATCGTCATATTCTTTTACCAAAATGTCCAAACATGTGGGACTATCCTTAGCCGACTCACATTCAATAGTCCTAGGAATAGCTAAAAAAATAGGCTTGTGAGTAACTATTACCTTTTGAACTTGTTGTGTGGACATGAGAAGGCTTCTCTTGGAATTTTTTATATCATTTTCTTTCTCTCTCTTTTCTCTCATTTTAACTTGGTCCTCATGAACTTCCTTTGGAGAGAGAGACTTAAGAATGACTTTGTGCCCATGGAAGTTAAAAGACATTTTGTTGGTAAAGCCATCATGAAAAACTTTTCTATCAAATTGCCATGGCCTACCTAAAAGAATATGAGTGGCTTCCATTGGGACAACATCACACAAGACCTCATCTTTATATTTACCAATAGAAAATGTAATGAGGACTTGCTTGTTAACAACAATCTCACCTACCTCACTTAACCATTGTAATTTGTAGGGTTTGGCATGAGAGATGGTAGGTAATCCAAGTTTGTCTACCTCTCTTGTGCTTGCCACATTACCACAACTCCCCCCATCCACAATCAAAGAGCATACTCTATCATTAATAAGACACCTTGAATGAAAAATATTTTCTCTTTGAGTTTCATCAAAAGGTTTTAAAACTTGTCCAAGCATGCGTCTTATTACTAATAGGTCACCCTCATGTGGGCTTTCACTCTCACTCTCACTTGGGGATCTAGAAGGTGAGGAATGTCTAGAAGATTCGGACTCATGCTCACTACTATCTACCCCATCATGCATATACATAGCTTGTTTAGAAGGGCAATTAGAAGCGATATGTCCATAGCTTAAGCATTTAAAACACTTCTTACTAGACGATTTAGGTGGTGATTTAGGCCTAGAATTGGAAGTGGAAGGCTTAGACTCTCTAGATTTGAAAGTAGAGTCCTTAGAAGGGATAGTTGAAAAAGAGTTATTTTTATTTTTTCAAGAAGAGTGGTAGTAGTTATCCTTAGAAGAATTTTTGAAAGCATTTTTCCTTGCAAGTTGATTTTCAATTTTACTAGCAAGGTGCACCACATTTTCCAAAGAAGAATATTCTTGTAACTCTACCACGTCTTGAATGTCCCTTCGAAGGCCACTCACAAACCTAGCGATCTTAGCTTCCTCACTCTCATCCATATTAATTCGAATTAAAAGCGTGTCTAGTTGTTTAAAGTAATCATCCACACTTAGCGTGCCTTGATGAAACCGTTGGAGTTTCAACATTAGGTCTTTCCTAAAGTGTGGGGGTACGAATCTAGCGCGTAAACATGCTTTCAAATCATTCCAAGAGACCACGGGCGGCCTCTTGTGTAGGTCAATGTCCATGAGATATTGATGCCACCATTGCATGGCATAGTCCAAAAATTCTAAAGAAGCTAATCTAACCCTATGCTCATCTCTTACCCCATGTACATTAAAAATTTGGTCAACCTTAGCCTCCCATCCTAAGTATACATTGGGATCATTTTCACCACTAAAACTAGGAAGTTTTACATTAGGAGAACAAGGGCCAGCCACATGTTGGCGCCTCTCTTCATGGTGATGATGTCTTGGCCTTGGATTGTCTCATAATAACCATGAGAAGAATGGGAGTGCCTTGAAGAATGCCGAATAGGAGGAGGAGTTCTTCTCTCACGGTTTTGATGCATTTCTTCTCGGTTTAACTCCAAACTTTGGAGTCGTGCCTCCATTTTCCTTATCACCTCAAGATAGTGAGCATTGGATTGCTTGGCATTCTTTAAGTCTTCATAAAGGGCTGCCTTTTGGGGTGAACACGGTTTAGAGGACTCGCCACGAGAAAAATGAGCCATGAGCAGAAAATACACAAAAACAGAAAACAAAACAGTGAAAGAAACTTGTTAGACAAAAAAAAACAGTGAGATATAGGTTGCTGGAAAATGCCCAAGAAAGCACTTGTTCCGACCAGGTCATCGGAGCGCCACCGGCCGCAGAGGCGCCACTGTGTGTTTTTCAGGTTCTCAGAGAGGCTATCTGTGGAGTGGACTTGGAGGGCACGTGGTGTCAAGCTGGTGAGGAAGATCGTGACGAGGCAACGCTCTTGCGCTAAGTCAACCGGCAGGATCATCTGGCGCCCACTGTGGGGCCGTATAAAAGGTGATTCCCAACCATAGTTTGTGTTTGTGGCGCTTTGAGTGTTTTCTGTTCGACTGCTCGCTATCGCAGTCGACTCCTGGAGTTTTCACCGTTTGTTTGGAGTTCTTTGAGCTGCTGAGTTTGCTGAGGAAGGATGAGGACAACCTGCTCCAGTTCAGTTGCGCCATCAACAGACGAAGATGCTGTGTCCATGACGCAAGTGATGGACATGATGAGGACGCTGCAGGAGAACGTGGCTGCATCGCGTTCTGAGCAGGAAAGGATGCACGAGGCGCTGGTGGCCTCGCAAGCAAGGAATGAAGAGCTCAACCGGATCAACGAAGAGCTGCGCAAAGCCCTTCAGGAGCGGGAGGAGCGTGCGGCAGGGGACAGATCTGCACCCCCATCCCCACCACGCAGCTTCCCTGTGCCATTCTCCCAAGAGATCATGGACTCGGTGGTCCCGGCTAACACCGTGGCAGTGAAAGCGTCTTTCACTGGGGTGGAGGACCCTGAAGCCCATCTCACGGCGTTTCATACTCAGATGATGCTCTTAGGGGGCTCAGACGCGGTGTATTGTAAGGTGTTCATGAGCACTTTGAGCGGAACGGCGTTGGACTGGTTCGTCAGTATACCCACTGGCCACATTACCACGTTCCAACAGTTTTCCAAGATGTTTGTTGAGCAGTACATAGTGAACAAGGCGCCACCTTTGGTGTCTTATGACTTGTTTGATATAAGGCAGTACCAAGGGGAGTCTTTGAAGGATTTCCTGAACAGATTCGGAGCTCGGATAGTCCGTTTGCCAGGAAAGGACGAAGAGATGTTCGTGCACGCCTTCAAAAAGGGCGTGCTACCTGGGCCTTTTAGTGAGTCGCTCATCAGGAGCCACCCCGCCACGTCGGGCGTGCTACCGGCAGGGGGTGCACAGCGTCGCAACGAAAGAGGTACGCGAGGTCGATAATGTCAGTGGAAGTCTTTGAGGAGCACTCGCCCGACGTGGACATCACGTTCACCAAGGGGGACCTCAGGGACGTGGTGCCTCACGACAACGACCCTATTGTGATCTCGCTTGTCACAGCAGGAAGGACTGTCCACCGGGTGCTGGTCGACCAAGGAAGCTCAGCAGATGTGATGTTTTGGCCAACTTTTGAGAAGTTACAACTGTCCCCTGATCAACTAAGACCATATGGGGGCTGCTTGTACGGTTTTGTCGGTGACCAAGTGGAGGTGAGGGGGTATATCGAGCTGAGGACAACTTTCACTGACGGCTTGGCCTCACGAACGGAGAAGATCAAGTATCTTGTTGTAAACGCCCCGTCAGCGTACAACATACTGCTGGGAAGGCCAACGCTCAACAGAACAGGAGCTGTGCCTTCGACGAGGCACATGAAGGTTAAGCTGCCGTCTATGGAGGGTATGATCATCACTATTTGCTCCGACCAGAAGGAGGCGAAGAAGTGTTACGAAAACAGCCTCAAGAACAAGAGGTCTGTGTGCCACGTAACCACAATGCCTCCCCCTGGCGTGGAGCCGGAGCGCGAACCCCTGCGAGTTTCGGATGCAGCGTTAGAGGTGGTCACCGAGGGCGATGTGCCGATGGGGAAGGTAGAGGCGAGGTCGGAGAGAAACTGCTCGGAGACCGCCAGAGAAACCGGTATCGCGAGGGTGCTGATCGCCAGCGAGAGGAAACCTCAGCCAGTAGAGGAATGGCTCGAGAAAGAGATCAGCGGTAAGGTGTTCAAGTTGGGAAGAACCCTGGATAGCAAGACGCAAGACCAGATCGCCGAGGTAATCAGTAGACACTTGGATGCGTTTGCGTGGGCTGCTTCAGATATGCCGGGGATCGACCCCGATTTCTTGTGCCATGGTTTGGCAATGGACCCCCAAGTCAGGCCCATCCGCCAAAGAAGAAGAAAATTCAATGAGGAGAAGAGACAGGCAAACAAAGAGGAGACGCAGAAACTACTTGCAGCGGGCCACATAAGGGAAATCCAATATCCAGAATGGCTAGCTAACGTTGTCCTGGTCAAGAAGAGCAGCGGAAAATGGCGGATGTGCATTGACTTTACAAACCTGAACAAGGCCTGCCCAAAGGACTCTTACCCTTTGCCAAGCATAGACGCCCTAGTAGACAGTGCATCAGGGTGCAAGCTGCTCAGTTTTCTGGATGCCTTCTCGGGGTACAACCAAATCAAAATGCACCCCATGGACGAAGAGAAGACCGCCTTCATGACGAAAAGGTCATGTTATTGCTACAAGGTAATGCCCTTCAGGTTGAAGAATGCAGGGGTCACATACCAAAGGCTGATGGACAAGGTGCTCGAGCCCATGCTCGGAAGGAATGTGCAGGCATACGTCGACGACATGGTCGTGACGTCCCTGGAGAAAGACAAGCACGTCACAGACTTGGAAGAGTTGTTCATCACAATAGCTAGGTACAACCTAAAACTGAATCCTGAAAAGTGCGTTTTTGGTGTAGAAGCAGGGAAATTTCTGGGGTTTCTCCTGTCAGAGAGGGGAATTGAGGCTAACCCCGAGAACTGCGCCGCCATTTTGGCGATGAGAAGCCCCGCCAATGTGAAGGAGGTGCAGCAACTCACGGGGTGGATGGCCGCCCTGTCTCGATTCGTATCGGCAAGCGGAGAGAAGGGCCACCCATATTTCCAATGTTTGAAGAGGAACAACAGATTTTTTTGGACAAAGGAGTGTGAGGAGGCCTTCGTAAATCTCAAGGAATATTTGGCGAGCCCTATAGTTCTGTGCAAGCCCCAAGACATGACACCCCTCAGGCTGTACTTTGCCATAATTGAGAGGGCGATCAGCGCAGTGCTAGTGCAGGATCAGGACCAGATCCAAAGACCTATATATTTCGTTAGCAAGGTGCTGCAAGGCCCGGAGGTAAGGTACCAGGCCCTAGAAAAGGCAGCATTGGCGGTTGTATTCTCGGCGAGGAGATTGCGCCATTGCTTCCAGAGCTTCACGGTACTGGTGATGACTGATCTGCCAATCCAAAAGGTTTTGAAGAAGCCCGATGTGGCTGGAAGGATGGTGAAGTGGGCGGTCGAACTTTCGGAGTTCGACATCAAGTATGAACCCTGGGGATCGATCAAAGGGCAAGTCTTCGCCGATTTCGTGGTCGAGTTGTCCTCCGAGGTGGCACAGAACGCCGAGGGTGACTTTCGCTGGGTACTCTCTGTTGATGGGTCGTCCAACCAGCTAGGCAGCGGGGCTGGGGTCATTTTGGAAGGGCCCAACGGAGTGTTGATAGAGCAGTCATTGAGGTTCGCTTTCAAAGCAAGCAACAACCAAGCAGAGTATGAGGCTTTGATCGCTGGAATCCTGCTAGCTAAGGAAATGGGGGCGAGAGTGCTGATGGCCAAGAGCGACTCGCTGTTGGTCACAGGACAAGTAACTGGCGAGTTCCAAGCCAAAGACCCGCAGATGGCAGCCTACTTGGAGTATGTGCAAGAGCTAAGAAGATCTTTTGCTTCATTTGAAGTGGTGCACGTGCCAAGAGAACAGAATGCCCGAGCTGACTTGCTAGCCAAGCTCGCCAATTCGGGCAAGGGGGGCAGGCAGAGTACTGTCATTCAAGAAACTTTGAAAGCGCCTCGAGCATTCGTGGCAGACCACCAAGTTCTCTACGTTTGTAGATCAATGGGAAGACCGGCGAGAAGTCATAGATCCCTAACGCAGGAAACTCTGAGGGCGCCGAGGGTCAGAGCGCGCCCAGCGGAAGGGGCAAGGTCGATGCAGGTTTGCGCTGTCCACGAGCTAGACACGTGGATAACGCCTTACCAACGTTATTTAGCGGATGATGTGCCTCCAGTTGACTCAACTGAGGCCAGAAAAATAAAGAAGAGCTCCAGCAAGTTTACCCTTATTGACAGCGAGCTGTACAGGTTTGGATTCACACACCCTCTTCTTCTATGTTTACACGGAGAGAAGTGCACGAGGATTATGGCTGAGCTCCATAAGGGAATTTGTGGGAGCCACATTGGAGGTCGATCACTGGCAACAAGGACCATCCGTGCAGGCTATTACTGGCCCACGATGAGAGAAGATTGCAAGAGATACGCCCAGCGTTGCAAGCAATGCCAGCAGCACGCCGATTGGCACAAGGCACCCCCAGAAGAGCTGAAGTCGATTTACAGCCCCTGGCCGTTTCACACTTGGGTAATTGACATTCTGGGACCCTTCCCATTGGCGATCAGGCAGATGAAGTACTTGGTAGGGGCGATTAAATACTTCAACAAGTGGATCGAAGCGGAGCCAGTGGCCCAGATCACCGCACACAAGATCGAGAGCTTTGTATGGAAGAACATAGTGTGCCGGTTTGGTGTGCCTAAACGCCTGGTGTCAGACAATGGGACCCAGTTTGAAAGCCACCTCTTGAAAAAGCTGTGCGAAGAGGTGGGGATACAACAGGTGTTTGCATCTGTACCGCCCTGGTGGTCGGGTGCGATGACGTGGCATCCTGCTACAGTATAGGCGTGTTGACAAGGCGCCAGGTTGACAGTTGGGAAGGAAGTCGGGAGGCACGTGTAGTCGCCGATAGTTAAGTTGGCGTGTTCCGATCTCCAGCTTACCAGAATAGGCGATCGCCAGGTTGGGGACAAAGTCGCCAGATGCAGACTCAGGCGACCAGGCAGTCGGAGATCGCCAGAACAAGCACATCGCCGAAGTTAAAGGAGAAGCAGATTATGAAGGCGGCCGGCGAGACCACAGGGAAGGTGTATGAAGGCCCTACCTCGCCAGTTTCAGTAGAGATCGCACTCCTGAGTTAGCTATGCACTGGGCAGTACCATGCATAGGTAACTTAGCCAAAATGAGAGTAGAAGCAGCGCCAAGTCAGGGAGCCTCCAGATGATGGCACGTGTACAGTTGGATACGAGCCACGTGTCCAAGTCTGTAACTGCCAGGAGAGAGAAAACCACCAGGTATATAAGAGTTCCTAACAGATTTTCTAAGGTACGCACGTTCAGTTCATACACTTTACGCTTGCGAGTGACAGAGCTGTTGGTGAGAGAGATTTGCACGGTTCCAGTTCTTAGTATTTGGTGATACCGTCACTGACTTGAGCGTCGGAGTGCGATCGGCCGCAGCGGCGCCGTATCGTTTCTTTGCAGGTTCTTGAGACAGATCCAGAGGAGGAACAGAGGTGAGGAGCGGCGCGCACGTCGATCCTTTGACGAGGCATTCTCCAGCGCTCCGGTCAACAGGCAGGATCATCAGGCGCCCACCGTGGGGCCGTGTAAAACGTGCTCCCATCCACAGCGTGAGTTCGTGGAAGTTTTCGAGGTTTTCTGCGCGGTTGTGTGTTGGTGCAACCGTCGTTCTTGGTTTCTTTGAGTTTCGTTCGGTGAAGTTTGTGTTTTAAACCGTTCGTTCGGCTTTTCGATCGGTGGATTCGAGTTCTTTCGATTGGTTGTTTGGTTCGCGGGGAAACGGTGGTTTTTGGTGAAGCTGCGATCTTCTTCGAAGGTTTGCGGTGTTCTTGAAGTTCTTGCGCAGTTTCTTGAAGTTTTCTCCGGTTGATCGCTGGTTCGATAGTGGTTGAAGTGTCGTTTGCTGTATTTCTGTGGTTCGCTGAAGTTAATGAGAAAGATGAGAAGCAATCGTTCCAGTCCCGTGGCTCCCGTCGCAGCTGAAGGCGACGCCGCCATGACCATGGCGCAGATGGCAGAAATGATGCGCTCATTGCAGGCCACTGTAGAAGCCTCGCGCGTCGAGCAGGCAAGGATACATGAAGACCTGGTCGCCTCTCGCGCCAGGAACATGGAGCTCAGCAAGGTAGCTGAGGAGCTACGTCGAGCTCTTCAGGAGCAGCAGGTTCGTTCTTCTGCTGAAGAGGTGGCACCGTCGACGCCGCCTCGTGTTTTCCCAATGCCTTTCATTCAGGCGATTACCGACACGCCAATTCCCACGAGCGTGGTCCCGGTTAAAGCTGTTTTTACTGGCGTGGAGGATCCAGAGGCTCATCTGACCACGTTCCACACACAGATGATGCTGTCAGGGGGGTCGGACGCCGTCTATTGTAAGATGTTCGTGAGCACGCTCCAGGGAACGGCGATGGAGTGGTTTGTGAGCCTGCCTAATGGCCACATAACCAATTTTCAACAATTCTCGAAGATCTTTGTCGAGCAGTATATCGTGAACAAGGCACCGCCCAGAGTGTCCTATGATCTGTTTGATATAAGGCAGTACCATGGGGAGTCCCTCAGAGACTACCTCAATCGCTTCGGAGCGCAGATGGTCAGATCGCCGGCCAAGGATGAAGAAATGCTGGTCTATGCCTTCAAGAAGGGCGTGCAGCCAGGGCCATTCTGCGAGGCCTTGATCAGGGAAATTTAATGAAGAGAGGAGGCTGGCGATCAAGGATGAGACCCAGAAACTCCTCGCTGCAGGCCACATCAGGGAAGTCCAGTACCCTGAGTGGTTGGCAAATGTCGTGCTGGTGAAGAAGAGCAACGGGAAATGGCGCATGTGCGTCGATTTCACCGATCTGAATAAGGCTTGCCCAAAGGATTCGTATCCTTTACCAAGCATTGATGCCCTGGTTGATAGTGCTGCAGGGTGCAAGCTACTGAGTTTCCTGGGTGCCTTCTCGGGCTATAATCAGATCAAGATGCATCCCATGGATGAAGAAAAAACAGCCTTCATGACGAAGAGGTCGTGCTACTGCTATAAGGTGATGCCGTTTGGGCTGAAGAATGTGGGGGCCACGTACCAGAGGTTGATGGACCGAGTACTTGCACCAATGCTGGGAAGGAACGTGCAAGCTTACGTCGATGACATGGTCGTGACCTCGCAGGAGAAAAGCAAGCACGTTGCAGACTTGGAAGAATTGTTCACGACGATCGCCAGGTTCAAGTTGAAGCTCAACCCGGAGAAATGCATTTTCGGCGTGGAGGCTGGAAAATTTTTGGGTTTTCTCTTGACTGAAAGAGGAATAGAAGCCAATCCGGACAAGTGTGCCGCCATCTTGGCGATGAGAAGCCCGGCTACAGTGAAAGAGGTCCAGCAGCTGACAGGTCGGATGGCAGCCCTATCCCGCTTCGTGTCAGCAAGCGGAGAAAAGGGACATCCCTATTTCCAGTGTCTGCGGCGCAATAACAAGTTCGCTTGGACGAAAGAGTGCGAGGAAGCTTTCGTCAAGCTGAAGGAATATTTGGCGAGCCCGCCGGTTCTGTGCAAACCGCTGGCGGGAATCCCTCTCAGATTGTATTTTGCTGTGACTGAGAGGGCGGTGAGTGCGGTGCTCGCCCAGGACAAAGATCAGGCTCAGAAGCCTATCTATTTTGTGAGCAAGGTGTTGCAGGGCCCAGAAATGAGATATCAGGCCCTGGAGAAGGCTGCGCTGGCTGTGGTGTTTTCGGCGAGGAGGTTGCGCCACTACTTCCACAGCTTCACAATACTGGTGATGACTGACCTGCCCATCCAGAAGGTCTTGAAGAAGCCTGACGTTGCAGGAAGAATGGTGAAGTGGGCAGTGGAGTTGTCAGAGTTTGACATTAAATATGAGCCTCGAGGCCCGATCAAAGGGCAAATCTTTGCAGATTTTGTAGTCGAGCTCTCTTCAGAGGCGACGCGGGTTGAAGGAGACAATTTCCGTTGGGTACTCTCGGTGGATGGATCGTCAAACCAGCAGGGTAGCGGTGCTGGAGTCATATTGGAAGGACCCAACGGCGTGCTGATCGAACAATCGTTGAGATTCGCCTTCAAAGCCAGCAACAATCAAGCAGAGTATGAGGCGCTGATCGCCGGGATTCTGCTGGCTAAGGAAATGGGAGCCAGAGTGCTGATGGCTAAGAGTGACTCGCTGCTAGTCACAGGGCAAGTAACAGGCGAGTTCCAGGCTAAAGATCCACAAATGGCGGCTTACTTGGCGTATGTGCAAGAATTGAAGAGTTCCTTTGCCTCTTTTGAAGTGGTGCATGTGCCCCGAGAACAGAATGCCCGAGCTGACTTGCTTGCTAAGCTCGCCAGCTCCGGCAAGGGGGGTAGGCAGAGGACAGTGATTCAAGAAACTTTAAAGACGCCGAGGGCATTTGTAGCAGATCACCTGGTCCTTCAGATAAGCAGGTCGACGGAGAGAGCAGCGAGAAGCCATAAGTCTTTGACGCAGGAAACTCTGAGATCGCCGAGAATTAGAGCATGTCGAGGAGAGAAAGTGGACGTGATGCAGGTCTGTGCCACCCATGAGCCAGACACTTGGATAACACAGTACAAGCGGTGCCTGGCGGATGGCCTCCTCCCGCTAGATCCAACAGAAGCTAGGAAGGTAAAGAAAAATTCCAGCAAGTATACATTGATTGATGGCGATCTGTACAGGTTTGGATTCACTCACCCACTCCTGGAATGTATACACGGCGAGAAGTGCACAAGAATTATGGCAGAGCTCCACGAAGGAATATGTGGAAGTCACGTCGGGGGTCGAGCTCTGGCCGCGAGGACTCTCCGTGCAGGCTACTATTGGCCATCCATGAGAGAAGATTGCAAGAAGTATGCCCAATGCTGCAAACAGTGCCAACAGCACGTCGATTGGCATAAGGCACCTCCCGAGGAGTTGAAGTCGATCTATAGCCCTTGGCCGTTTCATACTTGGGGGATCGACATCCTGGGACCTTTTCCACTAGCGATCAGGCAGATGAAGTACTTGGTAGTGGCGATTGAGTACTTCACCAAATGGATTGAAGCAGAACCAGTGGCCCAGATCACCGTGCACAAGATCGAAGGCTTTGTATGGAAGAACATTGTGTGCCGGTTTGGAGTGCCTAAGCGCCTGGTATCAGATAATGGGACTCAGTTTGCAAGCCACCTGTTGAAGAAGCTTTGTGAAGGGGTTGGAATTCAGCAAGTGTTTGCATCCGTCGAGCACCCTCAGACGAATGGCCAGGTGGAATCAGCTAATCGGGTGTTGCTGAGAGGTTTGAAGAGAAGGCTCGAGAAAGCCAAGGGAAGTTGGGCTGAGGAGGTACCCCGTATAGTTTGGGCGTACCACACCACCGAGCAGTCAGGAACCCATGAGACCCCGTTTAGCTTGGTCTATGGGTGTGATGCCATGATTCCAGTCGAGATTCAGGAGAGCTCGCCGAGATTCCAGAACTTTGTAGAGGAAGACTCGAATGAAGAGAGAAGGCTGAACCTGGATCTGCTGGACGAAGTCAGGGAGGAGGCAAGGCTGAAGGCTGAGGCGGTGAAGAGAAGGGTCGAGCGAAGGTACAACTCAAAGGTGATGCCAAGGCAGTTTAGAGAAGGCAATCTGGTGATGAGGAAGGCCCACCAGTACGAGATGGAGAATAAGCTATCACCCAAGTGGACTGGACCGTTCAGAATAACCGAGGCACTCGGGAACGGAGCCTATCGCTTGAAGACGCTGGAAGGGGGGGCGATCCCTCGTACCTGGAACGCCACACACCTGAAGTTGTACTATAGCTAAGAGCTTTGTAAGTAAAGACAAACACAAATATTACATTACAATGTCTCTGTTAGAACAGTTTCAAGGGGGCGCTCTTTTTTCCCTAAGGAGGGTTTTTAATGAGGCCACCCAATAAAAGAAGAGTTTTCGAAGTATAAGGTGTTTTCAGATTGCATATGTGTTATTTCCAAAAGTTTCGAAGAAAGACCTTGTCATTCGTACATGATTTAAGGCACGAAAAGATATGTCGCGTGTTTTCTAAAAGTTTTAAAGTCCTCATCGTTTTTCGGCGATTAGAGGCACCAGTTAAGTTTTTAAAGTCCTCATCGTTTTTCGGCGATTAGAGGTATCAGTTAAGTTTTTAAAGTCCTCATCGTTTTTCGGCGATTAGAGGCACCAGTTAAGTTTTTAAGTCCTCATCGTTTATCGGCGATCGGAGGCACCAGATGAAAGACCTCCTCGCCGTCGAGCGAGTGCAGGCGAGAAAGAGGAAAAGTCCTCCGTGATTCTGGGAGCGAGAAGATGTAACTCCCGGGGCAACGTAGAGGCAAGTTAAAGACCTCCTCGCCGTCGTGCGGGCGCAGGCGAGAAAGGTCCTCAGTGCATCCAGGGGGGAGGAGATGTACGCCCTGGGCAAGTTGAGGCACCGGACAAAGTCCTTATCGCCGTTGTGCGAACTAAGGCCCATCAAAGACCTCCTCGCCGTCGAGCGAGTGCAGGCGTGAGAAAGAAAAGGTCCTCAGTGCATCCAGGGGGGAGGAGATGTACACCCTGGGCAAGTTGAGGCACCAGACAAAGTCCTTCTCGCCGTCGAGCGAGTTAAGGCCGTTTAAAGTCCTTCTCGCCGATGAGCGAGTTCAGGCGAGAAAAAGTCCTTCTCGCCGATGAGCGAGTTCAGGCGAGTAAAAGTCCTTCTCGCCGATGAGCGAGTTCAGGCGAGTTAAAAGACCTTCTCGCTTGTGTGCGAATGTAGGCAAGATAAAGTCCTTCTCGTCTTGAACGAGTTCAGGTATGGCGAAGAGGGTGGAAGAAGCTTGAAAGGTGGCTAAGGTAGGTTCGAAGAGAACGCCTAGCCAGCCAGTCTCTAGCTCTGAAGATTCAGGGAGGTAAAGGAAGATCCCAGAGGGCATTTCTGCCTCAGATAAAGAAATGACTGCCAAAGCCTGAGGCTAAGAAAAGCTGGTGTTACCAAGAGGTCTAGGTGACCGCGAAAAGTTCAAACACGGCGAGAAGGTTGAAAGACTTGTTTGATAAAGCGGGTCAAGTGGGACGTTGTTTGAACCGATGATTGAATCACAGTTCGTTGCTTGGAACTTTTCTTATGATCAGGTTAGTGCCTCAGGGGTACAAGTTGTTTAAAGCGATTATTGCTTAAGTGTGAATCGGCTCGAAGCAGTTACGCCAAAGGTCATGTTTGCAAAATCGCTAAGTTAAACGTAGCAGAGTTAAACATACAAAGAAAGTAAAGCGCTCAAAAGAAGTCAGAAGAAATATCCAAGTCTCGCTATTGAAATGAATAACTGTTCAAAACACATGTGCAAGAGTTTTTTACAAGGTAAATACAGGTGAATTTATAAAGAAGCAGATGGGGTGGAATTGGTTGAGCCTTCGGCGGGAACGACCTTTCCATCTACTACTTCATTGTTTAATGACACCATGCTGAGGTCAAGATCAGGGAATAGGCATGCAAATTGCTCCCGAGCGGCTTCGAATCCAGCAGTCAGAATCTGAGCAGAATTTAGCTTAAGTTCTTCAAATTGTCCTTGAAGCTCTTCAACCTGTTTCTTGAGCTCCTCGTTCTGCTGTCTCAGCTCTTCAGCTTGTTTCTTGAGCTCCTTGTTCTGCTGCCCCTGCTCTTCAATCTGTTTTTGGAGTTGTTTGTTAGTCTCTTGAGCATGGAGAAGGTCGTCAGTAACCTTCTTGGATTCCGTTCGAGCTTGGGTCAACTCGGCAGCCATCTTCTCTTTTTCCTTGTTCGCCTCGGTGAGATCAGCCATGGCGTCATCCCTTGCTTTTTCAACTTGCCCAAGCAGCTTCTCGCGGTCGATTGACCTTTGCTCCAGTCTTTGTACCTTATCGGCATTAGCTTGAATTTGAGCCTCCAGGTCGCTCGCCTTGGTACGTAGAGGCACGATTCGGCAAAGGTCAACAGCTTCCTTGCGCGCAAGCCTAAGCTCGGTGTTTAGGGCATCCTCCACTCGGGAATGTTCCATTTCCGCGAGCGTTAGGCTGAAGGCCACCTTCTCCACCTCAACCTTCATTGTGCTGTTCTCGGTCTTGAGGTTGTAGATATCATCCTGTAGCCGCCTGGTGGAGCTCTCCACAGCTCTCGTGATGATCGATGGGATGTCTTCTGCGATGGTTTTGAGTTTAGCAGTCAAAGGTTCCCACATCCTCGTGACCTCGAGGGAAAGATTTGCAGCTTGGAGAGGCGCCAGGGGGGCTTGTTGAGGGTTCTCGTCGCCACCTTCCTTAGCGATATTTTCAGTGGTTGCCTCTTGGCGTGGCGACGCGATCGGGGACTCGGTGATTAGGATTGGAGAGGTGTGAGCAACCTCGTCCCCGATTGGAGCGATTCCTGCAGCTGAAGTGTTGGAAGGAGGGCCCCCTCCTGCTGATATATGTGGTGTAGAGGCGCTCGGGGGGTCCTCCAAGAAATTTGGCTCTGGGGCCTCAGTTGCAGGTGGCGCAGTGGCCAATGGAACTGCTTGGACTGGCGGTGAAGGGGCTTGTGGTGCTGGTGATGAAGGAGGAGGAGCGGGTGTTGATGGTGGTGTTGAAGCTGGAAGAGGGGGCGGGGCAGGTGGAGAAGATGGTGCCACCCTCTTCCTTTTCGTGACAAGGCCATCCTCTGTGACCTCGTCGTCCTCTTCCTCATCCTCTTGGACAACTTGGGGGGCTTTCTGCTTTGGCCTCTTAAGGACCAGTTTCTTTCGTTGGGTGGGCGCCTTAGGCGGTGATCGCCCCTGGATGATGGCCTTCTCGACCGCCGAGTTGGGAACCGTTTGGGAGCCGGTCGCCAACCCGTGGTTGCGGGCGAGCGCCTTTAAATCGGCGAGCATGTTCTTACCCAACATGGTGTCTACATGAAATGAAAGTGCATAAGTTAGCTCAAAGGAGAAAGGGGTAAGTGTACAAGACAATGAGACAGCAAAAGCAGGCATATGCAGAAAAGATAAAACCAAAGTCTTGTGTGTGTCGCACAAGACGCCCAGAGACAATATCAGAAGCAATGTCAAGACAAAGATGTGGCGTCCTAACCTATTTGGAATTCCAACTGGTCCTCAAAGAACTCGAAGGAAATCAGGGTGGGGGTCAAGAATGTTATGTGGGCATCTGCCACCCTCTTCCAGAAGAGACAAAGGTCTCTGTCCAAGGCTCCCATGCTATCAGGACTTCTGGGCCTCCTGAAGCAGCTCTTGGACTCCTTTTTCCCCTTGTCCACCCAGTACAAGGGGAAACCGTCGAGGAGGGAAGTGTCTTTGTCATTTGCGCGAACCTGAATGAACTTTCCCTTCCAATCCTTGTACGACTGCTGGAAGATGGTGAAAATGGACCTCCCAGCAATGGCGTTCAGGCTGACCCACAGGCGATCTCCCGGGTGCTTGGCCTCGAACAAGAATAAAAACACGTCCACTGACGCGGGCAACCCCAGGTGGGCGCACGTTATCTCGAAAGCTCGGACAAACGCCCAGCTGTTGGGGTGAAGCTGGGCGGCAGCGATATTGAGCTCGGTTAAGAGTTCCCTCTCAAATCGAGTGAGAGGGAACCTGAGTTTGACCTTCTTGAAGAAAGTGGTGTAGACGAAGCAGAAGGGCCCGTCAGCGCTCACTTTATCATCGGCGCACACTGGCAGAGTGGCGGGGCAAGGCAGCACCATCATTCTCTCATCGTGCTCCTTGTGGAACGATTGGTGGGCCTCGTCCCCATTGGTCAATCGCAGAACCGCTCCCGCGGTGTTCACCGACGACGTTTCCTTTAAGAGGGTTGAGTTAGCCCATGGGTATAACGTCTTGAAGTCTGGCAGTGGGAGGGGGGCTCCTCCAGCGTTTGGTGGAGTCGCCTGGGCCAGAGCGGTTTGAGAAGACGCAGGCCTCACAGCCTGCGAAGAGGGAGCACCACGAACTTGCGTAGAGTCGTGTGCTTGTGAAGGAGGGTTTCGCGCTGATGGAGGGGGGTTCGGGGTGATCTTCGTGCGAGTCATGATAGCAACTGCAAACGAAGGAGGAAGAAAAAATAATCAGGAGGGTTACAAAGGCTGACTCGATCATGAAAGGAAGGTGAAAGACGAACGAATGTGAGTTCGTTGCGACGATCGACAAAGCCCTAAGTCACGCAGAAGGAGAAATGGAAAAACAGCCCACAGCGTATGCACAAGGCAGTTACAGGATGATGCAAATCGGTGAAAATGCAAGAAAACCCAGCAGATGAAGGAAAGTAGTTACCTTTCGATGATCGGGAGAATGTTGAAGGGAGGTGGTGATCTAGAGCGTCGAGGAATGTCGAGAGCTTTCGCAGAAGGAAATGAGAGCGTATGCAAGTGTGAAGAAAGTGATGGAACAGTAGGAGCGTAAGGGGTTTAAGGGTTTTCGAAACGGTTTTGGGAAGCGCTAACGGCAGATGAAGATAGTCGTTGATGAGAGCCACGTGTCGAACGATGCGCGAAGGGTTTGGTGGAGCGTCAGAGCAGCAGAAAGTACTATCGCTTGGAATTCTGTGCCCATGCCACGTAGACCGGTGTTAACGAAGGCTTTTTCAGTCTTTTCGCTAGACAAGTCTTCGCTTAAGACTGGGGGGCTTGTGTACCGCCCTGGTGGTCGGGTGCGATGACGTGGCATCCTGCTACAGTATAGGCGTGTTGACAAGGCGCCAGGTTGACAGTTGGGAAGGAAGTCGGGAGGCACGTGTAGTCGCCGATAGTTAAGTTGGCATGTTCCGATCTCCAGCTTACCAGAATAGGCGATCGCCAGGTTGGGGACAAAGTCGCCAGATGCAGACTCAGGCGACCAGGCAGTCGGAGATCGCCAGAACAAGCACATCGCCGAAGTTAAAGGAGAAGCAGATTATGAAGGCGGCCGGCGAGACCACAGGGAAGGTGTATGAAGGCCCTACCTCGCCAGTTTCAGTAGAGATCGCACTCCTGAGTTAGCTATGCACTGGGCAGTACCATGCATAGGTAACTTAGCCAAAATGAGAGTAGAAGCAGCGCCAAGTCAGGGAGCCTCCAGATGATGGCACGTGTACAGTTGGATACAAGCCACGTGTCCAAGTCTGTAACTGCCAGGAGAGAGAAAACCACCAGGTATATAAGAGTTCCTAACAGATTTTCTAAGGTACGCACGTTCAGTTCATACACTTTACGCTTGCGAGTGACAGAGCTGTTGGTGAGAGAGATTTGCACGGTTCCAGTTCTTAGTATTTGGTGATACCGTCACTGACTTGAGCGTCGGAGTGCGATCGGCCGCAGCGGCGCCGTATCGTTTCTTTGCAGGTTCTTGAGACAGATCCAGAGGAGGAACAGAGGTGAGGAGCGGCGCGCACGTCGATCCTTTGACGAGGCATTCTCCAGCGCTCCGGTCAACAAGCAGGATAAGCATCCGTCGAGCACCCACAGACGAATGGCCAAGTGGAGTCTGCCAATCGGGTGTTGCTGAGAGGTTTAAAGAGAATTTTAGAGAAAGCTAAGGGATCGTGGGCTGAAGAGGTACCCCGCGTAGTTTGGGCATACCACACCACTGAGCAGTCAGGAACCCACGAGACCCCTTTTAGTTTGGTTTATGGATGTGATGCGATGATTCCAGTTGAAATCCAGGAAAGCTCGCCGAGATTCCAGAACTTTGTGGCGGAAGACTCGAACGAAGAAAGAAGAATGAATCTGGATTTGCTGGATGAGGTCAGGGAGGAGGCGAGAGTGAAGGACGAAGCAGTAAAAAGAAGAGTTGAGCGAAGGTACAACTCTAAGGTAATGTCAAGGCAGTTCAGAAGTGGCGATCTGGTGATGAGGAAGGCCCATCAGTATGAGATGTAGAACAAGTTATCGCCTAAGTGGACGGGACCGTTCAGAATAACCAAGGTGCTCGGGAATGGCGCCTACCGCTTGGAGACGTTAGAAGGAGGGGCGATTCCTCGCACTTGGAACGCCACACATCTCAAGTTGTATTACAGTTAAAGCCTTGTAAGTAAAGACGAATATGAAGAGATTTGAATAGTTTCTGTTAAAACAATTTCAAGGGGGCACTCTTTTTTCCCTAAGGAGGGTTTTTAATGAGGCCACCCAATAAAGAAGAGTTTTTCAAAGTTTAAAGCTTCTAAGTTTGCATGCTTATGGCTTTGAGAGTTTTAGAAAAAAGGCCTTATTACCCGTATGTGATTTAGGGCAACAGCAAAGTCATATTGCATGCTTCAATAGTTAAAGTTTTAAAGTCCCCATCATTTTTCGGCGATCGGTGGCAATAGTTAAAGATTTAAAGTCCCCATCGTTTTCGGCGATCGGTGGCAATAGTTAAAGTTTTAAAGTCCCTATCGTTTTACGACGATCGGTGGCAGTAGTTAAAAGTTTTAGAGGCCTCATCGTATTTTGGCGATCGGAGGTACGAGTAGTGCAAAAAGCCCTCAGCGCTCTCGTGCATTTTGAGGCAAGAGAAAAAGACCTCCTCGCCCTCGAGTGAGTGCAGGCGAGAGAGAGTAAAAGACCTCCTCGCCGTTGAGCGAGTTCAGGCGAGAAAAAGTCCTCAGTGCATCCAGGGGGAAGGAGATGTACACCCTGGGCAAGTTGAGGCACCAGAAAAAGTCCTTCTCGCCGTCGAGCGAGTTCAGGCGAGAAAAAGTCCTCAGTGCGTCCAGGGGGGAGGAGATGTACACCCTGGGCAAGTTGAGGCACCAGATAAAGTCCTTCTCGCCTCAGAGTGAGTTCAGGCAAGATAAAATCCTTCTCGTCTTGAACAAGTTCAGGTATGGCATGAAGGGTGCAAGAAGATAAAGGATAACTGAGGTAGGTTCGAAGAGAACACCTCACTATCCAGATCATTGTTCTAAAACTCAGGGAGGTAGAGAAGGATCTAAAAGGCGCCTCTACCCCCAGATGAGGGAACAATGATCAAGTTATGCAAAGAAGAAAGATAACGTCGCCAGAACCCTATGGTGTGAAGGTTGAGGCAGTGAAGGGGTTGTGCGGCGAGTGCCAGATCAGAAGAATTCCGGGCGATGACAGAAGTAGGGGGCACTTCACTTGGCAGATCAGGTAAACTTTATTTTAGTACTAGTTTGAGTCAAAACCTGCTGCCTAGTAAGTGATTTTATGTTAAGGTTTGTTGCCTTAAGTTCACAAGTTTTATTGAATGTCATCGCCGAAGAGTTGATAGTTGCTCAAATTTACTTTGAGTTAACAGTTTGCCAAGTTTGTTATAAGGTTAAACAGTTTGCTCGAGTTAAAAGCGGTACGGGGAGGGATAACCTCAAGTATTGCTGAGTTCACGCAGTTGAGCAAGTTTCGCCAGTTATGTTAGTTGAACCAGTTGATTGCGCAGCAGATGAGTTAGAGGATTATATATATATGTATATATGCATATATGTGCACATGAGCATCGAACAGTTCTAGCACCAACGCGCAAAGCCACGTAAGCCACCGGATTTTAAACCTCTCAAGTCTCCTCGCTGAACAAGTCGCAGCTCGAGACTGGGGGGCTTGTTTACCGACCAGGTCATCAGGCGTGATGACGTGTCTTGCACGTGCTCGGGTGGGGCGTGCTCAATGGAACGTGTAGGCCAGAAAAGAGTTCAGAAGTGGGCATAGTCGCCGATCGCTGAATTGGCGTTCTCCGATCTCTGGTGTGCGTAACCAGCGGTCGCCAGAGTTACGTCGCAGTCGTCGTATGAGAGTGCTAGGAGAACGGATGATCAGAGATCGCCCGGGAATGCTAGGAGATCGGGTGGTTTACACGCCGCCACAAGGAGCACATCGCCGGATCTCCCAGCAAACTTAGTTAAAGCTGTTAAAGGCTCAGAAGGGTAATTTCAAGCGTGTAAGTTCAGTAAGACGATTGTGGCACCAGCATGGGGCATGAAGGTCGAGTGGGTTGGAGGGAACACCTTGCTCATCAGCGACAGGATTCCCAGAGTGGACATTTGTTGGTGGCAAGGTTTCCCCAGCTAGAACATGCATGGTGTAGCAGTAAGGAGGGTGCCATTCGCGATGAGCGATATCACAGAGATGATGCACTTTGTTGCATCCGATACTCGCCTTGTCGGGTGGTGTTCCACGGCGCATTATGTGCTAGGTTGCTCCTTGAGTTGAGGACTTAGCTGTGCGGCTGGTTACTACACGAGAATGACGTTCAAGTTGCCCCAATCCAGATGACGACACGTGTAGGGTTGGATGTCACCAGTTACTCCAACCTAGATGATGACACGTGTAGGGTTGGGAGCAATGGAGAAATGACGCTCAAGTTGCCCTAGCTCAGATGACGACACGTGTAAAGCTGGGTGCTACCTGCTATCCCAGCCCAGATGGCGAGACGTGCAGGGCTGGATGCGAGCCACGTGTCCAAAAGCATAACGGCCTGGAGAGAGAAGAAACCTAACTATAAAGGTAACCTTAACAGAACTACAGAGCATATTCTCTCTTAGTTTTTGGGTGTTCTTGTCACTGACTTGAGCGTCGGAGCACCACCGGCCGCAGAGGCGCCACTGTGTGTTTTTCAGGTTCTCAGAGAGGCTATCTGTGGAGTGGACTTGGAGGGCACGTGGTGTCAAGCTGGTGAGGAAGATCGTGACGAGGCAACGCTCTTGCGCTAAGTCAACCGGCAGGATCAGCACTCAAACCACTCCAAGAAAATATTCTGTCCTCAACCAAGCCTTTCTTGTGGAATGGAGTAGCTTCAAGTGAAATATGTCACAGCAAACCAACTTACTTAAGAACAAGTCTCCACACAACTTTAAGAAGAACAAAAAAAAACAAGCAAGAAAAGGGAGAAACAATAAAAGCTAAACCAAAAACAGAGAGCAATGTATGACAAACTAGAAAGAATATGAATGAAAGACAATCAAGAAAATAAGGAACTCAATGAATAAAGAAGGCACACAAAAAGAGTCCTAAAGAAAAGTGCTAGAGTAGATTAAAGAAAACAGAAAACAGCTACTGGAATTTTATTTTTTTTTAAAGCAAACTGTGCTATGTTTACAGATTTAACTGTTGATCCTGCCTGTTGACCGGAACGCTGGAAACTGCCTCGTCAAAGGATCGACGTGCGCACCCCTTCTCACCTCCGTTCCTCTTCGGGATCTACCTCAAGAACCTGCAAAGAAACAGTACGGCGCCGCTGCGGCCGATCGCACTCCAACGCTCAAGTCAGTGACGGTATCACCAAATACTAAGAGAACAAGAACCGTGCAAATCCTCTCTCACAGTCAGCTCTAACTCGCAAGCGTAAAGTGTATGAACTGAACGTGCGTACCTCAGAAAGTTCGTTAAGAACTCTTATATACCTGGTAGCTTTCTCTCTCCTGGCAGTTACAGACTTGGACACGTGGCTCGCATCCAACCGTACACGTGCCATCATCTGGAGGCTCCCTGACTTGGCGCTGCTTCTACTCTCATTTTGGCTAAGTTACTTATGCATGGTACTGCCCAGTGCATAGCTAACTTGGGAGTGCGATCTCTACTGGAACTGGCGAGTTAGGGTCCTTCATACACCTTCCCTGTGGTCTCGCCGGCCGCCTTCATAATCTGCTTCTTCTTCATCTTTGGCGATGTGCTTGCTTCGGCGATCTCCGATGACTAGGTCGCCTGAATCTACATCTGGCGACTTCATCTTTAACCTTGTGATCGCCGATTCTGGTAAGCTGGAAATCGGAACACGCCAATACAACAACTGGCGACTACACGAGCCCCCCGACTTCCTTCTCTTCTGCCAACCTGGCGCCTTGTCAACACGCCTATACTGTAGCAGGATGCCACGTCATCACACCCGACCACCAGGGCGGTACACAAGCCCCCAGTCTTAAGCGAAGACTTGTCTAGCGAAAAGACTGAAATAGCCTACGTTAACACTGATCTACGTGGCACTGACGCAGAATTCGAAACGGTTGTACCTTCTGCTGCTCTGACGCTCCACCAACCCCCTCACTCATCGCTCGACACGTGGCTTCATCAACGGCTCTCTTCATTTGCCGTTTGCACTTCCTAAAACCATTTCGAAAAACCCTTAAACCCATTTCGCTCCACTGTTCCATCACTTCCTTCGTGCTTGCAACGCTCTAACTTCCTTCTGTGAAAACTCTCGACGCTCTTCAACGCTCTAGATCACCATCTTCCTCCATCGTCTTCCTGATCATCAAAAGGTACCTACTTTCCTTCATCTACTGGTTTTTCTTGCATTTTCATCGATTCGCATCATCTGTAACTGCCTGGTGCATACGCTGTGGGTTGTTTTTCCATTTCTCCTTCTGCGCAACTTAGGGCTTCGTTAATCGTCGCAATGAACCTACATTCGTTCGTTTTTTACCTTCCTTCTATGATCGAGTCAGCCTCTGTAACCCCCTGATCATTTTTCCTTTCTTCTTCCTTTGCAGCTGCTATCATGACTCGCACAAAGATTACCCCGAACCCTCCTCCTTCAGCACGAAACCTTCCTTCACAAGCACACGACCCAACACAAGTTCGTGGCGCTTCATCTTCGCAGGCTGAGAGGCCTGTGTCTTCCCAACCTGTCCTGGCTCAGGCGACTCCATCTAACACTGGAGGAGCCCCCGTTCCCCTGCCCGATTTCAAAACTTTGTATCCCTGGGCCAACTCGACCCTTCTGAGGGAGACATCCTCCGTGAACACTGCGGGAGCAGTTTTGCGGCTGACTAAGGGGGACGAGATCTATCAATCGTTTCACAAGGAGCACGACGAGAAGATGATGGTGCTGCCTTGCCCCGCCGATCTGCCCGTGTGTGCTGATGACAAAGTAAGCGCCGACGGGCCCTTCTGCTTTGTCTACACGACTCTATTCAAGAAGGTCAAGCTCAGGTTCCCTTTCACCCGATTCGAGAGGGAACTTCTGACCGAGTTCAACATTGCTGCCGCCCAGCTTCACCCCAACAGCTGGGCGTTTGTTCGAGCTTTTCAAGTAATGTGCGCCCACCTGGGGTTCCCCGCGTCGGTGGACGTGTTTTTATTCCTCTTCGAAGCCAAGCACCCAGGAGACCGCCTGTGGGTCAGCTTGAACGCGGTTGCTGGGAGGTCCATCTTTACCATCTTCCAGCAATCGTACAAAGACTGGAAGGGGAAATTCATCCAAGTGCGTGCGAACGACAAGGACGCCTCCCTTCTCGATGGCTTCCCCTTGTACTGGGTGGACAAGGGGAAGAAAGAGTCCAAGAGCTGCTTCAGGAGGCCCAGAAGTCCTGACAGCATGGGAGCATTGGACAGAGACCTCTGTCTCTTCTGGAAGAAGGTGGCGGACGCCAATATAACATTCCTTACCACCACCTTGATCAGCTTCGAATTCTACGAAGATCAGCTAGACATTCAAATAGGTTAGGACATTTGAACTATTGCTTTGATACTGCTTCTGTTTAGCTGTTTCTGGGCGTCTTGTGCGTTATGCGCAAGACTTTGGTTTTACCTTTCCTGCACATACCATCTGCTTTGCTGTTTTACTACCTTATGCACTTATTTGTTTCCTTGAATTAACCCATGCACTTTCGTTGCATGCAGACAACATGTTGGGCAAAGGCATGCTCGCCGAACTGAAGGCGCTCGCCCGAAACCACGGGTTGGCGACAGGTTCCCAAACGATACCCAACTCGGTGGTGGGGTCTGCCATCGTCCACGGGCGATCACCACCCAAGGAACCCGCCCAACGCAAAAAACTGGTCCTTAAGAGACCTAAAAGAAAAGCCCCTCAAGTCATCCATGAGGAGGAAGAAGAGGATGACGAGGTCACCGAGGATGGCCTCGTTACGAAGAGGAAGAGGGTGGCACCCTCTTCACCACCTGCTCCACCCCCTCTTCCAACCTCAACACAACCATCGACGCCCGCTCCTCCTCCATCATCGCCAACACCACAGGCTCCTCCTTCACCAGTCCAAGCGGTTCCACTGGCCACTGCGCCACCTGCAGCTGAGGCCCAAGAACCAAATTTCCTGGAGGACCTCCCAAGCGCCTCTACGCCATACGTGTCAGCTGGAGGGGGCCCCCCTTCAAACACTTCAGCTGCAGAAAATGTTCCAATCGGGGATGAGGTTGCTCATACCTCTCCGATTCTGATCACCGAATCCCCGATCCCGTCGCCACGCCAGGAAGCAAACACTGAAGAACCTGCTAAGGAAGGTGGCGACGAGAACCCACAACCGGTCCACCTGGCGCCTCTCCAAGCTGCAAACCTTCCCCTTGAGGTCACAAGGATGTGGGAGCCTCTAACTGCCAAGCTGAAAACCATAGCAGAGGATATCCCAGCGATCATAACCAGGGCTGTGGAAGGCTCAACCAGGAGGCTCCAAGACGACCTCTTCAACCTCAGAACCGAAAACAGCACCATGAGGCTCGAGGTGGAGAAGTTGTCCGCCAATCTGACGCTCGCGGAGATGGAACACTCCCGAGTAGAAGACGCAATGAGCACCGAGCTCAGATTGGCGCGCCAGGAGGCCACTGACCTTCGCCGCAAGGTTCATCAACTTGCCCAAGAGAAAATCGAACTGGAGAGTAAGATCGTGCCTCTTCGCACCAGGGCGGCTGACTTGGAGGCTCTTATGAAAGCTGACGCCGCTAAGGTGCAAAAACTGGAGCAGAGGTCGATCGACCGAGAGAAACTACTTGGGCAAGTAGAAAAGGCGAGGGACGACGCCATGGCTGATCTCGCCGAGGCCAACAAAGAGAAGGGAAAGGTGACTGCTGAGTTGGCCCAAGCACAATCGGAATCCAAGAGGGTTACTGAAGACCTTCTCCAGGCTCAAGAGACCAACAAACAACTCAAAAAACAGGTTGAAGAGCTGGAGCGACAGAATCAAGAGCTGAAAAAGCAAACTGAAGACCTCGAGAAGCACATTGAGGAACTTCAGAAGCAGATTGAAGAACTCAAGCTAAACTCTGCTCAGATTCTGGCCGCTGGATTCGAAGCTGCGCGGGAACAAGTCGCTTGCCTATTCCCCGATCTGGATCTCAGCATGGTGTCGCTGAACAACGAAGTAGTAGATGGAAAAGTCGTTCTTGCTGAAGACTTAATCAACTCTTCCCCATCTGCTACTTTATGATTTCCCTTGTATTATTCTGTAATAAACTTTTGTATATGTGCCTTTAACAGATACTTATTTTAATGACAAAGTTTGGATATTCCCTCTTCTGACTTCTTTAAGCGCTTTAACCTTCTTTGCATGTTTAACTTCGTCGGATTTAACTTAACGATCTTGCAAACACGACTTTTGACTTAACTGCTTCGAACCAGTTCAAACTTAAGCAACAATCACTTTAAACATCTTGTACTCTTAAGGCAACTAACCTTATCGTAAGAATACCCTTCAAGCAACGAACTGTAACTCAGTTGCTGGTTTAAACACGCTCCATCCGACCTGCTTCATTAAACGGGTCTTTTAACCTTCTCGCCGCTGTCTGAACTCATCCCGATCGCCAAGAGCTCTTGGTAACATCAGCTTCTTCCTGGCCTCATGCTTTGGCAATAGTTTCTTTGTATGGGGGTAGAAACGCCTTTTGGGATCTTTCTTTACCTCCCTGAACTTCAGGACAAAAGACCGGTTGACTAGGCGTTCTCTTCGAACCTACCTTAGCCACCTTCCAAACTTCTTCCACCCTCTGCACCATACCTGAACTCGTTCGAGACGAGAAGGATTTTATCTTGCCTAAGCTCGCATGTAAGCGAGAAGGTCTTTGAACTCGCCTGAACTCGCTCATCGGCGAGAAGGTCTTTAACTCGCCTGAACTCGCTCAACGGCGAGAAGGTCTTTAAACTCGCCTGTACTCGCTCAACGGCGAGAAGGACTTTATCTGGTGCCTCAACTTGCCCAGGGTGTACATCTCCTCCCCCCTGGATGCACTGAGGACCTTTTCTCTTTCTCGCCTGCACTCGCTCGACGGCGAGGAGGTCTTTATCTGGTGCCTCAACTTGCCCAGGGTGTACATCTCCTCCCCCCTGGATGCACTGAGGACCTTTTCTCTTTCTCGCCTGCACTCGCTCGACGGCGAGGAGGTCTTTAACTTGCCTCTACATTGCCCCAGGGGTTACATCTTCTCGCCCCCAGAAACACGGAGGACTTTTACTGGTGCCTCTACATTGCCCCAGGGGTTACATCTTCTCGCCCCCAGAAACAAGGAGGACTTAAAAACTTTACTGGAAAACATGCGATATATCTTTTCTTGCCTTAAATCACTTACAAGTGACAAGGTCTTTCTTCAAAACTTTTGGAAAACAGCAAACATGCAACCAGAAAACGCCTTATACTTCGAAAACTCTTCTTTTATTGGGTGGCCTCATTAAAAACCCTTCTTAGGGAAAAAAGAGTGCCCCCTTTCAAACTGTTTCATCAGAGACATTGTATTATGACTTTGTGTTTGTCTTTACTTACAAAGCTCTTAACTATAGTACAACTTCAGGTGTGTGGCGTTCCAGGTGCGAGGAATCGCCCCTCCTTCCAACGTCTCTAAGCGGTAGGCTCCGTTCCCGAGCGCCTCGGTTATTCTGAACGGTCCAGTCCACTTGGGTGACAGTTTATTCTCCATCTCGTACTGGTGAGCCTTCCTCATCACCAAGTCGCCTTCTCTAAACTGCCTTGGCATCACCTTCGAGTTGTACCTTCGTTCGATCCTTCTCTTCACGGCTTCAGCCTTCAATCTCGCCTCTTCCCTGACCTCATCCAGCAGATCCAGGTTCAGCCTTCTCTCTTCATTCGAGTCTTCCTCCACGAAGTTCTGGAATCTCGGCGAGCTCTCCTGGATCTCTACTAGAATCATGGCATCACACCCATAGACCAAGCTGAACGGGGTCCCATGGGTTCCTGACTGCTCGGTGGTGTGGTACGCCCAAACTATACAGGGCACCTCCTCAGCCCAACTTCCCTTGGCTTTCTCAAGCCTTCTCTTCAAACCTCTCAACAACACCCGATTAGCTGACTCCACTTGGCCATTTGTCTGAGGGTGCTCGACGGATGCAAACTCGCTCGTCACGGCAGGAAGAACGGTGCACCGGGTCTTGGTCGATCAGGGGAGCTCGGCAGACGTGATGTTCTGGCCGACCTTCGAAAGATTGCAATTATCTACAGACCAATTAAGACCATATGGAGGCTGCTTATACGGTTTCGCGGGTGATCAAGTCGAAGTCAGGGGATACATTGAGTTAAGGACAACGTTCACAGATGGGGCCACCTCGCGCACAGAGAAAATCAAATATCTCGTCGTGAACGCCCCCTCAGCATATAATATCCTATTGGGAAGGCCAACACTCAATAGGATAGGAGCTGTACCCTCCACAAGGCACATGAAGGTCAAATTACCATCAATGGAAGGGGTGATCGTCACCATCCGATCTGACCAAGAAGAGGCAAAGAGATGTTACGAAAACAGCCTCAAGAACAGGCGATCAGTGTGCCAGGTGACCACAACACCACCTCTTGGTGCGAGGAATGCGCAAGAAGGCCGACTGGCTATGGATGCGGCACCAGAGGGCACTACCGAGGGTGACGTGGGTATGGATGTAGCATTAGAAGCAACCACCAAGGGCGACGTAACCATGGAAGATGTCGAGCCGAAGCCTGAGAGCAGCGCCCGAGTAGAGGGAGAGGAAAGCCGACAGGGAATCAAGCATTGTGAGAGCATTGCTCGCTAGTGAGAGGAGGTCTCGCCCAGTTGGAGATTGGCTCGAGAAGGAGATCGGCGGCAAAACTTTTAAGTTGGGAAAAACTTTAGACGGCGAGACACAGGAATAGATCGCCAAGGTGATAGGCAGGCATCTGGAGGCGTTCGCGTGGTCTACCTCGGATATGCCAGGAATCGACCCCGATTTCTTATGTCATCGTCTAGCAATGGACCCTCAAGTCAGACCCGTCCGACAAAGAAGAAGGAAATTCAATGAAGAAAGGAGGCAGGCGATCAGAGAGGAAACGCAAAAACTCCTCGAGGCGGGCCACATCAAGGAGATACAGTATCCGGAATGGCTCGCCGACGTTGTATTGGTAAAGAAGAGCAATGGGAAATGGCGAATGTGTGTCGACTTCACAGATCTAAATAAAGCCTGTCCAAAGGATTCCTATCCTTTGCCAAGTATAGACGCTCTAGTGGACAGCGCAGCAGGGTGTAAGTTGTTGAGTTTCTTGGACGCGTTCTCGGGGTACAACCAAATTAAGATGCACCCCATGGACGAGGAAAAAACTGCCTTCATGACAGAGAAGTCGTGCTATTGCTACAAGGTGATGCCCTTTGAGCTGAAGAACGCGGGAGCCACGTACCAGAGACTGATGGACAAAGTGCTTGCACCTATGCTTGGGAGGAACGTGCAAGCTTACGTTGACGATATGGTCGTGACATCCCTGGAAAAAAACCAGCATATAGCCGACTTGGAGGAGCTGTTCGCTACGATAGCCAAATACAAACTGAAGCTGAACCCGGAGAAGTGCATTTTCGGCGTCGAAGCGGGAAAGTTCTTAGGTTTTCTCTTAACCGAAAGAGGGATCGAAGCAAACCCTGACAAGTGCGCGACCATTTTGGCGATGAGGAGCTCTGCTACGGTTAAGGAGGTGCAGCTGCTCACGGGTCGTATGGCCGCCCTGTCTCGATTTGTCTCCGCCAGTGGAGAGAGGGGTCACCCATATTTCCAGTGTTTGAAAAGGAATAATAGGTTTGTCTGGACGAAGGAGTGCGAAGAGGCTTTCGTGAAACTCAAAGAGTACCTGGCGAGCCCGCCGGTTCTGTGTAAGCCTCAAATGGGAGCGCCCCTCAGGTTATACTTCGCCGTGACCGAGAAGGCGCTGAGTGCGGTGCTCGTCCAGGAGCAAGAGCAAATTCAGAAACCCGTTTATTTCGTCAGCAAGGTGTTACAGGGCCCAGAAGTGAGATATCAGGCCTTGGAGAAAGCAGCACTGGCAGTAGTGTTTTCAGCGAGGAGGTTGCGTCATTACTTCCAGAGTTTTACGGTGTTGGTGATGACTGACTTACCTATCCAGAAGGTTCTAAAGAAACCAGATGTGGCTGGAAGAATGGTGAAATGGGCGGTAGAGTTGTCGGAGTTCGACATCAAGTATGAGCCCCGAGGACCGATCAAGGGACAAATTTTCGCTGACTTCGTGGTCGAACTATCATCTGAAACAGTACAAAACGCCGGAGATGGTTTTCGTTGGGTGCTCTCAGTGGATGGGTCCTCTAACCAGTTGGGCAGCGGAGCCGGGATAATTCTGGAAGGACCCAACGGCGTGTCGATAGAACAGTCCCTAAAGTTTGCCTTCAAAGCCAGCAACAACCAAGCGGAATAGGAGGCTTTGATCGCTGGCGTTTTGTTGGCAAAGGAGATGGGAGCAAGGGTGCTGTTGGCCAAGAGCGATTCATTGCTAATCACAGGCCAAGTAACCGGCGAATTCCAGGCTAAAGATTCGCAGATGGCAGCTTATCTGGAGTATGTGCAGGAGGTGAGGAAGTCTTTTGTTTCGTTCGAAGTGGTGCATGTGCCAAGAGAGCAGAACACCCGAGCCGACTTGCTAGCAAAGCTCGCCAGTTCGGGCAAGGGGGGCAGGCAGAGGACCGTCATACAAGAAACCCTGAAGACACCTCGAGCGTTCGTGGCGGACCACCAGGTTCTCCAAGTCTGCAAGTCGAAGGAAGGGATGGCAAGGGGTCATAAGTCTCTATCTCAGGAGACCTTGAGGACGCCAAGGGTTAGAGCGCACCCAGTGGGAGAAATAAAGATGACACAGATTTGCGCCGTCCACGAACCAGACACATGGATAACGCCATACCAGCGATACATGGCAGATGGCGTGCTCCCAATGGACCCAACGGAAGCTAGGAAGGTAAAAAAGAACTCCAGCAAGTTCACCCTCATCGATGTCGAGTTATACAGGTTCGGGTTCACACACCCCCTTTTGGTATGTGTACATGGAGAGAGGTGCACGAGAATTATGGCTGAGCTCCATGAAGGGATTTGCGGGAGTCACATCGGAGGTCGAGCCTTGGCGACAAGAACCATCCGTGCGGGTTATTACTGGCCGACAATGAGGGAAGACTGTAAGAGATATGCCCAACGTTGCAAGCAGTGCCAGGAGCACGCCGATTGGCACAAGGCACCTCCGGAAGAGTTAAAATCAATCTACAGTCCCTGGCCTTTCCACACATGGGGAATCGATATCCTGGGACCCTTCCCACTAGCAATTAGGCAAATGAAGTATCTAGTGGTGGCAGTCGAATACTTAACGAAGTGGATTGAAGCAGAACCAGTAGCCCAGATCACCGCGCACAAAGTTCAAAATTTCGTATGGAAGAATATTGTGTGTCGTTTCGGTGTGCCTAAGCGTTTGGTATCGGATAACGGGACTCAGTTCGCAAGTCACCTGCTGAAGAAGTTGTGCGAGGATGTTGGAACTCAACAGGTGTTCGCTTCTGTGGAACACCCGCAAACGAATGGGCAGGTGGATTCAGCTAATAGGGTTTTACTAAGAGGTTTGAAGAGGAGACTGGAGAAGGCCAAAGGTTCTTGGGCCGAGGAAGTCCCCCGTATAATATGGGCATATCATACCACTGAACAGTCAGGAACCCACGAAACCCCGTTTAGCTTGGTGTACGGATGCGATGCGATGATCCCGATCGAAATCCAGGAAAGCTCGCCGAGATTCCAGAACTTCGTGTTAGAAGACTCCAACGCAGAAAGGAGGATGAACTTAGATTTGTTGGATGAGGTCAGGGAGGAGGCAAGGGTAAAAGCTGAAGCAATAAAGAGAAGAGTTGAGCGCAAGTACAATTCTAGGACAAGGCCAAGACAGTTCAGAGATGGCGACCTGGTAATGAGGAAGGCTCACCTGTACGAGATGCAGAATAAATTGTCACCCAAATGGACAGGACCGTTTAGAATAACTGAAGCGCTCGGGAACGGCGCCTACCGTTTGGAAACACTGGAGGGAGGGGCGATTCCACGCACTTGGAACGCTACTCATCTCAAGTTTTATTACAGTTGAGGCATTGTAAGTAGCAGTTAACTCGAACAGCTAAGTGAAAACAGTTTTTTAAGGTGGCACTCTTTTTCCCTAAAAAGGGTTTTTTAATGAGGCCACCCAATAAAGGAAAGTTCGAGTTTATCAAGTTTTCCCAGTTATTGAGTTTGCATAGTTATCATTTTTTATCCTGCCTGTTGACCAAAACGTTGGAACTTGCCTCGTCAAACTTGGATCGATGTGTGCACCGCTTCAACCTCCGTCCTTCGCCACGATCCACCTCAAGAACCTGCAAAAGAACAGAGCGGCGCCGCTGCGGCCGATCGCACTTCAACGCCCAAGTCAGTGACTGAACCACCAAATACTTCAAGAGCAAAACTCTAGAACTCTCAAGGAACCGTGCAATGTTCTCTCTCACAGTATGCTCAAGAACTCGCAAGCGTAAAGAATACAATCTGAACGTGCGTACCTCAAAAGTTCGTTGGGGAACCCTTAAATACCTGGTCACTTTCTCTCTCCTGGCAGTTACAGACCTGGACACGTGGCTCGCATCCAGCTGTACACGTGCCATCATCTGGAGCCTCCTTGACTTGGGCGCTGCTTCTGAATCTCCTTTGGCTAAGTTACTTATGCATGATACTGCTCAGTGCATAGCTAACTTGGAGCGCGATCGTTACTGGAATTGGCGAGTTAGGGTGCCTTCGTACACCTTCCCTGTGGTCTCGCCGGCCGCCTTCATAATCTGCATCACCTTCATCTTCGGCGATGTGCTTACTCCGGCGATCTCGAATCACTTGGTCGCCTGAGTTTACATCTGGCGACTTCATCTTTAACCCGGTGACCGCCGGTTCTGGTGTGCTGGAGATCGGAGCACGCCAACATAATAACTAGCGACTTCACGAGCCCCCCGACCTCCTTCCCTTCTGCCAACCTGGCGTCTCGTCAACACGCCTATACTGTAGCTTGGTGCCACGTCATCACTTCCGACTACCAGGGCGATACACAAGCCCCCCAGTCTTAAGCGAAGACTTGTCCAGCGAAAAGACTAAAGGAGTCACGTCAACACCGATCTACGTGGCGCTGGCGCAGAATTCCAGGCGGTTGTACTTTCTGCTTCTCTGACGCTCCACCAAACACTCCTCCCATCGTTCGACACGTGGCTTCATCAACGGTTATCTTCAGTTAACGTTTGCGCTTCCAAACCCATTTCGAAAAACCCTTAAACCCATTTCGCTCCACTGTTCCATCACTTTCTTCGTATTCTCAGACGCTCCAACTCTCTTCTGCAAAAAAGCTCTCAACGTTCTTCAACCTCCTGAATCACCAACATCCTTCATCACTTTTCCGATCATAAAAAGGTACTTCCTTTCCTTCTTCTGCTGGTTTTTCCTGCATTTTAACCGATTCGCATCATCCTTTAACTGTATGGTGCATACGTTGTGGGTTGTTTTTTCTTTATTTCTCCTTCTTCGTAACTTAGGGCTTCGTCTTCATTACAACAAACCTTCGTTCGTTCGTTTTTTCACCCTTCGTTCCTGATCGAGTCAGCCTCTGCGAACCCTGATCATTTTTCCTTTTCTTTCTCCTTTGCAGCTTCCGCAATGACTCGCTCAAAGATCACCCCAAATCCTCCTCCTTCGTCACGAAACCCCTCCTCACAAGCACACGACCCACCACGAGCACGTGGTGCTTCTTCTTCTCAGGCTGAGAGGCCTGCACCCTCCCGCCCCAACTTGGCTCAGGCCACTCCACCCGTCGCCGGAGGAGCCTCCGTGCCTTCTCCTGATTTCAAAAAACTATACCCATGGGCTACCCCGACTTTGTTGAGGGAAACATCTTCTGTAAACTCTGCTGGGGCAGTTCTGTGATTGAAGAAAGGGGACGAGCCTCACCAATCATTCCATAAGGAGCACGACGAGAAGATGATGGTGCTGCCTTGCTCTCCCGACATGCCGGTGTGCGTTGATGATAAGGGGAACACCGGCGGGTTGTTCTCCCTCATCTACACGACCTTGTTCAAGAAGGTGAAACTTAGGTTTCCCTTCACTCGCTTTGAAAGGGAGCTTCTCACCGAGCTCGACATCGCCGCCGCCCAGCTCCATCCCAACAGCTGGGCGTTCGTACGGGCTTTCCAAATAATGTGCGACCACTTGGGGCTGCCAGCGTCAGTGGACGTTTTCTTATTTCTTTTTGAAGCCAAGCACCCAGGAGATCGCCTGTGGGTAAGCTTGAACGGGATTGCTGGGAGGTCGATCCTCTCTATCTTCCAGCAATCCTACAAAGACTGGAAGGGCAAGTTCGTCCAGGTGCGTCCCAACGACAAGGACGCTTCTCTGCTCGACGGTTTCCCCTTGTATTGGGTAAACAAGGGGAGCAAAGAGTCCAAAAGCAGCTTCAGGAGGCCAAGGAGTCCTGATAGCATGGGTGCCTTGGACAGGGACCTCTGCTTCTTCTGGAAGAGTGTGGCTGATGCCAACATCACCTTCCTCACCACCACACTCATCTGCTTCGAGTTCTTCGAGGACCAACTCGAAATCCGCATAGGTTAGAATTCACCTCGACGTCTAAGTTTTATTTTTGATATTACCTCTGTTAACTGTTTCTGGGCGTCTTGTGCGTTGTGCGCAAGACTTTGGTTTTATTTTTCTGCACCATTTATCTGCTTTTTGTTGCAGGCTGCCTTATGTGTTTCCCCTTTTTTCTGAGCTAACCCATGCACCTTTGCATTATGCAGATCGCATGTTGGGCCAAGGAAAACTTGCTGAGCTGAGGGCACTCGCCACCCAAAGGCCCAACTCCTCCCGATGTCCAACCCGCCAACCAACGTAAGAAACTTATCCTCAGAAAGCCAAAGAGGAAGGCCCCCCAAGTAGTCCACGAGGAAGAAGAAGAAGATGATGAGGCGACTGAAGACGGCCTCATCATCAAGAGGAAAAGGGTGGCACCTTCTTCACCATCAGCTCCACCTCCACTTCCTACATCAACACCGCCATCCACACCAGCTCCGCCTCCAGCGTTGCCACCCCCACCAGCTCCTGCCTCACCAGTCCAAGCAATTCCTTTGGCATCTGCGCCTCCTGAAGCTGAGGCCGCCGAAGCCAACTTCTTGGAGAACCCCCCGAGCGCCTCCACGCCGTAGGTAACAGCTGGAGGGGGTCCTCCATCAAACGCCTCCACCACAAACGTTGGCCCAATCGGGGATGAAGGTGCTCACCACTCTCCAATTCTGATTACTGAATCCCCGACGTCGCCACCACGCCAAGAAGCACCCGCTGAGCAACCAACTCGAGAAGGTGGCGGCGAAAACCAACAACAGGCCCACCCGGTGCCTCCACAAGCAGACCTCTCTCTTGAGGTCAAGAGGATGTGGGAGCCTTTCTCTGCCAAACTGAAGATGATGGCAGAGGACATCCCCACCATCATCTCTAGAGCTGTGGAAAGTTCCACCAGGAAGCTCCAGGATGACCTCTTCGCCCTTCGAACTGAGAACAACACTATAAGGATTGAGGCGGAGAAGTTATCCTGCAATCTGACACTCGCCAAGATTGAGCACTCCCGAGTAGAAGATGCAATGAGCACCGAACTCCGGGTGGCGCGCAAGGAGGCCACCGATCTCCGCCATAAGGTACAGCTTTTGGCTCAAGAGAAAATTGAGCTAGAGAGCAAGCTGGTGCCTTATCGCGTCAAAGTGGCTGACCTGGAGGCCTTGATTAAAACTGGCGCTGCCAAGGTGAAGAAACTGGAACAAAGGTTAGCCGATCGGGAGGTCTTCCTGGGGAAGGTGGAGAAGGAGAGGGACGACACCATGGCTAAGCTTGCTGAAGCCAACAAAGAAAAAGGGAAGATTGCTGCTGAACTGGGCCAGGTGCAGGCAGAATCCAAGAAGGTTGCTGAAGACCTTCTTCAAGCTCAGGAAACCATCGAAAAACTCAAGAAGCAAGCTGAAGAGCTGGAGCAGCAGAACGAGGGGCTGAAGAAACAAACTGAAGAACTTAAGAAACAGATCGAAGACCTTAATCTGAGTTCTGCCCAAATTCTGGCTGCTGGATTCGAGGCCGCACGGGAACAGTTCGCCTGCTTGTTCCCCGATCTAGATCTCAGCATGGTGTCCCTCAACAACGAGGTGGTGGATGGGAAGGTTGTTCCCACTGAAGACGGATTGATTCCCCCCCCATCTACTACCTTTAGGCCTTCTCCTTCATACAATTGTAATGAACTTTTTTCTTTTTCTGTACATGTGCCCTGAACTGATATTTACTTAACGACAAGGTCTTTGTATTTCTTCTTGTAACTTCTTTGTCTGCTTTAACTTTCCTTGCACAATTTACTTCAAAGAAATAACTTAGTAATTTCGTAAACGCAATCGTGTACTTAACTGTTTCGAACCACCAATCTTCGGACAATAACGCTTTAACAACTTGTAATCTCAAGGCAATGAACCTTAGCGTAAAATCACTCTTCAAACAACGAACTTTAACTCAACTACTGGCTTAAGACACCGCTAACTCGACCTGCTTCATCAAAACGGGTCTTTAACTTTCTTGCCACTGCATGAACTTTTCCTGGTCGCCAAAGACTCTTGGCAATATCAGCTTCTTTCTGCCTTCACAACTTGGCCATTGTTCCTTCGTCTGGGGGTAGAGGCGCCTTTCGGATCCTTCTCTACCTTCCTGAACTTCAGAACAAAAGACCGGGTGACTAGGCGTTCTCTTCGAACCTACCTTAGCCACCCCCCAAACTTCTTCCACCCTTTGCACCATACCTGAACTCGTTCGAGACGAGAAGGATTTTATCTTGCCTGAACTCGCTCATCAGTGAGAAGGTCTTTAACTCGCCTGAACTCGCTCATAGGCGAGAAGGTCTTTTAACTCGCCTGAACTCGATCATAGGCGAGAAGGTCTTTAACTCGTGCCTCTACATTGCCCCAGGGGTTACATCTCCTCTCCCCCAGAAACACTGAGGACTTTCGCTGGTTCCTCTACATTGCCCCAGGGGTTACATCTTCTCGCCCCCAGAAACACTGAGGACTTTTCACTGGTGCCTCTACATTGCCCCAGGGGTTACATCTTCTCGCCCCCAGAAACACTGAGGACTTTTCACTCTTCCTCGCCTGCACTCACTCGACGGCGAGGAGGTCTTTATCTCGCCTCAGGACGCGCGAGGGCGTTGAGGTCTTTTAACTAGTGCCTCCGATCGCCGAAAGACGATGAGGACTTTAACTTTAACTGATGCCTCCGATCGCCGAAAGACGATGAGGACTTTAACTTTAACTGATGCCTCCGATCGTCGAAAGATGATGAGGACTTAAAAACTTTTGAGAAAACATGCAATCTAAAACAACTTTGAGCTTCGAAAACTCTTCTTTATTGGGTGGCCTCATTAAAAACCCTCCTTAGGGAAAAAAGAGTGCCCCCTTCAAACTGTTTTAACAGAGACATTGTAATATAACTTTGTGTTTGTCTTTACTTACAAAGCTTCTTAACTGTAATACAACTTGAGGTGCGTGGCGTTCCAAGTGCGAGGAATCGCCCCTCCTTCCAATGTCTCTAAGCGGTAGGCGTCGTTCCCGAGCGCCTCGGTTATTCTGAACGGTCCTGTCCACTTAGGTGACAGCTTATTCTCCATCTCGTACTGGTGGGCTTTCCTCATCACCAGGTCGCCTTCTCTGAACTGTCTTGGCATCACCTTCGAGTTATATCTTCGTTCAATCCTTCTCTTCACCGCCTCAGCTTTCAATCTCGCCTCTTCCCTGACCTCATCCAGTAGATCTAGGTTCAACCTTCTTTCCTCGTTCGAGTCTTCCTCTACGAAGTTCTGGAATCTCGGCGAGCTCTCCTGGATTTCTACTGGAATCATTGCATCACACCCATATACCAAGCTGAACGGGGTCTCATGGGTTCCTGACTGTTCGGTGGTGTGGTACGCCCAGACTATACGGGGTACCTCCTCAGCCCAACTTCCTTTGGCTTTCTCTAGCCTTCTCTTCAAACCTCTCAGCAACACTCGATTAACTGACTCTACTTGGCCATTTGTCTGAGGGTGCTCGACGGATGCAAACACTTGTTGAATTCCCACCCCTTCGCACAGCTTCTTCAACAGGTGACTTGCAAACTGAGTCCCATTGTCCGACACCAGGCGCTTGGGCACACCAAACCGGCACACGATGTTCTTCCACACGAAACCTTCGATCTTGTGCGCGGTGATCTGGGCCACTGGTTCTGCTTCGATCCACTTGGTGAAATACTCAATCGCCACCACCAAGTACTTCATCTGCCTGATCGCCAGCGGGAATGGTCCCAGGATGTCGATTCCCCGAGTATGAAATGGCCAAGGGCTGTAAATCGACTTCAACTCCTCGGGAGGCGCTTTGTGCCAATCGGCGTGCTGTTGGCATTGTTTGCAACACTGTGCATACCTCTTGCAGTCTTCTCTCATCGTTGGCCAGTAGTAACCTGCACGGAGAGTCCTTGCGGCCAGAGCTCGACCCCCGACGTGGCTTCCGCATATCCCTTCATGGAGCTCTGCCATAATCCTCGTGCATTTTTCGCCATGCACACATTCTAGGAGTGGGTGAGTGAACCCAAACCTGTACAACTCGCCATCAATCATTGTGTACTTGCTAGAATTTTTCTTTATCTTCCTAGCCTCTGTCGGATCCAGCGGGAGAAGGGCATCTGCCAGGCACCGCTTGTACTGTGTTATCCAGGTGTCTGGCTCATGGGTAGCGCAGACCTGCGTCATGTTCACCTTCTCTCCTCGACATGCTCTAATTCTCGGCGATCTCAAGGTCTCTTGAGTCAAGGATTTGTGACTCCTCACCGCTTTCTCCGTCGACTTGCTTATCTGAAGAACCAGGTGATCTGCTACAAATGCTCTCGGCGTCTTCAGAGTTTCTTGAATCACCGTCCTCTGCCTACCCCCCTTGCCTGAACTGGCGAGCTTAGCTAGCAAGTCAGCTCGGGCATTATGCTCTCTGGGCACATGCACTACTTCAAAGGAGGCAAAGGAACTCTTCAATTCCTGCACATACTCCAGGTAAGCCGCCATTTGTGGATCTTTAGCCTGGAACTCGCCTGTTACTTGCCCTGTGACTAGCAGCGAGTCACTCTTAGCCATCAACACCCTGGCTCCCATCTCTTTGGCCAGCAAAATCCCGGCGATCAACGCCTCATATTCTGCTTGATTATTGCTGGCTTTGAAGGCAAACCTCAAAGATTGTTCGATCAGCACGCCGTTGGGCCCTTCCAAAATGACTCCAGCACCGCTACCCTGTTGGTTCGACGATCCATCCACCGAGAGCACCCAACGGAAATCGTCCCCTTCAACTCGTGTCGCCTCAGATGAGAGCTCGACCACGAAATCTGCGAAGATTTGCCCCTTGATCGGGCCTCGGGGCTCATACTTAATATCAAACTCTGACAACTCTACTGCCCACTTTACCATCCTTCCCGCAACGTCAGGCTTCTTCAAGACCTTCTGGATGGGCAGGTCAGTCATCACCAGTATCGTGAAGCTATGAAAATACCACAGCCAGCGCAGCCTTTTCCAGGGCCTGATATCTCGTTTCGGGGCCCTGCAGTACCTTACTAACAAAATAAATAGGCTTTTGAGCCTGATCTTGGTCCTGGGCGAGCACCGCACTCACCGCCCTCTCAGTTACAGCAAAATACAACCTGAGAGGGGTTCCACCAGTGGTTTACACAAAACCGGCGGGCTCGCCAGATACTCCTTCAGCTTGACGAAGGCTTCCTCGCACTCCTTCGTCCAAGCAAACTTGTTATTGCGTCTTAGGCACTGGAAGTAGGGATGGCCCTTCTCTCCGCTAGCTGACACGAAGCGAGACAGGGCGGCCATCCGACCTGTTAGTTGTTGTACTTCCTTCACGGTAGCTGGGCTCCTCATCGCCAAGATGGCGGCACACTTATCCGGGTTGGCCTCTATTCCTCTTTCGGTTAAGAGGAAACCCAAAAACTTTCCAGCCTCCACGCCAAAGATGCATTTCTCTGGATTCAGCTTCAACTTGAACTTGGCGATCGTCGTGAACAATTCCTCCAAGTCTGCAACGTGCTTACTTTTTTCTGGCGAGGTCACGACCATGTCATCGACGTACGCTTGCACATTCCTTCCTAGCATCGGTGCAAGTACTCGATCCATCAACCTCTGGTACGTGGCCCCCGCGTTCTTCAGCCCAAATGGCATCACCTTGTAGCAGTAGCACGATCTCTCGGTCATGAAGGCAGTCTTCTCTTCATCCATGGGATGCATCTTGATCTGATTATACCCCGAGAAGGCATCCAGGAAGCTCAACAACTTACACCCTGCAGCACTATCCACCAGGGCGTCTATGCTTGGTAAAGGATATGAATCCTTTGGGCAGGCCTTATTCAAATCAGTGAAATCGACGCACATGCGCCATTTCCCATTACTCTTCTTCACCAGCACGACATTTGCCAGCCATTCAGGGTACTGAACTTCCCTGATGTGGCCTGCAGCGAGGAGTTTCTGTGTTTCGTCCCTGATCGCCTGCCTCCTCTCCTCGTTGAACTTTCTTCTTCTTTGTCGCACTGGTCTCACCAAGTTGTCCATCGCCAGATGATGGCACAAGAAGTCGGGATCGATCCCGGGCATGTCCGAAGCGGACCATGCGAAGGCATCCAGATGTCGTTCTATCACCTTAGCAATCTGGTCCTGGAGCTCAACCTCAAGAGATCTTCCCAGCTTGAAGATCTTTCCCCCGATCTCTCTCTCGAGCCACTGCTCGACGGGTTTTTGCCTGGTCTCTCTAGCGATCACCGCCCTGGCGATTCCCAGTTCTCTCGCTTCCTCAGGGCGATTCCTTGCCTCTTCTTCCTCCAGACCAGCGTTCCCCTCCCCCAGCTCAGCATCCACCATCTCCACGTCTCTTCCGGCGGTCTCTTCTATTACCGTCGATCTGGGCTTCACACCCGGAGGCGGGGTGGTTGTCACGTAACTCACCGATCTCTTGTTTTTCAGGCTATTCTCATAGCACTTCTTCGCTTCTTTCTGATCGGATTTGATGGTGATCACCACCCCCTCCATAGACGGCAACTTCACCTTCATGTGCCGGGTCGACGGTATAGCGCCTATCCTGTTGAGCGTGGGTCTTCCCAACAGAATGTTGTATGCTGAAGGAGCGTTTACGACAAGGTATTTGATTTTCTCTGTTCTCGAACCCGCCTCATCTGTAAACGTAGTCCTCAATTCTATGTACCCCCTGACCTCCACCTGGTCACCAGCGAAACCATACAAACACCCTCCATAGGGCCTCAGCTGGTCAAGGGGCAGCTCCAACTGCGTGAAAGTCGGCCAGAACATCACGTCTGCCGAGCTTCCTTGGTCCACCAGCACCCTGTGGACCTTTCTTCCTGCTGTTATCAACGAAATTACTATGGGATCGTTGTCATGAGGCACAACATCCCGAAGATCTTGCTTGGTGAATGTAATGTCCACATCCGGCGAGTGGTCTTCAAACATATCCACTGTCATCACAGACCTCGCATACCTCTTCCTCTGTGATGCGGTGCATCCACCACCCGAGAAACTCCCTGCAATGGTGTGGATTTCCCCGTGCGTAGGCACCTCGTGCTGCTGAGCTTCTCCACCTGCTGGTTGGGAGCTCGACGCGCCCCCCATCCTTCTATCCAGCAAATAGTCATTTAGGAACCCGCTCTTAACCAGATCGTCGAGCTGGTACCCTAAAGCCAAGCACGAATCCACAGTGTGGCCAAAGCCCTGGTGAAACTCACACCAGGCGTCTGGCTTTGGTCCCAGCACCTTGTCGCCCACCTTCTCGGGCGCCTTCAACCTAGCTGATATATTGGGAATGGCGATTAGGTCCGCCAATCCCATGACAAACTTGTGCTTAGGCGGGCGATTGTACTCCCGGCGTGCTGGTTGCGGGCGTCCCTGGCCCCGGCCCTTGTTCTTCCTTGGATCATAAGGATGGCGAGTCCTCTGATCCCTTCTGGCCGCCGCTGTCTCCAGCTCCCTTTGTGGCTGGATCCTCGTCTGGGCGCGTGGCCTAGCGGGAGCCACGCTTCCTCTCTTCTCGGCGACTTCACTCTCGTCGGCGATGTGGGCCACCGCAAGTCGCCTAACCTCAGCAAACGTGGCGGGGTGAGCCCTGATCAATGCCTCGCCGAATGGTCCCGGCAGCACGCCATTCTTAAATGCATAGACCAGCATTTCTTCATCTTTGGCCGGCGATCTGACCATCTGCGCCCCAAAGCGATTCAAGTAGTCCCTGAGGGACTCTCCCTGATATTGCCTTATATCAAACAAATCATAAGACACCCCGGGCGGTGCCTTATTCACGATGTACTGCTCGACGAAAATCTTTGAAAACTGTTGGAAGTTGGTAATGTGACCGGTAGGCAGGCTCACAAACCATTCCAGCGTCGTTCCCTGGAGTGTGCTCACGAACATCTTGCAGTACACGGCGTCTGACCCTCCTGACAGCATCATCTGCGTATGGAACGTGGTGAGATGAGCCTCAGGATCCTCCACGCCAGTGAAAACAGCCTTAACAGGTACCACACTCGCAGGAATAGGCGTGTCAGTAATCGCCTGAGCGAAAGGCATAGGAAAAACTCGAGGCGGCGTTGACGGCGCGACCTCTTCAGCAATAGGACGCCCTCGCTGCTCCTAAAGAGCTTGACGCAGCTCTTCAGTCACCTTGCTAAGCTCATCATTCCTGGCCCGAGAGGCGGCCAGATCCTCATGCATTCTCGCCTGTTCTATGCGCGAGGCTTCCACAGTTGCCTGCAACGAGCGCATGATCTCTACCATCTGTGCCATGGTCATGGCGGCGGCGCCTTCAGCAGCAACGGGCGCAACTGGACTTGAACGGTTGCTTCTCATTTTTCTCATGAAAACTCAGCAAATCACAGAGAATAATGATCAACACTTCCTTCAGCGACGATCGACTCAGCGATCAATCGGTCAAAACTGCGCGAAACTCCGCAAGAAAACTCAAGAACACAGCGAACCTCCACAGAAACCTGCAACTCCACCAGAAAGCACCGCTTCTCCCACAACAAACCAAATGAGTCAAAGAACTCAAATCTCGCCGAACAAAACTCGCGCGATCAGCAGAGAACTTCACCTCACCGAACAAGACCTCAAACGAACGGTGGAAAACGTGAAAACACCGAACAACGAACAAAACTTGATGAACAGCGAACAATGGCTGTACCAGCACACAACCACACAGAAAACTACGAAAACCTCCAAGAACTCACGCTAAGGATGGGAACAAGATTTACACGGCCCCGCGGTGGGCGCCTGATGATCCTGCCTGTTGACCAAAACGTTGGAACTTGCCTCGTCAAACTTGGAATGACGTGTGCACCGCTTCAACCTCCGTCCTTCGTCACGATCCACCTCAAGAACCTACAAAAGAACAGAGCGGCGCCGCTGCGGCCGATCGCACTCCAACGCCCAAGAGCAAAACTCTAGAACTCTCAAGGAACTGTGCAATGTTCTCTCTCACAGTATGCTCAAGAACTCGCAAGCGTAAAGAATACAATCTGAACGTGCGTACCTCAAAATTTCGTTGGGGAACCCTTAAATACCTGGTCACTTTCTCTCTCCTGTCAGTTACAGACCTGGACACGTGGCTCGCATCCAGCTGTACACGTGCCATCATCTGGAGCCTCCTTGACTTGGGCGCTGCTTCTGACTCTCCTTTGGCTAAGTTACTTATGCATGATACTGCTCAGTGCATAGCTAACTTGGAGCGCGATCTTTACTGGAATTGGCGAGTTAGGGTGCCTTCGTACACCTTCACTGTGGTCTCGCCGGCCGCCTTCATAATCTGCATCACCTTCATCTTCGGCGATGTGCTTACTCCGGCGATCTCGAATCACTTGGTCGCCTGAGTTTACATCTGGCGACTTCATCTTTAACCCGGTGACCGCCGGTTCTGGTGTGCTGGAGATCGGAGCACGCCAACATAATAACTGGTGACTTCACGAGCCCCCCGACCTCCTTCCCTTCTGCCAACCTGGCGTCTCGTCAACACGCCTATACTGTAGCTTGGTGCCACGTCATCACTTCCGACTACCAGGGCGGTACAAATTTAAATTTGGAAACGAAAGGCTTAGTCGTCCTTATGTAATTTAGGGTAGATTCAGATCGCATGCATCCAGTCCAAAGTTTTAAGACCTCATCGCCACCTCGCGATCGGAGGCACTAGTATAAAGTTTTTATGTCCTCATCGCCACCTCGCGATCGGAGGCACTAGTATAAAGTTTTTTAAGTCCTCATCGCCACTCGGTGATCGGAGGCACTAGTATAAAGTTTTTTAAGTCCTCATCACCACTCGGCGATTGGAGGCACAGATAAAGTTTTTAAGTCCTCATCGCCACCTAGCGACCGGAGGCACAAGTATAAAGTTTTTAAGTCCTTCTCGCCACCTGGCAATCGGAGGTGAAAGTTAAGTTTTAAGTCCTACTCGCCTAGAACGAGTATAGGCGAGAACAGAATAAAAAGTCCTACTCGCCTAGAGCGAGTATAGGCGAGAACAGATCAGAAGTCCTACTCGCCTAGAGCGAGTATAGGCGAGAACAGATCAGAAGTCCTACTCGCCTAGAACGCGTTTAGGCGAGAACAGATTGAGAAGTCCTACTCGCCAAGAACGAGTATAGGCGAGAGTTCAGAGCAAGATGACAGATATGTACAGATGAGATTAAAATCCGGGTGCCTAGTCCTTGAGCAGGGGTTAAGGGATTCCTTCGGGACGCCCCCTCCTCAAGTAGGAATAGCTAGCCCCAGTACCAGATAACAGTTAAAATCCGGGCGCCTAGTCCTTGAGCAGGGGTTAAGGGATTCCTTCGGGACGCCCCCTCCTCAAGTAGGAATAGCTAGCCCCGGTACCAGATAACAGTTAAAACCCGGGCGTTTAGTCCTTGAGTAGGGGTTAAGGGATTCCTTCGGGACGCCCCCTCCTCAAGTAGGAATAGCTAGCCCCGGTACCAGATAACAGTTAAAATCCGGGCGCCTAGTCCTTGAGCAGGGGTTAAGGGATTCCTTCGGGACGCCCCCTCCTCAGGTAGGAATAGCTAGCCCCGGTACCAGATAACAGTTAAAACCCGGGCGCTTAGTCCTTGAGCAGGGGTTAAGGGATTCCTTCGGGACGCCCCCTCCTCAAGTAGGAATAGCTAGCCCCGGTACCAGATAACAGTTAAAACCCGGGCGTTTAGTCCTTGAGTAGGGGTTAAGGGATTCCTTCGGGACGCCCCCTCCTCAAGTAGGAATAGCTAGCCCCGGTACCAGATAACAGTTAAAATCCGGGCGCCTAGTCCTTGAGTAGGGGTTAAGGGATTCCTTCGGGACGCCCCCTCCTCGAGTAGGAATAGCTAGCCCCGGTACCAGATGAGATTAAAAGTCCTCAGTGCATACAGGGAAAAGGTAGCCCCTGGGCAAGTTGAGGCACCAAATAAAGTCCTCCTCACCCTCGAGTGAGTTCAGGCGAGATGAGATTAAAAGTCCTCAGTGCATCCAGGGAAAAGGTAGCCCCTGGGCAAGTTGAGGCACCAGATAAAGTCCTCCTCACCCTCGAGTGAGTTCAGGCAAGAACAGAGTACAAGACCTCTTTGCTTAAGCAGATTGAGGCAAGTTCGAAAGTCCTCAGTGCAGAACCAGGCCGACAAAGTTTTAGGCGATGACCTAAAAACCCACATGTCACTTGGCAGATCTGGCAAGCGAGATTTCAGATACTAAGAATGACTCCCGCCTGCTGCTCAGTAAGTAATTTCGTGTCAAATGTTATTACTATAGACTAACCGTTTGTTCAAGATAAGTTAATTTCCAGGAAATTAAGCGTCAGTTTATATTAAGTTAATTGGGTTGAGTAAAAACCAACCAAGTTATCAGGTGGGTTGAGTAAAAACCAACCAAGTTATCAGGTGATCGCGCAACAGATAAAAGATAGATATGTTAACGCGGTCCAAATAAAAGAAGTCATTACAAACAAGGTTCGTTGCACATAGACAGGGGTCGAATGTTTAAGCTTTTCAGAAAGTTCCTAAACAAAACATCAGATAAAAACATTAATCGGAGGGTACGATTTTGCCGTCTATCACTTCATGGTAAATTGAGAACTGGGAGAGGTCCAGGTCAGGGTAAGCACAAGCAAACTGCTCCAAAGCCGCGCCGAACCCAGAAGTCAGAACGGTTGCGGCACCGAGGTCGAGTTCTTCACCCTGCTTCTTCAGCTTTTCGTTCTCCTCAAGCGCCTGGGCAAGCTTTGCTACAGATTCGCTCAGCTCCTTATCTTTCTCGCTCAGCTCCTTGGCTTTTTGATCCATGTCAGTTTGGATTTTACCCAGCAGATCCTCCCTCTCAATTGATTTGGCCTTGAGCTCATCCACATGGACCCCCTTGGCCTTGAGGGTTTCCTCCAGGTCCGCTATCTTCTCCTGCTGATGCACGATTCTGCCCCCGAGTTCGGCGTCCTCTAAGAGTTTGGCATTGAGCTTTTGATTTAGTTCAGCGCTGTTTTTACGTTCGCTCCGCAACTCTTCCTTCAGAGCATTCTCTAACCGCGAAAACTCCAAACCCCGCATCGTAAGATCACGCTTAAGTTGTTGGACTTGGCCTTTCGCAGCACTGGCTTCAGATTCATACTGGCTCAAGGAGTCCCTTAAAGCCTCGCCCATCATCTGGCAAAGGCGTTTCTCTACGCACTCGGTAGTCACAGCGCTAAGGTGAGCGGCATGGGCTTTCAAGACCTCCTCGACAGGAAATGGAAGAGCAGGAGTCGGGATTTGGTTCTCGCCGCCACCTTCATGAGTATGAACGACCAGGGGAACATCAGGACGTGGCGGCGACACATTTGGCTCCACTACAGGCTGGGGAGGAGACCACTGAATATCCGCAGTTTGCTCCAAAACGCCTCCGGCAGCTGAGGTATTGGACGGTAAAGCATCCCTAGCGCTCTCAAAGGGTGTAGAGACGCTGGGGGGATTCTCTGCATAATTTGGGCCTGTACTCTCGTTCGCGGGTAGCTCGGTGACGGTTGCCCTGTTCCTTTTACGGATAAGTCCATCTTCAGTGCTCTCGTCGTCATCCTCATCCGACACCATTATGGGATTCTTCCTCTTGGCCCTCTTTGGTGGCAGTTTCTTTCTCGCGGGGGCAGGAGGGGCGATAGGGGAAGATGAGCCAACGGGAGGAAGCTCGCCTCGAGCAACGGCGGCTTCCGCTACAGTGTTCGGGACGGTTTGAGAACCCGCAGCGAGTTTGTGGCGTTTAACTATGGAACGCAGTCTAGCCATATGATCTTTCCCCAACATGGTGTCTGCACGAAGAGATCAATGTTCACAAATCAATCCAGTTACAGATACAGGTAATTAGCAATACAAGAATAAGCGCAGGACAGCATAATTTGATAAAGTAAAACAGACTTGGCACAGGAAGAAAAATCCAGGTGAAGTGGAGGGGCAGACCTATGTAAAAGTCTAGTTGATCCTCATAGAATTCGAACTTGATAATCGAGGAGGTGGGTAGGGTAGTATTGGTAGAGGCAACTTCATTCCAAAAGTTGCACAAGTCTCTATCAAGCTCCCCCATCTTCTCTGGACTCCTAGCTTTCCGAAAATGATCCTGGGAATCCTTTTTCCCCTTGTCAACCCAGTACAAGGGGAACCCATCGAGAAGTGTGGGGCTCTGATCATTACAGCAAACACGAACGAACTTACCCTTCCAATCTTTATAGGATTGTTGGAAGATAGAAAGGATGGATCTCCCAGCAATCCTGTTGAAGCTTACCCATAGGCGGTCCCCCGGGTTTTTAGCCTCAAACAGAAACAAGAACACGTCTACAGAGGCTGGATGGCCTAGGTGAGCACAAACAATTTGGTATGCCCTGACAAACGCCCAGCCGTTGGGATGCAGCTGAGCAGGGGCAATGTCAAGCTCGGTCAGGAGCTCCCTCTCAAAGCGAGTAAAGGGGAACTTGAGCTTAACCTTCTTAAACACGGTTGCATAAACAAAGCAGAAGGGGTGGCCATCGTTGCCATCATTATCAGTACAAACAGGTTCCCCGGGAGGACAAGGACGAATAACAACCTTGTCGTCATGCTCTTTATGGAATGTGAGGTGGGTCTTATCTCTCAAGCGAAGAATATCGGCCTCAGAGTTAATCAGGGAAGTCTCGTTCAGCAGAGCTGGAGGAGCCCATGAGTACAACAGTTTGTAATCAGGAATGGGGCGTGCGGCGACACTAATTTGTGGGGGAGTTGATTGCGATTGGTTAGGACGGGAGGGCGCAGGCCTCTGAGCCCGGTTTGAAAGGATGGCAGGATCCCTAGGTGGGTTACGAGATGTGGAGGGGTTCCCTGACGTGGGTTGTTTGCGAGATTTTGAAGGAGGGTTTCGAGAGGGGGCAGGTGTGGCCCCTGTACGAGCCATCGAACACTGCAGGAAAGACGAAAGGAGAGTAAGAAAAGGAAAGCGGAGGGTCGATAAAGAGAATGATTCGATTCGAAAACAGGAAGGGAAATCAGCATGAACAAAGGGGTCGCAGAGAGGGAAAGAAAAACCTAAAACACAGGAAAAAGCAAGACAGAGAACAAACAACCACAACGTATGCTTCAAGCAGTTAAGGGATGGTGCAAGCCGATTGAAATGCGGTGAGCACCAACGAAAGTGATAAAAGGTTTACCTTTTGATGATCGAAGGGGTGCGCGAAGAAATGATGATTAGGGAGACGAAGCGTTCACCAGAGCAAGTCGAAGGTTTGAAAGTGAAGAAGAAAGATAATGTAACAGTGGAATGGCGCGAGAAGTTAGAGTTTCGAAGGTTATGGGAAGCGCAAACGACACAAAATAACAACCATCGATGAGTCCACGTGTCATTCGATGGGAGGGGGTTGGTAAAGTGTCAAGTCAATAACCAGCGTGGGCCTTAGAGCGCGAAGCCACGTAGATCGCCGTGGTTAACTTATCACTTCGCCAAGAGAGTCGCGACCCACACGCCAGTCGAGTCGTCGAGGGCGATAACGGGACCAAAGAGTACGCATAGTCGCCGGTCGCACGAAGGCGATCTCCAGCATGTGCGACCACCGGCAATATCGTCGCCAAAGTAGAAACCAGGCGATCTGACACCACTACAAGCAAGACGTCACCAACTGTCCCGATGAGCTCGGGACGCGAAAACGCCGAAGGCTCGAATATGAAAACTCGAACGAGAGAGCATCCCACACGAAAAACGAAGGTCGAGCAGAGCCATGGATGAAGTGATCATGAGTAAGGTGGTTAAGGGGTAAGGAAATAAGCAAACACTATCTAAAGAATTCACGACAAGCACAACGAGGAAACGTCAGAGGTAATGCGCGCAACATGGCAAAGAACGTAAGCATGCAAAATAAGTCAAACAACATTTAACGTGAAGGAGAAGTAAATCAGCGTTAAAGGAATCAAGCATGGCACAGTGGCGTTAAATTTACACGTATGCTCGAAAGGAACGGGAGCGAGATGAATAGGGCAGACATTACAGGCCCAGTGCTCATACGAGGAAAAAGAGAAAATACAAATGAACCATTCTTCAGTGGTCTTCAGACCTTGGCAGGGGGGAGGACGACACTTCAGTCTCAGCCCTCAGCGCCTGGGTAAGCTGTAACCTCCGCTGGGGGGTTATCTTTGAACCTACACCAAGGGAAACAAGAGCAGTGAAGGCACCATAAGTTAAACCACGTAGAGATCTAATAAAAATGAAAAGCAGAAGTTCCTGAGATAGTTACTCGTACATATGTACTTCTCTAGGTTTCCGGCGTTGAATTCCAAACTGACCAGGGTGGCGGAGTCAAAACCTCCCGCCTCAGCCAGAATCCGACACGCAACCTGGTCGTTCAGGCTTAGTTTCTTGAAAGGTTTACCTAGTACAGCGGGAACCCATCCAGGGCGGAAGGCACGGTATCAGAGCAGCAGATCTTGAAAAACCTACCCTTCCACCCCGTGAAGGAGCTTTGGAAGGGAGTTAGGAGAACCCTACTAGGAACGTTGCTGAGGGTCACCCAGAGGTTGCTCTTTTGACGTTTCACCTCCAAAAAATGAAGAAAGATACCAACCGAGGGCGCACACCCCAGGAACCTGAACAGTACGTCAAAGGCCTTAACAAAAGCCCAGCTGTTGGGGTACAGCTGGGCTGGTGCAGCGTTGATCTCCGTCAGGAGTTCCCTCTCGAACCTGGAGAAGGGCAGACGTACTCCAACGTTTTGGAACACCACCTGATAGAAGTAAAAGAAAGGAATCCCGTTGTTGGCACGTTCGTCCCCACACACCGGCTCCCCCAGGGTACAAGGGAGCACGGTGGTGTCGTCGTCATGCCTCCTCGCGAAGGCACGGTGATTATAAGAGCATGACTCTCCTTTGTGTTTACTGATGGCCAGGGTGGAAAGAAGGCACGAGCACTCGTCCAGAAGTTCACTCGAAGCCCAGGGATAAAGATCCTTGGGACTCACTCGGGAGGAAGAAGGGTTGGCAGACATTTTAGTATGTGCTAGCAGTAAGGAAACTGGGGGTCAAGGGTTCAGTAACGCAATAAAAGGAAAGGTCGCAAAGAAAGAACGTGGAACAAGGGGTTCTTAAGAAGAAGATGAATAGTGCGAGGAAGATGCGAAAGAAGCAGGATCAGTAAGTTGGGAGGCAGGGTTTTCAAAATCCAAGCGTCATGATTAAAGTGGTAAGGGGCGTAAAACAAGCGCCTTATGGTTGGGCCACGTGTCGCGAGGTAAAGGTGCAAATTAAAGTGCCATCTGTCTCACTGAGAGAATATCACATCGTCAGAGTCCTTGAGGGTACGGTACGCCGGCGATGCAGAAATGTCATGTCAACCGGTCGAAGGATGACACGTTGTCAAAACGCCGCAGGGGCAAGCTTTAGTCTTTTCGCTGAAAGCAAGTTATCAGCTCAAGACTGGGGGGCTTGTGTACCGACCAGGTCATCGGGTGTGATGACGTGGACAAGAGAAGGGTAGGTGGTCAAAAAGTCAGCATAGTCGCCATATGTAGAAGCGGTGCTCGGCGGTATAAACGATCGGTTATCGCCGAGATGTGTCACCACCAAGATGTATCATCGCCCATCGCCCAAGAGAAGCATCGTGCAGAGGCAAGACGTCGCCTAAGTAAGACATCGCTCGAAGAGTCAACCTGCATGACGTAAGCGTTTCACAGAGAGGGGGCCCACACGATGGGATAATTCTAATTTAGGTGGCGGCACTGTGGGTCCCTATGCACAGAATAAAGGGTCAAGTCAAAGGGGCACGTGGTAATGCCCACGTGCTCACTAAAGGTATCGAGGGAAGGCTGCATGCATGACACGTGTTTAATTAAGGCACTCGAACAGTATGATGGTGCAATAAATACGGCGCTCAAGTTAGAACCCAAGGGCCATACATTGCACTCCAGATAAGGGAAGCCCATGGGCCGGATACGCTAAGATCCAAAAGATAGCGGCGCAAGGACCTTCTCCAAGGAACCCTAGATAATAGCAAGCAGCGCAGAGGTAAACCCTAGTTTTCACCTATATATAGGGCACGAATAAGCCCTAGGGAGGTACGTTTTTACAGTTGCATGAGTTTTAACCTAGTTTTCATAAAGTTACTCAGAATAGTAGTCTTTAGTTGTTCTTGACGGCACGCCCAGCTGTGAGCACAAGGCAATTAGGGCTACACAGTTCCAGTTGTTGAGATTATCATACAGCTTCTAGTTACTTTGGTGTTTCTCGCTAGCTGACTTGATCGTCGGAGTGCAAACAGCCGCGAGGGCGCCCCTTTATTCTTCTTTTTCAGGTACTCATAGACGAGGCAGAACGAAGGTGCTCTAGCTCGTTAGAACAAGCCACGCATAAAGGCGACCCAGGTCAACCGGCCGGAACAGAAAACAATGCAAAGCAATTAACAATACAAAACAAGTAATTAAAGCAAAACAATTAACTAAGCACAAATTAAAGATTACTAACTAAAAAGCTTTAAAGCTAGACGAATCCTAAGGTGAGGCTTCTAGACACTTAGAGCCATTGAAGACACACTCACCGTCTAATACGTAATTATTCCACTAATTAATCAAAGTTGAATGTAATTACAATTCAAAGGAAATACAAGAGAACTTGAATTACAAAGTAAAATTCAGATTTCCTAAACTATGCACTCCTTGGATTTTGTTACTCTTGCTTGTTGTGTTCCACAATTTGTATGTGTTTGTAATCCTATTTGTTGCAGCCCTTTGCCTTAACCTCTTAAGGTTAGTCAATTTAAATCTTCAAAACAGTACCTACTAAGTATGGATGGACTCACCACAATTGTTAATTCCAAACTTAACAAGCACCACTTCGATTTTTTTTTCACCAACAATTAGAGGTCAACAAATTTAAAGCAAAGAACAATTCAACTTAAAATAGGACAACCGCAAAGCAGTAGTTTGTATGACACAACTTGAAAGAATGTTGAATGAATTTGATAAGCAATCAAATAAGGCACTCAATAAAATGTGGCACACAAATGGAACCTAAGGAATGACACTAGAATTGATTAAAAAAAAGCAAAACAGTACTACTGGAAATGTTAGGCACAAAATGCGTGACTTAGAAAATTTATGCTGATATGGATATTTGAAATTTGAATTTAAAATTTTAACCACAAACATTTCAAGATCTTAGCAAAATTTTCGCCGTGGAATAACAGCAAAAAAATGCACCAATTAATTGTGATAAATTTTTCAAATATGTTGTCAAATTATCGCCTCTGTTCGCGCCAGGATGTACACCTTTTTCATTTGATTTATCATTTTTTTTCTATTCTTGTATTTTGACTTGATTCTTTTTTTCTTGTTTTTCTAACACATCAATCTGTGTATATCCAGAATTTCAAAAATTTTCTTCGACGGATTTTAATTTGATAAGTAAAACCAGCCAGCACAGGAAGTGATCCTATTCCTGGAATTAAAAACAGTTTGAAGAAACTTCAAGAACACAATGGAATTGATGTATAAGAATTTGTATGGATCTGTTCCGGCCGGTTGACCGGGATCGTCTTTGCGCGTGGCTTGTCCTCGCGCGCTAGGGCACCTTCGTTTTGCTCCGTCTGTGAGTACCTGAAAGAAGTAAACAAAGGGGCGCCCTCGCGGCCGTTTGCACTCCGACGATCAAGTCAGCTAGCGAGAAACATCAAAGGTGACACACCCTTGGTAGGTGGTCGAAAAAGCCGTACTGAACGATTGAAACTGTGTAACCAGAACTGTATTGCCCTACTTGCCTTGTGCTCACTGTGAGTGCGCCGCGAAGACAACTAGGGTTTTCCCTGTGTATCTGTGTTTATTAGGTTAAAAAACTCCTCCCCTATCAAACGACCCAAGGCCCCTTTATATACCTTCTGCATTTAAAACGCGTTGAAGCGCATTGAAGGCGTATAAAAATGTGCCTTGGAATATACGAATCTTAACTTACTTAACGCGTACCTTGGCAAACTTTCCCTGAAACCTTTAATGAGCCCATAGGCATTGCCACATGCCCCTCTGACTTGATCGTTATTCTGTGCAAAGGGTCCCACAGCGTCGCCACTCAACTTAGGGTTATTCCATCGTGTGAGCCCTCTTTGCTGCGAAGTGCTTCTGTCCCGTGGGTTGACTTTTTGGGTGCCAACTCACGCGCCCCAATCACTAGTCACTCGCCCTGGGGGCGTATCTACCTTTCTCTCGTATCTTGCACGTGGTTCCCCCTGGTCATGGCCCTCTCATGGCTCGTGTCTGTCCCAGGGTCTCCCAGTAGTGGTATGGATACTTCACGAGTCAGGTTTATCCCCTACTGGTACTAAAACTTATGGCCTTGAAGCCACCTTTTTCTTCTCCTTGCTACTGTTCTGAACTGTCGAGGCCCGATGTCTCTCTTGGGGGATGTCTTTGCTTAGGCGATGTCTTACTTGGGCGATGTCTTACTTTAGGCGACGTCTTACTCGGGCGATGTCTCGAGTCCCACCATGTGTTTGACTTTGACTTCTGGTCAACACCCGGGGACGGGACGGTAGACAAGCCCCCCAGTCTTGAGCTGACACTTGTTTCAGCGAAAAGACTAAGGCCTCTCCCCTGTTGTCCTCGTGGCATTTTGATGACGGGTCACTCTCTGACCGGCTGACGTGACATTTTCTGCACCGCCGACGCGACGTACCTTCGAGGACTCTGACGATGTGATATTCTCTTAGCGAGGGAAGTGACACCTCGGGTCGTATCTTAATCTCCTAACACTTGGCTCAATCTTACGGTGCTCATGTAGCGTTCTTGGTGCTTCAATTGCAATGCTTGAGTCTTTTGAAATCCCACGCTTCAACTCATTGTTTCCACTTTTTCGCATCTTTTCCGTACTGTTCATCTTCTTTCCAAAGAACTCTCCCTGCATTCTTTACTCATCGACTCTTTCCTTCTACTATATTGCTGAACCCTTCTTCTACTTCAATCCTTAGTTCCTTCACTGATAGTACGTGCCAAAATGACTGCCAGGCTTCCTTCCTCCAGAGTTAATCATAGGGATCTTTATGCATGGGCTTCGGACAAACTACTTGACGAGTGCTCGAGTCTAGTCTCCACCAAAGCCCAGAGGGACCATGTAGGGGACCCGAGCACCTACGATCACCGCGCCTTCGCGAAAAGGCACGATGATGATATCGCAGTGCTTCCTTGCACCCTAGGGGAGCCGGTGTGCGGGGACGAGCGGGCCAACAACGGGGTCCCCTTTTTTTTATTTCTATCAGGTGGTCTTCAAGTGCGTCGACGTGCGCCTGCCTTTCTCTAGGTTCGAGAGGGAACTGCTGTCGGAGATCAACGTTGCCCCAGCCCAGCTGTATCCTAACAGCTGGGCCTTTGTCAAAGCTTTCGACATACTGTTCGGTTTCCTCGGGTGTGCACCTTCTGTTGACATCTTCCTTCATTTCTTTAAAGTGAAGAGGCAAAGGAATAACCTCTGGGTGACTCTCAGCAACGTTCCTGGGATGGTCCTCTTAACCCCGTTCCAGCATTCCTTCACGGGGTGGAAAGGCAAGTTCTTCAAAGTTTGCTGCTCCGACCTCGTACCCTCCGCCCTTAACGGCTTCCCTCTGTATTGGGTGAAGGAGGTAAGAGTCCTGAAGTCCAAGTCTCTTAAGGGGCTGCCTTCGAACGATCGAGAGGCTTGCCGGATCTTGGCTAGTGCGGGGGGTTTTGACGCCACCGCCTTGATAAGCCTAGAGTATAATGCTGAAGCTCTGGAAAAATATATAAGTACGAGAGATTCCCCTTATAACCTCCTACTCCTTGCTTTTGCTGGATTCTTGCATGAGTTATCTTGTCTCTTCGCGTAGTGCCTTAGTTTGTGCCCGTCTTATACCACGTTTGTCCTTTTGGTGCAGGTTCGAAGATGGACAGGCAATGAAGGTCGCTGCTGGCCCAGGTGTTGAGGTCCGAAGATGGGGCTTCGGCCTCGCCCTGTTCAAACTCCGGAGGCCACTGTAGTGTAGCCTGATCTTGTGTTTCCCATGAATATGGGATATGTATATGATTGTCTTTTGCTCAATTTGCAACTATCATGAACCTTATCTATAATTGTAACTCTTGATTTATGCTTAAACGCTACCCGCTTTATCTTTGTATGCTTGTCTTTGCTTCTGCTTTCTTCGCTGTGTTACACGCGTTACCCTCGATACTCCCCTTTGTCATGTGTTCCGTCCGGTTGACCGGGACGTCTTCGTGCGCGACCTCAACCGTCAGCTAAGGACTCCTTCCCACTGATTGCCTGTGAGTTCCTGCAAAAAAGAGGACAAAGAGGCGCCCTAGCGGCCGTTTGCACTCCGACGCTCAAGTCAGCCAGCAAGAAACACCAAAACTGTCCACCCACGTATCTGAGCACCGCGTATGGCACTCTGAAGGTGGTAAAAGAAACTGTGTATATGTGTGTGTGTTGTCCCCTTCAGGCAAAAATATTCTCCAGTCACTTGTACGTAATCCTCAAGCACGGGCAAGCAACTAGAGAGTTTCTCCTAAATTTGTCAAAGGTTCCAACCCTCTTTCTGACATTCTCCGCGCTATTTAAACTGCCCCCCGCATTTAAAGCGCCTTAAAGCGCTTTTAAACTCAAACGTAACGCGCTCATTAAAGCGCTTAATTATGAAACGTAGCGCATTTAAGACGTTGAAACGCTTGGGAGCCATAATAGTACCTGAATGCCAAAAAGGGAAACTGTATTGAATATCTTTAATTACCTGGCACCTGACTAGAGGGTGTTTCTATTCCGGCATTGCTGTCATATACGTGGAGGGCCTCACGACATCTTGACCCCATCTGGGGGCGTTTCTGCCCATCTGGGGACGTTTCTACGTGTGGGTCCTCCTGCTTGGGAGTGCTACTGCGCTAGGGGTGGCTTTTTGGGTGCCAACTCATGCCCCCAAGTATCTAGCCACTTACTCTGAGAGCGTATCTGCCTTCCTCTCACACCCTGCACCCGGTTATCCTGGGCGTGACCTTCCTCTTGGGTCGTATCTGTCCCGAAGGCGTCTCTGGGGCGGCAGGGGTGCTTCGCGAGTCAGGCTGCCCTTCACTGGTACTATTACTATGGCCTTGGAGCCACCTTTTCCTTCTCTTTATCACTTTCCCGAGATATCGGGACCTGAGGCTTTCCCACGACGTCGCTCCCTCCATGGTCTTTCCTTCCCATGGGTATCGGGGAACCACACCGTGATTGCCTTGCTTTTACACTGTTTAATCTGGCGACGCCCTCACCTGGGCGACGCCTTCACCTAGGCGACACCTTCACCTAGGTGACACCTTCACCTAGGCGACGCCTTCCTCTAGGCGACGCCTTCGCTTAGGCGACGCCTTGCCTTAGCGACGCTTCCTCTTGGCGTCTCTACATCTGGGCGACACCTCGAGTTGACTTTGACTTTCCAGTTGTTGACTTTGACCTTGACTTAGTCAACGCCCTGATACGGGACGGTACATCATGTTCGACTTTAACTCTTTAGGTAGCACGTGCTCTTTTCTCCTACTCTCCGTTCTTTCCTTCTGAGTTGCGGTGCATACCTTTTTCCTGATCTTTTCGCTTAGAGCTTTGCTTGGCCTTCGTATCTGTGAGGGATGCTCGGAGCGTTTGAGCTTCCTCGCTTGGACCCCCAACAGCTTTAAGTGAGTTTACTGGGGAATCCGACGATGTGACTTCTGCGGCGATACCAGATCGCCTGATCTTTCATTACCTACTACATCGATGACACACAAATCCGGCGACAACCGACCATGTTCGCTATAGAACGCCAATTTCACGAATCGGCGACTATGCTCACTTATGAACTATTCATCTTTTCTCTTGTCCACGTGTTCTGCTGAGTACGCCCCACATAGTCACGTGCTGGACACGTCATTATACCCGATGACCTGGTCGGTACACACTAAGGCCTCCCAGTCTTGAGCTACGACTTGTTCAGCGAAAAGACTAAAGGGTTGAATTTTCGGCGACCTACGTGGTCGTGCGCGTTGGCGCTCATATTGTTCACTGATTTGACATTTCACCAACCCCTTCGGTCATTCGACACGTGGACTCATCAACGACCATTATTCGTTGCCGTTTGCGCTTCTCGCAACGTTCGAAAACTCTTCAAAACTCTTAAACACTTCGCGCCAATTCACTGTTTCATTATCTTCTTCCTCACTCTCAAACTTTCAAAGCACCTTAGCAAACACTTCATCTCTGCCTTCTCCTTTTCTGTTGGGTCTCTTTGCTTTCAAACTCTCATTTCTTCCCCTTTCATTTTCTTTGCAGCTTTCCTGATGGCTCGCTCCAAAGTTACACCAAACCCTCCTCCATCTACTCAAAACCCTCCGACGAAAACTCGTAGGGCCAACCTTTCCTCCCCTCGCAACCCATCAAGGGATCCTAACGTCCCTTCGAGCCAGGTCGTGGGGCTTGCGTCTTCTCGACCCAACCAACCACAGCTAAACCCGCCTCACACCAGCACGGTTGTGAGGCCCCTCCCAAACTATAAGCAACTATATCCTTGGGCCTCTTCAGCTTTGCTGGGTGAGACCTCCTCCATCAATACTGACGTTGATGTCATCCGCCTCAAGAGAGGTGATCCGGCTCACCTTTCTTTCAGCAAAGAACACGACGACAAGGTGTCCGTCCGCCCTTGCCCTCCCGGAGAACCCATTTGTACTGACAACCAGGGGAGCGACGGCGAACCCTTCTGCTTTGTCTACACCACGATGTTCAAAAAGGTCAAGCTCCGCTTCCCCTTCACTCGCTTTGAGAGGGAGCTCCTGACAGAGCTTGACATAGCCCCTGCCCAGCTTCACCCCAACGGTTGGGCGTTCGTCAGGGCGTACCAAATCATTTGTGCACACTTGGGGCATCCGGCTTCGGTGGATGTTTTCCTTTACCTGTTCGAGGCCAAAAACCCGGGTGATCGCCTATGGGTCAGCCTCAATGGGGTTGTTGGGAGGTTCATCCTCTCCATCTTCCAACAATCTTATAAGGACGGGAAAGGGAAATTCGTGCGCGTCTGCTGCAGCGCTCAAGACCCCACCCTCCTCGACGGGTACCCCTTGTACTGGGTGAATAAGGGGAAGAAAGAGGCTAGCTTTAGGAGGGCTAGGGGGCCAGAGAAGATGGGGGAGCTCGACAAAGACTTATGCAAATTCTGGAAAGGAGTCGCCTCCTCCAACGTGACGCTGGTTACCTCCTCCATCATCGCCTTTGAGTTCCAAGAAGGCCAACTTGACGTTCATATAGGTTCGTCTTTAAGTCCTACCTCCGAGTCCCCTTAGCTTGAATTCGTGCCTAGTCTTAACTTATTCCATGCATTGACTTACATTGCTCATCTTCCTGCGCATACTGGTTTGTAATTGTTGGCCTCTTTGTGCAGATATGATGCTGGGAAAAGGGAGGATGGCTGAGCTGCGCTCCATAGCCAAGCTCCACAATCTAGCGGCGGGCTCTCAAACCATCCCAAACTCGGTTGCAGAGATCGCCGCTGCTCAAGGCAATCCTCCACCAGTTGGCCCGTCTAACGCCACTGCCCTTCCCGCCCCTGAGCGGAAGAAATTACTACCCAAGAGGGCCAAGAGGAAAGCCCTCAGGGTTGTATCAGATGACGAAGTTGATGAAAGTACCGAGGACGGGCTGATCTGCAAAAGAAAAAGGGGAGTTGTAACTGAACAACCAGCAGCTGAGGTCGCCCCTCCTGACTACGTCGAGAATCCCCCCAGCGCCTCCACGCCCTTCGAGTCCGCTGGGGACGTTCTTGCTTCAAATGCCTCGGCTGCTGAAGCTGTACTTGAACAGCTTGCTAATACGCAAGCTTCCTCTCAAGTTGCAACAGAACTCCCCACCTCACCACCTCGGCTCGAGGCTCCTCTTACCATCCAACCTTGCGAGGGTGGTGGTGAGCATCAACCTTCAGCTCGTCCAACAACTCCAAGCCTTCCAGCTCCTCTCCAGGAAGCCTTGAAGTCTTTCACCGTGCGCCTAAACGCCATGGTCGACGAGTGTCTTCCCCAAATCGTCGGTGAAGGGCTAAAAGACACCTTAGACAAGTTCGAGCTCGATAACCGCGTCCATCAGGAAGTGGCGAGCACCGCGAGGGCTGAAGCTGAGAAGATCAAGTGCGACATGATGATGCAGGGCTTGGAGTTCTCGCGGGTTGAAAACGCTCTCAATGAAGAGCTCCGAAGCTTGCGCAAAGACAAAGCTGAACTGCGCCGGAAATTGCACGACAAGCTTCAGGACGCCGTCGAGTTGGAGAGCAAACTCGTCCCTAGGAGAGAGAAAATTGCAATGTTGGAGGAGGCTCGGAAGACCGACGCCGAACAGATGGCCAAGCTGGAGAAAAGGTCGATTGAGAGGGAGACCCTCCTAGGGAAAGTCGAACAAGATCGGGACAAAGCCTCCAAAGAACTGAGCGAAACTGCTACCGAGCTTGCCCGAGTTCTCGAAGAAAACGACGGGTTCAAGAAGAAGGTCGAAGAGCTCGAGCTTGAAATTACCCAGGCTCTTGAAGAGAACAGTGGGTTCAAGGCGAAGATCGACGACCTTCAACTTGAAACTACCCAAGTTCTTACTTCCGGGTTTGGAGCAGCTTTGGAGCAGTTCCCTTGCAAGTTTCCCGACCTTGACCTCTCAGAGTTTTCGGTGTATAACGAGGTGGTGGATGGCAAGATCATGCCTCCGACTTAACTGTTGTTCCCATCTGCCACTTCAATTTTACCGCCTTTGATATCCTTGTATCTTTGAAACTCTTGTTTTTACTTTTGACTTGTATGTAATAACCTTTATTCTGCTTGAATTGTTTGACATACATGTGTGCATATTGTTCCCACCGGTTGACCGGGATCGTTTGTGCGCGTGGCTGGTCCTCGCGAGCTAGGGCACCTTCGTTATGCTCCGTCTGCGATACCTGAAAGAAGTGAACAAAGGGGCGCCCTCGCGGCCGTTTGCACTCCGACGATCAAGTCAGCTAGTGAGAAACATTAAGGGTGACACACCCTTTGGAAGTGGTCGAAAACTATACTGAGTAACCAAAACTGTGGTGCCCTAATCGTCTTGTGTGCACAGTGGGTGCGCCCCGAAAACAACTAGGGTTTGTGCTCTGTGTAAAATTGCCAATATTAGGTTAAAACTTGGATCCCTTTCAAATGCTCCCAAGGTCCCTTTTTATGCATCTCTCATCATTAAAGCGCATTTAAGCGCATTGAAAGCGTATAAAAATGTCAAATATACGAATCTTAACTTACTCAACGCGTACCTTGGCAAACTTTCCCTGAAACCTTTAATGAGCACGTGGGTATTGCCACGTGCCCCTTTGACTTGATCACTATTCTGTGTAGAGGGCCCCACAGCGCCGCCACCCAACTTGGGGTTTTTCCATCGAGTGAGCCCTCTTCTCTGCGAAGTGCTTCTGTCACGTGGGTTGACTTTTTGGGTGCCAACTCATGCGCCCTAATTACTAGTCACTTCCCCTGGGGGTGTATCTACCTTTCTCTTGTATCATACACGTGGTTCTCCCCTGGTCGTGGCCCTCTCATGGGTCGTATCTTGCCCAAGGTCTCCCATCAGTGGCGTGGATACTTCACGAGTCAGGTTTTACCCCCTACTGGTACTAGAACTTATGGCCTTGGAGCCACATTTCTTTGTTACTGTTCCGAGCCGTTGAGGCCCGATATCTTTACTGGGCGATGTTCTTTACTTTAGGCGATGTCTTAGTTTAGGCGATGTCTCTTCCCGGCGATGTCTCTTCTTGGGCGATTCCTCGAGCGGTCGACCTGTTGACTTTCCTTCTCTGGGTCCCTTGAGGGATCCCACCATGTGTTTGACTTTGACTTCTGGTCAACGTCCGGGGACGGGACGGTACAGAAGCCCCCCAGTCTTGAGCTGACACTTGTTTCAGCGAAAAAACTAAGGCCTCGCCCCTATTGTCCTCCGGCATTTTGATGACGTGTCACTCCCTGACCGGTTGACGTGACATTTTCTGCACCGCGGACGCGACGTACCCTCAAGGACTCTGACGATGTGATATTCTCTGAGCGAGAAAGGTGACACTTCGGGTCGTACCTTAATCTCGTGACACGTTGCCCAATCGCACGGTGCTCATTCAGCGTCCTTTGGCGCTTCAATTGTAACGCTCGAGTCTTTGAAATCCTGTACTTTAACTCATTGTTTCTACTCTTTCGCATCTTTCCCGTACTGTTCATCTTCCTTCCAAGAACTCTCCCCGTGTTTTTTCCTCGTCGATTCTTTCCTTCTACTCTACTGCTGAACCCTTCTTCTTCGATCTTTAGTTCCTTCACTGACAGTACGTGCCAAAATGACTGCCAACCCTCATTCCTCTAGGGTTAATCATAGGGATCTTTATGCATGGGCTTCGGACGAACTACTTAACGAGTGCTCGAGCCTAGTTTCCACCAGAGCCTGGAGGGACCATGTCGGGGACCCGAGTACCTACGACCACCGTGCCTCTGCGAAAAGGCACGACGATGATATCGCAGTCCTTCCTTGCACCCTAGGGGAGCCGGTGTGCGGGGATGAGCGGGCCAACGACGGGGTCCCTTTTTTTATTTCTATCAGGTGGTCTTCAAGTGCGTCGGCGTGCGTCTGCCTTTCTCCAGGTTCGAGAGGGAACTGCTAACGAAGATCAATGTTGCCCCAGCCCAGCTGTACCCTAACAGCTGAGCCTTTGTCAAAGCCTTCGACATACTGTTTGGTTTCCTAGGGTGTGCACCCTCTGTTGACATCTTTCTTCACTTCTTCGAAGTGAAGAGGCAAAGGAATAACCTCTGGGTGACTCTCAGCAACGTTCCCGGTAGGGTCCTCTTAACCCCCTCTGCAAAGCGGTTTTTCTCTTTCTCTATCCTAGCGGCGCTCTCGGACCTCGCCTCGAGATCCTCCATTGTCACATTGCCTTCGGCGGCCACCTCCAACGCCGCGTCCACAACTCGCCGGTTTTCCTGCTCAGGCTCCACGCCAAGGGGCGGCGTTGTGGTTATATGGCATACCGATCTCTTGTTCTTAAGGCTGTTTTCGTAGCACTTCTTTGCCTCCTTTTGATCAGAGCGGATGGTGATGATCACCCCCTCCATCGAAGGTAACTTGACCTTCATGTGCCTCGTGGAGGGCACAGCTCCTATCCTGTTGAGCGTGGGCCTTCCCAATAGGATATTGTATGCCGAAGGAGCGTTCACGACAAGGTACCTGATCTTCTCTGTGCGCGAGGCCGCTAAATCTGTGAATGTCGTCCTTAACTCAATGTACCCCCTGACCTCCACCTGATCGCCAGCAAAGCCGTATAAGCATCCCCCATATGGCCTCAGTTGGTCTGGGGATAGCTGTAACTTTTCGAAGGTCGACCAAAACATCACATCTGCCAAACTCCCCTGGTCGACCAACGCTCGATGAACCATCCTTCCCGCTGTAACAAACGAGATTACAATGGGATCGTTGTCGTGGGGCACAACATCCCTGAGGTCATCTTTGGTGAACGTGATGTCCACATCGGGCGAGTGATCCTCAAAAGTTTCTACCGACATCACGGACCTTGTGTACTTCTTCCGCTGTGACGCAGTACACCCACCACCCGAGAATCCACCACCTATGGTATGGACCTCGCCGTGAATGGGTACCTCGTGCTGTTGTCCCTCACTACTCGCCGGTTGTGAACCTGACGATTGTCCCGTCTGCTTCTCCACCAAGTAGTCCTTCAAGAAGCCATTCTTCACGAGTTCATCCAACTGGTAGCCCAGCGACAAACAGTTGTTAATATGGTGCCCGAATGCTTCGTGAAACTCGCACCATGATTCCTTGTGAGGTCCCAGCACCTTGTCAGATTTTACCGGTTGCCTCAACCTGTCAGCTATGTTGGGCACAACAATGAGGTCTTTGAGTTCCACCACAATGTTCTGCCTTAGTGACCTATTTCCCTCTCTTCTCCCTTCTGCTCGACCCCTAGGCTGGGTCCTTCATGTCTCATAGGTGCCCTTCCTGTCTGGGTGTTTTCTTTCTGTGGCGGCTTCGTGAACCCTAACAGGTTGCGTGCGTATCTCCGCCCTTGGTCGTGCGGGTGCAGCGGTCGTGCACTTCTCGTATGCCTCGCCCTCTGAGGCGATGTGCTCTACCGCTCGTCGCCTTACTTCGGCAAAAGTTTTGGGGCGGCTGCAGTTAAGCGATTTACTGAAAGACCCGGGACGTACCCCCTTCCTGAACGCGTACACAATCATGGGTTCATCTGTGGTACCCACCTTCACCACCTGTGCCCCAAAGCGGCTTATGTATTCCTTCAAGGTCTCACCTTGAAATTGTTTTACGTCAAAAAGGTCGTACGAGACTGGGGCTGGGGCCCTATTGGCTAAGTACTGCTCTCTGAATAGTCGTGAGAGTTGGGCGAAGGACGTGATGTGGCCCTCTGGGAGGCTGATGAACCAATCCATAGCCATCCCAGTCAGAGTGCTCATGAAGAGCTTGCACCTGACGGCGTCAGAACCGCCAACCAACAACATCTGTGTGTGGAACGCTGTGAGGTGTGCCTCAGGATCCTCCATCCCTGTGAAGGTTACCTTGGGCCCGTGAACGTGTTGGGGATTGCTGTCTCTAAGATTGCCTGTGAGAATGGCGTTGTGAATTCCCTAGGGGGGTATGCAACCTCAGGCTCATCTCTACCGCGCCATCCACGGCGTAACTCCTCGTTGGCACGGTGGACCTCATCGTTTCTCGCCTGAGAAGCTGCGAGATCCGTCTGCATGCGCTCCTGCTCTGCTTTCGACGCTGCTATATCATGCCCATGAGTTGTTGCATGGTCATCTCTTCACTCCTAGCGCGTGCAGGTCTTGTGGTCATGGCTTTCTGGGAATTCCCTTAACCTATCTGAGTTTTGGGAACTGGAACTCGAACGAACGCGATCGCACAGAGATTCAACCAAAAGTAATTGGCGAAAACTGCATCAATTCTTCAACGAGCAATGGCTTTTGGTAAAATCTCGAAGGGACTGGGTTGAAAACTGCAACTAGATCTGAGAAAACTTGTGTGGTGGGACTGATTTTATATCGGCCCCACGGTGGGCGCCAAATGTTCTCGCCGGTTGATCGGGATCGTTTGTGCGAGTGGCTGGTCCTCGCGAGCTAGGGCACCTTCGTTATGCTCCGTCTGCGATATCTGAAAGAAGTGAACAAAAGGGCACCCTCGCGTCTGTTTGCACTCCGACGATCAAGTCAGGTAGCGAGAAACATTAAGGGTGACACACCCTTTGGAGGTGGTCGAAAACTATACTGAGTAACCAAAACTGTGGTGCCCTAATCGTCTTCTGCGCACAGTGGGTGCGCCCCGAAAGCAACTAGGGTTTGTGCTCTGTGTAAAACTGCCAATATTAGGTTAAAACTTGGATCCCTTTCAAATGCTCCCAAGGTCCCTTTTTATGCATCTCTCATCATTAAAGCGCATTTAAGCGCATTGAAAGCGTATAAAAATGTCCCTTGGAATATACGAATCTTAACTTACTCAACGCGTACCTTGGCAAACTTTCCCTGAAACCTTTAATGAGCACGTGGGTATTGCCACGTTCCCCTTTGACTTGATCGCTATTCTGTGCAGAGGGCCCCACAGCGCCGCCACCCAACTTCGCTGATCTGGCTCTCGCCGTGTGATCCTTTTTCTATCTCTATCTCAAGCCATGGGTTTTCGTCGACGCCATTTTCCTTTTGTCTGAAAACGTCCCCTGCGGGACCACCTTATGACTTCATCTTTGCTCATCTGGAAGGAGAGCTGCCTTTCAGATCTCCCTCTACCTTCCCGGAGTCTTTAACCTGAGATAACTTAAATCACTCCCCCCTCATCTGGGGTAGAGCCGCCTTTCGGATCCTTCTCTACCTCCCTGAGTTTTAGGACAATAGTTTAGGCGGTAAGGTGTCCTCTGCGAACCTCCCCCAACCACCGTTTAATCTCTTTTTAATTGGTCTTACTAGGTCAATATTGATGTTTCACTCAAGGGGAAAGGTGCTTTCACCAACTCTCCTTTCCCATACTTAAGATCATTTACACCCCTGACTTTATAGCTTAATCTTGCCTGAACTTACTCGAGGGTGAGAAGGACTTTTTCTGTTGCCTCAACTTGCCCAGGGGTTACATCTTCTCCTCCCCTGGATGCACTGAGGACTTTCAACTTGCCTCAATTTGCTTACGCGAAGAGGTCTTATGATCTGGTCTTGCTTGTACTCGCTCAGGGCGAGGAGGTCTTTCAATCTTTTCTCGCCTGCACTCGCTCGAGGCGAGGAGGTCATTTCGATCTCTTTCTTGCCTTCCCTCGCTCGAGGCGGGGAGGTCTTTTAATCTTTTCCCGCCTGCACTCGCTCAAGGCGAGGAGGTCATTTTGATCTCTTTCTTGCCTGCACTCGCTCGAGGCGAGGAGGTCTTTTTAATCTATTTCTTGCCTGCACTCCCTCGAGGCGAGGAGGTCTTTTTAATCTATTTCTTGCCTGCACTCGCTCGAGGCGAGGAGGTCTTTTTAATCTCTTTCTTGCCTGCACTCGCTCGAGGCGAGGAGGTCTTTTTAATCTCTTTCTTGCCTACACTCGCTCGAGGCGAGGAGGTCTTTTCGATCTCTTTCTCGCCTACTGGCGATGAGAACTAAAAAAAAACTTTATATTTTAAAACATTGTACCGGACGCATGCGATCTGAATTCATCATTTCTTTAAATTACGCAAAGGCGATAAAGCCTTTCTCCGAAAACTAAAAAAAACTATGAGCATGCAAACTTAATGAAATTGGAAACTTTGATAAACTTCGAAACTTCCTTTAATGGGTGGCCTCATTAAAAACCCTCCTTAGGGAAAAAAGAGTGCCCCTTTGAAAAACTGTTTTAACTGAAACTACTTTAAACTGTTCAAACTAATCGCTAATTACAATGCTTTTAACTGTAATAAAACTTGAGATGGGTGGCGTTCCAAGTGCGAGGAATCGCCCCTCCTTCCAGCGTCTCCAGGTGGTAGACGTCGTTCTCGAGTGCTTCGGTTATTCTAAACGGTCCTGTCCACTTGGGCGACAATTTGTTTTGCATTTCGTACTGGTGGGCCTTCCTCATCACTAGGTCGCCATCTCTGAATTGCCTTGGTCTCATTCAGGAGTTGTACCTGCGTTCAACTCTTCTCTTTACTGCTTCGGCCTTCACCCTTGCTTCCTCCCTGACCTCATCCAGCAAATCCAAGTTCATTCTCCTTTCTGCGTTTGAGTCTTCCGCCATGAAGTTCTGGAATGTCGATGAGCTTTCCTGGGTTTCAACTGGGATCATCGCATCGCACCTATACACCAAGCTAAACGGGGGGGGGGGGGGGGCTTGTACCAATCGGCGTGTTGCTGGCATTGCTTGCAACGCTGGGCGTATCTTTTGCAATCTTCCCTCATAGTTGGCCAATAATAACCTTCACGGAGAGTTCTTGTTGCCAGAGCTCGACCTCCGATGTGACTCCCACAAATCCCCTCATGGAGCTCAACCATAATTCTCATGCACTTTTCTCCATGTATACATACTAAAAGGGGATGTGTAAACCCGAACCTGTACAACTCGTCGTCGATTAGGGTGAACTTGCTGGAGTTCTTCTTTACCTTTCTGGCCTCCGTCGGATCCACTGGGAGAACGTTATCTGCCATGTAGCGCTGGTATGGCGTTATCCATGTATCTGGTTTATGGATAGCGCAAATTTGCGTCATATTTGTCTCTCCTACTAGGTGCGCTTTAACTCTCGGCGTCCTCAAAGTCTCTTCAGTTAAAGATCTATGACTCCTCGCCATTCCTCCCATTGACTTGCAAACTTGAAGAACCTGGTGGTCCGCTACGAATGCTCGAGGTGTCTTCAGAGTTTCTTGTATTACGGTCCTCTGCCTACCCCCCTTGCCCGAACTGGCGAGTTTGGCTAGCAAGTCAGCTCGGGCATTCTGCTCCCTTGGCACGTGCACCACTTCGAACAAAACAAAGGACCTCCTTAACTCCTGCACATACTCCAGGTAAGCCGCCATCTGCGGATCCTTGGCCTGAAACTCGCCGGTCACCTGCCCAGTGATCAACAAAGAATCACTCTTTGCCATCAGCACCTTTGCCCCAATCTCCTTCGCCAACAAAATACCGGCGATCAACGCCTCATACTCCACTTGGTTATTGTTGGATTTGAAGGCAAACCTCAGAGATTGTTCTATCAACACACCGTTGGGCCCTTCCAGAATAACTCCAGCCCCGCTACACAATTGGTTGGACGACCCATCCACCGAGAGTACCCAGCGATAATCATCCCCGGTGCTCTGCATTATTTCAGAAGATAGCTCGACCACAAAGTCAGCGAAGACTTGCCCCTTGATCGGTCCTCGGGGCTCATACTTGACGTCGAATTCTGACAACTCCACCGCCCATTTTACCATCCTCCCAGCTACATCTGGTTTCTTTAGAACCTTCTGGATGGGTAAGTGAGTCATTACCAACACTATAAAGCTCTGAGAGTAATGGTGCAGCCTTCTCGCCGAAAACACAACCGCTAGCGCTGCTTTCTCCAAGGCCTGATATCTCACTTCTGGTCCCTGCAACACCTTGCTAACAAAATAGATAGGTTTCTGGACTTGACCTTGATCCTGGACGAGCACTGCACTCAGCGCCTTCTCAGTTACGGAAAAATATAACCTGAAGGGCATTCCCACTTGAGGTTTGCACAGAACCGGCGGGCTCGCTAAGTACTCCTTGAGCTTCACGAAAGCCTCTTCACACTCCTTCGTCCAAAAAAACCTATTATTCCTCTTCAAGCACTGGAAGTACGGGTGGCCCCTTTCTCCACTAGCAGACACGAATCGCCACAGTGTGGCTGTACCGTCCCGTACCCGGGCGTTGACAAAGTTAAGGTCAAAGTTAGCGTCGAGGTCGAAGTCAACATAAGGTGCCGCCTAGGTGAGGCGACGCCAAGAGGCAAGGCGTTGCCAAGAGGAAGCGTCGCCAAGATAAGACGCTGTCTAGAGCAGGTGTCGCCAAGATAGGGCGTCGCCAAGGTAAAGTGTCACAAAAGCAAGGCAACCACAGTGTTGCTCCCCGATACCCATGGGTAGGAAAGACCATGGAGGGAGTGACGCCATGGGAAAGCCTCAAACCCCGATAACCCGGGGTAGCAATAAAGGGAAGAGAAAGGTGGCTTCAAGGCCATAGTACTAGCGCCAGTGGAGAGCAATTTGATTGGTAAAGTGCCCATGTCGCCCCAGAGAGGCCCCTGGGATAGATACGACTCATGAGGAGGGTCACGCCCAGGACAGCCAGGTGCAGGGTACGAGAGGAAGGTAAATACGCTCTCAAAGCAAGTGACTAGAGGTTTGGGGGCATGAGTTGGCACCCAAAAAAGTCACCCCTTGCGCCAGATGCACTCCAAGGAAGGAGGACTCACACGAAGAAGTACCCCTAAGTTGGGTCGCGGTGCTGTGAGGCCTTCCACGTGTAATAGCAGCCAAGACATAACAGAAACATCAATTTGTCATGTATAAGGTAATTAAAGCTATTTAAATTAAAGTTTACGTTTCGAACGTTTAAGGTACTTTAAATGCTTCGAGCGGTTTAAACGTTTTAAAGGCGCCGAACGTTTCACAACCTTAAATGCGCTTTAAGACGCTTTAAATGCGAGAATCGTTTAAATAGAACCTTGAATGTTGGAAAAGGGGTTCGAACTTTTGGCAGATTTTCCCATAATACACTCTAGTTGCTTGCTCGAGTCTTGAGGCTACGCACAAGGGACTAGAGACAGGTTTTTGCCAAAGGGAGAAAAGATACACAACACATAGTTCTTTTGACCACCTTCAGAGTGCCATTCACGGTGCTCCGATACGGAGGTGTTGAGTTTTTGGTGTTTCTCGCTAGCTGACCTGAGCGTCGGAGTGCAAACGGCCGCTAGGGCGCCCTTTTGTCCTTCTTTGCAGGAATCCACAAGTAGCCAGAGGGAAGGTGTCCCTAGCTGACGGGCAAGGTTGCGCACAAAGACGTTCCAGGTCAACCGTCCGGAACATTTGGCGCCCACCGTGGGGCCCGATATAAAACATCAGTCCCATCACAAGCAACGAAGATCTATCGGAGCTACCATAACGCTAACAAAGTTCGAGGAAAACAGTGAAGAATGAGGGCCACGAGACAAGGTTTCGCACGTGCGGCGAGTGAGGAAATGTCGATGCAGCAGGTCATGGAAATGATGCGAGGGCTGCAGGAGGAGATGGCGGAATCGAGGGTGGAACAAGAACGCATGCAGGCAGATCTCGCAGACTCGCGTGCGAGAAACGAAGAGCTCCATCGTGTAAACGAAGAGTTGCGCCGGGGTTTGAGCAATAACCAAGGGCAACGTGAACAAGATGAGACCGAGCGTCTCACCCCACCAAGGGAGTTTTCCACACCCTTCTCGCAGGAGATCCTGGGTGCAGTAATCCCCAACACGTTCGCGGGACCCAAGGCGATCTTCACTGGGATGGAGGATCCTGAGGCGCATCTCACTGCATTCCACACGCAGATGGTGTTGGTAGGCGGCTCCGATGCCGCGAGATGCAAGCTCTTTATGAGCACCTTGACGGGGATGGCAATGGATTGGTTCATCAGCCTTCCAAACGGCCATATCACCTCCTTTCAGCAGTTGTCGCAGTTGTTTAGAGAGCAGTACTTGGCGAACAGGGCTCCGCCGCCAGTTTCCTACGACCTGTTTGATGTAAAACAGTATCAAGGGGAGACCTTGAAGGAATACATCAACCGTTTCGGGGCCCAAGTAGTAAACGTTGGTACTTCATAGAAGCCTATGATCGTGTACGCATTCAGAAAAGGCGTATGTCCCGGTCCTTTTTGCGAATCCATTATTCGCAATCGCCCTAGGACCTTCGCTGAAATACGGCGTCGGGCGGTGGAGCATATCGCCTCCGAGGGAGAGGTGTGTGAGAAACGCACCAGCGTCGTACTCTCACACCCGAGAACACAGACGCGGGCTCAACCCGTCAGGGTCAACGAGACCACGATGGGGAGAAAGAAGCCAGAGGGGAGACGCCCCTATGAGACCAGAAAACCCCAGCCCAGGGGTCCAGCAGGAGGGGATCGCCCGGCCAGGGAAAGGGCAAGGCCAGCGAGGTACAACTTTGTGGTGGAATTGAAGGATCTGATTGCCGTGCCTAATATAGCTGAAAGGTTGAGGCGACCGGCGAAGACTGACAAGGTGTTAGGGCCTCGCAAGGACTCTTGGTGCGAGTTCCACGAAGCTTTCGGTCATCACATCGACAACTGCCTGTCGCTGGGTTACCAGCTAGATGAGTTGGTGAGAAGTGGGTTTCTGAAGGATTATGTCGCAGAGCCCGCCGCGACCGCGACCCTGCCAGCACTAGTGGAAGAACAAGCGCACGAGATGCCTGTCCTTGGCGAAGTCCACACCATCGCTGGTGGCTTCTAGGGGGGAGGACCCACTGCCTCCCAACGGAAGAAATATGCGAGGGGGGTCAATTCCATTGAAGAAAGAATCTCAGGCGACCCGTGGGAGTCAGACCTCGTGTTCAGGAGGGCAGATCTACTGGATGTTGTTCCGCACGACAATGACCCCGTGGTCATTTCGGTCGTCACGACTGGCAGAAAGTTGCATAGGGTTCTAGTCGACCAAGGAAGCTCTACAGATGTTATGTTCTGGTCGACATTCAACAAGTTGCGATTGTCTCCTGACCTTTTGAGACCCTACACAGGGTGCTTATATGGGTTTGCTGACAACCAGGTGGAAGTACGAGGCTACTTGGAATTGAGGACAACGTTCACAGATGGAACGGCCTCGCGTCCCGAAAGCATCCGGTACTTGGTAGTAAACGCCAATTCCGCCTACAACATCTTGTTGGGCAGACCGGCATTGAACAGGCTGAACGCAGTAGCCTCCACGCGCCATATGAAGATGAAGCTGCCGGATCTCAGTGGCAAAGTGATTGTCATGAAGTCGGATCAGGAGGAAGCGCGGAAATGTTATGAGAATAGCCTGAAAACGAAGAGAGGCGTGTTCGTGGTGTTCGAATGTCCGCCAAGTGCAGACACGGCGATGGAGATAGAACCCTCGAATGGGGGGACGCCCACAAGGCCAACGCCTAGCGAGGCCACGCCCGTGAGGACGATGTCCGAAGCGGACGCACACATGGAGGAGGGGCTCGACGACACATCGCCCGTAGAAGAGTCGACGCCCGGAAGGCACTACCGGGAGACGCCTATAAGGAAGATAGCAGGGATCAGCCGGCGGCTAACGTGGTGGAGAGGCAGATTGGCGGCAAAACGTTTAAGCTGGGGCGTTTGTTGAGCCAAGAAGAGCAGGATGAGGTGGCAGAGGTGATTTCACGCCATTTAGATGCTTTCGCATGGTCCGCCTCAGATATGCCGGGCATCGACCCTGACTTCCTATGCCATCACCTTAGCATGGATGCCACGGTCCGCCCCGTGCGACAAAGAAGGAGAAAGTTTAATGAAGAGAGGCAACTTGTGATAAGGGAAGAGACACAAAAGCTGTTGAGTGCTGGTCACATCAGGGAGATCCAATACCCTGAGTGGTTGGCCAACGTCGTCCTGGTGTAAAAGGCGAATGGGAAGTGGAGGATGTGCGTGGACTTCACGGACTTGAACAAAGCGTGCCCGAAAGACTCGTACCCACTACCCAGCATTGACGCACTCGTGGGCAGTGCCTCCGGTTGCAAGGTGTTTTGGATGCATTCTCGGGATACAACCAGATCAAAATGCACCCAAAAGACGAGAGTAATGCCCTTTGGGCTAAAAAACGCAGGCGCCACCTACCAAAGGCTGATGGACAAGGTCCTAGCACCCATGTTAGGGAGGAATGTGTACGCCTACGTGGATGATATGGTAGTGGCGTCGAAGGGAAGGACGCAGCACGTGACGGACCTAGAGGAGTTGTTCGTCACCATATAAAAGTACCGCCTCAAGCTGAACCCCGAGAAGTGTGTCTTCGGGGTGGAGGCCGGTAAGTTCCTAGGTTTCATGCTCACAGAGAGGGGAATAGAGGCGAACCCTGATAAATGCGCAGCAATCATTGCCATGCAGAGCCCGACGTCGGTAAAGGAAGTGCAGCAACTGACAGGGCGAATGGCAGCATTATCAAGGTTTGTTTCTGCGGGAGGAGAGAAGGGGCACCCCTATTTCCCGTGCCTTAAAAGAAATAGTCGCTTTGCATGGACCGACGAATGCGAAACGGCTTTCATCAAGTTGAAGGAGTACTTGGCGACGCCACCGGTCCTTTGCAAACCAGTAGCAGGTGTGCCCCTCCGGCTATACTTCGCGGTAACAAAACGAGTTATCAGTTCTGTGCTGGTCTAGGAGCAGGACCAAATTCAAAAGCCCATCTATTTCGTGAGCAAGGCTTTACAAGGCCCAGAGACGAGATACCAGTCGCTGGAAAAGGCAGCGTTGGCCGTGGTATTTTCGGCCAGGAGGCTTCGCCACTACTTCCACAGTTTTACAGTAGTGGTGATGACGAACCTCCCTATACAAAAGGTATTCCAGAAACCTGATGTAGCAGGAAGGATGGTACGCTGGGCGGTGAAGTTGTCGGAGTTTGACATCCAGTACGAGCCTAGGGGATCCATCAAAGGGCAGGTATATGCAGATTTTGTAGCAGAGCTCTCGCCCGGAGGCGAACAAGAGGTGGAGGCGGGCTCGCAGTGGTTGCTCTCGGTCGACGGCTCTTCCAATCAGCAAGGAAGTGGTGCAGGGATAGTCTTGGAGGGACCCAATGGTGTGCTGATTGAGCAAGCTCTGCGTTTCACCTTTAAAGCAAGTAACAATCAGGCTGAGTACGAAGCACTGATTGCAGGGATGCTCCTGGCTAAGGAGATGGGCGCGCAGAACCCCTTGGTGAAAAGTGATTCCCAGCTGATTACGGGACAAGTATCGGGTGAGTTCCAAGCAAAAGACCCACAGATGGCGGCGTATTTAAGGTACGTCCAACTGCTGAAGGGAGCATTCAGCGCTCTTGAGTTAATACATGTCCCACGAGAACAGAATGCCAAAGCTGACCTGCTGGCCAAGTTGGCCAGCTCAGGCAAGGGGGGCAGGTAGAGGACAGTAATTCAAGAGACGCTCAAAGCTCCGAGAAAATTCGTGGAAGACAACAGGGTGGATGTCCTCCATATTAGCACTGCGAGAGGGAGGCCAAGGAGTCATCGTTCCTTGACTCAAGATACGGTAAAGACGCCCCATATTAGCACATACGCGGACACACCCGAAGGAGGAAGACATGCGCAGATATATGCTTTAGCCGAAGGAGACACCTGGATGACGCCATACAGACGGTATCTGGCAGATGGGGTTCTCCTAGCGGAACCAGAAGAGGGCAAGAAGGTTAAGAGGAATGCCGCAAGATACACCCTAGTGGATGGAGTATTGTTTAGACACGGGTTCACCCACCCTATCCTAACATGCGTAAGCGGCGACGAGTGCACCAGAATAATGGCAGAGCTACACGAAGGCATTTGTGGGAGTCACGTAGGGGGAAGGTCTTTAGCTTCTAAGGTGGTACGCGCAGGTTTCTACTGGCCAACACTAAAAGAGGATTTCCTGCGGCATGCCCAGCGTTGCAAGCAGTGTCAGAAACACGCTGATTGGCACAAGGCGCCACCAGAAGAGCTGAGACCCATATTGATGGAGATCAAGCTCAAGAGGACATGGAGGCCAATCAACAAGATCAAGTAGAGGTAGAGGCACAAATGGAGGACGCCCATGGAGGTCAAAGCCCACCTCAAAGGATTACAAGAAGCATGTTCAAAGCTTTGGGAGCTAGGGGACATTTATTTTCTCTTTTTGTAATTTCTTTAGTTGAAGGTGCTTAGAGGGAAACATTAGAAACCTCTTTTGTTTTAGCATCTTTTAGGCTTTAGTTAGGAGCTTTAGGAGGGGGGGTGTATTAGTAGACAGGTGTAGGAGTAGAATAGGAGGTGCCAAAGTGAAGGAAAGAGTCACACCTTCCTCATGCATGGTTTAGGCGCCGGTTTTGAATAGGTTTAGGAGGGAATTTTGAATTCTCTTAGCTTTGTTTTTCAGCACCTTAGGCTATAAATAGAGGTGCTCTCCTTGTATTTTTGAGATTGAAATTAATCTAAGAAAACTCTACTCAAATTTTGAGTGATCATTGGAGAGCTTTTGAGCCTTCTTCTCTAGTCTTATCTTGATGGATCCATGGAGTCCTCAAGTGGCGGCAACACTCGCATCTAGGAGCATTCCACACTTCTAGTGGCGAGATCATCCATCATCCTTCCATCTTCATGAGCATTTCTTCTCTCCTTCCTTTCTTCTTTGTTAATTCTTTGTTCTAGCTTGTTGTCTTGTTGTTTGGTTCGGCTATTCTAGTTTTCCAGCACCTATGTTCTGTTCTTTGCCTTTTAATTTCATTTTGTTCGGTTGAAATATGTTCTTATGCAATTCTGTTCGGTAATTCTTAGTTTTACCTCTTTTTGTTGGTTCAATTTGACAATATGTGGAACATCCAAATGAGTTTGGGATTTGGTACTAGTTTTTGGTGAGTTCTTGTCTTAGAACAATGATCCAACTCTAAGAAAAGTGCCTCTATAATGTCCAACTCAAGGTGATTCCTAAGAATGTCAAGAATCATTCTCTATATGGCTTGTGGAATCACATCATGTGGTATCATGAGTCTTAGGTTCTTCTTGTTTAATTGTTGAGTTGTGTGCACTTTATTTCAAGAGCTCTTTAATTTTCTTGCAATTTAAGTTTCTGTTTTAGATTTTTACTTGAGTATTCTTGCTGTTTTTCTTTTATACCAAGTGTTTGTGAAAAGGTTTATGGCACTCATTCTTCTTATGAGTATGGTTGCTCTTTTGGAATGGCATTATCCTTCCTAGAGTTTACCTTAAGCTACCTTTCACTTTTTGTTAAAATTTGTGATATGTCTTTTAATTTTTGAATCATGTCAAGTTTTGTATTAATAATGTTTTTTTTTCCATAATTGTCATCACTTCTAGTAGTACTTTTATTGTTTTTGATTGTTTCTTGCTTTAGTGTCATATAATTTTCTGAATTGATATTGATCCTTTGTGCATTTTCTTTTTAGAATTGAGTTCATACTTGTATTCTAGACCTATACAAGTTCCAATACATCATTTTCCATTATGTCTTTGCTAGTTCATAATTCTGTTTTTATTCCTATTAGGGTGAACTTGCTGGAGTTCTTCTTTACCTTTCTGGCCTCCGTCGGATCCACTGGGAGAACGTTATCTGCCATGTAGCGCTGGTATGGCGTTATCCATGTATCTGGTTTATGGATAGCGCAAATTTGCGTCATATTTGTCTCTCCTACTAGGTGCGCTTTAACTCTCGGCGTCCTCAAAGTCTCTTCAGTTAAAGATCTATGACTCCTCGCCATTCCTCCCATTGACTTGCAAACTTGAAGAACCTGGTGGTCCGCTACGAATGCTCGAGGTGTCTTCAGAGTTTCTTGTATTACGGTCCTCTGCCTACCCCCCTTGCCCGAACTGGCGAGTTTGGCTAGCAAGTCAGCTCGGGCATTCTGCTCCCTTGGCACGTGCACCACTTCGAACAAAACAAAGGACCTCCTTAACTCCTGCACATACTCCAGGTAAGCCGCCATCTGCGGATCCTTGGCCTGAAACTCGCCGGTCACCTGCCCAGTGATCAACAAAGAATCACTCTTTGCCATCAGCACCTTTGCCCCCATCTCCTTCGCCAACAAAATACCGGCGATCAACGCCTCATACTCCACTTGGTTATTGCTGGATTTGAAGGCAAACCTCAGAGATTGTTCTATCAACACACCGTTGGGCCCTTCCAGAATAACTCCAGCCCCGCTACACAATTGGTTGGACGACCCATCCACCGAGAGTACCCAGCGATAATCATCCCCGGTGCTCTGCATTATTTCAGAAGATAGCTCGACCACAAAGTCAGCGAAGACTTGCCCCTTGATCGGTCCTCGGGGCTCATACTTGACGTCGAATTCTGACAACTCCACCGCCCATTTTACCATCCTCCCAGCTACATCTGGTTTCTTTAGAACCTTCTGGATGGGTAAGTGAGTCATTACCAACACTATAAAGCTCTGAGAGTAATGGTGCAGCCTTCTCGCCGAAAACACAACCGCCAGCGCTGCTTTCTCCAAGGCCTGATATCTCACTTCTGGTCCCTGCAACACCTTGCTAACAAAATAGATAGGTTTCTGGACTTGACCTTGATCCTGGACGAGCACTGCACTCAACGCCTTCTCAGTTACGGAAAAATATAACCTGAAGGGCATTCCCACTTGAGGTTTGCACAGAACCTGCGGGCTCGCTAAGTACTCCTTGAGCTTCTCGAAAGCCTCTTCACACTCCTTCGTCCAAAAAAACCTATTATTCCTCTTCAAGCACTGGAAGTACGGGTGGCCCCTTTCTCCACTAGCAGACACGAATCGCCACAGTGTGGCTGTACCGTCCCGTACCCGGGCGTTGACAAAGTTAAGGTCAAAGTTAGCGTCGAGGTCGAAGTCAACATAAGGTGCCGCCTAGGTGAGGCGACGCCAAGAGGCAAGGCGTTGCCAAGAGGAAGCGTCGCCAAGATAAGACGCTGTCTAGAGCAGGTGTCGCCAAGATAGGGCGTCGCCAAGGTAAAGTGTCACAAAAGCAAGGCAACCACAGTGTTGCTCCCCGATACCCATGGGTAGGAAAGAACATGGAGGGAGTGACGCCATGGGAAAGCCTCAAACCCCGATAACCCGGGGTAGCAATAAAGGGAAGAGAAAGGTGGCTTCAAGGCCATAGTACTAGCGCCAGTGGAGAGCAATTTGATTGGTAAAGTGCCCATGTCGCCCCAGAGAGGCCCCTGGGATAGATACGACTCATGAGGAGGGTCACGCCCAGGACAGCCAGGTGCAGGGTACGAGAGGAAGGTAAATACGCTCTCAAAGCAAGTGACTAGAGGTTTGGGGGCATGAGTTGGCACCCAAAAAAGTCACCCCTTGCGCCAGATGCACTCCAAGGAAGGAGGACTCACACGAAGAAGTACCCCTAAGTTGGGTCGCGGTGCTGTGAGGCCTTCCACGTGTAATAGCAGCCAAGACATAACAGAAACATCAATTTGTCATGTATAAGGTAATTAAAGCTATTTAAATTAAAGTTTACGTTTCGAACGTTTAAGGTACTTTAAATGCTTCGAGCGGTTTAAACGTTTTAAAGGCGCCGAACGTTTCACAACCTTAAATGCGCTTTAAGACGCTTTAAATGCGAGAATCGTTTAAATAGAACCTTGAATGTTGGAAAAGGGGTTCGAACTTTTGGCAGATTTTCCCATAATACACTCTAGTTGCTTGCTCGAGTCTTGAGGCTACGCACAAGGGACTAGAGACAGGTTTTTGCCAAAGGGAGAAAAGATACACAACACATAGTTCTTTTGACCACCTTCAGAGTGCCATTCACGGTGCTCCGATACGGAGGTGTTGAGTTTTTGGTGTTTCTCGCTAGCTGACCTGAGCGTCGGAGTGCAAACGGCCGCTAGGGCGCCCTTTTGTCCTTCTTTGCAGGAATCCACAAGTAGCCAGAGGGAAGGTGTCCCTAGCTGACGGGCAAGGTTGCGCACAAAGACGTTCCAGGTCAACCGTCCGGAACATTTGGCGCCCACCGTGGGGCCCGATATAAAACATCAGTCCCATCACAAGCAACGAAGATCTATCGGAGCTACCATAACGCTAACAAAGTTCGAGGAAAACAGTGAAGAATGAGGGCCACGAGACAAGGTTTCGCACGTGCGGCGAGTGAGGAAATGTCGATGCAGCAGGTCATGGAAATGATGCGAGGGCTGCAGGAGGAGATGGCGGAATCGAGGGTGGAACAAGAACGCATGCAGGCAGATCTCGCAGACTCGCGTGCGAGAAACGAAGAGCTCCATCGTGTAAACGAAGAGTTGCGCCGGGGTTTGAGCAATAACCAAGGGCAACGTGAACAAGATGAGACCGAGCGTCTCACCCCACCAAGGGAGTTTTCCACACCCTTCTCGCAGGAGATCCTGGGTGCAGTAATCCCCAACACGTTCGCGGGACCCAAGGCGATCTTCACTGGGATGGAGGATCCTGAGGCGCATCTCACTGCATTCCACACGCAGATGGTGTTGGTAGGCGGCTCCGATGCCGCGAGATGCAAGCTCTTTATGAGCACCTTGACGGGGATGGCAATGGATTGGTTCATCAGCCTTCCAAACGGCCATATCACCTCCTTTCAGCAGTTGTCGCAGTTGTTTAGAGAGCAGTACTTGGCGAACAGGGCTCCGCCGCCAGTTTCCTACGACCTGTTTGATGTAAAACAGTATCAAGGGGAGACCTTGAAGGAATACATCAACCGTTTCGGGGCCCAAGTAGTAAACGTTGGTACTTCATAGAAGCCTATGATCGTGTACGCATTCAGAAAAGGCGTATGTCCCGGTCCTTTTTGCGAATCCATTATTCGCAATCGCCCTAGGACCTTCGCTGAAATACGGCGTCGGGCGGTGGAGCATATCGCCTCTGAGGGAGAGGTGTGTGAGAAACGCACCAGCGTCGTACTCTCACACCCGAGAACGCAGACGCGGGCTCAACCCGTCAGGGTCAACGAGACCACGACGGGGAGAAAGAAGCCAGAGGGGAGACGCCCCTATGAGACCAGAAAACCCCAGCCCAGGGGTCCAGCAGGAGGGGATCGCCCGGCCAGGGAAAGGGCAAGGCCAGCGAGGTACAACTTTGTGGTGGAATTGAAGGATCTGATTGCCGTGCCTAATATAGCTGAAAGGTTGAGGCGACCGGCGAAGACTGACAAGGTGTTAGGGCCTCGCAAGGACTCTTGGTGCGAGTTCCACGAAGCTTTCGGTCATCACATCGACAACTGCCTGTCGCTGGGTTACCAGCTAGATGAGTTGGTGAGAAGTGGGTTTCTGAAGGATTATGTCGCAGAGCCCGCCGCGACCGCGACCCTGCCAGCACTAGTGGAAGAACAAGCGCACGAGATGCCTGTCCTTGGCGAAGTCCACACCATCGCTGGTGGCTTCTCGGGGAGAGGACCCACTGCCTCCCAACGGAAGAAATATGTGAGGGGGGTCAATTCCATTGAAGAAAGAATCTCAGGCGACCCGTGGGAGTCAGACCTCGTGTTCAGGAGGGCAGATCTACTGGATGTTGTTCCGCACGACAATGACCCTGTGGTCATTTCGGTCGTCACGGCTGGCAGAAAGGTGCACAGGGTTCTAGTCGACCAAGGAAGCTCTACAGATGTTATGTTCTGGTCGACATTCAACAAGTTGCGATTGTCTCCCGACCTTTTGAGACCCTACACAGGGTGCTTATATGGGTTTGCTGACAACCAGGTGGAAGTACGAGGCTACTTGGAATTGAGGACAACGTTCACAGATGGAACGGCCTCGCGTACCGAAAGCATCCGGTACTTGGTAGTAAACGCCAATTCCGCCTACAACATCTTGTTGGGCAGACCGGCATTGAACAGGCTGAACGCAGTAGCCTCCACGCGCCATATGAAGATGAAGCTGCCGGATCTCAGTGGCAAAGTGATTGTCATGAAGTCGGATCAGGAGGAAGCGCGGAAATGTTATGAGAATAGCCTGAAAACGAAGAGAGGCGTGTTCGTGGTGTTCGAATGTCCGCCAAGTGCAGACACGGCGATGGAGATAGAACCCTCGAATGGGGGGACGCCCACAAGGCCAACGCCTAGCGAGGCCACGCCCGTGAGGACGATGTCCGAAGCGGACGCACACATGGAGGAGGGGCTCGACGACACATCGCCCGTAGAAGAGTCGACGCCCGGAAGGCACTACCGGGCGACGCCTATAAGGAAGATAGCAGGGATCAGCCGGCGGCTAACGTGGTGGAGAGGCAGATTGGCGGCAAAACGTTTAAGCTGGGGCGTTTGTTGAGCCAAGAAGAGCAGGATGAGGTGGCAGAGGTGATTTCACGCCATTTAGATGCTTTCGCATGGTCCGCCTCAGATATGCCGGGCATCGACCCTGACTTCCTATGCCATCACCTTAGCATGGATGCCACGGTCCGCCCCGTGCGACAAAGAAGGAGAAAGTTTAATGAAGAGAGGCAACTTGTGATAAGGGAAGAGACACAAAAGCTGTTGAGTGCTGGTCACCTCAGGGAGATCCAATACCCTGAGTGGTTGGCCAACGTCGTCCTGGTGAAAAAGGCGAATGGGAAGTGGAGGATGTGCGTGGACTTCACGGACTTGAACAAAGCGTGCCCGAAAGACTCGTACCCACTACCCAGCATTGACGCACTCGTGGGCAGTGCCTCCGGTTGCAAGGTGTTTTGGATGCATTCTCGGGATACAACCAAATCAAAATGCACCCAAAAGACGAGAGTAATGCCCTTTGGGCTAAAAAACGCAGGCGCCACCTACCAAAGGCTGATGGACAAGGTCCTAGCACCCATGTTAGGGAGGAATGTGTACGCCTACGTGGATGATATGGTAGTGGCGTCGAAGGGAAGGACGCAGCACGTGACGGACCTAGAGGAGTTGTTCGTCACCATATAAAAGTACCGCCTCAAGCTGAACCCCGAGAAGTGTGTCTTCGGGGTGGAGGCCGGTAAGTTCCTAGGTTTCATGCTCACAGAGAGGGGAATAGAGGCGAACCCTGATAAATGCGCAGCAATCATTGCCATGCAGAGCCCGACGTCGGTAAAGGAAGTGCAGCAACTGACAGGGCGAATGGCAGCATTATCAAGGTTTGTTTCTGCGGGAGGAGAGAAGGGGCACCCCTATTTCCCGTGCCTTAAAAGAAATAGTCGCTTTGCATGGACCGACGAATGCGAAACGGCTTTCATCAAGTTGAAGGAGTACTTGGCGACGCCACCGGTCCTTTGCAAACCAGTAGCAGGTGTGCCCCTCCGGCTATACTTCGCGGTAACAAAACGAGTTATCAGTTCTGTGCTGGTCTAGGAGCAGGACCAAATTCAAAAGCCCATCTATTTCGTGAGCAAGGCTTTACAAGGCCCAGAGACGAGATACCAGTCGCTGGAAAAGGCAGCGTTGGCCGTGGTATTTTCGGCCAGGAGGCTTCGCCACTACTTCCACAGTTTTACAGTAGTGGTGATGACGAACCTCCCTATACAAAAGGTATTCCAGAAACCTGATGTAGCAGGAAGGATGGTACGCTGGGCGGTGAAGTTGTCGGAGTTTGACATCCAGTACGAGCCTAGGGGATCCATCAAAGGGCAGGTATATGCAGATTTTGTAGCAGAGCTCTCGCTCGGAGGCGAACAAGAGGTGGAGGCGGGCTCGCAGTGGTTGCTCTCGGTCGACGGCTCTTCCAATCAGCAAGGAAGTGGTGCAGGGATAGTCTTGGAGGGACCCAATGGTGTGCTGATTGAGCAAGCTCTGCGTTTCACCTTTAAAGCAAGTAACAATCAGGCTGAGTACGAAGCACTGATTGCAGGGATGCTCCTGGCTAAGGAGATGGGCGCGCAGAACCCCTTGGTGAAAAGTGATTCCCAGCTGATTACGGGACAAGTATCGAGTGAGTTCCAAGCAAAAGACCCACAGATGGCGGCGTATTTAAGGTACGTCCAACTGCTGAAGGGAGCATTCAGCGCTCTTGAGTTAATACATGTCCCACGAGAACAGAATGCCAAAGCTGACCTGCTGGCCAAGTTGGCCACCTCAGGCAAGGGGGGCAGGTAGAGGACAGTAATTCAAGAGACGCTCAAAGCTCCGAGAAAATTCGTGGAAGACAACAGGGTGGATGTCCTCCATATTAGCACTGCGAGAGGGAGGCCAAGGAGTCATCGTTCCTTGACTCAAGATACGGTAAAGACGCCCCATATTAGCACATACGCGGACACACCCGAAGGAGGAAGACATGCGCAGATATATGCTTTAGCCGAAGGAGACACCTGGATGACGCCATACAGACGGTATCTGGCGGATGGGGTTCTCCCAGCGGAACCAGAAGAGGGCAAGAAGGTTAAGAGGAATGCCGCAAGATACACCCTAGTGGATGGAGTATTGTTCAGACACGGGTTCACCCACCCTATCCTAACATGCGTAAGCGGCGACGAGTGCACCAGAATAATGGCAGAGCTACACGAAGGCATTTGTGGGAGTCACGTAGGGGGAAGGTCTTTAGCTTCTAAGGTGGTACGCGCAGGTTTCTACTGGCCAACACTAAAAGAGGATTTCCTGCGGCATGCCCAGCGTTGCAAGCAGTGTCAGAAACACGCTGATTGGCACAAGGCGCCACCAGAAGAGCTGAGACCCATATTGATGGAGATCAAGCTCAAGAGGACATGGAGGCTGATCCGATCGGTCATCGGTAGTCGATGACGTCAGCATCAGAGAACCACGTGGACCACTCGCAGGGTGACACGTGGACCAGGCGGCAGAGAGGTAGGGGGACGATCGCCAAGAGAGGTGATCGGTGGTCAGTAACCAAGTTACCACCGACAGATCAGACGGCAGAGAGGTCGGGGGACAGATCACCCAGAATGGTGATCGGTGGTCAGTAGCCAAGTGACCACCAGCAGACCAGTTCCCAGACTCGCGCCTGGAGGCAGAGCGCGAGTAGCGAATAAACACTGATCAGTCATCGGGTGTATTGTCATCGGGGTCTCGTGTTACACGCAGTTAAACTGGGACTGAGGTTCCCAGCGAGAGCGTTACGCATGGACTTCGCATGGGCACACCTCAAGGAATCATGCACGAGAGTGGCCTGAGGGAACTAGTAAGCCAGTCGGTGATTGGTGATTCCCTCAACCCATTACGTGCGTGTCATCCTGAAGGGTAAGTCGCCTACACAGAGAGTAACGTTTGGTGAGTGCGCCTAGACCAGCCACACCCGACGTTCTCCTAAGAGTATGCAATTTGCCCAGATAAAAGAAGCATCCTAAGTTACTCCGCAAGGGTGTAGCTTAGGCAGACAAAGAGAGGCGCTAGAGCCCTTCCAGTAAGTGACACGTGTGTGGTTAGATGTGAGTTGCAGGCCTCCACGTGTCACCATCTGAGAGGGGTGCGGTCCAGACAAGAGAGCACTCCGTACCGCTAAAGGTACAGACAGGCGCAGCCAAGCGCAGACATGCGCAGACTCTCACGCTCCCCATTGCTGATTCTGAAGGTACGCTTTCTCTGAAAAGCACGACAGGGTTCTGACACATGCCAGAAAAGCATAACAGAATTCTGTTATGCTCAGAAGCAGGGAAAGAGAGGGAAAAGAGGCAGGATCAGGGTGGGAGGAGAGGGGGAGGAGAAAAAGATAGAGAGAAAAACAGAGTGCAAGTTTTTCTGATACACACACATTTTTACTAAGTTTCCAGTTTCTGGTGGTTCTGTTGAACTAACTTGATCGTCGGAGTGCAAACGGCCGCTAGAGGCGCCGTCTGTGTATTTTGCAGGTCACATTTTGAAGACATCTGAGAGAGCGAGAGAGTTCAGAAGGTGATTCTTCAGGAGACACAGTCGCGAAGACAGGGCAGAAAGTGTTACGAAGCGATTCACCCACGTTCAAGTTGCCGGCAGGATCAGAGGCCAATCAACAAGATCAAGAAGAGGTAGAGGCACAAATGGAGGACGCCCATGGAGGTCAAAGCCCACCTCAAAGGATTACAAGAAGCATGTTCAAAGCTTTGGGAGCTAGGGGACATTTATTTTCTCTTTTTGTAATTTCTTTAGTTGAAGGTGCTTAGAGGGAAACATTAGAAACCTCTTTTGTTTTAGCATCTTTTAGGCTTTAGTTAGGAGCTTTAGGAGGGGGGGTGTATTAGTAGATAGGTGTAGGAGTAGAATAGGAGGTGCCAAAGTGAAGGAAAGAGTCACACCTTCCTCATGCATGGTTTAGGCGCCGGTTTTGAATAGGTTTAGGAGGGAATTTTGAATTCTCTTAGCTTTGTTTTTCAGCACCTTAGGCTATAAATAGAGGTGCTCTCCTTGTATTTTTGAGATTGAAATTAATCTAAGAAAACTCTACTAAAATTTTGAGTGATCATTGGAGAGCTTTTGAGCCTTCTTCTCTAGTCTTATCTTGATGGATCCATGGAGTCCTCAAGTGGCGGCAACACTCGCATCTAGGAGCATTCCACACTTCTAGTGGCGAGATCATCCATCATCCTTCCATCTTCATGAGCATTTCTTCTCTCCTTCCTTTCTTCTTTGTTAATTCTTTGTTCTAGCTTGTTGTCTTGTTATTTGGTTCGGCTATTCTAGTTTTCCAGCACCTATGTTCAGTTCTTTGCCTTTTAATTTCATTTTGTTCGGTTGAAATATGTTCTTATGCAATTCTGTTCGGTAATTCTTAGTTTTACCTCTTTTTGTTGGTTCAATTTGACAATATGTGGAACATCCAAATGAGTTTGGGATTTGGTACTAGTTTTTGGTGAGTTCTTGTCTTAGAACAATGATCCAACTCTAAGAAAAGTGCCTCTATAATGTCCAACTCAAGGTGATTCCTAAGAATGTCAAGAATCATTCTCTATATGGCTAGTGGAATCACATCATGTGGTATCATGAGTCTTAGGTTCTTCTTGTTTAATTGTTGAGTTGTGTGCACTTTATTTCAAGAGCTCTTTAATTTTCTTGCAATTTAAGTTTCTGTTTTAGATTTTTACTTGAGTATTCTTGCTGTTTTTCTTTTATACCAAGTGTTTGTGAAAAGGTTTATGGCACTCATTCTTCTTATGAGTATGGTTGCTCTTTTGGAATGGCATTATCCTTCCTAGAGTTTACCTTAAGCTACCTTTCACTTTTTGTTAAAATTTGTGATATGTCTTTTAATTTTTGAATCATGTCAAGTTTTGTCTTAGTAATGTTTTTTTTTTCCATAATTGTCATCACTTCTAGTAGTACTTTTATTGTTTTTGATTGTTTCTTGCTTTAGTGTCATATAATTTTCTGAATTGATATTGATCCTTTGTGCATTTTCTTTTTAGAATTGAGTTCATACTTGTATTCTAGACCTATACAAGTTCCAATACATCATTTTCCATTATGTCTTTGCTAGTTCATAATTCTGTTTTTATTCCTATTAGGATTCCTCTGTTTCTAAAAAAAGTTCTTACTGTTTTTCCTTATTGCAATTGATTTACTCACTGGAAAATTCTGAAATTCTGGATTTGTGATATTCAAAGTGTTATAAAAGAGTAGAAAAAATAATCATTCAAAAATTCAAAGTACACAAAAAATGATAAATAAAATAAAAAAAGTGTACAATTGTGCCGAAAAGAATACGGTAATCTGGCAGCGGTTTTAAAAAATTTATCTCAATTAATTGGCTTACTGTTTTTAATTGATTCCAGTGCCATTATTGAGTTAACATCTTGAAGTTTCTGTGGTTTAAATTTCATAATCCAGTTCGCTCTACATCATTCCAGTTAAATCAGTGAATATCAAGCACAGTTTGCATTTAAAAATAAAAATAAAAATTTTCCAGTAGCTACACTTTTTGTTTTCTTCATCTACTCTAGTGCTTTTCCTTAAGTATTCTTTTGTGTGCCTACTTTTCTCATTGAGTTCTTTATTTTCTTGATTGTCTTTCATTCTTACTCTTTGAGTTTGTCTTACATATAGCTTTCCTTTTGCAATTACCTTTCCTTGCTTATACCTTTTCTTCTTTGTCTTTATTGTTTCATTGGTTTTGTGGTGGTTGCCTTTGAGATTGGTGTGCTTGCTTTGACATCTTTCATTTGAGGATTCCAAGGCCTCAAGATCAGATTGGTGCAAGAACATTATTTCTTTGAGAGTGACCTCTTTTTCTACCTCATTTCACTTCGGCAGTTTCAATTGCCAAGCTCACTGTTTTTGCTAATTTTTAACTTGTTTGCTGTTTTTGTGTGTTTGCTGTTTTTAATTACAAATGGCTGGATTTTCAAGTGATGCATCCTACAAGCAGAATTCTCCTTCCAAAGCTTCAATCCTTGGTGAATTACATGAAGCTCAAAGAACAATTAGACGGTTGGAGGAAAAAATGCAAAAGATGGAGGTCCAACAAGCTAGACCATCTCCTTCTATCCATGATGGACATCATTCTCATAGACCTTCTTCAAGAGCTTCTTCAAATGATTTTGGCCGTGAAGATGAGCATAGGAGAAGGAGACCTCCACCCCAAGTCCATGGACAAAGACATCATCACCAAGGGGAAAGAATTCACTACGGCAATGGCTTCTATCATGATGCAAAGTCCAAGCTTCCTTCGGTCAAGCTACCTTGTTTTAATGGTTCTAGTGATCCAAATGTATATTTAGATTGGGAGGCTAAGTGTGAACAAATTTTTTAGATCCATGAGATCCAAGATGAGCATAAGCTCAAGCTAGCCACCCTAGAGTTTAGTGATTATGCCATGAAATGGTGGCATGGAATTGTAAAGGACATTATCTATCACAAGGGTCCTCCCGTGGACTCTTGGAACTCTTTGAAGGATCATATGCGCGCTAGGTTTGTGCCCCCACATTTTAGGAAAGACCTCATGTTGAGACTCCAACGGTTTCAACAAGGCACGCTAAATGTGGATGAATATTATAAGGAGCTTGAGACGCTTGTGCTTAAAATTGAATTAGAAGAAAGTGAAGAAGCCATGGTTGCTAGGTTTGTGAGTGGTCTTAGGAAGGATATTCAAGACATTGTTGAGTTACAAGAGTATTCATCATTGGGCTCTTTAGTTCATCTTGCAATGAAGGTGGAAGCCCAACTTGCTAAGAAAAACTCTTTTAAAAATGCTTCCAATGATGGATACTACTCCAAGTCTTGGAGAAACAAAACTTCTTTTTCTAAACATCCTTCCAAAGATTCTTCTTTCAAACCCAAGGAATCTAAGCCATCTACTTCTAGGCCTAAATCTCCCACTAGAACGTCTAATACTAAATGCTTTAAATGTATGGGTTATGGTCATATTGCTGCAAATTGTCCTTCCAAACGAAGTATGTACATGCATGAGGGCATTGTAGTTAGTGAGCATGATCCAGATTCTCCTAAGCATTCATTGCATTCTCATGCATCTAGTGAGGAAGAGAGCGAATGTCCACTTGAAGGGGACTTGTTAGTTGTGAGAAGACTTCTTGGACAAGTTTCACAACCTTTTGATGCAAGTCAAAGGGAAAATATTTTTCATACAAGATGTCTTATTCAAAACAACATTTGTTCCTTGATAGTGGATGGGGGTAGTTGTGCAAATGTGGCTAGTACAAGAGTAGTAGATAAGCTAGGATTGCCTACTATCTCTCATACAAAGCCCTACAAATTACAATGGCTTAGTGAAGTAGGAGAAATAATTGTTAATAAACAAGTCCTCATCCATTTCTCCATTGGAAAATACAAAGATGAGGTATTATGTGATGTTGTGCCCATGGAAGCCACTCATGTTCTTTTGGGAAGGCCTTGGCAATTTGATAGAAAAGTTTTACATGATGGCTTTACCAATAAACTATCTTTTGAATTCCATGGTCACAAGGTTACTTTAAAATCTCTCTCTCCAAGAGAAGTCCATGAGGACCAAGTTATCATGAAGAAAAAGAGGGAGAGTGAAAAAGATAAAAAAGATAAAAAAGATAAGAGTTCTAAGCCTACACTCCTTGTATCTAGGCGTGACATTGAAAGGGAAATAGTGGTTCATCATCCTCTTTTCTTAGCCATCCCTAGAACTCTTAGAGTAGAATCACTTGTTGATAGTCCTCATTGCTTGGAAAATTTGGTAGAAGAGTTCCAAGATGTGTTTCAAGATCCTCCAAATGGACTTCCACCTTTGAGAGGTATTGAGCACCAAATTGATTTGATACCGGACTCTTCTTTACCAAACCGTCCAGCATATAGGACCAATCCAAGTGAAACCAAGGAAATTCGCCAACAAGTTGAGGCTTTGATTGAAAAAGGGTGGGTGCAAGATAGCATGAGTCCTTGTGCTATGCCTATAATCTTAGTGCCAAAAAAGGATGGCACATGGCGAATGTGTTCGGATTGTAGGGCCATCAATAATGATCCTTCCTGTTGACCGGGACGCAAGAACCTTGCCTCGTCAAACCTGGATCGACTTCTACGCTGTGTTAGCCTCCGTCCTTCACCGCGATTCACCTCAAGAACCTGCAAAAGACAGAACGGCGCCGCTGCGGCCGATCACGCTCCGACGCCCAAGTCAGCGACTGAACCACCAAATACTAAGAGAAAACTCAAGAACTCTCAGGAACCGTGCAAGATTCTCTCTCAGCGTACTCTCGTTCTCGCAGGTGTAAAGAAGTAATCTAAACGCGTGAGTACCTCAAAGTTCGTTGGAAACTCTTATATACCTGGGCACTTTCTCGCTCCTGACAGTTACACATCTGGGCACGTGGCTCGCATCCAGCTGTACACGTGTCACCATCTGGAGCATCCTTGACTTGGGCGCCACTTCTTACGTTTCAGGCTTTTGGCTAAGTTACTTACGCATGGAACACTCAACGCAAAGCTGCCTTGGAGCATGATCTCTTCTGCATGGCGAGTTCGGGTGCCTTCATACGCACCTTCCCTGTGCTCTCGCCGGCCGCTTTTATGATCTACTTCACTTGCTTCATCGTGCATGTCCAGGCGAGCTGTTCCCCGACCTCAACCTCCGGCGAGCTAGGACATGACTATCTGACAACTTTATCCTTTGCTTCGAGGGCCTGGAACAAGCTTCCCTGATCCTTCGGCGATGCCCTTCTTTCGGCAATCTCTAACCATCAGGGAAGCTTGTTCCAGCGACTTCATCTCAAACCCGGTGACCTCCAGTTTAGGCACGCTAGAGATCGGAGCACGCCAACTTAATAACTGGCGACCACACGAGCCCCCCGACTTCCTTCCCATCTGCCATCCATGGGCCCCACTCAACACGCCTTCATAATAGCTTGCTGCCACGTCATCACTTCCGACTACCAGGGCGGTACACAAGCCCCCCAGTCTTAAGCGAAGACTTGTCCAGCGAAAAGACTAGAGAAGTCACGTCATTACCGATCTACGTGGCGCTGGCGCAGAATTCCAAACGTTCGTACTTTCTGCTTTCCTGACGCTCCACCAAACACCCTTCCAATCGCTCGACACATGGCTTCATCAACGGTCATCTTTAGCTGTCATTTACGCTTCCAAAAATCGTTTTGAAAAACCCTTAAACCCATTTCATTTTTACTGTTTCATCATCTTCCTGCCTTCGAAACGCTCTGAGTCTTCTTCTGCAAACCCACGACGCTCTTCAACTCCCTCAATCCCTAACTCCCTTCAACGTTTAACCGATCATCGAAAGGTACCTCTTTTACTTCCTCTGTTGATATTTGCTGCATTTTAATCGATTCGCATCATCCATTAACTGTCTGGTGCATACGCTGTGGGTTGTTTCTTCTTCTTCCCCCTTTTCGTAACTTAGGGCTTCATCTTCCATTACTTTCGTCACAACGAACTTTCGCTCGTTCGTTTTTCATCCTTCGTTCACAATCGAGTCGACTTCTACAACCTTCGCTCATCTTTCTTTCCTTTTTCCCTTGCAGTTCCCGCGATGGTTCGTACAAAGATTACTGCGAATCCTCCTCCTTCGTCGCGAAACCCTCCATCCCAAGCACATAACCCACCGCGAGCACTTGGTGCTCCCTCTTCCCAGGCTGAGAGGCCAGCAACCTCTCGCCCCAACCTTGCTCAGGCTACTCCACCGGTCGCCGGAGGAGCCTCCATCCCTGCTCCAGACTACAAGAAACTTTACCCCTGGGCCAACTCGGCTCTGCTGAAAGAAACTTCTTCAGTAAACTCTGTGCTGGCGGTGCACCGACTGAGGAAAGGGGACCAGTCTGATCTTTCATTTCACAAGGAGCACGACAGCAAATTGGCCGTGCTGCCCTGCCACCCGGATGAGCCAATCTGTGGTGACGACAAAGCGAGCAACGGCGAGTTGTTCTGCTTTCTCTACGCGACGCTCTTCAAGAAGGTGAAGCTCCGACTTCCCTTTACTCGTTTCGAGCGAGAACTGCTAACTGAGCTCGACATCGCCCCCGCACAGCTTCACCCTAACAGCTGGGCGTTCGTAAGGGCGTTCCAGATTATGTGCGCGCACCTGGGACTGCCAGCGTCCGTGGACGTTTTTCTCTTCCTCTTTGAAGCTAAGAATCCAGGAGACCGCCTCTGGATTAGCTTGAACGGGATCGCTGGGAGATCGATCCTTTCCATCTTTCAGCAATCTTACAAAGATTGGAAGGGAAAATTTGTGAAGGTGTGCGCCAACGACCAAGACCCCTCTCTACTCGACGGCTTCCCCTTGTACTGGGTGCACAAGGGGAACAAGGACACCAAAGAGAGCTTCAGGAGGCCCAGAAGTCCCGACAACATGGGCGAGCTGGACAGAGATCTATGCCTCTTCTGGAAGAAAGTTGCAGCCCCTAACATAACCTTTCCTACCTCCTCGATAATCTCCTTCGAGTTCCTCGAGGACCAACTCGAAGCTCACATAGGTTAGTACTTACCTCACATCTGGGTTTTTGTCTTGTGCTGCATCTCCGTTATTTTGGGCGTTCTGCTCGCTACGCACTAGATTTGGTTTTTATTTCCTGCACCATTTGTTTAACTCGTTTGCACATGTACTCATATACTTTACTTTATCTTTGAGCTTACTTGTATGCTTTGCTCTGTGCAGATCTCATGCTGGGCAAAGGCAAGCTAGCTGAATTGAGGGCGCTCGCCCGCACCCACAAATTGGCATCGGGGTCTCAAACCGTGCCAAACTCAGTGGTGGAGATCGCCGCTGCCCAGGGCAGATCGCCCCCCAAAGGCTCGACTCCTCCAGAAGCTCTGCCCGCTCCTCAACGAAAGAAACTCATCTTGAGGAAACCAAAGAGGAAAACTCCTCAAGTGGTCCAAGAAGATGAAGAAGAGGACGATGAGGCAACAGAGGATGGCCTTATCACCAAAAGGAGAAGGGTGGCGCCTCCTTCACCACCTGTTCCACCTGCCCTTCCAACGCCAACACCACCTTCTCCCCCAGCTCCAACGCCGCCAGTCCAAGCAGTACCTTTGGCGGCTGCACCTCCCGCGGTTGAGGCCAACGAGCCCAAGTTCATGGAGAACCCTCCGAGCGCCTCCACGCCGTTTGTATCCGCTGGAGAGGGTCCTCCTTCAACTGCCTCAATCGCCGAGGCTGCGCCAGGTGGGGATGAGGGCGCTCACAACTCGCCGATAATCATCACCGAGTCCCCCACGTCGCCACCACGCCAAGAAGCCCAAACTCAGCAACCAATTCAAGAGGGTGGTGGCGAGAACCAGCACCAGGCTCCTCCAGCGCCTCCACCAACAGCGGTTGCAAACCTTCCCCTCGCGGTCCAAGGGATCTGGGGGCCCTTCACAGCCAGGCTCAAAATGATGGCAGAGGACCTCCCCTCTATCATAACAAAAGCTGTGCAGAGCTCCAACAAGAAGCTTCAAGGTGATATCTCCATACTCGAAGAGGAGAATCGCCTGATAAGGATCGAGGCGGAGAAATTATCTTGCAACCTTATGATGGCAGAAATCGAACATTCGAGAGTGGAGGACACCATGAGCACTGAGGTGAGGGTGGCGCGTAAGGAGGCCACCGATCTGCGCCAGAAGGTGCACCTCCTAGCTCAAGAGAAAATTGAGCTGGAGAGCAAACTGGTTCCCTACCGTCTCAAGGTGGCTGACCTGGAGGCATCGATCAAAGCAGATGCAGCCAAGGTAGAGAACCTTGAGAAGAGGTCAGTAGATCGGGAGGTCTTCTTAGGAAAAGTCGAGAAAGAAAGGGATGACGCCGTGGCTGAGCTCGCCGAAGCCAGAAAGGAGAATGAAAAGATCGCTGCAGAGCTGGCTCGGGCGCAGGAGGAAAACAGGAAGGTTGCTGAAGACCTCATTCAAGCTCGTGAGAAAACTGAAGAACTAAAGAAAAGAGCTGATGAGTTAGAACAGCAAACCGAGGGGCTCAAAAAGCAGAATGAAGAGCTCGAATGGGCCCTTACTTACGTCATCGCCTGAATCTGATCGCCAGAGGGTCTTGGCGATGTATGCTTCCTCTTGCCTTCACAACTTGGCCATTGTTCCCTCATCTGGGGGTAGAGGCGCCTTTCGGATCCTTCTCTACCTCCCTGAGCTTCAGAACAAAGAACCGGGTGGCTGGGCGTTCTCTTCGAACCTACCTTAGCCACCCTCTGAACTTCTTCCACCCTGTACACCATACCTGAACTCGTTCAAGACGAGAAGGATTTTATCTTGCCTGAACTCGCTCGACGGTGAGAAGGTCTTTAACTCGCCTGAACTCGCTCGACGGCGAGAAGGTCTTTAACTCGTGCCTCTACATTGCCCTAGGGGCTACATCTTCTCTCCCCTGGAGGCACTGAGGACTTTTCACTGGTGCCTCTACATTGCCCGGGGCTACATCTTCTCTCCCCTGGAGGAACTAAGGACTTTTTCTCTTTCTCGCCTGCACTCGCTCGTCGGCGAGGAGGACTTTTTCTCTTTCTCGCCTGCACTCGCTCGACGGCGAGGAGGTCTTTAAACGTTGCTGGTGCCTCCGATCGCCGAAAAACGATGAGGACTTTTAACTTTAACTGATGCCGCCAATCGCCGAAAAACGATGGGGACTTAAAAACTTTTTAGAAAGCATGCAGTATATCTTCAAACCTGCCTTAAACCACACGCGAGTGGCAAGGTCTTTCTTCAAAACTTTTCGCAATAACAACAAGCATGCAATCTAAAACACTTCAAACTTTAAAAACTCTTCTTTATTGGGTGGCCTCATTAAAAACCCTCCTTAGGGAAAAAAGAGTGCCCCCTTCAAACTGTTTTAACAGAAACATTGCAAAGTTCTTCGTGTTTGTTTTTACTTACAAAACTTTTAACTGTAATACAATTTGAGGTGCGTGGCGTTCCAAGTGCGAGGAATCGCCCCTCCTTCTAATGTTTCCAAGCGGTAGGCGCCGTTCCCGAGCGCCTCGGTTATTCTGAACGGTCCCGTCCACTTAGGCGACAACTTGTTCTCCATCTCGTACTGGTGGGCCTTCCTCATCACCAGGTCGCCTTCTTTAAACTGCCTTGGCATCACCTTCGAGTTATATCTTCGTTCAATCCTTCTTTTCACTGCCTCAGCTTTTAATCTCGCCTCCTCCCTGACCTCATCCAGCAAATCCAGATTCAACCTTCTTTCCTCGTTCGAGTCTTCCGCTACAAAGTTCTGGAATCTCGGCGAGCTCTCCTGGATCTCCACTGGAATCATTGCGTCGCACCCATAGACCAAGCTAAACGGGGTCTCATGGGTTCCTGACTGCTCGGTGGTGTGGTACGCCCAAACTATACGGGGTACCTCCTCAGCCCACGATCCCTTGGCTTTCTCTAGTCTTCTCTTCAAGCCTCTTAGCAATACCCGATTGGCGGACTCTACTTGGCCATTTGTTTGGGGATGCTCGACGGATGCAAATACTTGTTGAATTCCTACCCCTTCGCACAGCTTTTTCAACAGGTGACTTGCAAACTGAGTCCCGTTGTCCGACACCAGGCGCTTAGGCACACCAAACCGGCACACGATGTTCTTCCATACAAAACTCTCGATCTTGTGTGCGGTGATCTGAGCTACTGGTTCTGCTTCGATCCACTTGGTGAAATATTCAATTGCCACCACCAAGTACTTCATCTGCCTGATCGCCAGCGGGAATGGTCCCAGGATGTCGATCCCCCATGTATGAAACGGCCAAGGGCTGTAAATCGACTTCAACTCTTCGGGTGGCGCTTTGTGCCAATCGGCGTGCTGCTGACATTGCTTGCAGCACTGCGCATACTTCTTGCAATCCTCCCTCATTGTTGGCCAGTAGTAACCTGCACGGAGGGTTCTTGCGGCTAGAGCTCGACCCCCGACGTGACTTCCGCATATCCCTTCATGGAGCTCTGCCATAATTCTTGTACACTTCTCTCCGTGCACACATTCCAGGAGTGGGTGTGTGAACCCAAACCTATACAACTCGCCATCAATCATCGTGAACTTGCTAGAATTCTTCTTTATCTTTCTAGCCTCTGTCGGATCCAGCGGGAGAAGGCCATCTGCCAAGTACCGCTGGTACTGTGTTATCCACGTGTCTGGCTTATGCGTAGCGCAGACCTGCGTCATGTTCACCCTCTCTCCCCGACATGCTCTTATTCTCGGTGATCTCAAGGTCTCCTGAGTTAAAGACCTGTGACTCCTCGCCGCTCTTTCTGTCGACTTGCTTATTTGAAGAACCAGGTGATCTGCCACAAATGCTCTGGGCGTCTTCAGAGTTTCTTGGATCACCGTCCTCTGCCTACCCCCCTTGCCTGAACTGGCGAGCTTAGCTAGCAAGTCAGCTCGGGCGTTCTGCTCTCTGGGCACAAGCACCACTTCAAAGGAGATAAAGGAACTCTTCAACTCCTGCACATACTCCAGGTAAGCCGCCATTTGTGGATCCTTGGCCTGGAACTCGCCTGTCACTTGTCCCGTGACTAGCAGCGAGTCACTCTTAGCCATCAGCACCCTAGCTCGCATCTCCTTGGCCAGCAAGATTCCGGCGATCAGCGCCTCATATTCTGCTTGATTGTTGTTGGCTTTGAAGGCGAATCTCAGAGGCTGCTCAATCAGCACGCCGTTGGGCCCTTGCAAGATGACTCCAGCACCGCTACCTTGCTGGTTCGACGATCCGTCCACCGAGAGTACCCAACGGAAATCATCCCCCTCAACTCGCGTTGCTTCTGACGAGAGCTCGACCACGAAATCAGCGAAAATCTGCCCCTTGATCGGACCCCGGGGCTCATACTTGATGTCGAACTCCGACAGCTCCACCGCCCACTTCACCATCCTCCCAGCTACGTCAGGCTTCTTCAGAACCTTCTAGATGGGCAAGTCGGTCATCACTAGTATGGTAAAACTGTGGAAATAGTGGCGCAACCTCCTCGCCGAAAATACCACAGCCAGCGCCGCTTTCTCCAAGGCCTGATACCTCACCTCCGGGCCCTGCAGCACCTTGCTGACGAAGTAAATAGGCTTCTGAGCCTGGTCTTGGTCTTGGGCGAGCACCGCGCTCACCGCCCTCTCAGTCACAGCAAAATACAACCTGAGAGGGGTCCCCACCAACGGTTTGCACAGAACCGGCGGGCTCGCCAGGTACTCTTTAAGCTTGACGAAGGCCTCTTCGCACTCCTTCGTCCAGGCAAACTTATTATTCCGCCTTAAGCACTGAAAGTACGGATGGCCCTTCTCTCCACTAGCCGATACAAAACGAGACAGTGTGGCCATCCGACCTGTAAGCTGCTGCACCTCCTTCACGGTAGCCGGGCTCCTCATCGCCAAGATGGCAGCACACTTATCAGGGTTGGCTTCTATTCCTCTCTCAGTTAAGAGGAATCCCAAGAACTTCCCTGCCTCCACGCCAAAGATGCACTTCTCGGGGTTCAGCTTTAACCTGAACTTGGCGATTGTGGTGAACAATTCCTCCAGGTCCGCAACGTGCTTGCTCTTCTCCGGCGAGGTCACGACCATATCATCCACGTACGCTTGCACATTCCTCCCCAACATCGGTGCAAGGACCCTATCCATCAACCTTTGGTACGTGGCCCCCGCGTTCTTCAGCCCGAAGGGCATCACCTTATAGCAGTAGCACGACCTCTCGGTCATGAAGGCGGTCTTCTCTTCATCCCTGGGATGCATCTTTATCTGGTTATACCCCGAGAAGGCATCCAGGAAACTCAACAACTTACACCCCGCAGCGTTGTCGACCAGGGCATCTATACTTGGCAAAGGATACGAATCCTTTGGGCAGGCCTTGTTCAGATCAGTGAAGTCGACGCACATGCGCCACTTCCCATTGCTCTTCTTCACCAGCACGACGTTGGCCAGCCACTCAGGGTACTACACCTCCCTGATATGGCCTGCAGCGAGGAGCTTCTGGGTTTCGTCTCTAATTGCCTGCCTCCTCTCCTCGTTGAACTTCCTTCTCCTCTATCGTACCGGTCTGACCTGGTTGTCCATCGCCAAATGATGGCACAAGAAGTCGGGATCGATCCCGGGCATGTCCGAAGCGGACCATGCAAAAGCATCCAGATGCCGCTCTATCACCTTGGCGATCTGGTCCTGGAGCTCAGCCTCCAGAGATCTTCCCAGCTTGAAGACCTTTCCCCTGATCTCGCTCTCGAGCCACTGCTCAACGGGTTTTGGTCTGGTTTCCCTCGCGATCACCGCCCTGGCGATTCCCAGCTCCCTTGCTTCCTCGGGGCGGTTCCTCGCCTCTTCCTCTCGACCGGCGTTCTACTCCCTCAACTCAGCATCCACCATCACCACATCGCTTCCGGCGGTCTCCTCTATTACCGTCGGCCTGGGCTTCACACCGGGAGGCGGGGTGGTTGTCACGTAACTCACTGACCTCTTGTTCTTCAGGCTATTTTCATAGCACTTCTTTGCTTCTTTCTGGTCGGATTTGATGGTGATCACCACCCCCTCCATAGATGGCAACTTCACCTTCATGTGCCTAGTCGAGGGTATAGCGCCTATTCTGTTGAGCGTGGGTCTTCCCAACAGAATGTTGTATGCTGAAGGAGCGTTCACGACGAGGTACTTGATTTTCTCCGTTCTCGAGCCCGCCTCATCCGTGAACGTAGTTCTCAACTCAATGTACCCCCTGACCTCCACCTGGTCGCCCGCAAAACCATACAAACACCCTCCATAGGGCCTCAGCTGGTCAAGGGGTAGCTCCAACTGTGTGAAAGTCAGCCAGAACATCACATCTGCCGAGCTTCCTTGGTCCACCAGAACCCTGTGGACCTTCCTTCCCGCCGTAATCAACGAGATGACTATAGGGTCGTTGTCATGAGGCACAACGTCCCGAAGATCTTGCTCTGTGAACGTAATGTCCACATCCGGCGAGTGATCTTCGAACATGTCCACCGTCATCACAGACCTCGCGTACTTCTTCCTCTGTGACGCGGTGCATCCACCACCCGAGAAACCTCCTGCGATGGTGTGGATCTCTCCATGAGTGGGCATCTCATGCTGCTGAGCCTCACCACCCGCCGGCTGAGAGCTCGGCGCGCCCCCCGTTCTTCTGTCCAGCAGGTAATCGTTCAGGAAAACGCTCTTGACCAGGTCGTCGAGCTGGTATCCCAATGCTAAACATGAATCAACGGTCTGACCAAAGCCCTGGTGGAATTCGCACCAGGCGTCTGGCTTTGGTCCCAACACCTTGTCGCCCACCTTCTCCGGCGCCTTTAGCCTGGCTGCAATATTGGGGATGGCGATCAGGTCCGCCAATCTCATCACAAACTTATGCTTCGGTGGGCGATTGTACTCCCTGGGGCGTGTTGGGCCCCTGCCCTTGTTTTTCCTGGGATCATAAGGATGGCGGGTCCTTTGATCCCTCCTGGCCGCCGCTGTCTCCAGCACTCTCTGTGGCTGGATCCTGGTCTGGGCACGTGGCCTAGCGGGGGCCACGCTCCCTCTTTTCTCGGCGACCTCGCTCTCATAGGCGATGTGGGCCACCGCTAGTCGCCTAACTTCAGCAAACGTGGCGGGGTGAGCCCTGATCAGTGCCTCGCAGAAAGGTCCCGGCAACACGCCCTTCTTGAAGGCGTAGACCAACATTTCTTCGTCTTTGGCCGGCGAGCGGACCATCTGCGCCCCAAAACGATTCAAGTAGTCCCTGAGGGACTCTCCCTGATACTGCCTTATGTCGAACAGATCATAAGACACCCTAGGGGGCGCCTTATTCACTATGTACTGCTCGACGAAAAGCTATGAAAACTGCTGGAAGTTGGTTATGTGACCTGTAGGCAGGCTCACAAACCATTCCAGTGTTGTCCCCTGGAGCGTGCTCACAAACATCTTGCAATACACAGCATCCGAGCCTCCTGACAGCATCATCTGCGTGTGGAACGTGGTGAGATGCGCCTCAGGATCCTCCACGCCAGTGAAAGTAGCCTTCACGGGTACCACGCTCGCAGGGATAGGCGTGTCTGTGATCGCCTGCGCAAAAGGCATGGGGAAAACGCGAGGTGGCGACGACGGCGCGACCTCTTCAGCGACTGGGCGCCCTCTCTGCTCCTGGAGAGCTTGGCGCAACTCCTCAGTCACTTTGCTGAGCTCTTCATTCCTGGCCCGAGAGGCGACCAGGTCCTCATGCATCCTCGCCTGCTCTATACGCGAGGCTTCCACATTCGCCTGCAGCGAACGCATGATCTCCACCATCTGCGCCATAGTCATGGCGCCTTCAGCAGCAACTGGCACAACTGGACTTGAACGGTTGCTTCTCATTTTTCTCATGAAAACTTAGCAGATCACAATGAGCGACGAACAAAGCCTCCTTCAGCAACGACTGATCCAGCAATCAATCGGTCAGAACTTCGTAAACTCCAAAGACTCCAAGAACGCGAACTCAGCCAGCAAAAACCTTCACAGAAACCCGCGACTTCACCACTAAACCACCGCTTCTCCAGCAAGCTTCCGATTGACTAACCAGAAACGCCATCAAACGGAGAAAGCACCGAACAACCGATTGAAAACTGCGCGACCAGCAAGAAACTCCAAGAAAACCGATCGAAAGCTCGAACGAACGGTGGAAAACCTCACAGCACCGAACAAAACCCAAACGAACGGTAGAAACTTCGAAACCGCCGAACAAAAACTCGAACGAACGGCGGAAGATGGTTTCACCAGCACACAACCACACAGGAACTACAGGAACTCCAAGAACTCACGCTGTGGATGGGAACAAGTTTTACACGGCCCCACGGTGGGCGCTTGATGATCCTGCCTGTTGACCGGGACGCAAGAACCTTGCCTCGTCAAACCTGGATCGACTTCTACGCCGTGTTAGCCTCCGTCCTTCACCGCGATTCACCTCAAGAACCTGCAAAAGACAGAACGGCGCCGCTGCGGCCGATCACGCTCCGACGCCCAAGTCAGCGACTGAACCACCAAATACTAAGAGAAAACTCAAGAACTCTCAGGAACCGTGCAAGATTCTCTCTCAGCGTACTCTCGTTCTCGCAGGTGTAAAGAAGTAATCTAAACGCGTGCGTACCTCAAAGTTCGTTGGAAACTCTTATATACCTGGGCACTTTCTCGCTCCTGACAGTTACACATCTGGACACGTGGCTCGCATCCAGCTGTACACGTGTCACCATCTGGAGCATCCTTGACTTGGGCGCCACTTCTTACTTTTCAGGCTTTTGGCTAAGTTACTTACGCATGGAACACTCAACGCAAAGCTGCCTTGGAGCGTGATCTCTTCTGCATGGCGAGTTCGGGTGCCTTCATACGCACCTTCCCTGTGCTCTCGCCGGCCGCTTTTATGATCTACTTCACTTGCTTCATCGTGCATGTCCAGGCGAGCTGTTCCCCGACCTCAACCTCCGGCGAGCTAGGACATGACTATCTGACAACTTTATCCTTTGCTTCGAGGGCCTGGAACAAGCTTCCCTGATCCTTCGGCGATGCCCTTCTTTCGGCAATCTCTAACCATCAGGTCGTCTGGGTTCGCATCCGGCGACTTCATCTCAAACCCGGTGACCGCCAGTTTACGCACGCTAGAGATCGGAGCACGCCAACTTAATAACTGGCGACCACACGAGCCCCCCGACTTCCTTCCCTTCTGCCAGCCATGGGCCCCGCTCAACACGCCTTCATAATAGCTTGCTGCCACGTCATCACTTCCGACTACCAGGGCGGTACAAATAACATAACAATTAAGTATAGGCATCCCATACCTAGACTAGATGATTTGTTGGATGAATTACATGGTTCTAAAATCTTTTCAAAGATTGATCTTAAAAGCGGCTACAATCAAATCCGTATCAAACCGGGTGATGAATGGAAGACGGCTTTTAAGACCAACTTTGGTTTATATGAGTGGTTAGTTATGCCTTTTGGTTTAACTAATGCACCAAGTACCTTCATGCGCCTCATGCATCATGTTCTTAGACCTTTCATTGGTAAGTTTGTTGTGGTTTACTTTGATGACATTCTCATTTATAGCTTATCTTTGAATGACCATAGGTTGCATGTTAGGCAAGTTTTAGAAACCCTTAGGAAGGAACATTTGTATGCTAACCTTGCTAAATGTATGTTTGCTCTTGATCATATAGAATTCCTAGGGTTTGTTGTGAGTTGTAAAGGGGTCCATGTGGACAAAACAAAGGTGGTGGCCATTCAAAATTGGCCTACACCGAAATCTTTGAATGAGGTCCGAAGTTTTCATGGACTTGCTTCTTTCTATAGAAGATTTGTCCCAAACTTTGGTACCATTGCCGCACCACTCAATGACATAGTGAAAAAGGATGTGGTCTTTCATTGGGGAGAAGCACAACAAAATGCTTTTGACACTTTGAAAGAAAAATTGACTAATGCTCCCATCTTGGCCCTTCCTAATTTCACTACGACCTTTGAGATTGAGTGTAATGCTTCAAGCACAGGTATTGGGGCTGTTCTCCTTCAAGAGGGCCACCCCATAGCCTATTTTAGTGAGAAATTGAAGGGAAGTCATCTCAATTATTCCACCTATGATAAGGAATTATATGCACTTCTTAGGGCTTTGTTTACTTGGCAACACTATCTTTTTCCCAAAGAGTTTGTGATACATAGTGATCATGAATCTCTTAAATATTTGAAAAGCCAAAACAAACTTAACAAGAGGCATGCTAAGTGGGTGGAATTCATTGAGCAATTTCCTTATGTGATCAAACACAAGCAAGGCAAAATAAATATTGTGGCGGATGCTCTTTCTAGACGATACACCTTGCTAAATCTTTTAACTTCTCAATATCTTGGTTTTGATCACATTAAGGAACTTTATCATGATGACCTTGATTTTTCTCTCATCTATCAAGAGTGTCTTAAGGGAGGACACAAAGATTTTTTTATCCAAGATGGCTTTCTTTTTAAAGGAAAACGTCTTTGTGTTCCCCAATGCTCTATTAGATTATCTCTTGTTAGAGAAGCTCATGAGGGGGGTTTAATGGGACATTTTGGGGTTGCTAAAACTTTGGATGTGTTGCATGAACATTTCTTTTGGCCACATATGCATAAACATGTTCATAGTTTGTGTGATAAATGCATAGCTTGCCGCAAAGCTAAGTCTAAAATGCATCCCCATGGTCTTTATACTCCTCTTCCTATCCCTTAAATGCCTTGGGTAGATATATCTATGGATTTCATCTTAGGCTTACCCAAGACATCAAAGGGAAAGGACTCCATTTTTGTGGTAGTGGATCGTTTTTCAAAGATGGCTCACTTTATTCCTTGCCACAAAGTGGATGATGCATGCCACATTGCAAACCTCTTCTTCCAAGAAGTGGTTCGCTTACATGGGATTCCTAGGTCTATAGTGTCCGATAGAGATCCTAAATTCTTGAGTCACTTTTGGAAGACCTTGTGGGGCAAGCTTGGGACTAAGCTTTTATTTTCTACCACTTGCCACCCACAAACTGATGGTCAAACCGAGGTGGTGAATAGAACTTTAGGACAACTATTGAGATGTTTTATTTCGGGGAATCCTAGAGTGTGGGAGAATTTACTACCCCATGTTGAGTTTGCATATAATCGTGTAGTAAATTCTACCACCTCCCATTCTCCTTTTGAGGTGGTCTATGGGTTTAATCCCCTAACACCTCTTGATCTTCTTCCTATTCCCCTTCTTGGAGATGTCTTGTGCAAAGATGGAGATGAAAAGGCTTCTTTTGTGAAAACTTTGCATAAAGACATCAAGAAGAGAATTGAGAAGAAGGTTGGCAAGTATGCTGAACTTGCCAATAAAAGGAGAAAAGCATTGTTGTTTGATGAGGGCGATTGGGTTTGGCTTCACTTGAGGAAGGATCGTTTTCCTACTCAAAGAAAGTCCAAAATAATGCCTCGAGGGGATGGACCTTTCCAAGTCCTCAAGAGGATTAATGACAATGCTTATGAGTTACATATGCCTGATACATTCTTAGGTAGTCATACTTTTAATGTCAGCGATCTAACTCCTTTTTCTGTAGGTCTCCAGAATTCGTGGTCGAATTCTCTCCAACTCGGGGAGTATGATGGAGATCAAGCTCAAGAGGACATGGAGGCCAATCAACAAGATCAAGAAGAGGTAGAGGCACAAATGGAGGACGCCCATGGAGGTCAAAACCCACCTCAAAGGATTACAAGAAGCATGTTCAAAGCTTTGGGAGCTAGGGGACATTTATTTTCTCTTTTTGTAATTTCTTTAGTTGAAGGTGCTTAGAGGGAAACATTAGAAACCTCTTTTGTTTTAGCATCTTTTAGGCTTTAGTTAGGAGCTTTAGGAGGGGGGGTGTATTAGTAGATAGGTGTAGGAGTAGAATAGGAGGTGCCAAAGTGAAGGAAAGAGTCACACCTTCCTCATGCATGGTTTAGGCGCCGGTTTTGAATAGGTTTAGGAGGGAATTTTGAATTCTCTTAGCTTTGTTTTTCAGTACCTTAGGCTATAAATAGAGGTGCTCTCCTTGTATTTTTGAGATTGAAATTAATCTAAGAAAACTCTACTCAAATTTTGAGTGATCATTGGAGAGCTTTTGAACCTTCTTCTCTAGTCTTATCTTGATGGATCCATGGAGTCCCGAAGTGGCGGCAGCACTCTCATCTAGGAGCATTCCACACTTCTAGTGGCGAGATCATCCATCATCCTTCCATCTTCATGAGCATTTCTTCTCTCCTTCCTTTCTTCTTTGTTAATTCTTTATTCTAGCTTGTTGTCTTGTTGTTTGGTTCGGCTATTCTAGTTTTCCAGCACCTATGTTCTGTTCTTTGCCTTTTAATTTCATTTTGTTCGGTTGAAATATGTTCTTATGCAATTCTGTTCGGTACTTCTTAGTTTTACCTCTTTTTGTTGGTTCAATTTGACAATATGTGGAACATCCAAATGAGTTTGGGATTTGGTACTAGTTTTTGGTGAGTTCTTGTCTTAGAACAATGATCCAACTCTAAGAAAAGTGCCTTTATAATGTCCAACTCAAGGTGATTCCTAAGAATGTCAAGAATCATTCTCTATATGGCTAGTGGAATCACATCACATATACAACCCGAGGCCTTTCCATACGTGGGGGATTGACATCCTAGGTCCATTCCCATTGGCGATAAGGCAGATGAAGTATTTGATCGTCGCCATTGAATACTTCACCAAGTGGATAGAGGCGGAGCCCGTGGCCTAGATTACTGCGCACAAGGTGCAACACTTTGTTTGGAAGAACATTGTGTGTCGCTTTGGCGTGCCTAGGCGGCTGGTATCCGACAATGGAACCCAGTTCGCCAGCCAACAGTTGAGAAACCTGTGCGCAGAGGTAGGTATCAAGCAAGTGTTCGCATCAGTCGAACACCCCCAGACTAACGGACAAGTGGAGTCAACGAATAGAGTTTTGCTGAGAGGACTAAAGAGAAGGCTAGAAAAAGCTAAAGGAGCGTGGGCGGAGGAAGTGCCATGGATTGTATGGGCATACCACACCACGCCCCAATCTTCCACCATGGAGACGCCTTTCAACTTGGTATATGGGTCGGATGCGATGATCCCGGTTGAGATTCACGAAAGCTCGCCACATTACCAGAATTTTGTGGCCGAAGAATCCAACGAAGAAAGGCGGGTGAATCTGGACCTCCTGGACGAAGCCAGGGAAGAAGCAAGAATAAAGGTCGAGGCAGTGAAGAGAAGAGTAGAGCGCCAATATAGCTCTAAGGTGAAGCCACGACAGTTTCAGGTTGGCGACTTAGTTATGAGGAAGGCTCACCCATATGAGCTAGAAAATAAATTGTCTCCCAAGTGGACTGGACCCTTCAGAATTACCGAGGCTAAGGGGAATGGTTCGTATAACTTAGATACTTTGGAAGGGGGTCCCATTCCGCGTAGCTGGAATGCGGCGAATTTGAAGTTTTATTTTAGTTGAATTATGTAAGTAAGCAACAGCCATGTAACAATCTTATCGTAGCCGACACTCTTTTTCCCTCTAGGGGGTTTTTTTAACGAGGTCACCCATATAAAAGAAAAAGAAGTTCAAGAAAAACCTTGCCTCAGTTTTTATCTTCTTCCCACTCGAAGTGCAAGACCAAGGGGTAAAGAGATAAAAGACAAAGACTCGAAGTGGTGACAGGTGTCGCCGAACGTACGCGTCGCCAAGAAGGTGGCGTCGCCAAACGTACGCGTCGCCAAGAAGGCGGCGTCGCCAAATGTACGCGTCGCCAAGAAGGCGGCGTCGCCAAACATACGCGTCGCCAAGCGTACGCGTCGCCAAGAAAAGGGCGTCGCCAGACGCAGGCGTCTCCAAGAAACATAACGGAGGAAACGCGCACAGTATGTTAGAAGAAGCGAATGCAGACGAGAGTGCGCAAAAATAAAGGAGCGACGTTACAGAAATCAAAACATGGCACCAGAGAGTTAAGATTACAAGTAGAGTTCGAGATAAAGGTAAATGAGACAAATGAGGCGAACAGGTCCATTCCCTATGCTCTTACGAAAGGTGCAAACAGACCACTTTTCAGTGGCCTCCGGAGTCTGGGTGGGAGGAGGACGAAGCTCCGTTCTCAGCCCTCAGCGCCTGGGTAAGTTGAGACCTCTGTTGCCGGTTTATCTTCGAACCTGCACCAAAGGAAACAAGCATGGTGAAGACACCACAAGACAGGACATGTAAAGACCTAGTAAAGATGATAAGCGGGAATTTATAAGATAATCTCTCGTACATATATACTTCTCCAAGGCTTCGGCATTGTACTCCAAGCTAATCAAAGCGGCAGCATCAAAGCCTCCTGCCTTAGCCAGGATCCGGCATGCCACCTGGTCGTTCAAGGGTAGCCTTTTGAAAGGTTTGGACTTCAAGGCTCTCGTCTCCCTCACACAGTACAGTGGAAAACCATCCAGGGCGGAAGGCACGAGATCGGAACAGCAGACTTTGAAAAGTCTACCCTTCCACCCTGTGAAGGAGTTCTGGAAGGGAGTTAGGAGAACCCTGCCGGGAATGTTGCTGAGGGTCACCCAGAGGTTGTTCCTTTGCCTTTTCACCTCGAAGAAGTGAAGAAAGATGTCAACCGAGGGTGCGCATCCCAGAAAGCCAAAGAGTATGTCGAAGGCTTTGACGAAAGCCCAACTGTTAGGGTACAACTGGGCTGGAGCAGCGTTAATCTCTGTCAGTAGTTCCCTCTCAAACCTGGAGAAGGGCAGGCGCACGCCGATGCTCTTGAAGACCACCTGGTAGAAGTAGAAGAAGGGGACCCCGTCGTTGGCCCGTTCGTCTCCGCACACCGGCTCCCCTAAGGTGCAAGGGAGCACGGTGATATCGTCATCATGCCTCTTCGCGAAGGCACGATGATCGTAGGAGCACGGATCCCCCTTGTGTTCCCTTATGGCCCTGGTAGAGAGTAAGCTGGAGCATTCATCGAGGAGCTCACACGAGGTCCATGCATAAAGATCCTTGGGGTTAACCCTAGGGGGATGAGCATGGGAAGACATGTCGGCGCAAAGTATCAGCAAAAGAGCTGGGAGATCGAAGGAGAATAACGCGTTAGGAGTGCGGGAGGAAAATCGCCAACTAGAAAGAACGTAGAAGGAACTCTTTGTGTAGCGGTGCAAGGAGGGTGCGAAAACACAGAGATGATGGACGCAGGTACAAGATTTCGAAGATCTAAATATTGCAATTGGAGCGCCAAGTGACGCAAATGGGAGCACCGTGCGATCGAGCCACGTGTCAGAGGATGGGAGGATGATCCTGGCGTCACTGGTTAACATTCAGAAAACGTCGCGTCGACAGAATGCCCAAGGGTACGATGCGCCGTCGAGAATGGGAGCATCTTGTCAGAAGCTCAGAAAATGTCAGGATCAAGTCAAGTGAGAGCACATCCCATCAGCCATACGGGAAATGCCACGTGGATGGCGCGGGCGAGACCTTAAGCTCTCCGCTACCCCCAGGCGTCGACCAGAGCCGAAGTCAAAGTCAATGCCAAGGTCAAGTCAACAGATTGATCGTACCAGGCATCGCCAAGACGCTGAAGGCGTCGCCAGTATAAGACGCTGGAGGCGTCGCCAGTATAAGGTATCGGCGGCGTCGCCTCCCCAATACCCACAGGAAGGAAAGACTGTGGAGGGAGACGAGATCTCCAGAAGTAACGGCGTCGCCTCCCCGATACCCACAGGTAGGAAAGACTGTGGACGGAGACGAGATCGCCAGAAGCTAAGTGAGCCACCGGCAGGGGTGCTCCCCGATACCCATGGGAGAGAAAGACCATGGAGGGAGCGACCCCATGGGGGGCTTCGAGCCTTCCCGGTGCTTGGCGTTTCTAGACACCCTGAGGACGATACGGCACTGCTGTGGTAGGCCTCTCCTTAGGAATGGGCGCCAAGCACCCAGAATCAAGGGACAGATCGCCTTGGTGTTTGAGACACTCCATGGACGATACGACGCTGTTAGACAGGCCTCTCCATGGGCGTGGGCACTGAAGCGCGACCTTGTCCCAAGTGTTTAGGACCCAGAGCAGGTCCCAACTTTTGCGTTTGCAGCAAGGGCGGAGTAGCCGGCGCCTTCACGAGGCAGAGGCCTCATAGATACGAAGGCTGAACAGGTTTGAGGTGCACGTTAGAAGTGAGGCGGGATCACCCGACACAGCGAAAGAAATAGGTAAAAGTGCAGGTAAAGCAATTGAAGCATACAAAAATAAAGAACGAAGGTGAAAATATCTGCCAAGCAGTGCTCAACGCCTCAGAAGTATGCAAGCGTTATACAAGTGCAAACGGTTCAAAAGATTTACAAGTTTATCAAAGGTTGGCAAGAACGAATACAAAGCACAAAAGGTAAAGGTGGCAGCTGAAAGTTGGCGTTTCAGTCATCCAATTCAAGGGGCACGACATGTCCGTCGACGACATGGTGGGTGGGATTGCAATTAGAAACATTGATCCCCGGGTTCTCGTAGGCGGCCTGGACCAAAGCCTCCTTGAATCCCTCCTCGAAGGTGCCAGCCATGTCATCGATGAGTGCCTTCTTGACCTTCTCCAACTCCTCGATGGTAGAGTCCCCGGAGGCCACCTGCTTCTCCAGAGCCTCCTTCTCCACTCGGAGCCTGTTGACCTCAGTTTGCAGCTTGTCATGGTCAACCTGGAGAAGGCCCAATGTCCTGGCCTGGGTAGCCATTTCCTCCTCCATCCACTCCAGTCTTTCCGCTTTCCCATAGCACTGATCCTCCAAGTCCTTCTGAAGCTCTTCGGAGGCCTCAGCCATGTCTTGGAGATCCGCTATTTGAACCTGGAGAGATACTTCCCAGACGTAGAAGTCAGCCTGAAATTCCATAGCCTCTCCCAGTTGCCTGTCAGCCTCCTCTTTGGCCTCTTGGGCCAACTTTAGAGAGGCTTGATAGGCCTCATTTTGGCGTCCCAAAGCTTCCTCCTCCTCCTCCAGAGCGGCCACTTTTTCTTTCAGGGCCTAGAGGGCTTGTGTGTTTGAAGCGACATTTCTAGCTTGGGCGCGCCAATCAAGGGCCACGACCAAGAAGGCTCCCAAGTAGAAGGGCATTCCTTCTTTCCTGTCGGAGCCTTCTGGCATCAATCCTCCGTTGAAGCCCCTCATAATATGCATGATTGGAGGAGGAATGGCAATAAGATCGGGGGCAGCAGAAACGGAAGCAGGAACAGCAGAGACCTCTGCTGGTGGTGGCGGTGGAGCAGACTCGGCCCCTTCGCCCCTTTCCTCTTGGACTATTGCGGGTTGGGGAGAGGTGGCGCTAGGGGGATTGTCCCTGAAGGACTCCCCTCCCTGTGGGGATGCTGTTGGTAGGATGGGAACCCTAGCAGCCTTTCTCCTCTTGAAGGCTATCCCACCGTCAGAGTCCTCGTCATCGGAGAGGACCTCCAACACCCTTTTCCCTCTGTCACGGGGGGCTGGAGCAGGTGATGAGGCCACAGCCAGTGGGACTGCGGCGATGGGTGGAGGTGAGTTGGGTGTTTGAAGTGTTTGGGGGCTACGTGGGGGTGGTGAAGATGGGCCTAGTGGAGTTTCGGTGGTGGTTGGTGTTGGTGAGGGCGATGATAATGGGAGGTTTGGGTCAGCAGCGGGGGTGGTGGAGGCGCCAGCCTTGGAGGCACGAGCAGCCTTCAGTGCTCTCGCCAAGACCATCCTCTTAGATGAATCCATCATTGATCCTACATCCAGACAAACCAAAGAACAGAAGTTAGAGCCACACCAGACCAAACACAAGGCGTCAGTTACATACAAATCACAGAATGCCAATCCCACTGCCAATCCCACTGCCAATGCAGTTATATGGATCCACAAGGCACGCCGGTAAATGAAATAGAAAGAGTACAAATGAACACTTAGCAATGAGGGAGAGATGTGGAGAAGGCCAACAGTACAAGCCTGATGCAATAAAGCACAGATAAGAAAGGAAGGACAAAAGGCAACAAGGAATGAACCTCCCTACCAAAATAGGTGGACAGGGTGTGCGCGTTGTACTCACACGCTATGAGCTTCAGCGTGTCAAAAACAATCCCCAGGCCAGCCAAGGCCTCACATACCCCCTATCAGCGGAGGACAGCTCATCCAGGGCCTTAGGCTTGAGCAGCTTGGGATGCTCTGTCCAGTATAGTGGGAAGCCATCCAAGGCTGTGGGGTCCTGTTTGGCGCAGCACACCCTGAAGAATTTTCCTTTCCAGCCTTTGTATGAGTTCTGGAAGAGGGAGAGGATGATCCTGCCGGCGATCCCGGAAAAGCTCACCCAGAGGCTTTTCCCTTGCTTCTTCACCTCGAAGAAATGTAGAAAGACGTCCACAGAAGGAAGAACACCTAGATATCCACAGAGAATTTGAAAGGCCCGAACGAAGGCCCAGCTATTAGGATGTAGCTGGGCGAGGGCCGTGTTGATCTCCGTTTCATCTCTGATCGCCTGCCTTCTTTCTACGTTGAACTTCCTTCTTCTTTGTCGAACTGGCTTGATTTGAGGATCCATTGCTAAACGATGACACAGGAAATCGGGGTCAATCCCCGGCATATCTGAGGCAGACCACGCGAACGCGTCCAGATGTCTGCCTATCACCTTGGCGATCTGGTCCTGCGTCTCGCCATCTAGGGTCTTCCCCAGCTTGAATTTTTTTCCGCCGATTTTCTTCTCAAGCCAATCCTCAACCGGCCGGGGCCTCTTCTTGCTGGCGATCAGCGCTCTTGTAATATCTGACTCCCTAGCGATCGCCGGGCGGTTTTTCTCTTCCTCCACCCGGGCGGCGCTCTCGGACCTCGCCTCGACATCCTCCATTGTCACATCGCCTTCGGTGGCCACCTCCAACGCTGCATCCACAACTCGCTGGTTTTCCTACGCATGCTCCACGCCAAGGGGTGGAGTTGTGGTTACATGGCATACCGATCTCCTGTTCTTGAGACTGTTTTCGTAGCACTTCTTTGCCTCCTTCTGATCAGAGCGGATGGTGATGACTACCCCTTCCATCGAAGGTAACTTGACCTTCATGTGCTGCGTGGAGGGCACAGCTCCTATCCTGTTGAGTGTCGACCTTCCCAACAGGATATTGTATGCCGAAGGAGCGTTCACGACAAGGTACCTGATCTTTTTTGTGCGTGAGGCCGCTCCATCCGTGAACGTCGTCCTTAACTCAATGTACCCTCTGACCTCCACTTGATCACCAGCAAAATCGTATAAGCAACCCCCATATGGCCTCAGCTGGTCTGGAGATAGCTGTAATTTTTTGAACGTCGGCCAAAACATCACATCTGCCGAGCTCCCTTGGTCGACCAACGCTCGATGAACCATCCTTTCTTCCATAACAAACGAGATTAGAATGGGATCGTTGTCGTGGGGCACAACATCCCTGAGGTCTTCCTTGGTGAACGTGATGTCCACATCGGGTGAGTGATCCTCGAAAGCTTCTACTGACATCACGGACCTTGCATACCTCTTGCGTTGCGACGCAGTACACCCACCGCCCGAGAACCCACCAGCTATGGTGTGGACCTCGCCGTGAACGGGTACCTCGTGCTGTTGTCCCTTACTACTCGCTGGTTGTGAACCTGACGATTGTCCTGTATGCTTCTCCACCAAGTAGTCCTTCAAGAAGCCATTCTTTACGAGTTCATCCAACTGGTAGCCCAGCGCCAAACAGATGTTAATATGGTGCCCGAATGCTTCGTGGAATTCGCACCATGATTCCTTGTGAGGTCCCAGCACCTTGTCAGATTTTACCGGGGGCCTCAACCTGTCAGCTATGTTGGGCACAATGATGAGGTCTTTGAGTTCCACCACAAAGTTGTGCCTTAGTGCCCTACTTCCCTCTCTCCTTCCTTCTGCTCGACCCCTAGGCTGGGTCCTCCTTGTCTCGTAGGTGCGCTTCCTGTCTGGGTTCTTTCTTTTTGTGGCAGCTTCGTGAACCCTAGCAAGTTGCGTGCTGATCCTGCCGGTTGACTTAGCGCTAGAGCGTTGCCTCGTCACGAACTTCCTCACCAGCTTGACTCCACATGCCCTTCAAGTCCACACCACATAAAGCCTCTTCTGAGAACCTGAAAACACAAGGTGGCGCCTCTGCGGCCGGTGAGAGAAAATATGCTCTGTAGGACCATACTAAAGCACACAACCCTAGCAAATGAGCCGTAATGAAAACGTACCTCTACAAATTCTGTTAAGTTTACCTTTATAGCTAGGTTTCTTCTCTCTCCAGGCCGTTATGCTTTTGGACGCGTGGCTCGTATCCAGCCCTGCACGTGTCGCCATCTGGGTTGGGATAGCAGGTAGCGCCCAGCCCTACACGTGTCATCATCTAAGCTAGGATAACTCGAGCGTCACTTCTCTATCGCACCCAACCCTACACGTGTCATCATCTGGGTTGGAGTAACTGGTAGCATCCAACCCTACACGTGTCGTCATCTGGGTTGGGGTAGCTTGAACGTTATTTCTGTGTAGTAACCAGCTGCGCAGCTAAGTCCTCTACTCAAGGAGCAAGCTAGCACTCAATATGCCCTAGAACACCACCTGACAAGGCGAGCATCGGGAGTAGCAAAATGCACCATCTCTATGACATCGTTTGTCGTTAGTGGTACCTTCCTTATTGCTACACCATGCATGTTCTAGCTGGGGGAACCTTCCCACCAGCGAATGTCCACTCTGGGAATCCTATCGCTGATGGGCAAGCTGTTCCCTTCCACCTACTCGACCTCCATCGGTTGTTTCTTCGAAACAATCGGTTGTTTATACCAGCAAACAACAAACAAACTAAAATTAAAGAGTTAAGGATAGAAAGATTTTACACAGCTGTTTATACTGGTTCACTCCTACCCAGAGCTACATCCAGTCTTCTCAGAAACCCTGAGGAAATCCACTAAGCAACCACACCTTGATCAGTTACAACAACAACCAAGAGAATGACCTTGAACACCTCAAGAAACACACTTTCCTTGGCCAACACTAAGATTGCTGATCTTGAACACCTGAAGAACACACAGCCAATCTCAGCAACACACACAAACAAAATTGTTCAGCAGTTTACACAGATTACACTTGTTACAGATGAATATCTGAAATCAATACAAGAGAATCCTATTCAGCACTTTGATCAATCTCTCAACTCTTTTTGCAATCTCAGAATATCTTGAAAAACTCTTCCTTTCTTTTTTTTTAAACTTTGTTTCAAGATTCTTAATATATCAAAACTGTTTTTCAGAATATATCTAAGAATATAGTTTGTTATCAAATCTTAACAAACTCTTAATTGCATTTAAAATAGATTGGTCAAAGCATTTAATGACTGGAGCGTATTCAGTTAAAGCATTTAAAGCTCAGTCAAAGAAAACAGTTTTTCTGTTATGGTTTTAAAACAAACAATCGATTGTTTCCTCGAATCAATCGGTTGTTTTGTTACTTAACAAAAACACCATTCAAAAACAGTTTTCAAACTTTCTCAAAACACCTAAGTGTAAACAATCAGTTGTTTCGACAAAACAATCGGTTGTTTCAACTTAGTTTGTAAAACATTTTACTTTGTTGAAAATGAGATGCTAATTGCTTTGAGATTTAATCTAAGTGTTGATTACAACATTGAACTACCCCAGAACAAGGCTAAAACAGCACAACAGCATCAAGCAAAGCAGAGGCTTCATCATCCTTCAAAGGATTTGGATTCTTCAAAACATTGAACACCACTTGGTTCAACAGTGTCGTCATCTGGGTTGGGGTAGCTTGAACGTTATTTCTGCGTAGTAACCAGCCGCGCAACTAAGTCCTCTACTCAAGGAGCAAGCTAGCACTCAATATGCCCTAGAACACCACCTGACAAGGCGAGCATCGGGAGCAGCAAAATGCACCATCTCTATGACATCGTTTGTCGTTAGTGGTACCTTCCTTATTGCTACACATGCATGTTCTAGCTGGGGGAACCTTCCCACCAGCGAATGTCCACTCTAGCAAGCTATTCCCTTCCACCTACTCGACCTCCATGCCCCATGCCAGCGCAACGATCATCTCGTTGGACTTACTCTTCTGGTTCCCAGCAGCCTTAACTGAGTCTGTTGGGAAATCCGGCGACGTGCTTCTTGCGGCGATGTCAAGCCACCTGGTCGCCAATTGTCTAACACGTCGACATTATACAATCTCAGCGACAACCGATCATGTACGTTGTAACACGGCGCTTCCACAAACGGCGACTACACTAGCTTCTGAACCACTCGCCCTTCTTTAGCCACGTGCTCTGCTAAACCCGCCTCACTTAGTCACGTGCTAGACACGTCATCACACCCGATGACCTGGTCGGTACACAAGCCCCCCAGTCTCGAGCTGCGACTTGTTCAACAAGAAGACTAAAGAGGTTTAAATCCGGCGGCCTACGTGGCTTCGCGCGTTGGCGCTCATACTGTTCACTGACTTGACATTTCACCAACTTCTTCAATCCTTCGACACGTGGACTCATCAACGGCCATTATTCACTGTCATTTGCGCTTCTCGCAACGTTCGAAACTCTTCGAATCTCTTAAACACTTCGCGCCATTTCACTGTTTCATTATCTTCTACCTCTCTTCAAACTCTCGAAACGCTCCAGCGAACGCTCCGATTCCCCCAACCTCCATCTTTCTGAATACTCTTCTGATCATCCAAAGGTAACTTTTTTATCACTTCTACTGATATTTGTTGCATTTTGATCGGTTTGCATCATCCATTACCTGTCTGGAGCATAGGTTGTGAGATGTTTTCTCTGCTTTGTTTTCTCTTTTCTTCGTTTAGGGTTTCTGAACTTTTCTCTGCGAGCCCCTCTTGTTCTTGCCTCTTCTCCTCTTCTTTCGAGTCTTTCTGTTTACGAACTCTTATACCTTTTCGTCTTCTTGCAGCTTCCTCGATGACTCGTTCAAAAATCACACCAAACCCTCCTCCATCTCCTCGCAACCCTCCGGCGGAAACCCGTAGGGCAAACCCTTCCTCTTCCCACGACCCCCCAAGGGGTCCCAACGTCCCTTCCGACCGAGTCGCGAGACCCGCGTCCTCTCATCCTAGCCAACCACAACCAAACCCACCACAAACCAGCGCAGTGGTGAAGCCTCTTCCAGATTACAAACGACTATACCCGTGGGCCTCCGCAACCTTGCTGGGTGAGACTTCATCCGTCAACTCCGATCGCGACATCCTTCGCCTCAAGAAAGGTGATAAGGAACACCTCTCTTTCAGTAAAGAGCACGATGACAAAGTATCCGTGCGCCCTTGTCTTCTCGGTGAGCCCATCTGCACCGACGATCAGGGGAGTGACGACGCCCCTTTCTGCTTCGTTTACACCACCATGTTCAAGAAGGTCAAGCTTCGGTATCCCTTCACACGCTTTGAGAGGGAGCTCCTGACCGAGCTCGACATAGCCCCCGAACAGCTGGGCGTTCGTACGGGCTTACCAAATTATCTGCGCACATTTGGGACATCCGGCCTCGGTGGATGTGTTCCTTTACTTGTTCGAGGCGAAGAACTCGGGCGATCGGCTATGGGTCAGCCTCAACGAGGTTGCTGGGAGGTCCATTCTCTCCATCTTCCAGCAATCCTATAAGGATTGGAAGGGGAAGTTCGTGCGTGTATGCTGCAATGATCAAGACCCTTCCCTTCTCGACGGGTTCCCCTTGTATTGGGTGAACAAGGGAAAGAAGAAGTCAAGCTTCAGGAAGGCCAGGGGGCCAGAAAAAATGGGAGAGCTGGACAAGGACTTGTGCAGTTTCTGGAAAAGAGTCGCGTCTTCCAACGTGGTTCTGCCCACTCCCTTCATCATTGCCTACGAGTTTCTCGAAGGCCAGCTAGACGTTCAAATAGGTTAGTCCTTAAGTCCTTGAGTTCCCTTAGCTCTTACTTGCATCGCCCTGCCTTTGCGTTGATGTTGTGTGTAGTTTTAACTTTCCCCATGCATTGTCTTATATTGCTTATCTCTCTGTGCATCGTTAACTGCCGAAATTTTGCGTTGATTGGTAACTGTGGGCCACTAATGCAGATATGATGCTGGGGAAGGATAGGATGGCTGAGCTACGCACCATAACCAAGTCCCATAAGCTTGCGGCGGGCTCTCAAACGATCCCGAACTCTGTTGCGGAGATCGCCGCCGCCCAAGGCCAATCCCCACCAGTTGGTCCACCCGCTGCTGCCGCTCTTCCAGCCCCCCAACGCAAGAAACTACCTCTCAAGAAGGCCAAAAGGAAAGCCCCCAGGGTAGTGTCTGACGAAGAGGCGGATGAAAGCACCGAGGACGGGCTAATCTGCAAAAGGAAAAGGGTGGCAGTGATCGAGCCCCCAACAATTGAGAAAACTCCTCGTTGGTACGGTGAAGCTCATCGTTTCTCACCTGAGAAGCTGCGAGATCCGCCTGTATGCGCTCCTGCTCCATTTTCGACGCTGTAATTGCGTCCTGCAGCCCTTGCATCATGCCCATGACTTGTTGCATGGTCATCTCTTCACTCCTAGCGCGTGCAGGTCTGGTGGCCATGGCTTTCTGGTAACCCTCTTACTTATCTGGGTTTTGAGAACTGGAACTGAAAAACGTGTGCAGTGGGACTGATGTTTATATCGGCCCCACGGTGAGCGCCAAATGTTCCGGTCGGTTGATCGGTATCGTCTTTGCGCGTGGCTTGTCCTCGCGCGCTAGGGCACCTTCATTTTGCTCCGCCTGTGAGTACCTGAAAGAAGTAAACAAAGGGGCGCCCTCGCGGCTGTTTGCACTCCGACGATCAAGTCAGCTAGCGAGAAACATCAAAGGTGACACACCCTTGGGAGGTGGTCGAAAAAGTTGTACTGAATGATTGAAACTGTGTAACCAGAACTGTATTGCCCTAATTGCCTTGTGCTCACTGTGAGTGCGCCGCGAAGACAACTAGGGTTTTCCCTATGTATCTGTGTGTATTAGGTTAAAAAACTCCTCCCCTTTCAAACGAACCAAGGCCCCTTTATATACCTTCTGCATTTAAAACGCGTTGAAGCGCATTGAAGGCGTATAAAATTGTGCCTTGGAATATACGAATCTTAACTTACTTAACGCGTACCTTGGCAAACTTTCCCTGAAACCTTTAATGAGCCCATGGGCATTGCCACATGCCCCTCTGACTTGATCGTTATTCTGTGCAGAGGGTCCCACAGCGCCGCCACTCAACTTAAGGTTATTCCATCGTGTGAGCCCTCTTTGCTGCGAAGTGCTTCTGTCACGTGGGTTGACTTTTTGGGTGCCAAGTCACGCGCCCCAATCACTAGTCACTCGCCCTGGGGGCGTATCTACCTTTCTCTCGTATCATGCACGTGGTTCCCCCTGGTCATGGCTCTCTCATGGCTCGTGTCTGTCCTAGGGTCTCCCAGCAGTGGTATGGATCTAGCACACAAATATGAACTCAAATCTAAAAGGAAAAAGGCACCAAAGTATCAAACAATTTCAGATTAAAACTGGACCTAAAGCAAATCAAGCAACCAAAATTATCAAAAACAGCACTACATTGAATTGATGACAATTTAGGAGAAACATGACTAGACAAAACACAATTGGACTAGGTAGGGAAGGAGAGTGGTGAGGCCATCTCTCTTTGGTAAGATGAGAATTGAAGATCAATAGTCTAACCTTGAGGGGTTTTCAGACAAGAAGTGAAATTGGCTCAATTTGGCAGCAATTCACTAAGTATATTAATCTTCCAAATACATGAGCCAAGCCTTCTTATTTATAGTATTTAGAGGGTTGTAAATTCAAAAGAAAGTGAAGGGAAATTCAAATGAATTCCCTCCCAAAAGTGGTGCCTAAATGAGCACATGGGGAGAGGTGTGTCTAGTTTGTATGGTCACCCCCTCCATGGGCTTTCTAGACCGGCCTTGGTAAATTTAGAGGTTTTTAGAAACTCTAAGTTTACCTAGGTTGGTGTTTTAGGTGCCAAAATTAATTCTAAGAAAAATTACAAATAAAGTTCCTATGTTAATTTTGACAAGAAATTAAAGTCTACTCTACACTGTAGTTTATGGCATTTGTATAAGAACGTTTCTCTGCCATCAGTAGCAGCATTCCAGTCTTCTTGGATCCTCTTGGCCATAACTCTAGTGGTTGGCCCAAATCAACCCTTTTATGGGCTTGCATGTGGGTTTGCGCTTGGGGCTCTTCCATCATATTTTGTGGTAGATCTTTCCTCGGCAGATGTACACCACGAGGAAGCCAACTTCCGATGGGTGCTCTCTGTGGATGGGTGGTCCTCTAACCAGCAAGGCAACGAAGCTGACGTCATCTTGGAGGGACCGAACGGACTATTGATCGAGCAGGCCCTACGGTTCACTTTCAAGGCTAGCAACAACCAAGTGGAGTATGAAGCCCTGATCGCTGGCATACTATTAGCTAAGGAGATGGGTGCGCAGAGTTTGTTAGCAAATAGTGACTCCCTACTAGTCACAGGTCAGGTAACAGGAGAATACCATGCCAAGGACCCGCAGATGGCGGCCTATCTAGAATATGTCCAGGTCTTGAAGGAATCATTTGCAGCGTTCGAGCTAGTACATGTCCCTAGAGAGGAGAATGCCCGAGCTGACTTGCTAGCTAAGCTCGCCAGTTCAGGCAAGGGGGGCAGACAGAGGACCATCATACAGGAAACCTTGAAGACACCTCGAACCTTCACCATAGATAATATGGTGGGGGTCCATCAGGTTAGTACGTCAAGAGGAGGGAAGAGGATTCATCAGTCACTGACTCAGAAGACCCTGTAAAGGCCCAGGATAAGCACATATCCAGTGCTTGGGGAAGAATCATTGCAGGTCTGCCTGGTCGAAGGTGGAGAAACTTGGATGATGCCCTACAAGTGCTACCTGGCTGATGGGATACTCCCATTGGAACCCATAGAGGCCAGAAAAATAAAGAAAAATTCGGCCAAATACACTCTCATCGACGGAGAGTTGTTCAGACACAGGTTCACCCACCCAATCTTGGTATGTGTAAGCGGCAACCAATGCGCGCGAATAATGGCGAAGCTCCACGAAGGGATATGCGGGAGTCATATCGGGGGTCGATCTCTAGCATCAAAGGCCATTCGTGCGGGATACTATTGGCCAACCATAAGGGAAGATTACACGAGGCACGCACAACAATGCAAGCATTGTCAGCAACATGCTGACTGGCACAAGGCGCCACCAGAAGAGCTTAGGTCGATTTACAACCCCTGGCCATTCCATACCTGGGAAATCAATATCTTGGGACTCTTTCCTTTGGCAATATGACAGAGGAAGTACCTCGTGGTCGCCATAGAGTACTTCATGAAATGGATAGAGGATGAGCCAGTGGCACAAGTCATGGCCCACAAGATTCAGCACTTCGTGTGGAAGAACATAGTCTGTTGCTTTGGGGTACCAAAGTGTTTGGTGTCTGATAATGGCACCCAGTTCGCAACCCAACAACTGGGCAAGTTGTGCTCAGAAGTTGGAATAAAGCAGGTGTTCGCATCAGTCGAGCACCCCCAGACCAATGGGCAGATCGAGTCTGCCAATCGAGTCCTGCTTAGAGGTTTGAAGAGAAGGCTCGAGAAGGCCAAAGGGACTTGGGCAGAGGAGGTCCCTAGAATTGTGTGGGCTTACCACACCACTCCCCATTCCATCAGCAGAGAAACACCCTTCAGCTTGGTGTATGGGTCGAACGCGATGATTCCCGTAGAGATCCAGAAGAACTCGCCACGCTTCCAGAACTTCGTGGCTAAAGAGTCCAACGAAGAGAGAAAGGTGAACCTGGACCTACTGGATGAAGTCAGGGAGGAGTCAAGAACTAAAGCGGAAGCCTTGAAGAGAAGGGTGGAGTACAAGTACAGCTCCAAGTTGAAACCTCGCTAGTTCCAAGTCGCCGACCTGGTGATGCGAAAGGCCCACCCGTATCAGTTAGAGAACAAGTTGTCTCACAAGTGGACTGGTCCTTTCAGAGTGACATAGGCCCTTGGGAATGGAGCATATAGGCTTGAGACGTTAGAGGGAGGCACAATTCCTTGTACATAGAATTCGACCAACCTGAAGTTTTACTTCAGTTGAACTTTAGCATTATACATAGTTTTTAGGAGACACTCTTTTTCCCTTCCAAGGGTTTTTTAACGAGGTCATCCAATAAATTTCGATTGAAGTTTATTCTCGAATATTTTGTACAATGCAGTTACGAACCGTTCACTTGGGTTAGAAGTCTCGAGGTTGGGAAAGTAGGTTGGCAGAGAACACCTCCTCCTCGAGTGAAAATGCCAAGGCCGAAGATATGGTTTGCTAGTAAAATCCTCTTTCACCTTTGAGCAAAGATGAGGTCAGATACGAACTGTTCATTTGGGTTAGAAGTCTTGAGAGTGGGAAAGGTAGGTTCGCAGAGAACACCTCCCCCTCTAGTGAGAACGCCAAGGCTGAACAAGTATGGTTCTCCAGTGAAATCCTCCTTCGCCTTTAAGTGAGGACGAGGTCAGTTACGATTTGTTCGCTTAGGTTAGAGGTCTCGAGAGCGAGAAAGGAAGGTTCGCAGAGAACACCTCCCTTCAAGTGAAAATGCCAAGGCTGAACAGTCCAGTTTCCCAGTAAAACCTCCCCTTGACTTTATACAGCAACGACAGTTCGTAAATGTTCCTGCCGGTTGACCTAGCGCAAAGCGTTGCCTCGTCACGATCTTCCTCACCAGCTTGACACCGCGTGCCTCTCTCAGAACCTGAAACACAAGGTGGCGCCTCTGCGGTCGGTGGCGCTCCGACGCTCAAGTCAGTCAAAAGAACACCCAAAAACTGAGAGAAAATATACTTTGTAGAACCGTACTAAAGTGCACACAACACTAGCAATGAGCCGTGAACCGACCAGGTCGTCAGGTGTGATGACGTGTCTTATACGTGACTATGTGGGGCGTGCTCAGCGGAGCACGTGAGCAAGGGAAAGATGGACGGTTAAGAGGTGAGTGTAGTCGCCGGTCATGGAACTGGTGCTCTGCGATGAACATGGCCGGTTGTCGCCGGGTTTGCCTGTCATCGACGTGCTTGGCGATTGGCGATCAGGTAGCTTGATATCGCCGCAGTAAGCACGTCGCCGGATTTCCCGACAAGCTCAGATTGAAGCTGATGAAGGCCCAGAAGTGTAAGTTCAAGTGCGCAACTCCAGTGAGGCGATTGTTGCGCTAGCATAAGGCGTGAAGGGCGTTTGGGTTGGGGGGACAACTTGCCTATCAGCGACAGGATTCCCAGAGTGGACCTTCGTTGATGGCCAGGTTTCCTCAGCCAGAACATGCATGGCGCAGCGTTAAGGATGATGCCATTAGCGACAAGCGATATCACGGAGATGGTGCATTTTGCTGCACCCGATACTCGCCTTGTCGGGTGGTGTTCTAGAGCATGTCGCGTGCTAGTTTACTCCTTGAGTAGAGGACTTAGCCACGCGACTAGTTACTACACAGAAATGACGTTCAAGTTGTCCCAACCCAGATGACGACACGTGTAGGGTTGGATGCTATCAGTTACTCCAACCCAGGTGATGACACGTGTAGGGCTGGGAGCAATAAAGAAATGACGCTCGAGTTACCCTAGCCCAGATGATGACACGTGTAGGGCTGGGCGTTACCTGCTATCCCAGCCCAGATGGCGACACGTGCAGGGCTGGATGCGAGCCACGCGTCCAAAAGCATAACGGCCTAGAGAGAGAAGAAACCTAGCTATAAAGGTAAACTTAACAGAATTTGCAGAGGTACGTTTTCATTACGGCTCATTCTGCTAGGGTTGTGTGCCTTTAGTACGATTCTACAGAGCATATTTTCTCTGAGTTTTGGGTGTTCCTGTTACTGACTTGAGCGTCGGAGGCGCCACCTTGTGTTTTCAGGTTCCCTGAGGAAGCTCTTGTGGTGTGAACTTGAAGGGCACGTGGAGTCAAGCTAGTGAGGAGGTTAATGACGAGGCAACGCTTTAACGCTAAATCAACCGGCAGGATCATCTAGCGCCCACCGTGGGGCCGTATAAAAGGTGATTCCCAACCATAGTTCGTGTTTGTTGTGGTTTTGGTGTTTTCTGTTCGAGTGCTCGCTATCGCAGTCGATTCCTGGAGTTTTCACCGTTTGTTTGGAGTTTCTTTGAGTTGCTGAGTTTGCTGAGAAAAGATGAGGACAACACGCTCCAGTTCAGTCGCACCGTCAACAGACGAAGATGCTGTGTCCATGACACAAGTGATGGACATGATGAGGACGCTGCAAGAGAACGTGGTTGCATCTCGTTATGAACAGGAAAGGATGCATGAGGCGCTGGTAGCCTCGCAAGCTAGGAATGAAGAACTCAACAGGATCAACGAAGAGTTGCGCAAAGCCCTTCAGGAGTGGGTGGAGCGCGCGGTCGAAGACAGATTTGCGCCCCCATCCCCACCGCGCAGCTTTCCCATGCCATTTTCCCAAGAGATCATGGACTCGATGGTCCCGGCTAACACTGTGGCGGTGAAAGCGTCTTTCACTGGGGTGGAGGACCCTGAAGCCCACCTCACGGCGTTTCATACTCAAATGATGCTCTCGGGGGGCTCAGACGCGGTTTACTGTAAGGTGTTCATGAGCACCCTGAGTGGAACAGCGTTGGACTGGTTCGTCAGCATACCTACTTGCCACATTACCACTTTTCGACAGTTTTCCAAGATGTTTGTTGAGCAGTATATAGTGAACAAGGCACCACCGTTGGTGTCTTACGACCTGTTTGATGTAAGGCAATACCAAGGGGAGTCCTTGAAGGATTTTCTGAACAGATTCAGAGCTCAGATAGTTCGTTTGCTAGGAAAAGACGAAGAAATGTTTGTGCACGCCTTCAAAAAGGGGGTGTTATCTGGCCCATTTAGTGAGTCGCTTATCAGGAGTCACCCCGCCATGTTTGCTGAAATTCGACGACGTGCTGTGGCTCACATCGCCGCAGAAAGCGAAGTCTCCGAGAAGAGGGGAAATGTGGCCCCAGCTAAACCGCGCCCCCAAGCAAGGGTCCAGCCGCAGAGGGTAATGGAGGCGACGACGGGAAAGAGGGACTAAAGGACGCGCCATCCTTACGACCCTAAGAAAAATAAGAACAAGGGGCCAGGGCGGCCCAGAGAGACTAATCGCCCTCCAAGGTATGAGTTTGTAATGGGGTTGGCTGATTTGATCGCCATCCCAAACATTGCTGCCAGGCTCAAGGTGCCTGAGAAAACGACGGAAAAGGTTTTAGGACCAAAACCAGACGCATGGTGCGAGTTCCACAAGAGTTTTGGCCACTCTATCAACTCGTGTTTGCCTTTGGGACACAAGCTCGCCGAGTTGGTCAAATGTGGTTTTTTGAAGGATTACTTGCTGGAGAAGCAAGCGGGCCAAGCGTCAGGATCCCAACCGGCGGGCAGCGAAGGGCAGCAACACGAGGTGCCCATTCACGGTGAGGTCCACATCATAGCTGGTGGATTCTCCGGCGGGGGGTGCACTACGTCGCAACGCAAGAAGTACGCGAGGTCAGTGGAAGTTTTTGAGGATCACTCACCCGACGTGGACATCACGTTCACCAAGGGGGACCTAAGGGACGTTGTGCCTCACGACAACGACCCTATTGTGATCTCGCTTGTCACGGCGGGAAGGACTGTCCACCGGGTGCTGGTCGACCAAGGAAGCTCAGTAGATGTAATGTTCTGGCCGACTTTTGAAAAGTTACAACTGTCCCCTGATCAATTGAGGCCATATGGGGGCTGCTTGTACGGTTTCGCTGGAGATCAAGTCGAGGTGAGGGGGTATATTGAGTTGAGGACGACCTTCACTGATGGTTTGGCCTCACGAACAGAGAAGATCAGGTATCTTGTCGTTAACGCCCCGTCAGCATACAACATACTGTTGGGAAGGCCAACGCTCAACAGAACGGGAGTTGTGCCTTCGACCAGGCACATGAAGGTCAAACTGCCGTCTATGGAGGGTTTGATCATCACTATTTGCTCTGACCAAAAGGAGGCGAAGAAGTGTTACGAAAACAGCCTCAAGAACAAGAGGTCTGTGTGCCATGTAACCACAACGCCTCCCCCTGGCGCGGAACCGGCGCAGGAAACCCGGCGAGTTTCGGATACGGCATTAGAGGTGGTCGCCGAGGGCGATGTACCAATGGAGGATACAGAGACGAGATCCGAGAACGCCGTTCCGTTGGAAGGAGAAACAAACTGCTCGGAGACCGCCAGGGAAACAGGTATCGCGAGGGCGCTGATCGCCAGCGAAAGGAAACCTCAGCCAGTGGAGGAATGGCTCGAGAAGGAGATCGGCGGCAGGGTGTTTAAGCTGGGGAGAACCTTGGATGACGAGACGCAAGACCAAATCGCCAAGGTAATAAGTAGACACTTGGATGCGTTTGCGTGGGCTGCTTCGGACATGCCGGGGATCGACCCCGATTTCTTGTGCCACCGCTTGGCAATGGACCCCCAAGTCAGGCTCGTCCGCCAAAGAAGGAGAAAGTTCAAGGAGGAGAAAAGGCAGGCGATCAAAGAAGAAACACAAAAACTCCTTACAGCAGGCCACATCAGGGAGATCCAATATCCAGAATGGCTCGCCAATGTTGTTCTCGTCAAGAAGAGTAGCGGAAAATGGCGGATGTGTGTCGAATTCACAGACCTGAACAAGGCCTGCCCAAAGGATTCTTATCCTTTGCCAAGCATAGACGCCCTGGTGGACAGTGCATCAGGGTGCAAGTTGATCAGTTTTTTGGATGCCTTCTCGGGGTACAACCAAATCAAAATGCATCCCATGGACGAAGAGAAGACTGCCTTCATGACGGAAAGGTCATGCTACTGCTACAGGGTAATGCCCTTCGGGTTGAAGAATGCGGGGGCCACGTACCAAAGGCTGATGGACAAGGTGCTCGCACCTATGCTGGGAAGGAATGTACAGGCATACGTCAATGACATGGTCGTGACGTCCCTGGAGAAAGACAAGCACGTCGCCGACTTGAAAGAGTTGTTCATCATAATAGCCAGGTACAAGCTGAAATTGAATCCTGAGAAGTGTGTTTTTGGTGTAAAAGCAGGGAAATTTTTGGGGTTTCTCCTGTCGGAGAGGGGAATCGAAGTTAACCCCGAGAAGTGTGCCGCCATTTTGGCGATGAGAAGCCCCGCCACTGTGAAGGAGGTGCAGCAGCTCACCGGGCGAATGGCCGCCCTGTCTCGATTCGTATCGGCCAGTGGGGAGAAGGGCCACCCATACTTCCAGTGCCTGAAGAGGAACAACAGGTTTTCCTGGACGAAGGAGTGCGAGGAGGCCTTCGTGAAGCTCAAGGAATATTTGGCGAGCCCACCAGTTCTATGCAAACCCCAATCCGCAACGCCACTCAGGCTATATTTTGCCATAACTGAGAGGGCAATAAGCGCGGTGCTTATCCAGGATCAAGATCAGATCCAAAGGCCCAGAGGTGAGGTACCAGGCCCTTGAAAAGGCAGCGTTAGCGGTTGTATTCTCGGCGAGGAGACTGCGCCATTACTTCCAGAGCTTTACGGTGTTGGTAATGACCGATTTGCCAATCCAGAAAGTTCTAAAGAAACCAGATGTGGCCAGAAGGATGGTGAAGTGGGCGGTTGAGCTGTCGGAATTCGACATCAAATATGAACCCCGGGGATCGATCAAAGGGCAAATCTTCGCTGATTTTGTGGTCGAGCTGTCCTCCGAAGTAGCACAGAATGCCAAGGATGACTTTCGTTGGGTACTCTCGGTTGACAGGTCGTTCAACCAGCTGGGCAGCGGGGCTGGGGTCATTTTGGAAGGACCCAACGGCGTGTTGATAGAGCAATCACTGAGGTTTGCTTTCAAAGCAAGCAACAATCAAGCAGAGTATGAGGCTTTGATCGCCGGAATCCTGTTGGCAAAGGAAATGGGGGCGAGGGTGCTGATGGCCAAAAGCGATTCGCTATTGGTCACGGGACAGGTAACTGGCGAGTTCCAAGCCAAGGATCCGCAGATGGCAGCCTACCTAGAGTACGTGCAAGAGCTAAGGAGATCTTTCGCTTTGTTTGAAGTGGTGCACGTGCCGAGAGAGCAGAATGCCCGAGCTGACTTGCTAGCCAAGCTCGCCAGTTCGGGAAAGGGGGGCAGACAGAGGACTGTCATTCAAGAAACCTTGAAAGCGCCTCGAGCATTCGTGGCAGACCACCAAGTTCTTCATGTTTGCACATCGACGAAAAGAACGGCGAGAAGCCATAGATCCCTAACGCAGGAAACTTTGAGGACGCCGAGGGTCAGAGCGCGCCCAGCGGAAGAGGTGAGATTGATGCAAGTTTGCGTTGTCCACGAGCCAGACACGTGGATAACACCGTACCAACGCTATTTAGCGGATGGCGTGCTTCCAATTGACTCAACAGAGGCCAGAAAGATAAAGAAGAGCTCCAGCAAGTTTACCCTTATTGACGGCGAGCTCTACAGGTTCGGATTTGCACACCCTCTTCTCGTGGGTGTACATGGAGAGAAGTGCACGAGGATTACGGCTGAGCTCCATGAGGAAATTTGCGGGAGCCACATTGGAGGTCGGTCGCTGGCGACAAGGACTATCCGTGCAGGCTATTACTGGCCCACGATGAGGGAAGATTGCAAGAGATATGCCCAGCGTTGCAAGAAATGCCAGCAGCACGCCGACTGGCACAAAGTGCCCCCAGAAGAGTTAAAGTCAATCTACAGCCCTTGGCCTTTCCACACGTGGGGAATCGACATCCTGGGACCCTTCCCGTTGGCAATCAGACAAATGAAGTATTTGGTTGTGGCGATCGAATACTTCACGAAATGGATTGAAGCGGAACCAGTAGCCCAGATCACCGCGCACAAAATCCAGAGTTTCGTATGGAAGAATATTGTGTGCCGTTTTGGCGTGCCCAAGCGTTTAGTATCAGACAATGGGACCCAGTTCGCAAGCCACCTGTTGAAGAAGTTGTGCGAGGACATCGGGACACAACAGGTGTTTGCTTCCGTGGAACACCCGCAAACGAATGGGCAAGTAGAGTCCGCTAATCAGGTTCTGCTCAGAGGATTGAAGAGGAGGTTGGAAAAGGCCAAGGGGTCTTGGGCTGAGGAGGTTCCCCGCATAGTGTGGGCATATCATACTACTGAGCAATCGGGAACCCACGAAACCCCGTTTAGCTTAGTGTACGGGTGCGACGCGATGATTCCAGTTGAAATCCAAGAGAGCTCGCCGAGATTTCTGAATTTCGTGTTGGAAGACTCGAACGAAGAAAGGAAGATGAACTTGGATTTGCTGGATGAGGTCGGGGAGGAAGCGCGGGTGAAGGCCGAAGCAGTAAAGAGAAGGGTCGAGCGCAAATACAACTCCAAGATAAAGCCGAGGCAGTTCAGAGATGGCGACCTGGTGATGAGGAAGGCCCACCAGTACGAGATGGAAAACAAATTGTCATCCAAGTGGACAGGTCCATTCAGAATAGCCGAAGCACTCGGGAATGGCGCCTACCGCTTGGAGACGCTGGAGTAGCAATAAACTCCAACAGTTTAAGATGTATCAGTTTAAACAATTTTCCAAGGGGGCACTCTTTTTTCCCTGAGAAGGGTTTTTAATGAGGCCACCCAATAAAGAAGGTTTCGAAGGTTATCGAAGTTTCCCAGTTATTAAGTTTGCATGCTGTTTGTTTTTCATGTTAATGGGGTAAGATTAAAAATGGAAAATCCAAATCGCATGCATCCAGTACAAAACTTTCGAAACGTGAAGTCTTAAAAACCCTCATCGCCACCCGGCTACCGGGGGTGCAAGTTTAAGTTTTTAAGTCCTCACCGCCACTCGGCGATCGGAGGCACAAGTATTAAAATTTTTCTGACCGCCGCTAGGCGAGAAAGAGATTTGAAAGACCTCCTCGCCTTGAGCGAGCGTAGGCGAGAAAGAGATTTAAAAGTCCTCCTCGCTTTGGGCGAGTGTAGGCGAGAAAGAGATTTAAAAGTCCTCCTCACTTTGAGTGAGTGTAGGCGAGAAGAGATTTAAAAGACCTCTTTGCGTGAGCGAATCGAGGCAAGATGAAAGCCCTCAGTGCATCCGGGGAGGAGGAGATGTAGCCCCTGGGCAGGTCGAGGCATCAGGGAAAGTCCTTCTCACCCTTGAGTGAGTTCAAGCAAGATGAAACTGAAAAGCCAGGGGTGTTAACGATCTCAAGTACGGGAAATGAGGGTTGGAGGAAAACTCTTTCCCCTTGAGTGAGGCACCAATATTGGCCTAGTAAGACCAGTTAAGTCAGAAGTTAAAGCGTGGTAGGAGAGGTCCGCAGAGGGCACCCCACCACCCAAATCATTGTCTGAAACTCAAGGAGGTAGAGAAGGATCCGAAAGGCGCCTCTACCCCCAGATGAGGGGACAGTGATGCGAGTTATTTCAGGGTAAAGACTCGGGGAAGGCAGAGGGAGATCCGAACGGCAGCTCTCCTCCCAATCGAGCAAAGATGAAATCGGGAGGTGGTCCCGCAGGGAACATTCTCAGTTAAGGGAAAGGTGATGTCGCCAAAAGCCCACTGCGAGAGATCGAAATAGAAGAGAATCGCATGGCAAGGGCCGCGCCAGCGAAGTTCTGGGCGACAACGTAGAAATGCCTTTGGCCCTCGGTAGTTCGGGCGAGAGAGGTTTCAGAAATTAAGATCGACCTAAGCCCTTTTTACCAAATAAGTGATTTCGGGTTAAACGTTATTGTTTCGAATTAACCGTTTGTTTAAGTTAAGGTGGTTTGTAGAAAATTAAGCACAGACTGGTGCAAAATACGTTGAGTTGAGAAAACCATCCAGTTAAACCAGTTGATTGCACGACAGATAAATTAGAAGATTATATATATATATATATATATATATATATATACATGTGTGCATATAAGTGTCGAACAGTTCGAACAGAATAGAAGTTATTACAGACCGAGGTAAAGCACAAAAGTTTTCAAGGAGATAAGTCAATTGGGGGCACGATCTTGTCGTCCACCACCTCGTTGTATATTGAGAACTCAGAAAGGTCGAGGTCAGGATATCTGCAAGCAAACTGCTCCAAAGCAGCGCCAAAGCCGGAGGCGACAGCTGCAGGTGGATCGGCTGGCAAAGATTGGCCTTGGGCAGCGGCGATCTCCGCGACAGAGTTCGGAACTGTTTGGGAGCCCGCCGCCAGCTTGTGGCGCCTAGCTATGGCACGTAGCTCAGCCATCTTATCCTTTCCCAGCAGCATATCTGCATTAGTGGCCCACAATTAGTTCGGCGGTTAACGAAAGATAAGTAATCTAAGACGATACATAGGGAAAGCTAAAACTACACACAAGTCAGAACAGCGCCGTCAAGGCAAAGGCCGGATGATACAAGTATAAGCTAAGGGAGCCCAAGGAAGAACCTATATGGACGTCTAGCTGGCTTTCGAGAAACTCGTAAGAAATGATGGAGGAAGTGGGGAGAACCACGTTGACGGAGGCGACTCTTGTCGAGCGCCCCCATCTTTTCTGGCCCCCTGGCCTTCCTGAAGCTTGACTCCTTCTTCCCCTTGTTCACCCAGTACAAGGGGAACCCGTCGAGAAGAGAAGGGTCTTGATCGTTGCAGCACACGCGCACGAACTTCCCCTACCAATCCTTATAGGATTGCTGGAAGATAGAAAGAATGGACCTCCCGGCGATCCCATTAAGGCTGACCCATAGACGATCGCCCGGGTTCTTCGCCTCGAACAAGTACAGGAATACGTCCACAGAGGTCGGCAGTCCCAAGTGTGCGCAGAGAATCTGGTAAGCTCGTACGAACGCCCAGCTGTTGGGATGGAGCTGGGCGGGAGCTATGTCGAGCTCGGTCAGGAGCTCCCTCTCAAAGCGTGTGAAGGGAAACCGGAGTTTGACTTTCTTGAACATAGTGGTGTATATGAAGCAGAAGGGGGTGTCGTCGTTCCCCTGATCATCGGTGCAGATTGGCTCGCCGGGAGGACAAGGCCGCACAATCACTTTGTCATCGTGCTCCTTACTGAAAGAGAGGTTTTCCTTGTCACCCTTCTTGAGGCGAAAAATGTCAAGGTCGGAGTTAACAGATGAGGTTTCACCCAGCAAGGTTGCGGAGGCCCACGGGTATAACCGCTTGTAATCTGGAAGAGGTTTTACCACCACGCAGGTTAGTGGTGGGTTTGGTTGCGGTTGGCTACGATGAGAGGACGCGGGTCTCGCGACTCGGTCGGAGGGAACGTTGGGACCCCTTGGGGGGTCGCGGGAAGAAGAGGGGTTGGCCCTACGGGTTTTCGCCGGAGGGTTGCGAGGAGATGGAGGAGGGTTTGGTGTGGTTTGGGGACGAGTCATCGAGAAAGCTGTAAGAAGATGAAAAGGTATGAGTGTTCGTAAACAGAAAGACTCGACAGAAGAAGAGAAGAGGGAAGAACAAGGGGGGCTCGCAGAGAAAGGTTTAGAAACCCTAAACGTAGAGAAGAGAAAAACAAAGCAGAGAAACATCCCACAACGTATGCTCCACACAAGTATTGGATGATGCAAACCGATTAAAATGCAGCAAATATCAGTAGAAGTGATAAAAAAGTTACCTTTGGATGATCAGAAGAGTGGTCAGAAGGATGGAGGTTGGGAGAATCGGAGCGTTCGTTGGAGCGTTTTGAGAGTTCGAAGAGAGGTAGAAGATAATGAAACAGTGAAATGGCGCGAAGTGTTTAAGAGTTTCGAAGAATGTCGAACGTTGCGAGAAGCGCAAACAACGATGAACAATGGCCGTTGATGGGTCCACGTGTCGAATGATCGAAGGAGTTGGTGAAATGTCAAGTCAGTGAACAGTTTTAGCGCCAACGCGCAAAGCCACGTAAGCCGCCGGATTTAAACCTCTTTAGTCTCCTCGCTGAACAAGTCGTACCGACCAGGTCATCAAGTGTGATGACGTGTCCTATACGTGACTATGTGGGGCGTGCTCAGCAGAGCACGTGAGCAAGGGAAAGATGGACGGTTCAGAGGTGAGTGTAGTCGCCGGTCATGGGACTGGCGCTTTGTAATGAACATGGCCGGTTGTCGCCGGGTTTGCTTGTCATCGACGTGTTTGGCGATTGGCGATCAGGTAGCTTGATATCGCCGCAGTAAGCACGTCGCCGGATTTCCCGACAAGCTCATATTGAAGCTGATGAAGGCCCAGAAGTGTAAGTTCAAGTGTGCAACTCCAGTGAGGCGATTGTTGCGCCAGCATGAGGCGTGAAGGGCGTTTGGGTTGGGGGGACAGCTTGCCTATCAGCGACAGGATTCCCAGAGTGGACCTTCGTTGATGGCCAGGATTCCTCAGCCAGAACATGCATGGCGCAGCGTTAAGGATGGTGCCATTAGCGACAAGCGATATCACGGAGATGGTGCACTTTGCTGCACCCGATACTCGCCTTGTCGGGTGGTGTTCTAGAGCATGTCGCGTGCTAGTTTACTCCTTGAGTAGAGGACTTAGCCGCGCGACTAGTTACTACACAGAAATGACGTTCAAGTTGCCCCAACCCAGATGACGACACGTGTAGGGTTGGATGCTATCAGTTACGCCAACCCAGGTGATGACACGTGTAGGGATGGGAGCAATAAAGAAATGACGCTCAAGTTACCCTAGCCCAGATGATGACACGTGTAGGGCTGGGCGTTACCTGCTATCCCAGCCCAGATGGCGACACGTGCATGGCTGGATGCGAGCCACGCGTCCAAAAGCATAACGGCCTGGAGAGAGAAGAAACCTGGCTATAAAGGTAAACTTAACAGAATCTGCAGAGGTACGTTTTCATTACGGCTCATTCTGCTAGGGTTGTGTGCCTTTAGTACGGTTCTACAGAGCATATTTTCTCTGAGTTTTGGGTGTTCCTGTTACTGACTTGAGCGTCGGAGCGCCACCGGCCGCAAAGGCGCCACCTTGTGTTTTCAGGTTCCCTGAGGAAGCTCTTGTGGTGCAAACTTGAAGGGCACGTGGAGTCAAGCTGGTGAAGAGGTTCGTGACGAGGCAACGCTTTAACGCTAAGTCAACCGGCAGGATCAAGTCGTAATGAAAAACATACCTCTGCAAATTCTGTTAAGTTTACCTTTATAGCTAGGTTTTTTCTCTCTCCAGGCAGTTACGCTTTGGACGCGTGGCTCGCATCCATCCCTGCACGTGTTATCATCTAAGCTAGGATAACCCGAGCGTCATTTCTCTATTGCATCCAACCCTACACGTGTTATCATCTGTGTTGGAGTAACAGGTAGCATCCAACTCTGCACGTGTCGTCATCTGGGTTGGGGCAACTTGAACGTTATTTTTGTGTAGTAACCAGCCGCGCGGCTAAGTTCTCTACTCAAGGAGTAAGCTAGCACGCAATATGCTCTAGAACACCACCTGACAAGGCGAGTATCGGGTGCAGCAAAGTGCACCATCTCTATGATATCGCTTGTCGCTAGTTGCACCTTCCTTATCGCTGCGCCATGCATGTTCTAGCTGAGGAAACCTTGCCACCAATGAATGTCCACCCTGGGAATCCTGTCGCTGATGGGCAAGTTGTTCCCTTCAACCCACACGACCTTCACGCCCTATGTTGGCACAACAATCATCTTACTGAAATTATACGCTTGAACTTACCCTTCTGAGTCTCCAGCAGCTTCAACTGAGTTTACTGGGGGATCCGGCGATGTGCTCCTCGCGGCGACGTCAGACCACCTGATCTCCCATTATCTAACACGTCGATGACACACAAACCTGGCGACAACCGACCATGTTCACTATAGAACGCCAGTTCCATGAATCGGCGACTATGCTCACTCCTGAACCATTCGTTTCTCACTTGTCCACGCGTTCTGCCGAGCACGCCCCACACGGTCACGTGCTAGGCACTTCATCACAACCGATGACCTGGTCGGTACAGTAAAGAACGCCTCCCCCTTTGAGTGAGAACGTCAGGGGTAAGAAGTACAGTTCGCCAGTCAAAATCCTCATCCACTCCGTTGGGGTAAGGGCGAGGTCAGCTATGAGTCTTTCCGCCTGGGTTTGAAGCCTCAAGGGAAGGAAGGACGGTCCGCAGAGAACGCCTCCACCTTTAAGTGAGAACGTCAGGGCGGGTAAGTCATGAGTTTCTCCTTGGTCTAGAAGACTCGAAGCGGGATAGCGCGGAGTGCGCCTCCCTCTTTGGTGAGAACGCCAAGGCGAGGACAACACGGTTCACTAGCAGCATCAGCAAAGCATCTCCTTGCTCAATGAAGTAGGAGCAAAGTCTTTTAGTGGGTCTCTCTCTTCCTTGTCTTATGAGGCAGGTTCGAAGAGTGACTATCAAAGGTTCTCTCTCCTTTGTGTTATGGAGGTGAGATCAGTTAAAGGTTTGTGTGCATGTCGCCGCTACCTTAAGCCACAATGAAGAGAGTAAGGTAGAGCGGGTGGTGGACAAGCGCGCTACGTAGAGTATGGAAGATTGTCGGAAGCGTTGTTAGCATAGGTTAGTGTGAGGCATGGCGATTAACGATTAAGACGAAGAAAGCACACTAAAGTAAGATAAGGGCAGGCAAATCCATAAACGAGACCAAGAAGCAGTTAAAGGAAAATAAGCATAACTATAAGGGTATAAATGTATGTTGTGCATCAACAGGTGAAAGTTTGCAAATCAAGAAGGAGGGGCCCTAGGCACAAGTTGCCCATCTACAACCTAGTTTGACGTTGTGAAGGGTGAGGTGTCCATCTCAGGATTCACGTAGACAACCTGAGCAAGGGCATCCTCAAACCCTGCTGCATAGGCGTCAGCGGCGTCTTCGATGAGCTCCGCCTCGGTCTTCTTGAAGGTCTCAGCCTGTTGGGCAAGTTCACCCTCCACCCGGCCAAGTTGCACTTCTTGGTTGGTGGCCCTCTCTTCAAGCTTAGCCATCTTGGACTTGGTTTCCTCCGCCTGTTCCTCCAGCTCGATCACCCTGGTGCGAAGGGGCAGGCTCTTTGCATCCAGTTGGACAGCCTCCTGACCCATCTAGGTGTTGGAACCAGTGCAGGGAATCAAGGAGATGAAATGCCATCCATGTCTTCTTTTGAAAGATACATGGTAAATAGGCTTGATGGATTTGCCGAGACTCAAAGAAATCTTCATGATTTATGTGTGAGCAACTTCCAGAATATAGATAACAGGTTCAACAGCATGGATACACGGTTCATGACCTTGGATGAACAGATAGAAGCTGTTTAGAATCAGATTTTTGAACTCCAGTATGGAAAAAATGATTAAAGGAAAAACAACCGGTTGAATTCACGAAACAATCGATTGTTTTTGGTCTTGTATCAGTTTTATTGCTTCTGTTTTAACTTTCTGTATTATCTGGAACAATTATCTTTTTATCTCTTCTTTTTGTCTATTTGTGAAGACAAATAGGGGGAAATTTATGCTGTGTTGTTTTCATTATCTTCTATTTTTGCAAAACTCTATTTTGTGAATGAGTGTTTAAGTAAGCCTTATTGATCCTGCCTGTTGACCGGAGCGCTGGAGAATGCCTCGTCAAAGGATCGACGTGCGCACCGCTTCTCACCTCCGTTCCTCTTCGGGATCTATCTCAAGAACCTGCAAAGAAACGATACGGCGCCGCTGCGGCCGATCGCACTCCGACGCTCAAGTCAGTGACGGTATCACCAAATACTAAGAACGAGAACCGTGCAAATCCTCTCTCACTCGCAAGCGTAAAGTGTATGAACTGAACGTGCGTACCTCAGAAAGTTTGTTAAGAGCTCTTATATACCTGGTGACTTTCTCTCTCCTGGCAGTTGCAGACTTGGACACGTGGCCCGCATCCAACCGTACACGTGCCATCATCTGGAGGCTCCCTGACTTGGCGCTGCTTCTACTCTCATTTTGGCTAAGTTACGTATGCATGGTACTGCCCAGTGCATAGCAAACTTAGGAGTGCGATCTCTACTGAAACTGGCGAGTTAGGGCCTTCATACACCTTCCCTGTGGTCTCGCCGGCCGCCTTCATAATCTGCTTCTCCTTCATCTTCGGCGATGTGCTTGTTCTGGCGATCTCCGACTGCTTGGTCGCCTGAGTCTACATCTGGCGACTTCATCTTCAACCTGGCGATCGCCTATTCTGGTAAGCTGGAAATCGGAACACGCCAACTTAACAACTGGCGACTACACGTGCCTCCCGACTTCCTTCCCATCCGCCAACCTGGCGCCTTGTCAACACGCCTACACTGTAGCAGGATGCCACGTCATCACACTCGACCACCAAGGCGGTACACAAGCCCCCCAGTCTTAAGCGAAGACTTGTCTAGCGAAAAGACTGAAAGAGCCTTCGTTAACACCGATCTACGTGGCACTGACGCAGAATTCCAAGCGATTGTACTTTCTGCTTCTCTGACGCTCCACCAAACCCTTCACCCATCGTTCGACACGTGGCTTCATCAACGGCTCTCTTCATCTGCCGTTAGCGCTTCCTAACTTATTTCGAAAACCCTTAAACCCATTACGCTCCACTGTTCCATCACTTTCCTTCGTGCTTGCAAACGCTCTCACTTCTTTCTGCGAAAGCTCTCGACGTTCCTCGACGCTCTAGATCACCATCTCCCTTCACCGTTTTCCTGATCATCGAAAGGTAACTACTTTCCTTCATCTGCTGGGTTTCCTTGCATTTTCACCGATTTGCATCATCCTGTAACTGCCTGGTGCATACGCTGTGGGTTGTTTTTCCATTTCTCCTTCTGCGTAACTTAGGGCTTTGTCGATCGTCGCGACGAACATACATTCGTTCGTTTTTTTCACCTTCCTTCTGTGATCGAGTCAGCCTCTGTAATCCCCTGATCGTTTTTTCTTTCTTCTTCCTTTGCAGTTGCTATCATGACTCGCACAAAGATCACCCCGAACCCCCCTCCTTCAGCACGAAACCCTTCTTCACAAGCACACGACCCAACACAAGTTCGTGGTGCTTCCTCTTCGCAGGCTGAGAGGCCTGCATCTTCCCAAACTGCCCTGGCTCAGGCGACTCCATCTAACGCTGGAGGAGCCCCCGCCCCTCTGCCAGACTTCAAAACTCTATACCCCTGGGCTAACCCAACCCTTCTAAAGGAGACCTCGTCGGTGAACACTGCGGGAGCAGTTCTGCGGTTGACTAAGGGGGACGAGGCCTATCAATCGTTTCACAAGGAGCACGACGAGAGGATGATGGTGCTGCCTTGCCCCGCCGCTCTGCCAGTGTGTGCCGATGACAAAGTAAGCGCCGACGGGCCCTTCTGCTTTGTCTACACAACTTTCTTCAAGAAGGTCAAGCTCAGGTTCCCTCTCACCCGATTCGAGAGGGAACTCTTGACCGAGCTCAACATTGCTGCCGCCCAGCTTCACCCCAACAGCTGGGCGTTTGTTCGAGCCTTTCAAATAACGTGCGACCACCTGGGGTTGCTCGCATCGGTGGACGTGTTTTTGTTTCTTTTTGAGGCCAAGCACCCAGGCGACCGCCTGTGGGTCAGCTTAAATGCAATTGCTGGGAGATCCATTTTTACCATCTTCCAGCAATCGTACAAAGACTGGAAGGGGAAGTTCATCCAAGTACGTGCAAACGACAAGGACACCTCCCTCCTTGATGGCTTCCCCTTGTACTGGGTGGACAAGGGGAAAAAGGAGTCCAAGAGCTGCTTCAGGAGGCCCAGAAGTCCTGATAGCATGGGAGCTTTGGACAGGGACCTCTGTCTATTCTGGAAGAGGGTGTCGGATGCCAACATAACATTCCTGACCCCCACCTTGATCTCCTTCGAATTCTTTGAGGACCAGCTAGAATTCCAAATAGGTTAGGACATCCAAACTGCTGCTTTGATATTGCTTCTGATACTGCTTCTGGGCGTCTTGTGCGATACGCACAAGACTTTGGTTTTACCTTTTCTGCATATACTACCTGTTTTGATGTTTCATTACCTCATACACTTATCTTTTTCTTCTCTGAGCTAACTCATGCATTTTCGTTTCATGCAGACACCATGTTGGGAAAAAACATGCTCGCCGACTTAAAGGCGCTCGCCCGAAACCACGGGTTGGCGACCGGTTCCCAAACGGTGCCCAACTCGGCGGTCGAGAAGGCTATCGTTCATGGGCGATCACCGCCCAAGGAACCCACCCAGCGCAAGAAACTGGTCCTTAAGAGGCCTAAGCGAAAAGCCCCCCAAATCGTCCAAGAGGAGGAAGAAGAGGACGACGAGGTCACAGAGGATGGCCTTGTCACGAAAAGGAAGAGGGTGGCACCATCTTCTCCACCTGCTCAACCCCCTCTTCCAACCTCACCACCACCATCAACGCCTGCTCCTCCTCCCTCATCGCCAACACCACAAGCCCCTTCATCACCAGTCCATGCAGTTCCACTGGCCACTGCGCCACCTGCAGCTGAGGCCCAAGAGCCAAATTTCTTGGAGGACCCCCCAAGCGCCTCTACGCCACATATGTCAGCAGGAGGGGGCCCCCCTTCAAACACTTCAGCTGCAGGAAACGTTCCAATCGGGGATGAGGTTGCTCATACCTCTCCAATCCTAATTACCGAATCCCCGATTGCGTCGCCACGCCAGGAAGCAACCACTGAAAATATTGCTAAGGAAGGTGGCGGCGAGAACCCTCAACAAGCCCCCCTGGCGCCTCTCCAAGCGGCAAACCTTTCCCTCGAAGTTACAAGGATGTGGGAACCCCTAACCGCCAAGTTGAAAACCATTGCAGAGGATATCCCCGCGATCATAACGAGGGCTGTGGAGAGCTCCACCAGGAGGCTTCAAGATGATCTCTTCAACCTCAAGACCGACAATAGCACTATGAGGCTCGAGGTGGAGAAGTTGTCTGCCAATCTGACGCTCGCGGAGATGGAACACTCCCGAGTAGAAGACGCGATGAGCACCGAGCTCAGATTGGCGCGCCAGGAGGCCACTGACCTTCGCCGCAAAATTCATGATCTTGCCCAAGAGAAAGTCGAGCTAGAAAGCAAGATCGTGCCTCTTCGCACCAAGGCGAGCGACCTGGAGGCTCACATTCAAGCTGGTGCCGCTAAGGTACAAAAACTGGAGCAAAGGTCAATCGATCGCGAGAAGCTACTTGGGCAAGTAGAAAAAGCGAGGGACGACGCCATGGCTGATCTCGCCGAGGCAAACAAGGAGAAAGGGAAGATGGCTGCCGAGTTGGCCCAAGCTCAAACGGAATCCAAGAAGGTCACTGACGACCTTCTCCATGCTCAAGAATCCAACGAACAACTCCGAAAACAGGTCGAAGAGCTGGAGCAGCAGAACAAGGAGCTCAAGAAACAGGTTGAAGAACTTCAAGGGCAAATTGAAGAACTTAAGCTAAGCTCTGCTCAGATTCTGGTTGCTGGATTCGAAGCCGCTCGGGAACAATTCGCATGCCTATTCCCCGATCTCGACCTCAGCATGGTGTCGTTGAACAACGAAGTGGTAGATGGAAAGGTCGTTCCCGCCGAAGACTCAACCAATTCCACCTCATCTGCTACTTTATAATTTTGCTTGTATATACCTTGTAACAAAAACTCGTGCATATGTGTTTTGAACAGATACTTATTTCAATCGCAAAACTTGGATATTCTCTCCCCTGACTCCTTTTGAGCGCTTTAGCCTTCTTTGTATGTTTAACTTTGTCGATTTTAACTTAGCGATTTTGCAAACGCGACCTTTGACGTAACTGCCTCGAGCCAATTCAAACTTAAGCAATAATCGCTTTAAACAACTTGTACTCTTGAGGCACTAACCTTATCATAAGAATACCTTCCAAGCAACGAACTGTAACTCAATCATTGGCCCGAACAACGTCCCACTCGACCTGCTTTATCAAACAAGTCTCTCAACCTTCTCGTCGTGTTTGAACTTTTCCCGATCGCCAAGACCTCTTGGTAACATCAGCTTTTCCTAGCCTTATGCTTTGGCGATCGTTTCTTTATCTGGGAGCAGGGACGCCCTTCGGGGTCCTCTCTTTACCCTCCTGGACTTCAGAACAAAAACCCGGCTGGCTAGGCGTTCTCTTTGAACCTACCTTAGCCACCTTTCAAGCTTCTTCCACCCGCTTCGCCATACCTGAACTCGTTCGAGACGAGAAGGATTTTATCTTGCCTACGCTCGCATGTAAGCGAGAAGGTCTTTAACTCGCCTGAACTCGCTCATCGGCGAGAAGGACTTTTTACTCGCCTGAACTCGCTCATCGGCGAGAAGGTCTTTAAATGGCCTTAACTCGCTCAACGGCGAGAAGGACTTTATCTGGTGCCTCAACTTGCCCAGGGTGTACATCTCCTCCCCCCTGGATGCACTGAGGACCTTTCTTTCTCTCGCCTGCACTCGCTCGACGGCGAGGAGGTCTTTAACTTGCCTCTACATTGCCCCAGGAGTTACATCTTCTCGCTCCCAGAAACACGGAGGACTTTTTCTCTTTCTCGCCTGCACTCGCTCGACGGCGAGGAGGTCTTTAACTTGCCTCTACATTGCCCCAGGAGTTACATCTTCTCGCTCCCAGAAACACGGAGGACTTTTTCTCTTTCTCGCCTGCACTCGCTCGACGGCGAGGAGGTCTTTCATCTGGTGCCTCCGATCGCCGAAAGACGATGAGGACTTTAAAACTTAACTGGTGCCTCCAATCGCCGAAAAGCGATGAGGACTTAAAACCTTTTAGAAAGCACGCGACATATCTTTTCTTGCCTTAAATCATGTACAAATGACAAGGTCTTTCTTCAAAACTTTTGAAAATAGCACACATGCAATCTGAAAACACCTTATACTTCGAAAACTCTTCTTTTATTGGGTGGCCTCATTAAAAACCCTCCTTAGGGAAAAAAGAGTGCCCCCTTCAAACTGTTTTAACAGAGACATTGTAATATAACATTGTGTTTGTCTTTACTTACAAAGCTCTTAACTATAGTACAACTTCAAGTGTGTGGCGTTCCAGGTGCGAGGAATCGCCCCTCCTTCCAGCGTTTCCAAGCGGTAGGCTCCGTTCCCGAGCGCCTCGGTTATTCTGAACGGTCCAGTCCACTTGGGTGATAGTTTATTCTCCATCTCGTACTGGTGGGCTTTCCTCATCACCAAGTCGCCCTCTCTAAACTGCCTTGGCATCACCTTCGAGTTGTATCTTCGCTCGACCCTCCTCTTCACCGCCTCAGCCTTCAGCCTCGCTTCTTCCCTGACTTCATCCAGCAGATCCAGGTTCAGCCTTCTCTCTTCATTCGAGTCTTCCTCTACAAAGTTCTGGAATCTCGGCGAGCTCTCCTGGATCTCCACTGGAATCATGGCGTCACACCCATAGACCAAGCTAAACGGGGTCTCATGGGTTCCTGACTGCTCGGTGGTGTGGTACGCCCAGACTATACGGGGCACCTCCTCAGCCCAACTTCCCTTGGCTTTCTCAAGCCTTCTCTTCAAACCTCTCAACAACACCCGATTAGCTGATTCCACCTGGCCATTTGTTTGGGGGTGCTCGACGGATGCAAACACTTGTTGAATTCCCACCCCTTCGCAAAGCTTCTTCAACAGGTGGCTTGCAAACTGCGTCCCATTATCTGATACCAGGCGCTTAGGCACTCCAAACCGGCACACGATGTTCTTCCATACAAAACCTTCGATCTTGTGTGCGGTGATCTGGGCCACTGGTTCTGCTTCAATCCACTTGGTGAAATACTCAATCGCCACCACCAAGTACTTCATTTGCCTGATCGCCAGCGGGAAAGATCCCAGGATGTCGATTCCCCAAGTATGAAACGGCCAAGGGCTATAGATCGACTTCAGCTCCTCGGGAGGTGCCTTATGCCAATCGGCGTGCTGCTGGCATTGTTTACAACATTGGGCATATTTCTTGCAATCCTCTCTCATGGATGGCCAGTAGTAGCCTGCACGGAGAGTCCTCGCGGCCAGAGCTCGACCCCCGACGTGGCTTCCGCATATACCTTCGTGGAGCTCTGCCATAATTCTCGTGCACTTCTCGCCGTGTATGCATTCCAGGAGTGGGTGAGTGAACCCAAACCTGTACAGATCGCCATCAATCAACGTATACTTGCTGGAATTTTTCTTTACCTTCCTAGCTTCTGTTGGATCCAGCGGGAGGAGACCATCTGCCAAACACCGCTTGTACTGCGTTATCCATGTGTCTGGCCCATGGGCGGCGCAGACCTGCATCACATCCGCCTTCTCTACTCGACATGCTCTAACTCTCGGCGATCTCAGAGTTTCTTGTGTCAAGGACTTATGGCTTCTCGCTGCTCTCTCCGTCGACCTGCTTATCTGAAGGACCAGGTGATCTGCTACAAATGCCCTCGGCGTCTTCAGAGTTTCTTGAATCACCGTCCTCTGCCTACCCCCCTTGCCTGAGCTGGCGAGCTTAGCGAGCAAGTCAGCTCGGGCATTCTGCTCTCGGGGCACATGTACTACTTCAAAAGAGGCAAAGGAACTCTTCAATTCCTGCACATACGCCAAGTAAGCCGCCATTTGTGGATCTTTAGCCTGGAACTGGCCTGTTACTTGCCCTGTGACTAGCAGCGAGTCACTCTTAGCCATCAGCACCCTAGCTCCCATTTCCTTGGCCAGCAAAATCCTGGCGATCAGCGCCTCATACTCTGCTTGATTGTTGCTGGCTTTAAAGGCAAACCTCAAAGATTGCTCAATCAGCACGTCGTTGGGCCATTCCAATATGACTCCAGCACCGCTACCCTGCTGGTTCGACGATCCATCCACCGAGAGTACCCAACGGTAACCGTCTCCTTCAACCCGCGTCGCCTCTGATGAGAGCTCGACCACAAAATCTGCAAAGATTTGCCCCTTGATCGGGCCTCGGGGCTCATATTTAATGTCAAACTCTGACAACTCCACTGCCCACTTCACCATTCTTCCCGCAACGTCAGGTTTCTTCAAGACCTTCTGGATGGGCAGGTCAGTCATCACCAGTATTGTGAAACTGTGGAAGTAGTGGCGCAACCTCCTCGCCGAAAACACCACAGCCAGCGCAGCCTTCTCCAGGGCCTGATATCTCGTTTCTGGGCCCTGCAACACCTTGCTCACAAAATAAATAGGCTTCTGTGCCTGATCTTGATCCTGGGCGAGCACCGCACTCACCGCCCTCTCAGTCACAGCGAAATACAACCTGAGAGGGATTCCCGCCAGCGGTTTGCACAGAACCGGCGGGCTCGCCAGATACTCTTTTAGCTTGACGAAAGCTTCCTCGCATTCTTTCATCCAAGCGAACTTGTTATTGCGCCGTAGACATTGAAAATAGGAGTGCCCCTTTTCTCCGCTAGCTGACACGAAGCGAGATAGGGCTGCCATCCGACCTGTCAGCTGCTGGACCTCTTTTACTGTAGCCGGGCTTCTCATCGCCAAGATGGCGGCACACTTGTCTGGGTTAGCTTCTATCCCCCTTTCAGTCAAGAGAAAACCCAAAAACTTTCCAGCCTCCACGCCGAAAATGCATTTCTCCGGGTTGAGCTTTAACTTGAACTTGGCGATCGTCGTGAACAATTCTTCCAAGTCCGCAACGTGCTTGCTTTTCTCCTGCGAGGTCACGACCATGTCATCGACGTAGGCTTGCACGTTCCTTCCCAGCATTGGTGCAAGTACTCGATCCATCAACCTCTGGTACGTGGCCCCCGCGTTCTTCAGCCCAAACGGCATCACCTTATAGCAGTAGCACGACCTCTCTGTCATGAAGGCTGTTTTTTCTTCATCCATGGGATGCATCTTGATCTGATTATAGCCCGAGAAGGCATCCAGGAAACTCAGCAGCTTGCACCCTGCAGCACTATCAACCAGGGCATCAATGCTTGGTAAAGGATACGAATCCTTTGGGCAAGCTTTGTTCAGATCGGTGAAATCGACGCACATGCGCCATTTCCCGTTACTCTTCTTCACCAGTACGACATTTGCCAACCATTCAGGGTACTGGACTTCCCTGATGTGGCCTGCAGCGAGGAGTTTCTGTGTTTCGTCCCTAATCGCCTGCCTCCTCTCTTCATTGAATTTTCTTCTCCTTTGTCGCACCGGTCTCACCATGTTGTCCATCGCCAGATGATGGCACAAGAAGTCGGGATCGATCCCGGGCATGTCCGAAGCGGACCAAGCAAACGCGTCCAGATGCCGCTCAATCACCTTGGCGATCTGGTCCTGGAGATCGACCTCCAGAGATCTTCCGAGCTTGAAAACTTTCCCTCCGATCTCCTTCTCGAGCCACTGCTCGACAGGTTTGGGCCTGGATTCTCTGGCGATCACCGCCTTGGCGATTCCCAGTTCTCTCGCTTCCTCGGGGCGATTCCGCGCCTCTTCCTCCTCCAGGCCAGCATTTCTCTCCCCTAGCTCAGCGTCTATCATCTCTACATCCCTTCCGGCGGCCTCCTCTGATACCGGCGGTCTGGGCTTCACGCCGGGAGGTGGGGTGGTTGTTACATAGCTCACTGATCTTTTGTTTTTCAGGCTATTCTCATAGCACCTTTTCGCTTCTTTCTGATCCGACTTGATCGTGATCACCACCCCTTCCATGGACGGCAGCTTCACCTTCATGTGCCGAGTCGATGGAATGGCGCCTATCCTGTTAAGAGTGGGCCTACCCAACAGGATGTTATATGCTGAAGGGGCGTTTACGATGAGGTACTTGATTTTCTCCGTCCTCGACCCGGCCTCATCTGTAAACGTGGTTCTCAGCTCAATGTACCCCCTGACCTCCACCTGGTCACCAGCGAATCCATATAAGCACCCTCCATAGGGCCTTAGCTGGTCAAGGGGCAATTCCAGCTGCGTGAAAGTCGGCCAGAACATCACGTCTGCCGAGCTTCCTTGGTCCACCAGGACTCTGTGGACCTTCCTCCCTGCTATGATCAACGAAATAACTATGGGATCGTTGTCATGAGGCACAACGTCCCGAAGATCCTGCTTGGTGAACGTAATGTCCACTTCCGGCGAGTGATCTTCAAACATGTCTACTGCCATCACCGATCGCGCATACTTTTTCCTCTGCGATGCGGTGCATCCACCACCCGAGAAACCCCCTGCAATGGTGTGGATCTCTCCGTGGATAGGCATCTCGTGTTGCTGGGCTTCTCCATCTGCTGGCTGGGAATTCGACGCTCCCCCCGTCCTTCTATCCAGCAGATAGTCGTTTAGGAACCCGCTCTTAACCAGATCGTCGAGCTGGTATCCTAAAGACAAACACGAGTCCAGGTTGTGGCCAAAACACTGGTGGAACTCGCACCAGGCGTCCGGCTTTGACCCCAGCACCTTGTCTCCCACCTTCTCGGGCGCCTTCAACCTAGCAGATATGTTAGGGATAGCGATCAGGTCCGCTAGTCCCATGACGAATTTGTGCTTAGGCGGGCGATTGTACTCCCGGCGTGCTGGTTGCTGGCGTGCTGGTTGTTGGCGCGCTTGGCTTCTTCCCTTATTTCTCCTATCGTAAGGGTAGCGAGTCCTCTGGTCTTTCCTGGCCGCCGCCGCTGTTTCCAGCACCCTCTACGGCTGGATCCTGGTCTGGGCGCGTGGCCTGGCGGGAGCCACGCTGCCTCTCTTCTCGGCGACCTCACTCTCGTCGGCGATGTGGGCCACCGTAAGTCACCTGACTTCAGCAAACGTCGCTGGATGAGCCCTGATCAAGGCCTCGCAGAATGGCCCTGGCTGCACGCCCTTCTTGAAGGCATAGACCAGCATTTCTTCATCCTTGGCCGGCGATCTGACCATCTGCGCTCCGAAGCGATTGAGGTAGTCTCTGAGGGACTCCCCATGGTACTGCCTTATATCAAACAGATCATAGGACACCCTCGGCGGTGCCTTATTCACAATGTACTGCTCGACAAAGATTTTCGAGAATTGTTGAAAATTGGTTATGTGGCCATTAGGCAGGCTCACAAACCACTCCATCGCCGTCCCCTGGAGCGTGCTCACGAACATCTTGCAGTAGACGGCGTCTGACCCTCCCGACAGCATCATCTGCGTGTGGAACGTGGTCAGATGAGCCTCTGGATCCTCCACGCCAGTAAAAACAGCTTTAACCGGAACCACGCTCGTGGGATTTGGCGTGTCGGTAATCGCCTGAACAAAAGGCTTTGGGAAAACACGAGGTGGCGTCGACGGCGCCGCCTCTTCAACAGAAGAACGTCCCTGCTGCTCCTGAAGAGCTCGACGCAGCTCCTCAGTTACCTTGCTGAGCTCCTCGTTCCTGGCGCGAGAGGCGACCAGGTCCTCATGTATCCTCGCCTGCTCTACGCGCGAGGCTTCCACAGTTGCCTGCAACGAGCGCATCATCTCTGCCATCTGCGCCATGGTCATGGCGGCGTCGCTTTCAGCTGCGACAGGCGCCACGGGACTGGAACGATTGCTTCTCATTTTTCTCATTAACTTCAGCGAACCACAGGAATACAACAATCAACACTTCAACCACGATCGAATCAGCGATCAACCGGAGAAAACTCAAGAAACTGCGCAAGAACTTCAAGAACACCGCAAACCTTCGAAGAAAAGCACAACTTCACCAAAAAACCACCGTTTCCCCGCGGACAGCCAAACAAACGAAAGAACTCGAACTTCCACCAAACAGATTGCGCGCAAGCAACAAAAGACCTCACTCCACCGATTGAAAAGCCAGACGAACGGTTCAAAACGCAGATTCACCGAACGAAACTCAAAGAAACTACGAACGACGGTTGCACCAGCACACAACCACGCCGAAAACCTCAAGAACTTCCACGAACTCACGCTGTGGATGGGAGCAAGTTTTACACGGCCCCACGGTGGGCGCCTGATGATCCTTCCTGTTGACCGGAGCGCTGGAGAATGCCTCGTCAAAGGATCGACGTGCACACCGCTTCTCACCTTCGTTCCTCTTCGGGATCTATCTCAAGAACCTGCAAAGAAACGATACGGCGCCGCTGCGGCCGATCGCACTCCGACGCTCAAGTCAGTGACGGTATCACCAAATACTAAGAACGAGAACCGTGCAAATCCTCTCTCACTCGCAAGCGTAAAGTGTATGAACTGAACGTGCGTACCTCAGAAAGTTTGTTAAGAGCTCTTATATACCTGGTGACTTTCTCTCTCCTGGCAGTTGCAGACTTGGACACGTGGCCCGCATCCAACCGTACACGTGCCATCATCTAGAGGCTCCCTGACTTGGCGCTGCTTCTACTCTCATTTTGGCTAAGTTACGTATGCATGGTACTGCCCAGTGCATAGCAAACTTAGGAGTGCGATCTCTACTGAAACTGGCGAGTTAAGGCCTTCATACACCTTCCCTGTGGTCTCGCCGGCCGCCTTCATAATCTGCTTCTCCTTCATCTTCGGCGATGTGCTTGTTCTGGCGATCTCCGACTGCTTGGTCGCCTGAGTCTACATCTGGCGACTTCATCTTCAACCTGGCGATCGCCTATTCTGGTAAGCTGGAAATCGGAACACGCCAACTTAACAACTGGCGACTACACGTGCCTCCCGACTTCCTTCCCATCCGCCAACCTGGCGCCTTGTCAACACGCCTACACTGTAGCAGGATGCCACGTCATCATACCCGACCACCAGGGCGGTACACATATTAAAACTGCTGATATACTGTTTCTGTTTTTACTCTAACCCTATATCAGAGGTATTGTGCTTTGCTTAAACTTTTTCTTGCAGGAACTGCTTCAGATTCAATCAAATCCAACACAAGCAACTAGGGATTTGTCTTCATCAAATAGGGGGAGATTGTTGAATCAAGTGTGTTCAAGCTTTGAAGAATCCAAACCATTTGAAGGATGATGGAAGGCTGGATGTGCTTGCTGTTGCGGAGCTGTCTTTAGATAGAATCTGGGGTAGATTCACTCTTGATTGAATCCAAAGCTTAAGCATTCTCAAACCTTTTTATTGAAAAGTGTTTTTCAAACTAAGTGAAAAACAACTTGTTGTTTTGTCGAAACAACCGATTGTTTTATACTTAGGTGTTTTTAGAAAGGTTGAAAACTGTTTTTGATGGTTGACTTGCTGTCAAACCAAAACAATCGATTGATTCGAGCATTCAACCGATTGTTTGTTTTGGGACCATAACATAAAACTGTTTCGTGCTTTGACTAAGCATTAAATGATTTTATAACTGAATACGCTCCAGTTTTAAATGCTTTGACCAATCTTTGAATGCAATAAATAGTTTGTTCAGATTATGTAACAAACAACAACTTAGTTTTAATCAAAGAAAAACAGATTTGAGTTTTTCACTGATTTTGCTTTTGAAGAGTTGAAGATTGCTTTTGTAAGAATGTATGGCTTTAAACTAGAGGGGGGGGGGGGGGTGAATGGTTTAAAGAGGGTTTTCGCAAACTTTTAAGCCAAGAATGAAATTACTTCGAGAAACAGTTGATAAGGAAATCAGTTTGCCAAAACGCAAAGCAAAAAGCACAGCACCAGAAAAACAATCGGTTGTTTCGTAGAAACAATCAGTTGTTTATACCAGTTCACAAATATCAAAACTGAATTTAAAGAGATTAAGGATAGAGAGAATGCACACAGAGGTTTATACTGGTCCACTCTAAACCCAGAGCTACATCCAATCTTTTCAGAAACCACTGAGGAAATCCACTAAGCAATCAACCCTAGATTACTTACAACACAACCAAATAAGTGACCTTGATCCCCTCAAGACACACACTTCCTTTGGTCTAGTACAACAACACTAAGAATGCTGATCTTGATCCCCTCAAGAATACACAGCACTTCTCAGCAACACACAGAAAGTTTCTTTCAAAAGATACAAAGGATTACACTTGTTACAGAACAAATCTGAAATCAATACAAGATGAAAATCCTATCTCACACTCTTTGATCAAACTCAATCTCTAAGTAATCTCAATTTTTCAAAATCTCAAATCAGTTGTTAAAAACACAAATCTGTTTTTTTGTATTTAAATAAAGTTGTTTGTTGCATAATCTCAACAAACTATTAATTGCATTTAAAGATTGGTCAAAGCATTAAAAACTGGAGCGTAAACAGTTGGAAAATCATTTAATGCTCACTCAAAGCACAAAACAGTTTTCTGTTATGGTACCAAAACAAACAATCGGTTGTTTCCACGAATCAATGGTTGTTTTGGTTTTGACAACAAGTCAACCACTGAAAACAGTTTTCAACCTGATATGATTCCAATAGCACAATATGAATGATTCTTGACATTCTTAGAAATCATCTTGAGTTGGATATGAGATAGGCACTTTAAAATAGAATTGGATCAAGGTTCTATGTTCAAGAACTCACCAAGACTAGTACCAAAACCCAAACTCATATAGAAGTTCCATGTATTCTCAAATTGAACCGAACAAATTGAGTGAAAAGGCAAAAGCACCGAACAAAATGCATAAGAACAGAATTGCACCGAACAATTAAGCTAGAAATGAAGAAGAAACAAAGTTGAACAGTAGAAATCAAAAGGAACCGAAGCAAAACACAAAGGAAACTAAAAATGCTGAACTGAAAATGCAAGAACTCAAACTAAGACATGAACATAAAAAGAGAAGGAATGAAGGAGAAGAGAAAGCTCATGAAGATGGAGGAATGGTTGGATGAACACGCCACTTAGAGGATGGAGACTCCAAGATGAGTGTGCTATGCCGCCACTTGAGGTAACCATGAACTCTCAAGATAAGACTAAGTGAGGAAGGCACAAAGCTCTCCAATTCTCTCTCAAATTGAGTAGAGTTTCTCTAATTCAAAATTCAAATCTGAAAAATACAAAGGCAGCACCTTAATTTATAGCCTAGAGGTGCTGAAATGCAAAGCTAATTAAATTCAAAATTCCCCCCAAATTACATGAAAGTGGCGCCAAGCATGAGGAAGGTGTGACTTCCCCTCTCACTTTGGCACCTCCCTATTACTCCTACACCTCTCTACTAAACGCACACCCCCCTAAGACTCCTAAACTAAAGACCTAAAGATGCTTTGACAAAAGAGGTTTCTTATGTTTCCCTCTAAGCACCTTCAAACAAAGAAATTACAAAAAGAGAAAATAAACGTCCATTATCTCCATCACAACCTTTCTAAAAACATCTAAGTATAAAACAATCGGTTGTTTCGACAAAACAACAGGTTGTTTTTCACTTAGTTTGAAAAACACTTTTCTTTTAAAAGGATTGAGAATGCTTATGCTTTGGATTCAATCAAGAGTGGATTATACATAAAATCTACCCCAGATCCTATCTAAAAGACAGCTCAGCAACAACAATCACATCCAGCCTTTCATCAACCTTCAAAGGGTTTGGATTCTTCAAATCTTGAACACACTTGGTTCAACAACTTTGAGATTTCTTTGATCAAAAGAGTGTGATATAGGATTTTCATCCTGTATTGATTTCAGATCTTTTCTGTAACAAGTGTAATCCTTTTGTACTTTGAAGAAACTCTGTGTGTGTGAAGCTGAGAAGTGTTGTGTGTTCTTGAGGTTGTCAAGATCAGCATTCTTAGTGGTGTTTGTGCTGAGCCAAAGGAAGTGTGTGTCTTGAGGGGATCGAGGTCACTTCTTTGGTGGTCTTGTAAGTAATCTAGGGTTGATTGCTTAGTGGATTCCCCAGTGGTTTCTGGGAAGACTGGATGTAGCTCTTGGTTAAGAGTGAACCAGTATAAACCTCAGTGTGCATTCTCTCTATCCCTTGAACTCTTTAATTTCAGTTTATATTTTTGAATTGGTATAAACAACCGATTGTTTATGCAAAACAACCAATTGTTTTTCTGGTGCTGTGCTAAATTGCTTTGTGTTTTTGGCAAACTAAATTTTGAATCAATTTTTCTCGAAGTAATTTCATTCTAGACTTAAAAGTTTGCGAAAACCCTCTTTAAACCATTCACCCCCCCCCTCTAGTTTAAAGGCATACATTCTAACAATTTATGGGGGCGCTCTCCCCACCACCCTCGAAAGCGAGAAGTCTGCGGGGGAGGAGGCACTAGGGGGGTGATCCCTGAATGAGGCAGGACGGCTATTGGTGGCAGAGTGGGAGGTCGTCGTTGCAATCACCCTTCGCCTCTTAAAAATGATGCCCTTCCCAGTGTCCTCGTCATCGTCAGATTCGATCGCCACCACCCCTTTATCCTTCTCAAGGGGGGCTGGAGTGGGCGAGGCCTGAGCAGCGGCAAGAGGAACCGCGGCAATAGGAGCAGAGGGGGCTGAGGCACCCGCTCCACCAAGTGCCTCTTGACGGTGGGCAATCGCATCGGCTAGCCTAGCCCTTTTCTCCTTAGTAAGCACCATGCCTGCACCAAGACAAGAAACATGAGAAAGAAGATAGCAATATGCAACCATCAACCAGAAAACACATGAGTCAAGAATACACAAGCATAAAGATAACAGATATGCGCAGTAAGTTGGAGAAGAAGTAGAAACAAACCAATATATCCCTTGAGGCTCGAGGAGCTGAACTCGTGCTTGATTAGTTAGGCAGTGTTGAACACTGCCCCTAGGCGTGCAAGGACCTGGAACAGTTCGCGATCGGGAGGGGCCAGTTCCTCGAGGGTCTTAGGCTTCTTGAGCTTCAGCTACCCCAACCAGTAAAGGGGAAACCCATTCAGTAGGGTGGGGTCGTGGTCGGTGCAGCACACCCTGAAGAACTTCCCTTTGTAGCCCTTATAGGATTGTTGGAAGAGTGTGAGGAGGACTCTCCTCGCAACTTCGCTGAAACTCACCCAGAGGTTCTTTCCGAGACTCTTAGCCTCGAAGAAGTGGAGGAAGACGTCGACAAAGGGAGGGTGCCTGAAGTGATTACACAGGATGGCGAATGCTTTCATGAAGGCCTGGTTGTTGAGATGCAACTGGGCGGGGGACACGTTAATCTCTATTAGCAATGCCCTCTCGAAGCCCGTGAGTGAGAGGCGAAGCTTAATCCATTTAAAAACGGTGGAGTAGAGGAAGAAGAAAGGCTCTCCTTCGTTGGCGCAATCGTCCGCATATATAGGTTCGCCCTTTGCACAGGGACGAACCGAGACATACGCATCACTCTCTCTCCCAAACACCCGTCCTTTGCAGTCGGGCTCTTTATCTCGATGCTTCCTCCCATCCTTGCTGGAGGTAAGAGTGGAGGTCTCGACGAGGAGTTCAGCGGAAGCCCAAGGGTAGAGGGCTTTGTAGTCTACGGTGGGAGGAGGGTTGGAAGTGGTTTTTGTTCGAGCCATTTCAAGGAGAAAGCTAAAAAAGAGAAAAAAGAAGGAAGAATAGAGGGTTCAGTGGAAGATGATGGTGTGACTCGAAGAAACCCAGAAAAACAGAGACTCAGAAGAAAATCATAGAAAACCTAAAATGTAGAAATTTAAACAGTTCCAAAGTAGTTTATCCCATGTATGAGCAGCGGAATCGAAAGATAAGGGTGATAATGCATAAAGATCATACCTTTTGATCAAGGGGGGTTGGAAGTTCTGAGCTTTGAGGAAGGAAAGGTGAGAGCTTTCGAAGAGAAGATGAAACGCTCGAAAGAAGTTTCAGAGAAAGTGATGGAACACTGACGAAGCACGCGTTTTTAAATGTTTAACGTAAACGAGGGAGCGCAAGCAACGTTAAGTCCTGGTCGTTGATCTAGCCACGTGTTTGAGTCAGTGCACTGTTCACGTCCCGTCACACAGAGCCACGTAGGTCGCCAGGGGCGACGACATAGTCTCTTCGCTGAACAAGTTAACAGCTCGAGACTAGGGGGCTTGTGTACTGACCAGTCCTCAGACGTCGTTGACTGCTAGAAATGGTGGGCCACGTAAGCTGGGTCCCACGAGCACCATGGGCCAGTGTTTCACGAGCGACGCGAGACTAGGTGTCGGAGAGTGGTCAGACGTTGATCACCAGGATGTGCTGATGTGTCCTCGGCAACAGAGTGAGGGCGATGTGACATCGGACATCGGTGACTCAAACAGCAGAGCTGGGCCACGAGAGGTGGATCCCTGACAGCACACCAGTTATCAGTAGGGGGAAGCCTAGATCACGAGGGGTCCATGCGTGTGGGGTGAATAACGCATTCAGGCGTAGCACAAGTAAAGAACCAGTGGAAGCGCTAAGGCCCATGAGGGTTACGTTCCAGGGGTAGGCTGCATGCATGGCACGTGAACAGCCAGGTCACTCCCAGGACGGATCTCCCCAGAGATTAGGTGCACAAGTTGGTACCCAGGTGGTAATCCCGTCAGAGGTTGCACTCCAGTAAGGGAGCCTTACGGGCTTGATTGTCCTAAGAGTGGGTGATAGCGGCGCTAAGACATACCCTCAGAAACCCTAAATGCGGGTGGCGGAAACAGCGAAAACCCTAGACTATATAAAGGGTAGTAATAAACCTAACAAAGTACGAAGTTTTATGCTAACTTTTACACACAGTTTTACACAGAGCTTTTACGACTAAGAGTTTTGGTGTTTCCTAGCCCTAGTATTGACTTGAGCGTTGGAGTGCAAACGGCCTCTAGGGTGCCCCTTTGTGTTTGCAGGTACAGGGTGTTTGATCAAAGAAAAGCACGAACCTAGGCAGAGAGAATCGGTCGTGTGATCATCGTTAGACCTAGGAAGGCAATCTAGTCAACCGGCAGGAACAATTTTTGTTCCTGCCGATTGACTCGCTTCGCTGGTTGGCTCTAACGACAGTTGTTGGCCCTTCTATCTCCGCCTGAGAATCGTATTTCCTTGATCAAGAAATCTCTCACCTGCAAAGACAAAGGGGCTCCTTGACGGTCGTTTGCACTCCGACGCTCAAGTCAGTATAAGAACAAAGAAACACCAAGTGTATAAAGTAGTTTCAGTCTTAGAAACTGTGTACCTTGCTAGGGTTCTTGGCACCCTTTATATAGGTTGAAACTAGGGTTTACCTTTGTGTTGCTACCCTTGTATAGGGTTCCTTGGGAAACGTCCTTGCGCTGCTATTTTACATAATCTTAGCGTATCTGGCACATGGAACTTCCCTTAACTGGAGTGCAACGAATAACAGAGTGGTTACCTGGGTACCAACTTGTGCACCTAATCTCTAGCGCCATCTGCTTTATGGGTGCCTAAGTATTCACGTGCCATGCATGCAGCTTTCCCTGGAAACCCTAACCCTAATGGGCATTAGAGCCTCCCGGGATTATTCACTCGTGTCGCGCTTGCATGCGATATACATACCACGTGCATGGATCTTTGTGACTTAGGCTTCTCAAATATCTAATGTCTTAACTGTTAACTTAGCATAATTCTAGGGCCCACCTTACGTGGCCCACTACAACGTTAAGACCGCCGATGTCCGATCTCTTCTTCTGTTGACGAGGTCTGATGTCGATCTCCAATGTCGGGGTCTACGATACCTGATGGAAGAGGCCCAAGCACAAGCCCACATGCAAGCCCACCAAATGGCAGATTTGGGCCAACCATAGAGTTATGGCCAAGAGGATCCAAGAAGACGTTCTTTTACATGTTCAAATGCCATAAACTCTAGTGTAGAGTAGACTTTAATTTCTTGTCAAAATTAGCATAAGAACTTTATTTGTAATTTTCTTAGAATTAATTTTGGCACCTAAAACACCAACCTAGGTAAACTTAGAGTTTCTAAAAAAACCTCTAAATTTACCAAGGCCGGTCTAGAAAGCCCATGGAGGGGGTGAACATAAAAACTAGACACACCCCTCCCCATGTGCTCATTTGTGCACCCATGTGCCATGTGCACCCATGTGCCATGTGCACCCATGTGCCATGTGCACCCATGTGCTTCACATTTACATTTCATTTGGCTAGCATTAGGGTTGGATTATGGTCCTCCTTAGCCTATAAAAGGAGGAGCCTACACCCTGTATTTTCAAGTTTATTGTGAGTAAAGTTATGCTGCCAATTTGTGCTCAACTTTGCTTCTCCCTAGAATCCTAGGCTCTAAACTTCAATTCCTTTATCTTTTCCCTTGAGCTGGCCGAACCACTCAATACCCACACTTATCATGCACCTACAAGATCAACACCACTCTTAGGAGGATCTTGCTCACTCTCATTCATTGCTTCCGCCCCATACTCTACATTGATTCAAGAAGAACTTCATGAAAATGCCATCATTTGTGTAGTGTTTTCAGAAAGTTTGCTTCAGCTTTGTCTTTGTCTTCCCCTTAGAATGAAGGTCTTGATTCTCCAATTTCCAGCACCTATCAAAGGGCTAAACCTTAACCAAGTCAAGTTTCAATTCACATAAGCACCAAAGGAGAGAAGAAATTCCAGCACCCAAATTAGAGGTCAAAGAACAAAAGCAAGAAACAATTAAATTGAATAAATTTAATTGTTCTTCTTGAATCAATGTAGAGTATGGGGCGGAAGCAATGAATGAGAGTGAGCAAGATCCTCCTAAGAGTGGTGTTGATCTTGTAGGTGCATGATAAGTGTGGGTATTGAGTGGTTCGGCCAGCTCAAGGGAAAAGATGAAGGAATTGAAGTTTAGAGCCTAGGATTCTAGGGAGAAGCAAAGTTGAGCACAAATTGGCAGCATAACTTTACTCACAATAAACTTGAAAATACAAGGTGTAGGCTCCTCCTTTTATAGGCTAAGGAGGACCATAATGCAACCCTAATGCTAGCCAAATGAAATGTAAATGTGAAGCACATGGGTGCACATGGCACATGGGTGCACATGGCACATGGGTGCACAAATGAGCACATGGGGAGGGGTGTGTCTAGTTTTTATGTTCACCCCCTCCATGGGCTTTCTAGACCGGCCTTGGTAAATTTAGAGGTTTTTTTTAGAAACTCTAAGTTTACCTAGGTTGGTGTTTTAGGTGCCAAAATTAATTCTAAGAAAATTACAAATAAAGTTCCTATGCTAATTTTGACAAGAAATTAAAGTCTACTCTACACTAGAGTTTATGGCATTTGAACATGTAAAAGAACGTCTTCTTGGATCCTCTTGGCCATAACTCTATGGTTGGCCCAAATCTGCCCTTTGGTGGGCTTGCATGTGGGCTTGTGCTTGGGCCTCTTCCATCAATACCCATGTCCAAAGACTAACCAATCCCCTGGTAAGTGCGTCTGGGGCCTACCTAACGTGGCCCCCTTCCATTACCAAGCACCGGTGTGCGATGTCTGAGGTCAGTCAGTGGGGTCGATGACCGAGGACTGGTCAGGACAATTTTCTTGTAGTGTTTATCTATCTTATAAGGAGTACATTGACTTTGAAATACAGGTCTTGTCCTATATTTTTATTCTTATTTCTTCTATACATATTTCGTTCATTTCACTATTTGATTATTTCTATAGGTTAATATTTAATTCTGAAGGGAAAAAATACATAAAAGAAATAAGTTTTGATGCCTTGTATAAAAATATGTAAATAGTAGAATAGGGTTCCTTTTATTTGACCTTGTATTTTGGGTCACAAAATAGCATAGGATGGAAACCCTAAATCTAAAAACCTAGAGGCACAAGGAAAAACTTATAAAAACCCTAGCTTACTAGGGTTTGCATAAGCTTAGGCGGAAAGGCTCCCACCCTAACCCTAGCTTGCCATGAAAGTTAGGGTTTTGGTAGCTTCTTCAACATGTCACCCTTCCCCTTCCAAACCTATAAATAAGATCCTCTAGTCATGTGTTCTTGCTGGTTGACTTGCTCCGCTGGTTGACTCTAACAACTGCTACTGCCCTTCGATCTTTCCTGAGAAACGTGCCTTCTTGATCAAGAAACCTCTCACATGCAAAGACAAAGGGGCGCCCTAGCGGCCGTTTGCACTTTGACGCTCAAGTCAGTATTAGGGCAAAGAAACACCAAGTGTGTATATCAGCTTCAGTATTAGAAACTGCATACCTTACTAGGGTTTTGGCACTTTTTATATAGGCTGAAACTAGGGTTTACCTTTGCATTGTTGCCCTTGACTAGGGTTCCTTGGAAAATGTCCTTGCATCGTTATTCATAAAATCTTAGCGTATCCGGCACATGGACTTCCCTTAACTGGAGTGCAACGAATGACAGAGGGGTCGCTTGTGTACTAACTTGTGCACCTAATCTCTAGCGCCATCTGCTTCGTGGGTGCCCTAAGCATTCACTTGCCATGCATGCAGCTTTCCCTAGAGAAACTAACCCTAATGGGCCTTAACGACTCTTAGGATTATCCACACGTGTTGCGCCTTCACGCATCTTACACACCACGTGCATGGATCCCTCGTGACTTAGGCTTCCCACATATCTCTTGTCTTTAACTGTTATCTTAAGAAAACTCTAGGGCCCACCTCACGTGGCCCTCTACAACGTCCTGACGACCGATGTTTGATCTCCTCCCTCTACCGGTGCGGTTCAGTATCGATCTCCAACATCGGAGCTTAGGATATAAATATCAAAGACTAACCAATTCCCTGGTAGGTGCGTCTGGTGTCTACCTCACGTGGCCCCCTTCCATTACCAAGCATCGGTGCGTGATGTCTGAGGTCAACCTCTGAGTCGATGATCGAGGACTGGTCGGGACACAAGCCCCCCAGTCTCGAGATGTAACTTGTTTCAGTGAAGAGACTATGTGGTCGCGTTGGGCGACCTACATGGTACTGGGTAACGGGTGTGAATAGTGCACTGAGGTCACATCTCATCATTTCTTCGTTGGTGAACGTACACTGTAAAATGCGAACTTTGAATGTGTAAAGAAACTCTTCCAAATTTGAGTTCAAACTTTCTGAAGGTCTCACTCTTACTCTTGTTAGGGTTCACAAATCCTAACCTAGGGTTCTTTGAAGAAGAAGCTCTTCATATGGATGGTTCAAGAAAGAACAAGCTATTTGAACTGATAAACCAAACAAACAAACAAAATGGTAGAACTAAAACAAAAACAGAATCGAGACATGAAAAACAACATGTAAGCAATATGGAAAAATGAAAAACATTTTTTTTTAGAAGTTATCTCTTTAAGAACTGTGAACCTAATGCTTCGATACCACTTGATTCAATCCTAGCTTACATTGCTATGAGTCTTTTGTTTTTGTATTTTGAGGTATGGAAATTGGTGGGATTGGGTGGCTATAATGAGTGAAAGTAATTGTGAAGTATTGGTGTATGGGGAATGATAATAAAGATTAAGAGAGGTTAGGCCAACTCCTAAGAGGATCCTTACTAAAACACTTAGAAATAAGGCTAGCAAAGAGTGAGCTAAGAGACTAGTTGAGACTGAAATTTCGGCAGCAATTCAATAGTCTATTCAAAGCTGATTTACAAGGGGGCTGCACTTGTATTTATAGTTCTATTGGAATCCAAGGTGAAAGCTTTAACCCTAAAAACTCTTCATTCATAAAAGGACAAGTGTCTCTCTCTAATTGGAGCAAATCCTCTCAAATTGGAGGTTGATAGGTGTCCTCCTCTAATTGGAGAGAATCCTCTCCATTCCCATGAAGACAAATGTCCCTTTAGCATTGGTGGGAACCCTCTCCATTAAGGATATGACATGTGGACCTTTGTGCCTTCCTTGCCACTCCATGTTTTCTATTTGCACTCTAGTAATTTATTTGTGCACCCTAGATGGTCTATAGTTGCATTGGGTTCAAGGAGTCCCAATTGTAACTCTAGCTAGACATTTTATTTTCTATTTACACCCTACTCTAATTGGGCGAATACATGGCCCATGAAAATTGGCCCAAAACATGGCCTAAATACAAGTCCAAAATAAAGCCTATACTACTTTGTATAATATTTATAAAACTAGATAAAAATGGAAGAGCAGACATCAATTAATTCTCCCTCGGATGAGAGTCTTCTGAGATCTTTTTTCTGCTTCCAATCTTCTTAGCCAAATGTTTTGAAGCTGTATGGGTTTTCATCACACCTTAAGTTGGTCCTTTTAACGTTGAGGGATAGCTACTTGTTTTCTAGAATATCCAAACGCAATTTTATGGGGCTTTTGGCCTTTACCTCGGACCATTCAGCAATTTATAGGGTTATTTGGTTTAGTTGGGTATTCTAGAAGGTTTATAAAAGGATATGGAGTTATAGTTGTACTGGTCGGACGTGCTCGGGGCCTGACCCGAGAACTTAAGCATACTGTTCTATCCCGCCTAGCTTAAAAATCTAAATACTTAACTCAACCCAAATGATAACAAGCCCAATGATCTGTTATGGAGTCATCCCACGTAGTTGGCAAAATATATTAAAAAAGGGGCAGCAACTATAAAACAATTAAATGAATAACTGAATCAGTTAGGCACGAATATTTACTCTAAATTTGACAAAAATAAATAATCAAAGATAATGCTCTACCAACACCCCTAAAATAAAGGGGATATATTAACATAATATCTTTATGGTTGTTAACTACTAAAGGGAGGATCTACTAGTACTATAAAAGGGGGCTTAAAGACCCCGAACAAAGGTAAGTACAAATCTATTCACTACACCTGATCCTGCCAGTTGACCTAGTCACGAACCTCCTCACCAGCTTGACACCACGTGCCCTTCAAGTCCACACCACAGAAAGTCTCTTAGAGAACCTGAAAACACAAGGTGGCGCCTCTGCGGCCGGTGGCGCTCCGACGCTCAAGTCAGTAACAAGAACACCCAAAAACTGAGAGAAAATATGCTCTGTAGAACCGTACTAAAAGTGCACACAACCCTAGCAATGAGCCGTAATGAAAATGTACCTCTGCAAATTCTGTTAAGTTTACCTTTATAGCTAGGTTTTTTCTCTCTCCAGGTCATTATGCTTTTAGACGCGTGGCTCGCATCCAACCCTGCATGTGTCGCCATCTGGGCTGGGATAGCAGGTAGCATCTAGCCCTACACGTGTCATCATCTGAGCTAGGGTAATTCGTGCGCCATTTCCATACTGCATCCAACCCTACATGTGTCGTCATCTGGGTTGGGATAACTCGTGCGTTATACCTGTGTAGTAACCAGCCGCTTGGCTAAGTCCTCTACTCAAGGGGTAATCTAGCATGCAATACGTTCAGGAACACCACCCGACCAGGCGAGTATCGGATGCAGCAAAGTGCACCATCTCTGTGATATCGCTTGTCGCAAGTGGCACCCTCCTCGTTGCTACGCCATGCATGCTCCAGCTGAGGAAACCTTGCCATCAACGAATGTCCACTCTGGGAATCCTATCGCTGATGGGCAAGTTGTTCCCTTCAACCCACATGACCTTCACGCCTTATGCCGGCGCAACAATCATCTTACTGAACCTACACGCTTCAACCGACTCTTCTGAGCTTCTAGCGGCTTTAACTAAGCTTACTGGGAGATTCGGCGATGTTGTCCTTGTGGCGATGTCAGACCACCCGATCTTCCATTATTCAACATGTCGATGACACAGAAATCCAGCGACAACCGATCATGTGCACCGCAGAACACCACTTCTCCAAACAGCGACCATGTACACTTCTGAACCATCCCTTTTTCTCTTGCACATGTGTCCTGCTGAGCACGCCGTCACTTGCTGGACACGTCATCACACGTCATCACACCCGGTGACCTGGTCGGTACACAAGCCCCCCAGTCTTGAGCTGTGATTTGATCAGCGAAAAGACTAAAGAGTCGAAATTTCGGCAACCTACGTGGCACCGCGCGTTGGCGCTCATACTGTTTACTAATTTGACATTTCACCAACCCCCTCGATCGCGCGACACGTGGACGCATCAACGGCCATTACTCATTGCCGTTTGGGCTTCTCGCAACGTTCGAAATTCTTAAGTCCTTCGCGCCACTTCACTGTTTCATTATCTTCTTCTTCGCTTCAAACCCCCTGAATACTCCAGAGAAAATACTCCAGCAAACGCTTCGTCTCCTTAATCACCATCTTTCTGCACGCTCTTCTGATCGTCTAAAGGTAACTTTTTTATCGCTTCTACTGATATTTGCTGCATTTCAATCGGTTTGCATCATCCATTAACTGTCTGGAGCATACGTTGTGGGATGTTTTCTCTGTTTTTGCTTTTTCTTTTCTGCGTTTAGGGTTTCTGAACCTTTTCTCTGCGAGCCCCCCTTGTTCTTCTATCTCCTTCCCTTCTGTTGAGTCTCTCCGCTTACAAACTCTCATATCTTCCTTTTTCGTCTTCTTCCAGCTTCTTCGATGGCTCGCTCAAAAATTACACCAAACCCTCCTCCATCTCCTCGCAACCCTCCGGCGAACACCCGTAGGGCAAACCCCTCCTCCTCCCGCGACTCCCCAAGGGACCCCAACATCCCTTCGAGCCAGGTCGTGAGACCCGCGCCTTCTCGACCCAACCAAGCGCAGCCAAACCCACCTCACACCAGCGCAGCTGTGAGGCCCCTTCCCAACTACAAGCACTTATATCCGTGGGCCTCCACAACCCTGCTGGGTGAGACTTCATCCATCAAATCTGAACGCGATATCCTCCGTCTCAAGAAAGGAACACGATGACAAGGTATCTATGCATCCTTGTCCCCCTGGTGAGCCCATCTGCACTGATAACCAGGGTCACGACGGCGGCCCCTTCTGCTTCATCTATGCAACGATGTTCAAGAAAGTCAAGCTTCGATTCCCCTTCACCCGCTTCGAGAGGGAGCTCCTGACTGAACTCGACATAGCCCCCGCCCAGCTTCATCCCAACAGCTGGGCGTTTGTCCGGGCCTATCAAATCCTTTGCGCGCACTTGGGACATCCGGCCTCGGTGGACGTGTTCCTCTATCTGTTTGAGGCCAAGAACCCGGGCGATCGCTTATGGGTTAGCCTCAACAGGGTCGCCGGGAGGTCTATTCTTTCCATCTTCCAGCAATCTTACAAGGACTGGAAGGGGAAATTCGTTCGCGTTTGCTGCAACGACCGAGACCCCTCCCTCCTCGACGGGTTTCCCTTGTACTGGGTGAACAAGGGAAAGAAAGAGTCGAGCTTCAGGAAGGCCAGGGAGCCAGAAAAGATGGGGGAGCTCGACAAGGACTTGTGCAACTTCTGGAAGGGAGTTGCCTCTTCCAACGTGACTCTGCCTACTTCCTCCATCATCGCCTACGAGTTTCTCGAAGGCCAGGTGAATGTTCACATAGGTTTGTCCTTAAGTCCTTGAGTTCCCTAGTTTACACTTGCATCGCCCTGTCTTCACTTGATGTTGCTTTTCTGATTTGCGTATGGTTTTAACTTTCCCCATGCATTATCATACGCTGCTTATCTTCTCGTGCATTGTTAACTGCCTGTGCATTATTAAATGTCGAATCTTTGTGCTGGTTGGTAACTGTTGGCCTCTTTATGCAGATATGATGCTGGGGAAGGATAGGATGGCTGAGCTACGCTCTATATCCAAGCTCCACAATCTCGCGGCGGGCTCCCAAACTGTTCTGAACTTTGTTGTAGAGATCGCAGCTGCCCAAGGCCAATCCCCGCCAGTCGGCCCACCCCCTGCCGCTGCTCTTCCAGCCCCCCAGCGTAAGAAACTACCACTCAAAAAGGCTAAGAGAAAAGCCCCCAGGGTGGTTTCGGACGAAGAGGCAGACGAAAGCATCGAGGATGGGCTAGTCTGCAAGAGGAAGAGAAGAGCTGCGATCGGGCCCCCAGCAACTGAGAGCGCCGTCCCAGACTTCGTCAAGAACCCCCCCAGCGTCTCCACGCCGTTCGAGTCCGCTGGGGACGTTCTTGCTTCGAACGCCTCAGTTGCTGAAGCTGTGCCTGAACAACATGCCGATACGCAAGCCTCTTCTCAAGCCGCCGAAGAACTTCCCGCCTCACCACCACGCCTCGAGACTCCCCTTGCCATCAAACCTTGCGAGGGTGGTGGTGAGCACCAGCCCCCACCTCCCCCTCCAACCTCTGGCCTCCCAGCTTCCCTCCAAGTAGCCTTGAGAACTTTCAACGTGCGCCTACACGCCATGGCCAACGAGTGCCTCCCTCAAATCGTCGCCGAAGGGCTGAAGGGCTCCTTGGAGAAACTTGAGCTCGATTGTCGCATCCATCAAGAGGTAGCGAGCACCGCGAGAGCCGAAGCCGAGAAGATCAAGTGCGACATGATGATGCAAGGCCTCGAGTTCTCGCGGGTCGAAAACGCTCTCAAAGACGAGCTTCAAAGCGTGCGCAAGGACAATAAAGAACCACGCAAGAAACTTCATGACAAACTTCAGGACGCCGTCGAGTTGGAGAACAGGATCGTCCCCCTGAGGGAGAAAATTGCCACGTTGGAGGAGGCAAAGAAAACCGACGCCCAAAAGATGGCCAACCTGGAGAAGAGGTCGATTGAGAGGGAGACTCTTCTAGGTAAAGTCAAACAAGATCGGGATAAGGCAACCAAAGAGCTGAGCGAAACGGCCACCGAGCTTGCTCGAGTTCGTGAAGAGAACAGCAGATTCAAGAAGAAAGTCGACGAACTTGAACTTGAAGTCACCCGGGTTCGCGAAGAGAACAACGGGTTCAAGACAAAGATCGATGACCTTCAGCTTGAGGCTGCCCAAGTTCTTACTGCCGGCTTTGGAGCAACTTTGGAGCAGTTCGCTTGTAAATTTCCCGATCTTGACCTTTCGGAGTTTTCGGTGTACAATGAAGTGGTGGATGGCAAGATCATGCCACCGACTTAACTTCCACTCCCATCTGCCACTTCTACTTTACTGCCTTTGAAACTCTTGTATTTGATCTCGACTTGTATGCAATAATTTTCCTTCTGCTCGAACTATTTGATATACATGTGTATATATTTATGACTTCTAATGTTATCTGTTGTGCGACCACCTGGTATGGCTGATTTCATTCAACCCAATGTACTTCGCACGAACTGGTACTTAATTCTCTAGAAACCACCTTAACTTAAACAAAAAGTTAGTTTGTAACAATAACGTTTATGGCGAAATTACTTACTCGGCAAAAAGGGCGTAGGTTGATCTTAGTATCTGAAATCTCTCTCGCCCGATCTGCCAAGGAACAAACGTATTTCTACGTTGTCGCCCAGGACTTCGCTGATGCGGCCCTCGCCATGCGATCCTTTTTCTATTTCGATCTCAAGCCATGGGCTTCTGGCGACGTCATCTTCCTTTTAACTGAGAACGTCCCTTGCGGGACCACCTCATGACTTCATCTCTGCTCATCTGAAAGGAGAGCTGTCTTTCGGATCTCCCTCTGCCTTCTCCGAGTCTTTACCCTGAGATAACTTACATCATTGTTCCCTCATCTGGGGGTAGAGACGCCTTTCGGATCCTTCTCTACCTCCCTGAGTTTTAGAACAATGATTTAGGTGGTGAGGTGCCCTCTGCGAACCTCTCCCAACCACCCTTTGACTTCTAATTTAACTGGTCTTACTAGGTCAATATTGGTGTCTCACTCAAGGGGAAAAGAGTTCTTCTCCGACCCTCTTTCCCATACTTAAGATTATTAACACCCTGACTTTTCAGTTTCATCTTGCCTGAACTCACTCGAGGGTGAGAAGGACTTTTCCTGATGCCTCAACTTGCCCAAGGGTTACATCTCCTCCTCCCCTGGATGCACTGAGGGCTTTCAACTTGCCTCAATTTGCTCACGCAAAGAGGTCTTGTGATCTGCTCTTACCTGTGCTCGCTCAGGGCGAAGAGGACTTTAATCTTTTCTCGCCTACTCTCGCTCAAGGCGAGGAGGTCTTTGATCTTTTCTCGCCTACGCTCGCTCAAGGAGAGGAGGTCTTTTAAATCTTTTTCTCGCCTACACTCGCTCAAGGCGAGGAGGTCTTTTAAATCTTTTTCTCGCCTGGTGGCGGCCAGAAAATTTAATACTTGTGCCTCCGATCGCCGGGTGGCGGTGAGGGCTTAAAACTTAATGTTTCAAAAAATTTGTACTGGATGCATGCGATTTGGATTTACCATTGTTTAATACTACACAAGAGCAATACAGTCTCTCCCCACAAGCTTGTAAAACAAACAGCATGCAAACTTAATAACTGGGAAACTTCGAAACCTTCTTTATTGGGTGGCCTCATTAAAAACCCTCCTCAGGGAAAAAAGAGTGCCCCCTTGAAAAATTGTTTAAAACTGATACATCTTAAATTGTTCGAGTTAGTTGCTACTTACAATACCTCAGCTGTAGTAAAACTTGAGATGGGTTGCGTTCCAAGTGCGAGGAGTCACCCCTCCTTCAAGCGTCTCGAAGCGGTAGGCGCCGTTCCCGAGTGCTTCGGTTATTCTGAACGGTCCTGTTCACTTGGGTGACAATTTGTTTTCCATCTCGTACTGGTGGGCCTTCCTCATCACTAGGTCGCCATCCCTGAACTGCCTCGGCTTTATCTTGGAGTTGTACTTACGCTCAATTCTTCTCTTCACTGCCTCGGCCTTCACCCGTGCTTCCTCCCTGACCTCGTCCAGCAAATCCAAGTTCATTCTCCTTTCTTCGTTCGAGTCTTCCGCCACGAAGTTCTGGAATCTCAGCTAGCTTTCCTGGATTTCGACTGGAATCATCGCATCGCATCCATACACTAAGCTAAACGGGGTTTCGTGGGTTCCCGATTGCTCAGTGGTATGATATGCCCACACTATGCGGGGAACTTCCTCAGCCTAAGACCCCTTGGCCTTTTCCAACCTCCTCTTCAATCCTCTCAGCAGAACCCGATTAGCGGACTCCACTTGCCCATTCGTTTGCGGGTGTTCCACGGAAGCGAACACCTGTTGTGTCCCGATGTCCTCGCACAGCTTCTTCAACAGGTGGCTTGCGAACTGAGTCCCATTGTCCGATACTAGACGCTTGGGCACGCCAAAACGGCACACAATATTCTTCCACACGAAACTCTGGATTTTGTGCGCGGTGATCTGGGCTACTGGTTCTGCCTCAATCCATTTCGTGAAGTACTCGATCGCCACGACCAAGTACTTCATTTGCCTGATCGCCAACGGGAAAGGTCCCAGAATGTCGATTCCCCACGTGTGGAACGGCTAGGGGCTGTAGATTGACTTCAACTCTTCTGGGTGCGCCCTGACCCTCGGCGTCCTCAAGGTCTCCTGCGTTAGAGATCTATGGCCCCTTGTCGTCCTTTCCGTCGTTTTACAAACGTAAAGGACCTGGTGATCTGCGACAAAAGCCCGAGGAGTCTTCAAAGTTTCTTGAATAACGGTCTTCTGTCTGCCCCCCTTGCCCGAACTGGCAAGCTTGGCTAGCAAGTCAGCTCGGGCATTCTGCTCTCTTGGCACGTGCAACACTTCAAACAAAATGAAAGATCTCCTTAGCTCTTGCACGTACTCCAGGTAGGCTGCCATCTGCGGATCTTTGGCTTGGAACTCGCCAGTTACCTGCCCAGTGACCAACAGCGAATCACTCTTGGCCATCAGCACCTTTGCCCCCATCTCCTTTGCCAACAGGATACCGGCGATCAAAGCCTCATACTCTGCTTGATTGTTGCTTGCTTTGAAAGCAAACCTCAGTGATTGCTCCAACACCGTATCCGCAACTCTCCGGTTATCCTGTGCGGGCTACACGCCAGGGGGCGGCGTTGTGGTTACGTGGCATACAGATCTCTTGTTCTTGAGGCTGTTTTCATATCACTTCTTTGCCTCCTTTTGGTCAGAACAGATGGTGATGATCAAACCTTCCATGGACGGTAGTTTGACCTTCATGTGCCTTGTTGAAGGCACAACTCCTATCCTGTTGAGCGTTGGCCTTCCCAACAGTATGTTGTATGCCGACGGAGCGTTCACGACAAGATACCTGATCTTCTCTGTTCGTGAGGCCAAACCATCTGTGAACGTCATCCTTAACTCAATATACCCCCTGACTTCCACTTGATCACCGACGAAACCGTATAAGCAGCCCCCATATGGCCTCAGTTGGTCGGGGGACAATTGTAACTTTTCAAAAGTCGGCCATAACATTACATCTGCCGAGCTTCCTTGGTCGACCAGCACCCGGTGGACGGTCCTTCCCGTCGTGACAAGAGAGATCACAATAGGGTCATTGTCGTGAGGCACAACATCCCTAAAGTCTCCTTTGGTGAATGTGATGTCCACGTCGGGAGAGTGATCCTCGAAGACTTCCACCGACATCACCGACCTTGCGTACTTCTTGCGCTGTGATGCAGTACAACCTCCTCCCGAGAACCCACCAGCTATAGTGTGGATCTCACCGTGAATGGGAACCTGTTGGGAACCTGTTCTTCGTGCTACTGTCCTTCGTTGCCCGCCAGTTGGGAACCTGTTCATTGGCCCGCTTGCTTTTCCAGAAAGTAATCTTTCGGGAATCCACACTTGACCAACTCGGCGAGTTGGTATCCCAAAGCCAAACACGAGTTGATGGAGTGGCCAAAGCTCTTGTGGAACTCACACCACGCGTCTGGTTTTGGACCCAAAACCTTTTCTGTTGTCTTCTCAGGCACCTTGAGCCTGGCAGCAATATTCGGGATGGCGATCAGATCAGCCAACCCCATCACGAATTCATACCTTGGTGGGCGATTAATCTCTCCGGGCCGCCCCGGCCCCTTCCCCTTATTCTTCTTAGGGTCATAAGAATGACGCACCCTTTGGTCCCTCTTCCCCGCCGCTGCCTCCATTACCTTCTGCGGCTGGACCCTCGTCTAGGCGCGCGGCTAAGCTGGGGCCACGTTTCCCCTTTTCTCAGAGACTTCGCTTTCAGCGGCAATGTGAGCCACGACACGTCGCCGGATTTCAGCAAACGTGGCGGGGTGACTCCTGATAAGCGACTCACTAAAGGGTCCGGGCAACACACCCTTCTTGAAGGCATGTACATTTCCTCGTCTTTACCCGGCAAGCGGACTATCTGAGCTCCGTACATTTTCTCCATTTTATTTTCTATTTACACCCTACTCTAATTGGGCGAATACATGGCCCATGAAAATTGGCCCAAAACATGGCCTAAATACAAGTCCAAAATAAAGCCTATACTACTTTGTATAATATTTATAAAACTAGATAAAAATGGAAGAGCAGACATCAATTAATTCTCCCTCGGATGAGAGTCTTCTGAGATCTTTTTTCTGCTTCCAATCTTCTTAGCCAAATGTTTTGAAGCTGTATGGGTTTTCATCACACCTTAAGTTGGTCCTTTTAACGTTGAGGGATAGCTACTTGTTTTCTAGAATATCCAAACGCAATTTTATTGGGCTTTTGGCCTTTACCTCGGACCATTAAGCAATTTATAGGGTTATTTGGTTTAGTTGGGTATTCTAGAAGGTTTATAAAAGGATATGGAGTTATAGTTGTACTGGTCGGACGTGCTCGGGGCCAAACCCGAGAACTTAAGCATACTGTTCTGTCCCGCCTAGCTTAAAAATCTAAATACTTAACTCAACCCAAACGATAACAAGCCCAATGATCTGTTATGGAGTCATCCCACGTAGTTGGCAAAATCTATTAAAAAAGGGGCAGCAACTATAAAACAATTGAATGTATAACTGAATCAGTTAGGCACGAATATTTACTCTAAATTTGACAAAAATAAATAATCAAAGATAATGCTCTACCAACACCCCTAAAATAAAGGGGATATATTAACATAATATCTTTATGGTTGTTGTTCCGTCCGGTTGACCGGGACGTCTTCGTGCGTGGCCTCAATCGTCAGCTAAGGATTCCTTCCCACTGAATGCCTGCAAATTTCCTGCAAAACAGAGGACAAAGAGGCGCCCTAGCGGCCGTTTGCACTCCGACGCTCAAGTCAGCCAGCAAGAAACACCAAAAACTGTCCACCCACGTATCTGAGCACCGCGTGTGGCACTCCGATGGGTGGTAAAAGAACTGTGTATATGTGTGTGTGTTGTCCCCTTCAGGCAAAAATATTCTCCAGTCACTTGTACGTAATCCTAAAGCACGGGCAAGCAACCAGAGAGTTTCTCGTAAATTTGCCAAAGGCTCCAACCCTTTTTCCGACATTCTCAGCGCTATTTAAACTGCCCCCAGCATTTAAAGCGCTTTTAAACTCAAACGTAACGCGCTCATTAAAGCGCTTAATTATGAAACGTAGCGCATTTAAGACGTTGAAACGCTTGGGAGCCATAATAGTACCTGAATGCCAAAAAGGGAAACTGTATTGAATATCTTTAATTACCTGGCACCTGACTAGAGGGTGTTTCTATTCCGGCATTGTTTTCATACACGTGGAGGGTCTCACGACGCCTTGACCCCATCTGGGGGTGTTTCTGCCCATCTGGGGACGTTTCTACGTGTGGGTCCTCCTGCTTGGGAGTGCTACTGCGCTAGGGGTGGCTTTTTGGGTGCCAACTCATGCCCCCAAGTATCTAGCCACTTACTCTGAGAGCGTATCTGCCTTCCTCTCACACCCTGCACCCGGTTATCCTGGGCGTGACCTTCCTCTTGGGTCGTATCTGTCCCGAAGGCGTCTCTGGGGCGGCAGGGGTACTTCGCGAGTCAGGCTGCCCTTCATTGGTACTATCACTATGGCCTTGAAGCCACCTTTTCCTTCTCTTTATCACTTTCCCGAGATATCGGGACCTGAGGCTTTCACACGGCGTCGCTCCCTCCATGGTCTTTCCTACCCATGGGTATCGGGGAACCACACCGTGATTGCCTCGCTTTTACACTGTTCGATCTGGCGACGCCCTCACCTGGGCGACGCCTTCATCTAGGCGACGCCTTCACCTGGACGACGCCTTCACCTAGGCGACGCCGTGCCTTAGCGACGCCTTGTCCTGCCTTGGCGACGCTTCCTCTTGGCGTCCCTACACCTGGGCGACACCTTGAGCTGACTTTGACCTTCCAGTCGTTGACTTTGACCTTGACTTAGTCAACGCCCTGATACGGGACGGTACAGTTGTTAACTACTAAAGGGAGGATCTACTAGTACTATAAAAGGGGGCTTAAAGACCCCGAACAAAGGTAAGTACAAATCTATTCACTACACCTAATCCTGTCGGTTGACCTAGCGCAAGAGCGTTGCCTCGTCACGAACCTCCTCACCAGCTTGACACCACGTGCCCTTCAAGTCCACACCACAGAAAGTCTCTCTGAGAACCTGAAAACACAAGGTGGCGCCTCTGCGGCCGGTGGCGCTCCGACGCTCAAGTCAGTAACAAGAACACCCAAAAACTGAGAGAAAATATGCTCTGTAGAACCGTACTAAAAGTGCACACAACCCTAGTAATGAGCCGTAATGAAAACGTACCTCTGCAAATTCTGTTAAGTTTACCTTTATAGCTAGGTTTTTTCTCTCTTCAGGTCATTATGCTTTTGGACATCCAACCCTGCACGTGTCGCCATCTGGGCTGGGATAGCAGGTAGCATCCAGCCCTACACGTGTCATCATCTGAGCTAGGGTAATTCGAGCGCCATTTCCATACTGCATCCAACCCTACACGTGTCGTCATCTGGGTTGGGGTAGTAGATAGCATCCAACCCTACATGTGTCGTCATCTGGGTTGGGATAACTCGTGCGTTATACCTGTGTAGTAACCAGCCGCGTGGCTAAGTCCTCTACTCAAGGGGTAATCTAGCATGCAATACGTTTTGGAACACCACCCGACCAGGCGAGTATCGGATGCAGCAAAGTGCACCATCTCTGTGATATCGCTTGTCGCAAGTGGCACCCTCCTCGTTGCTACGCCATGCATGCTCCAGCTGAGGAAACCTTGCCATCAACGGATGTCCACTCTGGGAATCCTGTCGCTGATGGGCAAGTTGTTCCCTTCAACCCACACGACCTTCACGCCTCATGCCGGCGCAACAATCATCTTACTGAACCTACACGCTTAAACCGACTCTTCTGAGCTTCCAGCAGCTTTAACTAAGCTTATCGGGAGATTCGGCGATGTTCTCCTTGTGGCGATGTCAGACCACCCGATCTTCCATTATTCAACATGTTGATGACACAGAAATCCGGCGACAACCGATCATGTGCACCGCAGAACGCCACTTCTCCAAACAGCGACCATATACACTTCTGAACCATCCCTCTTTCTCTTGCCGACGTCTCCTGCTGAGCACGCCCCACGCCGTCACTTGCTGGACACGTCATCACACGTCATCACACCCAGTGACCTGGTCGGTACAACATCCATAGCTCATATATGCTCTTACTAACTTGATCGTCAGGGTGTAATCAATAGGTGGAGCTCCCCTCATTGTGAATTATCAGCATCCTTAAGCAGCAAAAGCAGAAAAGAAAAGTCAAGCCCGGAGTCCACCACTAAGGTTCGATCCAAGTTAGCCGCCGAGAACATTTGGCGCCCACTGTGGAACAGCTCACCACTAAAATGCAGTACAACACCAAACTTTTATGCTTTACAGGATCATAGAAGTGTTGGACAACAGAGTATATCGACTGGATTTTCTCAATAGAGGATTAATCCTGAGGACATGATCAGACCAACTTGGCTAAATCTTTTGATCGGACCAACTTGGTCGACAACGTTTCTATAAACAGATCGACTTGGCTGAATCTTTAGATCGAATTAACTCGGTCGTCAACGGTTTCCACAAGTGAACCGACTTGGTCGAATCCTAAGATCGAACCAACTCGACCATCACGGCTTCGACAAACGGACCAATTTGGCCGAACCCAAAGGTCTGACCAACTTGGTGATGTCGTCTTCTACATATCTATTAGCCGAACCCTAAGGTCAGACTAATCCGGTAATGTTATTCTCTACACATCGTTTAGTCAAACCCTAAGGTCAGACTAACTCGGTGACATAATCTTCTACATATCGTTTAGCCAAACCCTAAGGTCAGACCAATTTGGTCACGTTATTCTCTAGACATCGTTTAGCTGAACTCTGAGGTCAGACTAACTCGGTGACGTCATCTTCTATATATCGTTCTAGTCGAACTAATCTGGTAACGTTATTCTCTACTCATCGTTTAGTCAAACCCTAAGGTCGGACTAACTCGATGACATCATCTTCTACATATTGTTTAGTCGATCTCTAAGGTCAGACTAATCCGGTAACGTTATTCTCTACACATCGTTTAGCCGAACCCTAAGGTCAGACTAACTCAACAAAGTTATGTTCTACACATCGTTCTAGCCGAACCCTGAAAGTCAGATTGACTTGATGATATCGTTTAGACATATTGGTTTGAACGAACCATGAAGTCAGACCAACTATGCAACATCATTATTTGCATATCAAATTGACTAACAACGAAAGACGGATCAACTCGGAGATACAAAACAACTTGGCTGACCCTAGAAGGGCAACCTAACGATAACCCAACTCGATGCCAAAGGATATCCCCATTGTCTTATATCTACCTGGGCACTCTATCAGTATACTAGGTCAGTAAATTATAATTTCCTAACCGTGTCATGTTTAGAACCTAACACTAGTTCACCCTGTCAAAATTACTTCTTAAGTTTGTCGGAACATTGCATTCATTTGTATAATAATAGGCAAAGTCGTCGGCACATGAAAAGGCATAATTAAGGAATTTATAAGTTTAAAATATACAAAATAGTTAGACATTAAACATTTTCTAGATTGAAATTTCAAATATACATATAAGGGTTAAACATTGTTCATAGATTTAGGGATTGGTAAAAATAATTAAGACTCCCCAATCAGCTTCCCTTCAACCACCGCTTTGCATGGGCTCAGCTCTGAAAAATTCATTGAGGGGTGAACAATGGTTGCTTGTTCCATGGCGGCCTCGAAGCCGACGACATATGCTTGGGTCACATCATCTTTTAGTGTGTCAATTATCTTTGGGAGTTCGACCTCTTTACGATCCATCTCCTCTTCCTGGTCTCCCATCTTCTCCAAAATATTAACCATATCAGTTAAATCGGTTTTCTCTTTGGTCAGAACAAGCCCTTCCTTTGTCTTGTAAGCCAACTCCGAGTATAAGCGATCGATCTCTATGATCTTGGCTCGAAGGCGTTCATTCTCTTTTTAAAGTTCGGCAATTTGCTGAGTTTTCTTACCTTCAGTTTTCTTTCTCTTTTCCACCCTGGCGTTGGCCTAGCACACTAGTGCAGTAGCTTGGCTGAGAAGACTTTTAGCTTCGCGGTGGATTTGGTATTCAACATAAATCTTCAGCCTTGCAATATCATCTTCTAGTAAGAAGCATGATCTATTATGGGTCGAAATGTCAAAAATCGGACCCCACAAGCTCTTCCCTTTCAAGCTTCCAACAACTTCACATTCTTGGATTGTTGTTCTGAAGGAATCAACACTTTCGATCTCCTTCTCTTGAAAATTAACCCTGAAGCAGTATGTTCATCCTGCTCAAATTGAACATGAACGACACTAGTCGGGGCAATCTCTTTCGACACTAAGTTATCCTTGGCCGCCCTCATCCGCCTTGTGCGTTCAGCCAACTCGATTTTGTTGATGGAGGAAAGCATGTTCTCTTCTTTCTTACTTAAACCCCCCGACTCTGTCAACTATCTAATCTTTAAATGAGTGGTATAAACAGAGGTTTCCTTAAGCAATTCTTTTTTGGCCCAAGGGTAAGTAGAGGCACAATCCATCTCTAAAAAATGGCTAAAACAAAGCAAACATACAAATACGAAAAGAGCAGTTCAGCATAGGCATCATATGAAGCAAACCAAACAGTACATAGGGAAGCACAATATAAAAAGGTCAAGATATAAGTTCTATTATTCAAAGGATAGGAACGGTAGGATGTACCTGGCTAACGGTAGTTTACGAAGGGGCACGACGACACGCATACAATTAGGGGAAAGTCTTTTTCTTTCTCTCTGAGTCTTAGTTAAAAAGCAAAGAGCAGTAGGAAAGAAAAGGGTTTTTTGGCTTTTTAAAATTTAAAGAGAGATTGAAATTACACCTTTCCCCAGCTGTTCATCATGGAACACGTGTACGCACCTTAAAAAAGGTTATCATAAAAATGTCCCATCAAGAGACGCTTCGGAAACTGTGAACCAACCACCCCCTCACCTAATGTCTTGTCGTACAATTAAAACTCTTCACCTCGCCCTGCTCGGCTCGAGGCTGGGGGGCTGTGTACTAGACGGACGTGCTCGAGGCCCGACTCGAGCACTTAAGCTTACGATTTTGGCTCGCATAGATTAAAAATCGAAATACTTAACTCGGCCCAAACAATAACAGGCCCAATGATCTGTTATGGAGTCAGCTCAAGTAGTTGGCATAATATATTAAAAAAGGGGCACCAGCTATAAAACAACTGAATGTATAACTGAATCAGTTAGGCACAAATATTTACTCTAAATCCGACGAAAATAAACAGTCAAAGATAAAGCTCTACCAACACCCCTAAAATAAAAGGAATATATTAACATAATACTTTTATGGTTGTTAACTCCTAAAAGAAGGATCTACGAGTACTATAAAAGAGCCTCAAGATCTTGAACAAAGTTAAGTGCAAATATATTCACTACACCCATAGTTCATAATATATGATCTTACTGACTTGATCATCGAAGTGTAATCAACAGGTGGAGCTCCCTTCACTGTGAGTTATTATCATCCTAAAGCAGCAACAGCAAAAAAAAAGTCAAACTCGGAATCCACCACCAAGGTCCGATCTAGGTCAGTTGGAAAGAAAAATAGCTAAACCCATAAATTATATGTTGAAGAAGGACAATTTTATATGTTGAGAAGCTTAAAAATTTGCTGAGTAACCCTCCTGCTTTAAGGCTTCCAAATTTTTTCAAAGTGTTTGTGGTGAAATTTAATGCTTCAAGTAAGCGAACTAGAAAAATATCCATGCAAGATCACCATTCTATTGCTCATATTAGTAGGAACTTGGATCTACAACAACAGACTCTGTCTACTTATATGGAGTTGTTTGTTGTGGTTTTTGTTGTGCAAAGGTGGAGGCATTAACCTTTATAAAGAAGAACTCCAACAGGTTCACCCTCATCGATGGCGATTTGTACAGGTTTGGGTTTACGCACCCTCTTCTGGTATGTGTACACGGAGAAAAGTGCATGAGAATCATGGCTGAGCTCCACGAGGGGATCGGTGGGAGCCACATCGGGGGTCGAGCTTTAGCAACAAGAACCCTCCATGCGGGTTACTACTGGCCCACAATGAGGGAAGATTGCAAGAAATATGCCCAGCGTTGCAAGCAATGCCAGCAGCACGCCGATTAGCACAAGGCGCCTCCAGAGGAGCTAAAGTCGATTTACAGCCCCTGGCCGTTCCATACGTGGGGAATCGATATTCTGGGACCCTTTCCGTTGGCGATCAGGCAAATGAAGTATTTGGTTGTGGCGATCGAGTACTTCACAAAATGGATTGAAGCAGAACCAGTAGCCCAGATCACCGCGCACAAGATTCAGAGTTTCGTGTGGAAGAATATTGTGTGTCGTTTTGGTGTGCCCAAGCGTTTGGTGTCAGATAATGGGACTCAATTTGCGAGTCACCTATTGAAGAAGCTGTGTGGGGATGTTGGAATACAGCAGGTGTTTGCTTCGGTGGAGCATCCACAAACGAATGGGCAAATGGAGTCAGCCAATCGGGTTTTGCTGAGAGGCTTGAAGAGGAGGTTGGAGAAGGCCAGGGGGTCTTGGGCTGAGGAAGTTCCCCGCATAGTATGGGCATATCACACCACCGAGCAATCGGGAACCCACGAAACCCCGTTTAGTTTGGTGTATGGGTGTGATGCTATGATTCCAGTTGAAACCCAGGAAAACTCGCCGAGATTCCAAAACTTCGTGGCAGAAGACTCGAACGAAGAAAGGAGAATGAACTTGGATTTGCTGGATGAGGTCAGGGAGGAAGCACGGGTGAAGGCCGAAGCAGTGAAGAGAAGAGTTGAACGCAAGTACAATTCTAGAATAAGGCCAAGGCAATTCAGAGATGGTGACCTGGTGATGAGGAAGGCCCACCAGTATAAGATGAAGAACAAATTGTCACCCAAGTGGACAAGACCGTTTAGAATAATCGAAGCACTCGGGAACGGCGCCTACCGCTTGGACACGCTGGAAGGAGGGGCGATTCCTCGCACTTGGAACGCCACCCATCTCAAGTTTTATTACAGTTAAAGCATTGTAAGTAGCAATTAACTCGAACAATTTAAGATCTTTCAGTCAAAACAGTTTTTCAAGGGGGCACTCTTTTTTCCCTGAGGAGGGTTTTTAACGAGGCCACCCAATAAAGAAGGTTTCGAAGTTTATCAAAGTTTCCAAGTTCATTAAGTTTGCATGCTTATCGTTTTTAAGTTTTCATAAAAGAGACCTTGTCGCCCTTACGTGATTTAAGGCAAGGGTGAATTCAGGTCGCGTGCATTCGGTATAAAGTTTTAAACCCTCATCGGAGGTGAAGGTTAAGTTTTAAGTCCTCATCGCCACCTGGCGATCGGAGGCACACGTATTAAGTTTTAAACCCTCATCGCCATCTAGCGATCGGAGGTGAAAGTTAATTTTTAAGTCCTCATCGCCACAAGTATAAAGTTTTCTAAGTTCTCATCGCCTTCCGGCGAGAAGAGATTAAAAAGTCCTCCTCGTCGTGAGCGAGTGTAGGCGAGAAGAGATTAAAAAGTCCTCCTCGTCGTGAGCGAGTGTAGGCGAGAAGAGATTAAAAAGTCCTCCTCGCCGTGAGCGAGCGCAGGCAAGAACAGGTTGCTAGACCTCTTTGCGTAAGCGAATCGAGGCAAGTTTGAAAGTCCTCAGTGCATCCGGGGGAGGAGGAGATGTAACCCCAGGGCAAGTTGAGGCATCAGAAAAGTCCTCCTCGCCGTGAGCGAGCGCAGGCAAGAACAGGTTGCAAGACCTCTTTGCGTAAGCAAATCGAGGCAAGTTTAAAAGTCCTCAGTGCATCCGGGGGAGGAGGAGATGTAACCCCTGGGCAAGTTGAGGCATCAGAAAAGTCCTCCTCGCCGTGAGTGAGCGCAGGCAAGAACAGGTTGCAAGACCTCTTTGTGTAAGCAAATCGAGGCAAGTTTAAAAGTCCTCAGTGCATCCGGGGGAGGAGGAGATGTAACCCCTGGGCAGGTTAAGGCACCAGAGAAAGTCCTTCTCACCCTCGAGTGAGCTCAGGCAAGATGAAACTGAAAGGTCAGGGGTGTTAATGATCTTAGGAATAGGAAAGGAAGGTCGATAGAAGACGCCCTTTCCCTTAAGTGAAACATCAATGTTGACCTAGTAAGGCCAGTTAAAGCCTCCACGCTTGCGGGCGTCATGAAGGTAGTTAAAGTCCTTCTCGTCTTGAACGAGTTCAGGTGTGGAGCAAAGGGTGGAAGAAGTTACAGGGTGGCGGAGGTAGGTTCGTAAAGGACACCTCGTTACCTAGATCATTGTTCTGAAACTCAGGGAGGTAGAGAGGGATCCGAAAGGCAGCTCTACCCCCAAATGAGGGAACAGTGGTCAAGAACAAGTTGTTTCAGATTAAAGGCTCAGGGAAGGCAGAGGAGGATCCGTTAAAGGCGGCTTTCCTCCCAGAATGAGCAAAGTTGACAGCTCAAGGTATGAGGCAGCTCCGCAGAGGACGCCTTGGCAGTTAAGAGGAAAATGGCACCCTTGGAAGCCTATGGCTTTGTGGTTGAGGCTCGAAAGAAGAAGTACACGGCGAGAACTAAGTTAACAGAGTTTTAGGCGATGACATAGAAATGTGCATGAAGCTTAGCAGTTTAGGCGAACGATATTCCAGATATTAAGATTGACCCAAGCCTACTGCCCAGTAAGTGATCTTGCATTAAGTGTTATTGCTACGAACTAATAGTTTGTTCAGTTAAGTTGATTTTCACATAATTAAGCACCAGTTGGTGCTAAGTTGATTTCTTTAAGGCAAGAGTTAGTCAGTTATATCAGATGATTACACAAAAGATAAAGGCGAAACCATGTGCATATTTATATGTATTAAAGCAGTTCGGATAAAGAGAAAGTCATTACAAATAGATTCATTACACATAAACAAAGGTTGAATATATAAGTTTTTCATAATGTTTCAAAGCAAAGTGGCAAATGGAAATGTTAATCTGAAGGTACAATCTTGCCATCTACCACTTCGTGGCAAATCGAGAACTGAGAGAGGTCCAAGTCGGGGTAAGCGCAAGAGAACTGCTCCAAGGTCGCGCCAAACCCTGAAGTCAGAACGTTTGCGGCGCTGAGGTCGAGTTCTTCAATTTATTTCTTTAGCTTTTCGTTCTCCTCAAGCGTCTGGGCAAGCTTCGCTGCAGACTCGCTCAGCTCCTTATCTTTCTCGCCCAACTCCTTAGCTTTTTGGTCTCTGTCAGCTTCAACTTTGCCCAGAAGGTCCTCCCTCTCGATTGACCTGGCCTCGAGCTTAATCATGTGGGCCTTGTTCGCCTTGAGGGCCCCCTCCAAGTCAGCTATCTTTTCCCTCTGAGGCACGAGCTTGCTCTCGAGTTCGACGGCCTCTAAGAGTTTGGCATTAAGCTTTTGGCGTAGCTCAACGCTACTTTTACGTTCACTCCGCAGCTTGTCCCTCAGGGTGTTCTCCAGCCGTGAAAACTCCAGTCCTTTCATCGTTCTATCGCATTTAAGCTTTTGGACTTGGGCCCTCGCAGTGCTAGCTTCCTCCCGTTGAGCACGGATGTCGAACTCGTATTGGCTCAAGGAGTCCCTTAGAGCCTCGCCCATCATCTTGTGAAGACGTTTCTCCATGCACTCAGCAGTTATGGCGCTAAGGTGAGCGGCGTGGGCCTTCAAGACTTCTTCAACGGGGGTTGGGAGAGCTAAGGTTGGAGGAGGTGTTGAGGGTTGGTTCTCATCACCACCCTCATAAGCTTGGATGGCAAGGGGAGCATCAGGGCATGGTGGTGAGATGGTTGGCTCCACTACAGGTTGGGGAGATGATTGAGCGTCCACTACTTGCTCTTGAGCGCCCCCAGCAGCTGAGGTGTTTGATGGAAGAGCATCTCCAGCGCTCTCAAAGGGTGTGGAGGCGTTGGGGGGGTTCTCTGCATAATTTGGGCTTGTGCTTTCAACCTGATCCTGCCTGTTGACTGGGACGCAAGAACCTTGCCTCGTCAAACCTGGATCGACTTCTGCGCCGTGTTAGCCTCCGTCCTTCACCGTGATTCACCTCAAGAACCTGCAAAAGACAGAACGGCGCCGCTGCGGCCGATCACGCTCCGACGCCCAAGTCAGCAACTGAACCACCAAATACTAAGAGAAAAACTCGAGAACTCTCAGGAACCGTGCAAGATTCTCTCTCAGCATACTCTCGTTCTCGCAGTTGTAAAGAAGTGTACCGCCCTGGTAGTCGGAAGTGATGACGTGGCATCCAGCTACAGTATAGGCGTGTTGACAAGGCGCCAGGTTGGCAGAAGGGAAGGAGGTCGGGGGGCTCGTGAAGTCGCCAGTTATTAAGTTGGCGTGTTCCGATCTCCAGCATACCAGAACCGGCGATCACCAGGTTAAAGATGAAGTCGCCAGATGTAAACTCAGGCGACCTAGTGATTGGAGATCGCCAGAGCAAGCACATCGCCAGAGATGAAGGTGGTGCAGATTATGAAGGCGGCCGGCGAGACCACAGGGAAGGTGTATGAAGGCACCCTAACTCGCCAGTTCCAGTAGAGATCGCACTCCCAAGTTAGCTATGTACTGGGCAGCACCATGCATAAATAACTTAGCCAAAAAGAGAGTCAGAAGCAGCGCCCAAGTCAAGGAGGCTCCAGATGATGGCACGTGTACAGTTGGATGCGAGCCACGTGTCCAAGTCTGTAACTGCCAGGAGAGAGAAAGTAACCAGGTATATAAGAGTTCTCAACGAACTTTCTGAGGTACGCACGTTCAGATTACACTCTTTACGCTTGCGAGTTATAAAGCTTACTGTGAGAGAGAATTTGCACGGTTCCTGTTCTCTTAGTATTTGGTGATTCGGTTACTGACTTGGGCGTTGGAGTGCAATCGGCCGCAGCGGCGCCGCTCTGTTCCTTTGCAGGTTCTTGAGGTGGATCTCGAAGAAGAACGGAGGCTTGAAGCGGTGCGCACGTCGATCCTTTGACGAGGCAGTTTCCAGCGTCCCGGTCAACAGGCAGGATCATCAGGCGCCCACCGTGGGGCCGTGTAAAACTTGCTCCCATCCACAGCATGAGTTCTTGAAGGTTTTCGAAGTTTCTGCGTGGTTGTGTGCTGGTGCAACCATCGTTCGCTGTTTGCTTGAAATTTGTTCGGTGAATTCGCATTTTATACCGTTCGTTTGGGTCTTCGGTCGGTGAAGTGAGGTTTTCCTGCTGTTTACGCGTAATTTGTTCGGTGGAGTTGAGTTCTTTCGCTCGTTTGGTTGTCCGTGGGAAGAGCAGTGGTTTCTGGTGGAGTTGCAAGTTTCTTTGAAGGTTTGCGGTGTTCTTGAGTTTTCTTGCGGAGTTTCACACAGTTTCTTCCGATTGATCGCTGAATCGATCGTAGCTGAAGTAAGTGTCGTTCGCTGCATTCTGTGATTCGCTGAGTTCATGAGAAAAATGAGAAGCAATCGTTCAAGCCCCGTGGCACCTGTCGCTGCTGAAGGCGACGCCGCCATGACCATGGCGCAGATGGTAGATATTATGCCCTCGTTGCAGGCGACTGTGGAAGCCTCGCGCATAGAGCAGGCGCGAATGCATGAGGACCTGGCCGCCTCTCGGGCCAGGAATGATGAGCTTACCAAGGTAACTGAGTGATCTCTTCTGCATGGCAAGTTCGGGTGCCTTCATATACACCTTCCCTGTGGTCTCGCCGGCCGCCTTCATGATCTACTCTACCTGCTTCACCGTGTATGTTCAAGTAAGCTGTCTCCTGACCTCATCCTCTGGTTAGCTAGGAAATGACTATCTGACTTCATCTTCGGTGATGTCCTTGTTTCGGCGATCTCTAACCACGAGGTCGTCTGGGTTCGCATCCGGCGACTTCATCTCAACACGAGCCCGGAGCACGCCAACTTAATAATTGGCGACCACACGAGCCCCCCGACTTCCTTCCCTTCAGACAGCCATGGGCCCTACTCAACACGCCTACGTAACAGCTTGCTGCCACGTCATCACTTCCGACTACCAGGACGGTACACAAGCCCCTCAGTCTTAAGCGAAGACTTGTCCAGCGAAAAGACTAAAGAAGTCACGTCACTACTGATCTACATGGCGCTGGCGCATAATTCCAAACGTTTGTACTTTCTGCTTCCCTGACGCTCCACCAAACACTTCTCCAATCGCTCGACACGTGGCTTTATCAACGGTCATCTTTAGCTGTCGTTTACGCTTCCAAAAACCGTTTGAAAAACCCTTAAACCCATTTCATTTCTACTATTCCATCATCTCTTTGCCTTCTCAAACGCTCTGAGTTTTCTTCTGCAAACCCACGACGCTCTTCAACCCTCTCAATCCCCAACTCCCTTCAGCGTTTAATAGATCATCGAAAGGTACCTCTTTTACTTCCTCTGTTGATATTTGCTGCATTTTAACCGATTCGCATCATCCATTAACTGTCTGGTGCATACGCTGTGGGTTGTTTCTTCTTCTTCCCCCTTTTCGTAACTTAGGGCTTCGTCTTCCATCACTTTCGTCACAGCGAACTTTGCTCGTTCGTTTTTCATCCTTTGTTCACAATCGAGTCGACTTCTACAACCTTTGCTCATCTTTCTTTTCCTTTTTCCTTTGCAGTTCCCGCGATGGTTCGTACAAAGATCACCGCGAATCCTCCTCCTTCGTCACGAAACCTTCCATCACAAGCTCATAACCCACCGCGAGCACCTGGTGCTCTCTCTTCCCAGGCTGAGAGGCCTGCAACCTCTCGCCCCGACCCCGCTCAGGCTACTCCACCAGTCGCTGGAGGAGCCTCCAACGCCTCTCCAGACTACAAGAAGCTATACCCCTGGGCCACCTCAACTTTGCTGAAGGAGACTTCCTCAGTAAATTCTGCTGGGGCAGTGCTTCGATTGAAGAAAGGGGACGAGCCCAACCTTTCGTTCCACAAGGAGCACGATGACAAACTGACGATGCTGCCTTGTCCCCCCGATGTGTCGGTCTGCGCAGATGACAAAGGGAACAACGGCGAGTTGTTCTGCTTTGTGTACACCACCTTATTCAAGAAGGTGAAACTCAGGTTCCCCCTTACTCGTTTCGAACGGGAACTACTAACCGAGCTCGACATTGCCGCCGCCCAGCTCCATCCCAACAGCTGGGCATTCGTGCAGGCGTTTCAAATTGTGTGCGCACATCTGGGACTACCGGCCTCGGTAGACGTGTTCCTTTTCCTGTTCGAGGCCAAGAACCCTGGAGATCGCCTTTGGGTGAGCCTGAACGGAATTGCTGGGAGGTCGATCCTCTCTATCTTCCAGCAATCTTACAAGGATTGGAAAGGTAAATTCGTCCAAGTGCGCCAGAATGATCGGGACACTTCGCTGCTCGACGGCTTTCCCTTGTACTGGGTAAACAAGGGAAATAAAGACTCCAAGGGAAGCTTTAGAAAGCCAAGAAGCCCCGACAACATGGGCGATTTGGATAAGGACCTGTGCCTCTTCTGGAAAAGCGTGGCAGACGCTAACATCACCTTTCTCACCACTGCGCTCATCTCCTTTAAGTTCTTCGAGGACCAACTCGAGGCTCGCATAGGTTAGTGCTTACCTCAACGCTTAAGTCCTCAACGCTTAAGTCTTTGCCCCGTGTTGCACTTCTGGTATCTACCACTGGGCGTCTTGTCTGTTGCGCACTAGACTTGGTCTTTATTTTCTGCACCACTTGTTTGTCTCATTTGCATACTTACCCATGCGTTTATTTTTGTCTTTGAGCTGATCTGTATACCTTCACATTATGCAGATCTCATGCTGGGTAAAGGCAAACTAGCCGAATTGAGGGCGCTCGCCCGAGCTCATGGGTTGGCGTCGGGCTCCCAGACTATGCCCAACTCAGTGGTAGAGATCGCCGCTGCTCAGGGCAGATCGCCCCCTAAAGGCCCAGCTCCTTCAGAAACCTTGCCCGCCCAACAACGCAAAAACTCATCCTTAGGAAGCCAAAGAGGAAAACTCCTCAGGTGGTCCATGAGGATGAAGAAGAAGACGATGAGGCAACTGAAGATGGCCTCATCACTAAAAGAAGAAGGGCGACACCTTCTTCACCACCTGCTCCACCTCCTCTTCCAACACCAACACTACCTTCACCACCAGCTCCCATTCCAACACCGCCTTCTCCCCCAGCTGCAACACCGCCGGTTCAAGCAGTACCTTTGGCGGCTGCATTTCCCGTGGTTGAGGCTACTGAGCCCAACTTCATGGAGAACCCTCCGAGTGCCACCACGCCATTCATATCCGCTGGAGAGGGTCCTCCTTCAACTGCCTCAATCGCCGAAGCTGCGGCAGGTGGGGATGAAGGTGCTCACAACTCGCCCATCATCATCACCGAGTCCCCCTCGTCGCCACCACGCCAAGAAGTTCCAATTCAACAAGCAATTCAAGAGGGTGGTGGCGAGAACCAGCACCAGGCTCCTCCAGCGCCTCCACAAGCAAACCTTCCCCTTGCGGTTAAGGGAATCTGGGAACCCTTCACAGCCAAACTCAGAATGATGGCAGAGGACCTCCCCTCCATCATATCAAAAGCTGTGGAGAGCTCCAGCAAGAAACTTCAGGATGACATCTCCGTGCTCCAAGAGGAGAATCGCCTAATAAGGATCGAGGCGGAGAAGTTGTCCTGCAACCTTATGCTGGCAGAGATCGACCACTCGCGAGTGGAGGACGCCATGAGCACGGAGCTGAGGGTGGCGCGCAAGGAGGCCACCGATCTGCGCCATAAGGTGCAGCTCCTAGCTCAAGAGAAGATTGAGCTGGAGAGCAAACTGGTTCCCTACCGTCTCAAGGTGGTCGACCTGGAGGCATCGATCAAAGCAGATGCAGCCAAGGTAAAGAGCCTTGAGAAGAGGTCAGTAGACCGGGAGGTCCACTTAGGGAAAGTCGAGAAAGAGAGGGATGACACCATGGTTAAGCTCGCCGAGGCCAACAAGGAGAATGAAAGGATCGCCGCAGAGCTGGCCCAGGCGCAGGCGGAAAACAAGAAGGTTACTAAAGACCTCCTTCAAGCTCGTGAGACAACTGAAGAACTAAAGAAACGAGCTGATGAGCTGGAACAGCAGAACGAGGGGCTTAAAAAGCAAACTGAAGAGCTCGAGCTGAGCTCCGCCCAAATCCTCGCTACTGGGTTTGACGCCGCCCTGGAGCAATTCGCCTGCCAGTACCCTGATCTGGACCTCTCCATGGTGTCATTTAACAACGAAGTGGTGGATGGGAAGATCGTTCCTTCTGAAGACTAGCTGATTCACTCCATCACTTATTCATCTGTCTTTCTCTTGCACAAATTATTTGTAATAATTTTTCCCTTTTGTATATGTATTTCGAACCGATACTACTTTGTTATAAAGTTTTTCTGCTCCTTCTTACAATTTCTCTGTTTGCCTTATCTCTTCTTGTACAAATCGCTTAAACAAAATTGACTAACTGCTTCAAACTATCAACTTTCGGACGATATCATTCTAACAACTTGTGAGCTTTAAGGCAGTCGAGCTTCAGCGTAAAACTATTCACTAAGCAGCAAGTTTCTGCCCAACCGATAGCTTAAGGCATAGAACACCTGATCTGCTCCATCAAATGGGCCCTTGCTCATGCCATCGCCCGAATCTGATCGCCAGAGGGTCTTGGCGATGTAGGCTTCCTCTTGCCCTCACAACTTGGCCATTGTTCCCTCATTTGGGGGTAGAGGCGCCTTTCGGATCCTTCTCTACCTCCCTGAGCTTCAGAACAAGGAACCGGGTGGCCGGGCGTTCTCTTCGAACCTACCTTAGCCACCCTCTGAACTTCTTCCACCCTTTACACCATACCTGAACTCGTTCAAGACGAGAAGGATTTTATCTTGCCTGAACTCGCTCGACGGCGAGAAGGTCTTTAACTCGCCTGAACTCGCTCGACGGCAAGAAGGTCTTTAACTCGTGCCTCTACATTGCCCCAGGGGCTACATCTTCTCTCCCCTGGAGGCACTGAGGACTTTTTCTCTTTCTCGCCTGCACTCGCTCGACGGCGAGGAGGTCTTTAACTCGTGCCTCTACATTGCCCCAGAGGCTGCATCTTCTCTCCCCTGGTCGCACTGAGGACTTTTTCTCTTTCTCGCCTGCACTCGCTCGACGGCGAGGAGGTCTTTAACTCGTGCCTCTACATTGCCCCAGAGGCTACATCTTCTCTCCCCTGGTGGCACTGAGGACTTTTCACTCTTTCTTGCCTCAGAACGCGCGAGGGCGTTGAGGTCTTTTAAACTGGTGCCTCCGATCGCCGAAAGACGATGAGGACTTTTAAAACTTTAACTGATGCCGCTAATCGCCGAAAAGCGATAGGGACTTAAAACTTTTTAGAAAGCATGCAACATAACTTCAACTCGCCTTAAATCACATATAAGTGACAAGGTCTTTCTTCAAAACTTTCGGAAAACAACAAGCATGCAATCTAAAACACTTTAAACTTTGAAAACTCTTCTTTATTGGGCGGCCTCATTAAAAACCCTCCTTAGGGAAAAAAGAGTGCCCCCTTCAAACTGTTTTAACAGAAACATTGCAAAGCTCTTCGTGTTTGTTTTTACTTACAAAGTTCTTAACTGTAATATAACTTGAGGTGCGTGGCGTTCCAAGTGCGAGGAATCGCCCCTCCTTCCAACGTTTCTAAACGGTAGGCGCCGTTCCCGAGCGCTTCGGTTATCCTGAACGGTCCCGTCCACTTAGGCGACAACTTGTTCTCCATCTCGTACTGGTGGGCCTTCCTCATCACCAGGTCGCCTTCTTTGAACTGCCTTGGCATCACCTTCGAGTTATATCTTCGTTGAATCCTTCTTTTCACTGCCTCAGCTTTCAATCTCGCCTCCTCCCTGACTTCATCCAGTAAGTCCAGATTCAACCTTCTTTCCTCGTTCGAGTCTTCCGCTACAAAGTTCTGGAATCTCAGCGAGCTCTCCTGGATCTCCACTGGAATCATTGCGTCGCACCCGTAAACCAAGCTGAACGGGGTCTCATGGGTTCCTGACTGCTCGGTGGTGTGGTACGCCCAAACTATACGGGGTACCTCCTCGGCCCACGACCCCTTGGCTTTCTCTAGTTTTCTCTTCAAGCCTCTCAGCAATACCCGATTGGCGGACTCTACTTGGCCATTTGTTTGGGGATGCTCGACGAATGCAAATACTTGTTGAATTCCCACCCCCTCGCACAGCTTCTTCAACAGGTGACTTGCAAACTGAGTCCCGTTGTCCGACACCAGGCGCTTAGGCACACCAAATCGGCATACGATGTTCTTCCATACGAAGCTCTCGATCTTGTGTGCGGTGATTTGAGCCACTGGTTCTGCTTCGATCCACTTGGTGAAATATTCAATCACCACCACCAAGTACTTCATCTGCCTAATCGCCAGCGGGAATGGTCCCAGGATGTCGATCCCCCATGTATGAAACGGCCAAGGGCTGTAAATCGACTTCAACTCGTCGGGAGGCGCCTTGTGCCAATCGGCGTGCTGCTGACATTGGTTGCAGCACTGCGCATACTTCTTGCAGTCCTCCCTCATTGTTGGCCAATAGTAACCTGCACGGAGGGTTCTTGCGGCCAGAGCTCGACCCCCGACGTGACTTCCGCATATCCCTTCATGGAGCTCTGCCATAATTCTTGTACACTTCTCTCCGTGCACACATTCTAGGAGTGGGTGTGTGAACCCAAACCTATACAACTCGCCATCAATCATCGTGAACTTGCTAGAATTCTTCCTTATCTTTCTAGCCTCTGTCGGATCCAGCGGGAGAAGGCCATCTGCCAGGCATCGCTGGTACTGTGTTATCCACGTGTCTGGCTTATGCGTAGCGCAGACCTGCGTCATGTTCACCCTCTCTCCCCGACATGCTCTTATTCTCGGCGATCTCAAGGTCTCCTGAGTCAAAGACCTGTGACTCCTCGCCGCTCTTTCCGTCGACTTGCTTATTTGAAGAACCAGGTGATCTGCCACAAATGCTCTGGGCGTCTTCAGGGTTTCTTGGATTACCGTCCTCTGCCTACCCCCCTTGCCCGAACTGGCGAGCTTGGCCAGCAAGTCTGCTCGGGCATTCTGCTCTCTAGGCACATGCACCACTTCAAAGGAGACAAAGGAACTCTTCAATTCCTGCACATACTCCAGGTAAGCCGCCATTTTTGGATCTTTGGCCTGGAACTCGCCTGTTACTTGTCCCGTGACTAGCAGTGAGTCACTCTTAGCCATCAGTACCCTAGCTCCCATCTCCTTAGCCAGCAAGATTCCGGCGATCAGCGCCTCATATTCTGCTTGATTGTTGCTGGCTTTGAAGGCGAACCTCAAAGACTGCTCAATCAGCACGCCGTTGGGCCCTTCCAAGATGACTCCAGCACCGCTACCTTGCTGGTTCGACGACCCGTCCACCGAGAGTACCCAACGGAAATCATCCCCCTCAACTCGCGTTGCTTCTGACGAGAGCTCGACCACGAAATCAGCGAAGATCTGCCCCTTGATCGGACCCCGGGGCTCGTACTTGATGTCGAACTCCGACAGCTCCACCGCCCACTTCACCATCCTCCCAGCTACGTCAGGCTTCTGCAGAACCTTCTGGATGGGCAAGTCGGTCATCACCAGTATGGTAAAACTGTGGAAATAGTGGCGTAACCTTCTCGCCGAAAATACCACAGCCAGCGCAGCTTTCTCCAAGGCCTGATACCTCACCTCCGGGCCCTGCAGCACCTTGCTGACAAAATAAATAGGCTTCTGAGCCTGGTCCTTGTCTTGGGCGAGCACCGTGCTTACCGCCCTCTCAGTTACAGCAAAATACAACCTGAGAGGAGTCCCCACCAACGGTTTGCACAGAACCGGCGGGCTCGCCAGGTACTCTTTAAGCTTGACGAAGGCCTCTTCACACTCCTTCGTCCAGGCAAACTTGTTATTCCGCCTTAAACACTGAAAGTACGGATGGCCCTTCTCCCCGCTGGCTGACACGAAACGAGACAGGGCGACCATCCGACCCGTAAGTTGCTGCACCTCCTTCACGGTTGCCGGGCTCCTCATCACCAAGATGGCAGCACACTTATCAGGGTTGGCTTCTATCCCTCTCTCAGTTAAGAGAAATCCCAGGAACTTTCCCGCCTCCACGCCAAAGATGCACTTCTCGGGATTCAGCTTCAACCTGAACTTGGCGATTGTGGTGAACAATTCCTCCAGGTCCGCAACGTGCTTGTTCTTCTCCGGTGAGGTCACGACCATGTCATCCATGTATGCTTGCACATTCCTTCCCAGCATTGGTGCAAGTACCCGATCCATCAACCTTTGGTACGTGGCCCCAGCGTTCTTCAGACCGAAGGGCATCACCTTGTAGCAGTAGCACGACCTCTCGGTCATGAAGGCGGTCTTCTCTTCATCCCTAGGATGCATCTTTATCTGGTTATACCCCGAGAAGGCGTCCAGTAAACTCAGCAACTTACACCCTGCGGCATTGTCGACCAGCGCATCTATACTTGGCAAAGGATATGAATCCTTTGGGCAGGCCTTGTTCAGATCAGTGAAGTCGACGCACATGCGCCACTTCCCATTGCTCTTCTTCACCAGCACGACGTTGGCCAGCCACTCAGGGTACTGGACTTCCCTGATATGGCCTGCAGCGAGGAGCTTCTGGGTTTCGTCTCTAATCGCCTGCCTCCTCTCCTCGTTGAACTTCCTTCTCCTCTGTCGTACCGGTCTGACCTGGCTGTCCATCGCCAAATGATGGCACAAGAAGTCGGGATCGATCCCGGGCATGTCCGAAGCGGACCATGCAAACGCATCCAGATGCCGCTCTATCACCTTGGCAATCTGGTCCTGGAGCTCAGCCTCCAGAGATCTTCCCAGCTTGAAGATCTTTCCCCCGATCACCCTTTCGAGCCACTGCTAGACGGGTTTTGGTCTGGTTTCCCTGGCGATCACCGCCCTGGCGATTCCCAGCTCCCTCGCTTCCTCGGGGCGGTTTCTCGCCTCTTCCTCTCGACCGGCGTTCTCCTCCCTCAACTCAGCATCCACCATCACCACGTCGCTTTCGGCGGTCTCCTCTACTACTGTCGGCCTGGGCTTCACACCGGGTGGCGGGGTGGTTGTCACGTAACTCACTGACCTCTTGTTCTTCAGGCTATTTTCATAGCACTTCTTTGCTTCTTTCTGGTCGGATTTGATGGTGATCACCACCCCCTCCATAGATGGCAACTTCACTTTCATGTGCCTAGTCGAGGGTATCGCGCCTATTCTGTTGAGCGTGGGTCTTCCCAACAAAATGTTGTATGCTGAAGGAGCGTTCACGACGAGGTACTTGATTTTCTCTGTTCTCGAGCCCGCCTCATCCGTGAACGTAGTTCTCAACACAATGTACCCCCTGACCTCCACCTGATCGCCAGCGAAACCATACAAACACCCTCCATAGGGCCTCAGCTGGTCAAGGGGTAGCTCCAACTACGTGAAAGTCGGCCAGAACATCACGTCTACCGAGCTTCCTTGGTCCACCAGAACCCTGTGGACCTTCCTTCCCGCCGTAATCAGCGAGATGACTATAGGGTCGTTGTCATGAGGCACAACGTCTCGAAGGTCTTGCTTTGTGAACGTAATGTTCACATCCGGCGAGTGGTCCTCGAACATGTCCACCGTCATCACAGACCTCGCATACTTCTTCCTCTGTGACGCAGTGCATCCACCACCTGAGAAACCTCCTACAATGGTGTGGATCTCTCCGTGAGTAGGCATCTCGTGCTGCTAAGCCTCACCACCTGCGGGCTGGGAGCTCGACGCGCCCCCCGTCCTTCTATCCAGCAAGTAATCATTTAGGAACCCGCTCTTGACCAGGTCGTCGAGCTGGTATCCTAAAGCCAAACATGAGTCCACGGTGTGGCCAAAGCCCTGGTGGAACTCGCACCAAGCGTCTGGCTTTGGTCCCAACACCTTGTCGCCCACCTTCTCGGGCGCCTTCAGCCTGGCTGCTATATTAGGAATGGCGATCAGATCCGCCAATCCCATGACAAACTTATGTTTTGGTGGGCGATTGTACTCCCGACGTGCTAGCTGAGGGCGCCCTGGGCCCCTGCCCTTGTTCTTCCTTGGATCATAAGGATGGCGAGTCCTCTGATCCCTCTTGGCCGCCGCTGTCTCCAGCACTCTCTGTGGCTGGATCCTGGTCTGGGCACGTGGCCTAGCGGGGGCCACGCTTCCCCTCTTCTTGGCGACCTCACTTTCATCGGCGATGTGGGCCACCGCAAGTCGCCTAACCTCAGCAAACGTGGCGGGGTGAGCCCTAATCAACGCCTCGCAGAAGGGTCCCGGCAGCACGCCCTTCTTGAATGCGTAGACCAACATCTCTTCGTCCTTGGCCGGCGAGCGGACCATCTGCGCCCCAAAACGATTCAAGTAGTCCCTGAGGGACTCTCCCTGGTACTGCCTTATGTCAAACAGATCTAAAGACACCCTAGGCGGCGCCTTGTTCACTATGTACTGCTCGACAAAGATCTTCGAAAACTGCTGGAAATTGGTTATGTGGCCTGTAGGCAGGCTCACAAACCATTCCAGCGTCGTCCCCTGGAGTGTGCTCACAAACATCTTGCAATACACAGCATCCGATCCTCCTGACAGCATCATCTGCGTGTGGAACGTGGTGAGATGTGCCTCAGGGTCCTCCACGCCGGTAAAAACAGCCTTCACGGGTACCACACTCGCAGGGATAGGCGTGTCCGTAATCGCCTGAGCGAAAGGCATGGGGAAAACGCGAGGTGGCGACGGCGGCGCGACCTCTTCAGCGACTGGGCGCCCTCTCTGCTCCTGGAGAGCCTGGCGCAACTCCTCAGTCACTTTGCTGAGCTCTTCGTTCCTGGCCCGAGAGGCGACCAGGTCCTCGTGCATTTTTGCCTGCTCTATGCGCGAGGCTTCCACATTCGCCTGCAGCGAACGCATGATCTCCACCATCTGCGCCATAGTCATGGCGCCTTCAGCAGCAACTGGCACAACTCGACTTGAACGGTTGCTTCTCATCTTTCTCATGAAAACTTAACAGATCACAATGAGCGACGAACAACACCTCCTTCAGCAACGATCGATCCAGCAAACAATCGGTCAAAACCTCGCAAACTCCAAAGAACTCCAAGAGCACAACTTCGACAGCAAAACCTTCACAGAAACTCGCGACTCCACCGCAAACCACCGCTTCTTCCACGAAAATCCGAACGAGCGGCGAAACTTAGATCTCACCGATTAAAACTTGCGTAAGCAGCAAAAAACCTCACCTCACCGAACAAGAACTCAAACGAACGGTGGAAAACACGGAACTAACGAACAAAGCTCAGATGAGCGGCGAAAAATGGTTGCACCAGCACACAACCACACAGAAACTGCAGAAACTTCCAAGAACTCACGCTGTGGATGGGAACAGGTTTTACACGGCCCCACGGTGGGCGCCTGATGATCCTGCCTGTTGACTGGGACGCAAGAACCTTGCCTCGTCAAACCTGGATCGACTTCTGCGCCGTGTTAGCCTCCGTCCTTCACCGCGATTCACCTCAAGAACCTGCAAAAGACAGAACGGCGCCGCTGCGGCCGATCACTCTCTGACGCCCAAGTCAGCGACTGAACCACCAAATACTAAGAGAAAAACTCGAGAACTCTCAGGAACCGTGCAAGATTCTCTCTCAGCGTACTCTCGTTCTCGCAGTTGTAAAGAAGTAATCTAAACGCGTGCGTACCTCAAAGTTCGTTGGGAACTCTTATATACCTGGGCACTTTCTCTCTCCTGACGGTTACACCTCTGGACACGTGGCTCGCATCCAGCTGTACGCGTGTCACCATCTGGAGCATCCTTGACTTGGGCGCCACTTCTTACTCTTCAGGCTTTTGGCTATGTTACTTACGCATGGAGCGCAAAGCTGCCTTGGAGCGTGATCTCTTCTGCATGGCGAGTTCGGGTGCCTTCATATACACCTTCCCTGTGGTCTCGCCGGCCGCCTTCATGATCTACTCTACCTGCTTCACCGTGTATGTTCAAGTAAGCTGTCTCCTGACCTCATCCTCTGGTTAGCTAGGAAATGACTATCTGACTTCATCTTCGGTGATGTCCTTGTTTCGGCGATCTCTAACCACGAGGTCGTCTGGGTTCGCATCCGGCGACTTCATCTCAACACGAGCCCGGAGCACGCCAACTTAATAATTGGCGACCACACGAGCCCCCCGACTTCCTTCCCTTCAGACAGCCATGGGCCCTACTCAACACGCCTACGTAACAGCTTGCTGCCACGTCATCACTTCCGACTACCAGGACGGTACACAACCGTTGGTGGCTCAGTTGTGGTTGCTCTTTTCCTTTTGCAAACAAGCCCATCCTCAGTGCTCTCGTCCTCTTCTTCGTCCGATACCACCGTGGGAGTCTTCCTCTTGGCCCTTTTTAATGGTAGTTTCTTCCTCTCGGGGGCAGGAAGAGTGGCAGGGGAAGGTGAGCCCACTTGGGGGGATTTGCCCAGGGCAGCAGCAGCTTCCGCAACTGAATTTGGGACGGTTTGAGAGCCCGCCGCTAGGTCGTGACGTTTGACTATAGAGCGTAGCCTAGCCATGTGCTCCTTCCCCAACATTGTGTCTGCACAAAGAGATCAATGTTTGCAAATCAACTCAGTTCAAGCAATTAATAATGCATAGGAAAGCAAGCAATGGGAACACTAATGCATGAATCGAACAGCCAAGAACGAATGCAGGTCAGTGTAATACAAGCAAATTTGATAAAGAGTAAAGTGGACTTAACACAGAAAGAGAAATTTGGAGAAGAAGGGAGGGCAGACCTATGTGAAAGTCCAGTTGACTTTCAGCGAATTCGAAGTTGATGATGGAGAGGGTGGCCATAGTGATGTTGGAGGAGGCAACTTCTGTCCAGAAGTTGCACAAGTCTTTGTCAAGCTCCCCCATTTTTTATGGACTCCTCGCCCTCCGAAAATTGTCCTAGGACTCCTTCTTCCCCTTGTTCACCCAGTACAAGGGGAATCCATCAAGAAGGGTAGGATCCCGATCGTTGCAGCACACGCGGACAAACATGCCCTTCCAGTCTTGTAGGATTGCTGGAAGATTGAGAGGATGGATCTCCCAGCAATCCCATTAAGGCTCACCCACAGACGATCCCCTGGCTTCTTGGCCTCGAACAGAAATAGGAATACGTCTACAGAAGCTGGGTGGCCTAGGTGTGCGCAAATGATTTGGTATGCCCTGACGAACGCCCAGCTATTGGGGTCGAGTTGGGTGGGGGCGATGTCAAGCTCAGTCAGAAGCTCCCTTTCAAAGCGAGTGAAGGGGAGTCTGAGCTTGACCTTCTTGAATACGGTTGCGTAGACGAAGCAAAAGGGGTGACCGTTGTTCCCCTCATTGTCAGTGCAAATAGGTTCCCCAGGAAGACAAGGGCGAACGGCCACCTTGTCATCATGTTCCTTACTAAAGGAAAGGTGGGCCTTGTCTCCTCTCTTCAAACGAAGAACATCTGCTTCAGTGTTGATAGAGGAGGTCTCACTCAACAAGGCTGGAGTGGCCCAGGGGTATTGTAGTTTGTAGTCAAGGGTGGGGCATGCGGTGGCACTGGTTTGTGGAGGGGTTGGTCGCGGTTGGTCAAGACGAGAGGGTGCAGGTCTCTCAACCCGGCTTGAAGGGACGCTGGGATCCCTAGGTGGGTTACGAGATGAGGAAGGGTTTCCTGATGAAGGGATTCTGCGTGTTTTAGGAGGTGGGTTTCGAGAATAAGCAGGGGGTTTGGTGTGATTCTTGTACGAGCCATCAGGAGAACTGCAAAGAAGACGAGAAGAAGATTAAAAAGGGAAGAGTGGAAGGTTGATAAACAGAATGACTCGATTGAAAAACGAAAAAGAAAACAGCATGAACAAGGGGGGCTCGCAGAGAAGAAAAAACCTAAACGCAGAAAAAGAAAAAATAGAGAACAAACAGGCCACAACGTATGCTCCAGACAATCAATGGATGATGCAAACCGATTAAAATGAAGCAAATATCAGTGGGAGAAGTAAAAATGTTACCTTTTGATGAGCGAAGATGCTTCGAGGAAAACTGTGATTGAGGGAGATGAAGTGTTCGCTAGGGTGTTTCGAAAGTTTAAGAATGAAGAAGAAGATAATGGAACAGTGAAGTGGCGCGAGAATTTTAAGAGTTTCGAACGTTACAAGAAGCGCAAACGGCAGTGAATGATCGTCGTTGATAAGTCCACGTGTCAATTGACAGGAGGGGGTTGGTGAAATATCAAATCAGTAAATAGCGTGGGCGTTAGCGCGCAAAGCCACATAGGTCGCCGAAATTTCAACTTCTTAGTCTTTTCGCTGGACAAGTCACAGCTTAAGACTGGGGGGCTTGTGTACCGATCAGGTCATCGGGTGTGATGACGTGGACAAGAGAAAGGTGGGTGGTCAAGAAGGCAACATAGTCGCTGTTTATGGAAGTGGCGTTCTGCGGCATACATAATCGGTTGTCGCCGCTTTGTGTGTCACCAACGTATTAGCTAATGGAAGATCAGGTGGGCTGACATCGCCCAAGAGAGGCATCGCCGGGCAAAGACATCGCCAAGAGAAGACGTAGCCAAGCGGAGATATCGATGGTGTTACCCCCCGATGCCCATGGGTAGGAAAGACCGTGGAGGGGGTGACACAGTGAGGAAGCTTTGGACCTTAATAGCTCAGAACAGTAACAAAGAAAGGTGGCTTCAAGGCAATAAGTTCTAGTACCAGTAGGGGGTAAACCTGACTCGTGAAGTATCCACGCCATTGCTGGGAGACCCTGGTACAAATACGACCCATGAAAGGGCCATGATCAGGGGAGAACCACGTGTATGATGCGAGAGAAAGGTAGATGCACCTCCAGGGCGAGAGTGTCTAGCGATTGGGGCGCATGAGTTGGCACCCAGAAAGTCACCCCACGTGCCAGAAGCACTTCGAAGGAAGAAGGGCCCACACCATGAAATAACCCTAAGTTGGGTTGCGGCGCTGTGGGACCCTCTGCGCAGAATAACGATCAAGTCAGAAGGGCACGTGGCAATGCACACGTGCTCATTAAAGGTCTCAGTGAAAGGTACGCGCTAACTCAGTTAAGATTCGAACGTTCCAAGGAATATTTTTATACGCTTTCAATGCGCTTTAACGCGTTTTAAATGCGAAAGGTGTATAAAAGGAGACCTTGGGACGTTTGAAGGGGGAGTTTTTTGACCTAATTCTGATAAGTTTCACAGAGCACAAACCCTAGTTGTTTTTGCTGCGCACCCACTGTGAGCACAAGGCAATTAGGGCAACACAGTACTAGCTATTCAGCATTTCGACCACCTTCAGAGCATCCTTTCACGGTGTTCCGATACGGAGGTGTGTCACCTTTGATGTTTCTCACTAGCTAACTTGATCGTCGGAGTGCAAACGGCCGCGAGGGCGCCCCTTTGTTCACTTCTTTTCAGGTATTCACAGACGGAGCGGAACGAAGGTGCCATAACTCGTGAGGACAAGCCACGCACGAAGACGACCCTGGTCAACCGGCGGGAACAGCTTCAAATACATTTTGGATCACAGATTGGCTACAAACTTCCAGCAGGATATCATGTGCATTATTATTGTCTTGGTATCTATATAATATGATGAGTGACCATCTTAATAAATCTTATAAGGACTTTTGATACTATTTTATAAAGTAATTTTATTATAAGGTGAATTTATAATAAATTTACTTTTTTTTAAGAGGATATAGAATCTATTTTAACAAATATTATTGAATCTTTCATTTCATTTACTATTAGAAAATCATCAACAAATATCCAATTTTATATTTGAAATATCTGGTCCTAAGTATAAGGATATATTAAAAATGTTATATCGATTAAAAAATATAATTAAATTATTATATGTAAATAAAAACAATCTCCATATTACAAGTAAAATTAAATTAAGTTTAATCTCGCATTTTAAGAATGGGAAAGGCATATTACATCACTCTAACACCATGTTATGGTGTTGAAATTGTAAGTATTTTGTAGGTAAAAATGCAAGAGAGAGAGAGAGAGATAAACCTCATGGGCAATTTGTAGTAAATATGACATGCATAAATGAAAATACTAACACCTATTTTCATATTAATTCTAATATTAATAATGCATCAATAGGGAAGAAAGTCAGGAAATATAAAGAGATATATAAACCACTTAAAATAAGATAACATTTAAAATACTCTTAATATAAAAAGATATATTTGAAACGTTTTAACCGGGCTGCTATTGAGTTGTAACAAGTAACAGCGTGCTCAAATTCATATAAGCAATCAAGATATTCATGCTGTCTACCAAAACTACAAAGAAATTTAAAAATTAAGGAATGCTCGAGCAACTGAAGTTACAAAACACCCAACTTAAGCACTACAAGTGACCTTAATATCTTGCTGTCTATTGAATAACACCATGCTGACTTACAGTATCTATACAGTTTATTTTAATTTAATAGGAAAAAGAAGTGTTCAGAAATCCGGGTTCTGTTTTTTCACTTTAAATGAGTGTGGTGATTGGGAAGAAATACAGGAGTGTCATCTGAACCAGCATTGTCTTGTGATTTTTCTTGCTCTGCAACAAGCATAAGCATCTCTAGTCGCTTGTCAAATTGCAAAGCACTCTCATCTCTCTTATCCAGCTCAGCCGCTTCAATTTCAAGCCATTTCTCACGTAAATCATCAAGAAGATTTCCTTGATCAGTATTAAGAGAAGATCCAGGAATGCTCGGGACAGTGGTACGAAGGCACGAGTCTCCAGATGGTGGAGGCAAAGTCAGCAACATTGCCCGAAACTCTTTATTATCAGCAAAAGTTTCAAAATTGCAAGCAATGGTGTCCAGACAATACTCCCGAATCTTGACAACGCCATACCTGGACAAGAACAAATATTCAATAGACACAACTAATTATATATATGAACAAATATTCACCATATAGTATAGAATAATGAGAACAAAGATAACTTATCCAGTGGGAAAATAAGGAACATATGTAATTCACAATAGCAGGACTTGCAATACTTCGCAGTTAGGACCTGGGAATCATTTAACAAAAATATGATTTTCATTACACAATCTCAAATCCAATTAGTGCAGGGATGATAGACGAGAGTAAACAAAAAAAAATGTCTTTTCCATTCTTTCTGGTAGAAAATTCTTCCCAAATTTTGTGCATTAATAACTTCCAAAAGATAAACGATCTTTAGTTAATTCACTTTTCGTCCTCCCTTTCAAATATCATCCTCCTCATGATGCAATGTGATTTCTGAAATCTACATTTTAAACTACCTACCCGTTCACAGTTGAATAACCTATTTGGATAAGTAGCTTGAATAACTCTGCATTTTCAATTACCTACCAGTCCACTTGCACAGTTTTCTTTTAAATATATTTTTCAGGTATGCAACAAACGGTTGATGTCGATTAGGATGTCAACCTAATTGGGATAGTAATGAATATAGTGATGCTTTTGCATACCTATTTTCATCAGAAAAAAAAAGTATTTAGTCATGTAGAACTTATCTTAATAAGCTGTACTAACACAGCTAGAGTCTAAAATAAACTGAAACACTAGTAAAACATGAGATTTGAAAAGTATTGAAACAATCATATAGATAACTTGTAAAAGATTAAACTGAATGAGAAAAGATTTTTATTGAATTGAATTTTTAAAACAGTAAATCAGCCTCTCTATATATATAAAGAAGTCTAACCCTAAAGTAATGATTACAAAAAGATCTCTAAAATCTTCTAACAGTTTCTAACCACACACTTGTAAATAACTAGGATATCTTATTATAGGTTATCAACTATATTTTCTCCTGAATCAACAAAATATATATCAACAAAACATAAAAGTCAAGGAAGAATTTCATCCCATGAAGCACAAAAACTTCTCCTATTTGAAGTGTCACAATGCCCGACACATTTTCAACACTAAGACCTGTCTGGGAAATCTAAGAGCTAAACACTTCTCAAAGTGTCCAATAAAAAGATTATCTTTTGTCAGCTTGAATACTTAAGTAAACACCTCTACACAACTCAATCCATAGGAATGGACAGCAAAAAATGCCTTATCCCGACAAGCCACACTGATGTCAGATACATGGATCACATGAAACCATTCATTTCAACCATGTTACCGTCGAAAGAAATGACTAATATCATCGAAGACCTTGAGTGCACACATGGTAAGTCTTGTCCTCTCAAAATTTAACTCTAAAAGGCCAAACATTTAGACATATTATTTGTCATAAGGTCTCTCTTTTCTATTTCCTCCAATCATGGTAGTTGAATCGAGATACAAGTAGTGTATCAGAGAGCTTCCTCCAATGTCTTTCTTGGTTTGACTCACTTTTTACAGGGCTAAAAACAAAGCAAGATGTTGTCCTCACTGGGGCACACACTAATATTATTGAAAATATATTTATTTTTATCTTCTACAAAAGTCAGGTTAAAATATATAAAATATAAAAAACAATGACCTCTTTTGTAGTTATCATACAAAAGACTTAGAAAGTCGGTTTGAGAAGGAAATATACCATTTGACCCCTTATTTTGTATTTTTTGTAAAGTACTGTGTTGTTTCATTGTAATGTCGCGTAATATAGTTTACTGAGGCTCAATATTATAAGTAAAAGGTGAACATACATAAATACACAAATATTGATTATCAATTTAGATATTTTGTTGTTAAACATTTCATTTCAGTTATGTGAATGTGCACAGTGTAATAGTGCCTCATAATTTATATGTTAATTGTGCAAGAGTGTTTGTGTCTATGTTGGAGTTCATGTTTCATAGATCCCATCCGTCCTTCCATGCAAATATCAATGAAACAATTATACTTGTATGCATTATTGTAAAAAGGAGGGATATTGGCAGAAAAGTAAATACATGTCAGCTAGCATTAACCAATGGCAATGTTCATCAAGTGACACCATTTCCAAGTGTGGCAACAAGACATCAGCCACTGCACGCTTGAGAGGAAACAATAAATATCTAGAAGCAACATCAAACATTTCCTCAGCCTGTTCAAAACATATTAATATTAGACAACAGAAGGACAAACCACTATAACAGAAGTTATATGGGTGTATATAAACCTGATCTGGATTTATATCTTGCAAACGATCAGTGTACCTGATCCAACAAAGGACAATAAAATTTATGAAAATATTTTTTGAACGGAGAATTGACGTTATATATACAACTACATTATTAAAGAACTTCATCATGTTAAAGGCACTGCAGACACTAAAAAGGGCAACAAAAGCATAAAACAATACAATACATAAATGACCTAGCACCAAAAGAAATCATTCATAAAACTAAAGCAATATAAATAGGTTTTATTAATTAATCTCAAACTAATTGGACTCATAACCAGGACACTACTTAAGAAACTTCCAATTTGAATCAAATTTTACAGCCATACAACAATTATTTTTTTTGTTTATCTAGTTATAATTTCGACTTCCAATTTGTTTTGATACGCCAAAAGTCACATTGCTTTAGAATAGAAGCTAAAGGTAGTTTATAAATACCCTCCTCTCTAAGTCCACTAAGATGCCTTTTAAGGACAAAACTGTGATAAAAACATTGAGTTTCAATGCAAACAATACATCGAATATGGTGATTGACCCTCACAATGTTATCTTAACAAACTTCAAGTTGGAACACAACTATATATATAAAAAAAGGGTGAATCTCTAGACATAAGCATGCAATATCCTCATTGTAAAGCATATAAATTATATATAAATCAGGCAAACCAGACTCTAGAATATCCTCAGATTACCATGGCAATAGTGCCACATTAAATCCCTCCAATGTTTTCAATTGTCAATTTCCAAATTTTTTAGTCAAGGGAAGAAACTTACATATATTCAATCATTTTCTCAAAAGCTTCCCTGCTTAAGTCATGTTCTTCCAGACAAGGAAGAGTGTCAACAGATATCTCATATTTCCCCTCATGGAAGTCCTTCATATGTGATAATCTTGCTTTGAAATATTCTGACCTGGATGCCAGAATAACTTGGTGACAGCGAAAAATATTACTATCAACTTTTACACAAACATCAGCAAGATCATCCACAGATTTGGCCATCTGCATGGCATCCATCATAGAAACCAATTGACCTTCTTGACCACTTTCATGGGTTGAATTCAAAAGGGCAGTCAGAAGGATTCGATGCAAGGAAGCAGGAAGCCTGTCTTCTTCAGGAAGGGATAGACCTTGTAAAATATACCGCTTCTGAGATTTATCTACATCTCCCAGTGCTTTATAATCTGCATATTTTTGATGAATTACTTCTTTCTCGAGAACTTTATGCAGTGATTCACATCTGCATACTTTGCAGATTCTCACAAGATCCTCCATGTCATCGATGGCAATCTCTAATCTGTCTGAATAAAAGAAGTGAATAAGGCTATAAAGTGCAGGATATGACAACCTTTCCCTTGAGAATCTAACTTCATTGCGATCCTTCCAATCAGTAGTAAACTTTTTCTTGAAAAATGGTGACCTCGCACTTAATATGACTCTGTGAGTTTGAATACGTTTTCCTTCTACAATGAATACTACATCTGGAGGGAAGTGGCAGCCAATGGACCCCTGAGTGGATGAAATACCTATTCAATTATGATAATATTGAGTCCCAGCCTATGTACACAGACAAAATTATTCTTCGGGGAAAAAATAAAACAATTGCCACAACCAATGTCATCATGATAGAGATCCAATGCCTATCAATTAATACTTAGTAATAATAGGGAACCTTTATTTATCCTCTGAAATAGATGGATGAGAAGTAAAAGAGAAAGAACTTCCAATGGAGTTCCTTCGTAAACAAGGAGGACAATTCCACTTCCTGATTATGCATGGAAAACTAGAATGTCCAACCTCCTATATACAGTGGTTTACTTCCCCTCTTTTCCTGAGTATAGAGATAAAGATAGATGACTGTAGAAAGCTACTAACTTATTCCTATTTTCTAGATAAACAAAAATAAAAAAGATAACTTACTTATTCCTATTTTTCTAGATAACAATAAATACAACAATAATTAACTTATTCTTATCTTCAAAGCTTCCCTACGAAAGTAAACCTGAGTTATGGGGAGATGTTTCCTAACACAACTTCTTTATCAGTTAATTAAGAGTTTTAGTAGTTCAGTTCTAAATCTGTATCATCCAAATCTACCTCTAGCATGCCTAGCAAAGAATAAAGTCAGAGAACCTACTTTTTTCAAAAGCTCTTTCAAAAAGTTGACAAAAATAAACAATTATTTCTCCAGAAAAAGCTCTACCAATCACATGATAGGTATTTTACCAACTCAAGAATCATTTTTATCCTTCCATGTATTGGATAAGTTAATTATACCTAGAAAAGAATGTTAAAGATATGAGTTGATTATGTTAGATATATGATTTAACTACATTAAATAGGGAGATATAATATGCTTTCATACGAAAATATCTTACCAAATACTTTCCATTAATAGATATTGATTTTGTTCCTTATTATTGTATCTCTTCTGCATTATAAATAAGAATATTCATGTGCAAATTAGAGTCAATTTCAACCTAGTGACCAAAAAGTACATCTAGTTCAGAAACATGGGTAGTTCAGACAACATGGGTAATCAACAATATACAAGGAGAAAGACCCACAGACCTATTGCCTTAAGATTTTGGGTTGAGAGTGGTGTCATGTTCTCTTATGTAGTTGGCTCATGACTCATTTATTGTATATCTTCTTGTTTGTTGATCCCCTTTATTAGAACCCATCTTGCCACTGACTATCGTACCATGCTCGAGATGTTTAGTCCTTGGCGTGAGCAGAATGTTGAAGATCTCACATTGATTAGAAATATGGTTAAATTATAGCATATAAGTAGGTGAAAACCTCACCGTGTAAGCTAGTTTTGTGAAGTTGAGTTAGGCCTAAAAATCACACTTTTTAGAATTAGTATAAAAGTCAAGTCAGTGTCATTAACTAAACCACACACAGTTTAGGTAGTTCAACATAAATAGTGTCTAAAATAATAGATTCAGGAATTCAGAATAGGAACTGAGTAAATTTTAGTGAAGTAAATTGACGAATGCCGATTATATCATCAGTTGTTCCTTCTCTACTTAGCATTACAATTTTCTTATCATATTCCTATTTGAAGTGGAGGACACCTCTCATATAAACCCTTGTATCTCACAAATCCGAGTGAACCTAAGATCAAAATTGTCATGAGATATGATTTTATTAAATTAGTAGAGATATATCTTACCAAATATTTTCCATTATTAGATACTGATTGTTCCTTATTATTGTATCTTTACTTGATTATCAATAAGAATACTCATGTGTGTATACAACACACAATTCATTATACGAGAGAGGTATTATCCTCCGTGACTTGTTCTGTCACAATCCTTTTAACAAAAAACTTCTTCAATAGATCACATGAACTTCAAAGCTGCACAAGAACTCAATTTGGAGAATTAATGGATGGTTTGTTCGGGAAGTTTGTGTAATCAGTGAAATATGCCAAATTCTGTGACCAATCTAGCTAACATTTAAGTTGTGGAGCAACTCACTTTTCTGAAAAAGAAAACAGAAGACAAAGTGTACCTGAAGAGAGGATATCCCATTTGCTCTCTCTCTATATGACCTAATTTTCCATTGAACCTCACTCTCACCTCAAACCCAGTGCAACATTTGTTCAACTGCATTTGGTTTTGCTGGGTAGCCTGGGTTTAACTGGATGATCTCAGTTGTGGCTGAACTCTTCTCACCTACAATCTGGGTGAGTCTAACTGGTTTGTTTTCTCTTCAGTGTTTGGTGTTTCTACATTATCTCCTTGCTGATTTGGTCATGTAACTGTGCCCTTGTTTAAGTGATTTGATACAGTTTAGATTTAACTGTAATTAAACTCTAGTATGAAAATGTCAGCTTGGGGCTGGTGGTAGGTGAAATCGTCCTATGGTTGTGATTTTGTGGCTATTTTTCCTATTTATGTTACCTTACATGCTAGCATATTGGTTTGTACTTCGAATATGATTTTGTATTTAGGTAGGATATTACATCTAGGTTGAATATGGTTTACTCGTCTTCCTTCCTTTAGTATGCACAAACCCAGTAATTTTCCATTTCTCCATCAAACGAATAAATAAATAAATAATTCCTACGCTGCGTCAAACCTCTCTATCTGAGCTGTATCCCTATCATTGTACAACAAATTACTCAATACAGCGCATTCCAAAGTCTTGCATGCATTAAGGTACTTAAACCCAGTGATTAATTTTTCACAAGAAAAATTCTTCACTGCTAAGCAGGCTGAACCATCTGGAAGCGTGGAAAAAAGATTTTCACCCTAAACCTGGAGTCTATACAAGAATGAAATGAAATTGGGCAGTAGAGTAGCATACAGGCGAGGAAGGTGTCCCGCAAAGCAGCCTGCAAGGGGTCCAAGGGCGGAGGCCGGGCCTCGAATGCCTTGAGGAGTTTGCGGACCTTGAGATTGAGGGCCGCGTAGTGGCAGCGATCGCCGTCAAAGGTGTGCTCGGAGCAGATGGCGCCGTTTTCGAGGAGCATTCGAGCAGCGTCGAGGTGGCCGGTCAGGCAGGCGTAGTAGAGGGCCACCGAGTCCCACTGATCCCGCGCGTTCACGTTCACGCCTGTCTCCAGCAGGTACCGGAGCCGGTCCACGTCGCCAGCGCGGGAGGCCTCGAATACGTCACCGTACGGCACCTTCTTCACTGGCACCGACGCCTCTATCTCCACCTCCACCTCCACCTCCACCTCCACCTCGTCAACCAATGTCATCATATTTTTGTGACTCAACTCAACTGTTGGATGGATGCTGCTTTGACCCTCCTTTCGCTCAAGTTCCACCCAAACCAAAGAAAAAATAAAAAAGGCTTTTATAGTTGTTTTCTTTAAGTTTAACAAAATTACACTCTCACCCACCTATTATCCTATTCACACATGTATCTCTCTTGGCATATGGTTCCAACCTCCACGGAATGGCTTATGTGAGATGATTAAAATGTCCTCAATATGTTTCAAATAAATCCTAGAGTTGGTAGTCCCCTTTACATGAGTGTGAAACTGCTCTGACAGTTTAGACGATTCAGTGTGATTTGTTTTTGTTCTTGTCGATTGACTTGGTTGCCGGTTGACTCGAACAGCAACCTCAGGCCCGTCTGCCTCCTCCTGAGAATCGACGCTTCACCTGTAAAGACAAAGGGGCGCCCTTACGGCCATTTGCACTCCAACGCTCAAGTCAGTAAGGGCTAAAGAAACAGTAATGTGTGTAAAGCAGTTTCAGTCTTAGAAACGGTGTACCTTGCTAGGAATCTTAACACCCTATTTATAGGTTGTGATCCTGCCGGCAACTCAAACGTGGAGGAATCGCTTCGTGGCACTCTCTGCCCTGTCTTCGCGACTGCGTCTCCTGAAGAATCACCCTCTAAACTTTCTCTCAGATGTCTTCAAATGTGACCTGCAAAACACACAGACGGCGCCTCTAGCGGCCGTTTGCACTCCGACGATCAAGTTAGTCCAACAGAACCACCAGAAACTGGAAACTAGTAATGTGTGTGTGAGAAAAAACTTGCACTCTGTTTTTCATCTATCTTTTCTCTTCCTCCCCCACTCTCACTCTGATTCTGCCTTTTATCTCTCTTTCCCTGCTTCTGGGCATAACAGAATTCTGTTATGCTTTTCTGGCATGTGTCAGAACCCTGTCATGCTTTTCAGAGAAAGCGTACCTTTAGAATCAGCAATGGGGAGCGTGAGAGTCTGCGCATGTCTGCGCTTGGCTGCGCCTGTCTGTACCTTTAGCGGTACGGAGTGCTCTTTTGTCTGGACCGCACCCCTCTCAGATGATGACACGTGGAGGCCTGCAACTCAAATCTAACCACACACGTGTCACTTACTGGAAGGGCTCTAGCGCCTCTCTTTGTCTGCCTAAGTTACGCCCTTGCGGAGTAACTTAGGATGCTTCTCTTATCTGGGTAAATTGCATACTCTTAGGAGAACGTCGGGTGTGGCTGGTCTAGGCGCACTCACCAAACGTTACTTTCTGCGTAGGCGACTTACCCTTCAGGATGACACGCACGTAATGGGTTGAGGGAATCACCAATCACCGACTGGCTTGCTAGTTCCCTCAGGCCAATCTCGTGCATGATTCCTTGAGGTGTGTTCATGCGAGGTCCATGCGTAACGCTCTCGCTGGGAACCTTAGTCCCAGTTTAACTGCGTGTAACACGAGACCCCGATGACAATACACCCGATGACTGATCAGTGTTTATTCGCTACTCGCGCTCTGCCTCCAGGCGCGAGTCTGGGAACTGGTCTGCTGGTGGTCACTTGGCTACTGACCACCGATCACCATTCTGGGTGATCGATCCCCCGACCTCTCTGCCGCCTGATCTGTTGGTGGTAACTTGGTTACTGACCACCGATCACCTTTCTTGGCGATCGTCCCCCTACCTCTCTGCCACCTGGTCCACGTGTCACCCTGCGAGTGGTCCACGTGGTTCTCTGATGCTGACGTCATCGACTACCGATGACCGATCGGATCACAAGCCCCCCAGTCTCGAGTCGAGAACTCGTTCTCAGCGAAGAGACTAAGTGGTCGTGCCTTCAGTCCACGTGGCAAGTGGGGCCGCCTCACGTGCCACCTCACGTGCTGCTTCTTTAACGTTTGGACTCCCTCTCTTAATCTCGCGACACGTGGCGCCATCGACGGCCAGCGTTGTGCGTCGCTAGCGCTTCTTTCATTCAAATTGGCGCGCCCTTCCACTGTTCCTTCATCTTCTTCATTCGACTCCCAGACTCTCTGCGAACTTCTCTTCTGCGCACCCATCTTTCTTCAAATTCTCTGCTTCCCAATCTCTTGCGATCATTCAAAGGTATGGTTTTTCTTTTCCCTGGCCCCTTTTTGGTCATCTTTACCGATTGCATTTATCATTCTAGTTATCATGCATCCATCTTCCCTGTTTTTCTTCTTCTCAACCCGCGCTAGGGTTTTTCTCGTGTTTCCGCCTTGACTTCTGCCTCCCCTTCTTTCTCCTTTACCTGGGCATTTCTTTCTCATTCCCTCTCTCTGTTTTTCACCGAACCATCCATCACTCTCTCCCTTTCTATTTATGACCCTTCGTTTTCTTCCATTGCAGCTATCTCTCGATGGCTCGCTTGAAGCAGACCGCTCGTGTCATTGCCTCTTCTTCTGGTGCACAGCCCTCCGCGAGTGCACCAGCTTCGCCACCGCCTGTTGTCACCTCATTTCATGACAACGCCAAGGTCTATGACTGGGCCCCTCTGGCGTTGCTATCTGAAACGTCCATCTTGCTACCTCAGGACCATCTTAACTCACTCCTGAGCCACAACCCGGACGAACCCTCGTGTTCCATAGACAGGGAAAACGACTTCCACATCCGAGTCCGCATCCCTCCCCGAGAGATGCCCATTTGCGCTGACGACAGGGCCACCAATGGGGTGCCCTTCGTTTTTGTTTACTCCGCGATCTTCAAAAGGTTGAAGCTGCGACTCCCCTTCACCTTCTTCGAGAAAGAGCTGATGATGGAGTTGAACGTCGCACCCTGCCAACTCCACCCCAACGCCTGGGCCTTCATCCGGGCGTTTCAGATCCTGTGTAACCACTTTGGGCACAACGCCTCGGTGGAGGTGTTCCTCTACTTCTTTGAGGCGAAGAAACCAGGGGATAGGTTTTGGGTCAGCCTGAACGGGGTCGCTGGACGGGTGCTTCTGGGCCTGTACCAGCAGTCCTTCAAAGACTGGAAGGGCAGATTTTACATGATATCCGCCACCCCACAAAGCCCTCATCTGCTCGAGGGGTACCCCCTCTACTGGGTTCCCCAGGTTGAATTTAAAAAACCCAAGGACCTCGAGACCATGGCCCCCTACGAGCGCGAGCTGTGTGGGCTGCTCCTGGGGGCTAAGTTTGACTCCGCTCGCCTCATCAAGGATGAGTTTGATGTGGTTTCTCTGAAGAAATATATAGGTAGTTCTTTCTCTGCCGCCCCTTAGGACACTTATACCTCCTCATGCATGCTCTTATACGTTTCACCTTTCTTGCGTCTCTTAGCTGTCTAATTTTCCCCTTTCTTGCCTATGCAGATTCAATGTCAGGGAAAGATAGGAGGTTGGCGGTGTTAGAGCTTGCTAAACGCCGAGCGACCAAAGGGACTGGCTCCTCCTCTTCCACCACTGAGCCAATTGAAGCCCCTCCACTCTCGGTCGCGCCAGCCGAAGGCCCCGAGCAAGGGAAGAAAAGGAAAAGACTGGTGAAGGCTTCTTCGCTTGTACCTGCTGCTGCTGCTGCCTCAGTGGAAGAGGAAAGCTCTGGCTCCCCCCTCATTCACCGCCAGAGGAAGAAGCCAGTGGTCGAGGGGGTCTCGTCTCTCCAGCCTGGAGAGATCGAGGTGGTGGAGGTAGAGGAAGGTTCACCACCTCCCCCTCCCTCTACTCGACCTGTCCCAGAGCCCGCATGCCCACCTTCTCCTTGCCAACAAACGCCCCCAACCTCTCAACCGCCAACTTCCCCCCCAGCAGGCCAATCACCTGGTCCATTCGCTCACCCTGCTGGGGGTGCTTCTGCTCAAAACGAGTGTGCCCCGCCTCCACTACCAATCTCCACCGCAAATGCTGAACATGGTGGGTCCGGCTCGCGCCCAAGCAACACTAGGGCCAACCATGAGAACTTCAGCAGAGTTATCTCCATGGTGCGACAGCACATCAGCAACGGGGAGCTCGTCGACTGGAGCGAGGAGGAGATAGATGCACACCTTGCCAAGCAGGTGGTGCTCTCGCTGGTGTTCTCCACCCAGCATCGCAAGCAGAAAGCCCTGGAGAAAAGGGTGAAGGAACTTGAGCACGACAAGGAGTCGCTGCAAAGTGACCTTGAAGCCGCTCAGGGGTCTGTTGAGCTGATGCGAGGCATGGTGGAGAAGGCCAGGAAGGAGTATTTGATGCAGGTCCAGGAGACCATCAAGATGGAGATCTTGATGGGGCAGACTGTTGGTCCTCTGGACTGCAAGGTGGTAGAGCTACAGGCTGAGAATTCTTCCTTGCGCGAACGGAGTCAGATGGTGGAGGAGTTACAGGCTGAGAACGCCTCCCTACGTCAACAGGATTCTCAGCGGGTGGAGATGCTCAAGTCCGCCAAAGAGGCAACTGCTGCTGCTGAAAGGAAGCTTGAGGAGGCAGTGGGCAAGCTGTCTGAAGCTGCCTCCTCCCTTGCTGCCCTCACCACGCAGAGGGATGCTGCAGAGGCTTCGAGGCGAAGTCTGGAGGCGGAGAAAGAGGACTTGATGAACGTGGGCGCTGATTCCCTCATTGATGGATTCGAGCTGGCGCTCGAGCAAGTCCGCTGCGTCCTCCCAGAACTGGACCTTTCACAATTCAGCATTCATCACTCGGTGGTAGATGGAAAACTTAGGCCTCCTACTCCCTGAATCTCTTCCTTTTTGTAAATTTGACTTCTTCTGTACAAAGCTTCATTCTGTAACCTTACGTTTCTGCACCATTCAACTCATTGTAACTGACAATTGTATGAACATCTCTGGTGATATACCTTGATTTTAACTGCTCAATTTCTCTTTGTATTTTCTTTGAACTTCACTTATCTTTATGTGCGCGACTAATTGTTAGCTAGTTTAGGTTCAGCGCGATCTTGGGCTTTACCTTTCCTTTCGCACACGACTAAGTGTTATCCAGCTTAGGCTTAGCGCGATCTTGAGCTTCGTCTTTTACTTTGCGCACGACTAAGTGTTAACCAGCTTAGGCTTAGCGCGATCTGCTTCTCTTGCTCTTTGCGCGCGACTAAGTGTTAACCAGCTTAGGCTTAGCGCGATCTGCTTCTCTTACTCTTTGCGCGCGACTAAGTGTTGACCAGCTTAGGCTTAGCGCGATCTGCTTCTCTTACTCTTTGCGCACGACTAAGTGTTAACCAGCTTAGGCTTAGCGCGATCTGCTTGATCACGACTGGCTATTCCCTCAGCTTGGTGTTTAACAGTCCTCGTGCGCTGCTTTGCACTACTAGCCAATCACCGACAACTCATCAGTGATCGCTCTTTAGTCTTTACTTAGCTTTCTCTGTCGCTCTAGCGCTAAGTGCATAAAGGACTTTGACATCGATCGCTCAAAGTGATGCCTCGTCTTGGGGAAAGAAAGTGTTTCTCGCTAACCCCTTTTCCTTTCCCCAAGGTCATCACCCTTTGGCGGGTTGAGTCGCTCATTCCCTGTCTCACTCCTGGGGTGAGAAAGGTTTCTGACTAAGAGTCTTACTGGGCCAATATTGGTGTATGCCAAGTGGGTAAGGACGTTTTGTCAAAACCTTTCCTTTCCCTCCCTTGGTCTTACTAGCACCCTTGGCTTTTCAAACCTTTAACTGCTTGCGCTCACACCTGGGGTGAGGAAGACTTAGATCGGTGCCAGTACTTGCGCCTAGGGCAAGTAGGGCCTAACCAATCACCTGCACTTGCACCTGGGGCAAGGAGGATTTTAACTTTAATACTTGAGCACACTTGATATGCTGGAAATTTTTCTTTAATTGGGTGGCCTCGTTAAAAACCCTCTTTAGGGAAAAGAGTGCCCCCTTGTCTGTTCAACTGTTTCCACCACATACAAAGCATGTGTCTTTTAGCGCGAGAACGCCATTACTGTACAACTTTAACTGAAATAAAATTTTAAATGGGTGGCGTTCCACGTTCTGGGGATTGCTCTTCCTTCCAAAGTCTCTAGGCGATAGGCTCCGTTCTCTAATGTCTCTACCACTCTGTACAGGCCTGTCCACTTTGGGGATAACTTGTTCTGCATGTCATTCTGATGCGCCTTTCTCATCACCAGATCACCTTCCTGGAAGCGCCTGGGCCTCACTTTAGAGTTGTGCCTCCGCTCTACTCTTCTCTTTACAGCTTCAGCACTGACTCTGGCCTCTTCTCGCACTTCGTCTAGCAGATCCAGATTCACCTTACGCTCTTCATTGGACTCTTCAGCAACGAAGTTCAAGAATCTGGGGGAGCTCTCCTGTATCTCTACAGGAATCATGGCGTCTGTCCCATAGACAAGGCTGAAGGGTGTCTCATGGGTGCTGGACTGTGGGGTGGTGTGATAAGACCACACAATTCTGGGGACCTCCTCTGCCCAGCCTCCTTTGGCCTTGTCTAGTCTTCGCTTCAGCCCCCTGAGCAGCACCCGGTTTGCTGACTCCACCTGCCCATTTGTTTGTGGGTGCTCCACTGATGCGAAGACCTGTTGTATCTTTAACTCTTCACACATCTTCCTCAGCTGATGACTTGTGAACTGGGTGCCATTGTCGGAAACCAGCCTCTTGGGTATTCCGAAGCGGCAGACAATGTTCTTCCAGACGAAGTGTTCAACTTTCTGTGCGGTGATGTGTGCAACTGGCTCTGCCTCCACCCACTTAGTGAAATATTCGATGGCGACAATGAGGAACTTCATCTGCCTTGTCGCCAGGGGAAAAGGTCCTAGGATGTCAATCCCCCATGTATGGAATGGCCACGGGCTATGGATGGACCTCAACTCCTCAGGGGGTGCCTTGTGCCAATCTGCATGCAGCTGACATTGTTTGCATCGCTGAGCAAACCTTATGCAATCTTCCTTCAGCTTTGGCCAGTAGTACCCCGCGCGGAGTACTCTACTTGCCAAAGCGCGACCACCTACATGGCTTCCGCACACCCCCTCGTGCAGCTCAGACATGAGTCTGGTGCATTGCTCGCCGTGCACACAGATCTGCACAGGGTGAGAAAATCCAAATCTAAATAGGCTTCCATCTATGAGAGTAAACTTACTTGAACCCCTCTTTATTCTTTTTGCCTCTGCCAGATCGAGCGGGAGTACACCATCTTCTAAGTATAGCCGGTATGGCATCATCCAGGTGTGGGGTTCCTTCTCCGCGTGGACCTCCATCGACTCACCGATCTTTGAGGGTCGCGATCTCACCCTCGGTGCTCTTAGCGTCTCTTGAGTCAACGACCGATGACCGATCGTTAGACGCTCCATTGACTTGTATACATGAAGCACCTGGTTGTCTGATACAAACGCGCGCGGCACCTTCAGGGTCTCCTGAATGACAGTCCTCTGCTTTCCCCCCTTGCCTGAGCTGGCCAGCTTGGCAAGCAGGTCTGCTCGGGCGTTTTGCTCTCTTGGCACATGCACTAACTCAAACTCGGCGAAGGACGTCTTCAGGAGCTGCACATACTCCAGGTAGGCTGCCATCTGGGGGTCCTTTGCTTGGAACTCCCCGGTAACCTGCCCGGTGACCAGTAACGAATCGCTCTTGGCCAGCAGATTTCTTGCTCCCATTTCCCTTGCTAGCAACATTCCTGCGATCAGGGCCTCATACTCCGCCTGATTGTTGCTAGCTTTGAAGGCGAAACGGAGGGACTGCTCGATCAGTACCCCGTTTGGTCCTTCCAGGATGACTCCAGCGCCGCTTCCCTGCTGATTAGAGGAGCCATCCACCGATAACACCCATCGGAAATCTAGCCCTTCTGCAGGTGTCGCGATGGATGATAGCTCGACTACAAAGTCCGCGAACACCTGCCCCTTGATCGGTCCTCGGGGCTCGTACTGAATGTCAAATTCTGACAATTCTACTGCCCATTTGACCATCCTTCCTGCCACATCAGGTTTCTTCTATACATTCTGGATAGGCAGATCAGTCATCACCACCACTGTGAAGCTGTGGAAATAATGCCCGAGTCTTCTGGCTGAGAATACCATCGCCAGAGCAGCCTTCTCGAGGGCCTGGTACCTTGTTTCAGGGCCTTGCAGCACCTTACTTACGAAGTAAACAGGCCTCTGGGCCTGGTCCTGCTCTTGCACCAGGACTGAACTGACTGCCCTCTCCGTAACAGCAAAGTATAGACGAAGAGGGATGCCTACCTGGGGCTTTCGCAAGACTGGTGGGCTTGCCAGATATCCCTTCAACTTAATGAAGGCCTCCTCGCACTCCTGCGTCCAGAGAAATCTGCTGTTGCGCTTGAGACACTGGAAGTATGGGTGACCTTTCTCCCCACCAGCAGACATAAATCGGGACAGTGCTGCCAAGCGACCGGTGAGCTGCTGCACCTCCTTCACCGTCGTTGGGCTCCTCATTGCCACGATCGCCGCACATTTCTCCGGGTTGGCTTCGATTCCTCGCTCTGTCAAGAGGAAACCCAAGAACTTCCCAGCCTCCACACCGAATATGCATTTCTCAGGGTTGAGCTTCAGCCTATACTTGGTGATCCTGCCGGCAACTTGAACGTGGGTGGATCGCTTCGTAACACTTTCTGCCCTGTCTTCGCGACTGCGTCTCCTGAAGTATCACCTTCTGAACTCTCTCTCTCAGATGTCTTCAAAATGTGACCTGCAAAATACACAGACGGCGCCTCTAGCGGCCGTTTGCACTCCGACGATCAAGTTAGTTCAACAGAACCACCAGAAACTGGAAACTTAGTAAAAAAATGTGTCTGTGAGAAAAACTTGCACTCTGTTTTTCTTCTATCTTTTTTCTCTCCCTCTCCTCTCACTCTGATTCTGCCCTTTATCTCTCTTTTCCTGCTTCTGGGCATAACAGAATTCTGTTATGCTTTTCTGGCATGTGTCAGAACCCTGTCATGCTTTTCAGAGAAAGCGTACCTTTAGAATCAGCAATGGGGAGCGTGAGAGTCTGCGCATGTCTGCGCTTGGCTGCGCCTGTCTGTACCTTTAGCGGTACGGAGTGCTCTTTTGTCTGGACCGCACCCCTCTCAGATGATGACACGTGGAGGCCTGCAACTCACATCTAACCACACACGTGTCACTTACTGGAAGGGCTCTGGCGCCTGTCTTTTTCTGCCTAAGTTACGCCCTTGCGGAGTAACTTAGGATGCTTCTCTTATCTGGGTAAATTGCATACTCTTAGGAGAACGTCGGGTGTGGCTGGTCTAGGCGCACTCACCAAACGTTACTCTCTGCGTAGGCGACTTACCCTTCAGGATGACACGCACGTAATGGGTTGAGGGAATCACCAATCACCGACTGGCTTACTAGTTCCCTCAGGCCACTCTCGTGCATGATTCCTTGAGGTGTGCTCATGCGAGGTCCATGCGTAACGCTCTCGCTGGGAACCTTAGTCCCAGTTTAACTGCGTGTAACACGAGACCCCGATGACAATACACCCGATGACTGATCAGTGTTTATTCGCTACTCGCGCTCTGCCTCCAGGCGCGAGTCTGGGAACTGGTCTGCTGGTGGTCACTTGGCTACTGACCACCGATCACCATTCTGGGTGATCTGTCCCCCGACCTCTCTGCCGCCTGATCTGTCGGTGGTAACTTGGTTACTGACCACCGATCACCTCTCTTGGCGATCGTCCCCTTACCTCTCTGCCACCTGGTCCACGTGTCACCCTGCGAGTGGTCCACGTGGTTCTCTGATGCTGACGTCATCGACTACCGATGACCGATCGGATCACAAGCCCCCCAGTCTCGAGTCGAGAACTCGTTCTCAGCGAAGAGACTAAGTGGTCATGCCTTCAGTCCACGTGGCAAGTGGGGCCGCCTCACGTGCCACCTCACGTGCTGCTTCTTTAACGTTTGGACTCCCTCTCTTAATCTCGCGACACGTGGCGCCATCAACGGCCAGCGTTGTGCGTCGCTAGCGCTTCTTTTATTCAAAATGGCGCGCCCTTCCACTGTTCCTTCATCTTCTTCATTTGACTCCCAAACTCTCTGCGAACCTTTCTTCTGCGCACCCATCTTTCTTCGAATTCTCAGTGATCCTATACTCCTACGATCATTCAAAGGTATGGTTTTTCTTTTCACTGGCCCCTTTTTGGCCATCTTTACCGATTGCATTTATCGTTCTAGTCATCATGCATCCATCTTCCCTGTTTTCTTCTTCTCAACCCGCGCTAGGGTTTTTCTCATGTTTCCGCTTGACTTCTGCCCCCCCCTTCTTTCTCCTTTACCTGGGCATTTCTTCCTCATTCCCTCTCTCTGATTTTCACCGAACCATCCATCATTCTCTCCCTTTCTATTTCTGACCCTTCGTTTTCCTCCATTGCAGCTATCTCTCGATGGCTCGCTTGAAGCAGACCGCTCGTGTCATTGCCTCTTCTTTTGGTGCACAGCCCTCCGCGAGTGCACCAGCTTCGCCACCGCCTGTTGTCACCTCATTCCATGACAACGCCAAGGTCTATGACTGGGCCCCTCTGGCGTTGCTATCTGAAACGTCCATCTTGCTACCTGAGGACCATCTTAACTCGCTTCTGAGCCACGACCCGGACGAACCCTCGTGTTCCATAGACAGGGAAAACGACTTCCACATCCGAGTCCGCATCCCTCCCCGAGGGATGCCCATTTGCGCTGACGACAGGGCCACCAATGGGGTGCCCTTCGTTTTTGTTTACTCCGCGATCTTCAAAAGGTTGAGGCTGCGACTCCCCTTCACCTTCTTCGAGAAAGAGTTGATGATGGAGTTGAACGTCGCGCCCTGCCAACTCCACCCCAATGCCTGGGCCTTCATCCGGGCGTTTCAGATTCTGTGCAACCACTTTGGGCACAACGCCTCGGTGGAGGTGTTCCTCTACTTCTTTGAGGCGAAGAAACCAGGGGATAGGTTTTGGGTCAGCCTGAACGGGGTTGCTGGACGGGTGCTTCTGGGCCTGTACCAGCAGTCCTTCAAAGACTGGAAGGGCAGATTTTATATGATATCCGCCACCCCACAAAGCCCTCATCTGCTCGAGGGGTACCCCCTCTACTGGGTTCCCCAGGTTCAATTTAAAAAACCCAAGGACCTCGAGACCATGGCCCCTTACGAGCGCGAGCTGTGTGGGCTGCTCCTGGGGGCTAAGTATGACTCCGCTCGCCTCATCAAGGATGAGTTTGATGTGGTTTCCCTGAAGAAATATATAGGTAGTTCCTTATCTGCCGCCCCTTAGGACATTTATACCTCCTCATGCATGCTCTTATACTTTTCACCTTGCTTGCGTCTCCTAGCTGTCTAAATTTCCTCTTTCTTGCCTATGCAGATTCAATGTCAGGGAAAGATAGGAGGTTGGCGGTGTTGGAGCTCGCTAAACGCCGAGCGGCCAAAGGGACTGGCTCTTCCTCTTCCACCACCGAGCCAATCGAAGCCCCTCCGCTCTCGGTCGCGCCAGCCGAAGGCCCCGAGCAAGGGTAGAAAAGGAAAAGACTGGTGAAGGCTTCTTCGCTGGTACCTGCTGCTGCTGCTGCCTCAGTGGAAGAGGAAAGCTCAGGCTCCCCCCTCATTCACCGCCAGAGGAAGAAAGCAGTGGCTGAGGGGGTCTCGTCTCTCCAGCCTGGAGGGATAGAGGTGGTAGAGGTAGAGGAAGGTTCACCACCTCCCTCTCCCTCTACCCGACCGGCCCAGAGCCCGCATGCCCACCTTCTCCTGGCCAAAAATCGCCCCCAGCCTCTCAACCGCCAACTTCCCCCCCAACAGGCCAATCACCTGGTCCATCCGCTCACCCTGCTGGGGGTGTTTCTGCTCAAAAGGAGTGTGCCCCGCCTCCAATGACAATCTCCACCGCCAATGCTGAACATGGTGGGTCTGGCTCGCGCCCAAGCAACACTGGAGCCAACCATGAGAACTTCAGTAGAGTTATCTCCATGGTGCGACAGCACATCAGCAATGGGGAGCTCGTCGACTGGAGCGGGGAGGAGATAGACGCACACCTTGCCAAGCAGGTGGTGCTCTCGCTGGAGTTCTCCACCCAGCATCGCAAGCAGAAAGCCCTGGAGAAAAGGGTGAAGGAACTTGAGCACGACAACGAGTCGCTGCACAGTGACCTTGAAGCCGCTCAGGGGTCTGTCGAGCTGATGCGAGGCATGGTGGAGAAGGCCAGGAGGGAGTACTTGCTGCAGGTCCAGGAGACCATCAAGATGGAGATCTTGATGGGGCAGACTGTTGGTCCTCTGGACTGGAAGGTGGCAGAGTTACAGGCTGAGAATTCCTCTTTGCTCGAACGGAGTCAGATGGTGGAGGAGTTAGAGGCTGAGAACTCCTCCCTACGCCAACAGGATTCTCAGCGGGTAGAGATGCTCAAGGCCGCCAAGGAGGCAACTGCTGCCGCCGAAAAGAAGCTTGAGGAGGCAGTGGGCAAGCTGTCTGAGGCTGCCTCCTCCCTTGCTACCCTTACCACGCAGAGGGATGCTGCAGAGGCTTCGAGGCGAAGTCTGGAGGCGGAGAAAGAGGACTTGATGAACGTGGGCGCCGATTCCCTCATTGATGGATTCGAGCTGGCGCTCGAGCAAGTCCGCTGCGTCCTTCCAGAACTGGACCTTGTGCAATTCAGCATTCATCACTCGGTGGTAGATGGGAAACTTAGGCCTCCTACTCCCTGAATCTCTTCCTTCTGTAATTTTGACTTCTTCTGTACAAAGTTTCATTTTGTAACCTTATGTTTCTGCACCATTCAACTCTTTGTAACTGACAATTGTATGAACATCTCTGGTGATATACCTTGGTTTCAATTGCTCAATTTTTCTTTGTATTTTCTTTGGACTCCACTTATCTTTATGTGCGCGACTAACTGTTAGCTAGTTTAGGTTCAGCGCGATCTTGGGCTTTGCCTTTCCTTTCGCACACGACTAAGTGTCAACCAGCTTAGGCTTAGCGCGATCTGCTTCTCTTACTCTTTGCGCGCGACTAAGTGTTAACCAACTCAGGCTTAGCGCGATCTGCTTCTCTTACTCTTTGCGCGCGACTAAGTGTTAACCAACTCAGGCTTAGCGCGATCTGCATGATCTCGACTGGCTGTTCCCTCAGCTTGGTGTTTAACAGTCCTCGTGCGCTGCTTTGTACTACTAGCCAATTACTGACGACTCATCTGTGATCGCTCTTTAGTCCTTACTTAGCTTTCTCTGTCGCTCTAGCGCTAAGTGCATAAAGGACCTTGACATCGATTGCTCAAAGTGAGGCCTCATCTTGGGGAAAAGGAAGTGTTTCTCGCTAACCCCTTTCCCTTTCCCCGAGGTCATCACCCTTTGGCGGGTTGAGTCGATCACTCCCTGTCTCACTCCTGGGGTGAGAAAGGTTTTCTGACTGAGAGTTTTACTGGGCCAATATTGGTGCATGCCAAGTGGGTAAGGACGTTTTGTCAAAACCTTTCCTTTCCTTCTCTTGGTCTTACTAGCACCCCTGGCCTTTCAAACCTTTCTGCTTGCGCTCACACCTGGGGTGAGGAAGACTTAGATTGGTGCCAGTACTTGCGCCTAGGGCAAGTAGGGCCTAACCAATCACCTGCACTTGCACCTGGGGCAAGGAGGATTTTAACTTTAATACTTGAGAACACTTTATATGCTGGAAATTTTTCTTTAATTGGGTGGCCTCGTTAAAAACCCTCTTTAGGGAAAAGAGTGCCCCCTTGTCTGTTCAACTGTTTCCACCATAAACAAAGCATGTGCCTTTTAGCGTGAGAACGCCATTACCGTACAATTTTAACTGAAATAAAATTTTAAATGGGTGGCGTTCCACGTTCTGGGGATTGCTCCTCCCTCCAAAGTCTCTAGGCGATAGGCTCCGTTCTCTAATGTCTCCACCACTCTGTACGGGCCTGTCCACTTCGGGGATAACTTATTCTGCATGTCATTCTGATGCGCCTTTCTCATCACCAGATCACCTTCCTGGAAGCGCCTGGGCCTCACTTTAGAGTTGTGCCTCCGCTCTACTCTTCTCATCACAGCTTCAGCACTGACTCTGGCCTCTTCTCGTACTTCGTCTAGCAGGTCCAAATTCACCTTACGCTCTTCATTGGACTCTTCAGCAACGAAGTTCAAGAATCTGGGGGAGCTCTCCTGTATCTCCACAGGAATCATGGCGTCTGTCCCATAGACAAGGCTGAAGGGTGTCTCATGGGTGCTGGACTGTGGGGTGGTGTGGTAAGACCACACAATTCTGGGGACCTCCTCTGCCCAGCCTCCTTTGGCCTTGTCTAGCCTCCGCTTCAGCCCCCTGAGCAGCACTCGATTTGCTGACTCCACCTGCCCATTTGTTTGTGGGTGCTCCACAGATGCGAAAACCTGTTGTATCTTTAGCTCTTCACACATCTTCCTCAACTGATGACTGGTGAACTGGGTGCCATTGTCGGAAACCAGCCTCTTGGGTATTCCGAAGCGGCAGACAATGTTCTTCCAGACGAAGTGTTCGACTTTCTGTGCGGTGATGTGTGCAACTGGCTCTGCCTCCACCCACTTAGTGAAATATTCGATGGCCACAATGAGGAACTTCATCTGCCTTGTCGCCAGGGGAAAAGGTCCTAGGATGTCAATCCCCCATGTATGGAATGGCCACGGGCTATGGATGGACCTCAACTCCTCAGGGGGTGCCTTGTGCCAATCTGCATGCAGCTGACATTGTTTGCATCGCTGAGCAAACCTTATGCAATCTTCCTTCAGCTTCGGCCAGTAGTACCCCGCGCGGAGTACTCTACTTGCCAAAGCGCGACCACCTACATGGCTTCCGCACACCCCCTCGTGCAGCTCAGACATGAGTCTGGTGCACTGCTCGCCGTGTACACAGATCTGCACAGGGTGAGAAAATCCAAATCTAAATAGGCTTCCATCTATGAGAGTAAACTTACTTGAACCCCTCTTTATTCTTTTGGCCTCTGCCAGATCGAGTGGGAGCACACCATCTTCTAAGTATAGCCGGTATTGCGTCATCCAGGTGTGGGGTTCCTTCTCCGCGTGGACCTCCATCGACTCACCGATCTTTGAGGGTCGCGATCTCACCCTCGGCGCTCTCAGCGTCTCTTGAGTCAACGACCGATGACCGATCGTTAGACGCTCCATTGACTTGTATACATGAAGCACCTGGTTGTCTGATACAAACGCGCGCGGCACCTTCAGGGTCTCCTGAATGACCGTCCTCTGCTTCCCCCCTTTGCCTGAGCTGGCCAGCTTGGCAAGCAGGTCTGCTCGGGCGTTCTGCTCTCTTGGTACATGCACTAACTCAAACTCGGCGAAAGACGTCTTCAGGAGCTGCACATACTCCAGGTAGGCTGCCATCTGGGGGTCCTTTGCTTGGAACTCCCCGGTAACCTGCCCGGTGACCAGTAACGAATCGCTCTTGGCCAGCAGATTTCTTGCTCCCATTTCCCTTGCTAGCAACATCCCCGCGATCAGGGCCTCGTACTCCGCCTGATTGTTGCTAGCTTTGAAGGCGAAACGGAGGGACTGCTCAATCAGTACTCCGTTTGGCCCTTCCAGGATGACCCCAGCGCCGCTTCCTTGCTGATTAGAGGAGCCATCCACCGATAACACCCATCGAAAATCTAGCCCTTCTGCAGGTGTCGCGATGGATGATAGCTCGACTACGAAGTCCGCGAACACCTGCCCCTTGATCGGTCCTCGGGGCTCGTACTGAATATCGAATTCCGACAATTCTACTGCCCACTTGACCATCCTTCCTGCCACATCAGGTTTCTTCAATACATTCTGGATAGGCAGATCAGTCATCACCACCACTGTGAAGCTGTGGAAATAATGCCTGAGTCTTCTGGCTGAGAATACCACCGCTAGAGCAGCCTTCTCGAGGGCCTGGTACCTGGTTTCAGGGCCTTGCAGCACCTTGCTGACGAAATAAACAGGCCTCTGGGCCTGGTCCAGCTCTTGCACCAGGACTGAACTGACTGCCCTCTCCGTAACAGCAAAGTATAGACGGAGAAGGATGCCTACCTGGGGCTTTCGCAAGACTGGTGGGCTTGCCAGATATCCCTTCAACTTAATGAAGGCCTCCTCACACTCCTGCGTCCAGAGAAATCTGCTGTTGCGCTTGAGGCACTGGAAGTATGGGTGACCTTTCTCCCCACCAGCAGACATAAACCGGGACAGTGCTGCTAAGCGGCCGGTGAGCTGCTGCACCTCCTTCACCGTCGTTGGGCTCCTCATTGCCACGATCGCCGCACACTTCTCCGGGTTAGCTTCGATCCCTCGCTCTGTTAAGAGGAAGCCCAAAAACTTCCCGGCCTCTACACCGAATATGCATTTCTCAGGGTTGAGCTTCAGCCTATACTTGGCAATGGTGGTGAATAGCTCTTCCAGATCAACTGCATGATGCTTCTTCTCTTGGGACGTAACCACCATGTCATCTACATAGGCGTGTACGTTTCTTCCCAGCATGGGCGAGAGCACCCTATCCATGAGCCGCTGGTAGGTAGCCCCCGCATTCTTCAACCCAAATGGCATGACCTTGTAGCAATAGCAAGACCGTTCCGTCATAAACGCGGTCTTGCATTCGTCCATTGGGTGCATCCTGATCTGATTATACCCTGAGAAAGCGTCCAAGAAGTTGAGTAGCTTTCCCCCCGAGGCGCTATCGACTAGAGCATCTATACTGGGTAAGGGGTAAGAATCCTTGGGGCACGCCTTATTGAGGTCAGTGAAGTCCACGCACATTCTCCACTTGCCGCTTGCCTTCCGCACCAGTACCACATTCGCTAACCACTCGGGGTACTGGATTTCTCTGATATGCCCTGCGACAAGGAGCTTCTGCGCTTCGTCGTGGATCACCTTCCTCTTCTCCTCGTTGAATTTCCTTCTTCTCTGTCGCACCGGTCGAACCATGGGGTCCATTGATAGACGATGGCAGAGGAAATCGGGGTCGATTCCTGGCATGTCGGATGATGACCATGCAAAGGCATTCATGTGCTTCTCAATTACACCCATGATCAGCCTTCGCTCTTCTTCAATGAGGGATCCCCCCAACTTGAATTTTCTTCCCCTGATGTCCACCTCGACCCATCCTTCAGCTGGGTGGGGCCTCCTCTCACTGGCAATGACCGCTCTCGCGATCCCTGACTCGCGAGGAGTGATCGTGCCTTCCTTCTCTTCCACGACTTGGGCCACCTGGGAGCCCCCCACCGCAGCGTTCTCCATCCTCTGAGCGCCTTGTGTCTCCCTGACCGCCAATTGCTCTTTGCGCACGCCTGGTGGCGGTTTTGTGGTGACATGGCATACACTTCTTTTTTGCTTCAAACTGTTCTCATAACAGCGTCTTGCCTCAGCCTGATCCGACTTGATGGTTATCACGGCCCCTTCCATCGACGGCAGCTTCAACTTCATATGCCTTGTCGATGGTATTGCGCCCAGTCTATTGAGCGTTGGCCTCCCCAACAGGACATTGTACGCAGAAGGGGCGTTCACCACCAGGTACTTTATCTTTTCCGTGCGGGCTGCCGTTCCGTCGGTGAACGTTGTCCTCAGCTCGATGTATCCCCGCACTTCTACCTGGTCCCCTGCAAAACCGTAGAGACAACCAGTATACGGTCTCAACTGGTCAGGGGACAATTGTAGCTTGTTGAACGTTGGCCAGAACATGACATCCGCCGAGCTTCCTTGATCTACGAGTACTCTATGCACTCGTCTTCCTGCTGTGATGAGAGAAATGACCACAGGGTCGTTGTCGTGTGGGACAACGTCTCGTAGGTCAGCCTTCCTGAAGACGATGTCCACCTCAGGGTAATGACTCTCATTCACTGCATCTACCGCCATCACAGATCGAGTGTATCTCCTTCTTTGTGAAGCTGTGCATCCCCCACCAGAGAAGCCTCCAGCGATCGTCTGCACTTCCCCATGCACAGGGACTTCATGCTGTTGCTCTCCAGTTTGGGATCCTGACGCGCGATCACCCTGTGGCTCACGCAGGTAATCTGCTAGAAAACCAGACTTCACCAACTCTGCCAGTTGGTGTCCCAGCGCCAAACAGGAATGAAGTGTATGTCCAAAGGCCTGATGAAACTCACACCATTCATTCTTTTTCCTTCCGAGTACCTTGTCTGTCTTCTCTGGTACTCGTAGTCTTGCTGCTACGGCAGGAAGGGCGATGAGATCCGCCAACCCCACCATGAAGTTGTATCTTGGGGGCGCGTTATTCTCCCTTGCACGCCCCTTACTTTGGTCTTTGCCTGGTGCATAGGGACGAGGTTTTTCCCGCACCTTCTTCCCCTCTTTGGCCTCATGCACCCTCGCTTGCTGCGGTTTTCCTTGCCCTCCACGCGGTCTGGGTGGTGCAGCACTTCCCCTCTTCTCAGAAACTTCTGTTTCTGCCACTATGTGCGCCACCGCACGCCGTCGGATCTCTGCAAAGGTGCTGGGATGGCTCCTGATGAGAGACTCACTGAAAGGGCCAGGCAGCACTCCCTTCTTAAACGCGTGCACGAGCATGTCTTCATCTTTGCTGGGTAGTCTAACCACTTGAGCTCCAAAACGGTTGAGGTAGTCTTTCAGCGACTCCCCCTGGTATTGGCGCACGTCGAACAGGTCGTAGGACACCACTGCAGGTGCCTTGTTGACGATGTATTGCTCGATGAAGAGCTTCGAGAACTGAGAGAACGACGTGATATGCCCCTCTGGTAAACTCACGAACCACTCCATGGCGATTCCGCTCAGTGTGCTCATGAACATCTTGCAGTACACAGCGTCTGAGCCCCCAGACAACATCATCTGGGTGTGGAATGCCGTCAGATGCGTCTCCGGGTCTTCTACCCCTTTGAACGACGCTTTTACCCCCACCAGGTTGGGAGGCACCATGGTTCCCATAATCTCAGGGGAGAATGGCATGGGAAATGCCCTTGGAGGTGAAGGCTGCCTAGACACCCTTTCGTCAACGACGTGCTCCCTCTGCGCCTGCAGTGTTCTTCTCAACTCTTCATTGACACGATTCAGTTCGTCGTTCCTGCTTTGCGACGCAGCCAACTCCGTCTGCATCCTTTCTTGTTCGACTTTTGACGCTGCAGCGTTATCCTGCAGCGTGCGCACCATTTCCAGGACCTGCGCCATTGTCACAGCTCCTTCATCAGCGGATGGCGCAGGTGATGGTTGTCTGTTTCTAGGCATCTTCTCTATCAGGGAGACTGATAAAACTCTGGTGAGCTTTAAAACTGTGGTATATATGGGACAACGATTCACTCGTGCCCCACGGTGGGCGCCAAATGATCCTGCCGGCAACTTGAACGTGGGTGGATCGCTTCGTAACACTTTCTGCCCTGTCTTCGCGACTGCGTCTCCTGAAGTATCACCTTCTGAACTCTCTCTCTCAGATGTCTTCAAAATGTGACCTGCAAAATACACAGACGGCGCCTCTAGCGGCCGTTTGCACTCCGACGATCAAGTTAGTTCAACAGAACCACCAGAAACTGGAAACTTAGTAAAAAAATGTGTCTGTGAGAAAAACTTGCACTCTGTTTTTCTTCTATCTTTTTTCTCTCCCTCTCCTCTCACTCTGATTCTGCCCTTTATCTCTCTTTTCCTGCTTCTGGGCATAACAGAATTCTGTTATGCTTTTCTGGCATGTGTCAGAACCCTGTCATGCTTTTCAGAGAAAGCGTACCTTCAGAATCAGCAATGGGGAGCGTGAGAGTCTGCGCATGTCTGCGCTTGGCTGCGCCTGTCTGTACCTTTAGCGGTACGGAGTGCTCTTTTGTCTGGACCGCACCCCTCTCAGATGATGACACGTGGAGGCCTGCAACTCACATCTAACCACACACGTGTCACTTACTGGAAGGGCTCTGGCGCCTGTCTTTGTCTGCCTAAGTTACGCCCTTGCGGAGTAACTTAGGATGCTTCTCTTATCTGGGTAAATTGCATACTCTTAGGAGAACGTCGGGTGTGGCTGGTCTAGGCGCACTCACCAAACGTTACTCTCTGCGTAGGCGACTTACCCTTCAGGATGACACGCACGTAATGGGTTGAGGGAATCACCAATCACCGACTGGCTTACTAGTTCCCTCAGGCCACTCTCGTGCATGATTCCTTGAGGTGTGCTCATGCGAGGTCCATGCGTAACGCTCTCGCTGGGAACCTTAGTCCCAGTTTAACTGCGTGTAACACGAGACCCCGATGACAATACACCCGATGACTGATCAGTGTTTATTCGCTACTCGCGCTCTGCCTCCAGGCGCGAGTCTGGGAACTGGTCTGCTGGTGGTCACTTGGCTACTGACCACCGATCACCATTCTGGGTGATCTGTCCCCCGACCTCTCTGCCGCCTGATCTGTCGGTGGTAACTTGGTTACTGACCACCGATCACCTCTCTTGGCGATCGTCCCCTTACCTCTCTGCCACCTGGTCCACGTGTCACCCTGCGAGTGGTCCACGTGGTTCTCTGATGCTGACGTCATCGACTACCGATGACCGATCGGATCACTTGGCAATGGTGGTGAATAGCTCTTCCAGATCAGCTGCATGATGCTTCTTCTCTTGGGACGTAACCACCATGTCATCTACATAGGCGTGTACGTTCCTTCCCAGCATGGGCGAGAGCACCCTATCCATGAGCCGCTGGAAGGTAGCCCCCGCATTCTTCAACCCAAATGGCATGACCTTGTAGCAATAGCAAGACCGTTCCGTCATAAACGCGGTCTTGCATTCGTCCATTGGGTGCATCCTGATCTGGTTATACCCTGAGAAAGCGTCCAAGAAGCTGAGTAGCTTTCCCCCCGAGGCGCTATCAACTAGAGCATCTATACTGGGTAGGGGATAAGAATCCTTGGGGCACGCCTTGTTGAGGTCAGTGAAGTCCACGCACATTCTCCACTTGCCGTTTGCCTTCTGCACGAGTACCACATTCGCTAGCCACTCGGGGTACTGGATTTCTCTGATATGCCCTGCGACAAGGAACTTCTGCGCTTCGTCGTGGATCACCTTCCTCTTCTCCTCGTTGAATTTCCTTCTTCTCTGTCGCACCGGTCGAACCATGGGGTCCATCGATAGACGATGGCAGAGGAAATCGGGGTCGATTCCTGGCATGTCGGATGCTGACCATGCAAAGGCATTCATGTGCTTCTCAATCACACCCATGATCAGCCTTCGCTCTTCTTCAATGAGGGATCCCCCCAACTTGAATTTTCTTCCCCTGATGTCCACCTCGACCCATCCTTCAGCTGGGTGGGGCCTTCTCTCACTGGCAATGACCGCTCTCGCGATCCCTGACCCGCGAGGAGTGATCGTGCCTTCCTCTTCTTCTTCAACTTGGGCTACCTGGGAGCCCCCCACCGCAGCGTTCTCCATCCTCTGAGCGCCTTGTGTCTCCCTGACCGCCAATCGCTCTTCGCGCACGCCTGGTGGTGGTTTTGTGGTGACATGGCACACACTTCTTTTTTGCTTCAAGCTGTTCTCATAACAGCGTCTTGCCTCAGCCTGATCCGACTTGATGGTTATCACAGTCCCTTCCATCGACGGCAGCTTCAGCTTCATATGCCTTGTCGATGGTATTGCGCCCAGTCTATTGAGCGTTGGCCTTCCCAACAGGACATTGTACGCAGAAGGGGCGTTCACCACCAGGTACTTTATCTTTTCAGTGCGGGCTGTCGTTCCGTCAGTGAACGTTGTCCTCAGCTCGATGTATCCCCGCACTTCTACCTGATCCCCTGCAAAACCGTAGAGACAACCAGTATACGGTCTTAACTGATCAGGGGACAACTGTAGCTTGTTGAATGTTGGCCAGAACATGACATCCGCCGAGCTTCCTTGATCTACGAGTACTCTATGCACCAGTCTTCCTGCTGTGATGAGAGAAATGACCACAGGGTCGTTGTCGTGCGGGACAACGTCCCGTAGGTCAGCTTTCCTGAAGATAATGTCCACCTCAGGGTAATGACTCTCATTCACTGCATCTACCGCCATCACCGATCGAGTGTATCTCCTTCTTTGTGAAGCTGTGCATCCCCCACTAGAGAAGCCTCCAGCGATCGTCTGCACTTCCCCATGCACAGGGACTTCATGCTGTTGCTCTCCAGTTTGGGATCCTGACGCGCGATCACCCTGCGGCTCACGCAGGTAATCTGCTAGAAAACCAGACTTCACCAACTCTGCCAGTTGGTGTCCCAGCGCCAAACAGGAATGAAGTGTATGGCCAAAGGCCTGATGGAACTCACACCATTCATTCTTCTTCCTTCCGAGTACCTTATCTGTCTTCTCTGGTATTCGTAGCCTTGCTGCTACGGCAGGAAGGGCGATGAGATCCGCCAATCCCACCATGAAGTTGTATCTCGGGGGTGCGTTATTCTCCCCTGCACGCCCCTTGCTCTGGTCTTTGCCTGGTGCATAGGGACGAGGTTTTTCCCGCACCTTCTTCCCCTCTTTGGCCTCATGCACCCTTGCTTGCTGTGGTTTTCCTTGCCCTCCACGCGGTCTGGGTGGTGCAGCACTTCCCCTCTTCTCAGAAACCTCTGTTTCTGCCACTATGTGCGCCACCGCACGTCGTCGAATCTCTGCAAAAGTGCTGGGATGACTCCTGATGAGAGACTCGCTGAAAGGGCCAGGCAGCACTCCCTTCTTAAACGCGTGCACAAGCATATCTTCATCTTTACTGGGCAGTCTAACCACTTGTGCCCCAAAGCGGTTGAGGTAGTCCTTCAGCGACTCCCCCTGGTATTGGCGCACGTCAAACAGATCGTAGGACACCACTGCAGGTGCCTTGTTGACGATGTATTGTTCAGTGAAGAGCTTCAAAAAACTGAGAGAAAGACGTGATATGCCCTTCTGGTAAACTCACGAACCATTCCATGGCGATTCCGCTCAATGTGCTCATGAACATCTTGCAGTACACAGCGTCTGAGCCCCCAGACAACATCATCTGGGTGTGGAATGCCGTCAGATGCGCCTCCGGGTCTTCTACCCCCTTGAACGACGCTTTTACCCCCACCAGGTTGGGAGGCACCATGGTTCCCATGATCTCAGGGGAGAATGGCATGGGAAATGCCCTTGGAGGTGAGGGCTGCCTAGACACCCTTTCGTCAACAATGTGCTCCCTCTGCGCTTGCAGCGTCCTCCTCAATTCTTCGTTGACACGATTCAGCTCGTCGTTCCTGCTTTGCGACGCAGCCAACTCTGTCTGCATCCTTTCTTGTTCAACTTTCGACGCTGCAGCGTTATCCTGCAGCGTGCGCACCATTTCCAGGACCTGCGCCATTGTCACAGCTCCTTCGTCAGCGGATGGCGCAGGTGATGGTTGTCTGTTTCTAGGCATCTTCTCTATCAAAGAAACTGATAAAACTCTGGTGAGCTTTAAAACTGTGGTATATATGGGACAACGATTCACTCGTGCCCCACGGTGGGCGCCAAATGATCCTGCCGGCAACTCAAACGTGGAGGAATCGCTTCGTGGCACTCTCTGCCCTGTCTTCGCGACTGCGTCTCCTGAAGAATCACCCTCTGAACTTTCTCTCAGATGTCTTCAAATGTGACCTGCAAAACACACAGACGGCGCCTCTAGCGGCCGTTTGCACTCCGACGATCAAGTTAGTCCAACAGAACCACCAGAAACTGGAAACTAGTAATGTGTGTGTGAGAAAAAACTTGCACTCTGTTTTTCGTCTATCTTTTCTCTTCCTCCCCCACTCTCACTCTGATTCTGCCTTTTATCTCTCTTTCCCTGCTTCTGGGCATAACAGAATTCTGTTATGCTTTTCTGGCATGTGTCAGAACCCTGTCATGCTTTTCAGAGAAAGCGTACCTTTAGAATCAGCAATGGGGAGCGTGAGAGTCTGCGCTTGGCTGCGCCTGTCTGTACCTTTAGCGGTACGGAGTGCTCTTTTGTCTGGACCGCACCCCTCTCAGATGATGACACGTGGAGGCCTGCAACTCACATCTAACCACACACGTGTCACTTACTGGAAGGGCTCTAGCGCCTCTCTTTGTCTGCCTAAGTTACGCCCTTGCGGAGTAACTTAGGATGCTTCTCTTATCTGGGTAAATTGCATAGTCTTAGGAGAACGTCGGGTGTGGCTGGTCTAGGCGCACTCACCAAACGTTACTCTCTGCATAGGCGACTTACCCTTCAGGATGACACGCACGTAATGGGTTGAGGGAATCACCAATCACCGACTGGCTTGCTAGTTCCCTCAGGCCAATCTCGTGCATGATTCCTTGAGGTGTGTTCATGCGAGGTCCATGCGTAACGCTCTCGCTGGGAACCTTAGTCCCAGTTTAACTGCGTGTAACACGAGACCCCGATGACAATACACCCGATGACTGATCAGTGTTTATTCGCTACTCGCGCTCTGCCTCCAGGCGCGAGTCTGGGAACTGGTCTGCTGGTGGTCACTTGGCTACTGACCACCGATCACCATTCTGGGTGATCGATCCCCCGACCTCTCTGCCGCCTGATCTGTTGGTGGTAACTTGGTTACTGACCACCGATCACCTTTCTTGGCGATCGTCCCCCTACCTCTCTGCCACCTGGTCCACGTGTCACCCTGCGAGTGGTCCACGTGGTTCTCTGATGCTGACGTCATCGACTACCGATGACCGATCGGATCAGGTTGTATTTAGGGTTCCTCTGCGATGCTCCCACGTCTCTTAGTGGGCTTAGGGTTCCTGGGAGAATGTCCTTGCATCGCTATTGCACAATGTTAGCGTAATCTGGCGCATAGGATTTCCCTTTTCTGGACTGCATAGACCTAACAGTGTAGCTGCCAAGGTACCTAACCATGTACCAACGTTGCGGCATCATCTGTTCTGTTGGTGTCCTAAGTATTCACGTGCCCTGTATGCAGTCTTTCCCTGGAAACCCTAACCCTAACGGGCCTTAGTGCCTCCAAGGAACACTTGTTTGTGCCGTATCTGAATGCACCATACACACCCCATGCATGATTCTCTTGTGACTTAGGTCCTTTTTTATATCTGGGTGTTAACTCATGTTAACTTATACTGTTTGTGGGCCCCAGCTTACTTGGCCCACCATTACTATTATTCCACCGATGTCCGATGTCTTTCTCTGGTGCCGATGACCGAGGTTATGGCCAGTACAGTTTTTGTTTTCAATGATTGGACAAAATCGTGAGTGATTTGTAGGAAGTGTTTTTTTATGTGGGTTGTGGTGCTTTTTTGGAGTGGTTTGTTTGGAGTGTGTTATGTTGTGGTTGTTGGTGTTTGTTCGATGCTTTCAAACGCAACTCGTTGGAAAAGAAAGGTGAGGGTTTTTTGTTTTCTTGCCTTACGGATTTTGAATTCCTTAATAGAAAAGGATGGGTGCATGTTGTTGTATTCTAAATTTGAGATTTAGAAAGGGTGTTTTTTTTACAGGAATTGTTATTATGTTTGTTAGAATTGATGACTTAAACAAGAAGGGGTGAATTGTTTTATCAAACATTTTCGCAAATACTTGCTTCAAAATGAATCCTTAACAAACAACTCAAATAAGCACATAAGGAAGGCAATCAAACAATCCAACAAAACAGTTATCAGAATTTAAATCGGTTAAAGTTACGATTTAATTGGTTGTTTATAGCATCGAAATATCAAACAATTAGAGAGTTTGAGGGAAAGAGAGATTTACACAAAGAGATTATAATGGTTCACTCAATCCCTGAGCTACATCCAGTTCTCAGTCAAACCACTGAGTTCCACTAGCAATCAATCACAGATTACAAGTACGCACCACAAAGAGGTGACTTTGAATCCCACAAAGCCTATTCACCCTCTTTGCACACACAACACCTCAAGACAGAACACCCTCTGTCTTTACAGGATTTCAAACACAAAAAGTATGTAAAAGATGTACAATTACAAGATACTAAACAGGATAGAAAGCACCTGGATTTACAAAACCAAAGATCATATGATTAGCACTTGTTATCACACAACAAAGCTTGACAAGAATCTTGCTCTTTTGAAAAACTCTTTCAAAACCAAATCTCTTTCTCAAATCTGAATAAGTACTCATTGAATTTTTCGTGTATTTTGATTTGAAAACGAAGTTGTATTTATAACCTTTGAAAAGCTACCGTTTAGGACAAATTTGAACAATTGAATTAGTTAAAACAGGATTTCAAAAAACTGTTAAGAAACATTTAACCGGTTGAAACCACAATTCAATCGGTTGAATGAGTCAAACAGTTACACAATTGATTCAAAAAGTAGTTTCACAACTTCCAGCCAACTAAGTGACAAACAACCGGTTATTTCGATAAATCAATCGGTTGTTTTCCCTTTGCTTGGAAAAACACTTAGTTTCTTAAAAACAATTTTAAACAAGCTTTATGTAGGCTTCAAGAACTGATCTTACAAAGATTCTAAACACCCTACTCTAAAACCCAAACCTGGAAAGCAGCACAACTTCAGACTTCATATGGATTTGATACATCAAAGCTCCCATCTTCAACAATCTCCCCCTATTTAATGGAGATAAATCCTTGGGATGATTTTAGGAATGTTCTTTGTTTAGAACCTGTTGAATCCTTCATTCATTGAACAAACACAAGGTAATCTAATCCAAAACAGATATACACCATACACCAGTTCTCACTAGGTGATTTCCATAAGGAACATCAGGCACAATCAGATGAGAAACCAGCAATCGAACAATGATGCATACGAACAATCGGTTATTTCGCAGGAATAATCGATTAAAATGTAACACAAATTTAACAAAACTTAAATCTAAACCAGTTAAAACAGTTTATAATAGCAATGTTCAAATCAGAAAGAGTGCAAAAACATTACAGAACATTACAAACCAAACTTCTCCCCCTATTTATCTCATCAAATAGACAAAAGGTAGGATTAAAAACAGTTTAAGATAAGGCATGTGTACTGGCCAGACCTCAGACATCGGCTGAAGAGATCGACATCAAACGTGACGTTGGACCTCGGCGGTCCAGTCACATTAATGGGTCACGTAGGTGGGCCCCAGAAATAATAGTGAGTTATTATCCATACAAGAGAGGGACCTGAGTCACGAGAGGATTCATGCATGTGGTGTGTATAGCACGTTCAGGTCTAGCACAAGTAAATAATCATTGGAGGCGCTCAGGCCTGTTAGGGTTAGGGTTTCCAAGGATAGACTACATGCATGGCACGTGAATACTTAGGGCACCCACAGAACAGATGGCGCCGCAGTGCTGGTACATGAGTTGGTACCCTAACAACCATACTGTTAGATATATTGCACTCCAGAAGTGGCAAGTCTTGTGCCGCGGCTGCGCTAAGCTTGTGCGACGCGTCACAAGATGTCTCACCAGTAACCCTAATTCCACTTAAGGAAAGATCCTTGTGGGACAGGGAAGTCGACCTAATTACAGCCTATATAAAGGGTGGTAAGAACCCTATAAAGGTACGTCATTTCTAAGATTGAAATTGCTTTTACATACTTATTGTTTCTAGCCCAGTACTGACTTGATCTTCGGAGTGCAATCAATAAGTAGGGCCCCCTTTGTTTCAAACGGAGCCACTCTCAGTCACCAAAGGAGAGAGCGGAAACCACCAAGAGATAAGAGGACCCATCATCTGCTTTTGAAGTCAATGGCGGCTTAAATAACCGACGAGAACATTTGGCGCCCACAGTGGGGCCCGATAAAACTAGGTCCCATTCACAATCGTGTTGAGAGCCACCCAACAACATGAGAAACACGAGGCAAGGATCAGCTGCACCAGAAGGAGGGGACAATGTCACCATGCAACAACTCATGGAGATCATACGTGCCCTTCAGCAGGCAGTAGCGACGTCCAGAGAACAGTACATTGTCAACCGGGCTTCCCCTCCAATCTCTTACGATCTTTTTGACGTAAGGAAATATACGAGGGAGAACCATTGAAAGATTTCTTAAACAGATTTGGCGCACAAGTGGTGAAGCTGGACACCAAGGACAAAGACATAACGATGCATGCCTTCAGGAAAGGAGTGTTGCCAGGACCCTTCAGTGATGCACTGATAAGATGTCGCCCAAGGACGTTTTGCGAGATCAGACGTCGAGTTGTGGTCCATATCGTCGTAGAAGGAGAGGTCACAGAAAAATGCGGTAGCGTTGGCCTAGTCTGACCTCGATGAACCACTCTTCCACAGCCTATGAGGGTACATGAGGCCAAGATTGAGAAGAAAGACCCGGGAAAACAACCACCATATGAAGCAAGGAAGCCCTAGACCAGGGCACGCACGAAAGAAAATGATGGATTTGTGTCTCCTTTCTTGTGGTTTTTGTTGATGAATGCGGAAGCTCCATGGATTGATGGTGGAACAAGGCTCTCCTAAGAGTTGTGATAGCCTTGGAGGTGCATGAGAAGTAGGAAAAGTAGGAGTGGTTCGGCCAACTCCCTTTGTAGGTGAAGGTTTGAAGATTAAAAGTCTATTCCTAAGAGAGTTTAGGCAAGGAGTGAGAATGGCACAATTTTAGCAGCATTTCACTAATCAATTAATCTTGCATTTACATGACCCAAACTCCTCTATATATAGCAAGAGTGGGCTGAATATGAAAAGAGAATTGGAGGGAAGTTCAAATGTTGGCACATGAGAAGGTGGCTCCTAAATTCAGCACATGTGAGGTAGGTTCTAGAATTCTTCCATGTGCTAGGAGTTCTAGAACCTTACGCTCCACTTAGGCTAAATGTGGGCTGGACCTAAGTTTAATTAGGAGTAGGAAACTCTAATTAAATTTAGGTTAGCATTTTAGGTACCACTTTTCATGTTTCAACAAAAATACAAAAGAATTAAATTATGCTACTTTTGACAAAAATGTAAAAACTATTCTACACTAGAGTTTATGACATGTAGAATGCGTCCTCTTGACCCCTCTTTGACCATAACTCTAGTGGTTGCCTCAATGTGACATTTTGGTGGCCTCTCAAAGGATTGGTGTTGGGGCCTCTTCCATCATCCCCTCTCTCTTGAAAAGGATTTGTCCTAAAATCCAAGGCTTCATCCTTGTCAAAATTAGGTGGATGTGTATGGCTGGATGGTGTCCATCATCTCCTCCTTTTTGAGAAAATCTATCCTCAGATCCACAGGGTCGATCTCGGATAGCAGCCTCTTGCTTTGACAACTAGGCTCGTCCTCCCGGATCAAACGTCCATCTAGGGGAATTATCAAACAAAGCAAATGAGTTAGTTGAAGCAGTTGTATAAAAATCAACTTTATGAAGTTGCCATTCTCTTTGTTTTTCTATTGTTTTTGGCAACTTTTTACAATATTTCTCTTTTGGTTGTTGTATGTGTTCTTTAATCCTCTTATGCATTTTAACATATTCAATTTTTGTTACTTTTTCCTTAGGCACAAATCCTTGTGGATTAGGAAATGGTAACAAAACAAAAAAGGGAAAGAGGATTTGGCCCACATACAACCTCAAATGTAGAAATATAAGTAGTTTTGTGAACTACTTTATTGTATGCATGCTCATCTCTAGAGTTGTGTTTGTCTTTCATGATTACTCTAGGCATAGTAGGAAAAGCTATGTTTTCAATTTCATTTTGACCATTCGTTTGAAGATGATAAGAATACAACTTAGTTACAAGTTTTTCCAAAAGAATCCTCAAAACATGGTTTTCAAATTTTGGAGCTCTATCCAATACTATGCTTGGAGATAAACCATGAAGTCTTATCACTTCTCTAGAGAAGAGCTTATCCCTATTCATAAATATGGAATCAAAACCTTTTGTTGTCCTAGGAAGCTCTAATATAAAATCTAGGCTTATATCTTCCCATGGAACATTTGCAAAAGGTGTAGGAGTATAAAGTTCATGAGACATTGCCTTAGTTTTAGTTTTAAAACAAGAAATGTATCTAGGGTAATATCTTCTTGAACATCGTTTCTCATGGGTGTCCAAAAGAATTTTCTTTTAAAAAGCTCTAGAATTTTATCAACTCTAAATTGGCCCATGAGTTCTCCTTCATGAAGAATTTCTTTTTTATTTGTGAAGGTAGTCTCGTTGGTACAACCATTGATCATGGAAATTTTAACACTTTGCAATGGTTGTCTCAATAAGACATAACAAGTTTCTTTAGGCACTACCTCACATAAAAATTTATCTTTGTAGATGTCTATAGATAACTTGACCTTCACTTGTTGGTGATATCTTAGTACATATTCAAAATAATTTACTACCTTTTTGTCTAGGCAATCCTCCTCTAAGGATTCCTTTTTCACTAGGCTTGCAAGTGTTCCTTTACAAAAAATAAGGCTAGGTTGTTCAACAAGAAGCATATTTTCAAAGGTATTTTTAGATGGATTGCCTTGTTGAATAACTTTGTGGGAAGGAACACTCTTCTCCCACGCCTTTTGTTCTTTAAGGGTTCTCTCTTTTTCTATTTTGATTTTTCTTTTCCCTCTTTTGTTTCATTTGTATTTGATCTCTTACCACTTGGGAATGTGGTAAAGGATTAAGTACAAACTTCTTTTCCTTGTGGGTGAAGGAAATCTCGTTGGTTAGACCATTGTGCAAGGTTTTCTTATCAAATTGCCATGGTCTACCCAATAAGATGTGGCAAGCTTCCATAGGTACTACATCACATAAAACATTGTCTTGGTAGTTACCTATAGAAAACTCGACTTTCAATTGTTTATCTACAATTAGTTCCCCATCTTCATTTTGTTGAACTAAGTGGTGTTCAAGCTTTGAAGAATCCAAACCCTTTGAAGGATGTCGAAGGCTTGGTTGTGCTTGCTGTTGCTGTGCTGTCCTAGATAGGTTCTGGGGTAGTTTGAGTTTTGTAATCCACCATTTGATTGAATCCAAAGCATAGGCATTCTCAATGTTTTTAAAAAGAAAAGTGTTTTTCAAACTAAGTGAAAAACAACCGATTGTTTTGTCGAAACAACCGATTGTTTTATACTTAGAAGTTTTTAGAAAAGATTGAAAACTGTTTTTCAAATGGTTGAGCTGTTAGAACCAAAACAACCGATTGATTCGAGGAAACAACCGATTGTTTGTTTTGGTACCATAACAGAAAAACTGTTTTGTCTTTGACTGAGCTTTAAATGTTTTAACTGATTACGCTCCAGTCTTTAAATGCTTTCACCAATCTTTAAATGCAATTAAATAGTTTGTTAAGATTTGATAACAAACAACATCTTTGAATATATTCAGAAAAACAGATTTAAGTTTAGTAAATGAAAGAATACAGATTTTGAGTTTTTCAGAGAGTTGAGTTTGCTTAGAGATTGAGATTGATCAAAGTGTGTAGAATAGGATTTTTGCTTGTACTGATTTCAGAACTGCTTTTGTAACAAGTGTAATCCTTGTACTCTGTTGAACAAGTTTCGTTTGTGTGTTTGCTGAGAATTGTTGTGTGTTCTTGAGGGGATCAAGATCAGCATTCTTAGTGTTGATGTGTTGGCCAAGAGAAGTGTGTGTCTTGAGGGGATCAAGGTCACTTTCTTGGTTGTGGTGTAAGTGATCTAGGTGTGATTGCTTAGTGGAATTCCTCAGTGGTTTCTGAGAAGACTGGATGTAGCTCTAGGTTTGGAGTGAACCAGTATAAACATCTGTGTGCATTCTCTCTATCCTTAATCTCTTTAAGTTCAGTTTTGATATTTGTTTGCTAGTATAAACAACCGATTGTTTCTGCGAAACAACCGATTGTTTTTCTGGTACTGCTGTTTTTGCTTACTGTTTTGGCAAACTAGATTCCTTATCAATTGTTTCTTGAGATAATTTCATTCTTGGTTTAAAAGTTTGCGAAAACCCTCTGTAAACAATTCACCCCCCTCTAGTTTAAAGCCATCCATTCTAACAATTGGCATCAAGAGCTTGGTTCTTGAAAGTTATTCAAGTTGATCCTAAAACTGTTTTTTAAATGGTTGATAGACTACCTTTTGGGGAAGGTGCTTCAATCAACAGACCACCTCTGTTTTGTGGTTTGAACTACCAATTTTGGAAAGTAAGAATGAAAATATTTATGGAATCACTTGACAAAGGAATTTGGGATGCAATTGAAAATGGTCCTTTTGTCCCAAAGTTTGAAAAAGATGGATCTTTCATTGAAAAGCCATGAATAACTTTCAAGAACCAAGCTCTTGATGCTAATTATTAAAATGTATGGCTTTAAACTAGGGGGGGGGGGGTGAATGGTTTAAAGAGGGTTTTCGAAAACTTTTAAGCCTAGAATGAAATTGCTTCGAGAATAACTTGATTAAGAAATCAGTTTGTCAAAACACAAAGCAAAAAGCACAGCACCAAAAAAACAATTTGTTGTTTCGCAGAAACAATCGGTTGTTTATACTAGTTTTACAAATATCAAAACTGAATTTAAAGAGTTAAGGGATAGAGAAAATGCACACAGAGATTTATACTGGTTCACTCTAAACCCAGAGCTACATTCAGACTTCCTAGAAACCACTGGGGAATCCACTAAGCAATAAACCCTAGATCACTTTACAACACAACCAAAGAAGTGACCTTGATTCCCTCAAGACACACACTTCTTTTGGTCCAGCACAACAACACTAAGAATGTTGATCTTGATCCCCTCAAGAACACACAACACTTCTCAGCAACACACAGAAAGTTTCTTTCAAAAGTACAAAGGATTACACTTGTTACAAAACAAATCTGAAATCAATACAAGATGAAAATCCTAGCTCACACTCTTTGATCAATCTCAATCTCTAAGCAATTCTCAACTTTTTCTCTTAAGCAAAATCAGTGAAAAACTCAAATTTGTTTTTTTCTTTTAAACAAAGTTGTTTGTTGCATAATCTTAACAAACTATTAATTGCATTTAAAGATTAGTCAAAGCATTAAAAACTGGAGCGTAAACAATTGTAAAAAACTTCAATGCTCAGTCAAAGCACAAAACAGTTTTCTGTTATGGTACCAAAACAAACAATCGTTTGTTTCCACGAATCAATCGGTTGTTTTGGTTTTGACAGCAAGTCAACCATTGAAAATAGTTTTCAACCTTTCTAAAAACACCTAAGTATAAAACAATCGGTTGTTTCGACAAAACAACAGGTTGTTTTTCACTTAGTTTGAAAAACACTTTTCTTTTAAAAGGATTGAGAATGCTTATGCTTTGGATTCAATCAAGAGTGGATTATACATGAAATCTAGCCCAGATCCTAACTAAAAGACAGCTCAGCAACAACAAGCACAGCCAGCCTTTCATCATCCTTCAAAGGGTTTGGATTCTTCAAAGCTTAAACACACTTGGTTCAACAGTGAAGGTAGTTTTCCAGGAAAGAGAGGTGAGTCACTAGGACTTCTTAAGTACCAAGTCTTTCCTTGGCAAAACCTATCCCTAAAAAACTTCACACAATTCTTTTTCTATGTAAATTACTTAGACCACAATGAGGAATGAAAAGTCAAATTTTATGCAGAGCAATTAACAAACAAAGCAATTAATCAAAGCTAAGCAAGTAATTAACGTAAACAATTAAGCAAAGCTATACAAGTAATTAACGTAAAGCAAACTAGCTAAGCACAATTAAAGACTGCTAATCTATAAAGCTTTAAACTAGACGTTTCCTAGGTGAGGCTTCTAGACACTTTGAGCCTTTGAAGACACACTCACCGTCTACACGTTATTAATCCACTAATTAAGCAAAGGTTGAATGTAATTACAACTCAAAGAAATACAAAGAAATTGAATCACAAATTAAATTTCAGATTTCTATACTATGCACTCCTTGGCTTGTAATTGCTCTTCTTTGTTGTGTCCTTCAAAGTGTATGTGTTTGGTATTTGTATTTGTGTTTTGTATTTGTGTTTGCTCCTACTCCTTGCCTTAACCTCTTATGAATAGACAATTAAATTCTCCAAAACAGTACCTACTAAGTAGAGATAGACTCACCACAAAGTCAATTCCACTTATCAAGCACTAATTGATTTTATTCACCAACAATTTAGAGGTCAAGAAAAGAAAGCAAGAAACAAATTAAATTTTAAAACAGTACCACAGCAAATGGATTTGAAATATGTGACACAACTTAGAAAGATTTCAGAATGATATTGGACAAGCAAATAAAAAAATAGGCACTCAATAAAGGATGGAACACAAAAGGAACCTAAAGAAAGGCACTAGAGTTGATTTGAAAAACCAAAATAGCACTACTGGAAAATTCAGGTTCAGAAAGCGTGACTTAAAATATTTATGCTGAGCTGGCTATTTTGAATTTGCTTCTGAAAATTTAAACACAAACGATTCAATGTCTTAGCAAACTTTTGGCGCTAGAATCACACCAAAAACATGCACCAAATAATTGTGATAAATTTTTCAAAATCACTGTCCAACTACCGTATATTTTGGCGCCAGAATGCACTTTTTTTTTATTTTATTTATCATTTTTTCTCTATTTTGTCTTTTCATCTGATTCTTTTTTTTTCTTGATTTTCTAACACATCAAACTGTATTAATCCAGATTTTCAGAATTTTTTCTCCAGCGTATTAAAATTTCATAACAAAAAACAGCCAGTGTAGAATTTGAAAAACAGAGGAGTCCTAATTTTGGAATTTAAAAACAGAATAAGAAACTTCAAAAACACAATGGAGTAAATGTATATGAATTTGTATGGAACTAGCATACAAATATGCACTCAAACTAAAAGAAAAATGCATCAAAGGATCAACAAACACAAAAATATAATTCTGGACTCAAATCAAATCAAGAAACCAAAATTATCAACAAATTCAGCACAACAAGGATTTGATGACAAATTAGGAAATACATGACTAGACAAAACATCATAGGATTCTGAAAATAAAATGACTCAAGACACATGATATGAACCGAATAAAATGTCAAACAAGACTCAAACAACCTAAAATCAAAACAGCAACACAATTTTATATAGATTCCTACACAAAATATGAAAATAAGAAGCTCAAGAACAATTTGAACATTTTGCACCGATTGAATTGCTTCAAACAACAACTAAATCAAATTAAAAATGAAAGAACAGCAAGACAACATGAACAAGTGAAGAACAACACGGAAATAAGAAGAACACAAACATAAAAATGAAAGAAGACACTTAGCTCTTGTAGAACCTATGCTCTGATACCAAATGATGGATTTGTGTCTCCTTTCTTGCGATTTTTGTTGATGAATGCGGAAGCTCCATGGATTGATGGTGGAACAAGGCTCTCCTAAGAGTTGTGATAGCGTTGGAGGTGCATGAGTAGTAGGAAGAGTAGGAGTGGTTCGGCCAACTCCCTTTTTTTAGGTGAAGGTTTGAAGATTAAAAGCCTATTCCTAAGAGAGTTTAGGCAAGGAGTGAAAATGGCACAATTTTGGCAGCATTTCACTATTTAATTAATCTTGCATCTACATGACCCAAGCTCCTCTATATATAGCAAGAGTGGGCTGAATATGAAAAGAGAATTGGAGGGAAATTCAAATGTTGGCATATGGGAAGGTGGCTCCTAAATTTAGCACATGTGAGGTAGGTTCTAGAATTCTTCCATGTGCTAGGAGTTCTAGAACCTTACGCTCCACTTAGGCTAAATGTGGGCTGGACCTAAGTTTAATTAGGAGTAGGAAACTCTAATTAAACTTAGGTTAGCATTTTAGGTACCACTTTGCATGTTTCAACAAAAATACAAAAGAATTAAACTATGCTACTTTTGACAAAAGTGTAAAAACTATTCTACACTAGTGTTTATGACATGTAGAATGCGTCCTTTTGACCCCTCTTTGACCATAACTCTAGTGGTTGCCTCAATGTGACATTTTGGTGGCCTCTTAAAGGATTGGTGTTGGGGCCTCTTCCATCAGAAAATGCCCCCACCAGACACAATTTTCGGATGGACCTTAAGAAGCTGATTGTCATCCCCAACGTGGCAGACAAACTGAAGTCTCCATCGAAGACTAACAAGAGGCTAGGGCTCAACAAGGACACTTGGTGCAAGTTCCACCAGGCCTTTGGCCATGGCATACGCAACTGTTTGGAGTTGGGATTCCAGTTAGATGAACTGGTAAAGAATGGTTTCTTGAAGGAATACCTACAAGAACTGCAGGGGTCCCCGACGTGAGCGACCCCAACAGGAGATCAGGGGCACGAGGTGCCCATCCACGGAGAGATCAACACCATCGCTGGAGGATTCTCAGGAGGAGGGTGCACCACCTCCCAGCGCAAGAAATATGCCAGAGAAGTGATGACAGTAGAAGCACAGAAGTCGGACCAGACGCCCGAGCCCGACCTTGTCTTCACCAAGACCAACTTGCAGGATATGGTCCCACACGACAATGACCCAGTGGTGATCTCAGTGGTGACAGTAAGCAAAAAAGTACACCGCGTCCTCGTTGACCAGGGAAGTTCGACCGACGTGATGTTCTGGTCGACCTTCAACAAACTGCAGCTATCTCGTGACCAGTTGAGGCCTTATGATGGTTGTCTGCATGGTTTCGCGAGAGACCATATAGAAGTGCAGGGACATGTAGAGTTAAGGAACACCTTCACCAACGGCACAACTTCCTGCATTGCTAACATTAGGTACCTTGTTGTTAATGCTCCCTCAGCCTATAACATACTTTTGGGCAGCCCTGCTTTGAACATGATTGGAGTAGTAGCCTCTTCGAGGCATATGAAGATGAAGTTGCCTTCCCTTGAAGGAGTAGTGATCACCATGAAGTCTGATCAAAAGGAGGCCAAAAGGTGCTACGAGAAAAACCTCAAAACAAAGAGAGGAGTGTGCGCAGTCACCACCCAACCTCCAAGGGAAGAAGGGGTCACCCGTGTCGAGATCGCCCAGGAGAGACGACCCGAGCTCGCAGGATAAGTACTGGAGAGGGAGATCGGGGCAAGAAGTTCAAGCTTGGCAAGTCCTTAAACCAAGAAGCAGAAGACCAGATTGTCGAGGTCATAGCACGACACCTGGATGCCTTTGAATGGTCTGCCTCAGACATGCCTAACATCGACCCCTATTTCTTGTGTCATCACCTCACCATGGATCCACATGTCCGACCTATCCGCTAGAAAAGGAGAAAGTTCAATGACGATAGGTGTCAGGTCATCAGGGAAGAGACCCAGAAGCTGTTGAGTGTTGGCCATATCAGAGAGATTCAATACCTAGAGTGGCTGGCGAGCGTAGTGTTGGTCAAGAAGGCCAGCGAGAAGTGGAGGATGTGCGTGATCTTCACGGATCTCAACAAAGCCTGCTTGAAGGACACCTACTCGCTGCCCAGCATTGACGCCTTGGTAGATAGTGCCTTAGGATGTAAACTTCTTAGCTTCTTGGATGATTTCTCTAGGCATAACCAGATCCAGATTCATCCCAGGGACGAATGCAAGATGTTCATGCCGGTTGACTCGCTTCGCTGGTTAACTCCAACGGTAGCCTTGGGCCCTTTTATCTCTGCCTGAGAACCGTACCTTCTTGATCAAGAAACCTCTCACCTACAAAGACAAATGGGCGCCCTAGTGGCCGTTTGCACTCTAACGCTCAAGTCAATATTAGGGCAAAGAAACACCAAGTGTGTATATTAGCTTCAATCTTAGAAACTGCGTACCTTACTAGGGTTCTTTGCACCCCTTATATAGGCTGAAACTAGGGTTTACCTTTGTGTTGTTACCCTTGACTAGGGTTCCTTGGAGAATGCCCTTGCGCCGCTATTCATAGAATCTTAGTGTATCTGGCGCGTGAACTTCCCTTAACTAGAGTGCAACGAATGACAGAGTGGTCGTTGGGGTACCAACTTGTGCACCTATTCTCTAGCGCCATCTGCTTCGTGGATGCCCTAAGTACTCACATGCCATGCGTGCAACTTCCTTTGAAACCCTAACCCTAACGGGCCTTGACGCTCCCTAGGATTATCCACACGTGCTGCGCCTTCATGCGTCATACACACCACGTGCATGGATCCCTCGTGACTTAGGCTTCCCACATATCTCTTGTCTTTAACTGTTATCTTAACAAAACTCTAGGGCCCACCTTACGTGGCCTTCTGCCACGTCTTGACGACCGATGTCTGATCTTCTCCCTCTACTGATGAGGTTAGATATCGATCTCCAACATCGGGTTTAGAATACTTATATCCAAAGGCTAACCATACCCTGGTAAGTGCGTCTAGGGCCCACCTCATGTGGCCCCCTTCCATTACCAGACACCGGTGCGCGATGTCTGAGGTCAGTCTCTGGGTCAATGACCGAGGACTAGTCGGGACACAAGCCCCCCAAATCTCGAACTGTAACTTGTTTCAGTGAAGAGACTAAGTGATCGCGTTGGATGACCTACGTGGCACTGGGTAACGGGTGGGAGCAGTACACCGAAGTGACATCTCATCATTCTTCGTTAATCAACGTACACGTGTCAGGATCGATGGTTGGGACTTGTTGGCGCTCGAACTTCCTTGTGCACTGTTCAAACACTTTAACCCTTATGCTCCCACCACTGTTTCACCACCAAGGCGAAGAATAATGTGGTTCTCTAGTTAAATGAAACTCTCCCTTGAAGTGATACATGCGGAGTAGAGGTAGTTTGGTTTTCCCAACAAGCCCCTCTTGTGTAAGTTCACCAAGGTGAAGAATAGTATGGTTCTCCAGTTAAATGAAACTCTCCCTTGAAGTGATACACCAAGAGTAGAGGTAGTTTGATTCCCCAGTGAGCCCCTCTTGTGTAAGTTCACCAAAGCATGCTTCAAATGTTAAAGACCTGTTCGTTGACTTTGTACAGCAAGGATGAGGTCGGTAAGAGCCGTTCACCCGAGTTGAAGACACCGAGACAGGAGGAGTATGTTTCCTTAGGGGACCTCCCTCTTACATAGTAACTCCAGGGTCGAACAACATGGCTCACCGATTAAGTTCACCCTTACCTTCGTGATGCAGGATCGAGATCGGGAGGATACACTTCTCCCTTGTTTGAAAGCCAAGGTTGAGAATGGTGTGGTTCACGAGTATTACTAGCAGAATATCCCCGTTGATCCAAGGAGGGTATGGGCAAGATCGAAAAATTGCCCTACTTCGCAGGAAGAAGACCAATAACGACAAAGAGGGTTTATCCTCGAACAAAGGCCAAGCCAGTTAAGGGGTTCGCGCGCACAAAAGAAAGCATATAAACTTAAGCGTGCTACCTAAAGGGCAACTTAGGTCGAAGGCGCTGTTAGTCTAAGTCAATGCAAGCAAGGGCAGAAAGATGCAAATCAAAGCGAATAAAACAAACAGTTAAATAGAAGATAAATACTTATAAAGTATATGTACAAAGGGCTACAAAGGGCAGATTGTTCTTCAAAAAAGACAGTTACAAGATGGTTACTCCCTCAGCACAAGTTGCCCATGAACGACGCACTTGGACTCACCAAAGGAGGTAAGATCCACCTTAGGATGCACGCAGGCAAATTGAGCAATGGTATCTTGGAACCCCTCACCGTAAGCGTCATCGACATCATTGGTGAACTCTTCCTTTATCTTTTTGAAGGATTCAACCTTCTCATCCAACTCCCCCTCGACTTGCCCCAACAAGACCTCACGCTGGGTGGCACTCTCCTCCAGCCTGGCCATCTTCTCCTTCATTTCCTCGACCAGCCCTTCCAGCTCGATCATGTTGGTGCGAAGGGGCAAGATCTTTGCTTCCAGTTGAACCACCTCCTGGCTCTTATCTTAAAGAGCTTTCTTGGCGTCCTTCTTAGTTTGGCGAAGGCTTGCCATCTCAACGTACATCGCAGTCTCGCAGTTGGCGAAGGTCTTGGCATTAAGGGACATTTCCTCCTCCAGCTTCGTTATCTTGACCTTAAGTTCCTCCGCCTCTTGGGCCCTGCTCAACGCCAAGTTAGAGGCAAATCAGGAAGTCCACGAGGTCGTTGACGATGCGATCTTGGGAGAGATTGTCGCTTAAGCTCTCCAACACTTCTTCTTTTTGTCTTTGTTGAAGCCCATATCTACATGAAACAACAAGTTAACACATGAGATAGTAAACAAGGCAACTATGCAAGAAAAGTTGAAATGAAACAAGAGGCATGGGAACGAGAAAATACCGATATATGTCTTAAGATTTTTTGGGCTAAACTCACGCTTGAGTAACTCCAAAGTGCTGAAAGGGGCAGAGAGTCTAGAGAGGAGCTCACATACTCCTCGCTCCTGAGGGGAAAGATCCTCAAGGATCCGGGTTCTCTGAAGATTGGGCTTCTACGTCCAATATAGGGGAAACCCATCTAGAAGAGCAGGGTCCCTCTGATTGCTCTGGACTTTGAAGAAGTTCTTCTTGAACCCCTTGTATGATTGCTGGAAGAGCGTTAAGAACACCCTCCAGCCACACCATTGAATCTGACCCATAACTTCTTCCCAGGGTCTTTAACTTCGAAGATATAAAGAAAGGTATCCACAGACAGCGTAAGGTCGAGGCTGTAGCAAAGGATGGCGTAAGCCCTTACGAACGCCCAATTGTTGAGATGCAGTTGGGAGGAGACAACGTTCACCTCGGTCAGAAGTGTGCGTTCGAAGGGAGTAAGGGGTAATCGAAGCCCCAATCTTCGGAAGATGGTGGAATAGATGAAGCAGAAAGAGCCCTCAGGATCAGAGGCTTCATCGGAACATACCGGCTCACCCTCACGACAAGCCACTACTCGCACAAACTTATCGTGGTCTTTGCCAAAGATGCGTGAAGGGTGGCAAGTTTGCTTCTTGCTATAGGTCGTTATGCTTTCAAGGGATGTGAAGGTGGAGGTTTCCCCTAGAAGGTCCGCCGGTGCCCAGCGATACAGGGACTTGTAGAATGAGGCAGAAGGAGGGGGAACTGCCGAAGAGGTTGGAACATGGGATGAAGTCGAAGTTGAATTGGAGTCTAAAGGAGAAGCCAGTTCAGGTACTCGTTTGGTCATCTTGGATAAAAAAGCTAAAAGGGAAAGGAAAAAGAGAAACTTTAGAGGAGGAGGTGGCGTAATTTGACGAAACTAGAGAAACCCAGAAAAACAGAGACTTTAGACATGAACAGTGGAAATGAATGTGCAGAGAAATCTAGAAATCATAAACAGTCCCAGGCAGTTATAAGCATGTCACAAGCAGCGAAATCATAAATGGCAAAGTGATCGGGGAATAAAAATCATACCTTGCGAATGTTGAGGTTCGAGGGTTTGAGTTTTGGAAAAAAGAGAAGAGAGCGTTTTCGTAAAATGCTAAGTTTTCTCGTAAGAGAAGTAATGAAACAGTGAGGAAAGTGATGGCAAATTCATGAAGTTCTTCTTGGAATCATGTGAAAAATGGTGCGGAAGCCATGGATGTAAATGTGCAAGATCCTCCTAGGAGCTATGGTGATCTTGAAGGTGCATGATGTGTATGGAAGTAGGGAGGTTCGGCCAGCCCTATGGTAGGTGAGGAAGATGAAGATTAGAGCCTAGAAACTAGGTAGAAGCAAAGCATGGCACAATGTTGGCAACATAACTTTACTCTCATTAATCTTGCAAATACATGAGCCAAGCCCTCTTATTTATAGTGTTTAGGGGGCTGGAAAATTAAAAGAAAGTGGAGGGAAATTCAAATGAGAAGCATTTGAATTTGGAGCCAATTCCTAGTCACAAGGGAAGTGTGACTTGGTTTCTATTTTTGGCACCTCCTAAATCTATACCTACACCTTCTTTTGTGTCACATGGAAGGTGTGACTTAGCTTTATACATTTGCACCTCTTATATTTATATCTACACCTCCCTTTATGTTCTACTAAAAATACTCAAAAGTAATTACAAAAGAAAGACATCCAATGATGCTTAGTTTGCCCATATCTTCTATTTGTTAGGCTTGAGTTGAAGCTTGAACTTGTATTTGGGCTTGGGCTTGGGCTTTTTCTATCATGGGCTTGGGCCTCTTCCATCAGAAAGCGTAAGAGTTAAAGTGTTTGAACAGTGCACGAAGAAGTTCGAGCACCAACAAGTCCCAGCCTTCGATCTCGACGCATGTACGCTGATGGCAAAATGTCACTTCGGTGTACTGTTCATGCCCGCCACGTAGATCGCCCAGTGTGACTACTTAGTCTCTTCACTGAAACAAGTTACAGCTCAAGACTGGGGGGCTTGTGTCCCGACCAGTCCTCGGTCATCGACCCAAAGACTGACCTCAGACATCGCGCACCGATGTCTGGTAATGGAAGGGGGTCGCGTGAGGCGGGCCTCAGACGTACCTACCAGGGGATTGGTTAGTCTTTGGATATTGATATGCTAAGCCCGATGCTGGAGATCGATATCAGACCTCGCCAGTAGAGGGAGAAGATCGGACATCGGTGATCTGAATGTTACATAGGGCCACATATAGTGGGCCCTAGAGTTATGTTGAGTTAACAGTTAAAGAAATGAGATGTGTGGGAAGCCTAAGTCACGAGAGATCATGCACGTGATGTGTATAACGCATGAAGGCGCGACACAAATGAATAATCCTGGAGGCGTTAAAGCCCATTAGGGTTAGGGTTCCCAGGGAAGCTGCATGCATGACACGTGAATACTTAGGGCACCTACGTAGCCTGGCAAGACACTGGCCCACGCCGTTCGTGGAACCTAGCTTACGTGGCCCCATCATTACTAGCGGTCAAACGATGCCCGAGGACAGGTCGGTACATTTTCTTTTCTTTCAAAAGATCAAGAGTTTTACCAACTCTAAAATGAATGAATCCTCTTTCATTTGATTCTTTTACAAGGAGTTTTCTATGTGTTATTTGGGGTATGCAAAGTTTTCCTTCTTTAAATAAGTACCTCTCATAAACATAAAACCCTCATTGTGCTCTATGTTGGTAGTTAGCAAAAGTGGGTGCAAAATCCTCATCTTCTTTATAAAGTTCAGGTATGTTTTAAAATTCAAGAATTTGGACTCCAAGTTTAGAAAAGAAGGAATGTCTCCTTGATAGAGCATCCACCATAATATTTGTATTGCCCTTCTTGTATTTGATAACATATGGAAATTGCTCAAGAAATTACATCCACTTTGCATGTCTTTTGTTTAACTTGTGTTGACCCTTCAAATATTTTAAAGAATCATGCAGGGCCCTCACAAGTGCATAGAGTTCTTTGTTATAGATGGGGTAGTTCAGGGTTGCACCATGAATTTTTTCCTAAAATATGCAATTGGGTGCCCACCTCGCAACAACACAACACATATTCCTACTCCCGATGCGTCACACTCTAGTTCAAAAGTTTTTGAAAAGTTTGGTAAAGCTAGAATGGATGCATTGGTGAGTTGGGATTTCAACCTTTGAAAGGCATGCTCATGCTTCTTCGTCCAACAAAATGAAGTGTCTTTCTTCACTAGCTCATTTAGTGGTGAAGCTAGACTTGAGAAGTTAGGAACAAAGCTTTTATAGAAACTTGCTATATCATGAAAACTCTTAACATCGCCTACATTTTGTGGGGTTTGCCACTCTTGGATGGCTTTGATTTTCTCGGGGCCAACATGTACCCCATTTTTCTTGACTATGAATCCTAAAAACACACACTATCAACACAAAAAGTACTCTTATCTATATTAGAAAACAAACTATTTTGTCTAAGCAATAAAAGAACCTCCCTAAGGTGACTTAGGCGGGAATCTAGGCTTTGACTATAAACTAATATATCATTAAAATAAACTACTACATATTTACCTATGCAATCCCTAAGTACATGATTCATAAGCCGCATGAAAGTGCTAGATTCATTGGTGAGTCCAAAAGGCATCACTAACCACTCATATAGTCCAAATTTGGTCTTAAAAGTAGTTTTCCACTCATCACCCTCTTTGATTCTTATTTGGTGATATCCACTTTTAAGATTAATATTGAAAAATATAGTGGACCTATGCAAGTCATCAAGCATATCATCAATTCTAGGAATTTGTACCGCCCTGGTGGACGGGTGTGATGACGTGGCATCCTGCTACAGTGTAGGCGTGTTGACAAGGCGCCAGGTTGGCAGATAGGAAGGAAGTCGGGAGGCACGTGTGGTCGCCGATTGTTAAGTTGGCATGTTCCGATTTCCAGTTTACCAGAATAGGCGATCGCCAGGTTGAAGATGAAGTCGCCAGATGTAGACTCAGGCGACCAAGCAGTCGGAGATCGCCAGAGAATAAGCACATCGCCGAAGACGAAGGAGGAGCAGATTATGAAGGCGGCCGGCGAGACCACAGGGAAGGTGTATGAAGGCCCTAACTCGCCAGTTTCAGTAGAGATCGCACTCCTAAGTTAGCTATGCACTGGGCAGTACCATGCATAAGTAACTTAGCCAAAATAAGAGTAGAAGCAGCGCCAAGTCAGGGAGCCTCCAGATGATGGCACGTGTACAGTTGGATGCGAGCCACGTGTCCAAGTCTGTAACTGCCAGGAGAGAGAAAACCACCAGGTATATAAGAGTTCTTAACAGACTTTCTGAGGTACGCACGTTCAGTTCATACACTTTACGCTTGCGAGTGAGAGAGGATTTGCACGGTTCTCGTTCTTAGTATTTGGTGATACCGTCACTGACTTGAGCGTCGGAGTGCGATCGGCCGCAGCGGCGCCGTATCGTTTCTTTGCAGGTTCTTGAGATAGATCCGGAGGAGGAACGGAAGTGAGAGGCGGCGCGCACGTCGATCCTTTGACGAGGCATTCTCCAGCGCTCCGGTCAACAGGCAGGATCAGAATTGAATGTCTATATTTGATGGTGTTGTTATTGATGACTCTATAACCACAACACATTCTCCACTTGCCATCTTTCTTAGCCACCAACAAAATAGGTACAACACAAGGACTTAGACTCTTTTGAACCCAGCCCTTCTCCAACAATTCATGAACTTGTGATTCTAGTTCCTTAGTCTCCTCAGGATTAGTTCTATAAGTCGGTCTATTTGGTGGACTAGCTCCCGGAACTAAATCTATTTGATGTTCTATACCCCTAAAAGATGGAAGTCCAATGGGTCCTTCTTAGGGAATATATCACCAAATTCTTTTAAAAGTCTTTTGACTTAAGGAGGTAGTTCATAAACTTCAGCAAGTGTTGCAGTGCATGTAAGTGTTCCTTTACAAAGAAGGTGGCTTGAAGGTTCTTCAGATAGAAGTATCTTTTCAATTTTATTTTCAAATTTTTCTTCTTTCTGAATGGCCTTGTGGGAAGGAACATTCTTCTCCCACACCTTAGCTTGGTCCCTAATGAACTTCTCTTTATTTTCTATTTTTTTCTCTTTTTTCACATTTTCTTCACTCTCACTAGTTTCTTCTTCTTAGCTACTATATTTATCTTTGTCCCTAAGATCATAGTTCTTTCATTGGGACATTGAGATGCTAAATGACCCTTACCAAGACATTTAAAACACTTAATTTCTCTAACTCGAGTGTGTGAGATATGTGCATATTTGGATAGGTTTTGGGAAGGTTCTAGAGATGTTTCTTTTATACGCTTTTCCCCTCTTTGGAACTCATCTTTGTCATAAGATATAGAGTATGAACTTTGTTTTTGACTTGATTGTTTTCTCAAAATTTGTTTTTCAACTTTAATGCTAAGTTGAATCAAGTCATTTAAATCTTTATAAGGTAAAAGCTCAACTTTGTTTCTTATCTCAAGATTAAGACCACTTAAAAACCTTGATATGGTGGTATTACTCTTTCCTTTAATCAATGCCCTTATTATATGTAACACCATCTTTTTCCAATATTCTTCTACACTTAAACTTTTTTATGAAGTTTTTGGCGCTTGTCCATCAACTTCCTATTGTAGTATGTGGGAATATTGCGACATCTCAAGGCTCCCCTAAGGTCATTCAAATATGTAATGGGAGGGTCCTTGTGGAGATGTCTCTCTCTTTTTAGGGCAATCCACCAATACATAGCATTTCCTTGGAAACTTAAGGTAGCTAGGGATACTTTCCTCTCCTCACTAACATGGTGGCAAGGAAAAAGTTGTTCTACCTTCATCTCCCATTCTAGATATGTTTCAACATTTTCCTTCCCATAAAAATGAGGTAAGTCTACCCTAGTCTCCTTTGGATTTTCCCTTCTAGTTCTCCTAGGTTGAGGTTGATAGTATTAATTCATTCTTAGACTCTCCTCAGTATAGCAGTCACTCAACCTAGAACTAGATGCATGTGAAGATCTTTTTGGCTTTCTTATGTATTCATCCTTTTCTTTCACAATTTTTAACTCCTCTTCTAAAATAGCAAGATGAGCATCCATTTCTTTTATATCTTCTATGATTAGGGCCTCATGTTGCAATTGTCTATGTGATAGTGATTGAAAGTCTTTGGCTAATTATTTTAAAAGAGATTTTATAGACTTTCTATGACTTTCACTTGGACTAGAAGAATGAGAAGACATGTTGAAAGTTATGTGTTAGAAGCAATTTACCAAAAGAAAGATAGGTGGAGTACTGTAGGTAGATTCCCAGGAAAGGGAGGTGGATCACTTGGATCACTTAAGTACCAAGCCTTTCCTAGCCAAATTCTATTCAACAATACTTTCACAAACCCTTCTCTAAGTAATTCACTTAAAGCACAATCAAAGATGAAAACAAAGTTTTATGCAAGAAAACAATGCAAAGCAACAAAACACACAATTGAAAATTGCTAACTAGAAAGCTTTAAAACTAGGCGTTTCCTAAGGTGAGGCTTCTTGGCACTTAGAACCTTGAAGACACACTCACCGTCCAACAAGAAATTAATCCACTAATTGTTCAAGGTTTTGCAAAATACAACTCAAAGAAATTAGATCAACAAATTTTGAGGCACAAAATTTTCAAGACCTATTTTATGCACTCCTTCAATTTGTAGCTCCTTTGTGTATTTTTTTTTTTTTTGTGCTAGCTTGTTGTTGTCCCTTGTTATACCTCTTTAGGATATTCAACTTTGAGTATTCAAATCTGCACCTCTTTAGTGATAAAGCTCTCACAAAAAATTTCAGCTCCACTACTCACCAAGGCACTTTTTGAATTGCTTCCACCAAGAAAGAGATCAAACAAGTTTAAAGCAACAAAAGCTCAATTTAAAAATTGGACCACAACAAAGGGAATTGAAATATGACAAGACTTGAAAGAGTATTAAATCAAATTGACTAACAAAAATGGACAAACATCTGTTTTAGCATTCTGTTTTGGTGTTGTTAATTTTGTTTCGAGTGTTTTAATATTCATTTGTACCTTTAATTGTTGTTTACCTTCACATATAATGTTGTGTTCAAGTGTATTAAAGTGTCTATGCTTGATTCAACTCACATCACGCCCACCTTCTTGCACCACGATGTCACGGGGGGAAGAGACACTGGGAGGATACTCCCTGTAAGAGGGGGCTTGACCATTCGAGTCCGATGATGCAGGGATGGCGTCGTCAGCCTTGCGTTTCCTTCTGAATACAAGTCCCGAACACGTGTCCTCATCATCAGAAGGAGCAGTCTCGGCTACAATCGCCACTCCTTTGAACTTCTTCTTTTTGGAAGAAGGGCCAGGAACAGAGGCAGAGAGACCAGGAGCAACCTTGAGTTGAGCTGCCATAGGAGCTAGTTGCCTCCTCTTCTCAGCGTTGAGCACCATGCCTGCATAAGAAGATGGAAAAACATAAGAGTTCAAGCCAATAAGTAAAGAGACACATAAGGAGAAACAGGGGCAAGGGGGTACTAATATAAGCCTTAAGAGACTTAGGGTTGTACTCAAGCTTGATCAGCTCAACGGTGCTAAACACCACTCCCAGTTTGGTGAAGAATTCGCACACCTCTCGTTCCCGCGTGGGTAGGTTCTCAAGGCTCTTGGGTTTCTTGAGCCCTGGTCCCTTCACCTAGTAGAGGGGGAACCCATCTAAGAGGGTGGGGTCGAACTTGCTGCAATGGATTTTGAAGAACTTCCCCTTGAAGCCCTTGTATGATTGCTGGGAGAGGGACAATAATACTCTTCCAGCGACCCCGTTGAAGCTCACCCACAGCTTCTTCCCTGGACTCTAAGCCTCGAAGAAATAGAAAAAAACATCCACCGCGGCGTATGGCCAAAGTAGTCGCAGAGGATGGAGAAGGCCCTAACGAATGCCCAACTGTTGGGGTGTAGTTGGGCAGGGACCACGTTGACCACAATAAGAAGGCACGCTCGAAACCAGTGAAGGGTAGGCGAAGCTTGAGCCTTTTGAAGACGGTGGAGTATATGAAGCAAAAGGGACCTTCTAGGTCCGACGATTTATCAATGCACACAGGTTCGCCTTTCCTGCAGGGCATGACCTTCATGAACCTGTCATGCTCCTTCCCGAAGATACGAGTTTTGTGGCTGGTCTCGCCCTCCTTATACGTTGCTATATCCTCAAAGGAGGTGATGCAGGAGTGATGGAGATCAAGATCAAGAAGAGAAAGAAGCCGAAGATGAAGATGCTCAGAAGATTATTAGCTCATCATCCTTTTTACCTCAAAGGATTACAAGGAGCAAATTTAAGGAATTAGGAAGTAGTGGTCAAATGTTTTCTCTTTTTGTAGTATCTTTTGTATAAACTTTAAAAATGCTTAAATATAGTGTTTAGGAAGGTGCTAAGAGGGAAACCTAAAGATACCTCTTATGTAAAGCATCCTTAGATATTAGCTTTAGAACATTCTAGTAGATATCCCTTCCTCCTTCACTTTAGGCGCTAGAAGTGGGAGAGTTACAAGGGAACTTTAGTTAGCTTCTTTTGTAAGCTTCTTGTACTTACATGACCGGTCCTTCTCCTATATAAGGAGGGTTTGAGTCCTTCTAAATACAGATTTGATATTTTGAGTACATAAATTATCCCAAATTGGTGAGTGATTGAGACACTTGTGTCTTCTCTTATTCTAGTTTTATCTTGAGAGCAATCTTGGAACCTCAAGTGGTGGCATCTACACTCATCTTGAAGCTTTGCATCCTTCAAATGGTGTGTTCCTCTCCAAGGACTCCAACCACATAAGTTCTCTTCTCCTTTCCATCTTATTCATCCATTTCTATTCCCAAATAAACTCTAAAAAAACATGTCTTAGGCTTTTCTAGTCTTTGTAATCGGTTCATTTGCATTTTCTCTTACTTTTGTTCGGTGCATTTGATTCCTATCATGTTCTATTCGATTCATTAGCTTCCTTTCATGTTTTTGTTCGGTTAATTTGCTTTCTATGTAGTTTTAATCGGTTCATTTGCTTTCTTGTTCATTTTAATCGGTTCATTTGACAAGAAATGGGTTTCCATATGAGTTTTGGCTTGGTTGCTTATGATTTGGTGAGTTCTTGAATAAAAGAACATTGATCCAATTCTACAAAAGTGCCTAATCATATTCCAACTCAAGTTGAATCCATAACATGTCTATGAAACATCTCTATCTTGTTATTGGAATCATATCAAGGAGGTTTCGGCTAGAAGGTCGTCAGGAGCCCAGCGGTATAAAGATTTATAGTTGATGGAAGGAGTTGGGTTTAAAGTAGGTTTTGTAGGAGCCATCTCGAGAAGAAAAGCTAAAGAAGGGGAAGGAAAGAGGGAGAAAAGGGAAGAGTTCAGAGAAAGGAAGTGGTGCACTTCAGAAACATTCGAAAAATAGAGAGACGCGAAAACGAAGAACATAAATCATAAAATGCAAAAAACATAAACAGTCCCAGAACAATTAAAGCATATTATGAGCATCAGAATAGTAAGACAAAGGCGATTATGAAGTAAAAGGCATACCTTGAAGTAATCGTGATTCGAGGAGTTGAAGTGAGCAAGGAGAGAGGACAGAGCGTTATGAGAAATAAGGTTTTCGAGGAAATGAAATGCCTAAGAGAAGTAATGGAACAGTGAAAGGAGCGTAAGATTTGAAGAGTTTAAGGTATCAGAGAAGCGCAAGCGGCATCGAACCTCTAACGTTGATCATGCCATGTGTACGTTGGTGAAAAAGTATGGTGAGACATCACCTCAGCGCACTGTGCACGTCCTATCACTCGTTCGCCACCTAGGTCACCATGGGCGATCACTTAGCCTCATCGCTGAAACAAGTTACAGCTCGAGCCTGGGGGCTTGTGTACTGGCCAGACCTTAGACATCGGCGTTGGACTTAGAGATCAGACCTCGGTGGTCCGATTGCATTAATGGGCCACGTAAGTGGGCCCTAGAAATAATAATGAGTTATCATCTGATCCTGCCTGTTGACCAGAACGTTGGAACTTGCCTCGTCAAACTTGGATCGACGTGTGCACCGCTTCTACCTCCGTCCTTCGTCGCGATCCACCTCAAGAACCTGTAAAAGAACAGAGCGGCGCCGCTGCGGCCGATCGCACTCCAACGCCCAAGTCAGTGACTGAACCACCAAATACTTCAAGAGCAAACACTCAAGAACTCTCAAGGAACCGTGCAATGTTCTCTCTCACAGTATGCTCAAGAACTCGTAAGCGTAAAGAGTATAATCTAAACGTGCGTACCTCAAAAGTTCGTTGGGGAACCCTTAAATACCTGGTCACTTTCTCTCTCCTGGCAGTTACAGACCTGGACACGTGGCTCGCATCCAGTCGTACACGTGCCATCATCTGGAGCCTCCTTGACTTGGGCGCTGCTTCTGACTCTCTTTTGGCTAAGTTACTTATGCATGGTACTGCCCAGTGCATAGCCAACTTGGGAGCGCGATCTCTACTAGAATTGGCGAGTTAGGGTGCCTTCATACACCTTCCCTGTGGTCTCGCCGGCCGCCTTCATAATCTGCACCACCTTCATCTTCGGCGATTTGCTTGCTCCGGCGATCTCTGATCACTTGGTCGCCTGGTTTACATCTGGCGACTTCATCTTCAACTGCGTGATCGCCGGTTCTGGTATGCTGGAGATCGGAGCACGCCAACTTCATAACTGGCGACTTCACGAGGCCCCCGACCTCCTTCCCTTCTGCCAACCTGGCGTCTCGTCAACACGCCTATACTGTAGCTTGGTGCCACGTCATCACTTCCGACTACCAGGGCGGTACATCATCCAAACGTAAGAAAGACCTAAGTCACGAGAGAGATCATGAATATGGTGTGTATAGTACTGTACCGTCCCGTATCCGGGCGTTGACTAAGTCAAGGTCAAAGTCAACAACTGGAGAGTCAAAGTCAACGCAAGGCGTCGCCTAGGTGGAGAGACGCCAAGTGCCAGCATCGCCAAGAGGAAGCTCAGAGACGTAGGTGAACAGTTTTGGTGTTTCTTGCTGGCTGACTTGAGCGTCGGAGTGCAAACGGCTGCTAGGGCGCCTCTTTGTCCTCTCTTTTGCAGGAATCCACAGGTAACCAGTGGGAAGGAGTCCCTAGCTGACGGTTGAGGTCGCGCACGAAGACGCCCCGGTCAACCGGACGGAACATTTGGCGCCCACCGTGGGACCGATATAAAACATCAGTCCCATCACAAGTTCGAGAAAATCTACTAAGTTGCAGTAACGTTGGAGGAGGTTGGAGTGACAATGGCCCCCACCAGACGAAGTACAGCACGCGCAACCCCAGCAGAACTATCCATGCAACAGGTCCTGGAGATAATGAGGGGGCTGCAGCAGGACATGACGGATTCGAAAATGGAGCAGGAACGCATGCAGGCAGATCTCGACGCCTCGCATGAGCGAAACGAAGAGCTCCACCGCGTAAATGAGGAGTTGCGCCAGGGCCTGAGAAATGACCGGAGGCGGCATGGACAGGACGAGTGGAGAACCATTCCCCACCAAGGGAGTTTTCCACTCCTTTCTCGCAGGAGATTCTAGATGCCGTGATCCCGAACACGTTCGCAGGCCCCAAGGTGATCTTCACCGGGATGGAGGACCCAGAGACGCATCTCGCTGCATTTCACACACAGATGGTCCTGGTAGGCGGTTCTGACGCTGCCAAGTGCAAGCTCTTCATGAGCACCCTGACCGGGATGGCTATGGACTGGTTCATCAGCCTTCCAGATGGTCATATCACATCTTTCCGCCAATTGTCACGATTGTTCAGGGAAGAATACTTAGCAAACAAGGCCCCGCCGCCCGTCTCTTACGATCTGTTTGATGTGAAGCAATATCAGGGGGAGACCCTGAAGGAGTATATCAATCGCTTCGGGGCCCAGGTCGTGAAGGTGGGTACGACAGAGGAGCCTATGATCGTGTACGCATTTGTGAAAGGCGTATGCCCCGGTCCTTTTGGAGAATCCATCATCCGCAACCGCCCTAGGACTTTCGCTGAACTACGGCGTAGGGCGGTAGAACATATTGCTTCTGAAGGGGAGGTGTGTGTGAAGCGCACCAGCGTCGTACCCTCACGCCCGAGGGGACCGGCGCGAGCTCAACCCGTCAGGGTCAATGAGACCACGACGGGAAGAAAGAAGCCAGAGGCGAGACGCCTCTACGAGGCCAGAAAGCCCCAGCCCCGGGGACCCGCGGGAAGCGATCGCCCGGCCAGAGAAAGAGCGAGACCGGCGAGGTACAATTTTGTGGTAGAGCTGAAAGACCTGATCGCCGTGCCTAACATAGCTGAGAGGCTGAGGCGACCGGCGAAGACCGACAAGGTGTTAGGGCCTCGTAAAGACTCTTGGTGCGAATTCCACGAGGCTTTCAGGCACCATATTGATAATTGCCTGTCGTTGGGCTACCAGCTAGATGAGCTGGTGAGGACTGGATTTTTGAAGGATTATGTCGTGGAGCCCACGACGACCGCCGCCTTGTCGCCACCGCAGGCGGAAGAACCAGCACACGAGATGCCTGTGCTTGGCGAGGTGCACACCATTGCTGGAGGTTTTTCCGGCGGGGGACCCACCGCCTCCCAGTTAGGGTCAATTCAATCGAAGAGAGACTCTCGGGGGAGCCGTGGGAGTCGGATCTCGTGTTCACAAGAGGAGACCTCCGAGATGTGGTACCCCACGACAACGACCCCGTTGTCATCTCAGTCGTCACAGCCGGAAGGAAGGTGCACAGAGTGCTTGTTGACCAAGGAAGTTCGGCAGACGTCATGTTTCTATCGACCTTTAATAAGTTACGATTGCCTCCCGATCTGTTGAGTCCCTATACGGGATGCCTATATGGGTTCGGGGATAACCAAGTGGAAGTTCAGGGTTACCTGGAGTTGAGGACTACGTTCACAGACGGAGAGGCCTCCCGTACCGAAAGCATCCGGTACCTGGTCGTGAACGCCAACTCCGCCTACAATATTTTGCTGGGCAGGCCGGCGTTAAACCGTTTGAACGCGGTGTCCTCCACACGCCACATGAAGATGAAGCTGCCGGACCTCAATGGCCAGGTGATAGTCATCAGGTCAGACCAGAAGGAGGCAAGGAAATGCTATGAGAACAGCTTGAAAACGAAAAGAGGCGTGTTCATGGTGTACGAACGTCCGCCGAGCGCGGACACGACGATGATTGAGGCGACGCCTGCTGGGTCGACGCCTTATGAAGTTATACCGGAGAAGGCGATGCCCGAAGCAGATGCGCCTATGGAGGAAGGCCCTGACGACGCGGCGCCCGTGGAAGAGGCGGCGCCCATCGAAGATTATAGCAGGGAACAGCCCGCGGCTAACGCCGTAGAAAGGGAGATTGGCGGAAAGACATTCAAGTTAGGAAGTTCGCTGAGCCCAGAAGAACGGGAAGGGATGGCGGAAGTGATTTCACGCCACCTGGATGCCTTCGCATGGTCCGCCTCGGATATGCCTGGCATCGATCCCGATTTCCTGTGTCACCACCTCAGCATGGACGCCACGGTCCGCCCCGTGCGTCAGAGAAGGAGAAAGTTCAATGAGGAACGACAGCAGGTGGTGAAAGACGAAACGCAGAAGCTGTTGAGTGCTGGCCACATGAGGGAGATTCAGTACCCTGAGTGGCTTGCCAACGTCGTTTTGGTGAAAAAGGCGAACGGAAAGTGGAGGATGTGTGTTGACTTCACGGACCTGAATAAGGCATGCCCGAAGGACTCGTACCCGCTGCCCAGCATCGACGCCTTGGTAGACAGTGCGTCCAGCAGCAAGGTGCTGAGTTTCTTGGACGCCTTCTCAGGGTATAACCAGATCAAGAGGCACCCCAGAGATGAGAACAAAACTGCATTCATGACTGAGACTTGCAGTTACTGCTATAAGGTGATGCCCTTTGGGCTGAAAAACGCGGGCGCCACGTACCAGAGGTTAATGGACAAGGTCCTGGTGCCCATGCTCGGGAGGAATGTGTACGCCTATGTCGACGACATGGTGGTGGCGTCGCAGGATAGGGCGCAGCATATGACGGATCTGGAGGAGTTGTTCGTCACAATATCCAAATACCGCCTCAAGTTAAACCCTGAAAAGTGTGTTTTCGGGGTAGAGGCCGGTAAGTTCTTGGGTTTTATGCTCACAGAAAGGGGGATAGAGGCGAACCCCGACAAATGCGCGGCGATTATTGCCATGCGAAGCCCGACGTCGGTAAAGGAGGTGCAACAGCTGACAGGGCGGATGGTGGCGCTCTCAAGGTTTGTTTCCGCCGGGGGAGAGAAGGGGCATCCATATTTCCAGTGCCTCAAGAGAAACAGTCGCTTTGCATGGACTGATGAGTGCGAAGCGGCTTTCATTAAGCTGAAGGAGTACCTGGCGACGCCACCGGTCCTCTGCAAACCGGTAGCGGGCGTGCCCCTCCGGTTATATTTTACTGTAACGGAGCGAGCCATTAGTTCTGTGTTAGTCCAGGAGCAGGACCAGAGTCAGAAGCCCATCTATTTTGTAAGCAAGGCATTACAGGGGGCTGAGACGAGGTATCAAGCGCTGGAGAAGGCGGCGCTAGCGGTAGTGTTCTCCGCCAGGAGGCTCCGTCATTACTTCCACAGCTTTACGGTGGTGGTGATGACAAACCTCCCTATACAGAAGGTGCTGCAGAAGCCTGATGTGGTGGGAAGAATGGTGCGCTGGGCGGTGGAACTGTCAGAATTCGACATCCAGTATGAGCCCAGAGGATCCATCAAAGGGCAGGTGTACGCAAATTTTATAGCGGAACTTTCGCCCGGAGGTGAGCAAGAGGTGGAAGTGGGCTCGCAGTGGCTGCTCTCAGTTGATGGCTCTTCCAACCAACAAGGGAGCGGTGCGGGAATAGTCTTGGAGGGACCCGACGACATACTGATCGAGCAGGCCCTGCGCTTCGCCTTCAAGGCAAGTAACAATCAGGCAGAATATGAAGCCCTGATAGCAGGAATGCTCCTGGCCAAGGAGATGGGCGCGCAGAACCTCCTGGTAAAAAGCGACTCCCAGCTAATTACGGGGCAGGTGTCGGGTGAGTTCCAGGCGAAGGACCCACAGATGGCGGCATACCTGAAATACGTCCAGTTGTTAAAGGGAGCATTTAACGCTCTTGAGCTGATACATGTCCCGAGGGAGCAGAATGCCAGAGCTGACCTGCTTGCAAAGCTGGCCAGTTCAGGCAAGGGGGGTAGACAGAGGACAGTGATCCAAGAGACCCTCAAAGCTCCGCGTAGATTCGTGGAAGACAACAGAGTGGATGTCCTCCAGATTTATGCAACAAGGGGAAAGCCGAGGAGTCATTGCTCTTTGACCCAAGATACGCAGAGGGCGCCCCGCATCAGCATGTACGCAGAGGTGCCCGAAGGAGAGCAGATGCAGGTGATCCTGCCTGTTGACCAAAACGCTGGAGCTTTGCCTCGTCAAACTTGGATCGACGTACGCGCCGTGTTTGCCTCCGTCCTTCGCCGCGATCCACCTCAAGAACCTGCAAAAGACGAAACGGCGCCGCTGCGGCCGATCGCACTCCAACGCCCAAGTCAGCGACTGAACCACCAATTACTTCAAGAGTAAGACTCAAGAACTCTAAGGAACCTTGACCAGTTCTCTCTCAGTGTACTCAAGACTCGCAAGCGTAAAGAAACAATCTGAACGTGCGTACCTCAGAAGTTCGTTGAGAACTCTTATATACCTGGGCACTTTCTCTCTCCTGGCAGTTACACATCTGGACACGTGGCTCGCATCCAGCTGTACACGTGCCATCATCTGGAGCATCCTTGACTTGGGCGCTACTTCTGACTCTTCTTTCGGCTAAGTTACTTATGCAGGGTATACTCAGTGCATAGATGCCTTGGAGCGTGATCTCTTCTGGGATTGGCGAGTTAAGGTGCCTTCGTACACACCTTCCCTGTGGTCTCGCCGGCCGCCTTCATGATCTGCACCACCTGTTTCACCGTGTATGTTCAAGCAAGCTGTCCCCCGACCTCATCCTCTGGCCAGCTGGGAAATGTCTATCTGCCTTCATCTCCGGCGATGTCCTTGTTTCGGCGATCTCTAATCACTTGGTCGCCTGGGTTTACATCTGGCGACTTCATCTTTAACTTGGTGACCGCCGGTTCTGGTGTGCTGGAGATCGGAGCACGCCAACTTAATAACTGGCGACTACACGAGCCCCCCGACTTCCTTCCCTTCTGCCAGCCAGGCATCCCATCAACATGCCTATACAATAGCTTGATGCCACGTCACCCTCCTGAATCCTCAACTTCCTTCGTCGCTCTTCCGATCATAAAAAGGTACTCCCTTTACTTCTTCTGCTGATTTTTCCTGCATTTTAACCGATTCACATCATCCATTAACTGTCTGGTGCATACGCTGTGGGCTGTTTCTTCTATTTCTCCTTTCTCGTAACTTAGGGCTTCGTCTTCGTTACAACGAACCTTCATTCGTTCGTTTTTCACCCTTCTTTCACGATCGAGTCAGCCTCTGCGAACCCTGATCACCTTTTCTTTTCTTTTTCCTTTGCAGTTTCCGCGATGGCTCGCTCAAAGATCACCCCAAATCCTCCTCCCTCGTCACGAAACCCTTCATCTCAAGCACACAACCCCCTACGAGCACCTGGTGCTTCTTCTTCCCAGGCCGAGAGGCCTGCAACCTCCCGTCCTGACCTGGCTCAGGCTACGCCACCGGTTGCCGGAGGTGCCTCCGTTCCTTCCCCCGACTTCAAAAAGCTATACCCATGGGCCACCCCGACTTTGCTGAAGGAAACTTCCTTAGTAAATTCTACTGGAATAGTTCTCCGATTGAAGAAAGGGGAGGAGCCCCGCCTATCGTTCCACAAGGAGCATGACGACAAGATGATGGTGCTACCTTGCCCCCCCGACGTGCCAGTGTGCGCCGACGACAAAGGGAACAACGGCGGGTTGTTCTGCTTCGTATACACCACCCTGTTCAAGAAGGTGAAACTTAGGTTTCCCTTCACTCGTTTTGAAAGGGAGCTACTTACCGAGCTCGACATCGCCGCCGCCCAGCTCCATCCCAACAGCAGGGCATTCGTGCGGGCGTTCCAAATCATGTGCGCACATCTGGGACTGCCAGCGTCAGTGGACGTTTTTCTTTTCTTGTTTGAAGCCAAGCATCCAGGAGATCGCCTGTGGGTGAGTCTGAACGGGATTGCTGGGAGGTCGATCTTCTCCATCTCCAACAATCCTACAAGGATTGGAAAGGCAAGTTTGTCCAGGTGCGCCCAAACGACAAGGATGCCTCGCTGCTCGACGGCTTCCCCTTGTATTGGGTAAACAAGGGGAATAAAGAGTCCAAGGGAAGCTTCAGGAGGCCAAGGAGCCCCGACAACATGGGAGCCTTGGACAAAGATCTGTGCCTCTTCTGGAAGAGCGTGGCAGATCTCAACATCACTTTCCTTACCACGGCGCTCATCTCCTTCGAGTTCTTCGAAGATCAACTTGAGACTCGCATAGGTTAGTGCCTCAACGTTTAAGTCTTTGCCTTGTGCCATTCCTCTGTTAACTGTTGCTGGGCGTCTTGTCTGCCGTGCACAAGACTTTGGTTTTATTTTCTGCACCACTTATCTGCTTTTCTTGCATACTAACTTATGCGTTTTTCTTTCTCTCTAAGCTGACCCATGTTCCTTTGCATTATGCAGACCTCATGTTGGGCAAGGGAAAGCTGGCTGAGTTGAGGGCACTCGCCCGAACCCATGGGTTGGCGTCGGGTTCCCAAATCGTGCCAAACTCAGTGGTGGAGATCGCCGCTGCACCGGGCAGATCGCCCCCCAAAGGCCCAGCTCCTTCCGAGGCCCTGCCCGCCAGTCAGCGCAAAAAGCTCATCCTCAGGAAGCCAAAGAGGAAAAGCCCTCAGGTGGTCCAAGAGGATGACGAAGAAGACGATGAGGCGACTGAAGATGGCCTTAACACCAAGAGGAAGAGGGTGGCGCCTTCTTCACCATCTGCTCCACCTCCTCTTCCAACATCAACACCACCTTCCACACCAGCTCCACCTCCAACACTGCTTCCTGCCCCGGCTCCCACCTCGCCAGTCCAAGCAGTTCCTCTGGCGTCTGCACTTCCTGTGGTTGAGGCTGCCGAGCCCAACTTTATGGAGAACCCCCCGAGCGCCTCCACACCCTATGTATCAGCTGGAGGGGGTCCTCCTTCAAACGCCTCAACTGTAAATGCTGCACCAGTCGGGGATGAGGGTGCTCACAACTCGCCTATCCTCATCACTGAATCCCCGACGTCGCCACCACGCCAAGAAGCACTCATTCCATAACCAACTCAAGAAGGTGGCGGCGAGAACCAACAACAAGCCCCCCTGGTGCCTCCACAAGCAAACCTCTCTCTTGAGGTCAAAAGGGTGTGGGAGCCCTTCTCAGCAAAACTGAAGATGATGGCGGAGGATTTCCCCTCCATCATATCCAAAGCTGTGGAGAGTTCCACCAAGAAGCTCCAGGATGAAATCTTCACACTCCGAGCGGAGAATCGCTCCATAAGGATTGAGGCGGAGAGGTTATCCTGCAATCTAACGCTCGCCGAGATCGATCACTCCCGAGTGGAAGATGCTATGAGCACTGAGCTCCGGGTGGCACGCAAGGAGGCCACCGATCTACGCCATAAGGTGCAGCTCTTGGCTCAAGAGAAGATCGAGCTGGAGAGCAAGCTGGTACCCTATCGCGTCAAAGTGGCTGACCTGGAGGCGTTGATCAAAGCAGATGCCGCCAAGGTAAAGAACCTCGAGAAAAGGTCAGCCGATCGGGAGGTCTTCTTGGGGAAGGTGGAGAAGGAGAGAGACGACACCATGGCCAAGCTTGCCGAAGCCAACGAAGAAAACGGGAAGATCGCCGCAGAGCTGGCCCAGGTGCAGGCGGAATCCAAGAAGGTTACTGAAGACCTTCTTCAAGCTCGGGAAACAATTGAAGAACTCAAGAAACAAGCTGAAGAGCTGAAGCAGCAGAACGAGGTGCTAAAGAAACAGATTGAAGAACTTGAGCTGAGCTCTGGCCAGATTCTCGCTGCTGGATTCGAGGCCGCCCGGGAACAGTTCGCCTGCTTGTACCCCGACTTGGATCTTTCCATGGTGTCTCTCAACAACGAGGTGGTGGACGGGAAGGTTGTTCCTTCTGAAGACTGATTGCTTCCCTCCATCCACGATTCTTATGCTTTCTCCTTTAGATATACCTACCTTGTAATAAACTTTCTCTTTTCTTGTACATGTATCTTGAACTGATTATACCTTATGATAAAGTCTTTGTACTTCTTCTTATAACTTTTCTGTCTGCTTTATCTCTCCTTGTATAATTTACTTCAAAGAAATTAACTTAGTAACTTCGTAAGCGCAATTGTATACTTTAACTACTTCGAACCACCGACTTTCGAACAAAACACTCTAACAACTTGTAACCTCAAGGTAAAGAACCTTAGCGTAAAATTGCTCTTCAAATAGCGAACTTCAACCCAACCAATGGCTCAAGACACAGCTCATCTAATCTGCCTTATCAAAACGGGTCTTGACTTTCTTGCCATTGCTTGCATTTCTCCTGGTCGCCAAAGACTCTTGGCGGTATCAGCTTCTTCTTGCCTTCACAACTTGACCATTGCTCCTTTATCTGGGGGTAGAGGCGCCTTTCGGATCCTTCTCCACCTCCTTGAGCTTCAGAACAGGAGACCGGGTGGCTAGGCGTTCTCTTCGAACCTACCTTAGCCACCCTCCGAACTTCTTCCACCCTTCACACCATACCTGAACTCGTTCGAGACGAGAAGGATTTTATCTTGCCTGAACTCGCTCATCGGCGAGAAGGTCTTTAACTCGCCTGAACTCGCTCATCGGGGAGAAGGTCTTTAACTCGTGCCTCTACATTGCCCCAGGGGTTATGTACCGCCCTGGTGGTCGGAAGTGATGACGTGGCACCAAGCTACGGTATAGGCGTGTTGACGAGACGCCAAGTTGGCAGAAGGGAAGGAAGTCGGGGGGCTCGTGAAGTCGCCAGTTGTTAAGTTGGCGTGCTCCGATCTCCAGCACACCAGAACCGGCGGTCACCGGGTTAAAGATGAAGTCGCCAGATATGAATCCAGGCGACCAAGTGATTAGAGATCGCCGAAACAAGGACATCGCCGGAGATGAAGGCAGATAGACATTTCCCAGCTGGCCAGAGGATGAGGTCGGGGGACAGCTTGCTTGAGCATACACGGTGAAACAGGTGGTGCAGATCATGAAGGCGGCCGGCGAGACCACAGGGAAGGTGTGTACGAAGGCACCCTAGCTCGCCAATCCAGTAGAGATCGCGCTCCAAGGCAACTATGCACTGAGTAGTATCATGCATAAGTAACTTAGCCAAAGCAGAGTCAGAAGCAGCGCCCAAGTCAAGGAGGCTCCAGATGATGGCACGTGTACGGCTGGATGCGAGCCACGTGTCCAGGTGTGTAACTGCCAGGAGAGAGAAAGTGCCCAGGTATATAAGGGTTTCCAAACGAACTTCTGAGGTACGCACGTTCAGATTGTCTTCTTTACGCTTGCGAGTTCTTGAGTATACTGAGAGAGAACTGGTTCACGGTTCCTTGAGAGTTTTTAAGTGTTACTCTCAGTATTTGGTGGTTCGGTCACTGACTTGGGTGTTGGCGCCGCTCTGTTCTTTTGCAGGTTCTTGAGGTGGATCGCGGTGAAGGACGGAGGTTGACGCGGCGCACACGTCGATCCAAGTTTGACGAGGCAAAGCTCCAGCGTTTTGGTCAACAGGCAGGATCATCAGGCGCCCACCGTGGGGCCGTGTAAAACCTGTTCCCATCCACAGCGTGAGTTCTTGGAGGTTTTTGCAGTTTTCTGTGTGGTTGTGTGCTGGTGCAACCATTGTTCGCTGTTCGTCTAGGTTTTGTTTGGTGATTTCGCGTTTTCCACCGTTCGTTTGGATTTTTGTTCGGTGAGGTGAAGTTTTCTGCTGCTTACGCGAGATTTGTTCGGTGAAATTTGAGTTCTTTGGCTCGGTTGGTCTTTTGTGGAAGAAGCGTTGGTTTCTGGTGGAGTTGCAGGTTTCTGTGGAGGTTCGCTGTGTTCTTGAGGTTTCTTTCGCAGTTTCGCGAAGTTCTGACCGATTGATCACCGTATCGATCGTCGCTGAAGGAAGTGTTGTTCATTGCACTCTGTGATTTGCCAAGTTTTCATGAGAAAAATGAGAAGCAACCGTTCAAGTCCAGTTGCGCCCGTTGCTGCTGAAGGCGCCAGCGCCATGACTATGGCGCAGATGGTGGAAATCATGCGTTCGTTGCAGGCGAATGTGGAAGCCTCGCGTATAGAGCAGGCGAGAATGCATGAGGACCTGGTCGCCTCTCGGGCCAGGAATGACGAGCTTAGCAAAGTGACTGAAGAGCTGCGTCAAGCCCTTCAGGAGCAGCGAGGGCGTCCAGTCACTGAAGAGGTCGCGCCGTCAACGCCGCCTCGTGTTTTTCCTATGCCTTTCGCTCAGGCGATTACCGACACGCCTATCCCTGCGAGTGTGGTACCTGTGAAGGCTGTTTTTACCGGCATGGAGGATCCTGAGGCACATTTCACCACGTTCCATACGCAGATGATGCTGTCAGGAGGGTCAGACGCCGTGTACTGCAAGATGTTTGTGAGCACACGCCAGGGAACGACGCTGGAATGGTTTGTGAGCCTACCTACAGGTCACATAACCAACTTCCAACAGTTCTCGAAAATCTTCGTCGAGCAGTACATCGTGAATAAGGCACCGCCCAGGGTGTCTTATGATTTGTTTGACATAAGGCAGTATCAGGGAGAGTCCCTCAGGGACTACCTGAATCGTTTTGGGGCGCAGATGGTCCGATCGTGGGCCAAAGATGAAGAAATGCTGGTCTATGCATTTAAGAAGGGCGTGCTGCCGGGACCATTCCGCGAGGCATTGATCAGGGCTCACCCTGCCACGTTTGCTGAGGTCAGGCGACTTGCGGTGGCTCACATCGCCGATGAGAATGAAGTCGCCGAGAAGAGGGGAAGCGTGGCTCCCGCTAGGCCACGCGCCCAGACCAGGATCCAGCCACAGAGGGTGCTGGAGACAGCGGCGGCCAGGAGGGATCAGAGGACTCGCCATCCTTATGATCCAAGGAAGAATAAGGGCAGGGGCCAAGGACGCCCCCAACCAGCACTCCGGGAGTACAATCGCCCGCCTAAGCACAAGTTTGTCATGGGATTGGCGGACCTGATCGCCATTCCCAATATATCCGCTAGGCTGAAGGCGCCTGAGAAGGTGGGCGACAAGGTGCTGGGACCAAAGCCAGACGCCTGGTGTGAGTTTCACCAGGGCTTTGGCCACACCGTGGATTCGTGTTTGGCTTTAGGATACCAGCTCGACGATCTGGTCAAGAGCGGGTTCCTAAATGACTACTTGCTGGACAGAAGGACGGGGGGCGCGTCGAGCTCCCAACCAGCAGGTGGAGAGGCTCAGCAGCACGAGATGCCTACGCATGGGGTGGTGGGATCACCGCATCACAGAGAAAGAAGTACGCGAGGTCTGTGATGACGGTGGATATGTTTGAAGACCACTCGCCGGATGTGGACATTACGTTCACCAAGCAAGATCTTCGGGACGTTGTGCCTCATGACAACGATCCCATAGTCATCTCGTTGATCACAGCAGGAAGGAAGGTCCACAGGGTTCTGGTGGACCAAGGAAGCTTGGCAGACGTGATGTTCTGGCCGACTTTCACACAGTTGGAGTTACCCCTTGACCAGCTGAGGCCCTATGGAGGGTGTTTGTATGGTTTCGCTGGTGACCAGGTGGAGGTTAGGGGGTACATCGAGTTGAGGACCACGTTTACAGATGAGGCAGGTTCGAGAACAGAGAAAATCAAATACCTTGTCGTAAACGCTCCTTCAGCATACAACATTCTTCTGGGAAGACCCACGCTCAACAGAATAGGTGCTATACCGTCGACCCGGCACATGAAGGTGAAGTTGCCGTCTATGGAGGGGGTCGTGATCACCATCAAATCCGACCAGAAAGAAGCGAAGAAGTGCTATGAGAATAGCCTGAAAAACAAAAGGTTTGTGAGTTACGTGACAACCACCCCGCCTCCTGGTGTGAAGCCCAGATCGACGGTAATAGAAGAGACCGCCGGAAGAGACGTGGAGATGGTGGATGCTAAGCTGGGGGAGGGGAACGCCGGTCTGGAGGAAGAAGAGGCGAGGAATCGCCCTGAGGAAGCGAGGGAACTGGGAATCGCCAGGGCGGTGATCGCAAGAGAAACCAGGCCAAAACCCGTCGAGCAGTGGCTCGAGAGAGAGATCGGGGGAAAGGTCTTCAAGCTGGGAAGATCCCTGGAGGTCGAGCTCCAGGACCAGATCGCTAAGGTGATAGAACGGCATCTGGATGTGATCCGATCGGTCATCGGTAGTCGATGACGTCAGCATCAGAGAACCACGTGGACCACTCGCAGGGTGACACGTGGACCAGGTGGCAGAAAGGTCAGGGGGACAATCGCCAAGAGAGGTGATCGGTGGTCAGTAACCAAGTGACCACCGACAGATCAGGCGGCAGAGAGGTCGGGGGACAGATCATCCAGAATGGTGATCGGTGGTCAGTAGCCAAGTGGCCACCAACAGACCAGTTCTCAGACTAACGCCTGAAGGCAGAACGCGAGAAACAGATAAACACTGATCAGTCATTGGGGTATTGTCATCGGGGTCTCGTGTTACACGCAGTTAAACTGGGAATGAGGTTCCCAGCCAGAGCGTTACGCATGGATCTCGCATGAGCACACCTCAGGGAATCATGCACGAGAGTGGCCTGAGGGAACTAGTAAACCAGTCAGTGGTTGGTGATTCCCTCAACCCATTACGTGCATGGCATCGTGAAGGGTAAGCTGTATACGCAGAGAGCAACGTTTGGTGAGTGTGCCTAGACCAGCCACACCCGACGTTCTCCCAAGAGTATGCGATCTGCCCAGATAAGAGAAACATCCTAAGTTACTCCGCAAGGGCGTAACTTAGGCACACAAAGAGAAGCGCTAGAGCCCTTCCAGTAAGTGACACGTGTGTGGTTAGATGTGAGTTGCAGGCCTCCACGTGTCATCATCTGAGAGGGGTGCGGTCCAGACAAAAGAGCACTCCGTACCGCTAAAGGTACAGACAGGTGCAGCCAAGCGCAGAGACGCGCAGACATGCACAGACTCTCACGCTCCCCACTGCTGATTCTGAAGGTACGCTTTCTCTGAAAAGTATAACAGGGTTCTGACACATGCCAGAAAAGCATAACAGAATTCTGTTATGCCCAGAAGCAGGGAAAGAGAGATAAAAGAGAGAATCAGGGTGAGAGTGAGGGGGATACAAAAAACAGAGAGCAAGAGTTTTTCACACACACTACTAGTTTTCTAGTCTTTGGTGGTTTTGTGGACTAACTTGATCGTCGGAGTGCAAACGGCCGCTAGAGGCGCCGTCTGTGTTTTTTGCAGGCCACGTCTGGAGCACCAAGAGAAGGTTCTGAGGGTGATTCTGCAGAAGACGCAGTCGCGTAGACAGGGCAGAGAGTGCTACGAAGCGATTCCTCCACGTTCGAGTTGCCGGCAGGATCATTTGGCGCCCACCGTGGGACCCGAGTGAATCGTTGTCCCATATATACCAAGTTTTAAAGACTTACCAGAGTTTTATCAGTTTCGTTGATAGAGAAAGATGCCTAGAAACAGACAACCATCACCTGCGCCATCCGTTGACGAAGGAGCTGTGACAATGGCGCAGGTCCTGGAAATGGTGCGCACGCTGCAGGATAACGCCGCAGCGTCAAAGGTTGAACAAGAGAGGATGCAGGCGGAGCTAGCTGCGTCGCAAAGCAGGAACGACGAGCTGAATCGCGTCAACGAGGAGTTGAGAAGGACGCTGCAAGCGCAGAGGGAACACATGGTTGACGAAAGGGTGTCTAGGCAGCCCTCACCTCCAAGAGCGTTCCCCATGCCATTCTCCCCTGAGATCATGGGAACCATGGTGCCTCCCAACCTGGTGGGGGTGAAAGCATCGTTCAAGGGGGTAGAAGACCCGGAGGCGCATCTGACGGCGTTCCACACCCAGATGATGTTGTCTGGGGGTTCAGACGCTGTCTACTGCAAAATGTTTATGAGTACGCTCAGCGGAATCGCCATGGAGTGGTTCGTGAGCCTGCCAGAAGGACATATCACGTCTTTCTCTAAGTTCTCGAAGCTCTTTACTGAACAATACATCGTCAACAAGGCACCTGCAGTGGTGTCCTACGATCTGTTCGACGTGCGCCAATACCAGGGGGAGTCGCTGAAGGACTACCTCAACCGCTTTGGGGCACAAGTGGTGAGATTGCCCAGCAAAGATGAAGATATGCTGGTGCACGCATTTAAGAAGGGAGTGCTGCCTGGCCCCTTCAGCGAATCTCTCATCAGGAGCCATCCCAGCACCTTTGCAGAGATCCGACGACGTGCGGTGGCACACATAGTGGCAGAAACAGAGGTTTCTGAGAAGAGAGGAAGTGCTGCACCACCAAGACCGCGTGGAGGGGAAGGAAAGCCACAACAAGCAAGGGTGCATGAGGCCAAGGAGGGGAAGAAGGTGCGGGAAAAACCTCGTCCCTATGCACCAGGCAAAGACCAGAGCAGGGGGCGTGCAAGGGAGAATAACGCACCCCCGAGATACAACTTCATGGTAGGATTGGCGGATCTCATCGCCCTTCCTGCTGTAGCAGCAAGACTACGAGTACCAGAGAAGACAGATAAGGTGCTTGGAAGAAAGAAGAATGAGTGGTGTGAGTTTCATCAGGCTTTTGGCCATACACTTCATTCTTGTTTAGCGCTGGGACACCAACTGGCAGAGTTGGTAAAGTCTGGTTTCCTAGCAGATTACCTGCGTGAGCCGCAGGGTGATCGCGCGTCAGGATCCCAGACTGGAGAACAGCAGCATGAAGTCCCTGTGCATGGGGAAGTGCAGACGATCGCGGGAGGCTTCTCGGGTGGGGGATGCACAGCTTCACAGAGAAGGAGATACGCTCGATCGGTAATGGCGGTAGATGCGGTAAATGAGAGTCATTACCCTGAAGTGGACATCATCTTCAGGAAAGCTGATCTACGGGACGTTGTCCCACACGACAACGACCCTGTGGTCATTTCTCTCATCACTGCGGGAAGGCGAGTGCACCGAGTACTCTTAGATCAAGGAAGTTCGGCAGACGTCATGTTCTGGCCAACATTCAACAAGTTACAGTTGTCCCCTGACCAGCTAAGACCGTATACTGGTTGTCTCTACGGTTTTGCAGGAGATCAGGTAGAGGTGCGGGGATACATCGAGCTGAGGACAACGTTCACTGATGGAACGACAGCCCGCACTGAAAAGATAAAGTACCTGGTGGTGAACGCCCCTTCCGCGTACAATGTCTTGTTGGGGAGGCCAACACTCAATAGACTGGGCGCAATACCATCGACAAGGCATATGAAGTTGAAGCTGCCGTCGATGGAGGGGACCGTGATAACCATCAAGTCGGATCAGGCTGAGGCAAGACGCTGTTATGAAAACAGCTTGAAGCAAAAGAGAAGTGTGTGCCACCTCACCACAAAACCACCACCAGGCGTGCGCGAAGAGCGATCGGTGGTCAGGGAGACACAGGGCGCTCAGAGGATGGAGGATGCTGCGGTGGGGGGTTCCCAGGTAGCCCAAGTTGAAGAAGAAGAGGAAGGCGCGATCACTCCTCGCGAGTCAGGGATCGCGAGGGCGGTCATCGCCAGCGAGAGAAGGCCCCACCCAGCTGAAGGATGGGTCGAAGTGGACGTCGGGGGAAGAAAGTTCAAGTTAGGGGGATCCCTCGCTGAAGAAGAGCGAAGGCTGATCATGGGTGTGATTGAGAAGCACATGAATGCCTTTGCGTGGTCAGCATCCGACATGCCAGGAATCGACCCCGATTTCCTCTGCCATCATCTGTCGATGGACACCATGGTTCGACCTGTGCGACAGAGGCGAAGGAAATTCAACGAGGAAAAGAGGAAGGTGATCCACGACGAAGAGCAGAAGCTCCTTGCCGCAGGGCACATCAGAGAAATCCAGTACCCCGAGTGGCTAGCGAATGTGGTACTGGTTCAAAAGGCAAGCGGCAAGTGGAGAATGTGCGTGGACTTCACTGACCTCAACAAGGCGTGCCCCAAGGATTCTTACCCTTTACCCAGCATAGATGCTCTAGTTGATAGCGCCTCGGGGGGAAAGCTACTCAGCTTCTTGGACGCTTTCTCGGGGTATAACCAGATCAGGATGCACCCAATGGATGAATGCAAGACTGCGTTTATGACCGAACGGTCGTGCTATTGCTACAAGGTCATGCCATTTGGGTTAAAGAATGCGGGGGCTACCTACCAGCGGCTCATGGACAGGGTGCTCTCGCCCATGCTGGGAAGGAACGTACACGCCTATGTAGATGATATGGTGGTTACGTCTGAAGAGAAGAAGCATCATGCAGCTGATCTGGAAGAGTTATTCACCACCATTGCCAAGTACAGGCTGAAGCTCAACCCTGAGAAATGCATTTTCGGTGTGGAGGCTGGGAAGTTCTTGGGTTTCCTCTTGACAGAGCGGGGAATCGAAGCTAACCCGGAGAAGTGTGCGGCGATCGTGGCAATGAGGAGCCCAACGACGATGAAGGAGGTGCAGCAGCTCACCGGTCGCTTGGCCGCTCTGTCCTGGTTTATGTCCGCTGGAGGGGAGAAAGGTCACCCATACTTCCAGTGTCTCAAACGCAACAGCAGATTTCTTTGGACACAGGAGTGCGAGGAGGCCTTCATCAAGTTAAAGGGGTATCTGGCGAGCCCACCAGTCTTGCGAAAACCTCAGGTAGGCATCCCTCTTCGTCTATATTTTGCTGTGACGGAGAGAGCAGTCAGCTCAGTCCTGGTGCAAGAGCAGGACCAGGCCCAGAGGCCTGTTTACTTCGTGAGTAAAGTGCTGCAAGGCCCTGAAACAAGGTACCAAGCCCTCGAGAAGGCTGCTCTGGCGGTGGTGTTTTCAACCAGAAGACTCAGGCATTATTTCCACAGCTTCACAGTGGTGGTGATGACTGATCTGCCTATCCAGAACGTATTGAAGAAACCTGATGTAGCAGGCAGGATGGTCAAATGGGCAGTAGAATTGTCAGAATTTGATATTCAGTACGAGCCCCGAGGACCGATCAAGGGGCAGGTGTTCGCGGACTTTGTAGTCGAGCTATCATCAATCGCGACACCTGCAGAAGGGCTAGATTTCCGATGGGTGTTATCGGTGGATGGCTCCTCTAATCAGCAGGGAAGCGGCGCTGGAGTCATCCTGGAAGGACCAAATGGGGTACTGATCGAGCAGTCCCTCCGCTTTGCCTTCAAAGCTAGCAACAATCAGGCGGAGTATGAGGCCCTGATCGCAGGAATGTTGCTAGCAAGAGAAATGGGAGCAAGAAATCTGCTGGCCAAGAGCGATTCCTTACTGGTCACCGGGCAGGTTACGGGGGAGTTCCAAGCAAAGGATCCCCAGATGGCAGCCTACCTGGAGTATGTGCAGCTCCTGAAGACGTCCTTCACCGAGTTTGAGTTAGTGCACGTGCCAAGAGAGCAAAATGCCCGAGCAGACCTGCTTGCCAAGCTGGCCAGCTCAGGCAAGGGGGGGAAGCAGAGGACTGTCATTCAGGAGACCCTGAAGGTGCCGCGCGCGTTCGTATCAGACAACCAGGTGCTTCATGTATACAAGTCAATGGAGCGTCTAACGATCGGTCATCGGTCGTTGACCCAAGAAACGCTAAGAGCACCGAGGGTGAGATCGCGACCCTCAAAGACCGATGAGTTGATGGAGGTCCATGCGGAGAAGGAACCCGACACCTGGATGACGCCATACCAGCTATACTTAGAAGATGGTGTACTCCCGCTCGATCTGGCAGAGGCAAAAAGAATAAAGAGGGGTTCAAGTAAGTTTACTCTTATAGATGGAAGCCTATTTAGATTTGGATTTTCTCACCCTGTGCAGATCTGTGTACACGGCGAGCAATGCACCAGACTCATGTCTGAGCTGCACGAGGGGGTGTGCGGAAGCCACGTAGGTGGTCGCGCTTTGGCAAGTAGAGTACTGCGCGCGGGGTACTACTGGCCAAAGCTGAAGGAAGATTGCATAAGGTTTGCTCAGCGATGCAAACAGTGTCAACTGCATGCAGACTGGCACAAGGCACCCCCTGAGGAGTTGAGGTCCATCCATAGCCCGTGGCCATTCCATACATGGGGGATTGACATCTTAGGACCCTTTCCCCTGGCGACAAGGCAGATGAAGTTCCTCATCATGGCCATCGAGTATTTCACCAAGTGGGTGGAGGCAGAGCCAGTCGCGCACATCACCGCACAGAAAGTCGAACACTTCGTCTGGAAGAACATTGTCTGCCGCTTCGGAATACCCAAGAGGCTGGTTTCCGACAATGGCACCTAGTTCACAAGTCATCAGCTGAGGAAGATGTGTGAAGAGTTAAAGATACAACAGGTCTTCGCATCAGTGGAGCACCCACAAACCAATGGGCAGGTGGAGTCAGCAAACCGAGTGCTGCTCAGGGGGCTGAAGCGAAGACTAGACAAGGCCAAAGGAGGCTGGGCAGAGGAGGTCCCCAGAATTGTATGGTCTTATCACACCACCCCACAGTCCAGCACCCATGAGACACCCTTCAGCCTTGTCTATGGGACAGACGCCATGATTCCTGTGGAGATACAGGAGAGCTCCCCCAGATTCCTGAACTTCGTTGCTGAAGAGTCCAACGAAGAGCGTAAGGTGAACCTGGATTTGCTAGACGAAGTGCGAGAAGAGGCCAGAGTCAGTGCTGAAGCTGTGAAGAGAAGAGTAGAGCGGAGGCACAACTCTAAAGTGAGGCCCAGGCGCTTCCAGGAAGGTGATCTGGTGATGAGAAAGGCGCATCAGAATGACATGCAGAACAAGTTATCCCCAAAGTGGACAGGCCCGTACAGAGTGGTGGAGACATTGGAGAACGGAGCCTATCGCCTAGAGACTTTGGAGGGAGGAGCAATCCCCAGAACGTGGAACGCCACCCATTTAAAATTTTATTTCAGTTAAAGTTGTACAGTAATGGCGTTCTCGCGCTAAAAGATACATGCTTTGTATGTGGTGGAAACAGTTGAACAGACAAGGGGGCACTCTTTTCCCTAAGGAGGGTTTTTAACGAGGCCACCCAATTAAAGAAAAATTTCCAGCATATCAAGTGTGCTCAAGTATTAAAGTTAAAATCCTCCTTGCCCCAGGTGCAAGTGCAGGTGATTGGTTGGGCCCTACTTGCCCTAGGCGCAAGTACTGGCACCGATCTAAGTCTTCCTCACCCCAGGAGTGAGCGCAAGCAGTTAAAGGTTTGAAAAGCCAGGGGTGCTAGTAAGACCAAGGGAGGGAAAGGAAAGGTTTTGACAAAACGTCCTTACCCACTTGGCATGCACCAATATTGGCCCAGTAAGACTCTTAGTCCGAAACCCTTATCACCCCAGGAGTGAGACAGGGAACGAGCGACTCAACCCGCCAAAAGGGTGATGACCTTGGGGAAAGTAAGAGGAGTTAGCGAGAAACACTTTTCTTTCCCCAAGACGAGGCATCACCTTGAGCGATCGATGTCAAAGTCCTCTATGCACTTAGCGCTAGAGCGACAGAGAAAGCTAAGTAAAGACTAAAGAACGATCACTGATGAGTTGTCAGTAATTGGCTAGTGGTGCAAAGCAGCGCACGAGGACTGTTAAACACCAAGCTGAGGGAATAGCCAGTCGTGATCAAGTAGAAGCGAAAGAATAAGAGAAGCAGATCGTGCTAAGCCTAAGCTGGTTAACACTTAGTTGTGCGCAAAGTGAAAGACAAAGCCCAAGATCGCGCTGAACCTAAGCTAGCTAACAGTTAGTCGCGCACATAAAGGTAAGTGAAGCTCAAAGAAAATACAAGGGAAGAAACTTATGCAAGAAAAGAAGCATTGAGATATTACATTCATAGCCAAGTCTTATACAATTTTAAAGTACAAAGAAAAATTGTGCAGAAGTTAAATTTACAGAGAAGAGAAAGGTTTAAGGGGCAGGGGGGATGAGCTTTCCATCCACCACTTCATGGTAGATGCTAAACTGCGAGAGGTCCAGGTCTGGGAGAACGCATCTGATTTGTTCGAGTGCTAGCTAGAATCCATCTGTAAGGGCATCAACACCCACGTTCATCAAATCAGCCTTCTCCACCTCCAGTTCTTGCTTTGAAGCCTCCGCAGCATCTCTCTCAGTGGTGACGGCAGCAAGGGAGGAGGCAGCTTCAGACAGTTTGCCCACCACCTCCTCAAATCTCTTCTCCCCAGCAGCAGCTGCTTCTTTGGTGGACTCGAGCTCCCCCAATAGCTGAGTGTTCTGTTGGCGCAGGGAGGAAGTCTCGGCCTTAAGCTCCACCACCTCGCAGTCCAAAGAGCTCACCATCTGCCCCATCAAGATCTCCGTCTTGATGGTCTCTTGGACCTGCGCTAGGTATTCCCTCCTAGCCTTCTCCACCATGCCTCGCATCAGTTCAACGGACCCTTGAGCAACTTCGAAGTCACTTCGCAGTGACTCCTTGTCGTGCTCAAGCTCCTTCACCCTCTTCTCCAGGGCTATTTGTTTGCGATGCTGGGTGGAGAATTCCAGAGAGAGCACTACCTACTTTGCCAGGTGCATGTCAACCTCATCACCATTCCACTCGACGAGCTCCCGGTTACTTATGAGCTGTCGAACTAGGGTGATGACCCTGCTGAAATTCTCGTGGGTGGCCCCAGAAGCGCTTGGGCGCGAGCTAGACCCACCACATTCAGCAGTGGCGGTAGGGATTGGCAGCAGTGGTGGTGGTGCACCCCCAGTTTGGGCAGAAGCATCCCCAGCAGGATGAGTGGATGGACCAGGTGATTGGCCTGCTGGGGGGGGAGATGGCAGTTTGGTAGTTGGAGGCAACTGCTGGCCTGGAGAAGGAAGGTTGATGGGCTCTGAGGCAGTTTGAGCGCAGGGAGGAGGGGAAGACCCTTCCTCTACTTCCACCACCTCAATCTCTCCAGGCTGGAGAGATGAGGCCCCCTCAACTGCCGCTCTTTTCCTCTGGCAGTGTACAAGAGGAGAGCCTGAGCTCTCCTCTTCAGTTGAAGCAGCAGCAGCAGCAGTTGAAGCGGAAGCCTTCACCAGTTGTAGAAGAAGAAGTGGAGGGGCTGCGATGGGCTCAGTTGTAGAAGAAGAGGAGCCAGTGCCCTTGGCTCCCCTACGTTTGGCAAGCTCCAGTAAAGCTAGCCTCCTGTCCTTCCCCGACATTGAGTCTGCGTAGATGAGAAAAAAGGAAGAGTTAGATGACCAAGGTATGCAAGTAAATTGAAAAACACATGAAAGCATGCATGAAAGGTGCAGGTATCCAAAGAGGGGAATGAAGAATTACCTATATACTTTTTTAAGGCCACCACATCGAACTCGTCTTTGATGAGACGAGCAGAATTGTACTTGGCCCCCAGGAGCAGCCCGCACAGCTCGCGCTCATAGGGGGCCATAGCTTCGAGGTCCCTGGATTTCTTGAATTCGACTCCAGGAACCCAGTAGAGGGGGTACCCCTCGAGCAGATTTGGACTTTGAGGGGTAGCAGATATCATGTAGAATCTGCCCTTCCAATCTTTGAAGGATTGCTGGTACAGGCCCAGGAGCACCCGCCCAGCAACCCCGTTCAGGCTGACCCAGGACCTGTCCCCAGGGTTCTTCGCTTCGAAGAAGTAGAGGAACACGTCCATAGAGGCGTTGTGCCCGAAATAGCTGCAGAGGATTTGAAAGGCCCGGATGAAGGCCCAGGCATTTGGATGGAGTTGGCAGGGCGCGATGTTTAACTCCATCATCAGCTCCTTTTCGAAGAAGGTGAAAGGGAGGCGCAGCTTCAACCTCTTGAAGATAGCGGAGTAGACAAAGACGAAGGGCACCCCATTGGTGGCCCTGTCATCCGCGCAGATAGGCATTCCTCGAGGAGGAATGCGGATTTGGATGTTGGAGTCATTCTCCCTGTCGATGGAGCAGGAAGGCTCATCGGGGTTGCGACTTAGCAGGGACGTGAGATGACCCTTGGGCAGCAGGGTGGAGGTTTCAGCGAGCAATACCAAGGGAGCCCATTCGTAGACTTTGGCATTGTCGTGGTAGGAGGTAGCCACATGCGGTGGTGGAGCTGGCGCACTCACGGAAGGCTGTGCACCAGAGGATGGGCCAATGATGCGCGCAGTTTGTTTCAAGCGAGCCATCGTGAGATAGCTGCAAATGGAGAAAAAACGAAAGGGTCAGAATGAATGGAAGAAGAGGGAATGATGAATGTTTCGGTGAAAACAGAGAGGGGAAAGGAGAAGGAGATGCCCAAGTGAAAAGAGAAAGAAGAAGAAGCAGAAGTCAGAGCGAGGGCGTGAAAAAACCCTAGCGCGGGTTCGAGAGAGGGAAATAGAGAAGATGAATGCATGATAACCAGAATGATAAATGCAATCGGTAAAGATGACCAAAAAGGGGCCAGGGAGAAGAAAAACCATACCTTTGGATGATCGCAAGAGTTTGGGAAGCAGAGAATTTGAAGAAAGATGGGTGCGCAGAGGAGAAGTTCGCAGAGAGTCTGGGAGTCGAATGAAGAAGATGGAGGAACAGTGAAAGGGCGCGCCAATTTGAATAAGAGAAGCGCTAGCGATGCACAGCGCTGGCCGTTGATGGGGCCACGTGTCGCGAGATTAAGAGAAGAAGTCCAAACGTTAAAGAAGCAGCACGTGAGGTGGCACGTGAGGCGGCCCCACCTGCCACGTGGACTGAGGGCACGACCACTTAGTCTCTTCGCTGAGAACGAGTTCTCGACTCGAGACTGGGGGGCTTGTGATCCGATCGGTCATCGGTAGTCGATGACGTCAGCATCAGAGAACCACGTGGACCACTCGCAGGGTGACACGTGGACCAGGTGGCAGAAAGGTCAGGGGGACGATCGCCAAGAGAGGTGATCGGTGGTCAGTAACCAAGTGACCACCGACAGATCAGGCGGCAGAGAGGTTGGGGGACAGATCATCCAGAATGGTGATCGGTGGTCAGTAGCCAAGTGGCCACCAACAGACCAGTTCTCAGACTAACGCCTGAAGGCAGAATGCGAGAAACAGATAAACACTGATCAGTCATCGGGGTATTGTCATCGGGGTCTCGTGATACACGCAGTTAAACTGGGAATGAGGTTCCCAGCCAGAGCGTTACGCATGGATCTCGCATGAGCACACCTCAGGGAATCATGCACGAGAGTGGCCTGAGGGAACTAGTAAACCAGTCATTGGTTGGTGATTCCCTCAACCCATTACGTGCATGGCATCGTGAAGGGTAAGCTGTATACGCAGAGAGCAACGTTTGGTGAGTGTGCCTAGACCAGCCACACCCGACGTTCTCCCAAGAGTATGCGATCTGCCCAGATAAGAGAAACATCCTAAGTTACTCCGCAAGGGCGTAACTTAGGCATACAAAGAGAAGCGCTAGAGCCCTTCCAGTAAGTGACACGCGTGTGGTTAGAAGTGAGTTGCAGGCCTCCACGTGTCATCATCTGAGAGGGGTACGGTCCAGACAAAAGAGCACTCCGTACCGCTAAAGGTACAGACAGGCGCAGCCAAGCGCAGAGACGCGCAGACATGCACAGACTCTCACGCTCCCCACTGCTGATTCTGAAGGTACGCTTTCTCTGAAAAGTATAACAGGGATCTGACACATGCCAGAAAAGCATAACAGAATTCTGTTATGCCCAGAAGCAGGGAAAGAGAGATAAAAGAGAGAATCAGGGTGAGAGTGAGGGGGATACGAAAAACAGAGAGCAAGAGTTTTTCACACACACTACTAGTTTTCTAGTCTTTGGTGGTTCTGTGGACTAACTTGATCGTCGGAGTGCAAACGGCCGCTAGAGGCGCCGTCTGTGTTTTTTGCAGGCCACGTCTGGAGCACCAAGAGAAGGTTCTGAGGGTGATTCTGCAGAAGACGCAGTCGCGTAGACAGGGCAGAGAGTGCTACGAAGCGATTCCTCCACGTTCGAGTTACCGGCAGGATCAGGATGCATTTGCATGGTCCGCTTCGGACATGCTCGGGATCGATCCCGACTTCTTGTGCCATCATTTGGCGATGGACGACTTGGTGAGACCAGTGCGGCAGAGAAGAAGGAAGTTCAACGAGGAGAGGAGGCAGGCGATCAGGGACGAAACGCAGAAACTCCTTGGTGCAGGCCATATCAGGGAGGTGCAGTACCCTGATTGGCTGGCCAATGTCGTACTGGTGAAGAAGAGTAATGGGAAATGGCGCATGTGCGTCGATTTCACTGATCTGAATAAGGCTTGCCCGAAGGACTCATATCCTTTACCAAGCATAGACGCCCTGGTGGATAGTGCTGCAGGGTGTAAGTTGTTGAGTTTCCTGGATGCCTTCTCGGGGTATAACCAGATCAAGATGCATCCCATGGATGAAGAGAAGACTGCCTTCATGACCGAGAGATCGTGCTACTGCTACAAGGTGATGCCGTTTGGGCTGAAGAATGCGGGGGCCACGTACCAGAGGTTGATGGATCGAGTACTTGCACCGATGCTGGGAAGGAATGTGCAAGCGTACGTGGATGACATGGTCGTGACCTCGCCAGAGAAAAGCAAGCACGTTGCGGACTTGGAGGAATTGTTTACCACGATCGCCAAGTTTAGGTTGAGGCTGAATCCGGAGAAGTGCATCTTTGGCGTTGAGGCTGGGAAGTTCCTGGGATTTCTCTTAACTGAAAGAGGAATAGAAGCCAACCCGGACAAGTGTGCCGCCATCTTGGCGATGAGGAGCCCGGCCATTGTGAAGGAAGTACAACAGCTTACAGGTCGGATGGCCGCCCTGTCTCGCTTCGTGTCAGCTAGCGGAGAGAAGGGCCATCCCTATTTCCAGTGTTTAAGGCGCAATAACAAGTTTGCCTGGACGAAGGAGTGTGAGGAAGCCTTCGTCAAGCTTAAGGAATATTTGGCGAGCCCGCCGGTTTTGTGCAAACCGCTGGTGGGAACCCCTCTCAGGTTGTATTTTGCTGTAACTGAGAGGGCGGTGAGTGCGGTGCTCGCCCAGGACCAAGATCAGGCTCAAAAGCCTATTTATTTTGTTAGTAAGGTGCTGCAGGGCCCCGAAACGAGATATCAGGCCCTGGAGAAGGCTGCGCTGGCTGTGGTATTTTCGGCGAGGAGGTTACGCCACTATTTCCATAGCTTCACGATACTGGTGATGACCGACCTCCCCATCCAGAAGGTCTTGAAGAAGCCCGACGTTGCGGGAAGGATGGTGAAGTGGGCAGTGGAGCTGTCGGAATTTGATATCAAGTATGAGCCCCGAGGTCCGATCAAGGGGCAGATCTTCGCAGACTTCGTGGTCGAGCTCTCGTCTGAAGCAACACGAGTTGAAGGGGATGATTTCCGTTGGGTGCTCTCGGTGGACGGATCGTCGAACCAGCAGGGTAGCGGTGCTGGAGTCATCTTGGAAGGACCCAACGGCGTGATGATCGAACAATCTTTGAGGTTTGCCTTCAAGGCCAGCAACAATCAAGCAGAGTATGAGGCGCTGATCGCCGGAATTTTGCTGGCCAAGGAGATGGGAGCCAGGGTGTTGATAGCAAAGAGTGACTCGCTGCTAGTCACGGGGCAAGTAACAGGCGAGTTCCAGGCTAAAGATCCACAAATGGCGGCTTACCTGGAGTATGTAAAGGAATTGAAGAGTTCCTTTGCCACCTTTGAAGTGGTGCATGTGCCCAGAGAGCAGAATGCCCGAGCTGACTTGCTAGCTAAGCTCGCCAGTTCAGGCAAGGGGGGTAGGCAGAGGACGGTGATTCAAGAAACTCTGAAGACGCCAAGAGCATTTGTGGCAGATCACCTGGTTCTTCAGATAAGCAAGTCGACAAAAAGCGGCAAGAAGTCACAGGTCTTTGACGCAAGAAACCTTGAGATCGCCGAGAATAAGAGCATGTCGGGGAGAGAAGGTGAACATGACGCAGGTCTGCGCTACGCATGAGCCAGACACCTGGGTAACACAGTACAAGCGCTGCCTGGCGGATGGCCTTCTCCCGTTGGACCCGATAGAGGCTAGGAAGATAAAGAAGAATTCTAGCAAGTTCACAATGATTGATGGCGAGCTGTACAGGTTTGGGTTCACTCACCCACTCCTGGAATGTGTGCACGGGGAAAAATGTACAAGAATTATGGCAGAGCTCCATGAAGGGATATGCGGAAGCCACGTCGGGGGTCGAGCTCTGGCCGCAAGGACTCTCCGTGCAGGTTACTACTGGCCAACAATGAGAGAAGATTGCAAGAGATATGCGCAGTGCTGCAAGCAATGCCAGCAGCACGCCGATTGGCACAAGGCGCCTCCCGAGGAGTTGAAGTCGATTTATAGCCCTTGGCCGTTTCATACATGGGGAATCGACATCCTGGGACCATTCCCGCTGGCGATCAGGCAGATGAAGTACTTGGTGGTGGCGATTGAATATTTCACCAAGTGGATCGAAGCAGAACCAGTGGCCCAGATCACCGCACACAAGATCGAAGGTTTCGTGTGGAAGAACATTGTGTGCCGATTTGGTGTGCCCAAGCGCCTGGTGTCGGACAATGGGACTCAGTTTGCAAGTCACCTGTTGAAGAAGTTGGGCGAAGGGGTGGGAATTCAACAAGTATTTGCATCCGTCGAGCACCCTCAGACGAATGGCCAAGTAGAATCAGCCAATCGGGTGCTGCTGCGAGGGTTGAAGAGAAGGCTAGAGAAAGCCAAAGGAAGTTGGGCTGAGGAGGTGCCCCGTATAGTCTGGGCGAACCACACCACCGAGCAGTCAGGAACCCATGAGACCCCGTTCAGTTTGGTCTATGGGTGCGACGCAATGATTCCATTAGAGATCCAGGAGAGCTCGCCGAGATTCCAGAACTTCGTGGAGGAAGACTCGAATGAGGAGAGAAGGTTGAACCTGGATCTACTGGATGAGGTCAGGGAAGAGGTGAGATTGAAAGCTGAGGCGGTGAAGAGAAGGATTGAACGAAGATATAACTCGAAGGTGATGCCGAGACAGTTCAGAGAAGGCGACCTGGTGATGAGGAAAGCCCACCAGTACGAGATGGAGAATAAGCTGTCGCCTAAGTGGACGGGACCGTTCAGAATAACCGAGGCGCTCGGGAACGGCGCCTACCGCTTAGAAACATTGGAAGGAGGGGTGATTCCTCGCACTTGGAACGCCACGCACCTCAAGTTATATTACAGTTAAGAACTTTGTAAGTAAAGACAAACACGAAGTTATATTACAATGATTCTGTTAAAACAGTTTGAAGGGGGCACTCTTTTTCCCCTAAGGAGGGTTTTTAACGAGGCCACCCAATAAAGAAAAGTTTTCGAAGTTTAAGGTGTTTAGATTGCATGCTTGTTGTTTTCCGAAAGTTTTGAAGAAAGACCTTGTCACTTATATGTGATTTAAGGCAAGTTAAAGATATATTGCATGCTTTCTAAAAAGTTTCTAAGTCCTCATCGTCTTTCGGCGATCGGAGGCATCAGTTAAAGCTAAAGTCCTCATCGTCTTTCGGCGATCGGAGGCAGCAGTTAAAGTTAAAGTCCTCATCGTCTTTCGGCGATCGGAGGCAGCAGTTAAAAGACCTCAACGCCCTCGCGCGTTCTGAGGCGAGATAAAGACCTCCTCGCCGTCGAGCGAGTGCAGGCGAGGAAGAGTAAAAAGTCCTCAGTGTTTCTGGGTGAGAGAAGATGTAACCCCTAGGGCAATGTAGAGGCACCAGTGAAAAGTCCTCAGTGTTTCTGGGGGAGAGAAGATGTAACCCCTGGGGCAATGTAGAGGCACCAGTGAAAAGTCCTCAGTGTTTCTTGGGGAGAGAAGATGTAACCCCTGGGGCAATGTAGAGGCACCAGCAAAAAGTCCTCAGTGTTTATGGGGGAGAGGAGATGTAACCCCTGGGGCAATATAGAGGCACGAGATAAAGACCTTCTCGCCGATGAGCGAGTTCAGGCGAGTTAAAGACCTGATCGCCGATGAGCGAGTTCAAGCAAGATAAAATCCTTCTCGTCTCGAACGAGTTCAGGTATGGTGTGAAGGGTGGAAGAAGTTTGGAGGGCGGCTAAGGTAGGTTCGAAGAGAACGCCTAGCCACCCGGTCTCTTGTTCTGAAGCTCAGGGAGGTAGAGAAGGATCCGAAAGGCGCCTCTGCCCCCAGATAAAGGAACAATGGCCAAGTTATGAAGGCAGGAAGGAGCTGATATCACCAAGAGTATTTGGCGACCGGGAGAAATGCAAACAATGGCGAGAAAGTCAAGACCCATTTTGATAAGGCAGATCGGGTGAGCTGTGTCTTAAGCCATTAGTTGAGTTAAAGTTCGTTATTTGAAGAGTGATTTCACGCTAAGGTTCATTACCTTAAGGTTGCAAGTTGTTAGAGAGTTTTTGTTCGAAAATCGGCAGTTCGAAGCAGTTAAGCATATGTTTGCGCATACGAAATTACTAAGTTATTTTCGTTGAAGTGAATTATGCAAGAAGAGATAAAGCAGACAGAGAAGTTACAAGAAGAATACAAAGACTTTATAATGAAGTACGATCAGTTCAAGGTACATGTACAGAAAAAGAGAAAGTTTATTACAATCATATGTAAGGAGAAAGCATAAAAGTAGTGGATGGAGGGAATCGATCAGTCTTCAGCAGGAACAACCTTCCCATACACCTCCTCATTATTGACAGACACCATGGTAAGATCTAAGTCGGGGTACAGGCAGGCGAACTGTTCCCGGGCGGCCTCGAATCCAGCAGCAAGAATCTGGGCAGAGCTCAGCTCAAGTTCTTCGATCTGTTTCTTTAGCCCCTCGTTCTGCTGCTTCAGCTCCTCAGCTTGTTTCTTAAGTTCTTCAATGGTTTCCCGAGCTTGAAGTAGGTCTTTAGCAACCTTCTTGGATTCTGCCTGCACCTGGGCCAGTTCAGCGGCGATCTTCCCCTTTTCTCCGTTGGCTTCAGCGAGCTTGGCCACGGTGTCGTCTCTTTCTTTCTCCACCTTTCGCAAGAAGACCTCCCGATCGGCTGACCTTTTCTCGAGGTTCTTTACCTTGGCGGCGTCAGCTTTGATCAACGCCTCCAGGTCAGCCACTTTGACGCGGTAAGGTACTAGCTTGCTCTCCAGCTCAATCTTCTCTTGAGCCAAGAGCTGCACCTTATGGCGTAGATCGGTGGCCTCCTTGCGCGCCACCCGGAGCTCGGTGCGCATGGCATCTTCTACTCGGGAGTGTTCGACCTCGGCGAGTGTCAGATTGCAGGATAACCTCTCCGCCTCAATCCTTATGGTGTTATTCTCAGCTCAGAGTGTGAAGAGGTCATCCTGGAGCTTCCTGGTGGAGCTCTCCACAGCTTTAGATATAATGGAGGGGAAATCCTCCGCCATCATCTTCAGTTTTGCTGAGAAGGGCTCCCATACCCTTTTGACCTGAAGAGAGAGGTTTGCTGGTGGAGGCACCCAGGGGGCTTGTTGTTGGTTCTCGCCGCCACCTTCCTGAGCTGATTGTTCAATGAGTGCTTCTTGGCGTGGTGGCGATGTCGGGGATTCGGTGATGAGGATTGGGGAGTTGTGAGCACCCTCATCCCCGACTGGAGCAGCCCCTGCGGTTGAAGCATTTGAAGGAGGATCCCCTCCCGCTGATACATAAGGCGTGGAGGCGCTCGGGGGGTTCTCCATGAAGTTGGCTTCGGCGGCCTCAACCACAGGAGGTGCAGACGCCAGTGGAATCGCTTGGACTGGCGAGGCGGGAGCTGGTGGAGGAAGCAATGTTGGAGGCGGAGCTGGTGTGGATGGCGGTGTCGATGTTGGAAGAGGAGGTGGAGCAGATGGTGAAGAAGGCGCCACCCTCTTCCTCTTGGTGACGAGGCCATCTTCAATCGCCTCGTCGTCTTGTTCTTCTTCCTCGTGAACCACTTGAGGGGCTTTCCTCTTTGGTTTCCTAAGGATAAGTTTCTTGCGCCGGTTGGCGGGCTGGGCCTCGGACGAAGTTGGGCCTTTAGGTGGCGATCTGCCCTGTGCAGCGGCGATCTCCACCACTGAGTTTGGCACGGTCTGGGAACCCGATGCCAACCTGTTGGCTCGGGCGAGCGCCCTCAGTTCAGCAAGTTTGCCCTGGCCCAACATACGATCTGCATAAAGCAAAGATGCATGGGTTAGCTCAGAGAGAAAAATAAACGCATAAGTCAGTATGCAACAGAAAGCAGATCAGTGGTGCAGAAAATAAAACCAAAGTCTTGTGCACAACGCACAAGACGCCCAGAAACAGTTAACAGAGATAATGTCAAAGTAAAGACTTAGATGTTGAGGTGAGTTCTAACCTATGCGAACTTCGAGTTGATCTTCGAAGAACTCGTAGGAGATGAGTGTAGTAGTGAGGAAAGTAATGTTGGTGTCTGCCACACTCTTCCAGAAGAAGCATAGGTCCTTGGCCAAAGCACCCATGCTATCAGGACTCCTTGGCCTCCTGAAGCTGCCTTTGGACCCTTTGTTCCCCTTGTTTACCCAATACAAGGGGAAACCGTCGAGCAGTGAGGCGTCCTTGTCGTTCGGGCGCACTTGGACAAACTTGCCCTTCCAGTCTTTGTAAGATTGCTGGAAGATAGAGAGGATTGACCTCCCAGCAATCCCATTAAGGCTCACCCACAGGCGATCTCCTGGGTGTTTGGCTTCGAAGAGGAAGAGAAAGACGTCCACTGACGCTGGCAGCCCTAGGTGGTTGCACATAATCTGGAACGCCCGCACGAACGCACAGCTGTTGGGATGGAGCTGGGCGGCGGCGATGTCGAGCTCGGTAAGTAGCTCCCTTTCGAAACGAGTAAAGGGAAACCTAAGTTTCACCTTCTTGAACAGGGTGGTGTATATGAAGCAGAACAACCCGCCGGTGTTCCCTTTATCGTCGACGCACACTGGCAAGTCGGGGGGCAAGGTAGCACCATCATCTTCTCGTCGTGCTCCTTGTGGAACGATAGGTGAGGCTCGTCCCCTTTCTTCAAACGAAGAACTGCCCCAGCAGAGTTTACTGAGGAAGTTTCCTTCAGCAAGGTCGGGGTGGCCCATGGGTATAGTTTTTTGAAGTCTGGGGAAGGAACGGAGGCTCCTCCGGCGACAGGTGGAGTAGCCTGAGCCAGGTTAGAGCGGGAGGGTGCAGACCTCTCAGTCTGGGAAGAAGAAGCACCAGGTGCTCGCGGTTGGTTGTGTGCTTGAGATGGAGGATTTCGTGACGAGGGAGGAGGATTTGGGGTGATCTTTGAGCGAGCCATCGCGGAAACTGCAAAGGAAGAAGAAAAGAAAAGGTGATCAGGGTTTGCAGAGGCTGACTCGATCATGGAAGAGGGGTGAAAAACGAACGAACGAAGGTTCGTTGTAACGAAGACGAAGCCGTAAGTTACGAGAAAGGAGAAATAGAAAAAACAACCCACAACGTATGCACCAGACAGTTAAAGGATGATGCGAATCGGTTAAAATGCAGAAAAAACCAGCAGAGGAAGTACCTTTTTGTGATCAGAAGAGTGATGAAGGAAGTTGGTGATTCAGGAGGTTGAAGAACGTCAAGAGCTTTTGCAGAAGAAAGTTGAAGAGTCTGAGAAAACGAAGAAGTGATGGAACAGTGAAGAGAAATGGGTTTAAGGGTTTTTCGAAATGGGTTTGGGAAGCGCAAACGACAATTGAAGACCGTTGATGAAGCCACGTGTCGAGCGATGGGAGGAGTGTTTGGTGGAGCGTCAGGAAAGCAGAAAGTACAACCGCTTGGAATTCTGCGCCAGCGCCACGTAGATCGGTATTGACGTGACTCCTTTAGTCTTTTCGCTGGACAAGTCTTCGCTTAAGACTGGGGGGCTTGTGTACCGCCCTGGTGGTCGGAAGTGATGACGTGGCACCAAGCTACGGTGTAGGCGTGTTGACGAGACGCCAGGTTGGCAGAAGGGAAGGAAGTCGGGGGGCTCGTGAAGTCGCCAGTTGTTAAGTTGGCGTGCTCCGATCTCCAGCACACCAGAACCGGCGGTCACCGGGTTAAAGATGAAGTCGCCAGATATGAATCCAGGCGACCAAGTGATTAGAGATCGCCGAAACAAGGACATCGTCGGAGATGAAGGCAGATAGACATTTCCCAGCTAGCCAGAGGATGAGGTCGAGGGACAGCTTGCTTGAGCATACACGGTGAAACAGGTGGTGCAGATCATGAAGGCGGCCGGCGAGACCACAGGGAAGGTGTGTACGAAGGCACCCTAGCTCGCCAATCCAGTAGAGATCGCGCTCCAAGGCAACTATGCACTGAGTAGTATCATGCATAAGTAACTTAGCCAAAGGAGAGTCAGAAGCAGCGCCCAAGTCAAGGAGGCTCCAGATGATGGCACGTGTACGGCTGGATGCAAGCCACGCGTCCAGGTGTGTACCTGCCAGGAGAGAGAAAGTGCTCAGGTATATAAGGGTTTCCCAACGAACTTCTGAGGTACGCACGTTCAGATTGTCTTCTTTACGCTTGCGAGTTCTTGAGTATACTGAGAGAGAACTGGTTCACGGTTCCTTGAGAGTTTTTAAGTGTTACTCTCAGTATTTGGTGGTTCGGTCACTGACTTGGGCGTTGGAGTGCGATCGGCCGCAGCGGCGCCGCTCTGTTCTTTTGCAGGTTCTTGAGGTGGATCGCGGTGAAGGACGGAGGTTGACGCGGCACACACGTTGATCCAAGTTTGACGAGGCAAAGCTCCAGCGTTTTGGTCAACAGGCAGGATCAGGTTACATCTTCTCTCCCCCAGAAACACTGAGGACTTTTTTTTGCTGGTGCCTCTACATTGCCCCAGGGGTTACATCTTCTCTCCCCCAGAAACACTGAGGACTTTTCAATGGCGCCTCTACATTGCCCCAGAGGCTACATCTTCTCTCCTCTGAAAGCATTGAGGACTTTTTACTCTTCCTCGCCTGCACACGCTCGACGGCGAGGAGGTCTTTATCTCGCCTCAGGACGCGCGAGGGCGTTGAGGTCTTTTAACTGGTGCCTCCGATCGCCGAAAGACGATGAGGACTTTGAAACTTTTTAGAAAGCATGCAACATAACTTCAACTTGCCTTAAATCACATATAAGTGACAAGGTCTTTCTTCAAAACCTTTCGAAAAACAATACGCATGCAATCTAAAACACTTTAAACTTTGAAAACTCTTCTTTATTGGGTGGCCTCATTAAAAAACCCTCCTTAGGGAAAAAAGAGTGCCCCCTCCAAACTGTTTTAACAGAAACATTGTAATATAACTTCGTGTTTGTCTTTACTTACAAAGTTCTTAACTGTAATATAACTTGAGGTGCGTGGCGTTCCAAGTGCGAGGGATCGCCCCTCCTTCCAACGTCTCTAAGCGGTAGGCGCCGTTCCCGAGCGCCTCGGTTATTCTGAACGATCCCGTCCACTTAGGCGACAACTTATTCTCCATCTCGTACTGGTGGGCCTTTCTCATCACCAGGTCGCCCTCTCTGAACTGTCTTGGCATCACCTTCGAGTTATATCTTCGTTCAATCCTTCTCTTCACCGCCTCAGCTTTCAATCTCGCCTCCTCCCTGACCTCATCCAGCAAATCCAGATTCAGCCTTCTTTCCTCGTTCGAGTCTTCCGCTACAAAGTTCTGGAATCTCGGTGAGCTCTCTTGGATTTCTACTGGAATCATTGCGTCGCATCCATAGACCAAGCTGAACGGGGTCTCATGGGTTCCTGACTGCTCGGTGATGTGGTACGCCCAGACTATACGGGGTACCTCCTCAGCCCAACTTCCTTTGGCTTTCTCTAGCCTTCTCTTCAACCCTCTCAACAGCACCCGATTGGCTGACTCTACTTGGCCATTCGTCTGAGGGTGCTCGACGGATGCAAATACTTGTTGAATTCCCACCCCTTCGCACAGCTTCTTCAACAGGTGACTTGCGAACTGAGTCCCATTGTCCGACACCAGGCGCTTGGGCACACCAAACCGGCACACAATGTTCTGGTCGACTTTCACGCAGTTGGAGTTACCCCTTGACCAGCTGAGGCCCTATGGAGGGTGTTTGTATGGTTTCGTTGGTGACCAGGTGGAGGTCAGGGGGTACATCGAGTTGAGGACTACGTTTACAGATGAGGCGGGTTCGAGAACAGAGAAAATCAAATACCTTGTCGTAAACGCCCCTTCAGCATACAACATTCTGCTGGGAAGACCCACGCTCAACTTGATGATCCTGCCTGTTGACCAAAACGCTGGAGCTTTGCCTCGTCAAACTTGGATCGACGTATGCGCCGTGTTTGCCTCCGTCCTTCGCCGCGATCCACCTCAAGAACCTGCAAAAGACGAAACGTCGTCGCTGCGGCCGATCGCACTCCAACGCCGAAGTCAGCGACTGAACCACCAATTACTAAGAGTAACACTCAAGGACTCTAAGGAACCGTGAACCAGTTCTCTCTCAGTGTACTCAAGAACTCGCAAGCGTAAAGAAGACAATCTGAGCGTGCGTACCTCAGAAGTTCGTTGAGAGCTCTTATATACCTGGGCACTTTCTCTCTCCTGGCAGTTACACATCTAGACACGAGGCTCGCATCCAGCTGTACACGTGCCATCATCTGGAGCATCCTTGACTTGGGCGCTACTTCTGACTCTTCTTTCGGCTAAGTTACTTATGCAGGGTATACTCAGTGCATAGATGCCTTGGAGCGCGATCTCTTATGGGATTGGCGAGTTAGGGTGCCTTCGTACACACCTTCCCTGTGGTCTCACCGGCCGCCTTCATGATCTGCACCACCTGTTTCACCGTGTATGCTCAAGCAAGCTGTCCCCCGACCTCATCCTCTGGCCAGCTGGGAAATGTCTATCTGCCTTCATCTCCGGCGATGTCCTTGTTTCGGCGATCTCTAATCACTTGGTCGCCTGGGTTTACATCTGGCGACTTCATCTTTAACCTGGTAACCGCCGGTTCTGGTGTGCTGGAGATCGGAGCACGCCAACTTAATAACTGGCGACTACACGAGCCCCCCGACTTCCTTCCCTTCTGCCAGCCAGGTGTCCCATCAACACGCCTATACAATAGCTTGATGCCACGTCATCACTTCCGACTACTAGGGCGGTACAGCAGGTATGCGTTTTGACCCAGGGAAACACCTGGATGACGCCCTACAAGCGGTACCTGGCGGATGGGACTCTCCCAGTAGAGCCTGAAGAGGGTAAAAAGGTCAAAAGAAACGCCGCAAGGTACACCCTGGTGGATGGGGTGTTGTTCAGGCACGGTTTCACTCACCCTATCCTAACATGTGTAAGTGGCGACGAGTGCACCAGGATAATGGCAGAGCTACACGAAGGCATTTGCGGGAGCCACGTAGGGGGAAGGTCCCTAGCCTCCAAAGTAATACGCGCAGGTTTCTTCTGGCCAACAGTGAAAGAAGACTGCACGCGACACGCCCGGCGGTGCAGACAATGCCAAAAGCACGCCGATTGGCATAAGGCGCCGCCAGAAGAATTGCGGTCCATATACAACCCGTGGCCTTTCCATACATGGGGAATCGACATCCTGGGCCCGTTCCCACTGGCAATCAGGCAGATGAAGTATCTGATCGTCGCCATCGAATACTTCACTAAGTGGATAGAGGCAGAGCCCGTAGCACAGATCACTGTGCACAAGGTACAACATTTTGTGTGGAAGAACATTGTATGCCGCTTTGGCGTACCTAGGCGCTTGATATCCGATAACGGGACCCAGTTTGCAAGTCAGCAGTTGAGAAATCTGTGCGCTGAGGTAGGAATCAAACAGGTGTTCGCATCGGTTGAACACCCCCAGACCAACGGACAAGTGGAGTCAGCAAACAGAGTTCTGCTGAGGGGGTTGAAAAGAAGGTTAGAAAAAGCCAAAGGGGCGTGGGCGGAAGAGGTTCCAAGAATCGTATGGGCATACCACACCACGCCCCAATCCTCTACTATGGAGACGCCTTTCAGTTTGGTGTACGGGTCGGACGCGATGATTCCAGTAGAAATACATGAAAGCTCACCACGTTTTCAAAACTTTGTGGTGGAGGAATCCAATGAAGAGAGGTGGGTAAACCTGGATCTGCTAGATGAGGCCAGGGAAGAAGCTAGAATAAACGCTGAAGCGATGAAGAGAAGAGTAGAGCGGCAATATAGCTCTAAGGTAAAGCCGCGACAGTTTCAGGTCGGCGACCTAGTGATGAGGAAAGCTCACCCATACGAGTTGGAGAATAAGCTGTCTCCCAAGTGGACCGGACCCTTCAAAGTTACTGAGGCTAAAGGCAACGGTTCGTACAACCTGGAGACTTTGGATGGAGGTCCTATCCCGCGCAGTTGGAATGCAGCCAACTTAAAATTTTATTTCAGTTGACTTGTGTAAGCAATATGTAACAATTTAGTTGAAGGGGACGCTCTTTTTCCCTCTCGGGGGTTTTTTAATGAGGTCACCCAAATAAAAGGTAAAACCAGTTTGAGAAAAAGAAGTGCCTTGGTTTTCAGCCTTTATCTTTCTCCGTTTGAAGTAATGTGATTCGTCGCCAAGAAAGAAGGCGTCGCCTAGGTCATGGCATCGCCAAGAAAGAGGGCGTCGCCTAGATAAAGGCGTCGCCCTGACAAAGGCGTCGCCCTGGTGAAGGCGTCGCCCAGGTGAAGGCGTCGCCTAGATGGAGGCATGCACCGTTGGAAAAACAGGACGAAAGAAAAGCGTGCGGTATGCGAAACATATGCAAAGTAAAGTGGCGTTGCAAAAAATCAAGTATGATATAGAAAAGTTGTTGTTACAAGCAATGTTCGATACAATGGGAGTAGCACAAATGGAGCAAACACTACTGTACCGTCCCGTATCCGGGCGTTGTCAAAGTTAAAGTCAATGGCTGGAGAGTCAAAGTCAACGGCTGGAGAGTCAAAGTCAACGGCTGAAACGCCCCCAGATGGGGTCACGGCGTCGTGAGGCCCTCCACGTGTACAACAGCCATGTCAAAATGGAAACACCCTTTAGTCAGGTGCCAGGTAATTAAATCATTCAATACAGTTCCCCTTTCGAGCATTCAGGTACTATAATGGCTCCCAAGCGTTTCAACGTCTTAAATGGGCTACGTTTTCTAATTAAACGCTTTAATGAGTGTGTTACGTTTGTGATTAAAAGCGTTTTAAGGCGCTTTAAATGCTTGGGTAGTTTAAATAGTGCGGAGAATGTTGGAAAGAGGGTTCGAACTTTCTGCAAATTTACCAGAGCTCTCTAGTTGCTTGCTCGTGCTTCGTTAGTTACGAACAAGGGACTGGGAAATATTTTTGCCTGAAAGAGAGAACACAGATACACAATATACAGTTATTTCTTATCACCTTCAGAGTGCCATACGCGGTGCTCAGAGACGTAGGTGAACAGTTTTGGTGTTTCTTGCTGGCTGACTTGAGCGTCGGAGTGCAAACGGCCGCTAAGGCGCCTCTTTGTCCTCCTTTTTTTTTGCAGGAATCCACAGGTAACCAGTGGGAAGGAGTCCCTAGCTGACGGTTGAGGTCGTGCACGAAGACGTCCCGGTCAACCGGACGGAACATTTGGCGCCCACCGTGGGGCCGATATAAAACATCAGTCCCATCAGAAGTTCGAGAAAATCTACCAAGTTACAGTAACGTTGAAGGAGGTTGGAGTGACAATGGCCCCCACCAGACGAAGCACAGCACGCGCAGCCCCAGCAGAACTATCCATGCAGCAGGTCCTGGAAATAATGAGGGGGCTGCAGCAGGACATGGCAGATTCGAAAATGGAGCAGGAACGCATGCAGGCAGACCTTGACGCCTCGCATGAGCGTAACGAAGAGCTCCACCGTGTGAATGAGGAGTTGCGCCAGGGCCTGAGAAACGATCGGAGGCGGCCTGGACATGACGAGATGGAGAACCATTCCCCACCAAGGGAGTTTTCCACTCCTTTCTCGCAGGAGATTCTAGACGCAGCGATCCCGAACACGTTCGCGGGACCTAAGGTGATCTTCACCGGGATGGAGGACCCAGAGACACACCTTGCTGCGTTCCACACACAGATGGTCCTGATAGGCGGTTCTGATGCTGCCAAGTGCAAGCTCTTCATGAGCACCCTGACCGGGATGGCTATGGATTGGTTCATTAGCCTCCCAGAGGGTCATATCACATCTTTCCGCCAATTGTCGCGATTGTTCAGAGAACAGTACTTAGCCAACAAGGCCCCGCCGCCGGTCTCCTACGATCTGTTTGATGTGAAGCAGTATCAGGGGGAGACCCTGAAGGAGTATATCAATCGCTTCGGGGACGAGGTCGTGAAGGTTGGTACAACAGAGGAGCCTATGATCGTGTACGCATTTGTGAAAGGCGTATGCCCCGGCCCCTTTGGAGAATCCATTATCTGTAACCGCCCTAGGACTTTCGCTGAACTACGGCGTAGGGCGGTAGAGCATATTGCTTCAGAAGGGGAGGTATGTGTGAAGCGCACCAGCGCCGTGCCCTCACGCCCGAGGGGACCTGCGCGATCTCAACCCGTCAGGGTCAATGAGACCACGACGGGGAGAAAGGAGCCAGAGGCAAGACGCCCCTACGAGGCCAGAAAGCCCCAGCCCCGGGGTCCAGCAGGAGGCGATCGCCCCGCCAGAGAAAGAGCGAGACCGGCGAGGTACAACTTCGTGGTTGAGTTGAAGGATTTGAGCGCCGTGCCTAACATAGCTGAGAGGCTGAGGCGACCGGCGAAGACCGACAAGGTGTTAGGGCCCCGTAAAGACTCTTGGTGCGAATTTCACGAGGCTTTCGGGCACCACATCGATAATTGCCTGTCGTTGGGCTACCAGCTAGATGAGCTGGTGAGGACTGGGTTTTTGAAGGACTATGTCGCAGACCCCACAACGACCGCCACCTTGCCGCTGCCGGCAGAAGAACCAGCACACGAGATGCCTGTGCTTGGTGAGGTCCACACTATTGCCGGATGTTTTTCCGGCGGGGGACCCACCGCCTCCCAGCGGAAGAGATACGCGAGGGGGGTAAATTCAATCGAAGAGAGGCTCTCGGGGGAGCCATGGGAGTCGGATATCGTGTTCACAAGAAGAGACCTCCGAGATGTGGTACCCCACGACAACGACCCCGTTGTCATCTCAGTCGTCACCGCCGGAAGGAAGGTGCACAGAGTGCTTGTAGACCAAGGAAGTTCGGCAGATGTCATGTTTCTGTCGACCTTTAATAAGTTACGGTTGTCCCCCGATCTGTTGAGTCCCTATACGGGATGCCTGTATGGGTTCGGGGATAACCAGGTGGAAGTCCGGGGTTACCTGGAGTTGAGGACTACGTTCACAGACGGAGAGGCCTCCCGTACCGAGAGCATCCGGTACCTCGTCGTGAACGCTAATTCCGCCTACAATATTTTGTTGGGCAGACCGGCGTTAAACCATCTGAGCGCGGTGTCCTCCACCCGTCACATGAAGATGAAGCTGCCGGACCTCAGTGGCCAGGTGATAGTCATCAGGTCAGACCAGGAGGAGGCGAGGAAATGCTATGAAAACAGCCTGAAAACGAAGAGAGGCGTATTCATGGTGTATGAACGTCCGCCGAGCGCGGACCCGACGATGATTGAGGCGACGCCCGCTGGGCTGACACCTGAAGAGGCCATAGCGGAGAGGGCGATGCCCGAAGCAGATGTGCCAATGGAGGAAGGCCCTGACGACGCGGCGCCCGTGGAACAGGCGGCGCCCGTGGAAGAGGCGGCACCTGTCGAAGATGATAGCAGGGAGCAGCCTGCGGCTAACGCCGTAGAAAGGGAGATTGGCGGCAAGACTTTGGCTCTTCTAGTGGACCCTGAAGAGGGTAAAAAAGTCAAAAGAAATGCCGCAAGATATACTTTGGTGGATGGGGTGCTGTTCAGGCACGGTTTCACTCACCCTATCCTAACATGCGTCAGTGGCGATGAGTGCACCAGGATAATGGCGGAACTACACGAAGGCATCTGCGGAAGTCACGTGGGGAGAAGATCCTTAGCCTCCAAGGTAATATGCGCAGGCTTCTTCTGGCCAACAGTGAAAGAGGATTGCGCCCGGCACGCCCAGCGGTGTAGGCAATGCCAAAAGCACGCCGACTGGCACAAGGCGCCGCCAGAAGAGTTGCGGTCCATATACAGCCCGTGGCCTTTCCATACATGGGGAATTGACATCCTGGGCCCTTTCCCACTGGCAATCAGGAAGATGAAGTATCTGATCGTCGCCATCGAATACTTCACTAAGTGGATAGAGGCGGAGCCCGTGGCACAGATCACTGCGCATAAGGTACAACATTTCGTGTGGAGAAACATTGTGTGTCGCTTTGGCGTACCTAGGCGCCTGATATCTGACAACGGGACCCAGTTTGCCAGTCAGCAGTTGAGAAACCTGTGTGCTGATGTAGGAATCAAACACGTGTTCGCATCGGTTGAACACCCCCAGACCAATGGACAAGTAGAGTCGGCAAACAGAGTTCTGCTGAGGGGGTTAAAAAGAAGGTTAGAGAAAGCCAAAGGGGCGTGGGCGGAAGAGGTGCCAAGGATTGTATGGGCATATCACACCACGCCCCAATCCTCTACTATGGAGACGCCCTTCAGTTTGGTGTACGGGTCGGACGCGATGATTCCAGTAGAAATACATGAAAGCTCACCACGTTTTCAAAACTTTGTGGTGGAGGAGTGCAATGAAGAGAGGCGGGTAAACCTGTATCTGCTAGACGAGGCCAGGGAAGAAGCTAGAATAAAAGCTGAAGCGATGAAGAGAAGAGCAGAGCGGCAATATAGCTCTAAGGTAAAGCCGCGACAGTTTCAGGTCGGCGACCTAGTGATGAGGAAAGCTCACCCATACGAGTTGGAAAACAAGCTGTCTCCCAAATGGACCGGACCCTTCAGAGTTACTGAGGCTAAGGGCAACGGTTCGTACAACCTGGAGACTTTAGATGGAGGTCCTATCCCGCGCAGTTGGAATGCAGCCAACTTAAAATTTTATTTCAGTTGACATATGTAAACAGTGTGTAACAATTTAGTTAAAGGGGACACTCTTTTTCCCTCTCGGGGGTTTTTTAATGAGGTCACCCTAATAAAAGGAAAAACCAGTTTGAGAAAAAGAAGTGCCTTGGTTTGCAGTCTTTATCTTTCTCTGTTTGAAGTAATGTGATGCGCCACCTAGGCCCTGGCGTCGCCAAGAAAGAAGGCGTCGCCTAGGTCATGGCGTCACCCAGAAAGAAGGCGTCACCTAGATAGGGGCGTCGCCCCTGAGCAGGCGTCGCCCAAGTGAAGGCATGCACCGTTGGAAGAACAGGACGAAAGGAAAGCGCGCGGTACATGAAGCATATGCAAAGTAAAGTGGCGTTGCAAAAAATCAAGTATGATATTGAAAGTTGTTGTTAGAAGCAATGTTCAAAATAATGGGAGTAGTACAAACGGAGCAAACGCTACAAATCATGCAAAAACACGAACAAGCCATTTCTCAGCGCTCATCAGAGTCATCACTGGAGGAAGGCGAAGCCCCTTTTCCAGCCCGCAGAGCTCGAGTAAGTCGTGTCCTCTTTTCTTGGTTTATTTTCGAACCTGCACCAGGGGAAAGACGTGTTAGAGACACCATGAAGAAAAACAAGCACAGTTAGAAAGTAACGAAGGCCGAGTTTTCTAAGGCAGTGGTTCTTACATATGTACTTCTCAAGAGTCCCAGCGTTGAACTCCAGGCTGATCACCGTGGCAGAGTCAAAACCTCCCGCCTCAGCAAGAATCCGGCAAGCTATTTGATCACTTGGAGCCAGATTCTTGAGGGGTTTGGCTTTGAGGACCTTCTCCTCTCTCACCCAGTACAGCGGAAACCCATCCAGAGCGTCGGGGCAAGATCAGTACGGCAGATCTTGAAGAACCGGCCTTTCCACCCGGTGAACGAGCTTTCGAAGGGTGTGAAGAGAACTCTCCTGGGTACATTACTGAGAGTTACCCAGAGGTTGTGTCTCTGCCTCTTCACCTCAAAGAAGTGAAGAAAGAGGTCAACCGAGGGTGCACAACCCAGAAACCCGAAGAGAATGTCGAAGGCTTTGACAAAGGCCCAGCTGTTGGGGTATAACTGGGCCGGAGCAACGTTGATCTCCGTCAGCAGTTCCTTCTCGAACCAGGAGAAGGGTAAGCGCACTCCGATGGTCTTGACCACCACCTGGTAAAAGTAAAAGAAAGAGACCCCTTCGTTGGCCCGTTCGTCTCCACATACTGGCTCCCCTAGAGTGCAAGGGAGCACAGCGATGTCGTCGTCATGCCTCCTCGCGAAGGCCCGTTGTGTTCCCGTATGGCCCTGGTAGAGAGTAAGCATGAATACTCGTCAAGAAGTTCACTCGAAGCCCAAGGGTACAAGTCTTTGGGACGAACTCTGGAGGAAGCAGCGTGAGAAGACATTCTTTAACAAGATCAGGGATTGTCAAGAGTGTAGAGACCGCAAGAAATGCAAGAGTTGGGCGAGGGAAGCGAATGCTGGAACAACCCTTTGTGAAAATGAAAGGGTGCAAGAAGAAAGAACGTAAGTAGATTATGAAGAGTGGGAAAATGATGAGGATAGTTTCAGAGTTTGAAGAGTTAAATAAAGCGGTTAGAGCGCCAAACGACGCGAATGGATGCACCGCACGATCGACCCACGTGGCAGTAGATGGAAGGGTTGCCCTGGCACCCCTGGTTAAGCTCAGAACACGTCGTATCAATAGAACACCTGATGGTACGATGCGCCATCGAAAGGGATCAGGGGCACAGTAGGATTCAGGATCAAATCAAACGAGTCCCATCAGCCATGCAGAAAGCGCCACGTGGATCAAATCGAATGACTGGATGTCCCATCAGCCATACAGAAAGCGCCATGTAAAGCAGGTCGAATGATTGGATGTCCCATCAGCTATACAGGGAGCGCCTCGTGGAAGATACGGGAAGGACCTCGAGCCCATCGCCGCCCCCAGGCATCGACCAAGCCCAAGGTCAAAGTCAATGTCAAGTTAGGGACGACGCCCGAGGCGAAACTAGCATGAGACGCCCGAGGCGTCGCCTGGAATGACATAAAGGACGACGCCGGCATGAGACGTCGCGGGCGTCACCAACCCAAATATCAGCAGGGTCGCCTCCCCGATACCCACAGGTAGGAAAGACTGTGGAGGGAGACGAAGGTGAAGGAGGCAGAGTTAGTTGCTGGCGTTATCTTCCCGATACCCACGGGTAGGAAAGACTGTGGAGGGAGATAAGATCGCCAAACGCCAACGAATTGCTGGCAGGGTGTTCCCCGATACCTATGGGAAGGAAAGACCATAGAGGGAACGGCCCCCCCAAAGCACTCGACGTTTTAGACACCCGGGGACGATACGGCACTGCTGTAGCAGGCCTCTCCTAAGGCGTGGGCGCCGGGGGCTAAGAATCAGGGAGAGAACCGTTTCGGTGTTAGAGACACCCCGTGGACGACACGGCGTCGCTAGGTGAGCCTCTCCATGGGCGTGAGGGTTAGCACGCGACCTTTCCCGGTCATACAAGGCCGCCCAACGAAGCAAAGAAGCGAATATGATACAAACAGAACAACCGAAGCATAAGAAGGCAAAAGATGAGAATAAGATCGCACAAGCAGAATCGTATATGGCAAAAACACAAAAGCAATCATACGAGCACCCAAATTTGTGGCAAGAGTACGGATAGTTCAAAGAATTACAAGTTTGAACAGAGAAAGTCAAAAGCAAGCGTAAAGAATAAAGGAATTAAGCTTGAAAGTGAAGGTGGCGGTTGAGAGACAGCGGTTCAGTCATCCACGTCCATGGGCACGACCTTCCCGTCGATGACATGGTGCATGGGGTCGCAGTTCGAAATATTGATGCCAGGGTTCTCACAGGACGCCTGGGACAAAGCCTCCTGGAACCCCTCCTCGAAGGTACCCGCCATCTCCTGGATAAGGGACTTTTTCTCCTTCTCCAGCTCCTCAACGGCGGCATCCCCAAAGGTCACCTGCTTCTCCAGAGCCTCCTTCTCAACACGGAGTCGACTGACCTCAACCTGTAGTTTGTCGTAGTCAGCCCGGAGAAGGTCCATAGCTTTGGCCTGGGTGGCCATTTCCCCCTCCATCCGCTCCGCCTTGTCAGCCTGCTCACGGCAACGGTCCTTCAGGTCCTTTTGAATATCTGCATCAGCTTTGAGCAATTCCTGAAGGCCCGTTACCTGGATTTGGAGGGCGACTTCGCGAGTAAAAAAGCCAGCCTGGAGCTCCAATGCCTCTGCCAGTTGCCTCTCAATTTCTGCTTTTGACTCTTGCGCTTGCTTCAGAGAGGTTTGGTAGGTTTCGTTCTGGCGCCCCAGGGTCCTCATTTCCTCCTCCAGAGTAGTCGCCTTTGTTTCCGAGGCTTGGAGAGTTTGACCTTGCATGACCGCGTTTCTAGCCTGGGCGCGCCAATTCAAGGGCCACCGCCAAGAAGGCCCCCAAGTAGAAGGGCATGCCTTCCTTCCTGTCGGTACCCTCTGGCATAGTTCTGCCACTGAAGCCCCTCATCAGATGCATGATTGGAGGAGGGATGGCGATGAAATCGGGGGCGGCAGCGACGGGAGTAGGGGAAGCAATGACTTCTGCCGGCGGCGGAGGCGGGGCAGATTCGGCGCCTTCGCCCCCTTCCTCCTGGAGTGTCGTGGGGGGGAGTGAGGTCGCACTTGGGGGGTTGTCCATGAAGGAGTTCCCTCCCTGGGGCGACGCCTCTACCAGAAGAGGAACCCGCGCAGATTTTCTCCTCTTGAAGGGTGCCACGCCTTCTGAGTCCTCATCATCTGATAGAATCTCCAAGACCCGTTTCCCTTTGTCAAGGGGGGTTGGAGCCGGTGACGAGGCCACGGCTAGGGGAACGGCGGCGATGGGCGGAGGAGAGCCAGGAGTCTGAGGTGCTGCGAGGCTGTGGGGAGACGACGGAGGGGAACTCAAGGTAGCCTCGGCGGTGATCGGGGGAGGCGGCGACAGAGTCGGTGGGGGAACCGGATCAGCAGCAGGGGTGGAGGAGGCGCCCGCCTTGGCGGCACGTGCCTCCTTCATTGCCTTCGCCAGCATCATTCTCTTGGAAGCGCCATCACCGATCCTACATCAAGACAGACCAAACAACAAGAATTAGGACCAAAGCAGCTACGCAAAATTACAACACACATGGAGGTGTGAAATGCAAGTAACATGGCACAATATAAATGAGTATAAGAGTCCGGGGGAACAAACGTTCGATAGCAGGCTGTTGACAACAAAAAAGATGAGGGGAGAGCCCCTTACCAAAGTAGGTGGTCAGGGCGTGAGCATTGTACTCGCTAGCGACCAGCTTCAAGGTATCAAAAACGATCCCCAACCCGGCCAAGGCTTTGCTTACCTCCCTATCGGCGGGAGATAGCTCTTCCAGGGTTTTGGCCCTGAGCAATTTAGGGCGCTCCGTCCAGTAAAGGGGGAAGCCATCCAAAGCTGTGGGATCGTGCTTGGCGCTGCACACCCTGAAGAACTTCCCTTTCCAGTTCTTGTAAGAATTCTGGAAGAGGGAGAGGAGGATCCTGCCTGCGATCCCAGAAAAGCTTACCCAGAAGCTCTTCCCCTGCTTCTTCACCTCAAAGAAATGCAGGAAGACATCTACAGAAGGGGGGATGCCCAGGTGTCCACAAAGAATTTGAAAGCCCCTCACGAATGCCCAGCTGTTGGGATGAAGCTGGGCGGGGGCAGTGTTGATTTCAGTAAGAAGTTCCCGTTCGAAGGGAGTGAACGGGAGACGCACTCCTACGCGCTTGAACACGGTCTGGTACATGAAGAAGAAGGGTTTCCCCTTTCTAGGTCTGTCGTCCAAGCAAACAGGTTCCCCAGGCCTGCCGGGACGGACGGATATGTGGGCGTCGTGTGTGCGGCAGAAGGCATTAAAGTTGTACAAATGGGGATCCCCCCGGTGAGCTTCCAGGTCTTGGAAGGAAGTCAGGCTGGTGCATTCACTCAGGAGCTCGTCGGGGGCCTAGGGGTAGAAGGCTTTGTAGTTGGACTTGGGGCTCGTGGGGGAAGAATCAGGCTCCGCGTTCGCGCGCGTCATGGTGAAAATAGATAGCTGGAGAAAGAAGAGAGGAAAAAGGGTTTAGCAAGTGTAGCCATGGCAAGAAGGGGAAAGAGCCCCAGGAAGCGTCACCCACGCGAGAAAAATCAGAGGAGGAAGGAAAAGTGGAGAGATGCAGTAATACGTGAATAACAACAGTCCCAGGCAGTTCAATAAATCCTATAATGCGACGAAAGGGAAGAGTCGTGAGTGCTCGAAATCGTACCTTTGCCATTGGAATGGAGGCAGTAGAAGAGCGCAGGAAGGAGAGAATCGCAATTGCAGAGAAAAAGGGTTTTGAAGGCGATGAACAGTGCGGAGTTGCAGAGCGAATGAATGTAACAGTGGGGTGAGCGCGGGGTTTGGAGTAACTTAAACGTTACATTTCGCAACTCAAGAGGCGCTAACTGAGGGCCGTAGGATCGTGCCACGCGTCAGAGGGTCAATTGCCCAGGGGAAACGCAAAGGTCTCTAGAGGATGGCCGCGCGATGGGCCACGTGGCGCGCGATCAAGGTTAGCCCAAAAGGTGTTATCATCATCGTTTCAGAGGAGGTCAAATCAATCAGTGAGAGCGCTCCTAGGGTTCAGAGAGCGTCACGTCAACAATTCGAGAATTGTTGAGTAAGCAGGGAATGACACATCATCAGGATGACACGTGGACGGCGTGGGCGAGGCTTTAGTCTTTACGCTGAAGACAAGTCTTCAGCTTAAGACTGGGGGGCTTGTGTACCGTCCCGTATCCGGGCGTTGTCAAAGTCAAAGTCAACGGCTGGAGAGTCAAAGTCAACGGCTGGAGAGTCAAAGTCCACGCAAGGCGTCGCCTAGGTGGAGAGACGCCAAGAGGAAGCGTCGCCAAGGCAAGGCGTCGCCCAACCAGGGCGTCGCCAGATCAAACAGTGCTAAAGCAAGGCAATCACGGTGTGGTTCCCCGATACCCATGGGTAGGAAAGACCATGGAGGGAACAACGCTGTGGGAAGGCCTCAGGACCCGATAACCCGGGGCAGTGATAAAGAGAAGGAAAAGGTGGCTTCAAGGCCATAGTAATAGTACCAGTGTAGGGCAGCCTGACTCGTGAAGTGCTCCTCCCGCCCCAGAGACGCCTGTGGGGCAGATACGACTCAAGAGGAAAGTCACGCCCAGGGCAACTGGGCGCAGAGTACAAAAGGAAGGCAGATACGCTCTCAAAGTAAGTGACTAGATACTTGGGGGCATGAGTTGGCACCCAAAAAGTCACCCCTAGCGCAGTAGCACTCCCAAGCAGGAGGACTCACACGTAGAAACGTCCCCAGATGGGCTGAAACGCCCCCAGATGGGGTCACGGCGTCGTGAGGCCCTCCACGTGTACAACAGCCATGTCAAAATGGAAACACCCTTTAGTCAGGTGCCAGGTAATTAAATCATTCAATACGGTTCCCCTTTCGAGCATTCAGGTACTATAATGGCTCCCAAGCGTTTCAACGTCTTAAATGCGCTACGTTTTCTAATTAAACGCTCTAATGAGTGCGTTACGTTTGTGATTAAAAGCGTTTTAAGGCGCTTTAAATGCTTGGTAGTTTAAATAGTGCGGAGAATGTTGAAAAGAGGGTTCGAACTTTCTGCAAATTTACCAGAGCTCTCTAGTTGCTTGCTCGTGCTTCGTTAGTTACGAACAAGGGACTGGGAAATATTTTTGCCTGAAAGAGAGAACACAGATACACAGTATACAGTTATTTCTTATCACCTTCAGAGTGCCATACGCGGTGCTCAGAGGCGTAGGTGAACAGTTTTGGTGTTTCTTGCTGGCTGACTTGAGCGTCGGAGTGCAAACGGCCGCTAGGGCGCCTCTTTGTCCTCTTTTTTTTTTTGCAGGAATCCACAGGTAACCAGTGGGAAGGAGTCCCTAGCTGACGGTTGAGGTCGCGCACGAAGACGTCCCGGTCAACCGGACGGAACAACTATAGATCATGCAAAAACACGAACAAGCCATTTCTCAGTGGCCATCGGAATCAGCACTGGAGGAAGGCGAAACCCCATTCCTAGCCCGCAGAGCTGGAGTAAGTCGTGTCCTCCTCTCTTGGTTTATTTTCGAGCCTGCACCAAGGGAGATAAATGTGTCAGAAATACCATGAAGCAAGACATGCACGTTTGGAAAGCGATAAAGGCCAAAGTTTTTAAGGCAGTGACTCTTACATATGTACTTTTCGAGAGTCCCAGCGTTGAACTCCAGGCTGATCAAAGTGGCAAAGTCAAAACCTCCCGCCTCAGCAAGAATCCGGCAAGCTATTTGATCACTTGGAGCCAGCTTCTTGAAGGGTTTGGTTTTGAGGGCCCTCGTCTCTCTCACCCAGTACAGCGGAAACCCATCCAGAGTGTCGGGAACAAGGTCAGTACGGCAGATCTTGAAGAACCGGCCTTTCCACCCGGTGAACGAGCTTTAGAAGGGTGTGAAGAGAACTCTCCCGGGTACATTACTGAGAGTTACCCAGAGGTTGTGTCTCTGCCTCTTCACCTCAAAGAAGTGAAGAAAGAGGTCAACCGAGGGTGCACAACCCAGAAACCCGAAGAGAATGTCGAAGGCTTTGACAAAGGCCCAGCTGTTGGGATATAACTGGGTCGGAGCAACGTTGATCTCTGTCAGCAGTTCCTTCTCGAACCAGGAGAAGGGTAGGCGCACTCCGATGGTCTTGAACACCACCTGGTAAAATTAAAAGAAAGGGACCCCTTCGTTGGCCCGTTCGTCTCCACATACTGGCTCCCCTAGAGTGCAAGGGAGCACAGCGATGTCGTCGTCATGCCTCCTTGCGAAGGCCCGGTGGTCATAGGAACACGAATCCCCTTTGTGCTCCCTTATGGCCCTGGTAGCGAGTAAGCATGAACACTCGTCAAGAAGTTCACTCGAAGCCCAAGGGTACAAGTCCTTGGGATTGACCCTGGAGGAAGCAGCTTGAGAAGACATTCTTTAACAAGATCAGGGATTGTCAAGGGTGTAGGGACCGCCGAAAATGCAAGGGTTGAGCGAGGGGAGCGAATGCTGGAACAACCCTACGTGAGAAAAGAAAGGGTGCAAGAAGGAAGGGTCTAAGAAGAAAGAACATAAGTAGGTTATGAAGAGTGAGAAAATGATGAGGATAGTTTCAGAGTTTGAAGAGTTAAATAAAGCGGTTAGAGCGCCAAACGACGCGAATGGACGCACCGCACGATTGAGCCACGTGGCAGAACATGAAAGGATGGCCCTGGCACCGCTGGTTAAACTCAGAGAACGTTGTATCAACAGAATGCCCAGTGGTACGATGCGCCGTCGAAAGTGGGTCAGGGGCACAGTAGGAGTCAGGATCAAGTCGAATGACTGAACGTCCCATCAGCCATACAAGAAGGGCCACGTGGATCAAGTCGAATGATTGAATTTCCCATCAGCCATACAAGAAGCGCCACGTGGATGGCGCTGGCAAAACCTTGAGCTCTTCGCTGTCCTCAGGCGTCGACCAAGGCCAAGGTCAAAGTCAATGTCAAGGTAAAGATGGCGCCCAAGGCGGCGCCAGCATGAGACGCCCGAGGCGTCGCCTGGAAGGACGCAAAGGGCGACGCCAGCGTGAGACGTCGCGGGCGTCGCCAACCAAAATATCAGCAGGGTCGCCTCCCCAACACCCACAGGTAGGAAAGATTGTGGAGGGAGACGAAATCAAAGAAGGCAAAGTTAGTTACTGGCGTCGCCTCCCCGATACCCACAGGTAGGAAAGACTGTGGAGGGAGACGAAATCAAAGAAGGCAAAGTTAGTTATTGGCGTCGCCTCCCCGATACCCACAGGTAGGAAAGACTGTGGAGGGAGATAAGACCGCCAAACGCCAGCGAATCACTGGCAGGGTGTTCCCCGATACCTATGGGAAGGAAAGGCCATAGAGGGAACAACCCCCCCCCCCCAGAGCACTCGGCGTTTTAGACACCCGGGACGATACGGTGCTGCTGTAGCAAGCCTCTCCTTAGGCGTGGGCGCCGGGCGTTAAGGATCAAGGAAAGGACCGTTTCGGTGTTAGAGACACCCCGTGGACGATACGGCTTCACTGGGCGAGCATCTCCATGGGCGTGGGCATTGGCACGTGACCTTTCCTGGGCATACTAGGCCGCCCAACGAAGTGAAAGAAACAGGCAAAACACAAATAAAATAACCGAAGCGCGCGAAGGCAAAGGATGAGAATAAAATCGCACAGGCATAATTCTATGTAGCGAGGATATGAAAGTAATTATAACAAAGTTCCAGAGTTGTGTCAAGAGTGCAGATGATTCAAAGAATTACAAATTTGTCAGAGAAGCTTAAAACAAGTGTAAAGGAATGGGCTGATGATCGGGGGGCGGCGGCTCAGTCGTCTATCTCCAAGGGCACGACCTTTCCATCAACAATGTGGTGAGTGGGATCGCAACTGGAAATGTCAATCCCCGGATTCGTGCAGATTGCTTGAGCCAAAGCTTCTTGGAACCCCTCCTCGAAAGTACCCGTCATCTCCTGGATGAGGGCCTTTTTGTCCTTCTCTAGCTCCTCAATGGCGGCGTCCCCCGAGGCTACCTGCTTCTCCAAAGCCTCCTGTTCCACGCGAAGCCGACTGACCTCGGCCTGTAGTTTGTCGTAGTCAGCTTGGAGAAGGCCCATAGCCTTGGCTTGGGTGGCCATTTCCCCCTCCATCCGCTCCATCTTGTCAGCCTGCTCACAGCAACGGTCCTTCAGGTCCTTTTGAACTTCTGCATCAGCTTTGACCAATTCCTGAAGGCCCGTTATCTGAACTTGGAGGGCGACCTCCCGAGTATAAAAGTCAGCCTGGAACTCCAATGCCTCCGCTAGTTGCCTCTCAGCTTCTGCTTTGGACTCTTGCGCTTGCTTCAGAGAGGTTTGGTAAGCTTCGTTCTGGCGTCCCAGGGTCCTCATTTCCTCCTCCAGAGCAGTCGCCTTTGTTTCCAAGGCCTGGAGAGTTTGAGCTTACAGGACCGCGTTTCTGGCCTGGGCGCGCCATTCAAGGGCCACCGCCAAGAAGGACCCCAAGTAGAAAGGCATGCCTTCCTTCCTGTCGGTACCCTCTGGCATAGTTCTGCCACTGAAGCCCCTCATCAGATGCATGATTGGAGGAGGGATGGCGATGAAATCGGGGGCGGCAGCGACGGGAGTAGGGGAAGCAATGACTTCTGCCGGCGGCGGAGGCGGGGCAGATTCGGCGCCTTCGCCCCCTTCCTCCTGGAGTGTCGTGGGGGGGAGTGAGGTCGCACTTGGGGGGTTGTCCATGAAGGAGTTCCCTCCCTGGGGCGACGCCTCTACCAGAAGAGGAACCCGCGCAGATTTTCTCCTCTTGAAGGGTGCCACGCCTTCTGAGTCCTCATCATCTGATAGAATCTCCAAGACCCGTTTCCCTTTGTCAAGGGGGGTTGGAGCCGGTGACGAGGCCACGGCTAGGGGAACGGCGGCGATGGGCGGAGGAGAGCTGGGAGTTGGAAGCGCCTTGGGGCTATGTGGAGATGACGGAGATGAGCTCAGGGGAGCTTCGGCAGTGACCGGAGGTGGCAGTGACAGAGTTGGCGGGGGGATCGGAGCAGCAGCAGGAACGAAGGAGGCACTCGCCTTGGCGGCACGAGCCTCCTTCATTGCTCTCGCCAGCATCATCCTTTTAGAAGCGTCCATCACCGATCCTACATCAAAACAGACCAAGCAGCAGAAATTAGGACCAAAGCAGATATGCAAATTTACAATACACACAGAGGCGTGAGATGCAAGTAACATGGCACAATATAAAACGAGTACGATAGTCTGGGGGAACAACATCCGCCTCGGCGGTGATCGGGGGAGGCGGCGACAGAGTCGGTGGGGGAACCGGATCAGCAGCAGGGGTGGAGGAGGCGCCCGCCTTGGCGGCACGTGCCTCCTTCATTGCCTTCGCCAGCATCATTCTCTTGGAAGCGCCCATCACCGATCCTACATCAAGACAGACCAAACAGCAAGAATTAGGACCAAAGTAGCTACGCAAAATTACAACACACATGGAGGTGTGAAATGCAAGTAACATGGCACAATATAAATGAGTATAAGAGTCCAAGGGAACAAACGTTCGATAGCAGGCTGTTCACAACAAAAAAAATTAGGGGAGAGCCCCTTACCAAAGTAGGTGGTCAGGGCGTGAGCATTGTACTCGCTAGCAACAAGCTTCAAGGTATCAAAAACGATCCCCAACCCAGCCAAGGCTTTGCTTACCTCCCTATCGGCGGGAGATAGCTCTTCCAAGGTTTTGGCCCTGAGCAGTTTAGGGCGCTCCGTCCAGTAAAGGGGGAAGCCATCCAAAGCTGTGGGATCGTGCTTGGCGCTGCACACCCTAAAGAACTTCCCTTTCCAATTCTTGTAAGAGTTTTGGAAGAGGGAGAGGAGGATCCTGCCCGCTATCTCGGAAAAGCTTACCCAGAAGCTTTTCCCCTGCTTTTTCACCTCAAAGAAATGCAGGAAGACGTCTACGGAAGGGAGGATACCCAGGTGTCCGCAAAGAATTTGAAAACCCCTCACGAATGTCCAGCTGTTGGGATGGAGCTGGGCGGGGGCAGTATTGATCTTAGTGAGGAGTTCCCGTTCAAAGGGGGTGGATGGGAGACGCACTCCCACGCGTTTGAACACGGTCTGGTACATGAAGAAGAAGGGTTTCCCCTTTCTAGGTCTGTCATCCAAACAAACAGGTTCCCCAGGCCTGCCAGGACGGACGGATATGTGGGCGTCGTGTGTGCGGCAGAAAGCGTTAAAGTTGTACAAATGGGGATCCCCACGATGAGCTTCCAGGTTCTGGAAGGAAGTCAGGCTGGTACATTCGCTCAGGAGCTCGTCGGGGCCCATGGGTAGAAGGCTCTGTAGTTGGACTTGGGGGTCTTGGGGGAGGAATCAGGCTCCGCGTTCGTGCGCGTCATGGTGTAAATAAATAGCTGGAGAAAGAAGAGAGGAAAAAGGGTTTAGCAAGTGTAGCCATGGCAGGAAGGGGAGTGAACCCCAGGAAACATCACCCACGCGAGAAAACCCAGAGAAGGAAGGAGAAGCGGAAGAACGCAGTAATTCATGAATAACAACAGTCCCAGGCAGTTCAATAAATCATACAATGCGACGAAAGGGAAGGGTCCTGAGTGTTCGAAAATCATACCTTTGCTATCGAAGGGAAGATGGAAGAAGAGCACAGGAAGAGGAGAACAGCAATCGCGAAGAAAAGGGGTTGAAGACGACGAACAGTGCAAACACGCAGAGGGATGAATGTAACAGTAGGGTGAGCGCAGGGTTTGGAGTAACTTAAACGTTACATTTCGCAACTCAAGAGGCGCTAACTAAGGGCCGTGAGATCGTACCACGTGTCAAAGGATCAATCGCCCCAGGGAAACGCAAGGGTCTCTAGAGGCTGGCCGTGCGATGGGCCACGTGGCGCGCGATCAAGGGTAGCCCCAAAAGGTGTTATTATCACCATTTCAGAGGAGGTCCAATCAGTCAGTAAGAGCGCTCCTAGGGTTCAGAGAGCGTCACGTCAACAATTCGAGAATTGTTGAGTCAGCAGGGAATGACACGTCATCAGGATGGCACGTGGACGGCGTAGGCGAGGCTTTAGTCTTTGCGCTGAAGACAAGTCTTAGGCTTAAGACTGGGGGGCTTGTGTACCGTCCCGTATCCGGGCGTTGACTAAGTCAAGGTCAAAGTCAACAACTGGAGAGTCAAAGTCAACGTAAGGCGTCGCCTAGGTGGAGAGACGCCAAGTGCCAGCATCGCCAAGAGGAAGCGTCGCCAAGGCCAGGCGTCGCCTAGGTGAAGGTGTCGCCCAACCAGGGCGTCGCCAGCTCAAACAGTACTAAAGCAAGGCGATCACAGTGTGGTTCCCCGATACCCATGGGTAGGAAACACCATGGAGGGAGCAACGCCGTGGGGAGGCCTCAGGTCCTGATAACCCGGGGCAGTGATAAAGAGAAGGAAAAGGTGGCTTCAAGGCCATAGTAATAGCACCAGTGTAGGGCAGCCTGACTCGTGAAGTACTCCTGCCGCCCCCGAGACGCCTTTGGGACATATACGACTCAAGAGGAAGGTCACGCCCAGGGTAGCCGGGTGCAGGGTGCGAGAGGAAGGCAGATACGCTCTCAAAGTAAGTGACTAGATAATTGGGGGCATGAGTTGGCACTCAAAAAGTCACCCCTAGCACAGTAGCACTCCCAAGCAGGAGGACTCACACGTAGAAACGCCCCCAGATGGGGTCATGGCGTCGTGAGGGCCTCCACGTGTACGACAGCCATGTCAGAATAGAAACACCCTCCAGTCAGGTGCCAGGTAATTAAAGTCATTCAATACAGTTTCTGTTTCGAACATTCAGGTACTATAATGGCTCCCAAGCGTTTCAACGTCTTAAATGCGCTACGTTTCCTAAATCAGATACGCTGATTGAGTGCGTTACATTTGAAATTAAAGGCGCGTTAAGGCGCTTTAAATGCTTGGGTAGTTAAAATAGCGCGGAGAATGTTGGGAACAGGGTTGGAACTTTTGGCAAATTTATCAGAACTCTCTAGTTGCTTGCTCGTGCTTCAAGGTTACGTACAAGGGACTGGGGAATATCTTTGCCTAAAGGAGAGAACACACACACAATACACAGTTCTTTTTACCACCTTCAGAGTACCATACGCGGTGCTCAGGGACGTAGGTGAACAGTTTTGGTGTTTCTTGCTTGCTGACTTGAGCGTCGGAGTGCAAACGGCCGTTAGGGCGCCTCTTTGTCCTCTCTTTTGCAGGAATCCACAGGTAACCAGTGGGAAGGAGTCCCTAGCTGACGGTTGAGGTCGCGCACGAAGATGCCCCGGTCAACCGGACGGAACAAGTACGTTCAAGTCTAGCACAAGTAAGTATCCCTTAGAGGCACTAAGGCCCGTAAGGGTTTCCTGCCGGTTGACTCACTTCACCGGTTGACTCCAACGGTAGCCTTGGACCCTTTTAGCTCCGCCTGAGAATCGTACCTTCTTGATCAAGAAACCTCTCACCTACAAAGACAAAGGGGCGCCCTAGCGGCCGTTTGCACTCTGACGCTCAAGTCAGTATTAGGGCAAAGAAACACCAAGAATGTATATTAGCTTCAATCTTAGAAACTGTGTACCTTGCTAGGGTTTTTGGCACCCTTTATATAGGCTGAAACTAGGGTTTACCTTTGTGCTATTACCCTTATCTAGGGTTCTGAGGGAATGTCTATGCGCCGCTATTTAGGTAATCTTAGCATATCTAGCACATAAAACCTTCCTTAACTGGAGTGCAACGAATAACAGGGTGGCCGCTTGGGTACTGTACCGGCCCGTCCTCGGGCATTGACCAAAGTCAAACATACAGCAGGACCCATCAGGGGGCTCCAAGGAAGAAGTTAATGTATTGACCGCCTTGGGTGTCGCCAGGTTTGGGCGTCGCCAGGTATGGGCGTCCCCAGCTTTGGGCGTCGACAGGTTTAGGTGTCGCTCACCTTGAAGGCGTAACCCGTTGTCCTAAGAACGTGCTTATGCCCAGATGGTGCCACCCCCGATACCCACAAATAGGAGTGGCCGCGGAGGGGGTGGCAGGGAAGGAAGCGGCGCGGTAGGGGCCTGAAGGCCTTGGGCCTCGGTGCGTCAGAAAGTAAACATAGCTGAGAAAGGTGGATTGAAAGCCACACCCACAGTATTAGAAGGAGAGCCCCGATCCACGGTTTATCCGCGAGAGAGATGTAGGAAGGTGGCAGAACGCATCACCACCGCCCTCTGGAGCAGATACGACTTGTAAGAGGTCACGCCCCAGAGGGGCATCTCCATGCAGGGTACGCGAGCAACTCAGGGGACTCCCAGAGGAAGTGACTCAGAGACGGGCGCATCAGTTGGCTCCCATGTAGTCACCCCTGGGTGTGCCGACACTCCAACAGGGCTGCCACACGCACTAGGATATTCCTAAGTCTGGGATACGGCGTCGTGAGGTGCGCTCGCTAGTACGCTTAAGATAGAGAAGCCACGTGGTAGTGGCGCTGAAACCAAGGTATATAAGCTTTTCTAAAAGCTTAGTAAGGTACGTTTTCACACACTTGAATCATTTGCTAGCTTACACACTGTACGCACAAGTGATTTGAGCACTAGAGAGAAGTTCGTTAGAATATAGTTATGCGCCTTCAGAACGTCACAATTACGATGTTCCGATACGGAGGTGCACAGTGTTTTCTGCCTACTGACTTGAGCGTCGGAGTGCAAACGGTTGCGAGGGCGCCCTTTGTTCTCTCTGTTTCAGGTACTCACGGCGGCGAAGGGTGAAGATCAGGAACTAAGGCGAAGGAGTCCTTCATACGCGCGTCACAGCTACGCATGAACCACAATCTGGTCAACCGGCAGGAACATTTGGCGCCCACCGTGGGGCGCGATCTAAAACATCAGTCCCACCGCAAGTTGTTGAAGGTTCAGGAGCAGATTTCGTGGAAGTTTTCCAAGAATCTTGCAAGATTCACCGTTCATCTTGAAGTTTCACGCAGTTTCACCAATTGTTTTCGGTCTCGTTCAAGTTTTCACCATTCGTCTTTGAAGTTTCGATTAGTTCCACCGTTTGTTCATGGTGTTGCTCAGTTTCACCGATCGTTTTCTAGTTTGGCTCAGTTCCTACCGATTCTCTTCGGTCTAGCTCAGTTCTAACCGTTCGTTTCCCAGTTTTCTTAACTTTCTACCGTTCGTTTGCGTTTTCGCTCGTTTTCACCGAAGGATTTTCCAAGAAACACCGTTACAGTTCGAAGTCCTCCAAGAAATCGAGAAGAATGAGGACGACAAGGCAGAGCTCGACGCGCGCTGAGAGCGACGACATGACCATGCAGCAGGTCATGGAAATGATGCAAGGCCTTCAGGAGGCAATGGCAGCATCGAAGGCAGAGCAGGAGCGCATACAGGTGGACCTCGCGGTGTCGCAAGCGAGGAACAAAGAGTTATGTGGCGCGAACAAGGAGTTGCGTCGCGGGTTGCGCAACCACCCTGGGATTCGTGAAATGGAGGATCATGAATGTCACCTCCACCTGGCGACGCCTCAAGCGGTCAATCTGTTGAACAGAGAGAATATGAACAGTGAAGAGAATACGAAAGTAATGAAACAGTTCCTCGAGCACGCGTTTTTGAAAGTTATAACGTTAACTCAATAAGCGCTAACGACACGCATCCTCAGCCATAGGATCGTGCCTCGTGTCAAGAGATTAACGCACAACTTAAAGTGTCACCTCTTCAGCGCAGAGAATGTCACGTCAGCAGCGCAAAGAATGTCACGTCAGCAGCGTAGAGAATGTCACGTCAGCCGCTCAGAAAATGCCACGTCATCAGAATGCCACGAGGATAATAGGGCGAGGCCTTAGTCTTTTCGTTGAGAACAAGTATCAGCTAAAGACTGGGGGGCTTGTGTACCGTCCCGTCCCCGGGCGTTGACCAAAGTCAACATCAAGATCAAAGTCAACATATGGTGGGACCCCTCAAGGGGCCCAAGGAAGAAAGTCAACAGATTGACCGCTTGAGGCGTCGCCAAGACAAGGCGTCGCCAAGTAGAGGCGTCGCTAGGTTGAGGCGTCCCAGGTGGAGGCATCGCCAAGCTAAGGCGTCGCCAAGATTGAGACATCAACGGTGTTACCCCCCGATACCCATGGGTAGGAAAGACCATGGAGGGGGCGACACCACAGGGAGGTCTCGGGCCCCGATAGCTCAGAACAGTAATAAGAGAAGAGAAAGGTGGCTTCAAGGCCATATTCCCAGTACTAGTGGGGAGTAATCTGACTCGTGAAGTACTCATGCCACCTCTGGGAGACCCCTGGGATATATACGACCCATGAGAGGGCCATACCCTGGGGCAAACCATGTGCGTAGTGCGAGAGGAAGGTAGATACACTCCCAGGGCGAGTGATTAGAGGTTGGGGCGCATGAGTTGGCACCCAGAAAGTCACCCCCTGCGCTAGATGCACTTCGAGAAAAGAGGACTCACACAAAGGAATAACCCTAAGTTGGGCTACGACGCTGTAAGGCCCTCCACATAGAATAGCGATCAAGTCAGAAGAACACATGGCAGTAAGTACCGAGTCATCAAGGTGTACACGTTGCCCTGAAAGTTTGCTAAGGTACGCGCTTTAATTTAGTTTACGTTTCGAACATTTTAAAGAACTTTAAACGCTTTAAATGCTTTGAACGTTTTAAACGTGTTGAACGTTTTTAAGCGCCTTAAATGCGCTTTAAGACGCTTTAAATGCTTTAGACGTTTAAAAGGGGTTTTAGACGTTTGAGGAGGGGGAGACTCAGTTTTACACAAACACTCTCTAGTTGCTTTCTCGCGCACCCACTGTACGCACTGGCAATTAGGGAAAAAAGCATTAGTTACACAGTTATTAGACCACCTTCAGAGCATCCAGTCACGGTGCTCCGATACAGAAGTGTGTCCCTTTGATGTTTCTCGCCAGCTGACTTGATCATCGGAGTGCAAACGGCCGCGAGGGCGCCCCTTTGTCCACTTCTTTTTAGGTACTCACAGGCGGTGCAAAACGAAGATGCCCTAGCTCGCGAGGATAAGCCACGCACGAAGACGTCCCTGGTCAACTGGCGGGAACATTTGGCGCCCACCGTGGGGCCGAAGAGGCTCCTTCGCCCCTCAACTAGGGGGATCAACTTCCCTTAGCCCTTGATTGGGGGGCTTGTTCCCGTATGCCAATACAGTCCCACATCGCTCAGGAATCGAGGCCAAGGGCAGTTTATACACTCCTTCCTCCCTTCACCCTTCGAGACGCCTTTTAAGGACAAAACCGTGACGGAGCACCGACCTCCAAAGCGGACAATACCTCGAATGCGGTGATTGACCCTAGCGATGTTGTCCAACGACTTGAGGTCGGAACAATGGTGCCCACCGTGGGGCCGAGAGGCTCCTTCGCCCCTCAACTAGGGGGATCCACTCCCCTTAGACCTCGATTGGGGGGCTTGTTCCCGTATGCCAATATAGTCCCACATCGCTCAAGAATCTAGGTCAAGGGCAGTTTATATACTCCCTTCACCCTTCGAGACGCCTTTTAAGGAAAAAACCGTGACGGAGCACCGACCTCCAAAGCGGACAATACCTCAAATGCAGTGATTGACCCTAGCAATGTTGTCCAACAACTTGAGGTCGGAATAATGGCGCCCACCGTGGGGCCGAAGAGGCTCCTTCGCCCCTCAACTAGGGGGATCCACTCCCCTTAGACCTCGATTGGGGGGCTTGTTCCCGTTTGCCAATACAGTCCCACATTGCTCAGGAATCGAGGCTAAGGGCAGTTTATATACTCCCTCCTCCCTTCACCCTTCGAGACGCCTTTTAAGGACAAAACCGTGACGGAGCACCGACCTCCAAAGCGGACAATACCTCGAATGCGGTGATTGACCCTAGTGATGTTGTCCAATGACTTGAGGTTGGAACAACAGTTACACACCTTCAGAACATTACAGTTACGGTGTTCCGATATGGAGGTGCACAGTGTTTTCTGCCTACTGACTTGAGCGTCGGAGTGCAAACGGCCGTGAGGGCGCCCTTTGTTCTCTCTATTTCAAGTACTCACAGCGACGAAGGGTGAAGATCCGGAACTAAGGCGAAGGAGTCCTTGATACGCGAGTCACAGCTACGCACGAACCACAATCTGGTCAACCGTCAATCATACAAGGGGTTCAAGAAGAACTTCTTCAAAGTCTAGAGCAATCGGTAGGACCCCACCCTTTTAGATGGGTTTCCCTTATACTGGACGGAGAAGCCAAACCTTCAAAGGGCCCAGAGTCTTGAGAATCTTTCCCCTCAGGAACGAGGAGTATGTGAGTTCCTTTATGGACTCCATACCCCATTCAGCATCTTGGAGCTACTCAAGCGTGATTTAGCCCCAAAAATCTTAAGACATATATTAGTATTTTCCTCATTCCCATGCTTCTTGTATTAGTTTGTTATTGCTTTTATTTTACTTGCCTTGTCATTATTTCCTGTGTTAACTTGTCGTTTGCGTGTAGATATGGGCTTCAATAAGGACAAGAAGAAGAAATTGCCCGACCTGCTGGCCAAGCGTAGGCCGGTCGCTGCCGGGGTGGGCATTTCAACGCCCATAGCCCCTCCATCCTCAACTACTTATGTTCCCCACCCAATCGAACCAGCCTCTGTTGTTGATAGGCAAAAATGGGTGGTGGTCGTCGAAACAGATGACGAAGACACATGCATCGGCCTTGTCTTCAAAAGGAAAAGGGTGGGTGAGGCCGTGAACCCCTCTCCTTCTGTATCTGGTGGCACCCCAGCTTTTAGAGACCACCCCCCGCCTCCTCCCCACACCACCTTATTGTTCACGAGAGTGGGGGAGAGAGCGCCCTGAAGGGCAAGAGATGCCTTCCACCTCCGAGCTCCCCACGCTCAAGCCTTCGCCAAGCTGAGAAGGATGCCAAGAAAGCTCTTTATGACAAGAGCCACGAGGCAGTCCAACTAGAAGCGAAGATCTTGCCTTTTCGCAACAATGTGGTCGAACTGGAGGGGCTGGTCGAGGAGATGAAGGAAAAAATGGCTAGGCTGAAGGAGAGGGCCACCCAGCGCGAGGTCTTGCTGGGCCAGGTTGAGGGGGAGCTAGCTGAGAAGGTTGAATCCTTCAAGAAGGTGGAGGAAGAGCTCACCAACGACGTTGTTGACGCTTACGACGAGGGATTTCAAGATGTCACCGCTCAGTTTGCCTGCGTGCATCCTAAGGTGGATCTTTCTCCCTTCGCGGAGTCGAAGTGTGTCGTTGATGGGCAGCTCGTGCTCAGAGAATGACCTTTGTAACTTACCTTCTCAATGAACAATTCGCCTTTTTGCATATATATATTGTCCATCTGGTTCTTCTTTAACTGTTTGTCTTAGCTGCTTTGGTTTGTATTTCCCTCCCTTTACTTGCATTGACTTTAACTAACGGTGCCTTTGACCTAGGTTCATCCTTTAAGTAGCACGCTTTAACCTTGTGCATGTGGCTCCCTTAACTAGCTTGACCTTTGTCCGAGGGTAAACCCCTATTGGTTGTTCTTGATCCGCTTTTTGCGAAGTAAAGCGATTTATTGAACTCGCCCCTACCTTTCTTGGATCAACGGGAATGCCTTGCTGGCAAAACTGGTGAATCATACCGCTCTCGCCCTTGGCTTACAAACAAGGGAGAAGTGTATCCTCCCGATTTCGACCCTGCACTACAAGGGTAAGGGTGAATTTTAACCGATGAACCATATTGTTCGATCCTGGAGTTCATACGCAAGAGGGGGCTTCCTGAGGAATCGTACTGCCCCTATCTTGGTGTTTCTAACTCGAGTGAACGGCTTTTACCAACCTCATCCTTGCTGTACAAAGTCAAGGGACATGCCTGAATTACTGACCGCGACCTTGCTGTAAAAAGTAGAGGGGCAAGCCTTTAACGTTTGAACCATATTGTTCTCAACCTTGGTAAACTTGTGCAAGAGGGAGGTTCATCATCGAACCATACTATTCCCGACGTAGGCGCATTACTTCAAGGGAGAGGTTCATTTGGCTGGAGAACCATACTATTCTTCGCCTTGGTGAACTTACACGAGATGGGCTTATTGGGGCAACCAAACTACCTCTGCTCTTAGTGTATCACTTTAAGGGAGAATTTCAATAACTACAATGCACACACATTTCTTAACTGAATAACTGGAATTTTATTTGGGTGACCTCGTTAAAAAACCCTTATGAGGGAAAAAGAGTGCCCCCTCAGAATGTGTACAATGCAAAATATTTTTAAGATTGGTCACGTTCCAAGACGAGGGATCGCGCCACCCTCTAACGTTTCGAGAACGTAGGCTCCATTCCCAAGGGCCTCTATTACTCTGAAAGGGCCAGTCCACTTGGGAGATAGCTTGTTTTCCCACTGGTACGGGTGGGCCTTCTGCATTACCAGGTCGGTGACCTGGAACTGTCGAGGCCTTAGCTTGGAGTTGTACTTGTACTCCACCCTCCTTTTCAAGGCTTCAGCCTTAATCCTTGCTTCCTCCCTTAGTTCATCTAGTAGGTACAGGTTCACCTTTCTCTCTTCGTTGGACTCCTCGACCACAAAGTTCTGGAAGCGCGACGAGTTCTCTTGGATTTCTACTGGAATCATAGCGTCCGAACCATACACCAAGCTGAAAGGTGTTTCCCTGGTTGTGGACTGGGGAGTAGTGTGGTAGGCCCACACAATTCTGAGAACTTCTTCCACCCAAGTCCCCTTGCTTTGTCTAACCTTCTCTTTAGTCCTCTGAGCAGAACTCGGTTGGCTGACTGACCTGTCCATTCGTCTGGGGTGCTCTAGTGACGCGAACACCTGTTTCACTCCCAGCTCTGTACATAACTTGCCCAATTGCTGGCTTGCAAACTGGGTACCGTTGTCAGATACCAACCTCTTCGGGATTCCAAAGCGGCACACTATGTTCTTTCATATGAAGTGCTGGACCTTATGGGTTGTGATCTATGCCACGGGCTCAGCCTCGATCCACTTCGTGAAGTATTCTATGGCAACCACGAGGTACTTAATTTGTCGTACTTCCAAAGGGAAAGGCCCCAGAATATCGATCCCCCAGGTATGAATGGTCATGGGCTGTAGATCGACCTCAACTCCTCTAGAGGCACCTTGTGCCAATCAGCATCTTGTTGGCACTGCTTGCACCGCTGGGCGTACCTCGTGCAATCCTTCCTCATGGTTGGCCAATAATACCCCGCACGAATGGCCTTTGATGAGAGAGATCGACCGCCGATGTGGCTACCGCATATCCCTTCATGTAATTTTGCCATGATTCGCGTGCATTGTTCACCATTTACACATACCAGGATAAGATGGGTGAATCCATGCCTGAACAACTTCCCATCGATCAGGGTGTACTTGCTCGAATTTTTCTTAATTTTTCGAGCTTCTGCGGGTTCTAGCAGGAGTACTTCATCAACCAAGTAGCATTGGTAGGGCGTCATCCAAGTTTCCCTTGATTCAACTTGGTAAATTTGCGACGATATATCCCCAGCCACCGGGTACCTGCTATTCTGAGGGTTTTCACCGTCTCCTGCGTTAACGACCGATGACTCCTCCTCATCCCTTCTAGTGTGCTAACCTGTTAGACTTCTGCCACGTTGTCCGTGGTAGTTCGAGGTGTCTCTAGGGTCTCCTGAATTACTGTCCTCTATCTACCCCCCTTGCCCGAACTGGCGAGCTTTGCAAGCAAGTCGGCTTGGGCATTCTGTTCTCTGGGTACGTGGACTAATTTGAACACCTCAAACGACTCCTTTAGAACCTGGACGTATTCTAGGTATGCGGCCATCTGGAGGTCTTTAGCTTGGTACTCTCTCGTGACTTGTCTTGTGACCAATAAAGAGTCACTCTTTGCCAGCAACCCCTTCGCTCCCATCTCCTTGGTTGTTACTGGCCTTGAAAGTAAACCGTAGGGCTTGTTCAATCAGCAACCCATCTAGTCCTTCCAAGATGACACCAGCCCCGCTACCTTGTTGGTTTGAGGAACCATCTACAGAGAGCACCCATCTGAAACCTGCTCCTTCTTGGTGCGTGGCGTCGAGGAGAGCTCTACTACAAAGTCAGCGTAAATTTGGCCCTTAATGGGGCCTCTAGGCTCATATTGTATGTCAAATTCAGACAATTCCATCGCCTATCGCACCATTCTGCCTGCCACATCTAGCTTTTGTAAGACCTTGCAGATTGGGAGGTCCGTCATCACTATCACGATGAAGCTCTGAAAGTAGTGGCAAAGTCTTTGCGCTGAGAATACTACTGCTAGAGCTGCTCTTTCACTGAGATCGGGCTCCTCATGGCTACTATCATGGCGCACTTCTCAGGATTTGCCTTTATCCCACATTCAGTGAGTAAGAAACCTAAGACCTTGCCTGCCTCAACCCCGAACACACACTTCTCTGGGTTCAGCTTGAACTTGTACTTCGCCATCGTGGTGAACAACTCTTCCAGGTCAACTACATGTTGCTCCTTCTGCTAGGAGGTGACCACCATGTCATCCACGTATGCTTTGACATTCCGTCCTAACATGGGCGCTAGTACCCTGTCTATCAACCGTTGATAGGTGCCACCTGCATTCTTTAGCCCAAAGGGCATTACCTTGTAGCAATAACAAGATAGCTATGTCATAAACGCTGTCTTGCACTCGTCCCTGGGGTGCATCATGATTTGGTTGTAACCAGAGAAGGCATCTAGGAAGTTGAGGAGCCTGCATCCAGAGGCGCTGTCCACCAAGGCATCAATAGTGGGCAGCGGGTAGGAGTCCTTCGGGCAGGCCTTGTTAAGGTCCGTGAAGTCAACGCACATCCTTCACTTCCCGCTGGTCTTTTTTACCAATACCACATTGGCTAGCCATTCAGGGTATTGAATCTCCCTAATGTGACCAGCCTTCAACAGCTTCTCCATCTCTTCACACACGACCTGACGCCTTTCTTCATTGAATTTTCACCTTCTCTAGCGAATAGGTCGGACCGAGGGATCCATGGTGAGACGGTGATACAAGAAATCGGGGTCTATACCGGGCATGTTAGAGGCAGACCACGCGAAAGCGTCAAGGTGTCGCGCTATAACCTCAGCAACCTGATCCTGTGACTCTTAGCTCAAAGATTGGCCAAGTTTGAACATCTTCCCACCGATCTCCCTTTCCACTACGTCCCCGACAGGTTCGGGTCGCTTCTCCCAGGCGATCTCTGCACGAGTGATCCCTTCTTCCCTTGAAGGCTGGGTTGTGACAGTGAACACTCCTCTCTTCGTCTTGAGCCTATTTTCGTAACACTTTTTAACCTCTTTTTGGTCAGACTTAATGGTGATCATTGTACCCTCAGGGGAGGGCAACTTCATCTTCATATGCCTTGTGGAGGCGACCACACTGATCCTGTTTAAAGTTGGTCTACCTAATAGTATATTGTAGGCCGATGGAACATTAACAACGAGGTACCTGATGTTGGTTGTGTGCGAAGTTGTGCCATCCGTGAATTTCGTCCTCAACTCTATATGCCCCCGGACCTCCACCTGGTCTCCCGCGAAGCCATACAGACATCCGGTATAAGGTAGTAACTGGTCTGTGGACAGTTGTAACTTGTTGAAGGTTGTCCAGAACATCACATCGCCTGAACTTCCTTGGTCCACGAGAACGCGGTGCACCTTCCTTCCTACTGTGACTAGCGAAATCACTACTGGGTCGTTGTCATGGGGTATGACATCCTGGAGGTCGGCCTTGGCGAAGACGAGGTCGACATCGGGGGTTTGATTTACCTGTTGTGCTTCCACCGCCATTACCTCCCGTGTGTACTTCTTTCGCTGAGAGGCAATGCATCCCCCCTGAAAATCCTCCAGAGATTGTGTTTACCTCCCCGTGAATGGGCACCTCGTGCCCTTGATCTATCCCTGCAGTTACCAATGCCTAATCACTTTGTGGCTCTTGAAAATAATCCTTCAAGAAACCGTTCTTCACTAGCTCATCTAGTTGGTGTGTCAGGGCCAAGCAATTGTGTATGTAATGGCCATTTGCTTGGTGAAACTCACACCAAGCGTTCTTGTTGGGCCCCATCCTCCTATCGGTCTTTGTGGGCACCTTAAGTCTTGCTGCTATGTTCGGGATAGCGATAAACTCTTTGACCTCTACTCGAAAATTATCCTTCGGGGGCGGGTCCCTTCGTGTGCGTGCCCCCGCTTGGGGCTGTTCGTAGGGTTTTCCCGCTCCTTTCTTTTCTGTTGCCGGCTTGTGCACCCTCATGGGCTGAGGTCGTGCTGCTGCTCGAGGTCAGATGGGGCCGACCAGACCGCATTTCTCCATTACTTGATCATCTGCAGCGATGTGTGCCAACGTCTGATCTCAATGAATGTCTTCGGGTAGAACCTCAGCAGTGACTTGCTGAAGGGTCCCGACAACATTTCTTTGACGAAGGCGTGCACCGTCATGGCCTCGTCTGTGGGTTTCAATCTTACCACCTGGACCCCAAACCTGTTCAAATACTCCTTTAAAGACTCCCCCGGTACTGCTTAATGTCAAAAACATCGTACAAAAATCGAATGGGGGCCCTGTTGACGAGGTATTGTTCTCTGAACAACATCGCAAATTGGTCGAAAGTGGTGATATGTCTGTCTAGGAGGCTGACAAACTATTCTAGTGTCGTGTCTACCAACGTACTCATAAGTAGTTTGCAGTACACAGCGTCGAACCCTCAAGTGAGCATCATCTGAGTGTGGAACGCTGTGAGATGGACCTCTGGGTCCTCGACGCCTATAAGGGTGAACTTTAGGCCCAGAGATGTGGTGGGTAATGACGTATCCATGATCGCTTAGGAGAATGGCATGGGACGCGCCCTAGGAGGTACAGGCGGGGCACATTCATCCACCACGCGTTCTCCTGCATGTTACAAACCCCTGCGCAGTTCTTCATTGGTCCTGCGCAACTCTTCGTTGTCCGCTTGAGACGCGGCTATTTTAGCCCTAGACGCCACCACCTGCTCCTGGAGGGCGCGCATGTTCTCCATGAGTTGCTGCATGGTAACGTTGTCCCCTCCAGGAGGTGCAACATCTGAAGCCATAGTGGATCATTGCCTCGTAATCCTCATGGTAAAGAACTCTTAATCACGATTGCTTGTGGGACCTTGTTTTAACGGGCCCGACGGTGGGCGCCAAATGTTCCTGCTGGTTGACTCGTTTCGCCGGCAGACTCCAACAGTAGCCTTGGACCCTTCTATCTTCGCCTAAGAATCATACCTTCTTGATCAAGAAACCTCACACCTGCAAAGACAAAGGGGCGCCCTAGCGGCCGTTTGCACTCCGACGCTCAAGTCAATATTAGGGCAAAGAAACACCAAGAATGTATATTAGCTTCAGTCTGAGAAACTGTGTACCTTGCTAGGGTTTTTGGCACCCTTTATATAGGCTGAAACTAGGGTTAAACTTAGTGATGTTACCCTTATCTAGGGTTCCCGGGGGAATGTCCCTACGCTGCTATTTAGGTAATCTTAGCGTATCTGGCACATAAAACCTTCCTTAACTGGAGTGCAACGAATAACATGGGGGCCACTTGGGTACCAACTTGTGCACCTATTCTCTAGCGCCATCTGCTTTATGGATGCCCTAAGCATTCATGTGCCATGCATGCAACTTCCCTTGAAACCCTAACCCTAATGGGCTTTAACACCTCCCAGGATTATTCATACGTGTTGCGCCTTCATGCGCTATACACACCAGGTGCATGGATCCCTCGTGACTTAGGCTTCCCACACATCTCATGTCTTAACTGTTGACTTAACATAGCTCTAGGGCCCACTGAATATAGCCCCTCCATAACATTCAGACCACCGATGTCCAATCTTCTCCCTCTACTGGCCAGGTCCGATTTTGATCTCCAACATCGGGGCTTAGGATACCAATATCCAAAGACTAACCAATCTCTGGTAGGTGCGTCTGGGGCCCACCTCACATGGCCCCCTTTCATTACCAGGCATCGGTGCGCGATGTCTGTGGTCAATCTCTAGGTCAATGACCGAGGACTGGTCGGGACAAGTATCCCTTGGAGGCACTAAGGCCCATAAGGGTTAGGGTTTCTAAGGATAGACTGCATGCACGCCGTTTCTAAGACTGAAATTGCTTTACATACTTATTGTTTCTTAGCCCAGTATTGACTTCATTGTCGGAGTCAACAGGTAGGACTCTCTCTGTTTCAACGGAGTCACTCTCGAACACCCAAGGAGAGAGCAGAAACCACCAGAAAATAGGAGGAGTCACCATCTGCCTTTGAAGTCAACGGTGACCGAGTCAACCAACGAGAACACTAATAATATTCTTATTACTAATAATATTATTAATATTATTATTATTAATAACACTAAAAAAAAAATTAATAGAAGTTTTTTAAGAGCGGTTATAATAACCTCCATGAAAACACAACTTTGTAGAGGTTTGTTGAACCCATGATAAGTCTTAGTGGTTTTTAGATAAACTGCATCCAAGTTTTAAATTTTTTCACTTTCCTATTTTTTTTCCAGAGTCATAATCTTTATTATGTTTTTTAAGCACTGCACTTTAAAAAAACCTTTTCACGCTTTACACCGTGCTTTTCTTTAGGAGGCAGATTAGTTCAGAGGCAGATTAGTTTCCGAGGAAGACACTGTTTTCATGCCCTAGAAAACCATCTTCAACTTTTCCAATCATCATCTCTGAATTAAATCTTTATTTCTCTCTGCTTTTTGTTTCAGAGGCAATATTCGTTCTCTTTTGCCCTATGGTTTTTCGAAATTGATTTTCATTTTCCCCCATTTCTCATTTTCAGCCTGCTGTGCGTTTTACGGGTTTGGTGCATCAGGTGTCTGCTCAAGGATCGAAGACTGTCTCTAGTTCTCTGGTTTGCTCTTTTTTTATTGTAATGATCTTTAGTTTTTTTATTTGATAACAATGTGTTGTTGATATTTGAGAGTAGCTTTTTTTTTATAATTGTTCTTCGGTGTTTTTTTTTATAATTGTTTGTATTCGTAGTTTTTTATTTTGTGGTTGGGGAAGAACAGGGGATGGTAACAGGTGAGATGAAAGATATTCGGTAAATTGTGTGTAGGCAAAGTAAATAAAAGTGAGTCCAATTGAAAAATAAAGTGATACTTCATGTGCAATAATAAATATTTGTGATGGCAGAGATATGGAAAGTAATGCACCATTGCATTGCAGTCAACTATAGAGAAACAGAAAGAAAGAACAAAGTAGAGCCTTGCCATTCAAACCTGCATGATGAAACAAATGAACCACAATGGTTACTTTAGCATAAGAAGTAGAATATTCACTTTAGAATAAAACCCGTTTTGTGTTTGTTTTCCTTTGATAACGTGCATCATGCATGTCTGCAACCTTTGACTTGATTAAATATATAAAGATAAATCAAAGTTTAGTTTTGTCTTTAAAATTTAAAACTTGTAGTGCTTGGTTGTATGAAAGTTATTTTCACCATGAATCACGTTCTTAAGTAAATTAAACGAATGAGATTGAATTTATCACACAATCTCATAATCTTATTTAATGATAACAGCTAAATGACCTACAAGTTAAACAAGCTGAGTTATAGTGATAAATGAAATGTTAGTTTAAAAGAAAGTTTCAATGTTAGGATTCAAGGGAAGACAAGGTTGAAATCTTTCAAGTATTTTAGGGTTGTTTTGTGTTGAGATGACAAGGAGTATAATTGTTTGTAAGGTTTAGGAATAACAAGAATTAACCTTTGTGTTGTTAAGTCCATAACAAAGGAATTAAGCTTAACAAGGAACCACTCTTGATTTAACAAAGAGAAACAAATAACCAAAATCCAGATCATAAACTGATCCTGCCGGTTGACTTAGCGCAAGAGCGTTGCCTCGTCACGATCTTCCTCACCAGCTTGGCACCACGTGCCCTCTAAGTCCATTCCACATATAGCCTCTCTGAGAACCTGAAAAACACACAGTGGCGCCTCTGCGGCCGGTGGCGCTCCGACGCTCAAGTTAGATCACAGAATCACTTGAAAATAATGTGTGTAAAAACAGCGTGTAAAAACTCCCCTCTGAATCTCACTCTGATTCTCTTTTATACCTCCCTCTGTACCAGCGCCTAACAGAATTCTATTATGCCTCTCTGGCATGTGTCAGAACCCTGTTGTGCTTTTCTGTGGCAACGTACCTCCAGAATCAGTAAAACGGGAGTGTCTGCGCTTGTCTGCGCTTGTCTGTACCTTTAGCGGCACGGAGTGCACCTTTGTCTGGACCGCGCCCCTCTCAGATGATGACACGTGGAGGCATGCAACTAACCACACACGTGTCACTACTTGGAGGGCTCTAGCGCTTCTCTCTGCGTGTCTAAGTTATTCCCTTGCGGAGTAACTTAGCGCATTCCTTTTATCTGGGTAAATCGCATACTCTCAGGAGAACGCCAGGTGTGGCTGGTCTAGGCACACTCACCAAGCATTGCTCTCTGCGCAAACGATTTCCCCTTCACGATGTCGTGCACGTAATGGGTTGAGGGAGTCACCAATCACTGACCAGTTTACTAGCTCCCTCAGGCCACTCTCATGCACGATTCTCTGAGATATGTTCATGCGAGGTCCGTGCGTAACGCTCTCGCTGGGGACCTCAGTCCCAGCTTAACTGCGTGTAACACGAGCCCCCGATGACCATGCACTCGATGACTGATCGGTGCTCTATTGCTTCTCGCGTTCTGCCCCCAGGTGTTCATCTGGGAACTGATCTGTCGGTGATCGCTTGGTTACTGACCACCGATCGCCGTTCTGGGTGATCTGTCCCCTGACTTCTCTGCCAACTGATCTGTCGGTGGCCACTTGGCTACTGACCACCGATCACCTCTTCGGACGACCTCCCTGATCTCTCTGTCACCTTACGAGCGGTCCACGTGATTATCTTCTGCTGACGTCATCAACTACCGATGACCGACCGGATCACAAGCCCCTCAGTCTCGAGCTGTGAACTCGTTCTCAGCAAAGAGACTAAGTGGTCGCGCCCTCGGTCCACGTGGCAAGTGGGCCCACATCACGTGCTACCTCACGTGCTGCCCTTTAACGTTACGACTACCTCCCTTAATCTCGCGACACATGGGCGCATCAACGGTCAACATGGAGTGTCGCTAGCGCTTCCCTTCTTTTCAAATAGGCGCGCGCCTTTACTGTTTCTTCATCTTCTTCAATCAACTCCCAAACTCTCTGTGCTTCCATCTTTCTTCCAGCTTTCTACCTTCAGAACTTTCGTGATCATTCAAAGGAATTGTTTTTCTTCTTTCTTGGTCCATTTAGGTTCTTCTCATCGATTGCATTCGTCCCTTTCATCATCATGCATCCATCTTCTCCGTTTTTCCTCTTCTCGACCCAGGCTAGGGTTTTCGCATTCTTCACTCTGCTCTCTGCCTCTCCCTCTTCCCCTTTCCACCTGGACCTTTCTTTCTCCTCCCCTTCCCCTGTTTTTCACCGAACTATTCATCATTCCCTCTCCTTCCATCCATTATGACTTTTCACTTTTCCTCCACTACAGCTATCTATCAATGGCTCGCTTGAAACAAACCGCTCGAATCATCGCCTCGTCTTCTGGTGCACAGCCTTCCGCGAGTGCTCTAGCTCCACCACCACCCGTTGCGACCTCCTACCACGACAACGCCAGGGTCTATGACTGGGCTCCCCTGGCGTTGCTCGCCGAAACCTCTACCCTGCTGCCGCAGGGGCACCTAAAATCCCTCCTGAGCAGCGACCCGGACGAGCCCTCTTGCGCCATCGATCGGGAAAATGACTTCAACATCCGTGTCTGCATTCCTCCTCGAGGGATGCCCATCTACGCGGACGATAGGGCCACCAATGGGGTGCCCTTCATCTTCGTCTACTCCGCCATCTTCAAAAGGTTGAAGCTACGCCTGCCCTTCACCTTTTTCGAGAAGGAGCTGATGATGGAGCTGAACGTCGCACCCTGCCAACTCCATCCAAATGCCTGGGCTTTCATCCGGGCATTTGAAATTCTCTACAATTACTTCGGGCATAACGCCTCCGTGGATGTGTTCCTCTACTTCTTCGAGGCGAAGAACCCTGGGGACAGGTCCTGGGTTAGTCTGAATGGGGTTGCTGGACGGGTGCTCTTGGGCCTGTATCAGCAATCCTTCAAAGATTGGAAAGGCAGGTTCTACATGATATCTGCTACCCCGCAAAGTCCAACATTGCTCGAGGGGTACCCCCTCTACTGGGTTCCTAGGGTTGAGTTCAAGAAACCCCGGGATCTCGAAGCCATGGCCCCCTACGAGCGCGAGCTATGTGGGCTGTTCCTGGGGGCCAAGTACAACTCTGTTCTCCTCATCAAACATGAGTTTGATGTGTTTGCTTTGAAAAAATACATAGGTAGCTCTTCTTCTTTCACCTCTTAGGATACTTGCACATTCTCATGCATGCTTGCATACATTTTGAATCACTTGCATAACTAGGCCATCTAACTCTTCTTTTTCCCTTCGATGTAGATACGATGTCAAGGAAGGATAGGAGGAAAGCTTTGCTGGAGCTTGCCAAACTCCGGGGGGCCAAAGGGACTGGCTCCTCTTCTTCCACCACCGATCCTATTGCAGCTCCTCCTCTCTCGGTCGCGCCAGCTGAAGGCCCCGAGCCAGGGAGGAAAAGAAGGAAGCTGGTGAAGGCCTTTCCTTCATCTGCTGCTGCTGCTGCTCCTGCTCCCTCAACCGAAGAGGAGAGCTCTGGCTCTCCTCTCATACACCGCAAGAGGACACTTCCAGCGGTTGGGGGGGCTTCATCTCTTCAGCCTGGGGAGATTGAGGTAGTGGAGATAGAGGAAGGTTCACCCTCGCCCCCCTCTATTCAACCTACCCCAGTGCCAACATGCTTTCCCTCTCCCCAACAACTGCCATCCCCAACTCCTCGATCGCCATCTCCTCCCCCAGCAGGCCAACCACTTGGTCAATCCACTCCACCTGCTGGGGGCGATTCTGCTCGCTCGGGGGATCTCCCGGGACCTCTCGTGTCGCCACCACCACTGCCAACCTTCGCCGCTACCGCTGAAGGTGGCGGGGCCTGCTCTCGACCAAGCGGCTCTGGAGCAACCAATGAGAACTTCAGCCGAGTCATTGCTCTGGTTCGACAGCTCATTCGCAGCCGGGAGCTCATCGAGTGGAACGGGGAGGAGGTGGACATGCACCTGGCGAAGCAGATAGTGCTTTCCCTGGAGTTTTCCACCCAGCACCGCAAGCAAATAGCCCTGGAGAAGAGGGTAAAGGAGCTTGAGCATGACAAGGGGTCACTGCAGAGTGACTTCGAAGCTGCCCAAGAGTCCGTAGCCATGATGAGGGGTATGGTGGAAAAGTCCAGGGGAGAGTACTTCGCGCAAGTCCAAGAGACCATCAAGACTGAGATCTTGATGGGGCAAGCTGTCAACTCCCTGAACTGCGAGGTGGCGCAACTGCGGGCCGAGACCTCCTCCCTACGCCAACTGAACTCACAACTAGTGGGGGAGCTCGAGTCTACCAGGGAAGCGGCCGCTACTGGGGAGAAGAAGCTTGAGGAGGTGGTGAGCAAGCTGTCTGAGGCAAAGGGCTAATTGGAAGAAGCTGCCTCTTCCCTTGCTGCCCTTACCACCGAGAAAAATGTTGCGGAGGCCTCAAAGCAAAAATTAGAAGCTGAGAACGCCGACCTTATGAATGTGGGTGCTGAAGCCCTTACTGACGGATCCGAGCTGGCGCTCGAGCAGATCCAATGCGTTCTCCCGGATTTGGACCTCTCACAGTTCTGCATTTATCATGAAGTGGTGGATGGAAAGCTCATTCCTCCTCCTTGAGCTCTTTTTCTTTTTTGTAATTTTATATTTCTGCACAACCTTTTGTACTTGGAATTTGTATAAAACTTGGTGTGAATACATACTCATTTCCGCTATAATCTTCTTCTCTTGTACTTTCTTGAGCTTCATCTTTCTTTGTGCACACGACTAACTGTTAGCTAACCTAGGCTTAGCGCGACCTTGTACTCTTTGATCTTGGCCTCTACCTGATCACGACTAGCTACTCCCTTAGCTTTGTATTTAACAGTTCTTATGCATAGCTTTGTACTGGATGACTGACTGGGCGTAGTCTGTCTGCCTCAGCTTGTTGTGTAAGAATTTGTTTGGAAAAGTTTCCTCCGACAAGGCAAGACTGATCAGTCATCGTTCTTCAAGCAGTGTACCCACCAACAACTCATCAGTCATCGTTCTTCGTACTTCACTTTGCTTCTCTATCGCTCTAGCGCTAAGTGCATAGAGGACATCGATCGTCAAAGGTGATACCTTGTTTGGCGAACCTTGCTCAATTGCGTGAACTCAGCAATACTTGAACTTAACCCTCCATGTACCGCTTTTAACTCGAGCAAATTGTTTAACCTTATAACAAACTTGGCAAACTGTTAACTCAAAGTAAACTTGAGCAACTATCAACTCTTCGGCGATGACGTTCAATACAACTTGTGAATCCCCCCTACTTCTGTCATCGCCCGGAACTCTTCGGATCTGGTACTCGCCGCACAACCCCTTCACTGTCTCCACTTTCACGCCATAAGGTTCTGGCGATGTTACCTTTCTTCTTTCATGACCTGATCATTGTTCCCTCATCTGGGGGTAGAGGCGCCTTTCGGATCCTTCTCCACCTCCCTGAGTTTCGGAACAATGATCTGGTCTTACAGGGTCGATATTGATGTTTCACTTAAATGGGGAAAGGCATTTTCCTTCCCTTCCCACCATTTAAGGTCACAAACACCCCTGACTTTCAGCTCATCTTGCCTGAACTCACTCGGTGAGAAGGACTTTATCTGGTGCCTCAACTTGCCCAGGGTGTACATCTCCACCCCCCTGGATGCACTGAGGACTTTTAATCTTGCCTGGTCGGTACACAAGCCCCCCAGTCTTGAGCTGATAACTTGTTTTCAGCGGAAAGACTAAGAAGTTCACTACTCCATTTTCTTCTTCAATGTATGCATGGTTTCGCCTTTATCTGCTGCGTGATCATCTGATATAACTGACCAACTCTTGCAGGCAGTAGGCGTGGGTCAATCTTAGTATCCGAAATCTAGCTCGCCTGACCTGCCAAGTGATATGCTCACTTCTATGTCATCGCCCCAAACTCTGCTAACTTAGTTCTCGCCGTGTACTTCTTCTTTCGAGCTTCAAACACGAAGCCATGGGCTTCCTCGGATGCTATTTTCCTTTTTGGCTGCCAAGGCGTCCTCTGCGGAGCTGCCTCGTATCTTGAGCTATCAACTTTGCTCATTTTGGGAGGAGAGCTGCCTTCAACGGATCCCCCTCTGCCTTCCCTGAGCCTTTAATCTGAAACAACCTGATCTTGACCATTGTTCCCTCATCTGGGGGTAGAGTTGCCTTTCAGATCCTTCTCTTCTCCCCCTGCATGCACTGAGAAACTTGCAATCTCGCCTCAATTCGCTCTCGTAAAGAGGTCTTGTATCTGTTCTGGCCTGCACCCGCTCTAGGCGAGGAGGGCTTTTTAATCTCTTCTCGCCTACACTCGCAACGGCGAGTAGGGCTTTTTAATCTTTTCTCGCCTACACTCGCTCGAGGCGAGGAGGTCTTTTTAATCTTTTCTTGCCTGAGCTCGCTCGACGGCGAGAAGGACTTTATCTGGTGCCTCAACTTGCCCAAGGGTTACATCTCCTCTTGCCCTGGATGCACTGAGGACTTTTAATCTCATCTCGTACCGGGGCTAGCTATTCATACTTGAGGAGGGGGCGTCCCGAAGGAATCCCTTAACCCCTGCTCAAAGACTAGGTGCCCGGATTTTAACTGTTATCTGGTACCGGGGATAGCTATTCATACTTGAGGAGGGGGCGTCCCAAAGGAATCCCTTAACCTTGCTCAAGGACTAGGCGCTCGGATTTTAACTGTTATCTAGCTCTGAACTCTCGCCCATACTCGTTCTTGGCTCTAAACTTTCGCCTAAACTCGTTCTTGGCGAGTAGGACTTCTTAATCTGTTCTCGCCTATACTCGTTCTTGGCGAGTAGGACTTAAAACTTAACTTTCACCTCCGATTGCCAGGTGGCGATGAGGGTTTCTAAAACCTTTAACTACTGCCACCGATCGCCGTAAAACGACAGGGACTTTAAAACTTTAACTATTGCCACCGATCGCCGAAAAACGATGGGAACTTTAAAACTTTAACAATTGCCACCGATCGCCGAAAAACGATGGGGACTTTAAAACTTTAACTATTGCCACCGATCGCCGAAAAACGATGGGGACTTTAAAACTTTTACTATTGCCACCGATCGCCGAAAAACGATGGGGACTTTAAAACTTTTACTATTGCCACCGATCGCCAAAAAACGATGGGGACTTTAAAACTTTACTTGTGCCTCCAATCGCCAGATGGCGATGAGGACTTAAAACTTTTATGCTCGTGCCTGCGATCGCCAGGTGGCGATGAGGACTTAAAAACTTTATGCTCGTGCCTGCGATCGTCGAGTGGCGATGAGGACTTGAAACTTATGCTTTAAAACCTTGTACTGAATGCATGCCATAATCTTTAAACTGTTGCCTTAAATCTCGTAAAAGCGATAAGGTTTTTTTTCTGAAAACTTAAAACGATAAGCATGCGAACATAGAAGCTTTAAACGTTGAAAAACTCTTCTTTATTGGGTGGCCTCATTAAAAACCCTCCATAGGGAAAAAAGAGTGCCCCCTTGAAATTGTTTTAACAGAAACTATTCAAATCTCTTCATATTCGTCTTTACTTACAAGGCTTTAACTGTAATACAACGCTGTGCACCTCCCGCCGAAGAATCCGCCAGCTATGGTGTGGATCTCGCCGTGAATAGGCACCTCGTGCTGTTGCCCTCCGCTGCTCGCCGGTTGAGACCCTGATGCTTGGTCCGCTTGCTTCTCTAGCAAGTAATCCCTCAGGAAACCACATTTGACCAGCTCGGCGAGCTGGTGCCCCAGAGCCAAACACGAATTGATAGAGTGGCCAAAACTCTCGTGGAACTCGCACCATGCGTCTGGCTTTGGCCCCAAAATCTTCTCTGCCGTTTTCTCAAGCACTTTGAGCCTGGTAGCTATGTTTGGGATGGCGATCAAATCAGCCAAACCCATCACAAACTCATACCTCGGGGGGCGATTACTCTCCCTGGGGCGCCCTGGTCCTTTGCTCTTATTTTTCTTAGGGTCGTAAGGATGACGCGCCCTTTGATCCCTCTTTCCCGCCGTCGCCCCCATTACCCTCTGAGGTTGTACCCTTGCTTGGGTGCGCGGTTTAGCTGGGGCCACATTTCCTCTCTTCTCGGTGACCTCGCTCTCGGCGGCGATGTGAGCCACAGCACGTCGCCGGATCTCGGCGAACGTGGTGGGGTGGCTCCTGATGAGCGACTCACTAAAGGGCCCAGGCAATACGCCCTTTTTGAAGGCGTGCACGAACATCTCCTCGTCCTTTCGTGGCAAACGGACTATCCAAGCCCTGAATCTGTTCAGGAAATCCTTCAAGGACTCCCCTTGGTACTGCCTTATATCAAACAAGTCGTAAGACACCAGAGGTGGTGCCTTGTTCACTATGTACTGCTCAACAAACATCTTGGAAAACTGTTGGAACGTGGTAATATGGCCAGTGGGTATACTGACGAACCAGTCCAACGCCGTTCCGCTCAAGGTGCTCATGAACACCTTACAATACACCGCGTCTGAGCCCCCTGAGAGCATCGTCTGAGTATGAAACGCCGTGAGATGGGCTTCCTTTCACTTGTTGTTATATCTTGTGATATGTCTTTTAATTTTGTTATATCTTGTATGGTGCACTTTGCTATCATTCGAGTCATTCACAACCCTACTATCTTTTGATACATGGTTTTTTCAATTTTGTAGATCCAATAGAAAAAAACTACATTGCATTAACAATACAAACATATCGGTTGATCCTGCCTGTTGACCAGGACGCAAGAGCCTTGCCTCGTCAAATCTGGATCGACTTTGCACCGTGTTAGCTTCCGTCCTTCGCCTTGATTCACCTCAAGAACCTGCAAAAGACAGAACGGCGCCGCTGCGGCCGATCACGCTCCGACGCCCAAGTCAGCGACTGAACCACCAAAATACTAAGAGAAAACTAAGAACTTCAGGAACCGTGCCAAATTCTCTCTCTCAGCGTACTCAAGTTCTCGCAAGCGTAAAAGAAGTATTCTAAAACGCGCGTACCTCAGAAGTTCGTTAGGATTCCTTATATACCTGTACATTTTCTCTCTCCTGACAGTTACACATCTGGACACGTGGCTCGCATCCAGCTGTACACGTGTCACCATCTGGAGCATCCTCGACTTGAGCGTCACCTCTTACTCTTCATACTTTCGGCTAAGTTACTTATGCAGGAAGCAACTCAGCGTATAACTGCCTGGGAGCGTGATCTCTTCTACGTGGCGAGTACGGGTGTCTTCATACACACCCTCCCTGTAGTCTCGCCGGCCGCCATCATGATCTACTTCACTTGCTTCATCGTGCATGCTCGGGTAAGTCGTTCCCCGACTTCAATCTCTGCTTCGAAGCCTGGAACAAGTTTTCCTGATCCCTCGGCGATGTCCTCCTTTCGGTGATCTCTGATCACTTGGTCGTCTGGGTTCGCATCCGGCGACTTCATCACAAACCTGGTGACCGCCGGTTTAGGTATGCTAGAGATCGGAGCACGCCAACTTAATGACTGGCGACTACACGAGCTCCCCGACTTCTTTCCCTTCTGCCAGCCAGGTGCCCCGTTCAACACGCCTGTATTATAGCTTGCTGCCACGTCATCACTTCCGACTACCTGGGCGGTACACAAGCCCCCCAGTCTTAAGCGAAGACTTGTCCAGCGAAAAGACTAAGAGGTCACGTCACTGCCGATCTACGTGGCGCTGGCACAGAATTCCAAACGTTCGCACCCTTGGCTTTTCTGACGCTCCACCAAACCCCTTTTTCCAATCGCTCGACATGTGGCTTCATCAACGGTCATCTTCAACTGTCGTTTGCGCTTCCAAAAACGTGTGAAAAACCCTTAAACCCCTTCATTTCTACTGTTTCATCATCTCTCTGTATTCCCAAAACGCTCTGAGTTTTCTCTGCAAACCCACAACGCTTCTCCAGCAACCTCAATCTCCAACTCCCTTCCACGCTCATCTGATCATCGAAAGGTACCTCTTTTACTTCTTCTGTTGATACTTGCTGCATTTTAACCGATTCGCATCATCCATTATCTGTCTGGTGCATATGCTGTGGGTTGTTTCCTCTTCTTCTTCCTTCTCGTAACTTAGGGCTTCGTCTCCCATTACATTCATCGCAACGAACTCTTATTCGTTCGTTCTCCATTCTTCGTCCATAATCGAGTCGATCTCTGTAACCTTTGTTCATCCTTTTTCCTTTTTCCTTTGCAGTTCCCGCGATGGCTCTTACGAAAACAACCGCAAATCCTCCTCCTTCATCACGAAACCCTCCATCCCAAGCGCGTAACTTACCACGAGCATCTGGTGCTCCTTCTTCCCAGGCTGAGAGGCCTGCAACCTCTCACCCTAATCTCACTCAGGCAACTCCACCAATCGTCGGAGGAGCCTCCGTCGCCACACGAGACTACAAGAAGCTTTATCCGTGGGCCACCTCTGCTCTGTTGAAAGAAACCTCTTCCATAAACTCAACGTTGGGCGTGCACCGAATAAGGAAAGGGGACCAATCTGATCTTTCATTCCATAAGGAGCATGACAGCAAAATGGCCGTGCTGCCCTGCCACCCGGATGAACCAATCTGTGCTGACGACAAAGCGAGCAACGACGAGTTGTTCTGCTTTCTCTACGCGACGTTCTTCAAGAAGGTGAAGCTCCGACTTCCCTTCACTCGCTTCGAGAGGGAATTGCTAACTGAGCTCGACATCGCCCCCGCCCAGCTTCACCCCAACAGCTGGGCGTTCGTAAGGGCGTTCCAGATTATGTGCGCACACCTGGGACTGCCAGCTTCGGTGGATGTTTTCCTCTTCCTCTTCGAAGCTAAGAATCCAGGAGACCGCCTCTGGATTAGCCTGAACGGGATCGCTGGGAGGTCAATTCTCTCCATCTTCCAGCAATCTTACAAAGATTGGAAAGGAAAATTTGTGAAGGTGTGCGCCAACGACCAAGATCCTTCCCTGCTCGACGGCTTCCCCTTGTACTGGGTGCACAAGGGGAACAAAGACGCCAAAGAGAGCTTCAGGAGACCCAGGAGTCCCGACAACATGGGCGAGCTGGACAAAGATCTATGCCTCTTCTAGAAGAAAGTAGCAGCCGCCAACATCACCTTTCCCACCTCTGCAATAATCTCCTTCGAGTTCCTCGAGGACCAACTCGAAGCTCACATAGGTTAGCACTTACCTCGGCATTTAGGTCTTCGTCTTGTGTTGGAATTGATTGCGCATCTCTGTTATCTACTATTGGGCGTCCTTCTTGTTGCGCACTGGACTTGGTTTTTAATTCATGCACCATTCGTTTGCATCTTTCGCACATGTACTCGTATATTTCGCTTTTTCCTTTGCGCTTACTTGTATATTTTTACCCTATGCAGATCTCATGTTGGGCAAAGACAAACTAGCTGAACTGAGGGCGCTCGCCCGGACTCACAAATTGGCGACGGGTTCTCAGACCGTGCCCAACTCGGTGGTGGAGATCGCCGCTGCCCAGGGCAGATCGCCCCCTCAAGGCCCAGCTCCTCCAGAGGCACTGCCCGCCCCTCAACGAAAAAAGCTCATCTTAAGGAAACCAAAGAGGAAAACTCCTCAAGTGGTTCAAGAAGATGAAGATGAGGATGATGAGGCGACTGAGGACGGCCTTGTCACCAAAAGGAAAAGGGTGGCACCTTCTTCACCACCCGCTCTCCCAACACCAACACCGCCCTCTCCCCCAGCTCCAACACCGCCCTCTCCCCCAGCTCCAACACCGCCGGTCCAAGCAATTCCCTTGGCAGCTGCGCTTCCTGCGGTTGAAGGCAACGAGCCCAACTTCATGGAGAACCCTCCTAGCGCCTCCACGCCATTCGTATCTGCTGGAGAGGGTCCTCCTTCAACTGCCTCAATCGCTGAAGCTGCACCAGGTGGGGATGAAGGCGCTCACAACTCACCAATACTCATAACCGAGTCCCCCACTTCACCACCACGCCAGGAAGCCCAACCTCATCAACCAATTCAAGAGGTTGGTGGTGAGAGTCAGCACCAGGCTCCTTCAGCACCTCCACCAACAGCGGCTGCAAGCCTGCCCCCCGTGGTCAAAGAAATCTGGGGGCCCTTCACAGCTAAACTCAAAATGATGGCAGAGGACCTCCCCTCAATCATAACAAAGGCTGTGAAGAGCTCCAACAAAAAACTTCAGGACGAGATCTCCACACTCCAAGAGGAGAATCGCCTGATAAGGATCGAGGCGGAAAAGCTGTCTTGCAACCTGATGATGGCGGAGATTGAACACTCAAGGGTGGAGGACGCCATGAGTGCCGAGTTGAGGGTTGCGCGCAAGGAGGCCTCCGATCTGCGCCAGAAGTTGCACCTCCTAGCTCAAGAGAAAATCGAGCTGGAGAACAAGCTGGTTCCTTACAGGCTTAAGGTGGCCAACTTGGAGGCATCGATGAAAGCGGATGCAGCCAAGGTGGAGAACCTTGAGAAGAGATCGGCTGATCGGGAGGTTCTCCTTGGAATGGTCGAGAGGGAGAGGGACGACGCCGTGGACGAGCTCGCCAAGGCTCGAGAGGAAAACGAGAAGATCGCTGCAGAGTTGGCCCAGGCGGGGGGCGAAGGCAGGAAGGTTGCTGACGACCTTGCTCAGGCTCGTGGGGAAACTGAAGAACTGAAGAAGTGAGCTGACGAGCTGAAGCAGCAAACCGAGGGGCTCAAACAACAAAACGAAGAGCTTGAACTGAGCTCCGCCCAAGTCCTTGCCGCCGGATTCGACGCCGCCCTGGAGCAAGTCGCCTGCCAGTACCCCGAGCTCGACCTCTCCATGGTGTCGATATGTAACGAAGTGGTGGATGGGAAGATCGTGCCTTCTGAACATTAGTCGTCTCCCTCCATCGCTTATTTCCTGAGATTTATCTGCCTATTTCTTTTTGCGCGATCTTTACTTGTGAATTTCTTTCCTTTGTATTCGAACTTGGTACAGCTTTTATTATAACTTCTTCCACTTCTGCACATGGTTTCTCTGTTTTCTTTGCTTTTCCTTGTAGAAACCGCTTAAACAAATTAACTTAGCGATTCTGCGGGCCCAATCGTTTACTTGCTGCTTCAAACTCGAGCAAACTATCAACTTTCAAACGATGGCATTTTAATAACTTGTGAACTTAAGGCAACGAACTTCAGCGTGAAAACTACTTACTAAACAGCAAGTTTCAATCCAACTGATAGTTTAAGATATAGTTCACCTGATCTGCTCCATCGAAATGGGCCCTTACTCTTGCCATCGCCTGAACTTCTTCTGATCACCATAGGGTCCCGGCGATGCAAGCCTCATTTTGCCTTCATAACTTGGCTATTGTTCCCTCATCTGGGGGTAGAGGCGCCTTTCAGATCCTTCTCTACCTCCCTGAGTTTCAGAACAATAAGCCGGATAGCTAGGCGTTCTCTTCGAACCTACCTCAGCCATCCTTTAAACTTCTTCCACCCTCCACACCGTACCTGAACTCGCTCGAGACGAGAAGGATTTTATCTTGCCTGAACTCGCTCGACGGCGAGAAGGTCTTTATCTTGCCTGAACTCGCTCGACGGCGAGAAGGTCTTTATCTGGTGCCTCTACTTTGCCCAGGGATTACATCTCCTCTTCCCTGGATGCACTGAGGACTTTTAACTTGTTTTCGCCTGCGCTCGCACAAAGTCGAGGAGGACTTTCCTCTTTCTCGCCTGCGCTCGCTCACCGGCGAGGAGGACTTTTTCTTGCCTGCACTCGCTCAAAGGCAAGGAGGACTTTTAATCCGTTCTCTCCTCAAAACGCGCGAGGGCGTTGAGGTCTTTAACCATTACTGGTGCCTCCGATCGCCGAAAGACGATGAGGACTTTAAAACATTAACTGTGCCGTCGATCGCCGAAAAGCGATGGAGACTTAAAAACTTTTAGAAAGTATGCAGCATAACTTCAAACTTGCCTTAAATCACGTACGAGTGATAAGGTCTTCTTCTAAAACTTTTGAAACAATAAGCATGCAATCTTAGAAACTTTAAACTTTGAAAACTCTTCTTTATTGGGTGGCCTCATTAAAAACCCTCCTTAGGGAAAAAAGAGTGCCCACTTCAAACTGTTTTAACAGAAAGCTTGCAAATCTCTTCGTGTTTGTTTCTACTTACAAAGCTTTAACTGTAATATAACTTGAGGTGTGTGGCGTTCCAAGTGCGAGGAAGCGCCCCTCCTTCCAATGTTTCTAAGCGGTAGGCGTCGTTCCCGAGCGCCTCGGTTATTCTGAACGGTCCCGTCCACTTAGGCGACAACTTGTTCTCCATCTCGTACTGGTGGGCCTTCCTCATCACCAGGTCGCTTTCTTTAAACTGCCTCGGCATCACCTTCGAATTATACCTTCGTTCAATCCTCCTTTTCACTGCCTCGGCTTTTACTCTCGCCTCCTCCCTGACCTCATCCAGCAAATCCAGATTCAACCTTCTTTCCTCATTCGAGTCTTCCGCTACAAAGCTCTGGAATCTCGGCGAGCTCTCCTGGATTTCCACTGGAATCATTGCGTCGCATCCATAGACCAGGCTAAACGGGGTCTCATGGGTTCCTGACTGCTCGGTGGTGTGGTACGCCCAGACTATGCGGGGTACCTCCTCAGCCCACGATCCCTTGGCTTTCTCTAGCCTTCTCTTCAAGCCTCTTAGCAATACCCGATTGGCGGACTCTACTTGGCCATTTGTCTGGGGGTGCTCGACGGATGCAAATACTTGTTGAATTCCCACCTCTTCGCACAGCTTCCTCAACAGGTGACTTGCAAACTGGGTCCCGTTGTCTGACACCAGGCGCTTAGGCACACCAAACCGGCACACGATGTTCTTCCACACAAAGCTCTCGATCTTGTGTGCGGTGATCTGGGCTACGGGCTCTGCTTCGATCCACTTGGTGAAGTATTCAATTGCCACCACCAAGTACTTCATCTGCCTGATCGCCAATGGGAAAGGTCCCAGGATGTCGATCCCCCACGTATGAAACGGCCAAGGGCTGTAAATCGACTTTAACTCTTCTGGAGGCGCTTTGTGCCAATCGGCGTGCTGCTGACATTGCTTGCAACACTGTGCATACTTCTTGCAGTCCTCCCTCATTGTTGGCCAGTAGTAACCTGCACGGAGGGTTCTTGCGGCCAGAGCTCGACCCCCGACGTGACTTTCGCATATCCCTTCATGGAGCTCGGCCATAATTCTTGTACATTTCTCTCCGTGCACACATTCCAGGAGTGGGTGTGTGAACCCAAACCTATACAACTCGCCATCAATCATTGTGAACTTGCTGGAGTTCTTCTTTATCTTCCTGGCCTCCGTCGGATCCAGCGGGAGAAGGCCATCTGCCAGGCATCGCTGGTACTGTGTTATCCACGTGTCTGGCTCATGGGTAGCGCAGACCTGCGTCATGTTCACCCTCTCCCCCCGACATGCTCTTATTCTCGGCAATCTCAAGGTTTCCTGAGTCAAAGACCTGTGACTCCTCGCCGCTTTCTCCGTCGACTTGCTTATTTGAAGAACCAGGTGGTCTGCCACAAATGCCCTAGGCGTCTTCAGAGTTTCTTGGATCACCGTCCTCTGCCTACCCCCTTTGCCCGAACTGGCGAGCTTAGCTAGCAAGTCTGCTCGGGCATTCTGCTCTCTGGGCACATGTACCACTTCAAAGGAGACAAAAGAAACCTTCAATTCCTGCACGTACGCTAAGTAAGCCGCCATTTGTGGATCCTTGGCCTGGAACTCGCCTGTTACTTGTCCCGTGACCAACAGCGAGTCACTCTTAGCCATCAGCACCCTAGCTCCCATCTCCTTGGCCTGCAAGATTCCGGCGATCAGCGCCTCATATTCTGCTTGATTGTTGTTGGCTTTGAAGGCAAACCTCAGGGACTGTTCAATCAGCACACCGTTGGGCCCTTCCAGGATGACTCTGGCACCGCTACCCTGTTGGTTCGACGATCCGTCCACCGAGAGCACCCAACGAAAATCGTCCCCCTCAACCCGTGCTGCCTCTGACGAGAGCTCGACCACAAAATCGGCGAAAATCTGCCCCTTGATCGGACCTCGGGGCTCATACTTGATATCGAACTCCGACAGCTCCACCGCCCACTTCACCATCCTCCCAGCTACATCAGGCTTCTTCAGGACTTTCTGGATGGGCAAGTCGGTCATCACCAGTATTGTAAAACTGTGAAAATAGTGGCGCAACCTCCTCGCCGAAAATACCACAGCCAATGCAGCTTTCTCCAAGGCCTGATACCTTACCTCGGGGCCTTGCAACACCTTGCTGACGAAGTAAATAGGCTTCTGAGCCTGGTCTTGGTCTTGGGCGAGCACCGCACTCACCGCCCTCTCAGTCACAGCAAAATACAACCTGAGAGGGGTTTCCACCAACGGTTTGCACAGAACCGGCGGGCTCGCCAGGTACTCTTTAAGTTTGACGAAGGCCTCTTCACATTCCTTCGTCCAGGCAAACTTATTGTTTCGCCTTAAACACTGAAAGTACGGATGGCCTTTCTCTCCGCTAGCCGACACGAAACGAGACAGGGCGGCCATCCGACCTGTAAGTTGCTGCACCTCCTTCACGGTAGCCGGGCTCCTCATCGCCAAGATGGCAGCACACTTATCAGGATTGGCCTCTATTCCTCTTTCAGTTAAGAGGAATCCCAAGAACTTCCCTGCCTCCACGCCAAAAATGCACTTCTCGGGGTTCAGCTTTAACCTGAATTTTTGGCGATTGTGGTGAACAACTCCTCCAGGTCCGCAACGTGCCAGCTCTTCTCCGGCGAGGTCACGACCATATCATCCACGTACGCTTGCACATTCTTTCCCAGCATTGGTGCAAGTACCCTATCCATCAATCTTTGGTACGTGGCCCCCGCGTTCTTCAGCCCAAAAGGCATCACCTTGTAGTTCAGAAGTTCGTTAGGATTCCTTATATACCTGTACATTTTCTCTCTCCTGACAGTTACACATCTGGACACGTGGCTCGCATCCAGCTGTACACGTGTCACCATCTGGAGCATCCTCGACTTGAGCGTCACCTCTTACTCTTCAGGCTTTCGGCTAAGTTACTTATGCAGGAAGCAACTCAGCGTATAACTGCCTTGGAGCGTGATCTCTTCTACGTGGCGAGTACGGGTGTCTTCATACACACCCTCCCTGTGGTCTCGCCGGCCGCCATCATGATCTACTTCACTTGCTTCATGGTGCATGCTCGGGTAAGTCGTTCCCTGACTTCAATCTCTGCTTCGAAGCCTGGAACAAGTTTTCCTGATCCCTCGGCGATGTCCTCCTTTCGGCGATCTCTGATCACTTGGTCGTCTGGGTTCGCATCCGGCGACTTCATCACAAACCTGGTGACCGCCGGTTTAGGTATGCTAGAGATCGGAGCACGCCAACTTAATGACTGGCGACTACACGAGCCCCCCGACTTCTTTCCCTTCTGCCAGCCAGGTGCCCCGTTCAACACGCCTATATTGTAGCTTGCTGCCACGTCATCACTTCCGACTACCTGGGCGGTACACCGGTTAAAAAAAGTTTAGAAAAAAACTAACAAATATGCCTGCAACATTATTAATAGAGTTTAGAACCAACCTAGATTATGAATATTAAAAATATTCAAAGGTTTGCTAATAAATGCCTCTTCACAGGAATTCAATGTTCTAATTTAATTAATATCAATCCAAGATGTAAGGATAATGTATTTGTCTGTAATTAAGGCCAATGTCTAATGGGTGCTTCCTTAACATTCAGATCCCACAACTTTGGGTAGGAAAAAAATAAAGATATAAATGAAGGTTGAGATAAATTTATTGGGTAAAGTGTAAAATCACTTATTTTATTTTTCTTTCATTTCCATATTTTATATTCATTTTTATTTTGCAATGTAAATTTAGTAAACTTTATATAAAGTAATAATAAATTATAGTAGAATTATTGTTATGTATTTTAGCCTTGTATCACAAATAAATAAACATGAGAAGCCACAAACATTGTCTCATATTGCGATACTCCCATTTCTCATTTTCTTTAGTGTATTTAGAACTGCTCAAACATATTCACAGTAGAATGTGGGTCTCTTTGTCAATTTGAACTAATTTTTTTCTAAGCACGATGTTAATTTATTATTCTTATTTAGAATTTATTATTTTTATTTGGAATGTAAACTGTTGGTGGTGATTTACCAATGAATTAGTGTATTTAGTGAGCCATTGGATCTCTTTTGAAAAGTCTGGCCCATTAATTTGTCCAATGTTTTTATTATTTGTCACCTACTTTTTTATTTATGCACCTCTTAGAAGTAATGGAGGTTTTCAAACCGTCGGGAATAGTGAGAGTTTTCGAACCGTCAGATATAGTGGGAGTTTTCAAACCGTTACGAATAATAGGGGTTCAAAATCGTAAGAAATAATGGGAGTTCAAACCGTCGAAAATAATGGGGGTTTCAGAACGGTTAGAAAGTGATTGTTTTTCAGAATATCGTAAAAATCGCTAGTAATCAATTAGCGACGCGGGATCTTCCAGGAAAAAAAACAAACCGCAGATAATGCACTTAACGGGGGTTAAAACTGTCGGAAACGTCAAATATAACCCTGTTATTTTTTTTAGTATAATATTATTATTACTAATAATATTATAATAATTATTATTACTAATAATATTATAATAATAATAATTATTATTAATATTAATATTATCATTAATATTAATTTTAATATTGTTATTATTAATATTAATAAAAATATTAATATTAATATTAATATTAATATTATCATTAATATCAATATTATTATTATTATTATTATTAAAAATATTTTGTGTGTAATACTTTATATACGGATACAATTCGTATGTAATTATTTTCACTTCATGGCATCTGATCGTGTCGGTTGATTTAGCGCAAGAGCGTTGCCTCGTCACGGTCTTCCTCACCAGCTTGACTCCACGTGCCCTCCAAGTTCGCACCACAGATAGCCTCTCTGAGAACTTGAAAAACACACGGTGGCGCCTCTGCGCCCGGTGGCGCTCCAACGCTCAAGTCAGTGACAAGAACACCCAAAAAACTGAGAGAAAATATGCTCTGTAGGACCGTACTGAAAAGCACACAACCCTAACAGGATGAGCCGTAATGAAAACGTACCTCTGCAAATTCTGTTAAGGTTACCTTTATAGCTAGGTTTCTTCTCTCTCCAGGCCGTTATGCTTTTCGACGCGTGGCTCGCATCCAGCCATGCACGTGTCGCCATCTGGGCTTGGATAGCAGGTAACACCCAGCCCTACACGTATCATCATCTGAGCCAAGGTAACTCGAGCATCATTTCCCTATTGCACCCAGCCCTACACGTGTCATCATCTGGGTTGGAGTAACTGGTAACATCCAACCCTACACGCGGCGTCATCTGGACTGGGGCAACTTGAACGTTATTCATGTGTAGTAACCAGTCGCGCGGCTAAGTCCTCTAGAACACCACCTGACAAGGCGAGTATCGGGTGCAGCAAAGTGCACCATCTCTGTGATATCACTTATCCTAGTGGCACCCTCCCTACCGCTGCGCCATGCATGTTCTGGCTGAGGAAACATCGCCATCAACGAACGTCCACTCTGGGAGTCCCGTCGCCGATAGGCGAGCTGTCCCCTCAACCCAAACACCTTTCACGCCCCATGCTGGCGCAACAATCACCTCACTGGAGTTGTACACTTGAACTTACACCTCTGGGCCTTCATCTGCCTCAATCTGAGCTTGTTGGGAGATCTGGCGATGTGCTTCCTGCGGTGATGTCAAGCTACTTGATCGCCAAATACGTCGATGACAAACCAACCCGGCGACAACCGGCCATGTTCATCGCAGAACGCCAGTTCCAAGAACCGGCGACCACGCTCATCTCTGAACCATCCATCTTTTCTAGCCTACGTGTTCCACTGAGCATGCCCCACCCGGGCACGTGCAAGACACGTCATCACACCCGATGACCTGGTCGGTACACAAGCCCCCAGTCTCGAGCTGCGACTTGTTCAGCGAGGAGACTAAATAGGGTTAAATCCGGCGGCTTACGTGGCTTTGCGCATTGGCGCTAAAACTGTTCACTGACTTGACATTTCACCAACTCCTTCGATCATTCGACACGTGGACCCATCAACGGCCATTGTTCACTGTCGTTTGCGCTTCTCGCAACGTTCGACATTCTTCGAAACTCTTAAACCCTTCGCGCCCTTTCACTGTTTCATTATCTTCCACCTTTCTTCGAACTCTCAAAACGCTCCAGCGAACGCTCCGATTCTCCCAACCTCAATCCTTCTGACCACTCTTCTGATCATACAAAGGTAACTCTTTTGTCACTCCTACTGATATTTGCTGCATTTTAATCAGTTTGCATCATCCAATACTTGTCTGGAGCATACGTTGTGGGATGTTTCTCTGTTTTGTTTTCTTCTTTCTTCGCTTAGGGTTTCTGAACCTTTCTCTGCAAACCCCCATTGTTCTTCCCTCTTCTCCCCTTCCGTCAAGTCTTTCTGTTTGCGAACTCTTATGCCTTTTCGTCTTCTTGCAGCTTCGTCAATTACTCGTCCAAAAACCACACCAAACCCTCATCCATCTCCTCGCAACCCTCCGGCGAAAATCCGTAGGGCAAACCCCTCATCTTCCCGCGACCCCCCAACGGGTTCCAACGTCCCTTCCGACCGAGTCACGAGACCCGCGTCCTCTCATCCCAGCCAACCACAACCAAACCCATCACAAACTAACGCGATGGCGAAACCCCTCCCAGATTATAAGCGTTTATACCCGTGGGCCTCTGCAACTTTGCTGGGTGAGACTTCATCCGTCAATACTGACCTCGACCTCCTTCGCCTCCAGAAAGGTGATAAGGTAAACCTATCTTTCAGCAAAGAGCACGATGGTAAAGTGTCCGTGCGTCCTTGCCCTCCCGGTGAACCCATATGCGTTGAAAACCAGGTGAGCGACGACGCCCCTTTCTGCTTCGTTTACACCACTCTGTTCAAGAAGGTTCAAGGAGCTCCTATCCGAGCTCGACATCGCCCCCGCCCAGCTTCATCCCAACAGCTGGGCGTTCGTGCGGGCCTACCAAATTATTTGCGCACACTTGGGCCATCCGGCTTCCGTGGACGTATTCCTCTACTTATTCGAGGCGAAGAACCCGGGTGATCGCCTGTGGGTTAGCCTCAACGGGGTCGCCGGGAGGTCCATTCTCTCCATTTTCCAGCAACCCTATAAGGATTGGAAAGGGAAGTTTGTGCGCGTATGTTGCAACGATCGAGACCCTTTCCTTCTCGACGGCTTTCCCTTGTACTGGGTGAACAAGGGAAAGAAGGACTCAAGCTTCAAGAAAGCCAGGGAGCTAGAGAAAATGGGAGACCTCGACAGGGACCTATGCGGCTTCTGGAAAAGAGTCGCCTCCTCCAGCGTGGTCCTCCCCACTTCCTCCATCATTTCTTACGAATTTCTCGAGAGCTAGCTTGACGTCCACATAGGTTTGTCCTTGGGCTCCCTTAGCTTACGTTCGTGTCGTCCGACCTTTACTTTGTGTATAGTTTTAGCTTTCCCTATGTATTGTCTTACATTACTTATCTTTCTTTGCCTTGTTAACTGTCGAAACTTTGTGATAACTATGTGTCGCTGACGCAGATATGATGCTAGGAAAGGATCGGATTGCTGATCTACGCGCCATAGGCAAGCGCCACAAACTCGCGGCGGGTTCCCAAACCGTGCCAAACTCTGTTGCGGAGATCGCCGCTGCTCAAGACAAGTCCCCGCCTGTTGGTCCATCCGCAACCGCCGTTCTTCCAGCCCCCAACGTAAAAAGCAACCCCTGAAGAAGGCTAAGAGGAAAGCCCCCAGGGTGGTATCAGACGAAGAAGCGGATGAAAGCACTGAAGACGGGCTGGTCTACAAGAGGAAAAGGGGGGTTGTGGATGAGCCTCCAGCCGTTGAGAGCGCCGCACCAAACTTCATCGAGAACCCCCCCAGCGCCTCTACACCATTCGAGTCTGCTGGGGATATTCTTGTTTCAAACGCCTCAGTGGCTAAGGCCGCTCCTGAGCAGCTCGCCGACACGCAGATTTCCTCTCAAGCTGCCGAAGAGCTCCCGGCCTCACCACCGCGCCTCGAAACTTCCCTCGCCATCCAAACTTGTGAGGGCGATGGTGAGCACCAACCTCCACCCCCACCACCAACACCGGGCCTTCCGACTTCTCTCCAAGAGGCCTTGAAGAACTTTAACGCCCGCCAACATGCTATGGCCGACGAAAACCTTCCTCACATCGTCGCTGAAGGATTAAAAGACCACTTGGAGAAAGTCGAACTCGACTGTCGCATCTACAAAGAGGCGGCCAGCACCGCGAAGGTTGAAACCGACAAGGTCAAGTGCGACATGCTGATCCAAGGCCTTGAGTTTTCGCTGGTAGAAAACACGCTCAAAGACGAACTCAGAAGCGTGCGCGACGACAAGAATGAGCTGCGCAGAAAACTGCATGATAAGGTCCAGGAGACCATCGAGTTGGAGAGCAAGCTCGTGCCCTTGAGGAAGCAGGTTGCGGAGCTGGTGGAGGCGAGGAAGGCCGACGAGGCCCAAGTGTCCAAGCTCGAGAAGAAGTCAACCGAAAGGGAAGTTCTTCTGGGTAAAGTCGAGCAAGATCGGGATAAGGCGATCAAAGAACTAGGTGAGACTGTTGCTGAGTTGGCCCGGGCCCGCGAAGAGAACAACGAGCTCAAAGCAAAAGTCGAAGAGCTCCAGCTTGAGGCCGCCCAGGTTCTCATTTCCGGCTTCGGGGTAGCTCTGGAGCAATTCGCCTGCAAGTTTCCCGATCTGGACCTGTCCGAGTTCTTCGTGTACAGCGAGGTGGTCGATGGCAAAATCGTGCCCCCAGTTGATCCATCGCCTTAAAACCCTTCGTGCCTCACTCTGACCATATGTAATGCTTTCATTCTGTTCGAACTGTTTAATACTTATATGCACACATATAGATATATACGTATGTTAATCTTTCGACTTATCTGCCGTGCCATTAATTGTTTCGAACTGCTTCTTAACTCATGTACTTCGCCCCAACCTGTACTTAACCTTTAAAACTCAGCGCACTTTGCACTCGCCGGTGCTTAACTTTCTGCAAACCACCTTAACTTAAACAAATGGTTAATTTGAAGCGATAACGTTTAGTACGAAATTAATTACTTAACACCTGGAACTTCTCTCGCCTGACCCATCAAGGGCCAAAGGCATCTCTACATCGTCGCTCAGAACTTCGGTGGTGCGGCTCCCGTCATGTGGTTCCCCTTATACCTCAATCTTAGAACATGGGTTTCTGGCGACGCCTCCTTCCTTTCAATCGAACGCGTCGCGACGGGGCCGCTCCCGATTCTCCCACCTTCTTATTCTGGGACTGCTTATCTCCTTGTTCCCCCATCTAGGGGTAGAGCTGCCTTTCGGATCCTTCTCTACCTCCCTGGGTTTCAGAACAATCATTTGGGCGGTGGGGTGCCCTCTGCGAACCACTCCCACCACCCTTTAACTTCTAACTCAACTGGTCTTACTAGGTCAATATTGGTGTCTCACTCAAGGGAAAAGAGTTCTTCTCCAACCCTCCTTTCCCATACTTGAGGTCGTTAACACCCCTGACTTTTCAGTTTCATCTTGCCTGAACTCACTCAAGGGTGAGAAGGACTTTTCCTGATGCCTCAACTTGCCCAGGGGCTACATCTCCTCCCCTCCTGGATGCACTAAGGGCTTTCAGCTTGCCTCAAGTTGCTCACGCAAAGAGTTCTTGCGATCTGTTCTTGCCTGTGCTCGCTCATGGCGAGTAGGACTTTTAAAATCTCTTTCTCGCCTGCGCTCGCTCGAGGCGAGGAGGTCTTTTTAAATCTCTTTCTCACCTGCGCTTGCTCGAGGCGAGGAGGTCTTTTTAAATCTCTTTCTCGCCTAACGGCGGTCAGAAGAATTTAAATCTACTTGTTCATCCGATCGCCAGGTGGCGGTGAGGGCTTAAAACTTAAACTTGTACCTCCGGTCGCCCGGTGGCGATGAGGATTTTAAAGACTTCACGTTTCGAAAATTTTGTACTGGATGCATGCGATTTGGGTTTACTATTTTTGATCTTTTCCCGCAAACTTAAAAAACAAACAGCATGCAAATTTGATAACTGGGAAACTTCGAGAAACTTCGAAACTTTCTTTATTGGGTGGCCTCATTAAAAACCCTTCTCGGGGAAAAGAGTGCCCCTTGAAAAATTGTTTCAACTGATACATCTCAGACTATTGGAGTTTATTGCTACTTACCATGCCTTAGCTGTAATAAAACTTGAGGTGGGTGGCGTTCCACGTGCGGGGGATCGCCCCTCCCTCCAGCGTCTCCAAGCGGTAGGCGCCATTCCCGAGTGCTTCGGTTATTCTGAATGGACCTGTCCACTTGGGCGACAACTTGTTTTCCATCTCGTATTGATGGGCCTTCCTCATCACCAGATCGCCATCTCTGAACTGCCTCGGCTTTATCTTGGAGTTATACTTGCGCTCGACCCTTCTCTTTACTGCTTCGGCCTTCACCCGCGCTTCCTCCCTGACCTCATCCAGCAGATCCAAGTTCATCCTCCTCTCTTTGTTCGAGTCTTCTGACACGAAGTTCAAAAACCTCGGCGAGCTCTCTTGGATCTCAACTGGGATCATCGTGTCGCACCCGTACACCAAGCTAAACGGGGTTTCGTGGGTTCCCGATTGCTCAGTAGTATGGTATGCCCACACTATGCGGGGAACCTTCTCAGCCCAAGACCCCTTAGCCTTTTCCAACCTCCTCTTCAATCCTCTTAGCAGAACCCGATTAGCGGACTCCACTTGCCCATTCGTTTGCGGGTGTTCCACAGATGCAAACACTTGTTGTGTCCCGATGTCCTCGCAAAGTTTCTTCAACAAGTGGCTTGCGAACTGGGTCCCATTGTCTGATACTAGACACTTGGGCACGCCAAAACGACACACAATATTCTTCCATACGAAACTCTGGATTTTGTGTGCGGTGATCTGGGCCACTGGTTCTGCTTCAATCCATTTCGTGAAGTATTCGATCGCCACAACCAAATACTTCATTTGTCTGATTGCCAATGGGAAGGGTCCTAGGATGTCGATTCCCCACGTGAGAAACAGCCAAAGACTGTAGATTGACTTCAACTCCTCTGGGGGTGCCTTATGCCAGTCGGCGTGCTGCTGGCATTGCTTGCAACGCTGGGCGTATCTCTTGCAATCTTCTCTCATTGTGGGCTAGTAATAGCCTGCACGGATAGTCCTTGTCGCCAGCGATCGACCTCCAATGTGGCTCCCGCAAATTCCCTCATGGATCTCAGCCATAATCGTCGTGCACTTCTCTCCGTGTACACATACAAGAAGAGGGTGTGTAAATCCAAACCTGTACAGCTCGCCGTCAATAAGGGTAAACTTGCTGGAGCTCTTCTTTATCTTTCTGGCCTCAGTTGAGTCAACTGGAAGCACACCATCCGCTAAATAGCGTTGGTATGGCGTTATCCACGTGTCTGGTTCATGGACAGCGCAAACTTGCATCGATCTCGCCCCTTCTGCTGAGCGCACTCTGACCCTCGGCGTCCTCAGAGTTTCCTGCGTTAGGGATTTATGACTTCTCACCGTTCTTTCCATTGATCTGCAAACATGGAGAACCTGGTGGTCTGCCACGAACGCTCGAGGCGCTTTCAAGGTTTCTTGAATGACAGTCCTCTGCCTGCCCCCTTTGCCCGAACTGGTGAGCTTGGCTAGCAAGTCAGCTCGGGCATTCTGTTCTCTCGGCACGTGCACCACTTCAAATGAAGCGAAAGATCTCCTTAGCTCTTGCACGTACTCCAAGTAGGCTGCCATCTGCGGGTCCTTGGCTTGGAACTCGCCAGTTACTTGTCCAGTGACCAACAGCGAATCGCTCTTGGCCATCAGCACTTTCGCCCCCATTTCCTTCGCCAGCAGGATTCCGACGATCAAAGCCTCGTACTCCGCTTGGTTGTTGCTTGCTTTGAAAGCAAACCTCAATGATTGCTCTATCAACACTCCGTTGGGCCCTTCCAAAATGACCCCAGCCCCACTGCCTAGATGGTTGGATGACCCATCAACCGAGAGTACCCAACGAAAGTCATCCTCGGCGCTCTGTGCTACTTCGGAGGACAACTCGACCACAAAATCGGCGAAGACTTGCCCCTTGATCGATCCCCGGGGTTTATATTTGATGTCGAACTCCGACAGCTCGACTGCCCACTTCACCATCCTTCCGGCCACATCGGGTTTCTTCAAAACCTTTTGGATTGGCAGATCAGACATCACCAGTACTGTAAAACTCTAGAAGTAATGGTGCAATCTCCTCGCCGAGAATACAACCGCTAATGCTGCCTTTTCTAGAGCCTGGTACCTCACCTCTGGGCCTTGCAGCACCTAGCTAGCGAAATATATGGGCCTTTGGATCTGATCCTGATCCTTCACGAGCACTGCGCTGATCGCCCTCTCAGTTATGCCTTGCAGTACAGCCTGAGCGGTGTTACGCCTTGGGGCTTGCATAGAATTGGAGGGCTCGCCAAATATTCCTTGAGCTTTACGAAGGCCTCCTCACACTCCTTTGTCCAAACAAACCTGTTGTTCCTTTTCAAACATTGGAAGTATGGGTGACCCTTCTCTCCGCTTGCCGATACGAATCGGGACAGGGCGGCCATCCTCCCCGTGAGTTGCTGCACCACCTTCACATTGGCAGGGCTCCTCATTGCCAAAATGGCGGCGCACTTCTCGGGGTTAGCCTCGATTCCCCTTTCCGACAGGAGAAACCCCAGAAATTTCCCTGCTTCTACACCGAAAACACACTTTTCAGGATTCAGTTTTAGCTTGTACCTGGCATTCCTGATGAACAACTTTTCCAAGTCGGCGACGTGCTTGTCTTTCTCCAGGGACGTCACGACCATGTCGTCGACGTATGCCTGCACATTCCTTCCGAGCATGGGTGCGAGCACCTTGTCCATCAGCCTTTGGTATGTGGCCCCTGCATTCTTCAACCCGAAGGGCATTACCCTGTAGCAATAGCATGACCTTTCCGTCATGAAGGCGGTCTTCTCTTCGTCCATGGGGTGCATTTTGATTTGGTTGTACCCCGAGAAGGCATCCAGAAAACTGAGCAGCTTGCACCCCGATGCACTGTCTACCAGGGCGTGTATGCTTGGTAAAGGATAAGAATCCTTTGGGCAGGCCTTGTTCAGGTCTGTAAAGTCAACACACATCCGCCATTTTCCGCTGCTCTTCTTGACCAGAACAACATTAGCGAGCCATTCTGGATATTGGATCTCCCTGATGTGGCCCGCTGCAAGGAGTTTCTGTGTCTCTTCCTTGATCGCCTGTCTCTTTTCCTCATTGAACTTTCTTCTTCTTTGGCGGATGGGCCTAACTTGGGGGTCCATTGCTAAACGATGGCACAAGGAATCGGGGTCGATTCCCGGCATATCTGAAACAGCCCACGCAAACGCATCCAAGTGTCTACTTATCACCTTGGCGATCTGGTCTTGCGTCTCACTATCCAGGGTTCTTCCCAACTTAAACACCTTACCGCTGATCTCCTTCTCGAGCCATTCCTCTACTGGCTGAGGTTTCCTTTCGCTGGCAATCAGCGCCCTCGCGATACCGGTTTCTTTGGCGGTCTCCGGGCAGTTTCTTTCTCCCTCCCAGCTCTCTGACCTCGCCTCTACATTCCCCACTGGCACATCGCCCTCCGCGACCACCTCTAACGCCGTTCCTGAAACTCGCCGGGATTCGCGCTCCGGCTCCACGCCAGGGGGAGGCGTTGTGGTTACGTGGCACACAGACCTCTTGTTCTTAAGGTTGTTTTCGTAACACTTCTTCGCCTCCTTCTGGTCAGAGCAAATAGTGATGATCATGCCCTCCATAGACGACAGCTTGACCTTCATGTGCCTTGTCGAAGGCACAACTCCTGTTCTGTTGAGCGTTGGCCTTCCCAACAGTATGTTGTACGCTGACGGGGCGTTTACAACAAGATACCTGATCTTCTCTGTTCGAGAGGCCAAGCCGTCAGTGAAGGTCGTCCTCAACTCGATGTACCCCCTCACCTCCACTTGGTCTCCGGCAAAACCGTACAAGCAGCCCCCATATAGTCTCAGTTGATCGGGGGACAGTTGTAACTTCTCAAAAGTCGGCCAAAACATCACATCTGCTGAACTTCCTTGGTCGACCAGCACCCGGTGGACAGTCCTCCCCCCGTGACAAGCGAGATCACAATAGGGTCGTTGTCGTGAGGCACCACGTCCCTAAGGTCCCCCTTGGTGAACGTGATGTCCACGTCGGGCGAGTGATCCTCAAAGATTTCCACTGACATTACCGACCTCGCGTACCTCTTACGTTGCGACGCGGTGCACCCCCCGCCGGAGAATCCGCTAGCTATGGTGTGGATCTCACCGTGAATGGGCACCTCATGCTGCTGCCCTCCGCTGCTCGCCGTTTGAGATCCTGACGCTTGGTCTGCTTGCTTCTCTAGCAAGTAATCCTTCAGGAAACCACATTTGACCAGCTCGGCGAGCTGGTGTCCCAGAGCTAAACACGAATTGATAGAGTGGCCAAAACTCTTGTGGAACTCGCACCATGCGTCTGGCTTTGGCCCCAAAACCTTCTCCGTCATTTTCTCAGGCACTTTGAGCCTGGCAGCAAAGTTTGGGATGGCGATCAAATCGGCCAAACCCATTACAAACTCATACCTTGGGGGGCGATTAGTCTCCCTGGGCCGCCCTGGCCCCTTGCTCTTATTTTTCTTAGGGTCGTAAGGATGGCGCATCCTTTGATCCCTCTTGATGGAAACCAAGTAGAGGACGCTCAAGCCCATGAAGCCCAAGCCCAACAAGGGGCCCAAGCCCAACGAATCACTAGGAGCATGGCAAGAGCTTTGGGACAAGAGTATCAAAAGATGACTCTTCTTATTTCTATTGTGTAGAGTAGGGGTGCGGATATTAATAAATAGGTGTGAACTTAGTAAGGGATGCTAGGGGGAGTGTAGATATGAGTTAGGAGGTGCCAAACTAGGAAGGAAAGGCACACTTCCTTCATGCACTAGTTGGCGCCGAATTTGAGTGTCATTAGGGGCACATTTGGCTTTGCATTTCAGCACCTTATAGGCTATAAATAAAGGTGTTTCCCTTGTACAAATGAGATTTGGAAATTAGAAGTAGAGAAACTATACTCAAGTTTAGAGAGAAATTGTGAGTCTTGTTGTCTTCTTCTTCCTTTGCCTTATCTTGTGTCCCAATGGTGAGCTTCAAGTGGCGGCAACCTTTCACTTATCTTGGAACAAGGCTCCAAGTGGCGTGAATGCAATTCCAAGTCTCAAATCCAGCAAACTTCACTCCATAAGTGTTCTTTCTTTCATCTCTTTCTATTTCATTCGGTAGTTTCCAATTTTTAGTGTTCTTCATTCTTTTTCACCGATTAAATTTGTGTTTCCTAGCCTAGCTTTCAAATTCTGTTCGGTACAGTAGTTATTCCTTTCAATTTCTGTTCGGTTTTCATTTGTTGTTCTTAAATTCTTGTTGCTTGATTCCATTTGACAATACATGGACTTCCATATGAGCTTTGGTTCGGTGCAAAGTCTTGGTGAGTTCTTGAATTAGAACATTGATCCAATTCTAAGTAAAGTGCCAATTCATGACCAACTCAAGTTGCTCCTAAGAATGTCAAAGAATCATGTATTCTTGTTATTGCATTCTCATCACCTCTTTCCCGCCGCCGCCTCCATTACCCTTTGCGGCTATACCCTTGCTTGGGCGCGCGGTTTAGCTGGGGCCACATTTCCCCTCTTCTCGGAGACCTCGCTCTCGACGGCGATGTGGGCCACAGTACGTCGCCGGATTTCAGCAAACGTGGCGGGGTGGCTCCTGATGAGCGACTCACTAAAAGGCCCAGGTAACACACCCTTTTTGAAAGCGTGCACGAACATCTCTTCGTCCTTTCCTAGCAAGCGGACTATCTGAGCTCCGAATCTGTTCAGGAAATCCTTCAGGGACTCCCCTTGGTACTGCCTTATATCAAACAGGTCGTAAGACACCAAAGGTGGCGCCTTGTTCACTATATACTGCTCAACAAACATCTTGGAAAACTGTTGAAATGTGGTAATGTGGCCAATAGGTATACTGACGAACCAGTCCAACGTTGTTCCGCTCAAAGTGCTCATGAACACCTTACAGTATACCGCGTCTGAGCCCCCCGAGAGCATCATCTGAGTATGAAACGCCGTGAGATGGGCTTCCTTTCACTTGTTGTTATATCTTGTGATATGTCTTTTAATTTTGTTATCATGTCAAGTTTTGTCTTAGTCATGTTGTTCCATAATTGTCATTACTTCTAGTAGTACTTTTATTGCTTTGATTGTTTCTTGCTTTGGTTTACTCTCTGTTTTTGAAGTTTATTGCTTGATCCTTTGTGCATTTTCATTTTTAGATTTGAGTTCATGCTTGTATTTTCATTCTATACAAGTTCCTTTACACAATTTCCATTATGTCTTTGCTAGTTCATCATACTGTTTTTCATTCCTAAATAGGATACTCTGTTTTCTTACAAACGTGCTACTGTTTTCAATTTACTGCAATTAATTGGCTCACTGGAAATTTGTGAAAATTTGGATTTACATTCTTCAACGTGTTAAAGAACCATAGCAAAAAGAAGTACTCAAAAATTCCAAGTACACAAAAAATGATAAATAAAATACGAAAAGTGTACAATTCTGCCGAAAAAAATACGGTAATTGGGCAGCGATTTTGAAAAATTTATTTCTCTCAATTGGCTTAATTTTTTTAACTCATTCCAGTGCCATTATTGAGTTGAGACACTGAAGTTTCTGTGGTTAATTTTTCACATTCCAGTTCACTTTCAATCATTCCAGTTAAATCTGTAAACATAGCACAGTTTGCATAAAAAAAATATTTTCCAGTAGCTTGTTTTTTTTGTTTCTTAAATCTACTCTAGTACTTTTCTTTAGGACTCTTTTGGTGTGCCTTCTTTATTCATTGAGTTCCTTATTTTCTTGCTTGTCTTTCATTCACATTCTTTTCCAGTTTGTCATATATTGCTTTCTGTTTTGGTTTAGCTTTTCTTGCTTATACCTTTTTGATCCTGCCTGTTGACCGGAACGCTGGAGAATGCCTCGTCAAAGGATCGACGTGCGCACCGCTTCTCACTTCCGTTCCTTTCCGGGATCCACTTCAAGAACCTGCAAAGAAACAACACGGCGCCGCTGCGGCCGATCGCACTCCGACGCTCAAGTCAGTGACGGTATCACCAAATACTAAGAACAAGAACCGTGCAAATCCTCTCTCACAATCAGCTCTATCACTCGCAAGCGTAAAGTGTATGAACTGAACGTGCGTACCTCAGAAAGTTTGTTAAAAGCTCTTATATACCTGGTGGCTTTCTCTCTCCTGGCAGTTACAGACTTGGACACGTGGCTCGCATCCAATTGTACACGTGCCATCATCTGGAGGCTCCCTGACTTGGCGCTGCTTCTACTCTCATTTTGGCTAAGTTACTTATGCATGGTACTGCCCAGTGCATAGCTAACTTAGGAGTGCGATCTCTACTGGAACTGGCGAGTTAGGGGTTTTCATACACCTTCCCTGTGGTCTCGCCGGCCGCCTTCATAACCTGCTGCTTCTCCTTCATCTTCGGCGATGTGCTTGCTCTGGCGATCTCCAATGCCTAGGTCGCCTGAATCTACATCTGGCGACTTGATCTTTAACCTGGCGATCGCCTATTCTGGTAAGCTGGAAATCGGAACACGCCAGCTTAACAACTGGCGACTACACGTGCCTCCCGACTTCCTTCCTATCTGCCAACCTGGCGCCTTGTCAACACGCCTACACCGTAGCAGGATGCCACGTCATCACACCCGACCACCAGGGCGGTACACAAGCCCCCCAGTCTTAAGCGAAGACTTGTCTAGCGAAAAGACTGAAAGAGCCTTCGTTAACACCGATCTACGTGGCACTGACGCAGAATTCCAAGCGATTGTACCTTCTGCTGCCCTGACGCTCCACCAAACCCTTCACTCATCGTTCGACACGTGGCTTCATCAACGGCTCTCTTCATCTGCCGTTAGCGCTTCCTAAAATCATTTCGAAAACCCTTAAACCCCTTACGCTCCACTGTTCCATCACTTTCTTCGTGCTTGCAAACGCTCTCACTTCCTTCTGCGAAAGCTCTCGACGTTCTTCAACGCTCTAGATCACCATCTCCCTTCACCGTCTTCCTGATCATCGAAAGGTAACTACTTTCCTTCATCTGCTGGGTTTCCTTGCATTTTCACCGATTTGCATCATCCTGTAACTGCCTGGTGCATACGCTGTGGGTTGTTTTTCCATTTCTCCTTCTGCGTAACTTAGGGCTTTGTCGATCGTCGCAACGAACATACATTCGTTCGTTTTTTCACCTTCCTTCTATGATCGAGTCAGCCTCTGTAACCCCCTGATCATTTTTCCTTTCTTCTTCCTTTGCAGCTGCTATCATGACTCGCACCAAGATTACCCCGAACCCACCTCCTTCAGCACGAAACCTTCCTTCACAAGCACACGACCCAACACAAGTTCGTGGCGCTTCGTCTTCGCAGGCTGTGAGGCCTGCGTCTTCCCAACCTGTCCTGGCTCAGGCGACTCCATCTAACGCTGGAGGAGCCCCCGTCCCTCTGCCAGACTTCAAAACTTTATACCCCTGGGCTAACTCAACCCTTCTGAAGGAGACCTCGTCGGTGAACACTGCGGGAGCAGTTTTGCGGTTGACTAAGGGGGACGAGGCCTATCAATCGTTTCACAAGGAGCACGACGAGAAGATGATGGTGTTGCCTTGCCCCACCGCTCTGCCAGTGTGTGCTGATGACAGAGTAAGCGCCGACGGGCCCTTCTGCTTTGTCTATACAACTTTCTTCAAGAAGGTCAAGCTCAGGTTCCCTCTCACCCGATTCGAGAGGGAACTTCTGACCGAGCTCAACATTGCTGCCGCCCAGCTTCACCCCAACAGCTGGGCGTTTGTTCGAGCCTTTCAAATAACGTGCGACCACCTGGGGTTGCCCGCGTCGGTGGACGTGTTTTTGTTCCTTTTTGAAGCCAAGCACCCAAGAGACCGCCTGTGGGTCAGCTTGAATGCGATTGCTGGGAGATCCATTTTTACCATCTTCCAGCAATCGTACAAAGACTGGAAGGGAAAATTCATCCAAGTACGTGCAAACGACAAGGACACCTCCCTTCTTGATGGCTTCCCCTTGTACTGGGTGGACAAGGGGAAAAAGGAGTCCAAGAGCTGCTTCAGGAGGCCTAGAAGTCCTGATAGCATGGGAGCATTGGACAGAGACCTCTGTCTTTTCTGGAAGAGGGTGACTGGCCTTAGCTCGCACAACGGCGATAAGGACTTTATCTGGTGCCTCAACTTGCCCAGGGTGTACATCTCCTCCCCCCTGGATGCACTGAGGACCTTTTCTTTCTCTCGCCTGCACTCGCTCGGCGGCGAGGAGGTCTTTGACTGGCCTTAGCTCGCACAACGGCGATAAGGACTTTATCTGGTGCCTCAACTTGCCCAGGGTGTACATCTCCTCCCCCCTGGATGCACTGAGGACCTTTTCTTTCTCTCGCCTGCACTCGCTCGACGGCGAGGAGGTCTTTAACTTGCCTCTACATTGCCCCAGGGGTTCCATCTTCTCGCCCCCAGAAACATGGAGGACTTTTTACTCTTTCTCGCCTGCACTCGCTCGACGGCGAGGAGGTCTTTTACTTGCCTCAGGACGCGCGAGAGCGTTGAGGTCTTTCATCTGGTGCCTCCGATCGCCGAAAGACGATGAGGACTTTAAAACTTAACTGGTGCCTCCAATCGCCGAAAAACGATGAGGACTTAAAACTTAACTGGTGCCTCCAATCGCCGAAAAACGATGAGGACTTAAAACTTAACTGGTGCCTTCAATCGCCGAAAAACGATGAGGACTTAAAACTTTTTAGAAAACACGCGATATATCTTTTCTTGCCTTAAATCATGTACAAATGACAAGGTCTTTCTTCAAAACTTTTGAAAATAGCACACATGCAATCTGAAAACACCTTATACTTCGAAAACTCTTCTTTTATTGGGTGGCCTCATTAAAAACCCTCCTTAGGGAAAAAAGAGTGCCCCCTTCAAATTGTTTTAACAGAGACATTGTAATATAACATTGTGTTTGTCTTTACTTACAAAGCTCTTAACTATAGTACAACTTCAGGTGTGTGGCGTTCCAGGTGCGAGGGATCGCCCCTCCTTCCAGCGTCTCTAAGCGGTAGGCCCCGTTCCCGAGCGCCTCGGTTATTCTGAACGGTCCAGTCCACTTGGGTGACAATTTATTCTCCATCTCGTACTGGTGGGCCTTCCTCATCACCAAGTCGCCCTCTCTAAACTGCCTTGGCATCACCTTCGAGTTGTATCTTCGTTCAACCCTTCTCTTCACGGCCTCAGCCTTCAACCTCGCCTCTTCCCTGACCTCATCCAGCAGATCCAGGTTCAGCCTTCTCTCTTCATTCGAATCTTCCTCTACGAAGTTCTGGAATCTCGGCGAGCTCTCCTGGATCTCCACTGGAATCATGGCATCACACCCATAGACCAAGCTGAACGGGGTCTCGTGGGTTCCTGACTGCTCGGTGGTGTGGTACGCCCAGACTATACGGGGCACCTCCTCAGCCCAACTTCCCTTGGCTTTCTCAAGCCTTCTCTTCAAACCTCTCAACAACACCCGATTAGCTGATTCCACCTAGCCATTCGTTTGAGGGTGCTCGACGGATGCAAACACTTGTTGAATTCCCACCCCTTCGCAAAGCTTCTTCAACAGGTGGCTTGCAAACTGCGTCCCATTATCTGACACCAGGCGCTTAGGCACTCCAAACCGGCACACGATGTTCTTCCATACAAAACCTTCGATCTTGTGTGCGGTGATCTGGGCCACTGGTTCTGCTTCAATCCACTTGGTGAAATACTCAATCGCCACCACCAAGTACTTCGTTTGCCTGATCGCCAGCGGGAAAGGTCCCAGGATGTCGATTCCCCAAGTATGAAACGGCCAAGGGCTATAGATCGACTTCAACTCCTCGGGAGGTGCCTTATGCCAATCGGCGTGCTGCTGGCATTGTTTACAACATTGGGCATATTTCTTGCAATCTTCTCTCATGGATGGCCAGTAGTAGCCTGCACGGAGAGTCCTCGCGGCCAGAGCCCGACCCCCGACGTGGCTTCCGCATATACCTTCGTGGAGCTCTGCCATGATTCTCGTGCACTTCTCGCCGTGTATACATTCCAGGAGTGGGTGAGTGAACCCAAACCTGTACAGATCGCCATCAATCAATGTGTACTTACTGGAATTTTTCTTTACCTTCCTAGCCTCTGTCGGATCCAGCGGGAGGAGGCCATCTGCCAGGCACCGCTTGTACTGTGTTATCCAAGTGTCTGGCTCATGGTCGACGCAGACCTGCATCACGTCCACCTTCTCTCCTCGACATGCTCTAATTCTCGGCGATCTCAGAGTTTCTTGCGTCAAAGACTTATGGCTTCTCGCTGCTCTCTCCGTCGACTTGCTTATCTGAAGGACCAGGTGATCTGCTACAAATGCGCTCGGCGTCTTCAGAGTTTCTTGAATCACCGTCCTCTGCCTACCCCCCTTGCCTGAGCTGGCGAGCTTAGCAAGCAAGTCAGCTCGGGCATTCTGCTCTCTGGGCACATGTACTACTTCAAAGGAGGCAAAGGAACTCTTCAATTCCTGCACATACGCCAAGTAAGCCGCCATTTGTGGATCTTTAGCCTGGAACTCGCCTGTTACTTGCCCTGTGACTAGCAGCGAGTCACTCTTAGCCATCAGCACCCTAGCTCCCATCTCCTTGGCCAGCAAAATTCCGGCGATCAGCGCCTCATACTCTGCTTGATTGTTGCTGGCTTTAAAGGCAAACCTCAAAGATTGCTCAATCAGCACGCCGTTGGGCCCTTCCAATATGACTCCAGCACCGCTACCCTGCTGGTTCGACGATCCATCCACCGAGAGTACCCAACGGAAATCGTCTCCTTCAACCCGCGTCGCCTCTGATGAGAGTTCAACCACAAAATCTGCAAAGATTTGCCCCTTGATCGGGCCTCGAGGCTCGTACTTAATATCAAACTCTGACAACTCTACCGCCCACTTCACCATCCTTCCCGCAACGTCGGGTTTCTTCAAGACCTTCTGGATGGGCAGGTCAGTCATCACCAGTATTGAGAAACTGTGGAAGTAGTGGCGCAACCTCCTCGCCGAAAACACCACAGCCAGCGCAGCCTTCTCCAGGGCCTGATATCTCGTTTCTGGGCCCTGCAACACCTTGCTCATAAAATAAATAGGCTTCTGGGCCTGATCTTGATCCTGGGCGAGCACCGCACTCACCGCCCTCTCAGTTACAGCAAAATACAACCTGAGAGGGATCCCCACCAGCAGTTTGCACAGAACCGACGGGCTCGCCAGATACTCCTTCAGTTTAACGAAAGCTTCCTCGCATTCTTTCGTCCAAGCGAACTTGTTATTGCGCCGCAGACACTGAAAATAGGGGTGCCCCTTTTCTCCGCTAGCTGACACGAAGCGAGATAGGGCTGCCATCCGACCTGTCAGCTGCTGGACTTCTTTCACTGTAGCCGGGCTTCTCATCGCCAAGATGGCGGCACACTTGCATGGGTTAGCTTCTATCCCCCTTTCAGTCAAGAGAAAACCCAAAAACTTTCCAGCCTCCACGCCGAAAATGCATTTCTCCGGGTTGAGCTTTAACTTGAACTTGGCGATCGTCGTGAACAATTCTTCCAAGTCTGCAACGTGCTTGCTTTTCTCCTGCGAGGTCACGACCATGTCATCGACGTAGGCTTGCACGTTCCTTCCCAGCATTGGTGCAAGTACTCGATCCATCAACCTCTGGTACGTGGCCCTCGCGTTCTTCAGCCCAAACGGCATCACCTTATAGCAGTAGCACGACCTCTCCGTCATGAAGGCTGTTTTTTCTTCATCCATGGGATGCATCTTGATCTGATTATAGCCCGAGAAGGCATCCAGGAAACTCAGCAGCTTGCACCCTGCAGCACTATCAACCAGGGCATCAATGCTTGGTAAAGGATACGAATCCTTTGGGCAAGCTTTGTTCAGATCGGTGAAATCGACGCACATGCGCCATTTCCCGTTACTCTTCTTCACCAGTACGACATTTGCCAACCATTCAGGGTACTGGACTTCCCTGATGTGGCCTGCAGCGAGGAGTTTCTGTGTTTCGTCCCTGATCGCCTGCCTCCTCTCCTCATTGAATTTTCTTCTCCTTTGTCGCACCGGTCTCACCATGTTGTCCATCGCCAGATGATGGCACAAGAAGTCGGGATCGATCCCGGGCATGTCCGAAGCGGACCAAGCAAACGCGTCCAGGTGCCGCTCAATCACCTTGGCGATCTGGTCCTGGAGATCGACCTCCAGAGATCTTCCGAGCTTGAAGATTTTCCCTCCGATCTCCTTCTCGAGCCACTGCTCGACAGGTTTGGGCCTGGATTCTCTGGCGATCACCGCCCTGGCGATTCCCTGTTCCCTTGCTTCCTCGGGGCGATTCCGCGCCTCTTCCTCCTCCAGGCCAGCATTCCTCTCCCCTAGCTCAGCGTCTACCATCTCTACATCCCTTTCGGCGGCCTCCTCTGTTACCGGCGGTCTGGGCTTCATACCGGGAGGTGGGGTGGTTGTTACATAACTCACTGATCTTTTGTTTTTCAGGCTATTCTCATAGCACCTTTTCGCTTCTTTCTGATCAGACTTGATCGTGATCACCACCCCTTCCATGGACGACAACTTCACCTTCATGTGCCGAGTCGACGGAATGGCGCCTATCCTGTTAAGAGTGGGCCTTCCCAACAGGATGTTATATGCTGAAGGGGCGTTTACGATGAGGTACTTGATTTTCTCCGTCCTCGACCCAACCTCATCTGTAAACGTGGTTCTCAGCTCAATGTACCCCCTGACCTCCACCTGGTCGCCAGCGAACCCATATAAGCACCCTCCATAGGGCCTTAGCTGGTTAAGGGGCAATTCCAGCTGCGTGAAAGTCGGCCAGAACATCACGTCTGCCGAGCTTCCTTGGTCCACCAGAACTCTGTGGACCTTCCTTCCCGCCGTAACCAACGAAATAACTATGGGATCGTTGTCATGAGGCACAACGTCCCGAAGATCCTGCTTTGTGAACGTAATGTCCACTTCCGGCGAGTGATCTTCAAACATGTCCACTGTCATCACCGATCGCGCATACTTTTTCCTCTGCGATGCAGTGCATCCACCACCTGAGAAACCCCCTGCAATGGTGTGGATCTCCCCATGGATAGGCATCTCGTGTTGCTGGGCTTCCCCACCTGCTGGCTGGGAACTCGACGCTCCCCCCGTCCTCCTGTCCAGCAGATAGTCATTTAAGAACCCGCTCTTAACCAGATCGTCGAGCTGGTATCCTAAAGACAAACACGAGTCCAAAGTGTGGCCAAAACACTGGTGGAACTCACACCAGGCGTCCGGCTTTGACCCCAGCACCTTGTCGCCCACCTTCTCAGGCGCTTTCAACCTAGCAGATATGTTGGGAATGGCGATCAGATCCGCTAATCCCATGACAAACTTGTGCTTAGGCGGGCGATTGTACTCCCGGCGTGCTGGTTGCTGGCGTGCTGGTTGTTGGCGCGCTTGGCTTCTTCCCTTGTTTCTCCTGTCGTAAGGATGGCGAGTCCTCTGGTCTTTTCTGGCCGCCGCCGCCGTTTCCAGCACCCTCTGCGGCTGGATCCTGGTTTGGGCGCGTGGCCTGGCGGGAGCCACGCTGCCTCTCTTCTCGGCGACTTCACTCTCGTCGGCGATGTGGGCCACCGCAAGTCGCCTGACTTCAGCAAACGTCGCTGGATGAGCCCTGATCAAGGCCTCGCAGAATGGCCCTGGCTGCACGCCCTTCTTGAAGGCATAGACCAGCATTTCTTCATCCTTGGCCGGCGATCTGACCATCTGCGCTCCGAAGCGATTGAGGTAGTCTCTGAGGGACTCCCCATGGTACTGCCTTATATCAAACAGATCATAGGACACCCTGGGCGGTGCCTTATTCACAATGTACTGTTCAACGAAGATCTTTGAGAATTGTTGAAAATTGGTTATGTGGCCGTTAGGCAAGCTCACAAACCACTCCATCGCCGTTCCCTGGAGCGTACTCACGAACATCTTGCAGTAGACGGCGTCTGACCCTCCCGACAGCATCATCTGCGTGTGGAACGTGGTCAGATGAGCCTCTGGATCCTCCACGCCGGTAAAGACAGCCTTAACCGGAACCACGCTCGTGGGAATAGGCGTGTCGGTAATCGCCTGAACAAAAGGCATTGGGAAAACACGAGGTGGCGTCGACGGCGCCACCTCTTCAGCAGAAGAACGTCCTTGCTGCTCCTGAAGAGCTCGACGCAGCTCCTCAGTTACCTTGCTGAGCTCCTCGTTCCTGGCGCGAGAGGCGACCAGGTCCTCATGTATCCTTGCCTGCTCTACGCGCGAGGCTTCCACAGTTGCCTGCAACGAGCGCATCATCTCTGCCATCTGCGCCATGGTCATGGCGGCGTCGCCTTCAGCAGCGACAGGCGCCACGGGACTGGAACGATTGCTCCTCATTTTTCTCATTAACTTCAGCGAACCACAGGAATGCAGCGAACAACACTTCAACCACCATCGAATCAGCGATCAATCGGAGAAAACTCAAGAAACTGCGCAAGAACTCAAGAACACCGCAAACCTTCGAAGAAAACCACAGCTTCACCAAAAACCACCGTTTCCCCGCGGACAACCAAACAAGCGAGAACCTGCAAAGAAACAACACGGCGCCGCTGCGGCCGATCGCACTCCGACGCTCAAGTCAGTGACGGTATCACCAAATACTAAGAACAAGAACCGTGCAAATCCTCTCTCACAATCAGCTCTATCACTCGCAAGCGTAAAGTGTATGAACTGAACGTGCGTACCTCAGAAAGTTTGTTAAAAGCTCTTATATACCTGGTGGCTTTCTCTCTCCTGGCAGTTACAGACTTGGACACGTGGCTCGCATCCAACTGTACACGTGCCATCATCTGGAGGCTCCCTGACTTGGCGCTGCTTCTACTCTCATTTTGGCTAAGTTACTTATGCATGGTACTGCCCAGTGCATAGCTAACTTAGGAGTGCGATCTCTACTGGAACTGGCGAGTTAGGGGTTTTCATACACCTTCCCTGTGGTCTCGCCGGCCGCCTTCATAACCTGCTGCTTCTCCTTCATCTTCGGCGATGTGCTTGCTCTGGCGATCTCCAATGCCTAGGTCGCCTGAATCTACATCTGGCGACTTGATCTTTAACCTGGCGATCGCCTATTCTGGTAAGCTGGAAATCGGAACACGCCAGCTTAACAACTGGCGACTACACGTGCCTCCCGACTTCCTTCCTATCTGCCAACCTGGCGCCTTGTCAACACGCCTACACCGTAGCAGGATGCCACGTCATCACACCCGACCACCAGGGCGGTACACTTTTCTTGCTTGTCTTTTTGTTCTTCTAAAGTTTTGTGGAGACTTGTTCTTGAGTGAGTGTGGTTTGCTTTGACATTTTTCATTTGAAGCTCCTCCATTCCACAAGAAAGGCTTGGTTGAGGACAGAATACTTTCTTGGAGTGGTTTGAGTACTTTCTTTGGCATTTTCCAGCAACCTATATCTCACTTTATTTTGCTAACAAGTTTCTTTAATTGTTTGTTTCTAGTTTTTGTACTTTTTGATCATGGCTCATTTTTCTAGTGGAGAATCCTCCAAACCTTGCTCACCTCAAAAGGCAGCTCTCTTTGCTGATATAAAGAATGCTAAACAATCAAATGCTCAATATCTTGAAGTGATAAGACAAATGGAGGCAAGGCTCCAAAGCTTGGAGTTAAGCCGTGAGGAAGTCCATCAAAACCGGGAGAGAAGACATCATCCTCCTCTTCGGCATTCTTCAAGGCATTCTCATTCTTCTCATGGATATTATGAAGACAATGCACGGCCAAGGCACCATCACCATGAAGAGAGGCGCCAACATGTGGCTGGCCCTTATTCACCTAATGTAAAACTTCCTAGCTTTAGTGGTGAAAGTGATCCTAATGTGTACTTAGGATGGGAGGCTAAGGTTGAGCAAATATTTGATGTAAATGGGGTTAGAGATGAGCATAGGGTTAGATTAGCATCTTTAGAATTTTTAGACTATGCCATGCAATGGTGGCATCAATATCTCATGGACATTGACCTACACAAGAGACCGCCCGTGGTCTCTTGGGACGATTTAAAAGCTTGTTTACGCGCTAGATTCATACCCCCACACTTTAGGAAAGACCTATTGTTGAAACTCCAACGGTTTCATCAAGGCACGCTAAGTGTGGATGATTACTTTAAACAACTAGACACGCTTTTAATTCGAGTTCATATGGATGAGAGTGAGGAAGCTAAGATAGCTAGGTTTGTGAGTGGCCTTCGAAGGGACATTCAAGACGTGGTAGAGTTACAAGAATATTCTTCTTTGGAAAATGTGGTTCACCTTGCTAGTAAAATTGAAAATCAACTTGCAAGGAAAAATGCTTTCAAAAATTCTTCTAAGGATAACTACTACCACTCTTCTTGGAAAAATAAAAATAGCTCTTTCTCAAATATCCCTTCTAAGGACTCTACTTTCAAACCTAGAGATTCTAAGCCTTCCACTTCCACTTCTAGGCCCAAATCACCATCTAAATCGTCTAGTAAGAAGTGTTTTAAATGCTTAAGCTATGGACATATTGCTTCTAATTGCCCTTCTAAGTGAACTATGTATATGCATGATGGGGTAGATGGTAGTGAGCATGAGTCCGAATCTTCTAGACATTCCTCACCTTCTGTACCGCCCTGGTGGTCGGGTGTGATGACGTGGCATCCTGCTACAGTGTAGGCGTGTTGACAAGGCGCCAGGTTGGCAGATAGGAAGGAAGTCGGGAGGCACGCGTAGTCGCCGATTGTTAAGTTGGCGTGTTCCGATTTCCAGATTACCAGAATAGGCGATCGCCAGGTTGAAGTTGAAGTCGCCAGATGCAGACCCAGGCGACCACGCAGTCGGAGATCGCCAGAACAAGCACATCGCCGAAGATGAAGGAGAAGCAGATTATGAAGGCGGCCGGCGAGACCACAGGGAAGGTGTATGAAGGCCCTAACTCGCCAGTTCCAGTAGAGATCGCACTCCTAAGTTAGCTATGCACTGGGCAGTACCATGCATAGGTAACTAAGCCAAAATAAGAGTAGAAGCAGCACCAAGTCAGGGAGCCTCCAGATGATGGCACGTGTACGGTTGGATGCGGGCCACGTGTCCAAGTCTGCAACTGCCAGGAGAGAGAAAGCCACCAGGTATATAAGAGCTCTTAACAAACTTTCTGAGGTACGCACGTTCAGTTCATACACTTTACGCTTGCGAGTGATAGAGCTGATTGTGAGAGAGGATTTGCACGGTTCTCGTTCTTAGTATTTGGTGATACCGTCCCTGACTTGAGCGTCGGAGTGCGATCGGCCGCAGCGGCGCCGTATCGTTTCTTTGCAGGTTCTTGAGATAGATCCCAAAGAGGAACGGAGGTGAGAAGCGGTGCGCACGTCGATCCTTTGACGAGGCATTCTCCAGCGCTCCGGTCAACAGGCAGGATCATCAGGCGCCCACCGTGGGGCCGTGTAAAGCTTGCTCCCATCCACAGCGTGGGTTCTTGGAGGTTTACGAAGTTTTCTGCGTGGTTGTGTGCTGGTGCAACCGTCGTTCGCAGTTTCTTTGAGTTTCGTTCGGTGAAGTTTGCGTTTTGAACCGTTCGTTTGGCTTTTCGATCGGTGGATTCGAGTTCTTTCGTTTGTTTGGTTGTTCGCGGGGAAACGGTGGTTTTTGGTGAAGCTGTGGTTTTCTTCGAAGGTTTGCGGTGTTCTTGGGTTCTTGCGCAGTTTCTTGAGTTTTCTCCGATTGATCGCTGATTCGATCGTGGTTGAAGTGTTGTTTGCTGTATTTCTGTGGTTCGCTGAAGTTAATGAGAAAAATGAGAAGCAATCGCTCCAGTCCTGTGGCGCCTGTCGCTGCTGAAGGCGACGCCGCCATGACCATGGCGCAGATGGCAGAGATGATGCGCTCGTTGCAGGCAACTGTGGAAGCCTCGCGCGTAGAGCAGGCAAGGATACATGAGGACCTGGTCGCCTCTCGCGCCAGGAACGAGGAGCTCAGCAAGGTGACTGAGGAGCTGCGTCGAGCTCTTCAGGAGCAGCAAGGACGTTCTTCTGCTGAAGAGGTGGCGCCGTCTACGCCACCTCGTGTTTTCCCAATGCCTTTTGTTCAGGCGATTACCGACACGCCTATTCCCACGAGCGTGGTTCCGGTTAAAGCTGTTTTTACCGGCGTGGAGGATCCAGAGGCTCATCTGACCACGTTCCACACGCAGATGATGCTGTCGGGAGGGTCAGACGCCGTCTACTGCAAGATGTTCGTGAGTACGCTCCAGGGAACGGCGATGGAGTGGTTTGTGAGCCTGCCTAACGGCCACATAACCAATTTTCAACAATTCTCGAAAATCTTTGTCGAGCAGTACATTGTGAATAAGGCACCGCCCAGGGTGTCCTATGATCTGTTTGATATAAGGCAGTACCATGGGGAGTCCCTCAGAGACTACCTCAATCGCTTCGGAGCGCAGATGGTCAGATCGCCGGCCAAGGATGAAGAAATGTTGGTCTATGCCTTCAAGAAGGGCGTGCAGCCAGGGCCATTCTGCGAGGCCTTGATCAGGGCTCATCCAGCGACGTTTGCTGAAGTCAGGCGACTTGCGGTGGCCCACATCGCCGACGAGAGTGAAGTCGCCGAGAAGAGAGGCAGCGTGGCTCCCGCCAGGCCACGCGCCCAAACCAGGATCCAGCCGCAGAGGGTGCTGGAAACGGCGGCGGCGGCCAGAAAAGACCAGAGGACTCGCCATCCTTACGACAGGAGAAACAAGGGAAGAAGCCAAGCGCGCCAACAACCAGCACGCCAGCAACCAGCACGCCGGGAGTACAATCGCCCGCCTAAGCACAAATTCGTCATGGGACTAGCGGACCTGATCGCTATCCCTAACATATCTGCTAGGTTGAAGGCGCCCGAGAAGGTGGGAGACAAGGTGCTGGGGTCAAAGCCGGACGCCTGGTGCGAGTTCCACCAGTGTTTTGGCCACAACCTGGACTCGTGTTTGTCTTTAGGATACCAGCTCGACGATCTGGTTAAGAGCGGGTTCCTAAACGACTATCTGCTGGATAGAAGGACGGGGGGAGCGTCGAGTTCCCAGCCAGCAGGTGGAGAAGCCCAGCAACACGAGATGCCTATCCACGGGGAGATCCACACCATTGCAGGGGGTTTCTCAGGTGGTGGATGCACCGCATCGCAGAGGAAAAAGTATGCGCGATCGGTGATGGCAGTAGACATGTTTGAAGATCACTCGCCGGAAGTGGACATTACGTTCACCAAGCAGGATCTTCGGGACGTTGTGCCTCATGACAACGATCCCATAGTTATTTCGTTGATCACAGCAGGGAGGAAGGTCCACAGAGTCCTGGTGGACCAAGGAAGCTCGGCAGACGTGATGTTCTGGCCGACTTTCATGCAGCTGGAATTGCCCCTTGACCAGCTAAGGCCCTATGGAGGGTGCTTCTATGGGTTCGCTGGTGACCAGGTGGAGGTCAGGGGGTACATTGAGCTGAGAACCACGTTTACAGATGAGGCTGGGTCGAGGACGGAGAAAATCAAGTACCTCATCGTAAACGCCCCTTCAGCATATAACATCCTGTTGGGAAGGCCCACTCTTAACAAGATAGGCGCCATTCCGTCGACACGGCACATGAAGGTGAAGTTGTCGTCCATGGAAGGGGTGGTGATCACGATCAAGTCTGATCAGAAAGAAGCGAAAAGGTGCTATGAGAATAGCCTAAAAAACAAAAGATCAGTGAGTTATGTAACAACCACCCCACCTCCCGGTGTGAAGCCCAGACCGCCGGTAACAGAGGAGGCCGCCGGAAGGGATGTAGAGATGATAGACGCTGAGCTAGGGGAGAGGAATGCTGGCCTGGAAGAGGAAGAGGCGCGGAATCGCCCCGAGGAAGCAAGGGAACAGGGAATCGCCAGGGCGGTGATCGCCAGAGAATCCAGGCCCAAACCTGTCGAGCAGTGGCTCGAGAAGGAGATCGGAGGGAAAGTTTTCAAGCTCGGAAGATCTCTGGAGGTCGATCTCCAGGACCAGATCGCCAAGGTGATTGAGCGGCATCTGGACACGTTTGCTTGGTCATGCCCGGGATCGATCCCGACTTCTTGTGCCATCATCTGGCGATGGGCAACATGGTGAGACCAGTGCGACAAAGGAGAAGAAAATTCAATGAAGAGAGGAGGCAGGCGATCAGGGACGAAACACAGAAACTCCTCGCTGCAGGCCACATCAGGGAAGTCCAGTACCCTGAATGGTTGGCAAATGTCGTACTGGTGAAGAAGAGTAACGGGAAATGGCGCATGTGCGTCGATTTCACCGATCTGAACAAAGCTTGCCCAAAGGACTCGTATCCTTTACCAAGCATTGATGCCCTGGTTGATAGTGCTGCAGGGTGCAAGCTGCTGAGTTTCCTGGATGCCTTCTCGGGCTATAATCAGATAAAGATGCATCCCATGGATGAAGAAAAGACAGCCTTCATGACGGAGAGGTCGTGCTACTGCTATAAGGTGATGCCGTTTGGGCTGAAGAACGCGGGGGCCACGTACCAGAGGTTGATGGATCGAGTACTTGCACCAATGCTGGGAAGGAACGTGCAAGCCTACGTCGATGACATGGTCGTGACCTCGCAGGAGAAAAGCAAGCACGTTGCGGACTTGGAAGAATTGTTCACGACGATCGCCAAGTTCAAGTTAAAGCTCAACCCGGAGAAATGCATTTTCGGCGTGGAGGCTGGAAAGTTTTTGGGTTTTCTCTTGACTGAAAGGGGGATAGAAGCTAACCCAGACAAGTGTGCCGCCATCTTGGCGATGAGAAGCCCGGCTACAGTGAAAGAAGTCCAGCAGCTGACAGGTCGGATGGCAGCCCTATCTCGCTTCGTGTCAGCTAGCGGAGAAAAGGGGCACCCCTATTTTCAATGTCTGCGGCGCAATAACAAGTTCGCTTGGACGAAAGAATGCGAGGAAGCTTTCGTCAAGCTAAAATAGTATCTGGCGAGCCCGCCGGTTCTGTGCAAACCGCTGGCGGGAATCCCTCTCAGGTTGTATTTCGCTGTGACTGAGAGGGCGGTGAGTGCGGTGCTCGCCCAGGATCAAGATCAGGCTCAGAAGCCTATTTATTTTGTGAGCAAGGTGTTGCAGGGCCCAGAAACGAGATATCAGGCCCTGAAGAAGGCTGCGCTGGCTGTGGTGTTTTCGGCGAGGAGGTTGCGCCACTACTTCCACAGTTTCACAATACTGGTGATGACTGACCTGCCCATCCAGAAGGTCTTGAAGAAACCTGACGTTGCGGGAAGAATGGTGAAGTGGGCAGTGGAGTTGTCAAAGTTTGACATTAAATATGAGCCCCGAGGCCCGATCAAGGGGCAAATCTTTGCAGATTTTGTGGTCGAGCTCTCATCAGAGGCGACGCGGGTTGAAGGAGACGGTTTCCGTTGGGTACTCTCGGTGGATGGATCGTCGAACCAGCAGGGTAGCGGTGCTGGAGTCATATTGGAAGGGCCCAACGGCGTGCTGATTGAGCAATCTTTGAGGTTTGCCTTTAAAGCCAGCAACAATCAAGCAGAGTATGAGGCGCTGATCGCCGGGATTTTGCTGGCCAAGGAGATGGGAGCTAGGGTGCTGATGGCTAAGAGTGACTCGCTGCTAGTCACAGGGCAAGTAACAGGCGAGTTCCAGGCTAAAGATCCACAAATGGCGGCTTACTTGGCGTATGTGCAGGAATTGAAGAGTTCCTTTGCCTCTTTTGAAGTAGTACATGTGCCCCGAGAGCAGAATGCCCGAGCTGACTTGCTTGCTAAGCTCGCCAGCTCAGGCAAGGGGGGTAGGCAGAGGACGGTGATTCAAGAAACTCTAAAGACGCCGAGGGCATTTGTAGCAGATCACCTGGTCCTTCAGATAAGCAAGTCGACGGAGAGAGCGGCGAGAAGCCATAAGTCCTTGACACAAGAAACTCTGAGATCGCCGAGAGTTAGAGCATGTCGAGGAGAGAAGGTGGACGTGATGCAGGTCTGCGCCGCCCATGAGCCAGACACTTGGATAACACAGTACAAGCGGTGCTTGGCAGATGGCCTCCTCCCGCTGGATCCAACAGAAGCTAGGAAGGTAAAGAAAAATTCCAGCAAGTATACATTGATTGATGGCGATCTGTACAGGTTTGGGTTCACTCACCCACTCCTGGAATGTATACACGGCGAGAAGTGCACGAGAATTATGGCAGAGCTCCACGAAGGTATATGCGGAAGCCACGTCGGGGGTCGAGCTCTGGCCGCGAGGACTCTCCGTGCAGGCTACTACTGGCCATCCATGAGAGAAGATTGCAAGAAATATGCCCAATGTTGTAAACAATGCCAGCAGCACGCCGATTGGCATAAGGCACCTCCCGAGGAGTTGAAGTCGATCTATAGCCCTTGGCCGTTTCATACTTGGGGAATCGACATCCTGGGACCTTTCCCGCTGGCGATCAGGCAAATGAAGTACTTGGTGGTGGCGATTGAGTATTTCACCAAGTGGATTGAAGCAGAACCAGTGGCCCAGATCACCGCACACAAGTTCGAAGGTTTTGTATGGAAGAACATTGTGTGCCGGTTTGGAGTGCCTAAGCGCCTGGTGTCAGATAATGGGACGCAGTTTGCAAGCCACCTGTTGAAGAAGCTTTGCGAAGGGGTAGGAATTCAACAAGTGTTTGCATCCGTCGAGCACCCTCAAACAAATGGCCAGGTGGAATCAGCTAATCGGGTGTTGTTGAGAGGTTTGAAGAGAAGGCTTGAGAAAGCCAAGGGAAGTTGGGTCGAGGAGGTGCCCCGTATAGTCTGGGCGTACCACACCACCGAGCAGTCAGGAACCCATGAGACCCCGTTTAGCTTGGTCTATGGGTGTGACGCCATGATTCCGGTGGAGATCCAGGAGAGCTCGCCGAGATTCCAGAACTTTGTAGAGGAAGACTCGAATGAAGAGAGAAGGCTGAACCTGGATCTGCTGGATGAGGTCAGGGAAGAGGTGAGGCTGAAGGCTGAGGCGGTGAAGAGGAGGATCGAGCGAAGATACAACTCAAAGGTGATGCCAAGGCCGTTTGGAGAAGGCGACTTGGTGATGAGGAAGGCCCACCAGTACGAGATGGAGAATAAATTGTCACCCAAGTGGACTGGACCGTTCAGAATAACCGAGGCACTCGGGAACGGAGCCTACCGCTTGGAAACGCTGGAAGGAGGGGCGATTCCTCGCACCTGGAACGCCACACACTTGAAGTTGTACTATAGTTAAGAGCTTTGTAAGTAAAGACAAACACAATGATTATTACAATGTCTCTGTTAAAACAGTTTGAAGGGGGCACTCTTTTTTCCCTAAGGAGGGTTTTTAATGAGGCCACCCAATAAAAGAAGAGTTTTCGAAGTATAAGGTGTTTTCAGATTGCATGTGTGCTATTTTCAAAAGTTTTGAAGAAAGACCTTGTCATTTGTACATGATTTAAGGCAAGAAAAGATATATCGCGTGCTTTCCAAAAAGTTTTAAGTCCTCATCGTTTTTCGGCGATTAGAGGCACCAGTTAAGTTTTAAGTCCTCATCGTTTTTCGGCGATTAGAGGCACCAGTTAAGTTTTCAAAGTCCTCATCGTCTTTCGGCGATCGGAGGCACCAGTTAAGTTTTCAAAGTCCTCATCGTCTTTCGGCGATCGGAGGCGCCAGATGAAAGACCTCAACGCCCTCGCGCGTCCCGAGGCAAGTAAAAGACCTCCTCGCCGTCGAGCGAGTGCAGGCGAGAAAGAGAAAAAGTCCTCCGTGTTTCTGGGAGCGAGAAGATGTAACTCCTGGGGCAATGTAGAGGCAAGTTAAAGACCTCCTCGCCGTCGAGCGAGTGCAGGCGAGAGAAAGAAAAGGTCCTCAGTGCATCCAGGGGGGAGGAGATGTACACCCTGGGCAAGTTGAGGCACCAGATAAAGTCCTTATCGCCGTTGTGCGAGCTAAGGCCAGTTAAAGACCTCCTCGCCGTCGAGCGAGTGCAGGCGAGAAAGAGAAAAGTCCTCAGTGCATCCAGGGGGGAGGAGATGTACACCCTGGGCAAGTTGAGGCACCAGATAAAGTCCTTCTCGCCGTCGAGCGTGTTAAGGCCATTTAAAGTCCTTCTCGCCGATGAGCGAGTTCAGGCGAGTGAAAAGTCCTTCTCGCCGATGAGCGAGTTCAGGCGAGTTAAAAGACCTTCTCGCTTATGTGCGAGCATAGGCAAGATAAAATCCTTCTCGTCCCGAACGAGTTCAGGTACGGCGCAGAGGGTGGAAGAAGCTTGAAAGGTGGCTAAGGTAGGTTCGAAGAGAACGCCTAGCCAGCCGGTCTTTTGCTCTGAGGTTCAGGGGGGCGAAGAAAGATCCCAAAGGGCGCTGCTACCCCAGATAAAGAAACGATTGCCAAAGCATGAGGCTGGGAAAAGCTGATGTTACCAAGAGGTCTTGGCGATCGGGAAAAGTTCAAACACGACAAGAAGGTTGAAAGACTTGTTTGATAAAGCAGGTCGAGTGGGACGTTGTTCGAGCCAATGATTGAGTTACAGTTTGTTGCTTGGAAGGTATTCTTATGATAAGGTTAGTGCCTCAAGAGTGCAAGTTGTTTAAAGCGATTATTGCTTAAGTTTGAATTGGCTCGAGGCAGTTACGTCAAAAGTCGCGTTTGCAAAATCACTAAGTTAAAATCGACAAAGTTAAACATACAAAGAAGGCTAAAGCGCTTAAAAGGAGTCAGGGGAGAGAATATCCAAGTTTTGTGATTGAAATAAGTATCTGTTCAAAACACATATGCACGAGTTTTTATTACAAGGTATATGCAAGGGAAGTTATAAAGTAGCAGATGAGGTGGAGTTGGTTAAGTCTTCGGCGGGAACGACCTTTCCATCTACTACTTCGTTGTTTAACGACACCATGCTGAGGTCGAGATCGGGGAATAGGCATGCGAATTGTTCCCGAGCGGCTTCGAATCCAGCAACCAGAATCTGAGCAGAGCTTAGCTTAAGTTCTTCAATTTGCCCTTGAAGTTCTTCAACCTGTTTCTTGAGCTCCTTGTTCTGCTGCTCCAGCTCTTCGACCTGTTTTCGGAGTTGTTCGTTGGTCTCTTGAGCATGGAGAAGGTCGTCAGTAACCTTCTTGGATTCCGTTTGAGCTTGGGCCAACTCGGCAGCCATCTTCCCTTTCTCCTTGTTTGCCTCGGCGAGATCAGCCATGGCGTCGTCCCTCGCTTTTTCTACTTGCCCAAGTAGCTTCTCGCGATCGATTGACCTTTGCTCCAGTTTTTGTACCTTAGCGGCACCAGCTTGAATGTGAGCCTCCAGGTCGCTCGCCTTGGTGCGAAGAGGCACGATCTTGCTTTCTAGCTCGACTTTCTCTTGGGCAAGATCATGAATTTTGCGGCGAAGGTCAGTGGCCTCCTGGCGCGCCAATCTGAGCTCGGTGCTCATCGCGTCTTCTACTCGGGAGTGTTCCATCTCCGCGAGCGTCAGATTGGAAGACAACTTCTCCACCTCGAGCCTCATAGTGCTATTGTCGGTCTTGAGGTTGAAGAGATCATCTTGAAGCCTCCTGGTGGAGCTCTCCACAGCCCTCGTTATGATCGCAGGGATATCCTCTGCAATGGTTTTCAACTTGGCGGTTAGGGGTTCCCACATCCTTGTAACTTCGAGGGAAAGGTTTGCTGCTTGGAGAGGCGCCAGGGGGGCTTGTTGAGGGTTCTCGCCGCCACCTTCCTTAGCAATATTTTCAGTGGTTGCTTCCTGGCGTGGCGACGCAATCGGGGATTCGGTAATTAGGATTGGAGAGGTATGAGCAACCTCATCCCCGATTGGAACGTTTCCTGCAGCTGAAGTGTTTGAAGGGGGGCCCCCTCCTGCTGACATATGTGGCGTAGAGGCGTGATCCTGCCTGTTGACCGGAGCGCTGGAGAATGCCTCGTCAAAGGATCGACGTGCGCGCCGCTTCCCGCCTCCGTTCCTCCTCTGGATCTGTCTCAAGAACCTGCAAAGAAACGATACGGCGCCGCTGCGGCCGATCGCACTCCGACGCTCAAGTCAGTGACGGTATCACCAAATACTAAGAACTGGAACCGTGCAAATCTCTCTCACAAACAGCTCTGTCACTCGCAAGCGTAAAGTGTATGAACTGAACGTGCGTACCTTAGAAAATCTGTTAGGAACTCTTATATACCTGGTGGTTTTCTCTCTCCTGGCAGTTACAGACTTGGACACGTGGCTCGTATCCAACTGTACACGTGCCATCATCTGGAGGCTCCCTGACTTGGCGCTACTTCTACTCTCATTTTGGCTAAGTTACCTATGCATGGTGCTGCCCAGTGCATAGCTAACTCAGGAGTGCGATCTCTACTGAAACTAGCGAGGTAGGGCCTTCATACACCTTCCCTGTGGTCTCGCCGGCCGCCTTCATAATCTGCTTCTCCTTTAACTTCGGCGATGTGCTTGCTCTGGCGATCTCCGACTGCCTGGTCGTCTGAGTCTGCATCTGGCGACTTCGTCCTCAACCTGGCGATCGCCTATTCTGGTAAGCTGGAGATCGGAACACGCCAACTTAACTATCGGCGACTACACGTGCCTCCCGACTTCCTTCCCAACTGCCAACCTGGCGCCTTGTCAACACGCCTACACTGTAACAGGATGCCACGTCATCGCATCCGACCACCAGGGCGGTACACAAGCCCCCCAGTCTTAAGCGAAGACTTGTCTAGCGAAAAGACTGAAAAAGCCTTCGTTAACACCGGTCTACGTGGCATGGGCGTAGAATTCCAAGCGATAGTACTTTCTGCTGCTCTGACGCCCCACCAAACTCTTCGCGCATCGTTCGACACGTGGCTCTCATCAACGGCCATCTTCATCTGCCGTTAGCGCTTCCCAAAACCGTTCGAAGACCCTTAAACCCCTTACGCTCCTACTGTTCCATCACTTTCTTCACACTTGCATACGCTCTTATTTCTTTCTGCGAAAGCTCTCGACGTTCCTCGACGCTCTAGATCACCACCTCCCTTTAACATTCTCCCGATCATCGAAAGGTAACTACTTTCCTTCATCTGCTGGGTTTTCTTGCATTTTCACCGATTTGCATCATCCTGTAACTGTCTGGTGCATACGCTGTGGGCTGTTTTTCCATTTCTCCTTCTGCGTGACTTAGGGCTTTGTCGATCGTCGCAACGAACTCACATTCGTTCGTCTTTAACCTTCCATTCATGATCGAGTCAGCCTTTGTAACCCTCCTGATTATTTTTCCTTCCTCCTTCGTTTGCAGTTGCTACCATGACTCGCACGAAGATCACCCCGAACCCCCCTCCGTCAGCGCGAAACCCCCCTTCACAAGCACACGACTCTACGCAAGTTCGTGGTGCTCCCTCTTCGCAGGCCGTGAGGCCCGCGTCTTCTCAAACCACTCTGGCCCAGGCGACTCCACCAAACGCTGGAGGAGCCCCCACCCCACTGCCAGACTTCAAGACGTTATACTCATGGGCTAACTCAACCCTCTTAAAGGAAACGTCGTCGGTGAACACCGCGGGAGCGGTTCTGCGATTGACCAATGGGGACGAGGCCCACCAATCATTCCACAAGGAGCACGATGAGAGAATGATGGTGCTGCCTTGCCCAGCCACTCTGCCAGTGTGCGCCGATGATAAAGTGAGCGCCGACGGGCCCTTCTGCTTCGTCTACACCACTCTCTTCAAGAAGGTTAAACTCAGGTTCCCTCTCACTCGATTTGAGAGGGAACTCTTAACCGAGCTCAACATCGCTGCCGCCCAGCTTCACCCCAACAGCTGGGCGTTTGTCCGAGCTTTTGAGGTAACGTGCGCCCACCTGGGGTTGCCCGCGTCAGTGGACGTGTTTTTATTCCTGTTTGAGGCCAAGCACCCAGGAGATCGCCTGTGGGTCAGCCTGAACGCCATTGTTGGGAGATCCATTTTCACCATCTTCCAGCAGTCGTACAAGGATTGGAAGGGGAAGTTCATCCAGGTTCGCGCAAACGACAAAGACCCTTCCCTTCTCGACGGTTTCCCCTTGTACTGGGTGGACAAGGGGAAAAAGGAGTCCAAGAGCTGCTTCAGGAGGCCCAGAAGTCCTGATAGCATGGGAGCTTTGGACAGAGACCTTTGTCTCTTCTGGAAGAGGGTGGCAGATGCCCACATAACATTCTTGACCCCCACCCTGATTTCCTTCGAGTTCTTTGAGGACCAGTTGGAATTTCAAATAGGTTAGGACGCTACATCTTTGTCTTGACATTGCTTCTGATATTGTTTCTGGGCGTCTTGTGCGATACACACAAGACTTTGGTTTTATCTTTTCTGCATATGCCTGCTTTTGCTGTCTTATCGTCTTGTACACTTACCCCTTTCTCCTTTGAGCTAACTTATGCACTTTCATTTCATGCAGACACCATGTTGGGTAAGAACATGCTCGCCGATTTAAAGGCGCTCGCCCGCAACCACGGGTTGGCGACCGGCTCCCAGACGGTTCCCAACTCAGCGGTCGAGAAGGCCATCATCCAGGGGCGATCACCGCCTAAGGCGCCCACCCAACGAAAGAAACTGGTCCTTAAGAGGCCAAAGCGGAAGGCCCCCCAAGTTGTCCAAGAGGATGAAGAAGAGGACGACGAGGTCACAGAGGATGGCCTTGTCACGAAAAGGAAGAGGGTGGCACCATCTTCTCCACCTGCCCCGCCCCCTCTTCCAGCTTCAACACCACCATCAACACCCGCTCCTCCTTCTTCACCACCAGCACCACAAGCCCCTTCACCACCAGTCCAAGCAGTTCCATTGGCCACTGCGCCACCTGCAACTGGGGCCCCAGAGCCAAACTTCTTAGAGGACCCCCCGAGCGCCTCTACACCACATATATCAGCAGGAGGGGGCCCTCCTTCCAACACTTCAGCTGCAGGAATCGTTCCAATCGGGGATGAGGTCGCTCACACCTCTCCAATCCTAATCACCGAGTCCCCGATTGCGTCGCCACGCCAAGAAGCAACCACCGAAAATATTGTTAAGGAAGGCGGCGACGAGAACCCTCAACAAGCCCCCCTGGCGCCTCTCCAAGCTGCAAATCTTTCCCTCGAGGTCACGAGGATGTGGGAACCTCTGTCTGCTAAACTCAAAACCATTGCAGAGGATATCCCATCAATCATAACGAGAGCTGTGGAGAGCTCCACCAGGCGGCTACAGGATGATATCTACAACCTCAAGACCGAGAACAGCACAATGAAGGTCGAGGTGGAGAAGGTGTCATTCAGCCTAACGCTCGCGGAAATGGAACATTCTCGAGTGGAGGATGCCCTAAACACCGAGCTTAGGCTTGCGCGCAAGGAAGCTGTTGACCTTCGCCGCAAAGTCCATGAACTTGCCCAAGAAAAAGTCGAACTTGAAAGCAGAATCGTGCCTCTACGTACCAAGGCGAGCGACCTGGAGGCTCAAATTCAAGCCAATGCCGATAAGGTACAGAAGCTGGAGCAAAGGTCGATCGACCGCGAGAAGCTACTTGGGCAAGTAGAGAAAGCAAGAGACGACGCCATGGCTGATCTCTCCGAGGCAAACAAAGAGAAGGTGAAGATGGCTGCCGAGTTGGCCCAAGCTCAAACAGAATCCAAGAAGGTGGCTGACGACCTTCTTCAAGCTCAAGAGACCAACAAACAACTCCGAAAACAGGTCGAAGAGCTGGAGCAGCAGAACAAGGAGCTTAAGCAGCAGGTTGAAGGATTTCAAAAGCAAATTGAAGAACTTAAGCTAAGCTCCGCTCAGATTCTGGTTGCCGGGTTTGATGCCGCTCGAGAACAGTTCGCATGCCTATTCCCTGATCTTGACCTTAGCATGGTGTCGTTAAACAACGAAGTAGTAGATGGAAAGGTCGTTCCCGCCGAAGGCTCAACCAATTCCACCCCATCTGCTTCTTTATAAATTCACCTGTATTTTCCTTGTAAAAAACTCTTGCACATGTGTTTTGAACAGCTACTTATTTCAATAGCGAAACTTGGACATTTCTTCTGACTCCTTTTGAGCGCTTTACTTTCTTTGTATGTTTAACTCTGCTGCGTTTAACTTAGCGATTTTGCAAACATGACCTTTGGCGTAACTGCTTCGAGCCGATTCAAACTTAAGCAATAATTGCTTTAAACAACTTGTACCCCTGAGGCACTAACCTGATCGTAAGAAAAGTTCCAAGCAACGAACTGTGATCCAAACATCGGTTCAAACAACGTCCCACTCGACCCGCTTTATCAAACAAGTCTTTCAACCTTCTCGCCGTGTTTGAACTTTTCACGATCACCTAGACCTCTTGGTAACACCAGCTTTCCTTAGCCTCAGGCTTTGGCAGTCATTTCTTTATCTGAGGCAGAAATGCCCTTTGGGATCTTCCTTTACCTCCCTGAACCCCAGAGCTAGAGACTGGCTGGCTAGGCGTTCTCTTCGAACCTACCTTAGCCACCTTTCAAGCTTCTTCCACCCTCTTCGCCATACCTGAACTCGTTCAAGACGAGAAGGATTTTATCTTGCCTATACTCGCGCACAAGCGAGAAGGTCTTTTAACTCGCCTGAACTCGCTCATCGGCGAGAAGGTCTTTTAACTCGCCTGAACTCGCTCATCGGCGAGAAGGACTTTTACTCGCCTGAACTCGCTCATCGGCGAGAAGGACTTTAAATGGCCTTAACTCGCTCGACGGCGAGAAGGACTTTGTCTGGTGCCTCAACTTGCCCAGGGTGTACATCTCCTCCCCCCTGGATGCACTGAGGACCTTTTCTTTCTCACGCCTGCACTCGCTCGACGGCGAGGAGGTCTTTGATGGGCCTTAGTTCGCACAACGGCGATAAGGACTTTATCCGGTGCCTCAACTTGCCCAGGGCGTACATCTCCTCCCCCCTGGATGCACTGAGGACCTTTCTCGCCTGCGCCCGCACAACGGCGAGGAGGTCTTTAACTTGCCTCTACGTTGCCCCGGGAGTTACATCTTCTCGCTCCCAGAAACACGGAGGACTTTTTCTCTTTCTCGCCTGCACTCGCTCAACGGCGAGGAGGTCTTTAACTTGCCTCAAAACGCGCGAGGGCGTTGAGGTCTTCCATCTGGTGCCTCCAATCGCCGAAAAACGATGAGGACTTTAAAAACTTAACTGGTGCCTCTAATCGCCGAAAAACGATGAGGACTTCAAAAACTTAACTGGTGCCTCTAATCGCCGAAAAACGATGAGGACTTTAAAACTTAACTGGTGCCTCTAATCGCCGAAAAACGATGAGGACTTTAAAACTTTAGAAAACACGCGACATATCTTTTCGTGCCTTAAATCATGTACGAATGACAAGGTCTTTCTTCGAAACTTTTGGAAATAACACATATGCAATCTGAAAACACCTTATACTTCGAAAACTCTTCTTTTATTGGGTGGCCTCATTAAAAACCCTCCTTAGGGAAAAAAGAGTGCCCCCTTAAAACTGTTTTAACAGAGACATTGCAATGTAATATTTGTGTTTGTCTTTACTTACAAAGCTCTTAGCTATAGTACAACTTCAGGTGTGTGGCGTTCCAGGTACGAGGGATCGCCCCCCCTTCCAACGTCTCCAAGCGATAGGCTCCGTTCCCGAGTGCCTCGGTTATTCTGAACGGTCCAGTCCACTTGGGTGATAGCTTATTCTCCATCTCGTACTGGTGGGCCTTTCTCATCACCAGATTGCCTTCTCTAAACTGCCTTGGCATCACCTTTGAGTTGTACCTTCGCTCGACCCTTCTCTTCACCACCTCAGCCTTCAGCCTTGCCTCCTCCCTGACTTCGTCCAGCAGATCCAGGTTCAGTCTTCTCTCTTCATTCGAGTCTTCCTCTACAAAGTTCTGGAATCTCGGCGAGCTCTCCTAAATCTCGACTGGAATCATGGCATCACACCCATAGACCAAGCTAAACGGGGTCTCATGGGTTCCTGACTGCTCGGTGGTGTGGTACGCCCAAACTATTCGGGGTACCTCCTCAGCCCAACTTCCCTTGGCTTTCTCGAGCCTTCTCTTCAAACCTCTCAGCAACACCCGGTTAGCCGATTCCACCTGGCCATTAGTCTGAGGGTGCTCGACGGATGCAAACACTTGCTGAATTCCGACCCCTTCGCAAAGCTTCTTCAACAGGTGGCTCGCAAACTGAGTCCCATTATCTGATACCAGGCGCTTAGGCACTCCAAACCGGCACACAATATTCTTCCATACAAAGCCTTCGATCTTGTGCGCGGTGATCTGGGCCACTGGTTCTGCTTCAATCCACTTGGTGAAATACTCAATCGCCACCACCAAGTACTTCATCTGCCTGATCGCCAGTGGAAAAGGTCCCAGGATGTCGATTCCCCAAGTATGAAACGGCCAAGGGCTATAGATCGACTTCAACTCCTCGGGAGGTGCCTTGTGCCAATCGGCGTGCTGCTGGCATTGTTTGCAGCACTGGGCATACTTCTTGCAATCTTCTCTCATGGATGGCCAATAGTAGCCTGCACGGAGAGTCCTCGCGGCCAGAGCTCGACCCCCGACGTGACTTCCACATATTCCTTCGTGGAGCTCTGCCATAATCCTCGTGCACTTCTCGCCGTGTATACATTCCAGGAGTGGGTGAGTGAATCCAAACCTGTACAGATCGCCATCAATCAATGTATACTTGCTGGAATTTTTCTTTACCTTCCTAGCTTCTGTTGGATCTAGCGGGAGGAGGCCATCCGCCAGGCACCGCTTGTACTGTGTTATCCACGTGTCTGGCTCATGGGTGGCGCAGACCTGCATCACGTCCACCTTCTCTCCTCGACATGCTCTAATTCTTGGCGATCTCAGAGTTTCTTGCGTCAAAGACTTATGGCTTCTCGCTGCTCTCTCCGTCGACCTGCTTATCTGAAGGACCAGGTGATCTGCTACAAATGCCCTCGGCGTCTTCAAAGTTTCTTGAATCACTGTCCTCTGCCTACCCCCCTTGCCTGAGCTGGCGAGCTTAGCAAGCAAGTCAGCTCGGGCATTCTGTTCTCGGGGCACATGCACCACTTCGAAAGAGGCAAAGGAACTCTTCAACTCCTGCACATACGCCAAGTAAGCCGCCATTTGTGGATCTTTAGCCTGGAACTCGCCTGTTACTTGCCCTGTGACCAGCAGCGAGTCACTCTTAGCCATCAGCACTCTGGCTCCCATTTCCTTAGCCAGCAGAATCCCGGCGATCAGCGCCTCATACTCTGCTTGATTGTTGCTGGCTTTGAAGGCGAATCTCAACGATTGTTCGATCAGCACGCCGTTGGGTCCTTCCAATATGACTCCAGCACCGCTACCCTGCTGGTTTGACGATCCATCCACCGAGAGCACCCAACGGAAATCGTCTCCTTCAACCCGCGTCGCCTCTGAAGAGAGCTCAACTATGAAATCAGCGAAGACTTGCCCCTTGATCGGGCCTCGGGGCTCATATTTAATGTCAAATTCTGACAATTCGACTACCCACTTCACCATTCTTCCTGCAACGTCAGGTTTCTTCAAGACCTTCTGGATGGGCAGGTCAGTCATCACCAGTATTGTGAAACTGTGGAAGTAGTGGCGCAACCTCCTCGCCGAAAACACCACAGCCAATGCAGCCTTCTCCAGGGCCTGATATCTCGTTTCTGGGCCCTGCAACACTTTACTCACGAAATAAATAGGCTTCTGAGCCTGATCCTGGTCCTGGGCGAGCACCGCACTCACCGCCCTCTCAGTCACAGCGAAATACAACCTGAGAGGGATTCCCGCCAGTGGTTTGCACAGAACCGGCGGGCTCGCCAAATATTCCTTCAGCTTGACGAAAGCTTCCTCGCACTCTTTCGTCCAAGCGAACTTGTTATTGCGCCGCAGACACTGGAAATAGGGATGTCCCTTTTCCCCGCTCGCTGACACGAAGCGGGATAGGGCCGCCATCCGACCCGTCAGCTGCTGGACTTCTTTCACTGTAGTCGGGCTTCTCATCGCCAAGATGGCGGCACACTTGTCCGGGTTGGCCTCTATTCCTCTTTCAGTTAAAAGAAAACCCAAGAACTTCCCAGCCTCCACGCCGAAAATGCACTTCTCCGGGTTGAGCTTCAACTTAAATTTGGCGATCGTCGTGAACAATTCTTCCAAGTCTGCTACGTGCCTGCTCTTCTCCTGCGAGGTCACGACCATGTCATCAACGTAGGCTTGCACGTTCCTTCCCAGCATCGGTGCAAGTACTCGATCCATCAGCCTCTGGTACGTGGCCCCCGCGTTCTTCAGCCCGAACGGCATCACCTTATAGCAGTAGCACGACCTCTCCGTCATGAAGGCTGTTTTTTCTTCATCCATGGGATGCATCTTGATCTGATTGTAGCCCGAGAAGGCATCCAGGAAACTTAGCAGCTTGCACCCTGCAGCACTATCAACCAGGGCATCAATGCTTGGTAAAGGATACGAATCCTTTGGGCAAGCCTTATTCAGATCGGTGAAATCGACGCACATGCGCCATTTCCCGTTGCTCTTTTTTACCAGCACGACATTTGCCAGCCACTCAGGGTACTGGACTTCCCTGATGTGGCCTGCAGCGAGGAGTTTCTGGGTCTCATCCTTGATCGCCTGCCTCCTCTCTTCATTAAATTTCCTCCTTCTTTGCCGCACCGGTCTCACCATGTTGTCCATCGCCAGATGATGGCACAAGTCGGGATCGATTCCGGGCATGTCCGAAGCGGACCAGGCAAACGCGTCCAGATGCCGTTCGATCACCTTGGCGATCTGGTCCTGGAGATCGACCTCCAGATATCTTCCGAGCTTGAAAACCTTCCCCCCGATCTCCTTCTCGAGCCACTGCTCGACGGGTTTGGGCCTGGACTCTCTGGCGGCCACCGCCTTGGCGATTCCCAGCTCCCTTGCTTCCTCCGGGCGATTCCGCGCCTCTTCTTCCTCCAGGCCAGCATTCCTCTCCCCCAGCTCAGCATCTACCATCTCTACGTCCCTTCCGGCGACCTCCTCCATTATCGGCGGTCTGGGCTTCACACCGGGCGGTGGGGTGGTTGTGACATAGCTAACTGATCTTTTATTTTTCAGGCTATTCTCATAGCACTTTTTCGCTTCCTTCTGATCAGACTTTATCGTGATTACCACCCCTTCCATGGACGGCAGCTTCACCTTCATGTGCCGAGTCGATGGAATTGCGCCTATCCTGTTAAGGGTGGGCCTTCCCAGCAGGATGTTATATGCTGAAGGGGCGTTTACGATGAGGTACTTGATTTTCTCCGTCCTCGACCCAGCCTCATCGGTAAACGTGGTTCTCAGCTCAATGTACCCCCTGACTTCCACCTGGTCGCCAGCGAACCCATACAAGCACCCTCCATAGGGCCTCAGCTGGTCAAGGGGCAATTCTAGCTGCGTGAAAGTCGGCCAGAACATCACGTCTGCCGAACTTCCTTGGTCCACCAGAACTCGGTGAACCTTCCTTCCCGCCGTGATCAACGAAATAACAATGGGATCATTGTCGTGAGGCACAACGTCCCGAAGATCCTGCTTGGTGAACGTAATGTCCACTTCGGGCGAGTGATCTTCAAATATGTCCACCGACATCACCGATCACGCGTACTTTTTCCTCTGCGATGCGGTGCATCCACCACCTGAGAAACCCCCTGCAATGGTGTGGATCTCCCCATGGATAGGCATCTCGTGTTGCTGGGCTTCTCCCCCTGCCGGTTGGGAACTCGACGCTCCTCCGGTCCTTCTGTCCAGCAGATAGTCGTTTAGGAACCCGCTCTTAACCAGATCGTCGAGCTGGTACCCTAAAGACAAACACGAGTCCAGGTTGTGGCCAAAGCACTAGTGGAACTCGCACCAGACATCCGGCTTCGACCCTAACACCTTGTCGCCCACCTTCTCGGGCGCCTTCAACCTAGCAGATATGTTAGGGATAGCAATCAGGTCCGCTAGTCCCATGACGAATTTGTGCTTAGGTGGGCGATTGTATTCCCGGCGTGCTGGTTGTTGACGTGCTGGCGGTTGGCGCGCTTGGCTTCTTCCCTTGTTTCTCCTATCGTAAGGATAGCGAGTCCTTTGATCCTTTCTGGCCGCCGCTGCCGTTTCCAGCACCCTCTGTGGCTGGATCCTGGTCTGGGCGCGTGGCCTGACGGGAGCCACACTGCCTCTCTTCTCGGCGACCTCACTCTCGTCGGCGATGTGAGCCACCGCAAGTCGCCTGACTTCAGCAAACGTCACTGGATGAGCCCTGATCAAGGCTTCGCAGAATGGCCCTGGCTGCACGCCCTTCTTGAAGGCATAAACCAGCATTTCTTCATCCTTGGCCGGCGATCTGACCATCTGTGCTCCGAAGCGATTGAGGTAGTCTCTGAGGGACTCCCCATGGTACTGCCTTATATCAAACAGATCATAGGACACCCTGGGCGGTGCCTTGTTCACAATATACTGCTCGACAAAGATTTTCGAGAATTGCTGAAAATTAGTTATGTGGCCATTAAGCAGGCTCACAAACCACTCCATCGCCGTTCCCTGGAGCGTGCTCACGAACATCTTACAATAGACAGCATCCGACCCCCCTGACAGCATCATCTGCGTGTGGAACGTGGTCAGATGAGCCTCTGGATCTTCCACGCCAGTAAAAACAGCTTTAACCGGGACCACGCTCGTGGGAATTGGCGTGTCGGTAATCGCCTGAATGAAAGGCATTGGGAAAACACGAGGCGGCGTCGACGGTGCCACCTCTTCAGCGGAAGAACGAACCTGCTGCTCCTGAAGAGCTCGACGTAGCTCCTCAGCTACCTTGCTGAGCTCCTCGTTTCTGGCGCGAGAGGCGACCAGGTCTTCATGTATCCTTGCCTGCTCGACGCGCGAGGCTTCTACAGTGGCCTGCAATGAGCGCATCATTTCTGCCATCTGCGCCATGGTCATGGCGGCGTCGCCTTCAGCTGCGACGGGAGCCACGGGACTGGAACGATTGCTTCTCATCTTTCTCATTAACTTCAGCGAACCACAGAAGTACAGCAAATAACACTTCAACCACGAACGAATCAGCGACCGATCGGAGAAGATTCAAGAAACTGCGTAAGAACTTCAAGAACACCGCAAACCTTCGAAGAAAATCGCAGCTTCACCAAAAACCACCGTTTCCCCGCGAACCAAACAACCACTCGAAAGAACTCGAATCCACCGATCGAAAAGCCAAACGAACGGTTTAAAACACAAACTTCACCGAACGAAACTCAAAGAAACCAAGAACGACGGTTGCACCAGCACACGACCGCGCAGAAAACCTCGAAAACCTCCACGAACTCACGCTGTGGATGGGAGCACGTTTTACACGGCCCCACGGTGGGCGCCTGATGATCCTGCCTGTTGACCGGAGCGCTGGAGAATGCCTCGTCAAAGGATCGACGTGCGCGCCGCTTCCCGCCTCCGTTCCTCCTCTGGATCTGTCTCAAGAACCTGCAAAGAAACGATACGGCGCCGCTGCGGCCGATCGCACTCCGACGCTCAAGTCAGTGACGGTATCACCAAATACTAAGAACTGGAACCGTGCAAATCTCTCTCACAAACAGCTCTGTCACTCGCAAGCGTAAAGTGTATGAACTGAACGTGCGTACCTTAGAAAATCTGTTAGGAACTCTTATATACCTGGTGGTTTTCTCTCTCCTGGCAGTTACAGACTTGGACACGTGGCTCGTATCCAACTGTACACGTGCCATCATCTGGAGGCTCCCTGACTTGGCGCTACTTCTACTCTCATTTTGGCTAAGTTACCTATGCATGGTGCTGCCCAGTGCATAGCTAACTCAGGAGTGCGATCTCTACTGAAACTGGCGAGGTAGGGCCTTCATACACCTTCCCTGTGGTCTCGCCGGCCGCCTTCATAATCTGCTTCTCCTTTAACTTCGGCGATGTGCTTGCTCTGGCGATCTCCGACTGCCTGGTCGTCTGAGTCTGCATCTGGCGACTTCGTCCTCAACCTGGCGATCACCTATTCTGGTAAGCTGGAGATCGGAACACGCCAACTTAACTATCGGCGACTACACGTGCCTCCCGACTTCCTTCCCAACTGCCAACCTGGCGCCTTGTCAACACGCCTACACTGTAACAGGATGCCACGTCATCGCATCCGACCACCAGGGCGGTACAAGGCGTTTGGGGGGTCCTCCAAGAAATTTGGCTCTTGGGCCTCAGCTGCAGGTGGTGCAGTGGCCAGTGGAACTGCATGGACTGGTGATGAAGGGGCTTGTGGTGTTGGCGATGAGGGAGGAGGAGCAGGCGTTGATGGTGGTGTTGAGGTTGGAAGAGGGGGTTGAGCAGGTGGAGAAGATGGTGCCACCCTCTTCCTTTTCGTGACAAGGCCATCCTCTGTGACCTCGTCGTCCTCTTCTTCCTCCTCTTGGACGATTTGGGGGGCTTTTCGCTTAGGCCTCTTAAGGACCAGTTTCTTGCGCTGGGTGGGTTCCTTGGGCGGTGATCGCCCATGAACGATGGCCTTCTCGACCGCCGAGTTGGGCACCGTTTGGGAACCGGTCGCCAACCCGTGGTTTCGGGCGAGCGCCTTTAAGTCGGCGAGCATGTTTTTACCCAACATGGTGTCTGCATGAAACGAAAATGCATGAGTTAGCTCGGAGAAGAAAAAGATAAGTGTAAGTGGTAATGAAACAGCAAAACAGGTAGTATATGCAGAAAAGGTAAAACCAAAGTCTTGTGCGTATCGCACAAGACGCCCAAAAGCAGTATCAGAAGCAGTATCAGAAGCAATATCAAAGCAACAGTTTGGATGTCCTAACCTATTTGGAATTCTAGCTGGTCCTCAAAGAATTCGAAGGAGATCAAGGTGGGGGTCAGGAATGTTATGTTGGCATCCGACACCCTCTTCCAGAATAAACAGAGGTCTCTGTCCAAAGCTCCCATGCTATCAGGACTTCTGGGCCTCCTGAAGCAGCTCTTGGACTCCTTTTTCCCCTTGTCCACCCAGTACAAGGGGAAGCCATCAAGGAGGGAGGTGTCCTTGTCGTTTGCACGTACTTGGATGAACTTCCCCTTCCAGTCTTTGTACGATTGCTGGAAGATGGTAAAAATGGATCTCCCAGCAATTGCATTCAAGCTGACCCACAGGCGGTCTCCTGGGTGCTTGGCCTCAAAAAGGAACAAAAATACGTCCACCGACGCGGGCAACCCAGATGGTCGCATGTTATTTGAAAGGCTCGAACAAACGCCCAGCTGTTGGGGTGAAGCTGGGCGGCAGCAATGTTGAGCTCGGTCAAGAGTTCCCTCTCGAATCGGGTGAGAGGGAACCTGAGCTTGACCTTCCTGAAGAAAGTTGTATAGACGAAGCAGAAGGGCCCGTCGGCGCTTACTCTGTCATCAGCGCACACTGGCAGAGCGGCGGGGCAAGGCAGCACCATCATCTTCTCGTCGTGCTCCTTGTGAAACGATTGATAGGCCTCGTCCCCCTTGGTCAACCGCAAAACTGCTCCCGCAGTGTTCACCGACGAGGTCTCCTTCAGAAGGGTTGAGTTCGCCCAGGGGTATAGCGTTTTGAAGTCTGGCAGAGGGACGGGGGCTCCTCCAGCGTTAGATGGAGTCGCCTGGGCCAGGGCAGATTGGGAAGATGCAGGCCTCTCAGCCTGCGAAGAGGAAGCACCACGAACTTGTGTTGGGTCGTGTGCTTGTGAAGGAAGGTTTCGTGCTGAAGGAGGTGGGTTCGGGGTAATCTTGGTGCGAGTCATGATAGCAACTGCAAAGGAAGAAGAAAGAAAAAATAATCAGGAGGGTTACAAAGGCTGACTCGATCATAGAAGGAAGGTGAAAGACGAACGAATGTAAGTTCGTTGCGACGATCGACAAAGCCCTAAGTTACGCAGAAGGAGAAATGGAAAAACAACCCATAGCGTATGCACCAGGCAATTACAGGATGATGCAAATCGGTGAAAATGCAAGGAAACCCAGCAGATGAAGGAAAGTAGTTACCTTTCGATGATCAGGAAGACGGTGAAGGGAGATGGTGATCTAGAGCGCTGAAGAACGTCGAGAGCTTTCGCAGAAGGAAGTGAGAGCGTTTGCAAGCACGAAGAAGGTGATGGAACAGTGGAGCGTAATGGGTTTAAGGGTTTTCGAAATGATTTTAGGAAGCGCTAACGGCAGATGAAGATAGCCGTTGATGAAAGCCACGTGTCGAACGATGAGTGAAGGGGTTGGTGGAGCGTCAGAGCAGCAGAAAGTACAATCGCTTGGAATTTTGCGTCAGTGCCACGTAGGTCGGTGTTAACGAAGGCTCTTTCAGTCTTTTCGCTAGACAAGTCTTCGCTTAAGACTGGGGGGCTTGTGTACCGCCCTGGTGGTCGGGTGTGATGACGTGGCATCCTGCTACAGTGTAGGCGTGTTGACAAGGCGCCAGGTTGGCAGATAGGAAGGAAGTCGGGAGGCACGCGTAGTCGCCGATTGTTAAGTTGGCGTGTTCCGATTTCCAGATTACCAGAATAGGCGATCGCCAGGTTGAAGTTGAAGTCGCCAGATGCAGACCCAGGCGACCACGCAGTCGGAGATCGCCAGAACAAGCACATCGCCGAAGATGAAGGAGAAGCAGATTATGAAGGCGGCCGGCGAGACCACAGGGAAGGTGTATGAAGGCCCTAACTCGCCAGTTCCAGTAGAGATCGCACTCCTAAGTTAGCTATGCACTGGGCAGTACCATGCATAGGTAACTTAGCCAAAATAAGAGTAGAAGCAGCGCCAAGTCAGGGAGCCTCCAGATGATGGCACGTGTACGGTTGGATGCGGGCCACGTGTCCAAGTCTGCAACTGCCAGGAGAGAGAAAGCCACCAGGTATATAAGAGCTCTTAACAAACTTTCTGAGGTACGCACGTTCAGTTCATACACTTTACGCTTGCGAGTGATAGAGCTGATTGTGAGAGAGGATTTGCACGGTTCTCGTTCTTAGTATTTGGTGATACCGTCCCTGACTTGAGCGTCGGAGTGCGATCGGCCGCAGCGGCGCCGTATCGTTTCTTTGCAGGTTCTTGAGATAGATCCCGAAGAGGAACGGAGGTGAGAAGCGGTGCGCACGTCGATCCTTTGACGAGGCATTCTCCAGCGCTCCGGTCAACAGGCAGGATCACCTTCTAGATCCCCAAGTGAGAGTGAGAGTGAGAGCCCACATGAGGGTGACCTATTAGTAATAAGACGCATGCTTGGACAAGTGTTAAAACCTTTTGATGAAACTCAAAGAGAAAATATTTTTCATTCAAGGTGTCTTATTAATGATAGGGTATGCTCTTTGATTGTGGATGGGGGGAGTTGTGCTAATGTGGCAAGCACAAGAGTGGTAGACAAACTTGGATTGCCTACCATCTCTCATGCCAAGCCCTACAAGTTACAATGGTTAAGTGAGGTTGGTGAGCTAGTGGTGAACAAGCAAGTCCTCATTACATTTTCCATTGGTAAATATAAAGATGAGGTCTTGTGTGATGTTGTTCCAATGGAAGCTACTCATATTCTTTTAGGTAGGCCATGGCAATTTGATAGAAAAGTTTTTCATGATGGCTTTACCAACAAAATTTCTTTTAACTTCCATGGGCACAAAGTCATTCTTAAGTCTCTCTCTCCAAAGGAAGTGCATGAGGACCAAGTCAAAATGAGAGAAAAGAGAGAGAAAGAAAATGATAAAAAAAGTTCCAAGAGAAGCCTTCTCATGTCTACCCAACAAGTTAAAAAGGTAATAGTTACTCAAAAGCCTATTTTTTTAGCTATTCCTAGAACTATTGAATGTGAGTCGGCTAAGGATAGTCCCACATGTTTGGACAATTTGGTAAAGGAATATGAAGATGTGTTTCAAGATCCTCCTAAAGGCTTACCACCTCTAAGAGGGATTGAACACCAAATAGACTTCATGCCCGGGGTTTCTTTACCAAATCGCCCTGCATATAGGACCAATCCCCAAGAGGCCAAAGAAATTCAACAAGTTGAGGATTTATTAGCTAAGGGGTGGGTACAAGATAGCATGAGCCCATGTGCTATGCCTGTCATACTTGTTCCCAAAAAAGATGGGACATGGAGGATGTGTACGAATTGTCGCACTATAAATAACATTACCATCAAATATAGGCATCCCATTCCTAGGTTAGATGACTTGTTGGATGAATTACATGGGTCTAAAATATTTTCCAAAATTGATCTTAAGAGTGGTTACAATCAAATTCGAATTAAACATGGTGATGAATGGAAAACCGCTTTTAAGACCAAATTTGGTTTATATGAGTGGTTGGTCATGCCTTTTGGCTTGACTAATGCTCCTAGTACCTTCATGCGACTCATGCATCATGTATTAAGAGCATTCATTGGCAAGTTTGTTGTGGTTTACTTTGATGATATTCTTATATATAGCTTGTCTTTAGAAGATCATGAGTCACATGTTAGACAAGTATTAGAAACTCTTAGGAAGGAGAAATTATATGCTAATCATGTTAAATGTTTCTTTGCATTAGATCATATAGACTTCCTAGGGTTTGTGGTAAGTCATAAAGGGGTGCATGTAGATCAAACAAAAGTTGCAGCAATTCAACATTGGCCTACACCCACCAATGTCAATGAAGTACGAAGTTTTCATGGACTTGCTAGTTTTTATAGGCGGTTTGTGAAAGACTTTAGTACAATTGCCGCACCTTTAAATGCCATAGTAAAGAATGTGGTTTTTAAGTGGGGACAAGAGCAAGAAAACGCTTTTCAAACTTTGAAAGATAAATTGACTAAAGCCCCCATTCTAGCCCTTCCTAACTTTGCTAAGACATTTGAAATAGAATGTGATGCCTCTAATATAGGCATTGGGGCTGTTCTCCTCCAAGAAGGACATCCCATAGCTTATTTTAGTGAGAAACTCAAAGGGAGTCATCTCAATTACTCCACTTATGATAAAGAACTTTATGCTCTTGTTAGAGCTTTGCAAAATTGGCAACACTATCTTTTTCCAAAGGAATTTGTGATCCATAGTGATCATGAGTCCCTTAAATATTTGAAAAGCCAAAGCAAGCTTAATAAGAGACATGCTAAGTGGGTGGAGTTTATTGAGCAATTTCCTTATGTGATCAAACATAAACAAGGTAAAATTAATGTGGTTGCCGATGCTCTTTCAAGAAGATATACCTTGTTAAATGTTTTGAATGTTCAATATTTAGGATTTGATCACATAAAGGAACTTTATCATGATGACTTAGATTTCTCTCTAATCTATCAAGAGTGTTCCAAGGGAGGTCACAAAGACTTTTTCTTACATAATGGTTTTATTTTCAAAGGAAAAAAGACTTTGTGTTCCCCAAGGATCCATAAGACAATCTCTTGCTAGAGAGGCTCATGAGGGTGGGCTTATGGGACATTTTGGGGTAGCTAAGACTTTAGAAACATTGCATGAACATTTCTTTTGGCCTCACATGCGCAAATCCGTACATAACTTCTGTGATAAATGTATAGCATGTAGGAAGGCTAAATCTAAGGTCCAACCCCATGGTTTATATACCCCTCTTCCTATCCCTACAATGCCTTGGGTTGATATTTCTATGGATTTTATCTTAGGACTTCCCAAGACATCGAAGGGTAAGGATTCCATCTTTGTGGTAGTGGACCGTTTTTCTAAAATGGCTCATTTTATTCCATGCCACAAAGTGGATGATGCATACCATATTGCAAATCTCTTCTTCAAGGAAGTTGTTCGTTTACATGGACTTCCTAGAAGTATAGTATCCGATAGGGATTCCAAGTTCTTAAGTCACTTTTGGAGGACCTTATGGGGGAAACTTGGCACAAAACTTCTTTTTTCTACTACTTGCCACCCTCAAACTGATGGTCAAACTAAAGTGGTTAATAGAACTTTGGGTCAATTATTGCGATGCTTTATTTCCGGGAATCCAAGGGCTTGGGAGGATTTACTACCTCATGTTGAGTTTGCTTATAATAGGGTAGTAAATTCCACCACTAACCATTCTCCTTTTGAGGTTGTTTATGGGTTTAATCCCCTCACACCTCTAGATCTTCTTCCCATTCCTGTACTTGATGAGGTTTTATGCAAGGACGGTTTTGAAAAGTCTTCTTTTATTAAGGATTTGCATAACCGCATCAAGTTACAAATTGAGAAGAAAGTTGGTAAGTATGCTGACACTGCCAACCAAAGGAGAAAGGCATTAATCTTTGAGCCCGGCGATTGGGTTTGGCTTCATTTGAGAAAGGATAGATTTCCTTCTCTAAGGAAGTCCAGACTTATGCCTCGTGGTGATGGCCCTTTCCAAGTCATCAAGAGGATTAATGATAATGCCTATGAGTTAGATATGCCTAATACTTATCTTGGTAGTAATTCTTTCAATGTTACTGATCTCACTCCTTTTGATGCAGGTTTCCCAAATTCGTGGACGAATTCTCTCCAACCCGGGGAGTATGATGGAAACCAAGTAGAGGACGCTCAAGCCCATGAAGCCCAAGCCCAACAAGGGGCCCAAGCCCAACGAATCACTAGGAGCATGGCAAGAGCTTTGGGACAAGAGTATCAAAAGATGACTCTTCTTATTTCTATTGTGTAGAGTAGGGGTGCGGATATTAATAAATAGGTGTGAACTTAGTAAGGGATGCTAGGGGGAGTGTAGATATGAGTTAGGAGGTGCCAAACTAGGAAGGAAAGTCACACTTCCTTCATGCACTAGTTGGCGCCGAATTTGAGTGTCATTAGGGGCACATTTGGCTTTGCATTTCAGCACCTTATAGGCTATAAATAAAGGTGCTGCCCTTGTACAAATGAGATTTGGAAATTAGAAGTAGAGAAACTATACTCAAGTTTAGAGAGAAATTGTGAGTCTTGTTGTCTTCTTCTTCCTTTGCCTTATCTTGTGTGCCAATGGTGAGCTTCAAGTGGCGGCAACCTTTCACTTATCTTGGAACAAGGCTCCAAGTGGCGTGAATGCAATTCCAAGTCTCAAATCCAGCAAACTTCACTCCATAAGTGTTCTTTCTTTCATCTCTTTCTATTTCATTCGGTAGTTTCCAATTTTTAGTGTTCTTCATTCTTTTTCACCGATTAAATTTGTGTTTCCTAGCCTAGCTTTCAAATTCGTTCGGTACAGTAGTTATTCCTTTCAATTTCTGTTCGGTTTTCATTTGTTGTTCTAAAATTCTTGTTGCTTGATTCCATTTGACAATACATGGACTTCCATATGAGCTTTGGTTCGGTGCAAAGTCTTGGTGAGTTCTTGAATTAGAACATTGATCCAATTCTAAGTAAAGTGCCAATTCATGACCAACTCAAGTTGCTCCTAAGAATGTCAAAGAATCATGTATTCTTGTTATTGCATTCTCATCACCTCTTTCCCGCCGCCGCCTCCATTACCCTTTGCGGCTATACCCTTGCTTGGGCGCGCGGTTTAGCTGGGGCCACGTTTCCCCTCTTCTCGGTGACCTCGCTCTCGGCGGCGATGTGGGCCACAGCACGTCGCCGGATTTCAGCAAACGTGGCGGGGTGGCTCCTGATGAGCGACTTACTAAAAGGCCCAGGTAACACACCCTTTTTGAAAGCGTGCACGAACATCTCTTCGTCCTTTCCTAGCAAGCGGACTATCTGAGCTCCGAATCAGTTCAGGAAATCCTTCAGGGACTCCCCTTGGGCCTTATATCAAACAGGTCGTAAGACACCAAAGGTGGCGCCTTGTTCACTATATACTGCTCAACAAACATCTTGGAAAACTGTTGAAACGTGGTGATGTGGCCAGTAGGTATACTGACGAACCAGTCCAACGTTGTTCCGCTCAAAGTGCTCATGAACACCTTACAGTATACCGCGTCTGAGCCCCCCGAGAGCATCATCTGAGTATGAAACGCCGTGAGATGGGCTTCAGGGTCCTCCACCCCAATGAAAGACGCTTTCACTGCCACAGCGTTAGCCGGGATCACCGAGTCCATGATCTCTTGGGAGAATGGCATAGGAAAGCTGCGCGGTGGGGATGGGGGTGCAGATCTGTCCCCAGTCGCACGCTCCTCCCGCTCCTGAAGGGCTTTGCGCAGCTCTTCGTTGATCCTGTTGAGCTCTTCATTCCTTGCTTGCGAGGCTACCAGCGCCTCATTCATTCCTTTCCTGTTCAGAACGCGATGCAGCCACGTCAAATATAACCCTGTTATTTTTTTTAGTCTAATATTATTATTACTAATAATATTATTATTCCGTCCGGTTGACCGGGGCGTCTTCGTGCGCGACCTCAACCGTCAGCTAGGGACTCCTTCCCACTGGTTACCTGTGGATTCCTGCAAAAGAGAGGACAAAGAGGCGCCCTAGCGGCCGTTTGCACTCCGACGCTCAAGTCAGCCAGCAAGAAACACCAAAACTGTTCACCTACGTCTCTGAGCACCGCGTATGGTACTCTGAAGGTGGTAAAAAGAACTGTGTACTGTGTGTGTGTTCTCTCCTTTAGGCAAAGATATTCCCCAGTCCCTTGTACGTAACCTTGAAGCACGAGCAAGCAACTAGAGAGTTCTGATAAATTTGCCGAAAGTTCCAACCCTGTTTCCAACATTCTCCGCGCTATTTAAACTACCCAAGCATTTAAAGCGCCATAACGCGCCTTTAATTGCAAATGTAACGCACTCAATCAGCGTATCTTATTTAGGAAACGTAGCGCATTTAAGACGTTGAAACGCTTGGGAGCCATTATAGTACCTGAATGTTCGAAAAAGAAACAATATTGAATGACTTTAATTACCTGGCACCTGACTGGAGGGTGTTTCTATTCTGACATGGCTGTCGTACACATGTAGGGCCTCACGACGCCATGACCCCATCTGGGGGCGTTTCTACGTGTGAGTCCTCCTGCTTGGGAGTGCTACTGTGCTAGGGGTGACTTTTTGGGTGCCAACTCATGCCCCCAATTATCTAGTCACTTACTTTGAGAGCGTATCTGCCTTCCTCTCGCACCCTGCACCCGGCTACCCTGGGCGTGACCTTCCTCTTGAGTCGTATCTGTCCCAAAGGCGTCTCGGGGGCGGCAGGAGTACTTCACGAGTCAGGCTGCCCTACACTGGTGCTATTACTATGGCCTTGAAGCCACCTTTTCCTTCTCTTTATCACTGCCCCGGGTTATCGGGACCTGAGGCCTCCCCACGGCGTTGCTCCCTCCATGGTCTTTCCTACCCATGGGTATCGGGGAACCACACTGTGATCGCCTTGCTTTAGTACTGTTTGAGCTGGTGACGCCCTGGTTGGGCGACGCCTTCACCTAGGCGACGCCTGGCCTTGGCGACGCTTCCTCTTGGTGATGCTGGCACTTAGCGTCTCTCCACCTAGGCGACGTCTTGCGTTGACTTTGACTCTCCAGTCGTTGACTTTAACCTTGACTTAGTCAACGCCCGGATACGGGACGGTACATAAGCCCCCCAGTCTTAAGCCGAAGACTTGTCTTCAGCGCAAAGACTAAAGCCTCGCCCACGCCGTCCACGTGCCATCCTGATGACGTGTCATTCCCTGCTGACTCAACAATTCTCGAATTGTTGACGTGACGCTCTCTGAACCCTAGGAGCGCTCTTACTGACTGATTGGACCTCCTCTGAAATGGTGATAATAACACCTTTTGGGGTTACCCTTGATCGCGCGCCACGTGGCCCATCGCACGGCCAGCCTCTAGAGACCCTTGCGTTTCCCTGGGGCGATTGATCCTTTGACACGTGGTACGATCTCACGGCCCTTAGTTAGCGCCTCTTGAGTTGCGAAATGTAACGTATAAGTTACTCCAAACCCCGCGCTCACCCTACTGTTACATTCATCCCTCTGCGTCTCTGCACTGTTCGTCGTCTTCAACCCCTTTTCTCCGCGATTGCTGTTCTCCTCTTCCTGTGCTCTTCTTCCATCTTCCCTTCGATAGCAAAGGTATGATTTTCGAACACTCACGACCCTTCCCTTTCGTCACATTGTATGATTTATTGAACTGCCTGGGACTGTTGTTATTCATGCATTACTGCGTTCTTCCGCTTCTCCTCCCTTCTCTGGGTTTTCTCGCGTGGGTGATGTTTCCTGGGGTTCACTCCCCTTCCTGCCATGGCTACACTTGCTAAACCCTTTTTCCTCTCTTCTTTCTCCAGCTATTTATTTACATCATGACGCGCACGAACGCGGAGCCTGATTCCTCCCCCAAGACCCCCAAGTCCAACTACAAAGCCTTCTACCCATGGGCCCCCGACGAGCTCCTGAGCGAATGTACCAGCTTGACTTCCTTCCAGGACCTGGAAGCTCATCGTGGGGATCCCCATTTGTACAACTTTAACGCTTTCTGCCGCACACACGACGCCCACATATCCGTCCGTCCCGGCAGGCCTGGGGAACCTGTCTGTTTGGATGACAGACCTAGAAAGGGGAAACCCTTCTTCTTCATGTACCAGACCGTGTTCAAACGCGTAGGAGTGCGTCTCCCGTTCACCCCCTTTGAACGGGAACTCCTCACTGAAATCAATACCGCCCCCGCCCAGCTCCACCCCAACAGCTGGGCATTCGTGAGGGGTTTTCAAATTCTTTGCGGACACCTGGGTATCCTCCCTTCCGTAGACGTCTTCCTGCATTTCTTTGAGGTGAAAAAGCAGGGGAAAAGCTTCTGGGTAAGCTTTTCCGGGATCGCGGGCAGGATCCTCCTCTCCCTCTTCCAAAACTCTTACAAGAACTGGAAAGGGAAGTTCTTTAGGGTGTGCAGTGCTAAGCACGATCCCACAGCCTTGGATGGCTTCCCCCTTTACTGGACGGAGCGTCCTAAACTGCTCAGGGCCAAAACCTTGGAAGAGCTATCTCCCGCCGACAGGGAGGTAAGCAAAGCCTTGGCTGGGTTGGGGATCGTTTTTGATACCTTGAAGCTTGTTGCTAGCGAGTACAATGCTCACGCCCTGACCACCTACTTTGGTAAGGGGATTCTCCCCTCATCCTTCTTGTTGTGAACACCCCGCTACCGTATGTTGTTCCCCCAGACTATTCTACTCGTTTTATATTGTGCCATGTTACTTGCATCTCACGCCTCGGTGTGTATTGTAATTTTGCATAGCTGCTTTGGTCCTGATTTCTGCTGCTTGGTCTGTTTTGATGTAGGATCGGTGATGGACGCTTCTAAAAGGATGATGCTGGCGAGAGCAATGAAGGAGGCTCGTGCCGCCAAGGCGAGCGCCTCCTCTGTTCCTGCTGCTGCTCCGATCCCCCCACCAACTCTGTCACCGCCACCTCCGGTCACTGCCGAAGCTCCTTTAAGCTCATCTCCGTCATCTCCACATAGCCCTGAGGCGCTTCCAACTCCCAGCTCTCCTCTGCCCATCGCCGCCGTTCCCCTAGCCGCGGCCTCGTCACCGGCTCCAACCCCCCTTGACAAAGGGAAACGGGTCTTGGAGATTCTATCAGATGATGAGGACTCGGAAGGCGTGGCACCCTTCAAGAGGAGAAAATCTGCGCGGGTTCCTCTTCTGGTAGAGGCGTCGCCCCAGGGAGGGAACTCCTTCATGGACAACCCCCCAAGTGCGACCTCACTTCCCCCCACGACACTCCAAGAGGAAGGGGGCGAAGGCGCCGAATCTGCCCCGCCTCCGCCGCCGGCAGAATTGCTTCCCCTACTCCCGTCGCTGCCGCCCCCGATTTCATCGCCATCCCACCTCCAATCATGCATCTGATGAGGGGCTTCAGTGGCGGAACTATGCCAGAGGGTACCGACAGGAAGGAAGGCATGCCTTTCTACTTGGGGGCCTTCTTGGCGGTGGCCCTTGAATGGCGCGCCCAGGCCAGAAACGCGGTCCTGCAAGCTCAAACTCTCCAGGCCTTGGAAACAAAGGCGACTACTCTGGAGGAGGAAATGAGGACCCTGGGACGCCAGAACGAAGCTTACCAAACCTCTCTAAAGCAAGCGCAAGAGTCCAAAGCAGAAGCTGAGAGGCAACTAGCGGAGGCATTGGAGTTCCAGGCTGACTTTTATACTCGGGAAGTCGCCCTCCAAGTTCAGATAACGGGCCTTCAGGAATTGGTCAAAGCTGATGCAGAAGTTCAAAAGGACCTGAAGGACCGTTGTTGTGAGCAGGCTGACAAGATGGAGCGGATGGAGGGGGAAATGGCCACCCAAGCCAAGGCTATGGGCCTTCTCCAAGCTGACTACGACAAACTACAGGCCGAGGTCAGTCGGCTTCGCGTGGAAAAGGAGGCTTTGGAGAAGCAGGTAGCCTCGGGGGACGCCGCCATCGAGGAGCTAGAGAAGGACAAAAAGGCCCTCATCCAGGAGATGGCGGGTACTTTCGAGGAGGGGTTCCAAGAAGCTTTGGCTCAAGCAATCTGCACGAATCCGGGGATTGACATTTCCAGTTGCGATCCCACTCACCACATTGTTGATGGAAGGGTCGTGTCCTTGGAGATAGACGACTGAGCCGCCGCCCCCCGATCATCAGCCCATTTCTTTACACTTGTTTTAAGCTTCTCTGAAAAATTTGTAATTCTTTGAATCATTTGCACTCTTGACACAACTCTGGAACTTTGTTATAATTACTTTCATATCCTCGCTACATAGAATTCTGCCTGTGCAATTTTATTCTCATCCTTTGCCTTCGCGCGCTTCGGTTATTTTATTTGTGTTTTGCCTGTTTCTTTCACTTCGTTGGGCGGCCTAGTATGCCCAGGAAAGGTCACGTGCCAATGCCCACGCCCATGGAGATGCTCACCCAGTGAAACCGTATCGTCCACGGGGTGTCTCTAACACCGAAACGGTCCTTTCCTTGATCCTTAACGCCCGGCGCCCACGCCTAAGGAGAGGCCTGCTACAGCAGCACCGTATCGTCCCCGGGTGTCTAAAACGCCGAGTGCTCAGGGGGGGGTTGTTCCCTCCATGGCCTTTCCTTCCCATAGGTATCGGGGAACACCCTGCCAGCGATTCGCTGGCGTTTGGCGGTCTTATCTCCCTCCACAGTCTTTCCTACCTGTGGGTATCGAGGAGGCGACGCCAGTAACTAACTTTGCCTTCTTTGATTTCGTCTCCCTCCACAGTCTTTCCTACCTGTGGGTATCGGGGAGGCGACCCTGCTGATATTTTGGTTGGCGACGCCCGCGACGTCTCACGCTGGCGTCGCCCTTTGCGTCCTTCCAGGCGACGCCTCGGGCGTCTCATGCTGGCGTCGCCTTGGGCGCCATCTTTACCTTGACATTGACTTTGACCTTGGCCTTGGTCGACGCCTGAGGACAGCGAAGAGCTCAAGGTTTTGCCCGCCCATCCACGTGGCGCTTCTTGTATGGCTGATTGGACATTCAGTCATTCGACTTGATCCACGTGGCGCTTCTTGTATGGCTGATGGGACGTTCAGTCATTCGACTTGATCCTGACTCCTACTGTGCCCCTGACCCACTTTCGACGGCGCATCGTACCACTGGGCATTCTGTTGATACGACGTTCTCTGAGTTTAACCAGCGGCGTCAGGGCCATCCTTTCATCTTCTGCCACGTGGCTCAATCGTGCGGTGCGTCCATTCGCGTCGTTTGGCGCTCTAACCGCTTTATTTAACTCTTCAAACTCTGAAACTATCCTCATCATTTTCTCACTCTTCATAACCTACTTACGTTCTTTCTTCTTACACCCTTCCTTCTTGCACCCTTTCTTTTCTCACAAAGGGTTATTCCAGCATTCGCTCCCCTCGCTCAACCCTTGCATTTCCGGCGGTCCCTACACCCTTGACAATCCCTGATCTTGTTAAAGAATGTCTTCTCATGCTGCTTCCTCCAGGGTCAATCCCAAGGACTTGTACCCTTGGGCTTCGAGTGAACTTCTTGACGAGTGTTCATGCTTACTCGCTACCAGGGCCATAAGGGAGCACAAAGGGGATTCGTGTTCCTATGACCACCGGGCCTTCGCGAGGAGGCATGACGACGACATCGCTGTGCTCCCTTGCACTCTAGGGGAGCCAGTATGTGGAGACGAACGGGCCAACGAAGGGGTCCCTTTCTTTTACTTTTACCAGGTGGTGTTCAAGACCATCGGAGTGCGCCTACCCTTCTCCTGGTTCGAGAAGGAACTGCTGACGGAGATCAACGTTGCTCCGGCCCAGTTATATCCCAACAGCTGGGCCTTTGTCAAAGCCTTCGACATTCTCTTCGGGTTTCTGGGTTGTGCACCCTCGGTTGACCTCTTTCTTCACTTCTTTGAGGTGAAGTGGCAGAGACACAACCTCTGGGTAACTCTCAGTAATGTACCCGGGAGAGTTCTCTTGACACCCTTCCAAAGCTCGTTCACCGGGTGGAAAGGCCGGTTCTTCAAGATCTGCCGTACTGACCTTGTTCCCGACGCTCTGGATGGGTTTCCGCTGTATTGGGTGAGAGAGACGAGGGCCCTCAAAACCAAACCCTTAAAGAAGTTGGCTCCAAGTGATCAAATAGCTTGCTGGATTCTTGCTGAGGCGGGAGGTTTTGACTCTGCCACTTTGATCAGCCTGGAGTTCAATGCTGGGACTCTCGAAAAGTACATATGTAAGAGTCACTGCCCTAAAAACTTTGGCCTTTATCGCTTTCCAAACGTGCATGTCTTGCTTCATGGTATTTCTGACACATTTATCTCCCTTGGTGCAGGCTCGAAAATAAACCAAGAGAGGAGGACACGACTTACTCGAGCTCTGCGGGCTAGGAATGGGGTTTCGCCTTCCTCCAGTGCTGATTCCGATGGCCACTGAGAAATGGCTTGTTCGTGTTTTTGCATGATCTGTAGTGTTTGCTCCATTTGTGCTACTCCCATTGTATCGAACATTGCTTGTAACAACAACTTTTCTATATCATACTTGATTTTTTGCAACGCCACTTTACTTTGCATATGTTTCGCATACCGCGCGCTTTTCTTTCGTCCTGTTTTTCCAACGGTGCATGCCTCCATCTAGGCGACGCCTTCACCTGGGCGACGCCTTCACCAGGGCGACGCCTTTATCAGGGCGACGCCTTTATCTAGGCGACGCCCTCTTTCTTGGCGACGCCTTCTTTCTTGGCGACGCATCACATTACTTCAAACGGAGAAAGATAAAGGCTGAAAACCAAGGCACTTCTTTTTCTCAAACTGGTTTTACCTTTTATTTGGGTGACCTCATTAAAAAACCCCCGAGAGGGAAAAAGAGCGTCCCCTTCAACTAAATTGTTACATACTACTTACACAAGTCAACTGAAATAAAATTTTAAGTTGGCTGCATTCCAACGCGGGATAGGACCTCCATCCAAAGTCTCCAGGTTGTACGAACCGTTGCCCTTAGCCTCAGTAACTCTGAAGGGTCCGGTCCACTTGGGAGACAGCTTATTCTCCAACTCGTATGGGTGAGCTTTCCTCATCACTAGGTCGCCGACCTGAAACTGTCGCGGCTTTACCTTAGAGCTATATTGTCGCTCTACTCTTCTCTTCATCGCTTCCGCTTTTATTCTAGCTTCTTCCCTGGCCTCATCTAGCAGATCCAGGTTTACCCGCCTCTCTTCATTGGATTCCTCCACCATAAAGTTTTGAAAACGTGGTGAGCTTTCATGTATTTCTACTGGAATCATCGCGTCCGACCCGTACACCAAACTGAAAGGCGTCTCCATAGTAGAGGATTGGGGCGTGGTGTGGTATGCCCATACGATTCTTGGAACCTCTTCCGCCCACGCCCCTTTGGCTTTTTCTAACCTTTTTAACCCCCTCAGCAGAACTCTGTTTGCTGACTCCATTTGTCCGTTGGTCTGGGGGTGTTCAACCGATGCGAACACCTGTTTGATTCCTACCTCAGCGCACAGATTTCTCAACTGCTGACTAGCAAACTGGGTCCCGTTATCGGATATCAAGCGCCTAGGTACGCCAAAGCGGCATACAATGTTCTTCCACACGAAATGGTGTACCTTGTGCGCAGTGATCTGTGCTACGGGCTCTGCCTCTATCCACTTAGTGAAGTATTCGATGGCGACGATCAGATACTTCATCTGCCTGATTGCCAGTGGGAATGGGCCCAGGATGTCGATTCCCCATGTATGGAAAGGCCACGAGCTGTATATGGACCGCAATTCTTCTGGCGGCGCCTTATGCCAGTCGGCGTGCTTTTGGCATTGTCTGCACCGTCGGGCGTGTCGCGCGCAGTCTTCTTTCACTGTTGGCCAGAAGAAACCTGCGCGTATTACTTTGGAGGCTAGGGACCTTCCCCCTACGTGGCTCCCGCAGATGCCTTCGTGTAGCTCTGCCATTATCCTGGTGCACTCGTCGCCACTTACACATGTTAGGATAAGGTGAGTGAAACCATGCCTGAACAACACCCCATCCACCAGGGTGTACCTTGCGGCGTTTCTTTTGACCTTTTTACCCTCTTCAGGCTCTACTGGGAGAGTCCCATCCGCCAGGTACCGCTTGTAGGGCGTCATCCAGGTGTTTCCCTGGGTCAAAACGCATACCTGCATCTGCTCTCCTTCGGGCACCTCTGCGTACATGCTGATGCGGGGCGCTCTCTGCGTATCTTGGGTCAAAGAGCAATGACTCCTCGGCTTTCCCCTTGTTGCATAAATCTGGAGGACATCCACTCTGTTGTCTTCCACGAATCTACGCGGAGCTTTGAGGGTCTCTTGGATCACTGTCCTCTGTCTACCCCCCTTGCCTGAACTGGCCAGCTTTGCAAGCAGGTCAGCTCTGGCATTCTGCTCCCTCGGGACATGTATCAGCTCAAGAGCGTTAAATGCTCCCTTTAACAACTGGACGTATTTCAGGTACGCTGCCATCTGTGGGTCATTCGCTTGGAACTCACCCGACACCTGCCCCGTAATTAGCTGGGAGTCGCTTTTTACCAGGAGGTTCTGCGCGCCCATCTCCTTGGCCAGGAGCATTCCTGCTATCAGGGCTTCATATTCTGCCTGATTGTTACTTGCCTTGAAGGCGAAGCGCAGGGCCTGCTCGATCAGTATGCCGTCGGGTCCCTCCAAGACTATTCCCGCACCGCTCCCTTGTTGGTTGGAAGAGCCATCAACCGAGAGCAGCCACTGCGAGCCCACTTCCACCTCTTGCTCACCTCCGGGCGAAAGTTCCGCTATAAAATCTGCGTACACCTGCCCTTTGATGGATCCTCTGGGCTCATACTGGATGTCGAATTCTGACAGTTCCACCGCCCAGCGCACCATTCTTCCCGCCACATCAGGCTTCTGCAGCACCTTCTGTATAGGGAGGTTTGTCATCACCACCACCGTAAAGCTGTGGAAGTAATGACGGAGCCTCCTGGCGGAGAACACTACCGCTAGCGCCGCCTTCTCCAGCGTTTGATACCTCGTCTCAGCCCCCTGTAATGCCTTGCTTACAAAATAGATGGGCTTCTGACTCTGGTCCTGCTCCTGGACTAACACAGAACTAATGGCTCGCTCCGTTACAGTAAAATATAACCGGAGGGGCACGCCCGCTACCGGTTTGCAGAGGACCGGTGGCGTCGCCAGGTACTCCTTCAGCTTAATGAAAGCCGCTTCGCACTCATCAGTCCATGCAAAGCGACTGTTTCTCTTGAGGCACTGGAAATATGGATGCCCCTTCTCTCCCCCGGCGGAAACAAACCTTGAGAGCGCCGCCATCCGCCTTGTCAGCTGTTGCACCTCCTTTACTGACGTCGGGCTTCGCATGGCAATAATCGCCGCGCATTTGTCGGGGTTCGCCTCTATCCCCCTTTCTGTGAGCATAAAACCCAAGAACTTACCGGCCTCTACCCCGAAAACACACTTTTCAGGGTTTAACTTGAAGCGGTACTTGGATATTGTGACGAACAGCTCCTCCAAATCCGTCATATGCTGCGCCCTATCCTGCGACGCCACCACCATGTCGTCGACATAGGCGTACACATTCCTCCCGAGCATGGGCGCCAGGACCTTGTCCATTAACCTCTGGTACGTGGCGCCCGCGTTTTTCAGCCCAAAGGGAATCACCTTATAGCAGTAACTGCAAGTCTCAGTCATGAACGCCGTTTTGTTCTCATCTCTGGGGTTCATCTTGATCTGGTTATACCCTGAGAAGGCATCCAAGAAACTCAGCACCTTGCTGCCGGACGCACTGTCTACCAAGGCGTCGATGCTGGGCAGCGGGTACGAGTCCTTCGGGCATGCCTTATTCAGGTCCATGAAGTCAACACACATCCTCCACTTTCCGTTCGCCTTTTTCACCAAGACGACGTTGGCAAGCCACTCAGGGTACTGAATCTCCCTGATGTAGCCAGCACTCAACAGCTTCTGCGTTTCGTCTTTCACCACCTGCTATCGTTCCTCATTGAACTTTCTCCTTCTCTGACGCACGGGGCGGACCGTGGCGTCCATGCTGAGGTGGTGACACAGAAAATCGGGATCGATGCCGGGCATATCCGAGGCGGACCATGCGAAGGCGTCTAGGTGGCGTGAAATCACTTCCGCCACCCCTTCCTGCTCTTCTGGGCTCAGCGAACTCCCTAGCTTGAATGTCTTGCCGCCAATCTCCCTTTCTACGGCGTTAGCCGTTGGCTGTTCCCTGCTATCATCCTCGACGGGCGCCGCCTCTTCTACGGGCGCTGCGTCCTCAGGGCTTTCCTCCATTGGCGCATCAGCTTCGGGCGTCGCCTTCGCTGGTAGGGCCTCGTCAGGTGTCGACCCAGCGGGCGTCGCCTCAAGCATCGTCGTGTCCGCGCTGGGCGGACGTTCATATACCATGAACACGCCTCTCTTTGTTTTCAGGCTGTTCTCATAACACTTCCTTGCCTCCTCCTGGTCTGACCTGATGACTATCACCTGACCACTGAGGTCTGGCAGCTTCATCTTCATGTGGCATGTGGAGGACACCGCGTTCAAACGGTTTAACGCCGGCCTGCCCAGCAAAATATTGTAGGCGGAGTTGGCGTTCACGACCAGATACCGGATGCTTTCGGTACGGGAGGCCTCTCCGTCCGTGAACGTAGTCCTCAACTCCAGGTATCCCCGGACTTCCACCTGGTTATCCCCAAACCCATACAGGCATCCCGTGTAGGGACTCAACAGATCGGGGGACAGCCGTAACTTATTAAAGGTCGACAGAAACATGACGTCTGCCGAACTTCCTTGGTCAACAAGCACTCTGTGCACCTTCCTTCCGGCTGTGACGACTGAGATGACAACGGGGTCGTTGTCGTGGGGTACCACATCTCGGAGGTCTCCTCTTGTGAACACGAGATCCGACTCCCACGGCTCCCCCGAGAGTCTCTCTTCGATTGAATTGACCCCCCTCGCGTATTTCTTCCGCTGCGAGGCGGTGGGTCCTCCGCCGGAAAAACCTCCAGCAATGGTGTGGACCTCGCCAAGCACAGGCATCTCGTGTGCTGGTTCTTCCGCCTGCGGCGGCGACAAGGTGGCGGTCGTCGTGGGCTCCGCGACATAATCCTTTAAAAACCCAGTCCTCACCAGCTCATCTAGCTGGTAGCCCAACGACAGGCAATTATCAATGTGGTGCCCGAAAGCCTCGTGGAATTCGCACCAAGAGTCTTTACGAGGCCCTAACACCTTGTCAGTCTTCGCCGGTCGCCTCAGCCTCTCAGCTATGTTAGGCACGGCGATCAAATCCTTCAACTCAACCACAAAGTTGTACCTCGCTGGTCTCGCTCTTTCTCTGGCCGGGCGATCGCCTCCCGCTGGACCCCGGGGCTGGGGCTTTCTGGCCTCGTAGGGGCGTCTCGCCACTGGCTTCTTCCTTCCCGTCGTGGTCTCATTGACCCTGACGGGTTGAGCTCGCGCCGGTCCCCTCGGGCGTGAGGGTACGACGCTGGTGCGCTTCACACGCACCTCCCCTTCAGAAGCAATATGTTCTACCGCCCTACGCCGTAGTTCAGCGAAAGTCCTAGGGCGGTTGCGGATGATGGATTCTCCAAATGGACCGGGGCATACGCCTTTCACAAATGCGTACACGATCATAGGCTCCTCTGTCGTCCCGACCTTCACGACCTGGGCCCCGAATCGATTGATGTACTCCTTAAGGGTCTCCCCTTGATATTGCTTCACATCAAACAAGTCGTAGGAAACTGGTGGCGGGGCCTTGTTTGCTAAGTATTGTTCCCTGAACAATCGTGACAGTTGGCGGAAAGATGTGATATGACCATCTGGAAGGCTGATGAACCAGTCCATAGCCATCCCAGTCAGGGTGCTCATAAAGAGCTTGCACTTGGCAGCGTCAGAACCGCCTACCAGGACCATCTGTGTGTGAAATGCCGCAAGATGCGTCTCTGGGTCCTCCATCCCGGTGAAGATCACCTTGGGGCCTGCGAACGTGTTCGGGATCACGGCATCTAGAATCTCCTGCGAGAAAGGAGTAGAAAACTCCCTTGGTGGGGAATGGTTCTCCATCTCGTCATGTCCATGCCGCCCCCGGTCATTTCTCAGGCCCTGGCGCAACTCCTCATTCACGCGGTGGAGCTCTTCATTCCTCTCATGCGAGGCATCAAGATCTGCCTGCATGCGTTCCTGTTCCATTTTCGACTCCGCCATGTCCTGCTGCAGCCCCCTCATTATCTCCAGGACCTGTTGCATGGATAGTTCTGTTGGGGCTGCGCGTGCTGTACCTCGTCTGGTGGGGGCCATTGTCACTCCAACCTCCTCCAACGTTACTGCGACTCAGTAGATTTTCTCGAACTTGTGATGGGACTGATGTTTTATATCGGCCCCACGGTGGGCGCCAAATGTTCCGTCCGGTTGACCGGGGCGTCTTCGTGCGCGACCTCAACCGTCAGCTAGGGACTCCTTCCCACTGGTTACCTGTGGATTCCTGCAAAAGAGAGGACAAAGAGGCGCCCTAGCGGCCGTTTGCACTCCGACGCTCAAGTCAGCCAGCAAGAAACACCAAAACTGTTCACCTACGTCTCTGAGCACCGCGTATGGTACTCTGAAGGTGGTAAAAAGAACTGTGTATTGTGTGTGTGTTCTCTCCTTTAGGCAAAGATATTCCCCAGTCCCTTGTACGTAACCTTGAAGCACGAGCAAGCAACTAGAGAGTTCTGATAAATTTGCCGAAAGTTCCAACCCTGTTTCCAACATTCTCCGCGCTATTTAAACTACCCAAGCATTTAAAGCGCCTTAACGCGCCTTTAATTGCAAATGTAACGCACTCAATCAGCGTATCTTATTTAGGAAACGTAGCGCATTTAAGACGTTGAAACGCTTGGGAGCCATTATAGTACCTGAATGTTCGAAACAGAAACTGTATTGAATGACTTTAATTACCTGGCACCTGACTGGAGGGTGTTTCTATTTTGACATGGCTGTCGTACACATGCAGGGCCTCACGACGCCATGACCCCATCTGGGGGCGTTTCTACGTGTGAGTCCTCCTGCTTGGGAGTGCTACTGTGCTAGGGGTGACTTTTTGGGTGCCAACTCATGCCCCCAATTATCTAGTCACTTACTTTGAGAGCGTATCTGCCTTCCTCTCGCACCCTGCACCCGGCTACCCTGGGCGTGACCTTCCTCTTGAGTCGTATCTGTCCCAAAGGCGTCTCGGGGGCGACAGGAGTACTTCACGAGTCAGGCTGCCCTACACTGGTGCTATTACTATGGCCTTGAAGCCACCTTTTCCTTCTCTTTATCACTGCCCCGGGTTATCGGGACCTGAGGCCTCCCCACGGCGTTGCTCCCTCCATGGTCTTTCCTACCCATGGGTATCGGGGAACCACACTGTGATCGCCTTGCTTTAGTACTGTTTGAGCTGGCGACGCCCTGGTTGGGCGACGCCTTCACCTAGGCGACGCCTGGCCTTGGCGACGCTTCCTCTTGGCGATGCTGGCACTTGGCGTCTCTCCACCTAGGCGACGTCTTGCGTTGACTTTGACTCTCCAGTCGTTGACTTTAACCTTGACTTAGTCAACGCCCGGATACGGGACGGTACAATTATAATAATTATTATTACTAATAATATTATAATAATTATTATTACTAATAATATTATAATAATTATTATTATTATTAATATTAATATTATCATTAATATTAATTTTAATATTGTTATTATTAATATTAATAAAAATATTAATATTAATATTATCATTAATATCAATATTATTATTATTATTATTATTATTATTATTATTAAATATATTTTGTGTGTAATACTTTATATACGGATACAATTCGTATGTAATTATTTTCACTTCATGGCATCTGATCCTGCCGGTTGATTTAGCGCAAGAGCGTTGCCTCGTCACGGTCTTCCTCACCAGCTTGACTCCACGTGCCCTCCAAGTCCGCACCACAGATAGCCTCTCTGAGAACCTGAAAAACACACGGTGGCGCCTCTGCGGCCGGTGGCGCTCCGACGCTCAAGTCAGTGACAAGAACACCCAAAAAACTGAGAGAAAATATGCTATGTAGGACCGTACTGAAAAGCACACAACCCTAGCAGGATGAGCCGTAATGAAAACGTACCTCTGCAAATTCTGTTAAGGTTACCTTTATAGCTAGGTTTCTTCTCTCTCCAGGCCGTTATGCTTTTGGACGCGTGGCTCGTATCCAGCCCTACACGTGTCGCCATCTGGGCTGGGATAGCAGGTAACACCCAGTCCTACACGTGTCATCATCTGAGCCAAGGTAACTCGAGCGTCATTTCCCTATTGCACCCAGCCTTACACGTGTCATCATCTGGGTTGGAGTAACTGGTAACATCCAACCCTACACGCGTCGTCATCTGGACTGGGGCAACTTGAACGTTATTCATGTGTAGTAACCAGTCGCGCGGCTAAGTCCTCTAGAACACCACCTGACAAGGCGAGTATCGGGTGCAGCAAAGTGCACCATCTCTGTGATATCGCTTATCCTAGTGGCACCCTCCCTACCGCTGCGCCATGCATGTTCTGGCTGAGGAAACATCGCCATCAACGAACGTCCACTCTGGGAGTCCCGTCGCCGATAGGCGAGCTGTCCCCTCAACCCAAACACCCTTCACGCCCCATGCTGGCGCAACAATCACCTCACTGGAGTTGTACACTTGAACTTACACCTCTGGGCCTTCATCTGCCTCAATCTGAGCTTGTTGGGAGATCTGGCGATGTGCTTCCTGTGGCGATGTCAAGCTACTTGATCGCCAAATACGTCGATGACAAACCAACCCGGCGACAACCGGCCATGTTCATCGCAGAACGCCAGTTCCAAGAACCGGCGACCACGCTCATCTCTGAACCATCCATCTTTTCTAGCCTACGTGTTTCACTGAGCACGCCCCACCCGGGCACGTGCAAGACACGTCATCACACCCGATGACCTGGTCGCTACAGCATCAAAATTACATACTGATTAAATTCGTACGTAATTACTTTTGGCTTACATACGGAAAAATTACATACTGAATTAAATCTGTATGTAATCAATTTTATTCTTATATATGGAAAAATATGTATGTAATTGTACTAGTCCTCGGTCATTGGAGCGGTGCTAGAGAAAGACCTCAGACATTGGTGTCTAATAGTAATGGTGGGCCACATAAGGTGGGTCCCAGAAATCATATCAGATACCAGTTAAACACCCAGATATAAGAAAAGACCTAAGTCACGAGAGGATCATGCATGGGGTGTGTATGGTACATTCGGGTACGGCACAAGCAAGTGTTCATTGGAGGCGCTGAGGCCCGTTAGGGTTAGGGTTTCCAAGGGAAGACTGCATGCATGACACGTGAATACTTAATGCACCCATAGAACAAATAGTCCCGCAACATTGGTGCATGAGTTGGTACCGTGGTTGCCATACTGTTAGTCGTTGCACTCCAGTAAAAGGAAGTCTTATGTGCCAAATTACACTAAGATTGTGTAATAGCGGCGCAAGGACGTTCTCCCAGGAACCCTAGATATGGGTAACATAACAGAAGTAACCCTAGTTACAACCTATATAAAGGGTGGTAAGAACCCTAGCAAGGTACACCGTTTCTAAGACTGAAACTATTTTATTCACTCACTGTTTCCTTGCCCTAGTATTGACTTGAGCTTCGGAGTGCAAACGACCGCCAAGACGCCCTTTTGTCTTTGCATGTGAGAAGTTCTTCAACCCAAGGAAGTTCTTCAACCCAATTTACATACAAATTCAGATTCAGATATAATAATCGGTATGTAAATAGAAAATTTCTTGTAGTGGAAATAACAGGTTTTTTTTGTGTGACAACAAAGACAAAATAAGCATAGATTTTCCAAATCATTTTGAAAATCACTAAGTGTTAAACAACAACTTGTTTCGACAATTCATCAGGTTAAAAACTTGCCTTAGCCTCAAACCCTTGAGTAGGAGCTTTCAACTGGTTGATTTGAAAAACAACTAAATAAAAATTTCTCAGCTTTTAAGAAAACACTTCTTTCAAAAGATATAAAGATCATATGAGTTTTGATCACTTTAAGAAGTGAACTAACAAGTCGAAAACTAGTAGACAACACACACATCAGTAGGTTCTTCAAGCTTTTTCCATAGATTTGAAGACATCAAAGCATCTTGTTCAACAATCACCATCCCATATTCTGGGATAGAAATATTACTTGGAAAAGATAAGGAAGAAAATGTAGGGTTAAATTAAAAAGTCCATAAAGAAAATTCTGTATTTTGGCATAATACATGAGATGCAGGTTAAGATTTCGGAGGAACAGAAAGTAAAAGACCTAACTATTAATTTATATAGATAGATTAATGGGTTCAAATATAATTATTAAAATAAGTAAAATTTAAATTTTAAAATCTCGACACCAATAATTAGTGATTTTTCTTTGAAAAAAAACTATATATACTTTTAAAAATAAATATTAATAAAATAATAATATCTTCTATTTTATATTTTTACTTTCAGTTAAAATTAGAAAAAATAATACTACAGTGAAAAAAATAAAAAAATAAACAAACAAACAAAGTTCAAGTTTATTTTAAATAAGTTTTTTTTTTAATTAAACTGGCTTAAATAAAATGGGTTAAACTTGTATATTTTAAACTTTTTTAGTTACTTAAACTGAAATTCTCATTTGCGTTTACAATCAGAATATTTTTTTAGTGTACAATAACTTCTATTAGTCGTAATATTGACTATATATTATTTATTTTAAAAGTTAACATTAAATATGTGCTTAAGTAGTGAAGTTGTTACACGTATATCCTTAAAAATTCAATACTTTCGAAGAAGTTTTCCACAAAAGTTACAAACTATCTTTCCAAACACTTTCTTTAATACAACACGCTTTCCAAACACTTTCTTGTATTAACTTTGTGAGACATATTTTTCCCATATATAATATCATACATCAAGATAAAAAAAAATGAAATTCTTATGTTTTTAATTAATGGTAAACTATTAGATAGCAATTATTATTGTTATTACAATCCCAAAGGATTAAGACTACACTTGACTTTATTTACTCAATAAACAACTAAAAAATAAAATACAATTGTGAAGTCCTCCTCTTGTGAATGAAATGAACAAATTGGAAATTTACAACATTAATTATTCCTTCTTATCCCCTTACACATTTTGAAAGAGAAGAATGGTATTATTTGAAACTTGTGTGGAAGTATAGATTTTATGTACATAGAACACTTAATGATTGAATGAAATGTGTGGGAAATGATGATGATGGTGGTGATGGAGCAATGAGTGTGAAGGCTTGGAAATTTGGAAGAAAGTGAAAAGAGAAAAAATTTAGGGTTTGGATGCTAAGATGGGGGAGCAGCATCCTTCTTGTTGAAGTAAAAGTAGGATTTCTTGGGAGAGGAAGTGGAAGAAAGAATGGTGGAAAAGCCATTGTATTTGCCACCAAATTTTGATAACCCTATTTTGGTGAGAAAGTCAAACACCTCATTGTTTCTCACAAATGGTTGGGCCATGTAATCCTCAACTGCCATCCACTGAAAACAACCAATAAAATATCACATTAAATCATTCATTGGTTGTCTTATTAAGTATGTTTGTTTATTTTCTTTCTACTTTTCTATAGTCATTTTTTAAAGTACAAACAAAATCTTATGTGCAGATTGTTTTTCTTTTGGCACCCTTTTTGTAGACAGCCTAGGGTTCCTCCAATTTACGGAAAAAATTATACAAAAACAGGGAAAACCTTTCATAATTCTTATTCAAAAATTTAAAATAAAAAATGGTAATTTTATTATATATAATAATCTGCAAAAGTGGAAGAAGTCTTTAATCATATTGTTTATAAATTGAATGATACCTGAGCTGCTTCAATTTCTGAAACTTGTCTCTGAATCTCAAAGGAAACAGGTTGCAACATGCAAACAAAGAACAACTCTGATTTCCTGAAGAAAGCTTCGTGCCTTTCCCTGATACCAAAAAACAAACAGAGATCATTAAGGACATTATTTAATAATTTAGTATTGATTTAGTTTAGTTTAAATAAACAATCTAATAATCCTAATGTCACTAACATACTATATACTATTATCTCATCACTTACTTGAATGCTATGACCTCCACAAACTTTGTTTCTATCTGAAAGAAAGCACAAACTTTAGACATAGAAATAGAAATAGAGAAAGGATTTTAAAAAATGTTCAGATCATTTTTTGCTTACCCCTGTTTCTTCTTTTACTTCCCTTATTGCAGCAGTGCAAATATCCTCACCCTGCAAATGGAATTCAGATTAATAAATAATAATTAAACCTAAAATGCTAAACATTAAATTTAAGAAATTAAAATATTTTTTAAAATTCTTTTATTCCTCCAATTTAGTGTTTTGAAATTAAAGTCATATTCTTTTAAATTTGATTTTGAAAGATCAAAAGCATGTTTATTTAAAAAATAAAATTTAAACTTTTCATTTAAAGTTTAGCGATGAACAATGATTTTTGAACATACTTCATCAACGGCTCCAGTAGGCAACTTCCATAATCCTTTGCCACTAAACCTGCCATTGCTTTCTTGAACCACAAGCACCTATCAAACAATCATATTAATTTTCTTATAATGTTTTGATAAAATGACATGTAAAAAATGTGCATAATAATACAAAAAATTGTGAGAAAAAAAATGCAATTAAGGCACATAAGCACAAAAGGATGACAATAAGAGTGGGAACATAAGTGTTGATTTATCACTGTACTATGACCGAGTGGTATAAGAAGAATTACCTCCCTATTGGCATTGATGACAAAAGCACCAATAGCCACGCGGTGAGAAGCATTTGCAGGAAGTGTATCAGGAGTGTTGGGAATCCAATTCACAAGCATCAAGTAATTTGGTTCAGCATGGTGGAATCTGAATCCAGCCTGCAAAAACAACCACCCCAACATCACTATATGCTTCTTCTTCTTCATTTTTCTAGCAAAAACCAACTCTAAGCTTACCTTAACTGCAGAGTCCACAAGATTAGAGTGTTCTTTGGCCAGCTTGATCCACACTCCCTTCTTACCCTTTTAAGAACCACATTGTAAAGTGATGAATCCAAGTCAGAAACTAATGAACATTAGAGTTTATATTGCTACTTAAACATTTTGTACCTGTTCCCTCCATTGTGATATTGAGGCTTTTAGCAAAGAGGCAAAAACAGAAGAATCCATAGATTCTTCCACATTTACTATAACTCCCCCATGTTGGTCTTCAACTGCTCTCAATGTTTTAATGCCTTTCCTTGACACTTCCTCCTCTTTTGACAAAGAAGCCAGGGTGTTTGACATGTATAGTCTTGGGAAACCAAAAGTCTTCTTCAAGCCTAAAAAGGGTGTTCAAGAGTGAAAATATAAGAAAAAATGAATCTAGTTTTGTTTTCTCGAAAGGAAAAAAAAAGTATTTTTACTCATAAAGAATAAATTTTTAACCAATTGTGTCAATTATAATGATCAGGGCTAAATTGTTTGATATATATCAAAGTGGACAGTTACACTTTTTTTTTATTAATGGATGATTTTTATTCATAGAAAAAGAAAATAATCCTCAACTGATTTTCTCTTATAATTTTGAATCAAATTATTATGATAACACTTTTCATCTAACTTTTTCAAATGCACAAGTTGATTTCAGTTATAAAGAATTTGTTTTATTTTTCTTTTGAAAATGTTTGGTGAAAAAGTTATCCAATAAGACACAAGAGTAAACATTACCTTGAACTTGGGGAATGAGAGAACCAACAAGAGCTCTACTTTGGTGATGAGGGGCATGAGAAGAAGATGAGAGCAAGAATTTTGAAGCTTGCAAAAGGGGGGAAGAAAAAAGCTTACAAGATCTAACAAGACTCATAATGAAACCAAAAGTGCAATGATCAACTCAAGAGAGAATAGCAAGACCAAGTAATAATTAGTGATTGAAAGTAAACAAGTTGGAGGAGAGAATGAAAGCTTGAGAATATATATATATATATATATAGAGAGAGAGAGAGAGACGCCAAATGCACAATTTCCATGCAATATGAAGCCTAAACTTTGATTTGAATGAGTCATAAATGGAGAATTTCCATGCAATATGAAGCCTAAACTTTGATTTGAATGAGTCATTGCAGAAGATGTTTAAATTTCTTGAGAATGTGAAAAGAGAAATCAACAAGAAAATGCAAAAAGGACAAAAAAATATGTAGCGAAAGAGACAAGAACACCACTAATTAGCTTTTCACATTCAAACTCAACGTAGGAACTTTGTGTCACTTTTTCTTTGAAATTACGATGAAACGCGCTGCAGAATTCATCAACCATAATCCACGTAACGTGATACCATATTATATTCCAAAAATAACAAAAATTTATTTCTTTATTTCTCTTAGCATTAAATAAATACTACTTTTAATATTCTCTTTTTTTTTATCACTTTAGGGCTTTTTAATCTATGTGGATGCATTATTTATATATTATGAAAAATAATAGCCAATGGTACCTCAAAGGTACACAGCAGATTATTTTATTTTATTTTGAGGTTTAATTTCGTGTTTTATCAGTTAACTATCGTTGTTTTTCGAAATTTATCATTCTCGTTATTTTAGTATCAACTTTTCAATTTTAGTATGTTTTACCATACAAATATTTTTCACATATCAGTTGAATTTGTCAACGAAACATAGAAAGAATAAAAAATAAAAAAATGTTGATCATGGAAGAAAAACACACGGAAACCTTAGGGACTGATTATTTTATTTTTATTCTTTACAATAATTTAATTTTATGAAATAGCTTTTGAAAATTGTTCTTAGATTATTAAAGAGATGTGTGGTCATTTTCTTAAAACAGTTTTAAAGAGATAAGAAAGAAGAATTAGCATTGCTTATTCACGTATTTATTGTCATAAAAACAAAAAATATAATATGTTTAAATATATTTTAAGTCCAGCAAATATTGTTATACTTTTTTCTTTAAATTTGTTTTTGTTACTTTAAACTCATAGCATTTATCCAGTATTTCTTTTATTTCTTATAGTTAATTTAGTGCTGGAAAATATTAACTAAGATGGTTAAGAGAATACGTTTTAAAAATAACATAATTGGATCATTTTAAGTATGAAGTAAAATTATGTGTTGTATGGTTTCTTAAAATTATAGAATTTAATTTCCATCCAGAAAATCTAAAAGTTTTAAATTTTTTATTATATTCTTATGTATATTTTTGTATTTTCTTGTAAAATCAATATATAATTTTATATTTACTTATAAATTCAATTTTAGTTGAACACTAACTAAGATTAAAATATTATTGTTTGGAGAACGTCTCCTTATATCTATTTATGAGTTTAGGAGTTGAACTCATGCTAACTTAAATGGAGGTATAAAACTTCATTTATAATAATAGGATTAAATATTTTTTTTTACTATAACGTGAAATTAGTTTTTTTTTTACTCTAAACTTTAGATTTCATAGTTACTTCTAATAATAAAACTATTGAAATAAGTCTTTACCAATATTTTTTTTTATTTAACAGACGAACTTTTCACGTGTATTTTATTATAATATTATAATATTTACATCAATCAATGATGAGTTAGTATAAAATATTTTAATATTTTAATCAACATTAGAAATGTGTTTGCCACATAAAAACAATTAACAAATATTCATTTCAATAGTTTCCTTAATATAAGTATCTAAAAGATTTAAAATTGAAACTATGAACGACTATAAATTTTGTGTAAGAGTACATACGAAAAATATATTTAACCCTTTATAATATAGACATATAGATTTAATTATTCAATCATAGTTTTTTTTATCGCAAGCATAGGTTACTCTTATTTCAATCTAAACGAGTTTTGTTCTTTACAAATTAATTCCAAAAGTATGTTATAATGTATGTATACTTTGAAATTAATTTCCTTTATCTTCATGTTTTCTAAGAGTTCTTATTTTGTTTTCATAAATTTGTAGAGGTCCTCCTCAAAATCTCTAGCCTTGCTTCTAGCGAGAACACCCAAGTTTGTTGAATTTGATTATTAACTCTTTGCTCCCTTTCTCTAGCTTTAATAATGTTTTTTTTAACTATTTCTTCTTGTGTGTCTATGTCAGAATTCATGATCACATCAATTATAATTTTTACCATTAATAATATTAATAGGAGTTATTTTTCAATTTACATTTTTATGTTATTCTAAATAACTATTATTTTTTGCTTGACATTAGTCAATATGTTCTGGATCAACATAGGAAAGAGTTTTTTTAACAAACGCGAACTAAATTTTTCTAATTAATGACTGTTGTGGGTTTTTTTTTTTTTGTAGTTTTTTTAATGTTGACTTGAAAAACTTTTGACTAATTTATAAAAATACTTTAAAATACATTTAATTTAACTATTAGTATCCAAAAAATAACTTGAAAAATTATGAAAAAAAAATATTAATCCTTTAAGAGTATATATATATATATATATATATATATATATATTAATTAGTAGTATGATGCTATACAAAATAGAAAAGAGAGATTAAAAAAGCGAAACATTTCAACAAAAAGTTGGTAAAAAATTAATTCTGAAAGTCTTACACGGTGGGTGAATTTTTTGAAAAAAAGACACTACTTGACAGAGCACTCAGGACTCAGTGCTTGGTGGTCGAATCTTGGTGCCCGAATAGGTGTTGTGTGAAAAAATTGGTCATCTATAGACAGGTAATACAACCTACCTCAGCATTGGTAAGACCACTAGAGCTCAGGCGCTCTGCAGATGAAGATTGTCTAAAAAGTCGGGGTAATCCGTCGAGAGGGTGATACCCCGAGTTTAAGCACCCCATCGGGTAGTAATACACTGTGAAGGTGAGTGCTTAAGAGTTGACTTGGGGTGTAAGCCAACACCTGAGTTAGATACTCTAAGCAAAGGTAACTGTTTAAGAGTTGACTTGGTGTGTAGGCCAACCCCTAAGTTAGATACTCTAAAAAAAATAATTATGTAGGAGTTGACTAGGTGTGTAAGTCAACACCCAAGTTAGATACTCCGAGCAAAGGTGATTGTTTGGAAATCGACTTGGTGTGTAAGCCAATGTTCGAGTCAGATGCTCCAAGATTATAAACAAATCATTCTTAGCACAAGGGAAAAGACCAAGCTTGCGAGAAATGCGAGCCTCTGAGTATCGAAAGCCCTGTTTAGCAAGGTCAAGGTATGTGATCCCTACTTAAGTCGTTGAAGAGCACTCGGGCGAGTCAAGAGGTTCTGTGCAGCCAGAAGGTATGATTCATCCAGAGTTTAGCTCTTCAAGAGCGTTGTGATTTTCCATACTTGATTGGTACATTAAGTTTACTGTTGTCTTAGTGGTTTTAGCTTAAGTGGGATACCATAAAGGTCAAATTGTTATGCTATTACTAGATATTAAGCTTATGCTAACCGTGTTTCACTAAGACAAGTAATGAGACATGCATTTGTTACACTAGTCGAAGTTTGTTAAGCCAAAAAACCAGTGTAAAAAGTTGGGGGAAATACGCATAAATAGAAAGTGTTTACAAGTTAAAAAGTGCATATGGTGTCCAAAGTGTTCTAAATGGTGGAAAATTACAAAGTATGGTGGAGAGTAAAGCTACTCCTCCACAAGTTGGCCATCGACCACGGACTTGCCCTGGCCAAGCTGAGAGAAGTTCATCTCAGGGTAAACACCCGAGGCTTGTGCGACAACGTTTTTGAACCCCACCAGGTAAGAGTTAGCAACATCATTAATGAAGACCTTTTTCTCCTTAGCCAACTCTTCATCTTTCTGCGCCAGTTCTTCCTTGAGCCTCTCCACCTCAGCCAAGAGTTTCGTTCTCTCCTCAGATAAGCTTAAGACCTCCTTGGACTTCTCATTAAGGAGGGCTTCAACTTCTTGTTGCAAATGTTTTGACTGTAGGAGTTCCTCCTGAAGCTTCATCTCTCTCGCTGAAGTTCTCCATGAAGGTTCTCCACTCGTTGGTGGAGCTCAGCAACCTCTTGGGATTTCTTGTCAGCCGACCCTCTTAACTCTTTGAACTTGGTGACAACCAAACAACTTGCAGCAAGAGCTTGCCCCAGTTTCCTCATGGTATCTTGAACTAGACGGTCCTCTTCAAGGCTCATGAGCTTCTCTTTCCCCTTGTTGGGCAGGAGGGCCTTCTCGAGGAAGGAGGGGACGTCCAGGCCTTGGTCCCATAGTCCCTTTTCCTGGAAGCTTATGCCTTCATCCTCTCGCACCACCATCATGCCGTGTGGTGGCATCGGGCTTAGCGGTGGGGCATAGTTGGAAAGAGCACGCCCATCTGATTCGGAATGCTCGGTAGGGGCAACTATGGTTTTCCTTCTCCTTTTGAAAAGTGGCCTAAAGTAGGTCTCCTTGTCGTCCTCGATAAGGGTTGGAACTATTATAGCAAGAGCTTTGAGTTTGAGATTTTGGGGTGCCTGAGCAGTCGCCCTCATCCTCTTGGCCCTCTCTTGAAAATCCTTCTTGTCAATCCGGGCTAGCATGCTATCTGCGAAAGAGGATAAGAAGAAATTAACAACAATAATAAAGTCAACACCATTAAGAGTAGAGAATGAAAAGTACTGATATAAGCTTTTAGACCCTCTGGGGAGAACTCTTTGCTTATGAGAGTGGCAGTGTCGAAGACCACCTTTAAGATAGAGAGGAACTGACAGACTTCCTGGTCACGCTGAGGCATGTCTTCCAGGCATCAAGGACAACATTTGGCTTCTGGGTCCAGTACGGAGGAAACCCATCCAAGAGGGTTGGATCCCTCTTATTGCAACGTGCCTTCAAGAATTTATCTTTGAAGCCCTTGTAGGATTGTTGGAAAAGTGATAACAATGCTCTCCCAGTCACCCCGTTGAAGGAAACCCAGAGTTGGCGGCCTAGGCGTTTGGCTTAAAAGAAATACAAAAAGACTTCCATAGATGACAAAAGGCGAAACTGTGAGCAAAGAATGGAGAAACCCTGAACAAATGCCCAACTATTTGGGTGTAGCTGGGCAAGGGCCACATTGATCTCAGTGAAAAGCTCTTTTTCAAAGTTGAACAGGGGTAGACGAAGAAGAATTCTTTTGAATACAGTGGCATAGAAGTAGTTAAAGGGACCCTCGGGGTCCGATGACTCATCGCAACAAATAGGTTCATCTTCTCTACACGGGATTAACCTAAGAGCTATATCGCTTTCTCTGCCTAAATGGCATTTGTTTTTCATAAGGGCCACTATTTGGTCACGAGAGGTATATATGGAAACTTCTTCTAATAGGTTCTCGGGTGCCCAGGGGTATAGAGCTTTGTAATCCATTGCAAGAGTATCTAAAAATGCAAACACAAGAAAATACAGACACACATTCAGGCAAGGCAAACCACATGCAACGATGCATTTCAGAGCAATGTAACTAGCAGAAATAACTATCAGTATAAGCAAGAAAGAATAATTTCAGAACAAATCCATCTCAGGCAATATGATTGTAACAAATTTTTCAAACAGATAATGATGCAAATAGACAATAATGCGTTTAGTGAAAGAAAGTACCTTGTTTCAGAAAGCAATTGAGGATGAGGAAGTTTCCCAGGTTCGCGAAGGAAGGGTAGTGAGAATGAGAAAAGAGCGAAGGGTTTGGAAGTGACAAAGAAATGGAATAGTGAAGGGAAGCGGATTTTCGAACGTTAACTTAAGCGCTTATGGGAATGGTAAACAACAACACCTTCCCACCATTGAGTATGGTGAGATATCACCTCAGAAACGCTTTGTGCGTTGTGCCACACCTACCCGTTGCGAGTCTGACACGTAAGCTGCTATAGCACGTGAATAGTCTCTTCGCTTAGGCAAGCTCAGGTTGAGCCCAGGGGGCTTGTGTACTGAACAGAGCGCTCAAGGCTCAGTGCTCGGTGGTCGGATCTTGGTGCCTAGCACAGGTAGGTCATATCGGTTGTTGGGCCAGTAAAGTGGGTCATGTGATTGGGCCCAGAATAGTTGGTAAAGCCATTATGGCATAATTTAACCTTTTATACAACCACCTATAAAGGGTATTTTCAAACCTAGGGGTACAAATAGTACATGTGGTGCCTAGGTCAAGTAAATGTTTCTTTTAACTTATGTACGTGTGTTGGGCATATAGTGATCAAGTTGCATGCATGACAAAAGATAACATTGCACCATGAGTAGGGTGCCCACATAAGCAGAGTATTCCCCTGATGTTGGTGCATGAGTTGGTGCCCTGTTGACAGGTGATTGTTCTGTTATTATTTTATGCACTCCTTAGAGATAAGATTTCATTCTGTTGCAGCACCTTGAGAGGACGCCCTTAAACAAAATGTTTTCCTGGTGAATATGCTTTTAGTTGAGATTAGATTCCCGTGAGAGAAAGTTGTTACAAGAGATAACTATAAAAGGGGCTTGAGACCCCATGTAAATGTACATTGTTTTTTAGACTAAAACTAAATACTTCATAATTTCTAGTAAGCCCTTTACTGACTTGATCGTCAGGGTGTAATCAACAGGTATGACTCCTTCTATTTCAACGGAGCTACGTTCCAGAGCACCAAGAGATGAAACAGATTTCAGAAGAGACAGATGGAGTTAGAGCTTGTCACTAGAGTCAACAGACGAACAAGTTAACCGGCGAGAACAAAGACAAAATAGATTTGTTGAAGAGAAATTGACGTGATTAGTTGATGAATTTGTGAGGAAATTTATTAAACAGTCTAATTGGCAAGTTTCATACTCCTCTTCACACCTCAATTCCTCTTTTTAATAAAAACATGCATAATCATTGTAAATAAATTTATTATCTTCATTTTATAAATTACAATATCACATAATATCAAGTTTCTACGTAGAACTTATTTTTATAATTTTTTGTAAGCCATAATGATCTCATAATATATTCTTTAATTTGTTTTAGAGATGTGATTTAACGCTCTATTTGCACATATAAATGAAAAGTAAGTTTTTATGAATTAAAACTAACTTTCATTAAAAATTAAACAAGTTATATGAGATAATTTTTATAAACTAATTTATATTATTTTGGTTATTTTCTTATATTTTTCTATCATAAGATAAACTCGTGTATACATATTCCTAGTTCTTATTTTTATTTTTGTAGTTTATTAAAAATAATTAAAAAAATAGATCAAGTAAATTACTTAAAATATTTTTCATCTAAAATTGTCCATAAAATACACGATTTTATCATAAATTATCAAACCGTAATTTTTTTAATTTGTTTTAACAACAATGAATTAATAGAATCAAAAGGGACACTTTAGAGGTTACCCAACCCATATAAGACGTTCTAGTTAAGCAAACATTAAGTGAAACATCACTTACTTCCATAATTTTAAGGTATTTGAGGAAACCTCCACTACCCTCACGACCCCAATAAAACTGGTTCTGCTTAGTTCCATAATTTTAAGATATTTGAGGAACCTCCACTGCCCTCACAACCCCAATAAAACTGGTTCTGCATAAAAGCCAGGATAAAAACAAAAAATCCAGTTGTTTTAAAGAAAACTCATCAGGCTACCAATACCTAAAGAAGCACAAGACGAAGCTACTTTGCTGCCGCTATAAAAACTGATTGAAAGTTGTCTATTGTCACAACACTCTAAGCTGATGGCTAGCTGTCTTCTAATACTCTGCACCAAAAATGTAATATTGCATCATTTCAAGCTGCTGGATTTTTATAATCTGATGGAAAACTAGCTGCTGTCAATCTACTTCCGTGACCACTTCACTGTCCTGAAACTCTTCCCCCTTCACTTCCTTATTTCTTCTTACTACATGTCATGGCTATTCCTGCATAACACTTCTTCACTAACGAAGTTATGCATCCTCCATTTTCTTTATGGACCTTTTGCTTTGTTCATGTTGATCTTTGTGAAAGAAAGCTTAAGCACATGATACACCAAGCCCCTTGGTCAAAGAATCCTAACCAGCTGTTGCACTAGCTTCATCAATCAAATGAAATGCCAAACACCAAACAGGAGGAACTCCATCAAGTTTAGGCTACAGATTAGAGCAAAATATTCTGCAGAAATCTACGTTCAATTTGTACAAAAAATGTTCATCGTTGGTGCTTGGCTTAGATGAATCTCTACTTCCAACTTCACAAACAGTTAAACCATAGTCATCTGCTTCCCTTTTTCCTGCACACCAGCCAAATCTGATCATTTACACCCTACATCAAAATGTTCCATAGAAACAGATCCTGTGCTGGTCTAGCCATACCTCCACTCTTGGCAGACTACCATACCAGACTTCACAACCAACCTTAAGCATCACCAACAGGTTTCTTTTGACATCATCAGCGCAACACGAGCAACTCCAACAATAGGTGCTGGCAGAAACTGAATCAGACCTATCCGTAACTTAACCTTCTCTACTTTCAGTACTAATTCCACCCTCTTTACGCTCTACTTTCAGTACTAATTCCACCATGGAGAGAGTATTGGACCGAGACAATCGGTTTGATGCAAATAACACTGGGTCGAAAGGCCGAAGATAGACTTACTTCTTAACCTTTAAATTATTTTCATATTGCAATTTTTATCAATATCTCAAATATTTTAAAAAAGGAACATTCAAGAGTTTTAAGTTAAGAAAAACTATTGATAAGACTCCAATAAAACAATTTAAAAATTGGAAAACTAAAAGAGGATGTTATTTATAATTTTTTAAATATACCCTATTATAAATAGAAAACTTAAAAATGTTACTAAATCTAATCTAACATGATATCCGTCTAATTTTTTAGCTACTAATAGTATTTTAATAAAGTGTTGAATAATTGAAGAAACTTATAAAATTTTAAACATTTGATCATAAAGTTTACAATTTAAAATATTATATAACTTATGTTCCGGCCGGTTGACCTGGGACGTCTTTGTGCGCAACCTCACCCGTCAGCTAGGGACTCCTTCCCACTGGTTACCTGTGGATTCCTACAAAGAAGGACAAAGGGGCGCCCTAGCGGCCGTTTGCACTCCGACGCTCAAGTCAGTTAGCAAGAAACACCAAAACTCTACACCTCCGTATCGGAGCACCGTGACTGGCACTCTGAAGGTGGTCTAATGAAACTATGTATCGTGTATCTTTCTCCCTCTGGCAAACAACCACCCTCTCTCTAGTCCCTTGTCCGTAATCTCAAGACTCGAGCAAGCAACTAGAGTGTACTCTGGGAAAGTCTGCCAAAAGTTTCAACCCCGTTTCCAACATTCAAGGCGCTATTTAAGCTACTCCAGGATTCAAAGCGCCTTAAAGCGCATTTAATTATAAAACGTTCAGCGCATTTAAGACGTTTAGACCGCTTGGGAGCATTTATAGTACCTTAAACGCTCGAAACGGAAACTGTATTAAATAACTTTAATTACCTTGTACCTGACAAAATGGCGTTTCTATTCTGACTTGGCTGCTGTATACGTGGAGGGCCTCACAGCGCCGTGACCCCATCTGGGGGTATTTCCTCGTGTGAGTCCTCCTACCTGAGAGTGCACCTGCGCAAGGGGTGACTTTTTGGGTGCCAACTCATGCCCCCAAACATCTAGTCACTCACTTTGAGAGCGTATCTACCTTCCTCTCGTACCCTGCACTTGGCTACCCTGGGCGTGACCCTCCTCCTGAGTCGTATCTATCCCAAGGGCGGCTCTGGGGCGGCATGGGCGTTTCACGAGTCAGATTGCTCTCCACTGGCGCTATTACTATGGCCTTAAAGCCACCTTTCTTTTCTCTTTATTACTACCCCGGGTTATCGGGGTTTGAGGCCTTCCCACGGCGCCGCTCCCTCCATGGTCTTTCCTACCCATGGGTATCGGGGAGCAACACTGTGATTGCCTTGCTTTTGTGACATTTGACCTTGGCGACGCCCTACCTGGGCGACGCCTTGACTTGGCGATGCCTTCACCTGGGCGACGCCTTACCTTGACGACGCTTCCTCTCGGCGACGCCCCGCCTCGGCGATTCTTGCACTTGACGTCTCCTCACCTAGGCGACGCCTTATGTTGACTTTGACCCCGGCGTTGACTTTGGCCTTGACTTTGTCAACGTCCGGATACGGGACGGTACAACTTCTATTGTGTTTATAAAGCTACCTTCCAAAATATCATTTTTCATATTGTGTTTATATGCACAACATACTTTTCAAGATGAGATAGTTTGTATTATACTATTACATACTGAATTATATACGTAAATAATAATAAAAATTTATGATATAACTAATTATGTTGAAATAAGAATTAGTTATATTTATAAATAGTGTATTAGTTTACATGTTAGTAAAAAGTTGATAATTATTTTATTAATATATTTTATAAGATAATAAAATAAAATAAAAATGAATACATTTAAATTAATAGATAAAATAAAATAATTGAATATTTTATAAAACATGTTTTAATATTATAGAAATAAATAAATAACATAATAAAATGAAATTAATTAATTTAAATTTTGTTATATTGCAAACTTTTATTTGTTTTATTTGTTTTGAAATATAATTTTTTATTTTAATTTAAAATTTATTTCAATTCTAATTTATGTATTTTTAAATATTTTTATATTCAATTATTTTAAAAAAAATACAAATAATTTTAAATATATTAATATAGATTCCCAGGAAAGCATAATCCGACTTTGAGTCACATTCAGTGAGCATCCACTCATATTTATTTTAGAAAAAAAAAATAGATTCTAGCTGACCTCGATAGATAAAGGCATCCATCTATCGAATCAACTATCAACATTCTATTTTCTTTTACTCGAGTTTTCTTTTTCCTTAATTTAAACAATTTAAATCTTAACATTTTTTTCTCTCTTTTTATTTTTTTATTCCTCTTCAATCTAAACAAAATATAAAAGTGACAAAAGTTTTATAATATGGATTTATTTTAATCTGTCTAGTCATTAGTTTGTCAAAAAATAGTTCAAGCAAATTAACTTATATCAACTGGAGCTAAACTCAAAATTACATTTTTTCTCCATAAAAATAGTTTAAATTGACAAGTTTAATGAAAAGAATTATATGGATAACTTAACTTAAATTTAATCATTTTTCTATGAATATTATAGTGATTCTGTAAAATAATAAACTATCAACAATAACACATAGATCTTGATTTTTTAAATAGATTAAAATGATAAAAGAAACGCATAGTATGAACCCTAAGTTTAAACACATCTTTTACATGCGTCAGAAATAACTTTACCCTTTTTGCCAAGAGAATCACTTTTGTTTACCAAAAGAAAGAAAGGAATTCCATAAACCACATATTATATAGAGAGAGAGAGAAAAAAAAATATTAATTATAAGTACCAGTCCATCATTGATCGCCATTCAAAGTCAAACGAAAATGATACGCGTCATTGAATTGAAATATTTAACAAACTAAATAAATAAATAAACGACAACACATTAGTGTAACTCATCAACTGCTATTGTATTTGATTATTTTTTTTCTATTACAGTACCTTGTTTCCTTCTAGATGGCACGAAAGTGGTTACCTTTTTTTTTTCTTCAAACGTTCATGAATTCTTATTATAATTTGATAACTCTTTTGGCCTAAATGATGGTGAGAAATTATGGTCAGGGAGAATAAGGTATTCTGCGCTTTGGAGCTCAGTGCTCCATCATAATTATGTTATTAGATGATTCCTTGGAGAATTAAAGAAGAAATATTTATTTAAATTGTTTTTGATTTTTACTCTCAAGCGTATTAGAACAAGTCTCCCAGTTAAGGTCTAAGGAGAACAATCCATTTTTCCATTCTTACAGACAATATTAATGTTTTGACCTTAACTCTGTTGAGGTAACATCATTAGGATTAATCAATGCATTCGATGTATTCTCCACTTTGAAGCTTGGAGCGATTATTGACCCTTCAAGACACATTTTAAGGAAAAAAAAATTGTGATGGAACTTCGAGCTACAAAACATACTATTAGATATATTACATGATTATAGTTGTGCATGTAAGGGTTGCATAGTTATATTTGTTATAACTGCAAACATGTTTCTCAGTATAAATATTCTCTCCCTTTGTGTCTTTTTAATAAATGAATATACAAAAGGCTTCTTTCTCTTTCTTCTTAACTCCGATATCTGACATGATATCATGAGATAATTTTTTGATCATGGCTTCTTCCTCCACTATTGCATTGTAAATTGAGTTTTTTCTACCACCTTTTTCCTTCGTTCCATATACTTTCACCATACTTATCAACCTCAAACTTGATGATGACAATTTTCTCATTTGGATGCAACATGTTTTTGCTACGATTTGTGGTCTCAAGCTTTAATGTTTCTTGGATGGCTCTTATATACCACCAAAGTTCAAAACCACCAACAACACTCAGGCCAATCATGTAAACATTGAGTTTCTTCATTATGAATAACAAGAACAATTCATTGGCCCATGACTTCTTGCCTCTATGACCACATTCATTTGAATCAAGATGGTGGGTCTTGATTCTTGTTTTCAAATTCGGACAGACATACCCACATATTATGCTTCTCAAACTAGGGCATAAATCAAGAAACTAAAGCTACAGCTTAGAACATCTAAGAAAATTCACTACATTATTTCATTCCTTCTTGATATCAAGAAAACTGTACCGTCCCGTACCCGGGCGTTGACTAAGTCAAGGTCAAAGTCAACACCAGGGGTCAAAGTCAACACAAGGCGTTGCCTAGGTGAAGAGACGCTAAGTGCCAGCGTCGTCAAGAAGAGGCGTCGCCAAGGCAAGGCGTCGCCTAGGTGAAGGCGCCGCCCAACCAGGGCGTCGCCAGATCAAACATTGCTAAAGCAAGGCAATCACAGTGTGGTTCCCCGATACCCATGGGTAGGAAAGACCATGGAGGGAGCGACGCCGTGGGAAGGCCTCAGGTCCCGATAATCCGGGGCAGTGATAAAGAGAAGGAAAAGGTGGCTTCAAGGCCATAGTGGTAGCACCAGTGTAGGGCAGCCTGACTCGTGAAGTACCCCTGCCGCCCAGAGACGCCTTTGGGACAGATACGACTCAAGAGGAAGGTCACGCCTAGGGTAGCCGGGTGCAGGGTACGAGAGGAAGGCAGATATGCTCTCAAAGTAAGTGACTAGATGATTGGGGGCATGAGTTGGCACCCAAAAAGTCACCCCTTGCGCAGTAGCACTCCCAAGCAGGAGGACTCACACGTAGAAACGTCCCTAGATGGGCAGAAACGCCCCCAGATGGGGTCACGGCATCGTGAGGCCCTCCACGTGTACGACAACCATGTCAGAATAGAAACACCCTTTAGTCAGGTGCCAGGTAATTAAAGTCATTCAATACAGTTTCCGTTTCGAGCGTTTAAAGTACTATAATGGCTCTCAAGCGTTTCAACGTCTTAAATGCGCTGCGTTTTCTAATTAGACGCCTTGATTGAGCGCGTTACGTTTGTAATTAAAAGCGCTTTAAGGCGCTTTAAATGCTTGGGTAGTTTAAATAGCGCTGAGAATGTTGGAAACGGGGTTGGAACTTTTGGCAAATTTACGAGAAACTCTCGAGTTGCTTGCTGGAGCCTTGAGGTTACGTACAAGGGACTGGGGAAAGATCTTTGCCAGAGGGAGAAAACACACACACTAGACACAGTTCTTTTTACCACCTTCAGAGTGCCACACGCGGTGCTCAGAGACGGAGGTGCACAGTTTTGGTGTTTCTTGCTGGCTGACTTGAGCGTCGGAGTGCAAACGGCCGCTAGGGCGCCCTTTTGTCCTCTTTTTTGAAGGAATCCACAGGTAACCAGTGGGAAGGAGTCCCTAGCTGACGGTTGAGGTCGCGCACGAAGACGTCCCAGTCAACCGGACGCCACATTTGGCGCCCACCGTGGGGTCGATATAAAACATCAGTCCCATCACAAGTTCGAGAAGATCTACCAAGTTACAGTAACGTTGGAGGAGGTTGGAGTGACAATGGCCCCCACCAGACGAGGTACAGCACGTGCAGCCCCAGCAGAACTATCCATGCAACAGGTCCTGGAGATAATGAGGGGGCTGCAGCATGATATGGCGGAGTTGAAACTGGAACAGGAACGCATGCAGGCAGATCTCGATGCCTCGCATGAGAGAAATGAAGAGCTCCACCGCGTCAATGAGGAGCTGCGCCAGGGCCTGAGAAATGATCGGGGGCGGCATGGACATGACGAGATGGAGAACCATTCCCCACCAAGGGAGTTTTCCACTCCCTTCTTGCAGGAAATTCTAGATGCAGTGATCCCGAACACGTTCGCGGGGCCCAAGGTGATCTTCACCGGGATGGAGGACCCGGAGACGCACCTTGCTGCATTTCATACACAGATGGTCCTGGTAGGCGGTTCTGACGCTGCCAAGTGCAAGCTCTTTATGAGCACCCTGACTGGGATGGCTATGGACTGGTTCATCAGCCTCCCGGACGGTCATATCACATCCTTCCGCCAATTGTCACGATTGTTCAGGGAACAATATTTAGCAAACAAGGCCTCGCCGCCGGTCTCCTACGATTTGTTTGATGTGAAGCAGTATCAAGGGGAGACCCTGAAGGAATACATCAATCGCTTCGGGGCCCAGGTCGTGAAGGTTGGTACGACAGAGGAGCCTATGATCGTATACGCGTTCGTGAAAGGCGTATGCCCCGGTCCTTTTGGAGAATCCATCATTCGCAACCGCCCTAGGACTTTCGCTGAGCTACGGCGTAGGGCGGTAGAACATATTGCTTCTGAAGGGGAGGTGTGTGTGAAGCGCACCAGCGTCGTGCCCTCACGCCCGAGGGGACCGGCGCGAGCTCAACCCGTCAGAATCAATGAGACCACGACGGGAAAAAAGAAACCAGAGGCGAGACGCCCCTACGAGGCCAGGAAGCCCCAGCCCCGGGGTCCAACGGGAGGCGATCGCCCGGCTAGAGAAAGAGCGAGACCGGCAAGGTACGATTTTGTGGTGGAGCTAAAGGACCTGATTGCCGTGCCTAATATAGCTGAGAGGCTGAGGCGACCGCCGAAAACTGACAAGGTGTTAGGGCCTCGCAAAGACTCTTGGTGCGAGTTCCATGAGGCTTTCGGGCACCACATTGATAACTGCCTGTCGTTGGGTTACCAGCTAGATGAACTGGTGAGAACTGGGTTTTTGAAGGATTATGTCGCGGAGCCCACAACGACCGCCACCTTACCGCCGCCGGCGGAAGAACCAGCACACGAGATGCCTGTGCTTGGCGAGGTCCACACCATTGCTGGAGGTTTTTCCGGCGGGGGACCCACCGCCTCCCAGCGGAAGAAATACGCGAGGGGGGTCAATTCAATTGAAGAGAGACTCTCGGGTGAGCCATGGGAGTCGGATCTCGTGTTCACGAGAGGAGATCTCCGCGATGTGGTACCCCACGACAACGATCCTGTTGTCATTTCAGTCGTCACTGCCGGAAGAAAGGTGCATAGGGTTCTGGTCGATCAGGGGAGTTCAGCAGACGTCATGTTCATGTCGACATTCAACAAGCTGCGATTGTCCCCTGACCTTCTGAGGCCCTACACAGGCTGCCTATATGGGTTCGCAGACAACCAAGTGGAAGTCCGAGGCTACTTGGAACTGCGGACGACATTCACAGATGGGGAAGCCTCGCGCACCGAAAGCATACGATACTTGGTCGTGAACGCTCATTCCGCCTACAACATCTTGTTGGGGAGACCAGCGCTGAATAGGCTCAATGCGGTATCCTTCACACGTCATATGAAGATGAAGCTGCCAGACCTCAGTGGCAAGGTGATTGTCATTAAGTCAGACCAGGAGGAGGCAAGGAAATGCTATGAGAACAGCCTAAAAACGAAGAGAGGCGTGTTCATGATATACGAACGTCCGCCGAGCGCGGACACGACGATGATTGAGGCGATGCCCGCTAGGTCGACGCCTAATGAGGCCATACCGGCGAGGGCGATGCCCGAAGCAGATGCACCTATGGATGAAGGCCCTGACGACGCGGCGCCCGTGGAAGAGGCGGTGCCCTTCGAGGATGATAGCAGGGAACAGCCAGCGGCTAACGCCGTAGAAAGGGAGATTGGCGGCAAGACATTCAAGTTAGGAAGTTTGCTGAGCCCAGAAGAACAGGAGGGGGTGGCAGAAGTGATTTCGCGCCACCTGGATGCCTTCGCATGGTCCGCCTCGGATATGCCCGGCATCGACCCCGATTTCCTGTGTCACCACCTCAGCATGGACGCCACGGTCCGCCCCGTGCGCCAGAGAAGGAGAAAGTTCAATGAGGAGCGACAGCAGGTGGTGAAGGACGAAACGAAGAAGCTGCTGAGGGCTGGCCACGTCAGGGAGATTCAATATCCTGAGTGGCTTGCCAATGTCGTCTTGGTGAAAAAGGCGAATGGAAAGTGGAGGATGTGCGTGGACTTCACGGACCTGAATAAGGCGTGCCCAAAGGACTCGTACCCGCTGCCCAGCATCGACGCCTTGGTAGACAGTGCGTCCGGCAGCAAGGTGCTGAGTTTCCTGGATGCCTTCTCAGGGTACAACCAGATCAAGATGCACCCAAGAGATGAGAACAAAACTGCATTCATGACTGAGACTTGCAGTTACTGCTATAAGGTGATGCCTTTTGGGCTGAAAAACGCGGGCGCCACGTACCAGAGGTTAATGGACAAGGTCCTGGCGCCCATGCTCGGGAGGAATGTGTACGCCTATGTAGACGACACGGTGGTGGCGTCGCAGGATAGGGCGCAGCACATGGCGGATCTGGAGGAGTTGTTCGTCACGATATCCAAGTACCGACTCAAGTTAAACCCTGAGAAGTGTGTTTTCGGGGTAGAGGCCGGTAAGTTCTTGGGTTTTATGCTCACAGAGAGGGGAATAGAGGCGAACCCCGACAAATGCGCGGCGATTATCGCCATGCGAAGCCCGACGTCGGTAAAGGAGGTGCAACAGCTGACAGGGCGGATGGCGGCGCTCTCGAGGTTTGTTTCCGCCGGGGGAGAGAAGGGGCATCCATATTTCCAGTGCCTCAAGAGAAACAGTCGCTTCGCATGGACTGATGAATGCGAAGCAGCTTTCATTAAGCTAAAGGAGTACCTGGCGACGCCACCGGTCCTTTGCAAACCGGTGACGGGAGTGCCCCTCCGGTTATATTTTACTGTAACGGAGCGGGCTATCAGTTCTGTGTTAGTCCAGGAGCAGGACCAGAGTCAGAAGCCCATCTATTTTTGTTCCGTCCGGTTGACCGGGACGTCTTCGTGCGTGGCCTCAACCGTCAGCTAAGGACTCCTTCCCACTGATTGCCTGCGAATTCCTGCAAAAAAGAGGACAAAGAGGCGCCCTAGCGGCCGTTTGCACTCCGACGCTCAAGTCAGCCAGCAAGAAACACCAAAAAACTGTCCACCCACGTATTTGAGCACTGCGTGTGGCACTCTGAAGGTGGTAAAGAACTGTGTATCTGTGTGTGTGTGTTGTCTCCTTTTGGCAAAAATATTCTCCAGTCACTTGTACGTAACCTTGAAGCACGGGCAAGCAACCAAAGCGTTTCTCGTAAGTTTGCCAAAGGTTCCAACCCTTTTTTCGACATTCTCAGCGCTATTTAAACTGCCCCTGCATTTAAAGCGCCTTAAAGCGCTTTTAACTCGAACGTAACGCGCTCATTAAAGCGCTTAATTACGAAACGTAGCGCATTTAAGACGTTGAAACGCTTGGGAGCCATAATAGTACCTGAATGCTAAAAAGGGAAACTGTATCGAATATCTTTAATTACCTGGCACCTGATTAGAGGGTGTTTCTATTCCGGCATTGCTGTCGTACACGTGGAGGGCCTCACGACGCCATGACCCCATCTGGGGGCGTTTCTGCCCATCTGGGGACGTTTCTACGTGTGGGTCCTCCTGCTTGGGAGTGCTACTGCGCTAGGGGTGGCTTTTTGGGTGCCAACTCATGCCCCCAAGTATCTAGCCACTTACTCTGAGAGCGTATCTGCCTTCCTCTCACGCCCTGCACCCGGTTATCCTGGGCGTGACCTTCGTCTTGGGTCGTATCTGTCCCGAAGGCGTCTCTGGGGCGGCAGGGGTACTTCGCGAGTCAGGCTGCCCTTCACTGGTACTATCACTATGGCCTTGAAGCCACCTTTTCCTTCTCTTTATCACTTCCCCGAGATATCGGGACCTGAGGCTTTCCCACGGCGTCGCTCCCTCCATGGTCTTTCCTACCCATGGGTATCGGGGAACCACACCGTGATTGCCTCGCTTTTACACTGTTCGATCTGGCGACGCCCTCACCTGGGCGACGCCTTCACCTAGGCGACGCCTTCACCTGGGCGACGCCTTCACCGAGGCGACGCCTTCATCTAGGCGACGCCTTCACCTAGGCGACGCCGTGCCTTAGCGACGCCTTGTCCTGCCTTGGCGACGCTTCCTCTTGGCGTCCCTACACCTGGGCGACACCTTGAGCTGACTTTGACCTTCCAGTCGTTGACTTTGACCTTGACTTAGTTAACGCCCTGATACGGGACGGTACACAAGCCCCCCAGTCTTAAGCCGAAGACTTGTCTTCAGCGCAAAGACTAAAGCCTTGCCCCCGCCATCCACGTGCCTTCCTGATGACGTGCCATTCTCTGCTGACTCAGCAAATTTTCGAATTACTGACGCGACATTTTCTGAACCACAGGGGTATTCTTAATGACCGATTGGACATTCCCTGAAATGGGGATGATTACACCTTTTGAGCTACCCTTGATCGCGCGCCACGTGGCTCATCGCGTGGCCCTCCTTTAGAGACCTTTGCGCTTCCCCTGGGCAATCGACCCTCTGACGCGTGGCCCGATCCTACGGCCCTTAGTTAGCGCTTCTTGAGTCGCGAAATGTAACGTTTAAGTTACTCCAAACCCCGCGCTCACCCTACTGTTACATTCATTCACTCTGCTACTTTGCCCTGTTCATCGCTTCCAAAACCTCTTCTCTCTGCAATTGCGATTCTCCCCTTCCTGCGCTTTCCTACCGCCTCCACTTCAATAGCAAAGGTATGGTTTCGAGCACTCTCAACTCTTCACTGTTGTCGCATTATAGGAAACTGCCTGGGACTGTTGTTGTTCTCGTACTTCTCTAGATATTGTTTGCATGCCCCGTTGTTCCTTTCGCTTCCCTTCGTCCCTTTGCGGGTAGGGCGCTCCTAGGGTTCTTCCATTTTCCCCTTTCCTTCTCTCCAAACCCTTTTCTCTGAACCCTTTCTTTCTCTTTTGATCTTCAGCATTGGCGTTGATGGCAAAAACCAAGACCACCGCGCCTCCCCCGCTCCCCAAGTCTCATTATAAGGGCGAATATGACTGGGCCCCCGACGAACTTCTGGACGAATGTTCCCTCCTGAACTCCGTTGAGGACGTGGAGGCCCACAGGGGGGACCCTGCTCTCTATAACTTCAATGCTTTCCACAAAAGTCATGACTCTCAAGTCTTGGTAAGCCGAGTGCGACCTGGGATGCCCGTTTGCGCGGACTCACGGGATACTGGGGGATGCGCTTTCTTCTTCATCTATCAGATGGTGCTCAAAAGGGTGGGCCTGCGTCTGCCCCTAACTCCCTTCGAAAAAGAGCTACTGACAGAGATAAACATTGCTCCCGCCCAACTCCATCCCAACAGCTGGGCTTTCGTGAGGGGGTTCCAAATTCTCTGCGGTTATCTAGGTGTTCCCTCCTCTGTGGACGTTTTTCTCCACTTCTTCGAGGTAAAGAAACAAGGGAAAAGTATCTGGATGAGCTTTTCTGGCATCGCCGGGCGCATCATCCTGACGCTCTTCCAGAATTCGTTCAAAGGCTGGAAGGGGAAATTTTTCAAGGTACGCGTGACCAAGCGCGATCCTACCATTCTAGAGGGCTTTCCCCTGTACTGGACAGACAAGCCCATAACTATGAAGCCCTTGGCTCTGGACGAACTTGCCCCGCCTGACCGGGATATATGCAAAGCCTTGGCGGGACTGGGAATAATCTTCGATACCGCCAAGCTCATCGCGAACGAATTCAATGCCCATGGGCTTTCTACATACTTCGGTATCTGCTCTTGGCGATTTATGATGCATTAGTCGCTATGATTATCTACATTACCAATTTTCACTGTACAATGTTACTCGCATTTCGCATCTCTTCCTGTATTGTGAATCCACATAAACGCTCTAGTGCTAATCCTTGTTGTTTGGCCTGTCTTGATGTAGGATCGGTGATGGGCACTTCCAAAAGAATAATGTTGGCGAAAGCACTGAAGGAGGCTCGTGCCGCCAAGGCAGGCGCCTCCTCCAGCCCTGCTGCCAATCCGGTTCTCCCACCAGCTCCGTCACCGCCACCTCCAGTCACCGCTGAAGCTTCTTCTAGCCCATCTCCGGCGTCTCCGCCTGGCTCCAAAGTGCTTCCGACTCCCAATTCTCCTCCGCCTATCGCCGCCGTTCCCCTAGCTGCGGCCTCATCACCGGCCCCAACCCCTCTTGACAAAGGGAAAAGGGTTTTGGAGATTCTGTCAGATGATGAGGAATCAGAAGGTGTAGCACCCTTCAGGAGGAGAAAATCCGCGCGGGTTCCTCTTCTGGTAGAGACGCCGCCGCAGGGAGGGAACCCCTTCATGGACAACCCTCCAAGCGCAACCTCACTCCCTCCTATGATTCTTCAAGAGGAAAGGGGCGAAGGCGCCGAATCTGCCCCTCCTCTGCCGCCGCCAGAAACCACTGCTTCCCCGGCTCCCGACGTTGCCGCCCCCGACTTCATTGCCATCCCCCCTCCAATCATGCATCTGATGAGGGGTTTCAGTGGCGGGACTATGCCAGAAGGTACCGACAGGAGGGAAGGTATGCCTTTCTATTTGGGGGCCTTCTTGGCGGTGGCTCTTGAATGGCGCTCCCAGGCCAGAAACGCTGTCTTGCAAGCTCAAACTCTCCAGGCCTTGGAAACGAAAGCAACCACCCTGGAAGAGGAGATGAAGGCCCTGGGACGCCAGAACGAGGCTTATTGTTCCTCTCTGAAACAAGCACAAGAGTCCAGGGCAGAAGCTGAGAGGAAACTGGCAGAGGCCTTGGAGCTCCAGGCTGACTTCTACGCTCGTGAAGTTGCTCTCCAAGTACAGGTAGCGGGTCTTCAGGAATTGGTCAAAGCAGACGCAGAAACTCAAAAGGACCTGAAGGACCGTTGTTGTGAACAAACTGCCAAGGTGGAACGGATGGAGGAGGAAATGGCCACGCAGGCCAAAGCTATGGACCTTCTCCGAGTTGACTACGACAAACTGCAGGTCGAGGTTAGCCGGCTTCGTGTGGAGAAGGAGGCTCTGGAGAAGCAGGTGGCCTCTGGAGACGCCGCCATTGAGGAACTGGAGAAGGAGAAAATGTCCCTTATCCAGGAGATGGCGGGCACCTTCGAGGTGGGGTTCCAAGAGACCCTGTCCCAGGCGTGCTGCGAGAATCCTGGCGTCAACCTTTCGAACTGCGACCCCACACACCACGTAGTCGACGGGAAGGTCGTGCCCATGGATTTGAACGACTGAACTGCTGCCCCTCATCCGCCACCTTCCTCTTCAAGCTTAACTCTTCATTCTTTACCTTCGCTTTTCAATTTTATCTGCCAAAACTTGTAATTCTTTGAACTATCCGCACTCTTGTTACTGACTTGGGACATCCGCATGGTTGTCTTTATTTCTTTTTCACATACGATTCCGCCTATGCGATCTCGTTCTCATCTTTTCCCTTCATACGCTTCGATTATTTTATCTGTGTTCTGCCCGTTTCTCACACTTCGTTGGGCGGTTTGGTTTGATTGGGTAAGGTCGCCCGCCAACCCTTACGCCCATGGAGAGGCTCACTAAGTGGCGCCGTATCGTCCACGGGACGTCTCTGATACCGAAAGGCTCTTTCTTTGATCTTTTAACGCTCGGCGCCCACGCCCAAGGAGAGGCCTGCTAAGGCAGCACCGTATCGTCCCCGGGTGTCTAAAACGCTGAGTGCTGTGGGGTTTTTTTTGTTCCCTCCATGGTCTTTCCTGCCCATAGGTATCGGGGAACACCCTGCCGGTGACTCGCTGGCGTTTGACGGTCTCATCTCCCTCCACAGTCTTTCCTACCTGTGGGTATCGGGGAGGCGACGCCTGTGACTAACTTTGCTTTCGTCTCCCTCCACAGTCTTTCCTACCTGTGGGTATCGGGGAGGCGATGCCTGTCGGTATTTGGGTTGGCGACACCCGCGACATCTCGCGCTGTCGTCGCCCTTTACGTCCTTCCTGGCAACGCCTCGGGCGTTACCTTTACCTCGACATTGACCTTAACTCTTGCCTTGGTCAACGCTTGATAACAGCGAAGAGCCCAAGGCTTTGTCTGTGCCATCCACGTGGCGCTACTTGTATGGTTTGTGGGACATTCGGTCATTTCATCGAGTCCTGACTCCTGCTATGCCCCTGACTCATTTTCGACGGCAGATCGTACCATTGGATATTCTGTTGACGGGACATTTTCTGATTTAAACCAGTGGTGCCAGCGTCATCCTTTCATCTTCTGCCACGTGTATCATCTTCTGCCACTTGTATTCTAGACCTATACAAGTTCTAATACATCATTTTCTATTATGTCTTTGCTAGTTCATAATTCTGTTTTTTGTTCCTATTATGATTCCTCTGTTTCTGAAAAAAGTGCTTACTGTTTTTCCTTATTGCAATTGATTTACTTACTGGAAAATTCTGAAATTCTGGATTTGAGATATTCAAAGTGTTAGAAAAGAATAGAAAAAAGAATCATTCAAAAATACGAAGTACACAAAAAATGATAAATAAAATAAAAAAAGTGTACATTTCTGCCGAAAAGAATACGGTAATCTGGCAGTGATTTTTAAAAATTTATTTCTCTCAATTGGCTTACTGTTTTTAATTGATTCCAGTGCCATTATTGAGTTAACATCTTGAAGTTTCTTTGGTTTAAATTTCATAATCCAGTTCGCTCTACATCATTCCAGTTAAATCAGTGAATATCAAGCACAGTTTGCATAAAAAAAAAATTCCAGTAGCTAATTTTTTTGTTTTTTCTTCATCTACTCTAGTGCTTTTCCTTAAGTATTCTTTTGTGTGCCTACTTTCTCATTGAGTTCTTTATTTTCTTGCTTGTCTTTCATTCTTACTCTTTGAGTTTGTCTTACACATAGTTTTCCTTTTGCAATTACCTTTCCTTGCTTATACCTTTTCTTGTTTGTCTTTATTGTTTCTTTGGTTTTGTGGTGGTTGCTCTTGAGATTGGTGTGCTTGCTTTGACATATTTCATTTGAGGATTCCAAGGCCTCAAGATCAGATTGGTGCAAGAACATTATTTCTTTGAGAGTGATCTCTTTTTTCAGCCTCATTTCACTTCGGCAGTTTCATTGCCAAAGCTCACTGTTTTTGCTAATTTTTAACTTGTTTGCTGTTTTTGTGTGTTTGCTGTTTTTAATTACAAATGGCTGGATTTTCAAGTGATGCATCATACAAGCAGAATTCTCCTTCCAAAGCTTCAATCCTTGGTGAATTACATGAAGCACAAAGAACTATTAGACGCTTGGAAGAGAAAATGCAAAAGATGGAGGTCCAACAAGCTAGACCATCTCCTTCTATCCATGATGGGCATCATTCACATAGACCTTCAACAAGAGGTTCTTCCAATGACATAGGCCGTGAAGAGGACCATAGGAGAAGGAGCACTCCACCCCAATTCCTTGGACATAGACATCACAACCAAGGGGAGAGACCTCACTATGGCAATGGCTACTACCAAGATGCAAAGGCTAGGCTACCTTCGGTCAAGCTTCCTTGTTTCAATGGCTCAAGTGATCCTAATGTATATTTAGATTGGGAGGCTAAGTGTGAACAAATATTTGAGATCCATGAGATCCAAGATGAGCATAAGCTTAAGCTAGCCACCCTAGAGTTTAGTGATTATGCCATGAAATGGTGGCATGGAATTGTAAAGGACATTATCTATCACAAGGGTCCTCCCGTGGACTCTTGGAACTCTTTAAAGGATCAAATGCGCGCTAGATTTGTGCCCCCACATTTTAGGAAAGACCTCATGTTGAGACTCCAACGGTTTCAACAAGGCACGCTAAATGTGGATGAATATTATAAAGAGCTAGAAACGCTTGTGCTTAAAATTGAATTAGAGGAAAGTGAGGAAGCTATGATTGCTAGGTTTGTGAGTGGTCTTAGGAAGGATATTCAAGACTTTGTTGAGTTACAAGAGTATTCATCATTGGGCTCTTTAGTTCATCTTGCAATGAAGGTGGAAGCCCAACTTGCTAAGAAAAACTCTTTCAAAAATGCTTCCAATGATGGATACTACTCCAAGTCTTGGAGAAACAAAAATTCTTTTTCTAAACATTCTTCCAAAGATTCTTCTTTCAAACCCAAGGATCCTACGCCATCTACTTCTAGGCCTAAATCCCCAATTAAATCGTCTAGTCAAAAGTGTTTTAAATGTTTGGGATATGGTCACATTGCTGCTAATTGCCCTTCTAAACGAAGTATGTACATGCATGAAGGCATTGTAGTTAGTGAGCATGATTCCAATTCACCTAGGCATTCTTCACCTTCTAGACCATCAAGTGAAAATGAGAGTGAAAGTCCTTGTGAAGGTGACTTATTGATGGTAAGACGTATGTTGGGCACAATTCCAAAATCTTTGAATGATACTCAAAGAGAAAATATTTTTCACACCCGATGTCTTATCAACAACAAGTTATGTTCCTTGATTATTGATGGGGGAAGTTGCACTAATGTGGCTAGTACAAGAGTTGTGGAGAAGTTAGCCTTACCCACTATCTCTCATACCAAGCCCTACAAATTACAATGGCTTAGTGAAGTAGGTGAAATCATGGTGAATAAACAAGTCCTCATTAACTTTGCTATAGGAAAGTATAAAGATGAGGTTTTATGTGATGTTGTGCCCATGGAAGCTTCTCATCTTCTTTTAGGAAGGCCTTGGCAATATGATAGACATGTTTTACATGATGGCTTATCCAATACAATGTCTTTTTCCTTCCTAGGGCGCAAGGTTATATTAAAACCCCTCTCTCCCAAAGAGGTTCATGAGGACCAAATAAAAATGAAAACTAAAAGAGAAAATGAGAAAGAAAAAGAAGTAAGTACTACACCGAGTCACACCATTTTCTCCTCTAAATCCATCATGTTGACTCGTGCTATACCTCAAATGGACCCTCCAAGGTCTTCTTCTTCTTTATCTTTTTCATTACCCAAGGTTCCTATTTCAACACCACCTTGGTTAAAATATGTTAGGGATGATTTTTTCATACCTCCTAATGGGTTTCACCATTTAAGAGGTCTTTTTCCCAAAAATATCATCATTCCCAAACACATTTTTCCAACTTGGTCGATTTGTAGGACCTCCTTTTCTGCAATCCCTTTGGTTCCATTTGCTAAGTCATGTATTCCTTTTTCTTACACTTTTGATTGTAAAAGTAAACTGACTTTGTTATATGCAGGGATTCAGAATTCGTGGGCGAATTCTCTCCAACTCGGGGAGTATGATGAGAATCAACTAAAGGTGGCTTTTTATAATGAAGAACAAGATCATTCGCCTTCACATTTAAAGTTTTTCTTGTTAATCTTTGCAAAAGATAAAGCCCAAGCCCAAGCCCAAGAAGGCCAAAGCCCACAAAAGCCCAAAGACCATCCCATGAAGGGCAAAGCCAAGTTTTAAATAAATATTGTTTAGAAAGGTGCTTAGAGGGAAACATTAGAAACCTCTATTGTTAAAGCATCTTTTAGTCTTTAGTTAAGAGTCTTAGGGGGGTGTGTTAGTAGATAGGTGTAGGAGTAAATAAGGAGGTGCCAAAGTGAGAGAAGGGATCACACCTTCCTCATGCTTTGTTTTAGGCACAAATTCTAGAAGCTTTTTAGGAGGGAGTTTTTTTGAATTTGTGTAGCTTACTTTTCAGCACCTTAGGCTATAAATAGAGGTGCTCTCTTTGTAAAATTCAGATTGGAATTAATCTAAGAAAACTCTACTCAAATTTTGAGTGAACTTTGGAGAGCTTTGACCCTTCTTCTCTAGTCTTATCTTGATGGATCAATGGAGTCCTCAAGTGGCGGCATCACTCTCATCTAGGAGCATTCCACACTTCTAGTGGCGAGATCATCCATCCTCCTTCCATCTTCATGAGCATTTCTTCTCTCCTTCCTTTCTCCTCTTTCATTTGTTTTTGTTAGCTTGTGTTCTTGAGTTTGGTTTGGTGTTCTTGCTGTTTTTATGAGTATTTTGGTTCGGCAGTTTTATAATTCTGTCCATTCATCTTGTTCCTTTGCTTTTCTTACTCTTTTGTTCGGTTCAATTTGACTAAAATTGGTTCATCCAAATGAGTTTGGGATTTGGTACTAGTTTTTGGTGAGTTCTTGTCTTAGAACAATGATCCAACTCTAAGAAAAGTGCCTCTATAATGTCCAACTCAAGGTGATTCCTAAGAAGGTCAAGAACCTTTCTCTATATGGCTAGTGGAATCACATCACCTGATCTTGTTAAAGAATGTCTTCTCACGATGCTTCCCCCAGGGTCCGTCCCAAAGACTTGTACCCCTGGGCCTCGAGCGAACTTCTTGATGAGTGTTCGTGCTTGCTCTCCACCAGGGCCGTACGGGAACACAAAGGAGAGTTGTGTTCTTACGACCATCGGGCCTTCGCGAGGAGGCACGATGACGACATCGCTGTGCTCCCTTGCACTCTGGGGGAGCCAGTGTGTGGAGATGAACGGGCGAACGACGGGGTCCCTTTCTTTTACTTTTACCAGGTGGTGTTCAAGACCATCGGGGTGCGCTTACCCTTCTCCTGGTTCGAGAAGGAACTGCTGACGGAGATCAACGTGGCTCCAGCCCAGTTATACCCCAATAGCTGGGCCTTTGTTAAGGCCTTCGATGTCCTCTTTGGGTTTCTGGGTTGTGCACCCTCGGTTGACCTCTTTCTTCACTTTTTTGAGGTGAAGAGACAGAGACACAACCTCTGGGTAACTCTCAGCAATGTACCCGGAAGAGTTCTCTTCACGCCCTTCCAAAGCTTGTTCACGGGGTGGAAAGGCCGGTTCTTCAAGATCTGCTGTACTGATCTTGTTCCCGACGCTCTGGATGGGTTTCCACTGTACTGGGTGAGAGAGGAAAAGGCCCTCAAAGCCAAACCCCTCAAGAATCTGGCTCCAAGTGATCAAATAGCTTGCCGGATTCTTACTGAGGCGGGAGGTTTTGACTCCGCTACGGTGATCAGCTTGGAGTTCAACGCTAGGACTCTTGAGAAGTACATAAGTAAGAACCACTGCCTTAGGCAACTTCGACCTTCGTTACTTTCTAACTGTGCCTGTCTTTCTTTACTGTGTCTCTAATACATCTGTTCCCTTTGTGCAGGTTCGAAAATAAGCCGAGAAAAAAGGACACGACTTACTCGAGCGCTGCGGGCTGGGAAAGAGGCTTCGCCTTCCTCCAGTGATGACTTTGATGAGCGCTGAGAAGTGGCTTGTTTGTGTTTTTGCATTTTGTACTGAACATTGCTTGTAATAACAACTTTTCAATATCATAATTCTTTACAACGCCACTTTACTTTGCATATGCTTCATATACCGCGCGACTTCCTTTCGTCTCGTTCTGCCAACGATGCATGCCTTTCCTTGGGCGGCGCCTTCTTTCTGGGCGACGCCAAGACCTAGGCGACGCCTTCTTCCTTGGCGACACCATGGCCTAGGCGGCGCATCACATTACTTCTAACAAGGAAAAATAAAGGCTGAAAACCAAGGCACTTCTTTTTCTCAACTGGTTTTTCCATTTATTAGGGTGACATCATTAAAAACCCCCGAAAGGGAAAAAGAGCGTCCCCTTCAACTAAATTGTTACATGCTGCTTACATAGGTCAACTGAAATAAAATTTTAAGTTGGTTGCATTCCAACTGCGCGGGATAGGGCCTCCATCTAAAGTCTCCAGGTTGTACGAACCGTTGCCCTTAGCCTCAGTAACTCTGAAGGGCCCGGTCCACTTGGGAGACAGCTTATTCTCCAACTCGTAAGGGTGAGCTTTCCTCATCACCAGGTCGCCCATCTGAAACTGTCGTGGCTTTACTTTAGAGCTATACTGCCGCTCCACTCTTCTCTTCATCGCTTCAGCTTTTATTCTAGCTTCTTCCCTGGCCTCTTCTAGCAGATCCAGGTTTACCCGTCTTTCCTCATTATATTCCTCCACCATAAAGTTTCGAAAACGCGGTGAGCTTTCGTATATTTCTACTGGAATCATCGCGTCCGACCCGTACACCAAACTGAACGGCGTTTCCATAGTAGAGGATTGGGGCGTGGTGTGGTATGCCCATACAATCCTTGGTACCTCTTCCGCCCACGCCCCTTTGGCCTTCTCTAACCTTCTTTTTAACCCCCTCAGCAGAACTCTGTTTGCTGACTCTACTTGTCCATTGGTCTGGGGGTGTTCGACTGACGCGAACACTTGCTTGATTCCCACTTCAGCGCACACATTTCTCAACTGCTGACTGGCGAACTGGGTCCCGTTGTCAGATATCAGGCGCCTGGGTACGCCAAAGCGACACACGATGTTTCTCCACACAAAATGCTGTACCTTATGCGCAGTGATTTGTGCCACGGGCTCTGCCTCTATCCACTTAGTGAAGTATTCTATGGCGACGATCAGATATTTCATCTGCCTGATTGCCAGTGGGAAAGGGCCCAAGATGTCAATACCCCATGTGTGGAAAGGCCACGGGCTGTATATGGACCGCAACTCTTCTGGCGGCGCCTTGTGCCAGTCGGCGTGCTTTTGGCATTGCTTACACCGCTGGGCGTGCCGTGCGCAATCCTCTTTCACCGTTGGCCAGAAGAAACCTGCGCGTATTACCTTGGAGGCTAAGGACCTTCCTCCTACATGGCTTCCGCAGATGCCTTCATGTAGCTCCGCCATTATCCTGGTGCACTCATCGCCACTGACGCACGTTAGGATGGGGTGAGTGAAACCGTGTCTGAACAGCACCCCATCCACCAAGGTATATCTTGCGGCGTTCCTTTTGATTTTCTTACCCTCTTCAGGGTCCACTGGAAGGGCCCCATCCGCCAGGTATCGTTTATAGGGCGTCATCCAGGTGTCTCCCGTGGACAGGACACAAACCTGCATCTGCTCCTCCTCAGACGCACCCGCGTATATACTGATGCGGGGCGCCCTCTGCGTATCTTGGGTTAATGAGGAATGACTCCTCGGCCTTCCCCTTGATGCATAAATCTGGAGGACATCCACCCTGTTGTCTTCCACGAATCGATGCGGAGCTTTGAGGGTCTCCTGGATCACTGTCCTCTGTCTACCCCCCTTGCCTGAACTGGCCAGCTTTGCGAGCAGGTCGGCTCTGGCATTCTGCTCCCTCGGGACGTGTATTAACTCAAGAGCGTTGAACGCCCCTTTCAACAACTGGACGTATTTTAGATACGCCGCCATCTGGGGGTCCTTCGCCTGGAACTCACCCGACACCTGCCCCGTAATCAACTGGGAGTCGCTCTTCACTAGGAGGTTCTGTGCGCCCATCTCCTTGGCCAAGAGCATTCCTGCAATCAGGGCTTCATATTCTGCTTGGTTGTTACTTGCCTTGAAGGCAAAACGCAAGGCCTGCTCGATCAGTATGCCGTCGGGTCCTTCCAGCACTATTCCCGCACCACTCCCTTGTTGGTTTAAGGAGCCATCAACCGAGAGCAGCCATTGTGAACTCGCTTCCACCTCTTGCTCACCTCCGGGCGAAAGTTCTGCTACAAAATCCGCGTACACCTGCCCTTTAATGGATCCTCTAGGCTCGTACTGTATGTCAAATTCTGACAGTTCCACCGCCCAGCGTACCATTCTTCCTGCCACATCGGGCTTCTGCAGCACCTTCTGTATGGGGAGGTTGGTCATTACCACCACCGTAAAACTGTGGAAGTAATGACGGAGCCTCCTAGCCGAGAACACTACCGCCAGCGCCGCCTTCTCCAGTGCTTGGTACCTTGTCTCAGCTCCCTGTAAGGCTTTGCTTACAAAGTATATGGGCTTCTGACTCTGGTCCTGCTCTTGGACCAACACAGAACTGATGGCCCTATCTGTTACAGTAAAATACAAACGGAGGGGCACGCCCGTTACCGGTTTGCAGAGAACTGGAGGCGTCGCCAGGTAATCCTTCAGCTTAATGAAAGCCGCTTCGCATTCCTCAGTCCACGCAAAGCGACTGTTTCTCTTGAGGCACTGGAAGTACGGGTGCCCCTTTTCTCCTCCGGCGGAAACAAACCTCGAGAGCGCCGCCATCCGCCCTGTCAACTGTTGAACCTCCTTTACCGATGTCGGACTCCGCATGGCGATAATAGCCGCACATTTGTCGGGGTTCGCCTCTATCCCCCTCTCGGTGAGCAGAAAACCCAAGAATTTACCGGCCTCTACCCCAAAAACACACTTCTCGGGGTTCAACTTGAGGCGGTATTTGGATATTGTGTTGAACAATTCCTCCAAGTCTGCCATGTGCTGCGCCCTGTTCTGCGACGCCACCACCATGTCGTCTACGTAGGCGTATACGTTCCTCCCGAGCATTGGCGCCAGGACCTTGTCCATTAACCTCTGGTACGTGGCGCCCGCATTTTTGAGCCCGAAGGGCATCACCTTATAGCAATAACTGCATGTTTCAGTCATGAACGCAGTCTTGCTCTCGTCCCTGGGGTGCATCTTGATTTGGTTATACCCTGAGAAGGCGTCCAGGAAGCTTAACACTTTGCTGCCAGACGCGCTGTCCACTAGGGCGTCGATGCTGGGCAGCGGATAGGAATCCTTTGGGCACGCCTTGTTCAAGTCCGTGAAGTCAACGCACATTCTCCATTTTCCGTTCGCCTTCTTCACCAAGACGACGTTGGCGAGCCACTCAGGGTACTGAATCTCCCTAATGTGGCCAGCACTCAGCAGCTTCTGCGTTTCGTCTTTCACCACCTGTTGTCGCTCCTCATTGAACTTCCTCCTTCTCTGACGCACGGGGCGGACCGTGGCGTCCATGCTGAGGTGGTGACACAGGAAATCGGGGTCGATGCCCGGCATATCCGAGGCGGACCATGCGAAGGCATCCAGGTGGCGCGAAATCACTTCCGCCACTCCTTCCTGTTCTTCTGGATTTAGCGAGCTTCCTAACTTGAAAGCTTTGCCGCCAATTTCCCTTTCTAGGATGTTGGCTGCGGGTTGCTCCCTATTATCATCATCGGCGGGCGCCGCTTCTTCTACGGGCGCCGCCTCTTCCACGGGTGCTTCCTCCATTGGCACATCTGCTTCGGGCATCGCCCTTTCTGCTATGGCCTCTTCAAGCGTCAGCCCAGCGGGCGTCGCCTCAATCATCGTTGCGTCCGCGCTCGGCGGACGTTCGTACACCATGAAAACGCCTCTCTTTGTCTTCAGACTGTTTTCGTAGCATTTCCTCGCCTCCTCTTGGTCTGATCTGATGACTATCACCCGGCCACTGAGGTCCGGTAGCTTCATCTTCATGTGACGAGTGGAGGATATTGCACTCAGACGGTTTAACGCCGGTCTGCCCAGCAAAATATTGTAGGCAGAATTAGCGTTCACGACGAGGTACCGAATGCTCTCTGTTCGGGAGGCCTCTCCGTCTGTGAACGTAGTCCTCAACTCCAGGTACCCCCGGACCTCTATCTGGTTATCCCCAAACCCATACAAACATCCCGTATAGGGACTCAGCAGATCGGGGGACAACCGTAATTTATTAAAGGTTGACAGAAACATGACGTCTGCCGAGCTTCCTTGATCAACAAGCACTCTCTGGACCTTCCTTCCAGCCGTGACGACCGAGATGACAACGGGATCGTTGTCATGGGGCACCACATCTCGGAGGTCTCTTCTTGTGAACACAATATCTGACTCCCAGGACTCCCCCGAGAGCCTCTCTTCAATTGAATTCACCCCCCTCGCGTATTTCTTCCGCTGGGAGGCGGTGGGTCCTCCGCCGGAAAAACCTCCAACAATAGTGTGGACCTCGCCAAGCACAGGCATCTCGTGTGCTGGCTCATCCGCCGGCGGCGGTAGGGTGGCGGTCGTGGTGGACTCTGCGACATAATATTTCAAAAACCCAGTCCTCACCAGCTCATCTAGCTGGTAGCCCAACGACAGGCAATTATCAATTTGGTGCCCGAAAGCCTCGTGAAATTCGCACCAAGAGTCTTTGCGGGGCCCTAACACCTTGTCGGCCTTCGCCGGTCGCCTCAGCCTCTCGGCTATGTTGGGTACGGCGATCAGATCCTTCAACTCAACTACGAAGTTGTACCTCGCCGGTCTTGCTCTTTCTCTGGCGGGGCGTTCACCTCCTGCGGGGCCCCGTGGCTGGGGCTTTCTGGCCTCGTAGGGGCGTCTAGCCTCTGGCTTCTTTCTCCCCGTCGTTGTCTCATTGACTCTGACGGGTTGAACTCGCGTTGGTCCCCTCAGGCGTGAGGGCACGGCGCTGGTGCGCTTCACACATACCTCCCCTTCCGAAGCAATATGCTCTACCGCCCTACGCCGTAATTCAGCGAAAGTCCTAGGGCGATTGCGGATAATAGATTCTCCAAAGGGGCCGGGGCATACGCCTTTCACAAATGCATACACGATCATAGGCTCCTCTGTTGTACGAACCTTCACGACCTGGGCCCCGAAGCGATTGATATACTCCTTCAGGGTCTCCCCCTGATACTGCTTCACGTCAAACAGGTCGTAGGAGACCGGCGGCGGGGCCTTGTTGGCCAAATACTGTTCTCTGAATAACCGCGACAACTGGCGGAAAGATGTGATATGGCCCTCGGGGAGGCTAATGAACCAGTCCATAGCCATCCCGGTCAGGGTGCTCATGAAGAGCTTGCACTTGGCAGCATCAGAACCGCCTATCAGGACCATCTGCGTGTGAAATGCAGCGAGGTGCGTCTCTGGGTCCTCCATCCCAGTGAAGATTACCTTGGGTCCCGCGAACGTGTTCGGGATCGCTGCATCTAGGATCTCCTGCGAGAAAGGAGTGGAAAACTCCCTTGGCGGGGAATGGTTCTCCATCTCGTCCTGCCCAGGCCGCCTCCGATCGTTTCTCAGGCCCTGGCGCAACTCCTCATTCACACGGTGGAGCTCTTCGTTGCGCTCATGCGAGGCGTCAAGATCTGTCTGCATGCGCTCCTGCTCCATCTTCGAATCCGCCATGTCCTGCTGCAGTCCCCTCATTATTTCCAGGACCTACTGCATGGATAGGTCTGCTGGGGCTGCGCGCGCCGCTCTTCGTCTGGTGGGGGCCATTGTCACTCCAACCTGCTTCAACGTTACTGTAGCTTGGTAAATTCTCCTCGAACTTGTGATGGGACTGATGTTTTAAATCGGCCCCACGGTGGGCGCCAAATGTTCCGTCCGGTTGACCGGGACGTCTTCGTGCGTGGCCTCAACCGTCAGCTAAGGACTCCTTCCCACTGATTGCCTGCGAATTCCTGCAAAAAAGAGGACAAAGAGGCGCCCTAGCGGCCGTTTGCACTCCGACGCTCAAGTCAGCCAGCAAGAAACACCAAAAAACTGTCCACCCACGTATCTGAGCACCGCGTGTGGCACTCTGAAGGTGGTAAAGAACTGTGTATCTGTGTGTGTGTTGTCTCCTTTTGGCAAAAATATTCTCCAGTCACTTGTACGTAACCTTGAAGCACGGGCAAGCAACCAAAGCGTTTCTCGTAAGTTTGCCAAAGGTTCCAACCCTTTTTCCGACATTCTCAACGCTATTTAAACTGCCCCCAGCATTTAAAGCGCCTTAAAGCGCTTTTAACTCGAACGTAACGCGCTCATTAAAGCGCTTAATTACGAAACGTAGCGCATTTAAGACGTTGAAACGCTTGGGAGCCATAATAGTACCTGAATGCTAAAAAGGGAAACTGTATCGAATATCTTTAATTACCTGGCACCTGATTAGAGGGTGTTTCTATTCCGGCATTGCTGTCGTACACGTGGAGGGCCTCACGACGCCATGACCCCATCTGGGGGCGTTTCTGCCCATCTGGGGACGTTTCTACGTGTGGGTCCTCCTGCTTGGGAGTGCTACTGCGCTAGGGGTGGCTTTTTGGGTGCCAACTCATGCCCCCAAGTATCTAGCCACTTACTCTGAGAGCGTATTTGCCTTCCTCTCACGCCCTGCACCCGGTTATCCTGGGCGTGACCTTCGTCTTGGGTCGTATCTGTCCCGAAGGCGTCTCTGGGGCGGCAGGGGTACTTCGCGAGTCAGGCTGCCCTTCACTGGTACTATCACTATGGCCTTGAAGCCACCTTTTCCTTCTCTTTATCACTTCCCCGAGATATCGGGACCTGAGGCTTTCCCACGGCGTCGCTCCCTCCATGGTCTTTCCTACCCATGGGTATCGGGGAACCACACCGTGATTGCCTCGCTTTTACACTGTTCGATCTGGCGACGCCCTCACCTGGGCGACGCCTTCACCTAGGCGACGCCTTCACCTGGGCGACGCCTTCACCGAGGCGACGCCTTCATCTAGGCGACGCCTTCACCTAGGCGACGCCGTGCCTTAGCGACGCCTTGTCCTGCCTTGGCGACGCTTCCTCTTGGCGTCCCTACACCTGGGCGACACCTTGAGCAGACTTTGACCTTCCAGTCGTTGACTTTGACCTTGACTTAGTCAACGCCCTGATACGAGACGGTACAATTTTGTAAGCAAGGCATTACAAGGAGCTGAGACGAGATACCAAGCGTTGGAGAAGGCAGCGCTAGCGGTAGTATTTTCTGCCAGGAGGCGCCGTCATTACTTCCACAGCTTCACGGTGGTGGTGATGACAAACCTCCCTATACAGAAGGTGCTGCAGAAGCCTGATGTGGTGGGAAGAATGGTGCGCTGGGCGGTAGAACTGTCAGAATTCGACATCCAGTATGAGCCTAGAGGATCCATCAAAGGGCAGGTGTACGCAGATTTTATAGCGGAACTTTCGCCCAGAGGTGAGCAAGAGGTGGAAGTGGGCTCGCAGTGGCTGCTCTCGGTTGATGGCTCTTCCAACCAACAAGGGAGCGGAGCGGGAATAGTCTTGGAGGGACCCAACGGCATACTGATTGAGCAGGCCCTGCGCTTCGCCTTCAAGGCAAGTAACAATCAGGAAGAATACGAAGCCCTGAGAGCAGGAATGCTCCTGGCCAAGGAGATGGGCGCGCAAAACCTCCTGGTGAAAAGCGACTCCCAGTTGATTACGGGGCAGGTGTCGGGTGAGTTCCAGGCGAAGGACCCACAAATGGCGGCATATCTGAGATACGTCCAGTTGTTGAAGGGAGCATTCAATGCTCTTGAGCTGATACATGTCCGAAGGGAGCAGAATGCCAGAGCTGACCTGCTTGCAAAGCTGGCCAGCTCAGGCAAGGGGGGTAGACAAAGGACAGTGATCCAAGAGACTCTCAAAGCTCCGCGTAGATTCGTGGAAGACAACAGGGTGGATGTCCTCCAGATTTATACAACAAGGGGAAGGCCGAGGAGTCATTGCTCTTTGACCCAAGATACGCAGAGGGTGCCCCGCATCAGCACGTACGCGGATGTGCCCGAGGGAGAGAAGATGCAGGTATGCGTTTTGACCGAGGGAGACACCTGGATGACGCCCTACAAGCGATACCTGGCGGATGGGGCTCTCCCAGTAGAGCCTGAAGAGGGTAAAAAGGTCAAAAGAAACGCCGCAAGGTATACCCTGGTGGATGGGGTGTTGTTCAGGCATGGTTTCGCTCACCCTATCCTAACGTGCGTAAGTGGCGACGAGTGCACCAGGATAATGGCGGAGCTACACGAAGGCATCTGCGGGAGCCACGTAGGGGGAAGGTCCCTAGCCTCCAAGGTAATACGCGCAGGTTTCTTCTGGCCAACAGTAAAAGAGGACTGCGCACGACACGCCCAGCGGTGCAGGCAATGCCAAAAGCACGCCGACTGGCACAAGGCGCCGCCAGAAGAGTTGCGATCCATATACAGCTCGTGGCCTTTCCATACATGGGGAATCGACATCCTGGGCCCGTTCCCACTGGCAATCAGGCAGATGAAGTATTTGATCGTCGCCATCGAATACTTCACCAAGTGGATAGAGGCAGAGCCCGTAGCACAGATCACTGCGCACAAGGTACAACATTTTGTGTGGAAGAACATTGTGTGCCGCTTTGGCGTACCTAGGCGCTTGATATCCGATAACGGGACCCAGTTTGCCAGTCAGCAGTTGAGAAATCTGTGCGCTGAGGTAGGAATCAAACAAGTGTTCGCATCGGTTGAACACCCCCAGACCAACGGACAAGTGGAGTCAGCAAACAGAGTTCTGCTGAGGGGGTTAAAAAGAAGGTTAGAGAAAGCCAAAGGGGCGTGGGCGGAAGAGGTACCAAGGATCGTATGGGCATACCACACCACGCCCCAATCCTCTACTATGGAGACGCCTTTCAGTTTGGTGTACGGGTCGGACGCGATGATTCCGGTGGAAATACATGAAAGCTCACCACGTTTTCAAAACTTTGTGATGGAAGAATCCAATGAAGAAAGGCGGGTAAACCTGGATCTACTAGACGAGGCCAGGAAAGAAGCCAGAATAAAAGCTGAAGCGATGAAGAGAAGAGTAGAGCGACAATATAGCTCTAAGGTAAAGCCGCGACAGTTTCAGATCGGCGACCTAGTGATGAGGAAAGCTCACCCATACGAGCTGGAGAATAAGCTGTCTCCCAAGTGGACCAGACCCTTCAGAGTTACTGAGGCTAAGGACAAGAAACCCGAAGAGGATATCAAAGGCTTTGACAAAGGCCCAGCTGTTGGGGTATAACTGGGCCGGAGCGGCATTGATCTCTGTCAGCAGTTCCTTCTCGAACCGGGAGAAGGGCAGGCGCACGCCGATGGTCTTGAAAACCACCTGGTAGAAGTAAAAGAAGGGGACCCCATCGTTGGCCCGTTCATCTCCGCATACTGGCTCCCCTAGAGTGCAAGGGAGCACATCAATGTCATCGTCGTGCCTCATCGTGAATGCACGGTGATCATAGGAGCATGGCTCCCCTTTGTGTTCCCTTATGGCCCTGGTGGAGAGTAAGCAGGAGCATTCGTCAAGAAGCTCCCTCGAAGCCCACAGATACAGGTTCTTGGGGTCGACCCTGGGGGGGTTAGCACGAGACGACATTCTTGAACAGGCTCAGGGAGGTTTGAAGAAGTTTTGGCAAAGGTAAAAACAGACACAAGAAGAGAGAGTGTAAGTAGGTTACGAAGAGTGCAGAAATGATGAAAACAGTTTCAGAATTTGAAGAGTTAAATAAAACGGTTAGAGCGCCAAACGACGCAAGTGGAAGTATTGCAGTTAGAGCGTTAAACAACGCGAATGGATGCACCGCACGATCGAGCCACGTGGCAGAAGATGAAAGGATGGCCCTGGCAGCCCTGGTTAAACTCAGAACACGTCGCATCGACAGAATGCCTAGTGGTACGATGCGCCGTCGAAAGTGGATCAGGGGCACAGTAGGAGTCAGGATCAAATCGAATGACTGAACGTCCCATCAGCCATACAAAGAGCGCCACGTGGATCAAGTCGAATGACTGAACGTCCCATCAGCCATACGAGAAGCGCCACGTGGATGGCATGGGAGAACCTTGGGCCCTTCGCTGTCCCCAGGCGTCGACCAAGGCCAAGGTCAAAGTCGATGTCAAGGCGACGCCCGAGGCGTCGCCTGGAAGGACATAAAGGGCGACGCCAGCGTGAGACGTCGCGGGCGTCGCCAACCAAAACATCAGTGAGGTTGCCTCCCCGATACCCACAGGAAGGGAAGACTGTGGAGGGAGACGAAGTCGAAGAGGGCAGAGTTAGCTACTGGCGTCGCCTCCCCGATACCCACAGGTAGGAAAGACTGTGGAGGGAGACGAGACCACCAAAACGCCAGCGAATCACTAGCAGGGCGTTCCCCGATACCTATGGGAAGGAAAGACCATGGAGGGAACGACCCCTCCCCAAAGCACTCGGCGTTTCAGACACCCGAGGACGATACGGCGCTGTTGTAGCAGGCCTCTCCTTGGGCGTGGGCGTCGGGTGTTAAGGATCAAGGGAAGGACCGTTTGGGTGTTAGAGACGCCCCGTGGACGATACGGCTCCATTAGGTGAGCCTCTCCATGGGCGTGGGCATTGGCGCGTGGGCATTGGCGCGTGACCTTTCCCGGGCATACAAGGCCGCCCAACGAGGTGAAAGAAGCGAGTATAATGCAAGCAAAACAACCAAGGCACAAGAAGGCAAAGGATGAGAATAAAATCACACAGGCAGAATTCTATGTCGCGAGGACACGAAAGTAATCATAACAAAATCCCAGAGTTGTAGCAAGAGTGCAGATGATTCAAAGAATTACAAATTTGTCAGAGAAGGTTAAAACAAGTATAAAGGAATGGGCTGATGATCGAGGGTGGCGGCTCAATCGTCTATCTCCAGGGGCACGACCTTTCCATCAACAATGTGGTGAGTTGAATCACAGCCGGAAATGTCGATCCCCGGGTTCATGCAGACTGCTTGGGCCAGAGCTTCCTGGAATCCCTCCTCGAAAGTGCCCGCCATCTCCTGGATGAGGGTCTTTTTGTCCTTCTCTAGTTCTCCAATGATGGCGTCCCCGGAAGCCACCTGCTTCTCCAAAGCCTCCTTCTCCACGCGGAGTCGGTTGACCTCGACTTGTAGTTTGTTGTAGTCCGCCCGGAGAAGGCCCATAGCTTGGGTTTGGGACGCCATTTCCTTTTCCATCCGCTCCATCGCGCCAGTTTGCTCACAGCAGCGTGCCTTCAAGTCCTTTTGAACTTTTTCGTAAGCTTCGACTGTGCCTTGAAGGCTCGTCACCTGAACTTTGAGGGCGACTTCCTGAGCGTAGAAGTCGGTCTGGAGCTCCAACGCCTCTGCCAGTCGTCCCTCAACCTCTGTTATAGACTCTTGCGCCTGCTTCAGGGAGGTTTGGTAAGCTTCGTTCTGGCATCCCAGGGTTTTCTTTTCCTCCTCCAGGGCAGTTACCCTTGTTTCCAAGGCCTGGAGGGTTTGGGCTTGAAGGACAGCATTTCTGGCCTGGGCGCGCCATTCAAGGGCCACCGCCAAGAAGGCCCCCAAGTAAAAAGGCATGCCCTCTTTCCTGTCGGTGCCCTCTGGCATAGTTCCGCCACTGAAACCCCTCATCAGATGCATGATTGGAGGAGGGATGGCGATGAAATCGGGGGCGGCAGCGACGGGAGCAGGGGAAGCAGAGGCTTCTGCCGGTGGCGGGGGCGGAGCAGACTCGGCGCCTTCGCCCCCTTCCTCTTGGACTGTTGTGGGGGGAAGTGAGGTCGCACTTGGAGGGTCGTCCATGAAGGAATTCCCTCCCTGGGGCGACGCCTCTAGCAGAAGAGGAACCCGCGCAGATTTCCTCCTCTTGAAGGGTGCCACGCCGTCCGATTCCTCATCATCCGATATAATCTCCAAGACCCGTTTCCCTTTGTCAAGGGGGGTTGGAGCCGGCGACGAGGCCATGGCTAGAGGAACGGCGGCGATGGGCAGAGGAGAGCCGCCAGTCTGAAGCGCCTCGGGGCTATGTGGAGATGACGGAGATGAGCCTAGGGGGGCTTCGGTGGTGATCGGTGGTGGCGGTGACAGAGTTGGTGGGGGGATTGGATCAGCAGCAGGGGTGGAGAAGGCGCCTGCCTTGGCAGCACGAGCCTCCTTCATCGCTTTCGCCAGCATCATCCTTTTGGAGGCGTCCATCACCGATCCTACATTAAAATAGACCAAGCAGTAGAAATCAAGGCCAAAGCAACTATAAAAATTACAAAGCGTATAGATGTGTGAGATGCAAGTAGTATGGGACCATGGAAAGCAGGGGGAGAAAGCAGTGGGAACGAACATCCGGTAGCAAGGTGTTCACAGCAAAGGGGACGAGGGAAAAGTCTCCTTACCAAAGTATGTTGTCAGGGCGTGAGCATTGTATTCGTTAGCAACAAGCTTCAAAGTATCAAAAACGATCCCCAGCCCAGCCAAGGCCTTGCTTACCTCCCTGTCAGCAGGAGATAGCTCTTCCAGGGCTTTGGCCCTAAGTAGCTTAGGGCGCTCCGTCCAATAGAGAGGAAAGCCATCCAAGGCTGTGGGGTCGTGCTTGGCGCTGCACACTCTAAAGAATTTCCCTTTCCAGTTCTTGTAAGAGTTTTGGAAGAGGGAGAGGAGGATCCTACCCGCGATCCCGGAAAAGCTTACCCAGAAGCTTTTCCCCTGCTTCTTCACTTCGAAGAAATGCAGGAAAACGTCTACGGAGGGGATGATGTCCAGGTGCCCGCAGAGAATTTGAAAACCCCTTACGAATGCCCAGCTGTTGGGGTGGAGCTGGGCGGGGGCGGTATTGATTTCGTTGAGGAGTTCCCGTTCAAAGGGGGTGAATGGGAGACGCACCCCTACGCGTTTAAACACCGTCTGGTACATGAAGAAGAAAGGGTTCCCCTTTCTAGGTCTGTCGTCCACGCAGACAGGTTCCCCAGGCCTGCCGGGACGAACGGATATGTGGGCGTCGTGAGTGCGGCAGAAAGCGTTAAAGTTATACAAATGGGGATCCCCACGGTGAGCTTCCAGGTCCTGGAAGGTAGTCAGGCTGGTACACTCGTTCAAGAGCTCGTCGGGGGCCCATGGGTAGTAGGCTTTGTAGTTGGACTTTGGGGTCTTGGGGGAGGGATCAGGCTCCGCGCTCGTGCGCGTCATGGTGTGAATAAATAGCTGGAGAAAGAAGAGAGGAAAAAGGTTTTAACAAGTGTAGCCATGACAGGAAGGGGAGTGAACCCCAGGAAACATTACCCACGCGAGAAAACCCAGAAAGAAGGAGAAGAGAACAGAGAAGGAAGGAGAAGCGGAAGAACGCAGTGATGCATTAATGTCAACAGTCCTAGGCATTTCAATAAATCATACAATGCGACGAAAGGGAAGAGTCGTGAGTATTCGAAAATCATACCTTTGCTGTCAAAGTGAAGGCGGAAGAAGAGCACAGGAAGGAGAGAACAACAATTGCAGAGAAAAGGGGTTTGAAGACGACGAACAGTGCAGAGAAACAGAGGGAATGAATGTAACAGTGGGGTGAGCGCGGGGTTTGGGGGTAACTTGAACGTTACATTCGCAACCCAAGAGGCGCTAATTAAGAGCCGCGAGATCGTGCCACGTGTCAAAGGATCAATCGCCCAAGGGAAACGCAAGGGTCTCTAAAGGCTGGCCGTGCGATGGGCTACGTGGCGCGCGATCAAGGGTAGCCCCAAAAGGTGTTATTCTCCCCGTTTCAGAGGATGTCCAATCAGTCATTAAGAGCGCTCCTATGGTTCAGAGAGTGTCACATCAATAAATCGAGAATTGTTGAGTCAGCAGGGAGCGACACGTCATCAGGGTGGCACGTGGACGGCGTGGGCGAGGCCTTTGTCTTTACGCTGAAGACAAGTCTTCGGCTTAAGACTGGGGGGCTTGTGTACCGTCCCGTACCCGGGCGTTGACTAAGTCAAGGTCAAAGTCAACACCAGGGGTCAAAGTCAACACAAGGCGTTGCCTAGGTGAAGAGACGCTAAGTGCCAGCGTCGTCAAGAAGAGGCGTCGCCAAGGCAAGGCGTCGCCTAGGTGAAGGCGTCGCCCAACCGGGGCGTCGCCAGACCAAATATTACTAAGGCAAGGCAACCACAGTGTGGTTCCCCGATACCCATGGGTAGGAAAGACCATGGAGGGAGCGACGCCGTGGGATGGCCTCAGGTCCCGATAACCCGGGGCAGCGATAAAGAGAAGGAAAAGGTGGCTTCAAGGCCATAGTGATAGCACCAGTGTAGGGCAGCCTGACTCGTGAAATACCCCTGCCGCCCCAGAGACGCCTTTGGGACAGATACGACTCAAGAGGAAGGTCACGCCCAGGGTAGCCGGGTGCAGGGTACGAGAGGAAGGCAGATACGCTCTCAAAGTAAGTGACTAGATGATTGGGGGCATGAGTTGGCACCCAAAAAGTCACCCCTAGCGCAGTAGCACTCCCAAGCAGGAGGACTCACACGTAGAAACGTCCCTAGATGGGCAGAAACGCCCCCAGATGGGGTCACGGCATCGTGAGGCCCTCCACGTGTACGACAGCCATGTCAGAATAGAAACACCCTTTAGTCAGGTGCCAGGTAATTAAAGTCATTCAATACAGTTTCCGTTTCGAGCGTTCAGGTACTATAATGGCTCCCAAGCGTTTCAACGTCTTAAATGCGCTACGTTTTCTAATTAGATACGCTGATTGAGTGCGTTACATTTGTAATTAAAGGCGCTTTAAAGCGCTTTAAATGCTTGGGTAGTTTAAATAGCGCTGAGAATGTTGGAAACGGGGTTCGAACTTTTGGCAAATTGAACAGAAACTCTCTAGTTGCTTGCTCGAGCCTTGAGGTTACGTACAAGGGACTGGGGAAAAGATCTTTGCCTGAGGGAGAAAACACACACACAATACACAGTTCTTTTTATCACCTTCAGAGTGCCATACGCGGTGCTCAGAGACGGAGGTGCACAGTTGTGGTGTTTCTTGCTGGCTGACTTGAGCGTCGGAGTGCAAACGGCCGCTAGGGCGCCCTTTTGTCCTCTTTTTTGCAGGAATCCACAGGTAACCAGTGGGAAGGAGTCCCTAGCTGACGGTTGAGGTCGCGCACGAAGACGTCCCAGTCAACCGGACGGAACACAAGTTTTTCGTTAATGTCTTTTATATATATATATATATATATATATATACTATCATGGTTGTTCTTTGATAATACATTATGCTATAATATGTGTTTTTGCTTTGATCTTTTTTTTTTCTTTCTATGTTTTTTGTATTTCAGTTACTTTTTGTTTTTCAATCAATTTGAAAATGAAGATTGTTTTTCAAAATTATTTTGCAACTAAATTAAAGTTTCAATATGGTAATATGGTATTAGAGCTCTTCTTTTGAAGAGCTTTGCTTCACATTTCTATTTTTTAATTTTCCTTTTGGTTATTGTTTTGTTGCCTTTCTTTTCAACGTGAGTGAGGAATCTATTCATTCCTTTTCTTTATAAAGTCATCTTTATGTTCATCCAAGTGAAAACCTTGCTATTTCTCTTGTTTCTTCTGTTGTTGACTCTAATAACTATCTTTCTTGGAGTAGATTTATCATTGCTGCTTTATGCACTATAACCCATCAAGATTTTTCATGATTTGCAGTTTTGTTTTAATTTGGGTATTTTTCTTGCTATTAGTTGTTGTTTTAATTCAAGATAGGTGTGCTATTATGATGATGACTAAGGAGAGAGGGCGCCTGAGGCCCAGGCCCAATCTAAAGCCCAAGCCCAACCCATGATCTCATCATCCACCATGCCTCAGAGGATTACTAGGAGCAGAGCACAAACATTAGGAGATGAGTATCAATTCATGTCTCTTTTTGTAATTTCTTTAGAGTAGGTTTAATAGAACATAGAAGGAAGGTGTGGATAGAAGTTTAGGGCCTATGAGAATAAATGGAAACAAGTCACACCCTCCATGTGACTCCCTTTAGGCGCCATTTTCAAATGGCATTTCCCACCTTTTTCTTTAGTGAAATCCGACCCTCTCACACTATATAAAGAGGTGCTTGGTGTTGAACAAGATGTTTTGATGTCTCCAAATCCAAGTGTTAAGCTTGAAGACTTTGTTGTTGTTGTGTGTGTGTGTCTAGTTGTTTGAAACTTGTTAATTCACTCCTTAAGATGATCCAAGTTCATTTGAATCTTTAACCTTTTTGAAAAGATGGGTTTTATAAAAAGCTATTGAAATTTCAACAGGTTGAAATTTCGAAACAACAGGTTGTTTTGCTCTTAAAGGTTTTTGAAAAAGGTTGAAAGTTGTTTGACTTGGTTGACTTTGCTGTCAAACCAATTGATTGTTTCGACAAAACAACCGATTGTTTTTCTAAAAACCTTAACAAAATTTTGTTAAGTGGTTTTAATATGTTTTAAATGATTCTAACTACCTTGGCTCCTTTATTAAATGTTTTTTGACTACTTGGTTGGTCAATATAAAGGTGGTTTTATGCTCCTAATCTTGGAGTAAGGGAAAGAGTTAATCAAAACAGTTTTTCCAAGATTTGAAAGAGCTTTGGATCATTCTTAAGTGTGTGGAATAGGATTAGGTTGTAATTCTGAACTTTAAGCTTTGTAATACCCAAATGTATTTTATTCCCTTCTTCCTTGATTACTGTATTTCTGTATTTGTGTTGCCAAGGAGTGTTCTGTGTTATTAAGGGTTTCAAGATCAACATTCTTGGTGTGGTTTGCCAAAGGTAGTGTGTTTCTTTAGGGGTTCAAGGTCACTACTTTGGTGTGTGGTGTTTGTAATATGGTTTTGATTGCATAGTGGATTACCAGTGGTTTCTAGGGATTGGATGTAGCTCTTGGTGTAAGAGTGAACCAGTATAAATTGCTTGTGTGCTTATCTCTTACCCTTAACTCTTTAAATTTTGTTTTTAAGTTGTTTTTATAAATTGCTGATAAAAACAACCGATTGTTTCGACAAAACAACCGATTGTTTTTCCGATATCATCTTAAAACAGTTTTGGGTATTTGTTTCCTTGATTCTTTTCTCTGTAATTCAACATTGATTTTCATTATACCTTCAAAGTTTGCGAAAATATTTCTAAAACAACTTTGTGCATTGCGTTCCTTAGTTTCTTTCTCTGTGATTCTTCATTGACTTTCATTATACCTTCAAAGTTTTTGAAAATATTTTATAAACAATTCAACCCCCCCCCCTCCCCCCTCTTGTTTAAGACCATATATTTTAATACTTGGCTCATGTAATTACAAGTTGAATGAAGAGTAAAGTTACTACACACAAATTGTGTGAGATTAGTGAGACTTGTTTCTCCTAGCTTTAGTCTTATCTTGTGAGTGTTTGGGAGCTCTCAAGTGGCGGCAACATCACTTATCTTGGAGCAAATTCACCATTCTAAGTGGCGTGACCTTCTTCCCAAGCTTCATCCATATAAGCTTTCCTATCCTTCATCTATTCAATTCCAATTTCATTCCATTTCAATTACTAAATATGTCTTGTGTTTGTGTTCGTGTTTCTATTCGGGTCATGCTTATTGTTTAATGTTCTTCCTTTGAATTGTTGCGTTTCAAATTCTGCATTTTACCGCACCTTGTTTTGTCATTCATAATTGTTAGGATGTATGGCTTTAAACTAGAGGGGGGGGGGGGGGGTGAATGGTTTAAAGAGGGTTTTCACAAACTTTTTAGGATAGAATGAAATTCTTTGCAAGAAACCAGATTTAGGAATTTAGTTTGCCAAGAATCGGTTGTTTCGCAGAAACAATCGGTTGTTTATACCAGAATATAATAACAACTGAAATTAAAAAGTTCAAGGAAGAGAGAATTGCACAAACAATTTATATTGGTTCACTCTTAACCCAAAAGCTACATCCAGTTTCCCAGAAACCACTGGGGAATCCACTAGGTAATCAAATCCAGATTACATACACACACCACCAAAGAAGGTGACCTTGATCCCCTCAAGACACACACTTCCTTTGGCTCAGCACATACACCACCAAGAATGTTGATCTTGACAACCTCAAGAGCACACAACCCTTCTTGGCTTTACAACACCAGAATGTACACAAATCTCAGAACGAATTACACTGTTGCAGAATGAACTGAAATCAATACAGAGTAATCCTATTCTACTTCTCTCTTGAATAACCAAAACTCAAGTTCAAAACTCAAATTGCTTCAAAACTCTTTGAAAACTCAAATATGTTTTTTTGTCTTCTTGTTTGGTGTAAAACATTAACAAACTATTTATTGTATTCAAATCTTGGTCAAAGCATTTAAAGCAGGAGCGTATTTAGTTATGAAATCAATTAAAGCTCTTCTAACAACCAAAACTATTTTCTGTTAGGATTTGAAACAAACAATCGGTTGAAATATCGAATCAATCGGTTGTTTGGGTTGGACAGCAAGTCAACCATCCAAAACACTTTTCACACTTTTTCAAAAACACCTAAGTATAAAACAATCGGTTGTTTCGACAAAACAACAGGTTGTTTTTCACTTAGTTTGAAAAACACTTTAATCTAAAAAGATTTGAAAACACTTAAGCTTTAGATTCAACAAAGAGTGGATTACAAATATAATCTACCCCAGATCCTATTCTAAAGCACCTCAGCAACAGCAAGCACATCCAGCCTTCCATCAAACTCAAAGGATTTGGATTCTTCAAAGCTTGAACACACTTGATTCAACAATCTCCCCCTATTTGATGAAGACAAATCCTTGGTTGCTTATGCTGGACTTGTTTGAATCTGAAGCAGTTCCTTTAAACCACAGTTTAAGCAAAGCACAATATCTCTGATAGAAGGTTAGAGTAGTAAATAAAAAACAGTATATCAACAGATATGAAATGCCAGCAAATTAGCAACAAAGCAACAAAATTAAAGTTCATTTAAACAAAACATAGAGTTTGCAGAAAATAAAAGGCAACACAACAAAAAATCTCCCCCTATTTGTCTTCACAAATAGACAATGTACCGCCCTGGTAGTCGGAAGTGATGACGTGGCACCAAGCCACAGAGTAGGCGTGTGGACAAGGCGCCAGAGTTGCAGAAGGGAAGGAAGTCGGGGGGTTCGTGTAATCGCCAGTTATTAAGTTGGCGTGCTCCGATCTTCAGCATGCCAGGCGATCGCCCAGTTGAAGATGAAGTCGCCAGATGGTAAACCCAGGCGACTAAATGATTGGAGATCGCCAGAACAAGCACATCGCCGAAGATGAAGGCGGTGCAGATTATGAAGGCGGCTGGCGAGACCACAGGGAAGGTGTACGAGAGCACCCTAACTCGCTCGTTCCAGTAAAGATCGCACTCCCAAGTTAGCTATGCACTGGGCAGTACCATGCATAAGTAACTTAGCCAAAAAGAGAGTCAGAAGCAGCGCCCAAGTCAAGGAGGCTCCAGATGGTGGCACGTGTACGACTGGATGCGAGCCACGTGTCCAGGTCTGTAACTGCCAGGAGAGAGAAAGTGACCAGGTATATAAGAGTTCTCAACGAACTTTCTGAGGTACGCGCGTTCAGATTACACTCTTTACGCTTGCGAGTTATAGAGCTTACTGTGAGAGAGAATTTGCACGGTTCCTGTTCTTAGTTTTCTCTTAGTATTTGGTGATTCGGTCACTGACTTGGGCGTTGGAGTGCGATCGGCCGCAGCGGCGCCGCTCTGTTCCTTTGCAGGTTCTTGAGGTGGATCTCGAAGAAGAACGGAGGTTTGAAAGCGGTGCACACGTCGATCCTTTGACGAGGCAGTTTCCAGCGTTCCGGTCAACAGGCAGGATCAGACAATAAGAAGAGATAAAAAGGCAAATGTTCCAGATTATACAGAATTTAAAAGCAAAAGCACTTAAACTGATACAGGGCAAAAACAATTGGTTGTTTCGATCATTCAACCGGTTGTTTTTCCTTCAATCATCCTTGCCATACTGAAGTTCAAAGATCTGGTTCTGAACAACTTCAATCTGTTCATCCAGGGTCATAAACCGAGTATCCATGCTATTGAATCTGTTGTCAATGCTCTGGAAATTGGTCACACAAAGATCATGGAGATTTCTTTGATTTTCGCCAAAGCCATCAAGCCTATTCACCATGTATCTTTCAAAAGAAGACATAAAAGGCATCTCATCTCCTTGATGTCCTGCACTTGGTCCAACTTCAAAGGTAGTTGCAGGATGATCTTCATTGTGAATATCCATATCAGCAGCTTGATCTTCGTCATCGAAATCAGCAGCTGCAACACTTGATGAACCACCATGATCATCATCTTTGCTTACCCATTTTCCATTTATTTTGGTGAATCCCATCTTGCTTAGAGAGCCATTGTTCATTTCTTGTGTTAACTTAACCAACTCAGAGGTCTCATCTTCAAGATTCACTTCAAAATAGAGTAAGAATTTAGAGATTAAAATAACATAGGGATAGTGGTAATCACTTAACCTCATGGATTTTTGCATATGTTCTTTGATGATGAATCTAGTTGATCTTGATCTTCTTCATGATGCAGTAGATGTATACAAGGTCTTCTTCTGTTAAGACATAATGATTGCTCCCCCTTGGAGTTAGAATCCAAGTTACAATAAGAGCAAACACCCTTTCATCCAACTTCAAGCCTCCAACCGAACAAGTTCTCACTTGGGCCTGTTGATTCTTCAAGCAACTCTTGTAGTATTGGACTTTGTTGAAATCCTCTACTACTCCAAGATTTCCCTTGTTGATCCTTAGACCAACATACTTTAAACCCGTTACTGCAGCCCACACATCATGGGTAATCTCTATGTCTACACCTTTCACATGAGACACAAGGTTATTTCCTTCAAACTTAAGGTTGGTGTAGAATACCTGAATTAAATCAGGGTATATGTTTCCCTTCATCTCCAAGAATCTTCTCAGCAACTGATCTTTCAGAAGCTTTCTCACATTGTCAAGCTTTTGACTTTTCAGCCAATCAAAGGAAACAACTTTGGGGTTGTTGATCACCTTTGTGCTTATTTCAAAACGATATCTCTCAATGAGCTCATTATCCCCTGAAAACCAACCCTCAAGTCTCCCTCCAGACCTCACAACTCTTATTTTGATCCTCTTTGATATAGGAGGAGTGGACTCCATGATAGCAGGAAAAAAGGCAAAGGGTCTCACACAAAGAGAGCAAGAGATGTTGCAAGAGATGGCTCAATTGATTGTTCTTGTGAGAGAGAACAACTGCACCAGAATTTAAAGAGATACTGAACCTTATTGCAATCAATTGATGTGAGTGGGTTTCAATCTTCAAAGAGAAAAGAATTGACGAATACCTGCACAGAAAACGTCAGAAAAAGCAGAAAACCACATGGTCATCACATGTGATATTTGACTAGTCATAAAGGCTCTTGAATTTTCAAGATTTTGGAATATATTCCTTTATGACATGTTGTAACTTCCTTTAGAACATGATCAGGCTTTCAACACAGCTTTATTGACTCAGGATCCTTTCATGATTGAGATCTGCAACCAACAAAATTCAAAAAGAAATTAAATCCATTCTTTCACAGTGCTGCCAGAGAGGAAACAATCGGTTGTTTTTCTGTAGCATGTTGGCAGATTGTGATTTTCAACTCTTTGACCGAGAAGGATTAAAAAACATATCGAATTATTCAGAGAAAGATTTTTTTAAGCATGAAATAGTAATTAACAAATCAAAGGCAAAGTTAAGGAAGGTCTTATCCTTTTATGAGGTCCCTTCAATGAGTCATTTGTTGTGATCAAGAAGCTTCTTTTTACTTTTGAAAAGACTTGGACTGGTACATAACATTGATTCAGTTCCAGTGTTAATCTTTTTCTTCCAAGAACCTGATTAGATGACTCAGAGCCTCATTTTCTTCTAGATTCCTTGCATAAACATGAATTCAAGAAACAAGATTTGGTCCCCTTACAAATGTGGGTCCATTTGATTTATTTTTATCATTTGAAACCTCACAACCTTTGGGAATCCATTTCATAAAACCTTTGAGAACAGAATATTTCCTTATTTTGCAGAATCTGACAGAATGACCTCTCTTCATGCAGTAAAAGCATGTAACAACCGGTTGTTTCGACTTAACAATTGGTTGTTTTACTGGCAGTTTTGAAAAATTCTTTGAAAAAAATATCTTGCTTGTTTTGTGGATTAAAACCTAATCCAGCTTTTCCAAAAACACAATTTTGAGATGCAAAGACATTCTCAAAGTTGGATTTTCCTTTTGAAAGCTTATCCACAGTACTAACAAGATAATGTACTTTCTTTTCAAGATTTTCACAATTTTCACAAATGAGAGTGTCACACTTGCAAGAAGAGTTTTTGCAATGATTTTCCATATTTTCAAAATCACTTTTTGATTTTTCCAGATCTTCTTCAAGTGCCTTAACTCTCTTTTCAAGCCAGTTGTTATGCCCTTTCAAAGATTGTTTGAGAGAACCAATCGGTTAGCTTCTTCATGTGTTTCTTGAAAAGCTTCAAGCAATTTACTATAATTTTCAACATTTAGGGAAGCACATGAACTTACATCAGTTGAGCTACATGACTCATCATCTCCTTCTGCAATCAAGCATATGTTTTCCTTTTCTTCTTCACTTGATGATGAGCTTGATGAGGAGACTTATTCTTATCCCAAGCTATGTATGCTCTTCTTGACTTTCCCTTTTTATCCTTGTGGCTTGATTTCTTGTCATTGCTTTCTTTGTTTGGGCAATCTGCTTTAATGTGCCCTTGTTCACCACAACCAAAGCAAGTATAGTTGTTAGAATATCACTAGTTTTCTTGTTGCCATACCTTTCTTTGTTGGCTTCTTTGTTGCGATTTCTTTTCAAAAATCTACTAAACTTCTTGGACAACAAACTAAGGTTTTCTTCTTCACTTTCATCACTTGATTCTTGATTTCTTTTATGCTTGGCAGCTTTCAAGGCAATGCTTCTCACATGCTTTTCTTCACTCTCTTGAACATTGAGTCTATTCATTTCTAACTCATGTTCTCTAAGCTTACCAAATAAAGAAGCTGTTGTCAAGGATGTCAAATCTTTTGACTCAGAAATTGCTGTCACCTTTGGTTAACATGATCTATCAAGACATTTGAGGATCTTGATATTTAGCTCTTCTTTATCAAAGGTTTTCCCAAGGCTCATAAGGTGGTTGATGATGTGGGTGAACCTTTTTTGTACTTCAGCGATTGACTCACCTTTAAGCATTCTAAACATTTCATATTTCTGAATTAGAGTATGCTTTCTAGCTCTCTTCACATCATTGGTTCCTTCATGAGTCACCTCCAAAGTGTCCCACATCTCCTTGGCCGAAGAGCATTGAGAAATCCTGAAAAATTCACCCGAATTCAAGGAAAATGTTATGATGTTCTTAGCGATACAATCAAATTTGACCTTCTTGTTTTCAGAATCAGTCCATTGAGACTAAGGTTTTTCAATGGAAGATCCATCTTTTTCAATTTTTGGAATAAAAGGACCATTTTCAATTGCATCCCAAATTCCCTTGTCAAGGGATTCAACAAAGATTTTTATCCTAACTTTCCAGAATTGCTAATTCAAACCACAGAAAAGAGGTGGTGTGTTGATTGATGCCACCTCTCCAAAAGGTAGTTTTTCAGCCATTGAAAAAAGGTTTTAGGATCAAACTTGAGTATTTTTCAAGTACCAAACTCTTGATGCCAATTGTTAGGATGTATGGCTTTAAAACTAGAGGGGGGGGGGGGGAGGGTGAATGGTTTAAAGAGGGTTTTCACAAACCTTTTAGGATAGAATGAAATTCTTTGCAAGAAACCAGATTTAGGAATTCAGTTTGCAAAGAACAAAGCTCAAAACAGAAAAACAATCGGTTGTTTCGCAGAAACAATCGGTTGTTTATACCAGAATATAACAACAACTGCAATTAAAGAGTTTAAGGAAGAGAGAATTGCACAAACAGTTTATATTGGTTCACTCTTAACCCAAGAGCTACATCCAGTTTCCCAGAAACCACTGAGGAATCCACTAGGTAATCAAATCCAGATTACATACACACACCACCAAAGAAGTGACCTAAATCCCCTTAAGACACACACTTCCTTTGGCTCAGCACATACACCACCAAGAATGTCGATCTTGGCAACCTCAAGAGCACACAACCCTTCTTGGCTTTACAACAGGTTGTTTTTCACTTAGTTTGAAAAACACTTTAATCTTAAAAGATTTGAAAACACTTAAGTTTTAGATTCAACAAAGAGTGAAAATCAAGTTCAATTTTTGTGCCCTAGTGTTGTAATGTTTGATTTGTTTCTCTCATAATATACATCCATTTGACCCAAAATTTCATAAAGAAAAGTTTATGGAAAAATTTACATAAATTATTGATTGGTCAGTGTTGTATCACTCTAGATTTTTTCTTTTGTAATCCATTTTAGAGCCATTCTTAGGTTTTTTTTTTGTGTTGTGCTAGTTTTTTCTTCGTACCTTTAATTTTTGTTTGTCTTTAGTTGGTTTTCCATTGAAAATTGTCACATTATATTCCGTTTGGCTTAACTTTCCAAATTTTCTTTTCTTGCTTTGTTTCTTGGATTCAATTTTTTGGTGAAAGGTGTTGAGGTTTCAACTTGTTGGTGTTGAGAAAGATGACTCTTGGTCTTCTTCTTTGAGGTACTATTTTACATAAAGAAATTATTAAAGGGAGAGGAGGAGACAAGATATTTCAATGCACAAATTTTGATATTCATCATCACAAAGCTTCAAGGAGTTCATCAAGATTTGTTCCATTTTCATCTTTTGTTCTTAAATTTTTGTATCACAAAATCTTTGTGTAACTTTTACCTTTTGGGTTAGTTGGAAATTTGATCCAATGAGAATCCCAATAGAGTTTCTAATAGTTTCATGTGTGATGGTGTAGTCTTCATTCAGAATTGGTTTCTTCGAATTTTGGTGAACTTGTACGGAAGCTTGATGGAGGAAGCGAACAAGGATGGCTCCAATGGAGCTATGGTTTCCTTGAAGGTGCATGATATGTAGGGAGAGTGATTGGTTGGGCCATATCACTTGAAAAAGGTCAAGAAGAAGATCAAGGTGTTTATCCTAGAGATTCTAGACAAGAGAGTGAGAAAGCATGCAAACATGACATCAATTCACTCATATATTTGATCTTAAAATTTCATGAATCAAACACCTCTTGTAAAGATCATTCCTAGTCCCTTGCACAAGCTAGTTCAATCTATTTTAAAAGATAAAAGTGTTTTTTTAAGCAAAGAGAAAAACAACCGGTTGAAACCACGATATAATTGGTTGTTTGTCACTTAGCTTGAGTGAAGGTTTTCAAAACTGTTTTTGAGTTGGTTGAATAACTTTCTAACCAATTCAACCGGTTAAATGACTTTTCAATCGGTTGATTGTCACATTTCATATAAGCTTTTCAAAAACCTGTTGAATCAGTTTTCAGTTGGATCAAAACTGTTTTGGCTCATGATTGACTGCCTAGAACGACTAGTTTTAAGAGTTATAAATATGGCTTCTCTTTGTATTTCAAAAACAACAAGTAAACACATTTACAGTGAGATTGAAATTGTTTTTGAGAAGAGATTCAAATCAAGTTTTGCAAGGTTGCTAAATAGTTGTGCATTAGTTCAAGGTCTGATCTTAGAAGCTCCGTGATTCCTGTCAATGCAGGTGTAATCTGTTCATTTCTAATTCTTTTATTTGTTCCTTTATAAACTTGTGAAGTTTCTGAAAACCTGTAAGGTCAGAGGGTGTTCTGACTAAGGTTGTGTGTTTAACAAAGAGGGTGAGTGGTTCTTATGGTATCAAGATCACCTCTTTGTGATTGTGTGTATTGTAATCTGTGATTGGTTACTAGTGGAACCCAGTGGTTGTTTTAGGAACTGGATGTAGCTCAAGGTTGAGTGAACCAATATAAATTGGTTGTGTAATTTCTCTCTCTCTCACTCCTTATAAACTGTTTGATTTAATTCTGTTTTTGTTGCTGCCATCTTTTGAGAAACTATCCTCCCTTTCTTTTTCGTACTCTTTCTTGGGGTAAGAGTTAGAGTAAGAACTCTCCTTGTGACTTGATCCTTTTCTCAAAATTTGTTGTTCAACTTTTATTCAAAGTTGGATCAAGTCATTCAAATCCATGTAAGTCAAGAGTTCCACTTTATCTCTTATCTCAAGATTTAGACCACTAAGGAACCTAGCTATGGTGGTGGGTTCTTCCTCCCTAATAGAGGCTCTCATAATGTAAAGCTCCATCTTTTGCCTATACTCCTTTATACTCATGTTCTTTTGTTGGAGTCTTTGGAGCTTTTCTATCCACTCCCTATTGTAGTAAGAAGGAATATGGCAGCGTCTCAAGGCTCCCCTAAGATCATTCCAATATTGTATGGGAGGGTTCTTGTAGAGGTGCATATCTCTCTCCAGGGATGTCCACTAATACATAGCATTTCCTTTAAAGCTTAAAGTGGCTAGGGGTACCTTTCTCTCCTCACTAACATGATGGCAAGAAAAAAGTTGTTCTACTTTAATTTCCCAATCTAAATAAGCCTCAACATTTTCCTTTCTATAAAAATGAGGTAAGTCTACCCTAGTCTCTTTTTGGCTTTCTCTTCTAGTTCTTCTAGGTGGAGGTTGATAATGTTCATTAACTCTAAGACTTCCCTCGACATGTGAGTCACTTGAACTAGAACTAGATGTATGTGAATATTTTTTTAATTTTCTTATGTATTCATCTTTTTCCCTAACAATTTTCAACTCTTCTCCCAATATTGCAAGATGGGCATCTCTTTTTTTTTTTTATCCTCCAAAATTTAAGCCTAATGTTGCAATTGTCTAAGTGATAGTGATTGAAAATCTCTAGCCAATTGTTTCAAAAGAGATATTGTGGATTTTCCATGACTTTCACTATGACTTGAAGAATGAGTAGACATGTTTAGAGTTATGTGATAAAAGTAATTTCCAAAAAAAAAGATAGGTGGAGTGAAGTTGGTAATATCTTAGGAAAAGGAGGTGGATCACTAGGATCTCTTAAGTACCAAACCTTTCCTTGCCAAATACTATCCCACAACACTTTCACAAAACTTTATTTAAGAATTTTACTTAAAGCACAATCAAAGATGAAAACAAAATTTTATGCAAGAAAAACAATGCAAAGCAATAAAACACTTGAAAGAAATTGCTAACTAGAAAGCTTTTAAACTAGGTGTTTCCTAAGGTGAGGCTTCTTGACAATTTGAACCTTGAAGACACACTCACCGTCTAAGACAAATTTAATCCACTAATTAATCAAAATATTGCAAATTACAACTTAAAGAAATACAAAGAAAAATTAGGTCAATAACTTTTATGTGCAAAAAAATTAAAGGCCTATTTTATGAATTCCTTCACTTGTAGCTCCTTTTAGTATTTGTGTATATTTTTGTGTGAGTTTGTAGTTGTCCCTTGCTTTGCCTCTTTAGGATATTCAACCTTAGATACTCAGGTTTTACCTCTTTAGTGATGTAGCTTGCACCAAAAAAGGTTTCAGCTCCACAACTCATCAAAGCACACTAGGTCACTTCCACCAAAAGAGATCAAACAATTTCAAAGCAACAAAACTCAAATTTAAAATTAAAGACTACTTCAAATGGAATTGGTAATTGACATGACTTGAAAGAGTTGTCAAGAAATTGACAATCAAGAAATTAAAGTTCACAAGAAAACCTAGCACACAAAATGGAATCCTAGTGAATGGAACTAGAATAGTTGAATAAAACCAAAAACAACACTACAAATTTTTTTGTGTAAATTTTCTTTTAACTTGTCGAATTTATGCTGGACAGATTACTCCAAATTTGAACTTGAAATTTTAACCATAGAAACTTCAATATTTAAGCTCAATGTAGGCGCTAGAATTTCACAAAAATAGTGTGCCAAATAATTGCAATAAGTTTTTCAAATTCACTGCCGATTCAAATTTTCCAGAGTCATATTTTCTTGCAATCTGTCAGTTTTTCATTTACCATATTTTTCTATTTTGAATTTTTATATACTTCTTTTTTTCACTTTTTCTTAACACATCAAATTGCTAAATCCAGAATTTCAAAATTTTTCACCAACACAATTAATTTTTATAAGCGTTTTCAGCCAGCATAGAAACTGTGAAACAGAGGAAAACCTATAATGGAATTAAAAAAAAAGCATTGGAAACTTTAAAAACATAATAGAATTGGATGGAAAATGAACTTGTATGGAACTAACAACAAGTATGAACTCAAATCTGAAAAAAAGGCACCAAAGCTCAAATTCAGAATATAATTTGCAATCAAATTTAAATCAAGCAACCAAAATTAACAATAAAAGTACTACATAGAATTGATGACAATTTTGGATGAACATGACATTAACAAAACTTGAATGGATTTAAAAATTAAAATGACCTAACCAAAATTTTTTTGCACCGATTGAATTAATAGTAAGACTCAAATAAAAGCAAAAGCATAACAATTTACTCCATGGAACCTAAAACAAATTAAAACCAGAATGCTCAAGAACAAATTGAACAAAATGCACCAAAAAAAATTTTAAAACAGCAATATGAACATAAAATTGAAATTAAAACAACAAGACAAATCATAATCAAATGATGAACAACACGAAAATGAAGAACACAAGAAAATAAAATGAAGAGAAGGAATTTATCTCTTAAAGAACCAAAGCTCTAGATACCAAATGATGGTGTAGCCTTTATTCCGAATTGGTTTCTTGGAATTTTTGTGAACTTGTGCGGAAGTTTGATGGAAAAAGCGGACAAGGATGGCACTAATGGAGCTATGGTTTCCTTGAAGGTGCATGAGAAGTAGGGAGAGTGATTGGTTGCGCCATATCACTTGAAAAAGGTGAAGAAGATCAGGGTGTCTATCCTAGAGAGTCTTGACAAGGGAGTGAGAAAGCATGCAAACTTGGCAACAATTCACTCATATATTTGATCTTAAAATTTTATGAGCCAAGCACCTCTTTATATAGGATAGAGGTCCGACCATTGTACACAGAAATGGGTGGGAAAATTAAAAAAGAATGGGTTTGAAAATGGTGCATATTTTGGCGTCACAAGGCAAGCATGACCAAGGTGTGCTTCATGTGACTCTCTCCAGGTTTATGACCGACCTAGGTTAATTTAAGAGTTTTCTAGAAACCATAATTTTACCTAGGTTGATTTTTAGGTGCGTAATTCAACTCTGATTACAATTAATCAAAATTATAAGTAAAATTCCTATTCTACTTTTGACAAGAAAATAAATTATACTCTAAATATCTACACTAGGTTATGACATTTTTGAACATGTAAAAGAGGGTGTCTCTGCCATCGGTAGCAGAATCCCAGTATTCTTGTATCTTCCTTGCCATGGACCTAGTAATTGGGCGTGAGCTTGGCCTTCTTCCATCAATGTGCATTAGTGGTGTAACTGTGTCAATGAACTCTTATTCTCAACTGCACTTGCACTTGCACCTTAGGATTTGACTAGTTTACTATTCACTAGCATTAATTTTCTTACATTATTTTTTGCTTTTTATTTCCTTCCTTTACTTTCTTGACTTTAATTCTCTCTGCTACATAGGATTTTTATCTTTGAGAAAATCATTTGTTTTCAAAAAAACCAAAACCACTAGAGAAAGAAAGGAAAAAGGAACCTTTCAAAGAAAAAAATGTTTCTTCATCTAAAACTAAACAAGTATAATGTTTTAAGTGTCTTGAAAAAGGTTGTTATTCATCTGAGTGTCCTCAAAAGAAAAATTTGGTTTTAAAAGAGCAAGACACTGAAAATATTGAGACTTCATCTTCTTCTGAATTTGAAGAAGATGTTTTAAATTCTAAGGAATAACTTAAACCTTTTCTGGGAGAATTATTGGTTGTCCAACGACTTTTACAAAGTCATCTTATTGAACTCAAACAATCATAAAGAGAGAACATATTCCACACAAAATGTAAAGTTTTTATAACATTTGTTGTAACTGTTGTAGTTCTAGGTTAGTAAATAAGTTATCCTTGAAAACCATTCCATATCCTCAACTGTATAAGCTATATTGGATAACTCAAGAGAGTGGAGTGGTAGTAAAAAACAATGTGTGCCTATAACCATAGAAAATTATAAAGAAAGCATTTTGTGTGATATTGTTCCAATGGAGATAGGTCACATTATTTTTGGTAGACCCTGGCAGTTTGATCATAATTCTTATCATGAGGGTCATACAAATAAAATCACATTTTCTTTTCAAGGTCATAAATTTATTTTGTGTCCTCTTACACCTTAGCAGGTAAGAGAGGATAAAATAAATCTGTTCCGTCCAGTTGACCGGGACGTCTTCGTGCGCGACCTCAACCGTCAGCTAGGGACTCCTTCCTACTGGTTACCTGTGGATTCCTGCAAAAAAGAGGACAAAGGGGCGCCCTAGCGGCCGTTTGCACTCCGACGCTCAAGTCAGCCAGCAAGAAACACCAAAACTGTGCACCTCCGTCGCTGAGCACCGCGTATGGCACTCTGAAGGTGATAAAAGAACTGTGTATGGTGGCTATAATGGCTCCCGAGCGTTTCAACGTCTTAAATGCGCTACGTTTTCTAATTAAGCGCTTTAATGAGTGCGTTACGTTTGTGATTAAAAGCGCTTTAAGGCGCTTTAAATGCTTGGGTAGTTTAAATAGCGCGGAGAATGTTGGAAAACGGGTTGGAACTTTTGGCAAATTTACCAGAGAACTCTCTAGTTGCTTGCTCGTGCTTCAAGGTTACGTACAAGTGACTGGGGAATATTTTTGCCTGAAGGAGACAACACACACATATACACAGTTCTTTTACCACCTTCAGAGTACCATACGCGGTGCTCAGACACGTAGGTGGACAGTTTTTGGTGTTTCTTGCTGGCTGACTTGAGCGTCGGAGTGCACACGGCCGCTAGGGCGCCTTTTTGTCCTCTTTTTTGCAGGAATCCACAGGCAACCAGTGGGAAGGAGTCCCTAGCTGACGGTTGAGGTCGCGCACGAAGACGTCCCGGTCAACCGGACGGAACATTTGGCGCCCACCGTGGGGCCGATATAAAACATCAGTCCCATCACAAGTTCGAGAAAATCTACCAGGTTACAGTAGCGCTGAAGGAGGTTGGAGTGACAATGGCCCCCACCAGACGAAGAGCAGCACGCGCAGCCCCAGCAGACCTATCCATGCAGCAGGTCCTGGAAATAATGAGGGGGCTGCAGCAGGACATGGCGGATTCGAAAATGGAGCAGGAACGCATGCAGGCAGACCTTGACACCTCGCATGAGCGGAACGAAGAGCTCTACCGTGTTAATGAGGAGTTGCGCCAGGGCCTGAGAAACGATAGGAGGCGGCCTGGGCATGACGAGATGGAGAACCATTCCCCGCCAAGGGAGTTTTCCACTCCTTTCTCACAGGAGATCCTAGACACAGCGATCCCGAACACGTTCGCGGGACCCAAGGTGATCTTCACCGGGATGGAGGACCCAGAGACGCACCTGGCTGCATTTCACACGCAGATGGTTCTGATGCTGCCAAGTGCAAGCTCTTCATGAGCACCCTGACCGGGATGGCTATGGACTGGTTCATTAGCCTCCCAGAAGGTCATATCACATCTTTCCGCCAATTGTCGCGATTGTTCCGAGAACAGTACTTAGCCAACAAGGCCCCGCCGCCGGTCTCCTACGACCTGTTCGACGTGAAGCAGTATCAGGTGGAGACTCTGAAGGAGTATATCAATCGCTTCGGGGCCCAGTTCGTGAAGGTTGGCACAACAGAGGAGCCTATGATCGTGTACGCATTTGTGAAAGGCGTGTGCCTCGGCCCCTTCGGAGAATCCATTATCCGCAATCGCCCTAGGACTTTCGCTAAATTACGGCGCAGGGCGGTAGAGCATATTGCTTCGGAAGGGGAGGTATGTGTGAAGCGCACCAGCGCCGTGCCCTCACGCCCGAGGGGACCGGCGCGAGTTCAACCCGTCAGAGTCAATGAGACCACGACGGGGAGAAAGAAGCCAGAGGCGAGACGCCCCTACGAGGCCAGAAAGCCCCAGCCCCGGGGCCCAGCAGGAGGCGAACGCCCCGCCAGAGAAAGAGCAAGACCGGCGAGGTACAACTTCGTGGTTGAGTTGAAGGATTTGATCGCCGTGCCCAACGTAGCTGAGAGGCTGAGGCGACCGGCGAAGACCGACAAGGTGTTAGGGCCCCGTAAAGACTCTTGGTGCGAATTCCACGAGGCTTTCGGGCACCAAATTGATAATTGCCTGTCGTTGGGCTACCAGCTAGATGAGCTGGTGAGGACCGGGTTTTTGAAAGATTATGTCGCAGATTCCACAACGACCGCCACCTTGCCGCCGGCGGCAGATGAGCCAGCACACGAGATGCCTGTGCTTGGCGAGGTCCACACCATTGCTGGAGGTTTTTCCGGCGGAGGACCCACCGCCTCCCAGCGAAAGAAATACGCGAGGGGGGTGAATTCAATCGAAGAGAGGCTCTCGGGGGAGCCTTGGGAGTCAGATATTGTGTTCACAAGAAGAGACCTCCGAGATGTGGTACCCCACGACAACGACCCCGTTGTCATCTCAGTCGTCACAGCTGGAAGGAAGGTCCATAGAGTGCTTGTTGATCAAGGAAGCTCGGCAGACGTCATGTTTCTGTCGACCTTTAATAAGTTACGGTTGTCCCCCGATCTGCTGAGTCCCTATACGGGATGTTTGTATGGGTTCGGGGATAACCAGGTAGAAGTCCGGGGGTACCTGGAGTTGAGGACTACGTTCACAGACGGAGAGGCCTCCCGTACCGAGAGCATCCGGTACCTCGTCGTGAACGCTAATTCTGCCTACAATATTTTGCTGGGCAAACCGGCGTTAAACTGTCTGAGCGCGGTGTCTTCCACCCGTCACATGAAGATGAAGCTGCTGGACCTCAGTGGCCGGGTGATAGTCATCAGGTCAGACCAGGAGGAGGCGAGGAAATGCTATGAAAACAGCCTGAAAACGAAGAGAGGCGTATTCATGGTGTATGAACGTCCGCCGAGCGTGGACGCGACGATGATTGAGGCGACGCCCGCTGGGCTGACGCCTGAAGAAGTCATAGCAGAGAGGGCGATGCCCGAAGCAGATGTGCAAATGGAGGGAGGCCCTGACAACACGGCGCCCGTGGAAGAGGCGACGCCCATGGAAGAGGCGGCGCCCGTGGAAGAGGCGGCGCCTGTCGAAGATAATAGCAGGGAGCAGCCTGCGGCTAGCACCGTAGAAAGGGAGATTGGCGGCAAGACTTTCAAGTTAGGAAGTTCGCTAAGCCCAGAAGAACAGGAGGGGGTGGCAGAAGTGATTTCACGCCACCTGGACGCCTTCGCATGGTCCGCCTCGGACATGCCAGGCATCGACCCCGATTTCCTGTGTCACCACCTCAGCATGGACGCCACGGTCCGCCCCGTGCGTCAGAGAAGGAGAAAGTTCAATGGGGAACGACAACAGGTGGTGAAAGACGAAACGCAGAAGCTGCTGAGCGCTGGCCACGTCAGGGAGATTCAATACCCTGAGTGGCTCGCCAACGTCGTCTTGGTGAAAAAGGCAAACGGAAAGTGGAGGATGTGTGTTGACTTCACGGACCTGAACAAGGCATGCCCAAAGGACTCGTATCCGCTGCCCAGCATTGACGCCTTAGTAGACAGTGCGTCCGGCAGCAAGGTGCTAAGTTTCCTGGACGCCTTTTCAGGGTACAACCAAATTAAGATGCACCCAAGAGACGAGAGCAAGACTGCATTCATGACTGAGACATGCAGTTACTGCTATAAGGTGATGCCCTTCGGGCTGAAAAATGCGGGCGCCACGTACCAGAGGCTAATGGACAAGGTCCTGGCGCCAATGCTTGGGAGGAATGTGTACGCTTATGTAGACGACATGGTGGTGGCATCGCAAAATAGGGTGCAGCACATGGTAGACCTGGAGGAGTTGTTCCACACAATATCCAAGTACCGCCTCAAGTTGAACCCCGAGAAGTGTGTTTTCGGGGTAGAGGCCGGTAAGTTCTTGGGTTTTTTGCTCACCGAGAGGGGGATAGAGGCGAACCCCGACAAATGTGCGGCTATTATTGCCATGCGGAGCCCGACATCGGTAAAGGAGGTGCAACAGTTGACAGGGCGGATGGCGGCGCTCTCGAGGTTTGTTTCCGCCGGAGGAGAAAAGGGGCACCCGTACTTCCAGTGCCTCAAGAGAAACAGTCGTTTTGCATGGACTGATGAATGCGAAGCGGCTTTCATTAAGCTGAAGGAGTACCTGGCGACGCCACCGGTCCTCTGCAAGCCGGTAACGGGCCTGCCCCTCCGGTTGTATTTTACTGTAACGGAGCGGGCCATTAGTTCTGTGTTGGTCCAAGAGCAGGACCAGAGTCAGAAGCCCATCTACTTCGTAAGCAAGGCCTTACAGGGGGCTGAGACGAGGTACCAAGCACTAGGGAAGGCGGCGCTGGCGGTAGTGTTCTCTGCTAGGAGGCTCCGTCATTACTTCCACAATTTTACGGTGGTGGTGATGACCAATCTCCCTATACAGAAAGTGCTGCAGAAACCCGATGTGGCAGGAAGAATGGTACGCCGGGCAGTGGAACTGTCAGAATTCGACATCCAGTACGAGCCTAGAGGATCCATCAAAGGGCAGGTGTATGCAGATTTTGTAGCAGAACTTTCGCCCGGAGGTGAGCAAGAGGTGGAAGCGAGTTCGCAGTGGCTGCTCTCGGTTGATGGCTCTTCAAACCAACAAGGGAGCGGTGCAGGAATAGTCTTGGAGGGACCCGACGGCATACTGATCGAGCAGGCCTTGCGTTTCGCCTTCAAGGCAAGTAACAATCAGGCAGAATATGAAGCCCTGATAGCAGGAATGCTCTTGGCCAAGGAGATGGGCGCACAGAACCTCCTGGTGAAGAGCGACTCTCAGTTGATTACGGGGCAGGTGTCGGGTGAGTTCCAGGCGAAGGGCCCACAGATGGCGGCGTATCTAAAATACGTCCAGTTGTTGAGGGGGGCGTTCAACGCTTTTGAGTTGATACACGTCCCGAGGGAGCAGAATGCCAAAGCTGACCTGCTCGCAAAGCTGGCCAGCTCAGGCAAGGGGGGTAGACAGAGGACAGTGATCCAGGAGACTCTCAAAGCTCCGCGTCGATTCGTGGAAGACAACAGGGTGGATGTCCTCCAGATTTATACATCAAGGGGAAGGCCGAGGAGTCATTCCTCTTTGACCCAAGATACGCAGAGGGCGCCCCGCGTCAACGTGTTCGCGGGTGTGCCTGAGGAAGAGCAGATACAGGTATGTGTCTTGTCCAAGGGAGACACCTGGATGACGCCCTATAAGCGATACCTGGAAGATGGGGCTCTCCCAGTGGACCCTGAAGAGGGTAAAAAAGTCAAAACAAATGCCGCAAGATATACTTTGGTGGATGGGGTGCTGTTTAGGCACGGCTTCACTCACCCTATCCTAACATGCGTCAGTGGCGATGAGTGCACCAGGATAATGGCGGAGCTACACGAAGGCATCTGCGGAAGCCATGTAGGGGGAAGATCCTTAGCCTCCAAGGTAGTACGCGCAGGTTTCTTCTGGCCAACAGTGAAAGAGGATTGCGCACGGCACGCCCAGCGGTGTAGGCAATGCCAAAAGCACGCCGATTGGCACAAGGCGCCGCCAGAAGAGTTGCGGTCCATATACAGCCCGTGGCCTTTCCATACATGGGGAATTGACATCCTGGGCCCTTTCCCACTGGCAATCAGGCAGATGAAGTATCTGATCGTCGCCATCGAATACTTCACTAAGTGGATAGAGGCAGAGCCCGTGGCACAGATCACTGCGCATAAGGTACAGCATTTCGTGTGGAGAAACATTGTGTGTTGCTTTGGCGTACCTAGGCGCCTGATATCTGACAACGGGACCCAGTTTGCCAGTCAGCAGTTGAGAAATCTGTGTGCTGAAGTAGGAATCAAACAAGTTGATGGAGATCAAGCCCAAGAGAACATGGAGGCCACTCATCAAGCTCAAGAAGAGGTGGAGGCACAAATGGAGGACGCCCATGGAGGTCAAAGTCCACCTCAAAGGATTACAAGAAGCATGTTCAAAGCCTTGGGAGCTAGAGGACATTTATTTTCTCTTTTTGTAGTGTCTTTAGTTGAAGGTGCTTAGAGGGAAACCTTAGAAACCTCTTTTGTTATAGCATCTTTTAGGTTTTAAATAGGACCTTTAGGGGGGTGTATTAGTAGATAGGTGTAGGAGTAGAATAGGGGGTGCCAAAGTGAAGGAAGGGATCACACCTTCCTTGCTTAGGCAATTAGCGCCGGTTCTAGTAGCTTTTGGAGGGAATTTTGAATTGTTTAGCTTTCATTTTTCAGCACCTTAGGCTATAAATAGAGGTGCCTTCCTTGTAAATTTCAGATTTGAATTTGATCTAAAGAAACTATACTCAAAATTGGAGTGAGCATTTGGAGAGCTTTGAGCTTCTTCTCTAGTCTTATCTTGAAGGACCATGGTTTCCTCAAGTGGCGGCTTCCACACTCATCTAGGAGCATCCATTCTTCTAGTGGCGTGATCATCCAACCATTCCTCCATCTTCTTGAGCATTCTCTTCTCCTTCCTTTCTTCTCTTTCAATTACTCTTGTTGTCTTGTGTTCTTGAACATGTTTTGGTTCGGCTTTTCCTTTTTCCAGCAACTATTTTCTTTTTGTCCTTAAATCTGTTCGGTTCTTTTGTTTAAGTTTCAATTTCTGTTCGGTTTTCTTCTTTTCCTTCTCCTTTTGTTGATTCAATTTGACAATATTTGGTTCATCCAAATGAGTTTGGGATTTGGTACTTGTTTTGGTGAGTTCTTGATCTTAGAACCATGATCCAACTTTTAAGAAAGTGCCTCTACATTTTCCAGCTCAAGGTGATTCCTCAAAGTGTCAAGAATCTTGTTCTATGTGGCTATTGGAATCACATCACAAGTGTTCGCGTCGGTTGAACACCCCAGACCAATGGACAAGTAGAGTCGGCAAACAGAGTTCTGCTGAGGGGGTTAAAAAGAAGGTTAGAGAAAGCCAAAGGGGCGTGGGCGGAAGAGGTGCCAAGGATTGTATGGGCATATCACACCACGCCCCAATCCTCTACTATGGAGACGCCCTTCAGTTTGGTGTACGGGTCGGATGCGATGATTCCAGCAGAAATACATGAAAGCTCACCACGTTTTCAAAACTTTGTGGTGGAGGAGTCCAATGAAGAGAGGCGGGTAAACCTGGATCTGCTAGAAGAAGCCAGGGAAGAAGCCAGAATAAAAGCTGAAGCGACGAAGAGAAGAGTAGAGCGGCAATATAGCTCTAAGGTAAAGCCGCGACAGTTTCAGGTTGGCGACCTGGTGATGAGGAAAGCTCACCCATACGAGTTGGAGAATAAGCTGTCTCCCAAGTGGACCGGGCCCTTGAGAGTTACTGAGGCTAAGGGCAACGGTTCGTATAACCTGGAGACTTTAGATGGAGGGCCCATCCCGCGCAGTTGGAATGCAGCCAACTTAAAATTTTATTTCAGTTGACTTATGTAAGCAGCATGTAACAATTTAGTTGAAGGGGACGCTCTTTTTCCCTCTCGGGGGTTTTTTAATGAGGTCACCCTAATAAAAGGAAAAACCAGTTTGAGAAAAAGAAGTGCCTTGGTTTTCAGCCTTTATCTTTCCTTGTTTGAAGATTATGTGATGCGCCGCCTAGGCCATGGCGTCGCCAAGAAAGAAGGCGTCGCCTAGGTCCTGGCGTCGCCCAGAAAGAAGGCGCCACCTAGATAAGGGCGTTGCCCTGAGCAGGCGTCGCCCAAGTGAAGACATGCATCGTTGGAAGAACGAGACGAAAGGAAAGCGCGCAGTACATGAAGCATATGCAAAGTGAAGTAGCGTTACAAAAATCAAGTATGACATTGAAAAGCTGTTGTTACAACCAATGTTCAATACAATGGGAGCAATACAAACGGAGCAAACGCTACAAATCATGCAAAAACACGAACAAGCCACTTCTCAGCGCTCATCAGAGTCATCACTGGAGGAAGGCGAAGCCCCTTTTCCAGCCCGCAGCGCTCGAGTAAGTCGTGTCCTCTTTTCTTGGTTTATTTTCGAACCTGCACCAGGGGAAAAGATGTGTTAGAGACACCATGAAGAAAGTCAGGCACAGTTAGAAAGTAACGAAGGCCGAGTTTCCTAAAGCAGTGGTTCTTACATATGTACTTCTCAAGAGTCCCAGCGTTGAACTCCAGGCTGATCACCGTAGCAGAGTCAAAACCTCCCGCCTCAGCAAGAATCCGGCAAGCTATTTGATCACTTGGAGCCAGATTCTTGAGGGGTTTGGCTTTGAGGACCTTTTCCTCTCTCACCCAGTACAGCGGAAACCCCTCCAGAGCGTCGGGAACAAGATCAGTACGACAGATCTTGAAGAACCGGCCTTTCCACCCCGTGAACGAGCTTTGAAAGGGTGTGAAGAGAACTCTTCCGGGTACATTGCTGAGAGTTACCCAGAGGTTGTGTCTCTGCCTCTTCACCTCAAAGAAGTGAAGAAAGAGGTCAACCGAGGGTGCACAACCCAGAAACCCGAAGAGAACATCGAAGGCTTTGACAAAGGCCCAGCTGTTGGGGTATAACTGGGCCGGAGCAACGTTGATCTCCGTCAGCAGTTCCTTCTCGAACCAGGAGAAGGGTAAGCGCACCCCGATGGTCTTGAACACCACCTGGTAAAAGTAAAAGAAAGGGACCCCGTCGTTGGCCCGTTCGTCTCCACACACTGGCTCCCCCAGAGTGCAAGGGAGCACAGCGATGTCGTCATCATGCCTCCTCGCGAAGGCCCGGTGGTCATAAGAACATGACTCCCCTTTGTGCTCCCGTATGGCCCTGGTGGAGAGTAAGCATGAACACTCGTCAAGAAGTTCATTCGAAGCCCAAGGGTACAAGTCTTTGGGGCGGACCCTGGAGGAAGCAGCGTGAGACGACATTCTTCAACAAGATCAGGACTGTCAGAAATGCAAGAGTTGAGCGAGGGGAGCGAAGGCTGGAACAACCCTCCGTCAGAGAAGAAAGGGTGTAAGAAGGAAGGGTGCAAGAAGAAAGAACGCAAGTAGGTTATGAAGAGTGAGAAAATGATGAAGATAGTTCCAGAGTTTGAAGAGTTAAATAAAGCGGGTAGAGCGTCAAACGACGCGAATGGATGCACCGCACGATTGATACACGTGGCAGAAGATGAAAGGATGACGCTGGCGCCACTGGTTTAAATCAGAAAACGTCGTATCAGCAGAATATCCAGTGGTACGATGCGCCGTCGAAAGTGAGTCAGGGGTACAGCAGGAGTCAGAACTTAATGGAATGACTGGATGCCCCATCAACCATACAAGCAACGCCACGTGCATCAAGTCGAATGACGGAACGTCCCATTAGCTACACAAGAAGCGCCACGTGGATGGCACAGACAAAGCCTTGACCTCTTCGCTGTCATCAGGCATCGACCAAGGCAAGAATCAAAGTCAATGTCGAAGTAAAGGTAACGCCCGAGGCGTCGCCCGGAAGGACGTGAAGGGCGACGCCAGTGTGAGATATCACGGGCGTCGCCAACCCAAATACCAACTGGCGTCGCCTCCCCGATACCCACAGGTAGGAAAGACTGTGGAGGGAGACGAAAGTGAAGGAAGCAGAGTTAGTTGCTGGCATTATTTCCCCGATACCCACGGGTAGGAAAGACTGTGGAGGGAGATAAGATCGCCAAACACCAGCGAATTACTGGCAGGGTGTTCCCCGATACCTATGGGAAGGAAAGACCATAGAGGGAACGAACCCCCCCCAAAGCACTCGACGTTTTAGACACCCGGGGACGATACGGCACTGCTGTAGCAGGCCTCTCCTTAGGCGTGGGCGCCGGGGGCTAAGAATCAGAGAGAGAACCGTTTCGGTGTTAGAAACACCTCGTGGACGATACGGCGTCACTAGGTGAGCCTCTCCACGGGCGTGAGGGTCGGCACGCGATCTTTCTCGGTCATACAAAGCCGCCCAACGAAGTGAAAGAAATGGGCAGAACACAGATGAAATGATCGAAGCGCGCGAAGGTAAAAGATGAGAATGAGATCGCACAAGCAAAATCGTATATGACAAAGACATAAAGGGAATCATGCGAACGCCCCAAATCAGTAACAAGAGTGCGGGTAGTTCAAAGAATTACAAATTTTAACAGATAAAATGAAAAACATAGGAAAGGTATAAAGCAGTTAAGCGTGAAGCTGAAGGTGGCAGTTGAGAGGCAGCGGTTCAGTCATCCACGTCCATGGGCACGACCTTCCCGTCGACGACATGGTGCATGGGGTCGCAGTTTGAAATATTGATGCCAGGGTTCTCGCAGGACGCCAGGGTCAGAGCCTCTTGGAACCCCTCCTCGAAAGTACCCGCCATCTCCTGGATAAGGGACTTTTTCTCCTTCTCCAGCTCCTCAACGGCGGCATCCCCAGAGGCCACCTGCTTCTCTAGAGCCTCCTTCTCAACGCGAAGTCGACTGACCTCGACCTGTAATTTGTCGTAGTCAGCCCGGAGAAGGTCCATAGCTTTGGCCTGCGTGGCCATTTCCCCCTCCATCCGCTCCATCTTGGCAGCCTGTTCACAGCAACGGTCCTTCAGGTCCTTTCGAGTTTCTGCATCCGTTTTGACCAGTTCCTGAAGACCCGTTACCTGGACTTGAAGAGCAACTTCCCGAGCGTAGAAGCCAGCCTGGAGCTCCAATGCCTCTGCCAGTTGCCTCTCAGTTTCTGCTTTGGACTCTTGTATTTGTTTCAGAGAAGTTTGATAAGCTTCGTTCTGGCGTCCGAGGGTCCTCATTTCCTCTTCCAGGGTAGTTGCCTTTGTTTCCAAGGCCTGGAGAGTTTGAGCTTGCAAGACCGCGTTTCTGGCCTGGGCGCGCCATTCAAGGGCCACCGCCAGGAAGGCCCTCAGGTAGAAGGGCATGCCTTCCTTCCTGTCTGTACCCTCTGGCAGAGTCCCGCCGCTGAAGCCCCTCATTAGATGCATAATCGGAGGAGGGATGGCGATGAAGTCAGGGGCGGCAGCGACGGAAGCAGGGGAAGCAATGGCTTCTGCCGGCGGCGGAGGCGGGGCAGATTTCGCGCCTTCGCCCCTTTCCTCGTGGAGTGTCATGGGAGGGAGTGAGGTTGCGCTCGGGGGGTTATCCATGAAGGGGTTCCCTTCCTGGGGCGACGCCTCTACCGAAAGAGGAACCCGCGCAGATTTTCTTCTTCTGAAGGGAGCCACGCCTTCTGAGTCCTCATCATCTGTTAGAACCTCCAAAACCCGTTTCCCTTTGTCAAGGGGGGTTGGAGCCGGTGACGAGGCCGCGGCTAGGGGAACAGCGACGATGGGTAGAGGAGAGCGAGGAGTCTGAAGTGTTGCAAGGCTGCGAGGAGACGACGGAGGTGAACTCGGGATAGCCTCGACAGTGATCGGAGGAGGTGGCGACAGAATCGGTGGGGGAACCGGATCAGCAGCAAGGGTGGAGGAGGCGCCCGCCTTGGCGGCCCGTGCCTCCTTCATTGCCTTCGCCAGCATCATTCTCTTGGAAGCGCCCATCACCGATCCTACATCAAGATAGACCAAACAGCAAGAATTAAGACCAAAGTAACTATGCAAAATTACAACACCCATGGAGGCGTGAAATGCAAGCAACATAGCACACTATAAAATGGGTATAAGAGTCCAGGGGAACCAATGTTCAAATAGCAAGCTGTTCACAACAAAAGGATGAGGGGAGAGCCCCTTACCAAAGTAGGTGGTCAGGGCATGAGCATTGTACTCGCTAGCGACCAGCTTCAAGGTATCAAAAACGATCCCCAACCCAGCCAAGGCTTTGCTTACCTCCCTATCGGCGGGAGATAGCTCTTCCAGGGTCTTGGCCCTGAGCAATTTAGGGCGCTCCGTCCAGTAAAGGGGGAAGCCATCCAAAGCTATGGGATCGTGCTTGGCGCTGCACACCCTGAAGAATTTCCCTTTCCAGTTCTTGTAAGAATTCTGGAAGAGGGATAGGAGGATCCTGCCTGCGATCCCGGAAAAGCTTACCCAGAAGCTTTTCCCCTGTTTCTTCACCTCAAAGAAATGCAGGAAGATATCTACAGAAGGGGGGATGCCCAGGTACCCACAAAGAATTTGAAAGCCCCGCACGAATGCCCAGCTGTTGGGATGAAGCTGGGCGGGGGCAGTGTTGATTTCAATGAGAAGCTCCCGTTCGAAGGGAGTGAATGGGAGACGCACTCCTACGCGTTTGAACACGGTCTGGTACATGAAGAAGAAGGGTTTCCCCTTTCTAGGTCTTTCGTCCAAACAAACAGGTTCCCCAGGCCTGCCGGGACGGACGGATATGTGGGCGTCGTGGGTGCGGCAGAAGGCGTTAAAGTTGTACAAATGGGGATCCCCCCGGTGAGCTTCCAGGTCCTGGAAGGAAGTCAGGCTGGTGCATTCACTCAGGAGCTCGTCGGGGGCCCAGGGGTAGAAGGCTTTGTAGTTGGACTTGGGGGTCGTGGGAGAAGAATCAGGCTCCGCGTTCGCGCGCGTCATGGTGAAAATAGATAGCTGGAGAAAGAAGAGAGGAAAAAGGGTTTAGCAAGTTTAGCCATGGCAAGAAGGGGAAAGAGCCCCAGGAAGCGTCACCCACGCGAGAAAAATCAGAGGAGGAAGAAGAAGCGGAGAAATGCAGTAATACGAGAATAACAACAGTCCCAGGCAGTTCAATGAATCCTATAATGCGACGAGAGGGAAGAGTCGTGAATACCCGAGATCGTACCTTTGCTATTGGAATGGAGGCAGTAGACGAGCGCAGCAAGGAGAGAATCTGATGGAGATCAAGCCCAAGAGAACATGGAGGCCACTCATCAAGCTCAAGAAGAGGTGGAGGCACAAATGGAGGATGCCCATGGAGGTCAAAGTCCACCTCAAAGGATTACAAGAAGCATGTTCAAAGCCTTGGGAGCTAGAGGACATTTATTTTCTCTTTTTGTAGTGTCTTTAGTTGAAGGTGCTTAGAGGGAAACCTTAGAAACCTCTTTTGTTATAGCATCTTTTAGGTTTTAAATAGGACCTTTAGGGGGGTGTATTAGTAGATAGGTGTAGGAGTAGAATAGGGGGTGCCAAAGTGAAGGAAGGGATCACACCTTCCTTGCTTAGGCAATTAGCGCCGGTTCTAGTGGCTTTTGGAGGGAATTTTTGAATTGTTTAGCTTTCATTTTTCAGCACCTTAGGCTATAAATAGAGGTGCCTTCCTTGTAAATTTCAGATTTGAATTTTATCTAAAGAAACTATACTCAAAATTGGAGTGAGCATTTGGAGAGCTTTGAGCTTCTTCTCTAGTCTTATCTTGAAGGACCATGGTTTCCTCAAGTGGCGGCTTCCACACTCATCTAGGAGCATCCATTCTTCTAGTGGCGTGATCATCCAACCATTCCTCCATCTTCATGAGCATTCTCTTCTCCTTCCTTTCTTCTTCTTCAATTTGTTCTTGTTGCCTTGAGTTTTGAGTTGTTTTTGTTTTGGTTCCTTTAATTTTCCAGCACCTATATTCTGTTTAGTTTTTAAATTCTGTTCAGTTCTTTTGTTTTTAAGTTCAATTCTGTTCGGTTTATTCTTTTCCTTCTCCTTTGTTGATTCAATTTGACAATATTTGGTTCATCCAAATGAGTTTGGGATTTGGTACTTGTTTTGGTGAGTTCTTGATATTAGAACCATGATCCAACTTCTAAGAAAGTGCCTCTACATTTTCCAGCTCAAGGTGATTCCTCAAAGTGTCAAGAATCTTGTTCTATGTGGCTATTGGAATCACATCATGTGGTATCATGAGTCTTAGGTTCATTCTTGTTAATTGTTGAGTTGTGTGCACTTTAATTTCAAGAGCTCTTTAATTTCTTGCAATTTCAGTTTCTGTTTTAGAATTGTATTTGAGTATTCTTGCTGTTTTTCTTTTGCTCCAAGTGTTTGTGGAAAGGTTTATGGCACTCATAATTCTTATGAGTATGGTTGCTCTTTTGGAATGGCATTATCCTTCCTAGAGTTTACCTTAAGCTTCCTTTCACTTGTTACAATTTGTGTTATGTCTTTTAATTTTTGAATCATGTCAAGTTTTGTCTTAGTCATGTTATTCCATATATGTCATTACTTCTAGTAGTACTTTTATTGTTTTGATTGTTTCTTGCTTTGGTGTCATATAATTTTCTGAATTGATGTTGATCCTTTGTGCATTTTCTTTTTAGAATTGAGTTCATACTTGTATTTTAGACCTATACAAGTTCCAATACATCATTTTCTATTATGTCTTTGCTAGTTCATCATTCTGTTTTTTATTCCTATTAGGATTCCTCTGTTTCTGAAAAGAGTGCTTACTGTTTTTCCTTATTGCAACTGATTTACGTACTGTAAAATTCTGAAATTCTGGATTTGAGATATTCAAAGTGTTAGAAAAGAATAGAAAAAAGAATCATTCAAAAATATGAAGTACACAAAAAATGATAAATAAAATAAAAAAAGTGTACATTCCTGCCGAAAAAAATACGGTAATCTGGCAGTGATTTTAAAAAATTTATTTCTCTCAATTGGCTTACTGTTTTTAATTGATTCCAGTGCCATTATTGAGTTAACATCTTGAAGTTTCTGTGGTATAAATTTCATAATCCAGTTCGCTCTACAACGTTCCAGTTAAATCAGTGAATATCAAGCACAGTTTGCATAAAAAAAATTTTCCAGTAGCTAATATTTTTTGTTTTCTTCATCTACTCTAGTGCTTTTCCTTAGGTATTCTTTTGTGTGCCTACTTTTCTCATTGAGTTCTTTATTTTCTTGATTGTCTTTCATTCTTACTCTTTGAGTTTGTCTTACATATAGTATTCCTTTTGCAATTACCTTTCCTTGCTTATACCTTTTCTTGTTTGTCTTTATTGTTTCTTTGGTTTTGTGGTGGTTTGCTCTTAAGATTGGTGTGCTTGCTTTGACATATTTCATTTGAGGATTCCAAGGCCTCAAGATCAGATTGGTGCAAGAACATTATTTCTTTGAGAGTGATATCTTTTTCAGCCTTAAATTCACTTCGGCAGTTTCAATTGCAAAGCTCACTGTTTTTGCTAATTTTTAACTTGTTTGCTGTTTTGTGTGTTTGCTGTTTTTTAATTACAAATGGCTGGATCTTCAAGTGATGCATCCTACAAGCAGAATTCTCCTTCCAAAGCTTCAATTCTTGGTGAATTACATGAAGCTCAAAGAACAATTAGAAGGTTGGAGGAGAAATTGCAAAAGATGGAGGTCCAACAAACTAGACCATCTCCTTCTATCCATGATGGACATCATTCTCATAGACCATCTTCAAGAGCTTCTTCAAATGATGTTGGCCGTGAAGATGAGCATAGGAGAAGGAGACCTCCACCCCAAGTCCATGGACAAAGACATCATCACCAAGGGGAAAGAATTCACTACGGCAATGGCTTCTACCATGATGCAAAGTCCAAGCTTCCTTCGGTCAAACTACCTTGTTTTAATGGTTCTAGTGATCCAAATGTGTATTTAGATTGGGAGGCTAAGTGTGAACAAATTTTTGAGATCCATGAGATCCAAGATGAGCATAAGCTCAAGCTAGCCACCCTAGAGTTTAGTGATTATGCCATGAAATGGTGGCATGGGATTGTAAAGGACATTATCTATCACAAGGGTCCTCCCGTGGACTCTTGGAACTCTTTAAAGGATCATATGCGCGCTAGGTTTGTGCCCCCACATTTTAGGAAAGACCTCATGTTGAGACTCCAACGGTTTCAACAAGGCACGCTAAATGTGGATGAATATTATAAGGAGCTTGAGACGCTTGTGCTTAAAATTGAATTAGAAGAAAGTGAAGAAGCCATGGTTGCTAGGTTTGTGAGTGGTCTTAGGAAGGATATCCAAGACATTGTTGAGTTACAAGAGTATTCATCATTGGGCTCTTTAGTTCATCTTGCAATGAAGGTGGAAGCCCAACTTGCTAAGAAAAACTCTTTTAAAAATGCTTCCAATAATGGATACTACTCCAAGTCTTGGAGAAACAAAACTTCTTTTTCAAAACATCCTTCCAAAGATTCTTCTTTCAAACCCAAGGAATCTAAGCCATCAACATCTAGACCTAAGTCTCCCACTAGAACATCTAACACTAAATGCTTTAAATGTATGGGTTATGGTCATATTGCTGCAAATTGTCCTTCAAAACGAAGTATGTACATGCATGAGGGCATTGTAGTTAGTGAGCATGATTCGGATTCTTCAAAGCATTCATTGCATTCTCATGCATCTAGTGAGGAAGAGAGTGAATGTCCACTTGAAGGGGACTTGTTAGTTGTGAGAAGACTTCTTGGACAAGTTTCACAACCTTTTGATGAAAGTCAAAGGGAAAATATTTTCCATACAAGATGTCTTATTCAAAACAACATTTGTTCCTTGATAGTGGATGGGGGTAGTTGTGCAAATGTGGCTAGTACAAGAGTAGTAGATAAGCTTGGATTGCCTACTATCTCTCATACAAAGCCCTACAAATTACAATGGCTTAGTGAAGTAGGAGAAATAATTGTTAATAAACAAGTCCTCATCCATTTCTCCATTGGAAAATACAAAGATGAGGTATTATGTGATGTTGTGCCCATGGAAGCCACTCATGTTCTTTTGGGAAGGCCTTGGCAATTTGATAGAAAAGTTTTACATGATGGCTTTACCAACAAATTATCTTTTGAATTCCATGGTCACAAGGTTACTTTAAAATCTCTCTCTCCAAGAGAAGTCCATGAGGACCAAGTTATCATGAAGAAAAAGAGGGAGAGTGAAAAAGATAAAAAAGATAAAAAAGATAAGAGTTCTAAGCCTACACTCCTTGTGTCTAGGCGTGACATTGAAAGGGAAATAGTGGCTCATCATCCTCTTTTTTTAGCCATCCCTAGAACTCTTAGCATAGAAACACTTGTTGATAGTCCTCATTGCTTGGAAAATTTGGTAGAAGAGTTCAAAGATGTGTTTCAAGATCCTCCAAATGGACTTCCACCTTTGAGAGGGATTGAGCACCAAATTGATTTGATACCGGGCTCTTCTTTACCAAATCGTCCCGCATATAGGACCAATCCAAGTGAAACCAAAGAAATTCGCCAACAAGTTGAGGCTTTAATTGAAAAAGGGTGGGTGCAAGATAGCATGAGTCCTTGTGCTATGCCTATCATCTTAGTGCCAAAAAAGGATGGCACATGGCGAATGTGTTCGGATTGTAGGGCCATAAATAACATAACCATTAAGTATAGGCATCCCATACCTAGACTAGATGATTTGTTGGATGAATTACATGGTTCAAAAATCTTTTCAAAGATTGATCTTAAAAGCGGCTACAATCAAATCCGTATCAAACCGGGTGATGAATGGAAGACGGCTTTTAAGACCAACTTTGGTTTATATGAGTGGTTAGTTATGCCTTTTGGTTTAACTAATGCACCAAGTACCTTCATGCGCCTCATGCATCATGTTCTTAGACCTTTCATTGGTAAGTTTGTTGTGGTTTACTTTGATGACATTCTCATTTATAGCTTATCTTTGAATGACCATAGGTTGCATGTTAGGCAAGTTTTGGAAACCCTTAGGAAGGAACATTTGTATGCTAACCTTGCTAAATGTATGTTTGCTCTTGATCATATAGAATTCCTAGGGTTTGTGGTGAGTTGTAAAGGGGTCCATGTGGACAAAACCAAGGTGGTGGCCATTCAAAATTGGCCTACACCGAAATCTTTGAATGAGGTCCGAAGTTTTCATGGGCTTGCTTCTTTCTATAGAAGATTTGTCCCAAACTTTGGTACCATTGCCGCACCACTCAATGACATAGTGAAAAAGGATGTGGTCTTTCATTGGGGAGAAGCACAACAAAATGCTTTTGATACTTTGAAAGAAAAATTGACTAATGCTCCCATCTTGGCCCTTCCTAATTTCACTAAGACATTTGAGATTGAGTGTGATGCTTCAAGCATAGGTATTGGGGCTGTTCTCCTTCAAGAGGGCCACCCCATAGCCTATTTTAGTGAGAAATTGAAGGGAAGTCATCTCAACTATTCCACCTATGATAAGGAATTATATGCACTTGTTAGGGCTTTGTTTACTTGGCAACACTATCTTTTTCCCAAAGAGTTTGTGATACATAGTGATCATGAATCTCTTAAATATTTGAAAAGCCAAAACAAACTTAACAAGAGGCATGCTAAGTGGGTGGAATTCATTGAGCAATTTCCTTATGTGATCAAACACAAGCAAGGCAAAATAAATATTGTGGCGGATGCTCTTTCTAGAAGATACACCTTGCTAAATCTTTTAACCTCTCAATATCTTGGTTTTGATCACATTAAGGAACTTTATCATGATGACCTTGATTTTTCTCTCCTCTATCAAGAGTGTCTTAAAGGAGGACACAAAGATTTTTTTATTCAAGATGGCTTTCTTTTTAAGGGAAAACGTCTTTGTGTTCCCTAATGCTCTATTAGATTATCTCTTGTTAGAGAAGCTCATGAGGGGGGCTTAATGGGACATTTTGGGGTTGCTAAAACTTTGGATGTGTTGCATGAACATTTCTTTTGGCCTCATATGCATAAACATGTTCATAGTTTGTGTGATAAATGCATAGCTTGCCGCAAAGCTAAATCTAAAATGCATCCCCATGGTCTTTATACTCCTCTTCCTATCCCTTCAATGCCTTGGGTAGATATATCTATGGATTTCATCTTAGGCTTACCCAAGACATCAAAGGGAAAGGACTCCATTTTTGTGGTAGTGGATCGTTTTTCAAAGATGGCTCACTTTATTCCTTGCCACAAAGTGGATGATGCATGCCACATTGCAAACCTCTTCTTCCAAGAAGTGGTTCGCTTGCATGGGATTCCTAGGTCTATAGTGTCCGATAGAGATCCTAAGTTCTTGAGTCACTTTTGGAAGACCTTGTGGGGCAAGCTTGGAACTAAGCTTTTATTTTCTACCACTTGCCACCCACAAACCGATGGTCAAACCGAGGTGGTAAATAGAACTTTGGGACAACTATTGAGATGCTTTATTTCGGGGAATCCTAGAGTGTGGGAGAATTTACTACCCCATGTTGAGTTTGCATATAACCGAGTAGTAAATTCTACCACCTCCCATTCTCCTTTTGAGGTGGTCTATGGGTTTAATCCCCTAACACCTCTTGATCTTCTTCCTATTCCCCTTCTTGACGATGTCTTGTGCAAAGATGGGGATGAAAAGGCTTCTTTTGTGAAAACTTTGCATAAAGACATCAAGAAGAGAATTGAGAAGAAGGTTGGCAAGTATGCTGAACTTGCCAATAAGAGGAGAAAAGCATTGTTGTTTGATGAGGGCGATTGGGTTTGGCTTCACTTAAGGAAGGATCGTTTTCCTACTCAAAGGAAGTCCAAACTAATGCCTCGAGGGGATGGACCTTTCCAAGTCCTCAAGAGGATTAATGACAATGCTTATGAGTTAGATATGCCTGATACATTCTTAGGTAGTCATACTTTTAATGTCAGCGATCTAACTCCTTTTTCTGTAGGTCTCCAGAATTCGTGGTCGAATTCTCTCCAACTCGGGGAGTATGATGGAGATCAAGCCCAAGAGAACATGGAGGCCACTCATCAAGCTCAAGAAGAGGTGGAGGCACAAATGGAGGACGCCCATGGAGGTCAAAGTCCACCTCAAAGGATTACAAGAAGCATGTTCAAAGCCTTGGGAGCTAGAGGACATTTATTTTCTCTTTTTGTAGTGTCTTTAGTTGAAGGTGCTTAGAGGGAAACCTTAGAAACCTCTTTTGTTATAGCATCTTTTAGGTTTTAAATAGGACCTTTAGGGGGGTGTATTAGTAGATAGGTGTAGGAGTAGAATAGGGGGTGCCAAAGTGAAGGAAGGGATCACACCTTCCTTGCTTAGGCAATTAGCGCCGGTTCTAGTGGCTTTTGGAGGGAATTTTTGAATTGTTTAGCTTTCATTTTTCAGCACCTTAGGCTATAAATAGAGGTGCCTTCCTTGTAAATTTCAGATTTGAATTTTATCTAAAGAAACTATACTCAAAATTGGAGTGAGCATTTGGAGAGCTTTGAGCTTCTTCTCTAGTCTTATCTTGAAGGACCATGGTTTCCTCAAGTGGCGGCTTCCACACTCATCTAGGAGCATCCATTCTTCTAGTGGCGTGATCATCCAACCATTCCTCCATCTTCATGAGCATTCTCTTCTCCTTCCTTTCTTCTTCTTCAATTTGTTCTTGTTGCCTTGAGTTTTGAGTTGTTTTTGTTTTGGTTCCTTTAATTTTCCAGCACCTATATTCTGTTTAGTTTTTAAATTCTGTTCAGTTCTTTTGTTTTTAAGTTCAATTCTGTTCGGTTTATTCTTTTCCTTCTCCTTTGTTGATTCAATTTGACAATATTTGGTTCATCCAAATGAGTTTGGGATTTGGTACTTGTTTTGGTGAGTTCTTGATATTAGAACCATGATCCAACTTCTAAGAAAGTGCCTCTACATTTTCCAGCTCAAGGTGATTCCTCAAAGTGTCAAGAATCTTGTTCTATGTGGCTATTGGAATCACATCAGAATCGCGATTGCAGAGAAAAGGGGTTTCGAAGGCGATGAACAGTGCGGAGTTGCAGAGTGAATGAATGTAACAGTAGGGTGAGCGCGGGGTTTGGAGTAACTTAAACGTTACATTTCGCAACTCGAGAGGCGCTAACCTAGGCCCGTGGGATCGTGCCACGCGTCAGGGGATCAATTACCCAAGGGAAACGCAAAGGTCCCTGGAGGATGGCCGCGCGATGGGCCACGTGGCGCGCGATCAAGGGTAGCCCAAAAGGTATTATCATCCTCATTTCAGGGGATGTCCAATCAGTCATTAAGAATACCCCTGTAGTTCAGAAAATGTCACGTCAGTAATTCGAAGAATTGCTGAGTCAGTAGAGAATGACACGTCATCCGGATGGCACGTGGACGGCGTGGGCGAGGCTTTAGTCTTGACGCTGAAGACAAGTCTTCGGCTTAAGACTGGGGGGCTTGTGTACCGTCCCGTATCCGGGCGTTGACTAAGTCAAGGTCATAGTCAACGGCTGGAGAGTCAAAGTCAACGCAAGGCATCGCCTGGGTGGAGAGACGCCAAGAGGAAGCGTCGCCAAGGCAAGGCGTCGCCTAGGTGAAGGCGTCGCCCAACCAGGGCGTCACCAGATCAAACAGTGCTAAAGTAAGGCAATCACGGTGTGGTTCCCCGATACCCATGGGTAGGAAAGACCATGGAGGGAGCGACGCCGTGGGAAGGCCTCAGGTCCCAATAGCACGGGGCAGCGATAAAGAGAAGGAAAAGGTGGCTTCAAGGCCATAGTAATAGTACCAGTGAAGGGCAGCCTGACTCGTGAAGTGCTCCTGCCGCCCCAGAGACGCCCGTGGGGCAGATACGACTCAAGAGGAAAGTCACGCCCAGGGCAACCGGGTGCAGGGTACAAAAGGAAGGCAGATACGCTCTCAAAGTAAGTGACTAGATACTTGGGGGCATGAGTTGGCACCCAAAAAGTCACCCCTAGCGCAGTAGCACTCTCAACAGGAGGACTCACACGTAGAAACGTCCCCAGATGGGCAGAAGCGTCCCCGGATGGGGTCATGGCATCGTGAGGCCCTCCACGTGTACGACAGCCATGCCAGAATGGAAACACCCTTTAGTCAGGTGCCAGGTAATTAAAAGTTATTCAATACAGTTTCCCTTTCGAGCATTCAGGTACTATAATGGCTCCCGAGCGTTTCAACGTCTTAAATGCGCTACGTTTTCTAATTAAGCGCTTTAATGAGTGCGTTACGTTTGTGATTAAAAAAGCTTTAAGGCGCTTTAAATGCTTGGGTAGTTTAAATAGCGCGGAGAATGTTGGAAAAAGGGTTGGAACTTTCGGCAAATTTACCAGAGAACTCTCTAGTTGCTTGCTCGTGCTTCATGGTTACGTACAAGTGACTGGGGAATATTTTTGCCTGAAGGAGACAACACACACATATACACAGTTCTTTTACCACCTTCAGAGTACCATACGTGGTGCTCAGACACGTAGGTGGACAGTTTTTGGTGTTTCTTGCTGGCTGACTTGAGCGTCGGAGTGCACACGGCCGCTAGGGCGCCTTTTTGTCCTCTTTTTTGCAGGAATCCACAGGCAACCAGTGGGAAGGAGTCCCTAGCTGACGGTTGAGGTCGCGCACGAAGACGTCCCGGTCAACCGGACGGAACAGTACCAATGAACTTAATCTCACATGTTCCATTAGATATGTGTTCCCTTAGAAAATGATGCCTAATTTCAATGTGTTTGGTTCTTGAATGTATGACAGGATTTTTGGTTAAGTTGATTGCACTTGTATTATCACACAGCAGAGGTATATGGTTAAGTAAGATACCAAAATCATTTAATTGCTGTCTTAGCCATATAGTTTGAGCACAGCAACTCCCTGCTGCAATGTATTCGGCTTCAGCAGTGGAGAGAGCTACACAAGCCTGCTTTTTGCATTGCCATGAGATCAAGCTTGATCCAAGCAAATGACAGGTTCCACTTATGCTCTTCCTATCAATTTTGCAACCTGCAAAATCTGAATCAGAATATCCAGTTAAACTTAATGAAATATTACCTGGATACCACAAACCAACTTCTTTAGTTTCTTGCAAATACTTCAAAATCCTTTTGGCAGCATTGTAGTGTGATTCTTTAGGAGCAGATTGAAACCTTGCACACATGCACACTGCAAACATTATATCTGGCCTGCTGGCAGTGAGATACAACAGTGATCCTATGAGTCCTCTGTATTTGGTTTCATCAACAGAAATTCCAGCTTCATCATGATCCAAATGACAGCTTGTTGAGAAGGGTGTGCTGATTGGTTTACACTTGTCCATTTCGAATTTCTTCAGCAGATCCTTGCAATACTTAGCTTGACTTAAGAAAATGCCATCCTTGAGTTGTTTGACCTGCAAGCCTAGAAAATAGTTCAACTCACCCATCATTGACATTTCAAATTCACTCTTCATGACTTTCACGAAAGCTTCATACAATCCTCCATTGTTTGATCCAAAAATGATGTCATCTACATACACTTGTACTAGGATTGTGTCATCTCCTTTCTTCTTAGTGAACAAGGTCTTATCTGATGTGCCTCTGTCATAACCTTGAGAGATGAGAAAATCACTTAGCCTCTCATACCATTGCCTAGGAGCTTGCTTGAGTCCATAGAGAGCCTTTTTGAGTTTGAACACGTATTCTGGATGCTGATGGTCTTCAAAACCTGGTGGTTGTGAAACAAATACCTCTTCATTTATATGACCATTTAGAAAGGCACTCTTCACATCCATTTGAAATAGCTTGAACCCTTTGATGGAGGAGAAGGCAAGCAGCAATCTAACAGCTTCTAACCGAGCCACTGGTGCATAGGTCTCATCATAGTCTATCCCTTCTTCTTGATTGTACCCTTTAGCTACTAGCCTAGCCTTGTTTCTGGTGATCACTCCATGCTCATCCATCTTGTTTCTAAATACCCATTTGGTCCTAATTATATTCATCTCAGGTATTCTAGGTACAAGAGTCCAGACCTCATTAAGAGCAAATTGATTAAGTTCCTCTTGCATAGCTAAAATCCAGTTGCTGTCCTTGAGAGATTCATTCAGATTCTTGGGTTCAACTTGAGATACAAAGGCCATTGCTTCACAGAAATTGTTCAAGGATTTTCTTGTTGACACTCATTTCTCAATGTTCCCAATGACATTATCAAGGGTTAAGTCTCTTGGGGTTTTCCATTATTTTGGCAGACCTGCAGCTGCAGTAGATTCTTGTATAGCATGTGTATCAGCAGTATCAAAATGAATCGATTCATTTTGATTTAAAACAGATTTAAATTCATTACTGTCAAGGTCATCAACAGCAGTTTTAGATATGCTATGATCAGTTTCATCAAAAACAACATGCATTGATTCTTCTACTATGAACAACCTTTTATTGAAGACTCTATATGCAAGACCATTCAAAGCATAACCAATGTGCACACCTTCATCAGATTTAGCATCAAACTTACCAAGATTTTCTTTGCCATTATTCAATACAAAGCATTTACACCCAAATACCCTAAGGTGGCTCACACTAGGTTTTCTGCCCTTATACAATTCATATGGGGTTTTCTTAAGAATAGGTCTTATTAGGGTTCTATTTAACACATAAGTTGCAGTATAAACTGCATCAGCCCAAAAATACTTAGGAAGCTTAGATTCATTTAACATAGTTCTAGCTAGTTCCTCTAATGATCTATTTTTCCTTTCAACTACACCATTTTGTTGGGGTGTCCTAGGGGCTGAAAAGTTATGTGCTATCCCATGCTTCTCACAGAACCTCTCAAATCTAGCATTCTGAAACTCTCCCCCATGATCACTTCGAATTGATTTAATGCAACAACCATTTTCATTTTGCAGAATCTTTGCTAATTTCTTAAAGGCAGTGTAAGCATCATGTTTATGTGCAAGAAATAGAGTCCATGTAAATCTAGAGTAATCATCCACAACAACTAAAGCATACAAATTTCCAGCCAAGCTAGCAACTCTAGATGGACCAAATAAGTCCATATGTAACACATCCAATGGATTTTTTGAAGAGACAATATCCTTTAACTTGAAAGAGGATTTGATTTGTTTACCTTTCACACAAGCATCACAAAGCCTGTTGTCCTGAAATTTAATGTTAGGTAAACCAGAAACTAAATCTTTAGATTTCAATTTATTCAAGTGATTTGTGTGTATGTGAGCTAACCTCCTGTGCCACAGCCAAGACTCATCACTTCTGGACAGCAAACACTCATTTGAAGAGTTAGTTTCCATGATATTCAGCAGATATATGTTATTCACTCTCTTACCAGTAAACAGTACCTTACTAGATGAATTACTTGAGATTGTGCAGCCTTTTGACTCAAAGTTCACCTTGTATCCTTTGTCACAAAGTTGACTTATGCTGAGAAGACTATGCTTGAGTCCTTCTACATAGAGCATATTCTCAATGGTTGTTGAGTTCCCTGTTCCAACAGTGCCTCTGCCTAAAATCCTCCCTCGGTTATTATCACCATAGGTTACATGTCCTTCTGCTTTAAGCTTCAAGCTAGTAAATTTTGTAAGATCTCCAGTCATATGCTTGGAGCAACCACTATCCAAGTACCATTGATTCTTCTTATTGTTCATCTGCAAAACAGAGTAAAAATGATACAAATGGTACCCTTTTCAGTATAGGGTCCAGCACAGATTAAAACCTTCTCTTTGGTAGCCATTTTGCTAAATTCTTAGGAACAAGATGCTTTCTAGCAATGCAAGACCTAGAGGTATGACCAGATTTCATGCAGTAAAAACAGGTTACATGAGATGCCTTTTTGCCACGGTTAAAAGCTGAAAAAACTGATTTTGCTGGAACAAAAAAACTTGAAAGCTTTTTCACATTGGTTACATTTCCAGGGGTATAACCAAGACCATTCTTATTGAAAACAGCATTCTGTGAGCCAAGGAGAGACTCAAGGTTCTCTCTTCCCTTGGTGAAATTGGAAAGGGTTTTCAGCAAATACTCCACTTGTTTTTCCAATTTTTTGCAGTTTTCACAGGTTTTAATAGAGGCATGCAAGCATGTTAGTTTAAGGCTTACCAAATCTGTTTTGGCTTTATGCAATTCTTCCTCAAGTGTTTTTACTTTAGGTGCAAGCACATTATTTACCTTTTGCAGCTTATTGCATATTACAGCTAGCCTATTTGCTTCATCATGAGTTTCTTTGAAAGCAGCAAGCAATTGATCATAGTTATCTGAATCCACAGAGAAATCACTTACTGAATCAGAGATTGACTCCTCATCCTTCATCACGAAGCACATATTGTTTTCCTCATCTTCTGTTGAAGAGCTGCTGGTTGAAGATAGTTCATTTTCCTCCCATGAAATGTAAGTCCTTCTTCCCTTGCTCCTTTCAACTCTCTTGCTGGCAGATTTGTCCTTTGCTTGATTATCTGGACAATCTGTTTTGATGTGCCCTGTTTTGCCACAGCCAAAGCAAGTATATTTAGAGGAATTTGAATCATTGGGTTTAGGATACCTTCTTTTCTGCTGGTTCCTATTTCGGCTTTTCTTCCTCAGGAATTTGCTTAATCTTCTTGTGAGAAGACTGATTGTGTCATCATCTTCAGCATTTTCTTTTTCCTCCTTGATCTCACTCTGTTCAGTTGCTTTCAGTGCAAGACCTTTGGGTTTTCTCTCTGTTGTTTCCTGCTCTTTGAGTCTCTTGAACTCTAGCTCATGCTCCATTAGCTTTCCAAACAATGCAACAGTTCCCAGCTTTGACAGATCACGGCTTTCAGATATGGCAGTCACCTTTGGTTGCCAGCTTCTGTCGAGGCACTTCAATATTTTAATGTTGAGTTCCTCTCTGTCAAATTCTTTTCCCAAACCAGTGAGGTGATTCACAATATGGGTGAACCTTTTCTGCACATCAGCAATGCTCTCCTCGGGTTGCATTCTAAACAGTTCATATTCTTGGATGAGAGAATGCTTTCTTGACCTCTCCACATCTTCAGTACCCTCATGAGTGACTTCTAAGACTTCCCACATCTCCTTAGCTGACTTACATTGGGATATCCTGAAGAACTCATCCATTGTCAATGCAGAGGTTATGATGTTCTTGGCCACAAGATCATGTTGAGCCTTCCTCCTTTCGGTCTCATTCCATTCAGATCTTGGCTTTACCACTTCTTCATCCTTGACAACCTGCATTGGCACATAAGGTCCATGGACCACAGCTTCCCAAATTAATGCATCAATAGATTCCATGAAAATTCTCATTCTAACTTTCCAAAATGCATAATTCATTCAATTGAACATAGGTGGTCTATTAACAACAGATCCTTCAGCAAAAAAGCACATTAAACTCAGACATTATTACAAACAAACTTGATTAAAATACAAGTCCTAGCTCTTGATACCAATTGTTGGGTTTAATAGTGTCAAAGTTCAAGAGGGGGGGGGTGAATTGACCTTTCAAAAGCTTCTCGCAGAAACAGTGTTTAACACAGTTTACAAAAAAAAATCAATTTAAATGGAAATGAACAGATTTATTTTGACACTGTTTGTGTGTTTGAAAAAGTTTTATACAACAAGGTTAATCACGAGATTATGCAGATGGATTTTTCAGATGCACACACACTGATATAAGAACGAAAAACAGTGAATCACAAAAACAACAACCTTCAATTTCAAGCAAGTGATTAAGGTTCAATTAATGGTTTGACAGTTTATTAAGTGATCTATTACAATCAACCTGTTCTAATGGTTTTTAACAGATTATAAGTGTTCTTATTGAAATCAACCAGTTTTCTAGAAATTAAGAACAGTATGAACCGTGCCCAGAAAGAACAGATTTATTTTTAATTGAACAGATTTATTTCTTTGTTGTTTTATGAATTATGCAGAAACTTAATTGCAGAGATTGAGAGAGAATGAACACAAGCCAGTTATACTGGTTCACTCAACTGAGCTACATCCAGTCTTCACCTAAAACCAAGGTGAAATTCACTAAATCACAGTACAAACAAACACAATTCCCACTGTTCTTGAAACCTACAAGAACTTAGGTACTCTTGCTGAAAAAACCTATTTCAGCTCACACACACTCTTCAAGAAAACCTATCAAGAAGAGTGTTCAACCAAACTATTACAAGAAGTGAAAAGTGAAACGACTACACCTGATTGAGGATACTGTACCGTCCCGTATCCGGGCGTTGACTAAGTCAAGGTCAAAGTCAACGGCTGGAGAGTCAAAGTCAACGCAAGGCGTCGCCTAGGTGGAGAGACACCAAGAGGAAGCGTCGCCAAGGCAAGGCGTCGCCTAGGTGAAGGCGTCGCCTAACCAGGGCGTCGCCAGATCAAACAGTGCTGAAACAAGGCAATCACAATGTGGTTCCCCGATACCCATGGGTAGGAAAGACCATGGAGGGAGCGACGCCGTGGGAAGGCCTCAGGTCCCGATAGCACGGGGCAGCGATAAAGAGAAGGAAAAGGTGGCTTCAAGGCCATAGTGAAAGCATCAGTGTAGGGCAGCCTGACTCGTGAGGTACCCCTGCCGCCCCAGAGACGCCTTCGGGACAGATACGACCCAAGAGGAAGGTCACGCCCAGGGTAACCGGGTGCAGGGTACGAGAGGAAGGCAGATACGCTCTTAGAGTAGGTGACTAGATGATTGGGGGCATGAGTTGGCACCCAAAAAGTCACCCCTAGCGCAGTAGCACTCCCAAGCAGGAGGACTCACACGTAGAAACGTCCCCAGGTGGGCAGAAACGCCCCCAGATGGGGTCATGGCGTCGTGAGGCCCTCCACGTGTACGACAGCCATGTCAGAATAGAAACACCCTCTAGTCAGGTGCCAGGTAATTAAAGTCATTCAATACAGTTTCCGTTTCGAGCGTTCAGGTACTATGATGGCTCCCAAGCGTTTCAACGTCTTAAATGCGCTACGTTTTCTAATTAAACGCTTTAATGAGTGCGTTACGTTTGTGATTAAAAGCGCTTTAAATGCTTGGGAGGTTTAAATAGCGCGGGGAATGTTGGAAACGGGGTTGGAACTTTTGGCAAATTTACCAGAGAACTCTCTAGTTGCTTGTTCGTGCTTGAGGTTACGTACAAGGGACTAGGGAAAGATCTTTGCCTGAGGGAGAAAACACACACATATACACAGTTCTTTTTACCACCTTGAGAGTGCCATACGCGGTGCTCAGAGACGTAGGTGAACAGTTTTTGGTGTTTCTTGCTGGCTGACTTGAGCGTCGGAGTGCAAACGGCCGCTAGGGCGCCTCTTTGTCCTCTTTTTTGCAGGAATCCACAGGTAATCAGTGGGAAGGAGTCCCTAGCTGACGGTTGAGGTCGCGCACGAAGACGTCCCGGTCAACCGGACGGAACAGATACAAAGATCTGCCTTAAACCAGTAGGCAAGATTGCTAGAACAGTAGCAGCACCTCACACCAAGCTTTTGGAACCAAACCAAGAACAAGCACTTTGTGATTTTCGAAATCTTTGAAGAACAAATGCTAATCCTTTGTAAACTCTTAATTCTCTGCTGTAAAACTTGTTTTTGCAAATGTATGAACGACGTTTAAACTCAGAAACAAGTTTTCATTTTATAGAAAACCAACTTATAACAGATTTTTGAAAAACAGTTAAAGTTGTTATAAAATGAGCAGATTGAAAATAAAAAGAACAGATTTATTTTCAAAAACCAGTTAGAGAAACTGTTAAGAGAGGAGACTTAGTCAACCATTCTGGTGCTGAGATAAAACTGAAAAACGATTAAGCTAGACATGGCACCAGAGACAAAATGAATCTATTCATTTACAGATGAACAGATTTATTTTTCAAAACGAAAACAGAAAAGCTTAACTATTTGAAGCACAGTCGTTTTGAAAGGTAGAAGACTTAGTCAAAATACATGATGCACAAAATCTAATTTTCACAAGACTTAGCCAAGGCATCAATTTAAAAAAGAATCTGTTTATTTAGAAAAGAACAGATTTATTTTTATGCAGTAAACGTGTTTTTTCGTAAAACATGTGAAAAACAGTTTAAGAAACCTTATGCTTGTTCTTATCACATGGCCAGTGGTTATGAGGTGAGTTACTCAGCAAAAAGCCCACTCTTAAACAACATCTAAGCTCTACCTAAGACACACTTAAAGCAAAGCAAAAATACACATGAAATGTACATAAAAGTCTTCATCAAACACAATCTTGAAGGGGCAACAACCATCTTCAACAACCACATTGAGTATTCTTGTTGGTCATTGAGATTGATTGTAATTCAACATTTGTTGTGCATTGGCAGTCGATATGTCTTCCATACTTTGAACGACTTTGTTGTTATTTTCTATCAGTTTAGAAGGCATGGCAAGGGTGGGCTTCTTGTTCTGTCTATTGCTTAACACGTTGTTTGGACTCAGTTTAGACTCAGCTTCTTGTTCTGTCTATTGCTTAACACGTTGTTTGGACTGATGGGATGGGTGGCCGATCTTGCTAAAGCGTCGCGATTTTTTGATGGAGAGTTTGTATCTCATCAAAATATTGGTTCCTCAACAACTTTATATGCTTTTCAATGTCAGTGATGGCATGTTGAACTTTGGTTTCATTTCGTTGGAGGATAGTTTCCATGTGGGCTTTCAGAGCTTGAAGATGAATCCATATCGTGATGTGATGAGGTTGACGTGATAGTTTGACTTCTTATGAGTACCATAAGCGTTATGATCCAGGAATAGTTTTACTTGAGCCCCACGATGAATGCAAAACACTCTTTTCAGTTGTCCGAGCTATATAAGTTGAATGACCTCTTTGTTGAAGAGTTGTCAATCTTTAATAGTGAAGACCGAATGATGATCTACCGACGCTTAAGTCAGTAAGAGCTTAGATATATGAGAGTAATTAAGTGAGTAATTTTTTTTTTGAGTGAGTACTCCTTAGAGAATGAAACTATATTTATAAACTTTTGAACCTAAAATGTCCAGTTGAGTGTTTCCGGATATATAACTGACTAATCTATTATCACATATCAAGTAATTTCGATGGTACCAAAAGTCAATTTTTTAAGTGTATATGAGTTTTTTTAATATGCAGGTGGTTAATGCTCACTATTTCAAGTGAATAATACACTTACTAACATCATAATATAAAAATTAAGTGATTAATAGATTAAATGTATTTTTATACATTTTAAAGACCTATTCAAATAAGGGATTGTTTAATTTTCTAGTTAGCAACCTATCATAATGGTTTTAGACAAATAAAAGTTATTGCTTGATTAATTATATCTCACTTTATATATTTAAAAAAATTCCAAATCAATTTAAAAGAATGATCTTAGTTGTTTAATTACCAAAATAGACTATTGAGACAAATAAAAATTTACTATTTAATTGATTATATATTTTTTTTTCAATTTTAAAAAGTCTATTGGTATAACCCAACAATCCAATTAAATATGTCATAATATTTTATTAAAACCTTATATATTAGTACAATATCATTATATTTATGTCAGATGATAATTTTTAATCATTTCTAACTAATTGTTTAAATTTATTAAATACCATAAATATTTTAATTTATGAAATACAAAGTAAAAACTTACTGTAATAAAAAAAATCCACAAAATAAAAATACATTGTAATAACAATAAATTTATATAGTGTTCAGATCCAAATAATTGATAATTGAAAAATAAACCAAACACCTTAGAATTATTTTAGATTTTATTTTCAAGTATTTAGTTGTTCGGAGTCTAAAATTTAAAAATTGACCCAAACCAAGCTGGACTACAATATACCTTCACTAGCTTGGATCAGATGTCAACCTGTGGAGGCACCATTTGTTACTGTTGGAAAAATTCCTCCTTTTGTTTTATTCTTGTTCTTTCCCATAGCACCCATTTCGGGATGAGTTAGAAGAGGAATGCCTATTTCTTACACTACGGATGAGACTTAGATGTGAAAAATTCTTACACATTTCATTTACGTATTACAATGTATTGGACCATAGTGTTGAGCTCAGCGCTCGGGTGATCGGATATTGGCACCTGGGTCAAGCAGGTCAGCTTGGTGGTCTGGTTGAATTAATGGGTCACGTAAGTGGCCCCAGGAATGCGTGTGTTGAGGTTCATTCATATATATAAGGCTTGATCAGCGAAAAAGTGCATGTGGTGTGTATAGTACATTTGGGTCTAGCACAAGTAAAAATTTCCTAAAGACGCCTAAGCCCAAGAGCGTTAGGGTTTTTGGGGATAAGTTGCATGCATGATACGTGAAGGCTAGTCGCCTACAATAAACAGATGGGCTCCATGATGCTAGTACATGAGTTGGTACCCTGGCGGCCATGTTGTTAAGATTATGCACTCCAATGACGAAGATTTTGTGCGGTTGT